>NC_064638.1:45297069-46718319 GCF_023864345.2 Schistocerca serialis cubense | reverse complement strand
TTGCTGGCTTTGCCTACAAGGTGCTATATGAAAGGTGCACTCATTGGCCCTCACCCACGGCTTAGTTTTCAGTCGCCCAAACTTTTCACGCACTTCTTTCACTTTCATACTGCCCAGCCACACCCAGAGCTTAACCCAGACCATAAATTGCCACTTGTAGTTGAGGCGCACCACTTTTTGGGACTGGTCTGCGTGGGGAAGCCACATCAACCACAAATCATTCTCCAACTTAAGAAAAAGTACTGGCAACACCTCAATCCATTTCACTGGCTCAGTAACATTAGCTGTTTAGCACAGCGGTCTATGGTTTCACATATGTACAAAGCCGTTTCTGTCCATCTAAATTATGGAAGCCTTGCATGTGGTTCATTAACAGTCTCAGCATTGCAGATACTGGACCCACATAAGAAGCCTTTCAATATCGCCAAGTGAACAGCCTACTGGTCAAGGCTGGAGTCCCTCCGTTACCTGTCAGACACCAAAAACAGCTGCTGAATTACAGTATTTGAGGTGTTCAGGGAAGTTATGAATGCATATAATGTGTCATTTCCCCTGCAAGGAAGTTCCAACTCCCATAACTGCAACTGCCTCCACTGTTGCCTCTGATCAGGGAGACATAGCACCTGCCCCCATGGCTTGTACCCAGACCTCGGATTTGTCTGTCCCCATTTGTCCAAAAGATTCTGTTGCCCCTATGATTTTTGGCTGTCTGTTCTTGACTCGCCTTGAGCCATCAGTGAACACCATGTCCAAGCTGTGATATGCCTTAACAGTTGGCAAAGGGGCTTTGCAAACACAAAAGCACAGTGTAATGAACTATATTCTCTCCCAAATTGCTGTTGTGTGTTCACTGCTGCATTAACGGCAACTAAACTAGCCCTTAGCCGTATTCATTCTTGCACTGGCAAAAGTATTCTAATCTGCAGCAACTCCCTGTGCAGCCTTAAGGCTGTATTTGTTTGTTTGTGGTTTTAGGGCGCAAAACTTCTATGGTCACTAGCGCCCAGCCCCTGAAGTAGGAAACAGGAAACAGGAAAAAAACGAAATTTAAAATCAGCAGCAAGGGGAACAAAGTCATAAAATTTGAGAAACGAAAGGCAGAAGGAATGCTTAAAAATCCACTATAGAAAGGGGTTGGTTGCCCCAAAAGAAAAAAAAAAAAAAAAAAAAAATCAAATGACTGACGTCATTTCACTGTCACTAATAAACTGTAGAACGCGGTCAGCTGAGCGCGTGTCATCTGCTAAAATCAACGATAGATCAGGCGATAGCTGTAGACGGGAGCGTAACGGATTAAAATAGGGGCATTCAATTAAAAGGTGTCTGACCGTCCACAGCTGAGAGCAGTGGGGACAGAGTGGGGGAGGATCACCGCTTAGAAGATCTCTATGGCTAAGAAGACAGTGCCCTATCCGGAGTCTAGTTAAAATTACCTCCTCCCGACGACGCGTTCGGGAGGAAGAGGTCTAAGCACAAGGAAGAGCTTTCATGTCCCGCAATTTATTATGGGGAAGTGTCGACCAATGTGCGTGCCATAAAAGAACGACAGGACGACATAAAACGCTCCGTAGATCGGCGAAGGGAATCGATTGAATAGCTGGCCGAAGAAGAGGGACTGCAGCCTTGGCCGCTATATCGGCCGCCTCATTTCCACAGATACCGACGTGTCCTGGGAGCCATAGGAACGCCACCGAGGCGCCTCCCAGGTGGAGCAAGCGCATATAGTCCTGAATCCGGTGGACCAGAGGGTGGACAGGGTAAAGAGCTTGGAGACTGAGGTGAGAGCTGAGAGAATCTGAGCAGATTACGTACTGTATCCACTGATGGTGGCGGATGTAGTGGACAGCCTGGAGAACAGCGTAAAGCTCCGCAGTATAAACCGAACACTGGTTGGGAAGCCGAAAGTGATTTGGGGTGTCGCCAACTACACTCCTGGAAATTGAAATAAGAACACCGTGAATTCATTGTCCCAGGAATGGGAAACTTTATTGACACATTCCTGGGGTCAGATGCATCACATGATCACACTGACAGAACCACAGGCACATAGACACAGGCAACAGAGCATGCACAATGTCGGCACTAGTACAGTGTATATCCACCTTTCGCAGCAATGCAGGCTGCTATTCTCCCATGGAGACGATCGTAGAGATGCTGGATGTAGTGCTGTGGAACGGCTTGCCATGCCATTTCCACCTGGCGCCTCAGTTGGACCAGCGTTCGTGCTGGATGTGCAGACCGCGTGAGACGACGCTTCATCCAGTCCCAAACATGCTCAATGGGGGACTGATCCGGAGATCTTGCTGGCCAGGGTAGTTGACTTACACCTTCTAGAGCACGTTGGGTGGCACGGGATACATGCGGACGTGCATTGTCCTGTTGGAACAGAAAGTTCCCTTGCTGGTCTAGGAATGGTAGAACGATGGGTTCGATGACGGTTTGGATGTACCGTGCACTATTCAGTGTCCCCTCGACGATCACCAGTGGTGTACGGCCAGTGTAGGAGATCGCTCCCCACACCATGATGCCGGGTGTTGGCCCTGTGTGCCTCGGTCGTATGCAGTCCTGATTGTGGCGCTCACCTGCACGGCGCCAAACACGCATACGACCATCATTGGCACCAAGGCAGAAGCGACTCTCATCGCTGAAGACGACACGTCTCCATTCGTCCCTCCATTCACGCCTGTCGCGACACCACTGGAGGCGGGCTGCACGATGTTGGGGCGTGAGCGGAAGACGGCCTAACGGTGTGGGGGACCGTAGCCCAGCTTCATGGAGACGGTTGCGAATGGTCCTCGCCGATACCCCAGGAGCAACAGTGTCCCTAATTTGCTGGGAAGGGGCGGTGCGGTCCCCTACGGCACTGCGTAGGATCCTACGGTCTTGGCGTGCATCCGTGCGTCGCTGCGGTCCGGTCCCAGGTCGACGGGCACGTGCATCTTCCGCCGACCACTGGCGACAACATCGATGTACTGTGGAGACCTCACGCCCCACGTGTTGAGCAATTCGGCGGTACGTCCACCCGGCCTCCCGCATGCCCACTATACGCCCTCGCTCAAAGTCCGTCAACTGCACATACGGTTCACGTCCACGCTGTCGCGGCATGCTACCAGTGTTAAAGACTGCGGTGGAGCTCCGTATGCCACAGCAAACTGGCTGACACTGACGGCGGCGGTGCACAAATGCTGCACAGCTAGCGCCATTCGACGGCCAACACCGCGGTTCCTGGTGTGTCCGCTGTGCCGTGCGTGTGATCATTGCTTGTACAGCCCTCTCGCAGTGTCCGGAGCAAGTATGGTGGGTCTGACACACTGGTGTCAATGTGTTCTTTTTTCCATTTCCAGGAGTGTATATAGGCACTCCCTACAGCTAACGATGTTTTCGAGCCGTCGGTGTAATTAAATGTGGCTTCCTTCTTTTGTGCACACAGAGCAGCAAATGCCCGACGGTAAACAAATGTAGGGGTACCATCCTTGGGAAAGTGACATAGGTCACGGAGCAAGTAGATCCGGGGACGGAGCCAAGGCGGTGCTGTACCCTAAGTTGTCAAGAAGGTTTTAGGAAAGCGGAAGGAAAGAGAATGGAGCAGTTGACGGAAGCGGACTCCCAGGGATAGGAGGGAGGAGGAGCGGCCTGCATACCCGACATCAAAGGAGGCGTCGAAAAAAAACGTCATGGGCTGGATTAGCAGGCATGGAAGACAGATGGCTAGCATAACGACTCAGAAGGACTGCCCGCCGATTGGACAGCGGAGGTTCAGAAGTCTCAGCATAAAGGCTTTCCACAGGGCTGGTGTAAAAAGCTCCAGACACTAAACGTAATCCACGGTGGTGGATAGAGTCGAGACGCCAAAGAATAGACGGCCGAGCAGAGGAGTAGACTATGCTTCCATAATCCAATTTCGAGCGCACTAAGGCGCGATAGAGGCGGAGAAGGACCACTCGGTCCGCTCCCCAGGAGGTACCATTCAGGACATGGAGGGTGTTAAGGGAACGCAGACAGCGAGCCGAAAGATAGGAAACGTGGGAGGACCAGCACAGTTTTCTGTCAAACATAAGACCCAAGAATTTAGCGACGTCGGAAAACGGAAGGTTGACAGGACCTAGATGTAAGGAGGGCGAAAGAAACTCCTTACGTCGCCAAAAATTAACACAAACGGTCTTACTGGGTGAGAAACGGAAGCCGGTTTCGATGCTCCACGAGTGGAGGCGATCGAGACATCCTTGAAGACATCTTTCAAGAAAGCTGGTACGTTGAGAGCTGTAGTAGATCGCAAAATCGTCCACAAAGAGGGAGCCCGAGACATCAGGAAGGAGACAATCCATAATTGGATTAATGGCGATGGCAAACAGTAC
This sequence comes from Schistocerca serialis cubense, assembly GCF_023864345.2. Lineage (NCBI taxonomy): Eukaryota > Metazoa > Arthropoda > Insecta > Orthoptera > Acrididae > Schistocerca > Schistocerca serialis. Next base: position 46,713,964 of record NC_064638.1, on the reverse strand, counting down.
AACACTCAGCACGGAGCCCTGGGGTACCCCGTTTTCTTGGGAGAAAGTACGGGAGAGAGTAGTGTTCACCCGCACCCTAAATGTGCGCTCTGCCATAAATTCGCGAAGAAAAAAGGGCAGCTGGCCGCGAAAGCCCCAATAGAACAGTGTGTGGAGAATGCCTGTCCTCCAACAGGTATCGTATGCTCTCTCCAGATCAAAAAATATTGCTACTGTTTGGCGTTTCTGGAGAAAATTGTTCATGATATAAGTGGAGAGAGCAACAAGATGGTCAACGGCAGAACGATGCTTTCGGAATCCGCATTGGGCAGTCTTTTGACTGCGGGATTCCAGCCACCAAGCTAAACGGTAATTCACCATACGCTCCAAAAATTTACAGACACTACTTGTGAGAGAAATGGGGCGATAGCTAGAGGGGAGATGTTTGTCCTTTCCAGGTTTCGGAACAGGAACAACGATAGCTTCCCGCCATCGTCTGGGAAAAGTACTGTCGGTCCAAATTCGATTATAAAGGCGAAGGAGGCAACGCAGACTATGGGTTGATAAATGGAGCAACATTTGGATGTGGACACCATCCGGTCCTGGGGCGGAGGAGCGAGAAGAAGAGAGTGCATGGTGGAGTTCCCGCATGGAGAAAACAGTATTGTAGCTTTCGCGAGTTTGAGAGGAGAAAAGAAGGAGTCGCACTTCCGCTGCACGTTTCTGCGGGAGAAACGCTGGTGGGTAATTTGAAGAGCTCGAAATCTCAGCAAAGTGCTGACCCAATGAGTTAGAAATTGCGACGGGGTCCACTAATGTATCATGCGCGACAGTGATCCCAGAGACCGGGGAGAAACTAGGCGCGCCTGATAACCGTCGAATCCGACTCCAAACTTCCCAGGAGGGAGTGAAGGTGTTAAATGAGCTAATAAAGAATTTCCAGCTTGCCTTCTTGCTATCGCGGATGACGCGACGGCATCGCGCACGGAACTGCTTATAGCGGATACAGTTGGCCAAAGTAGGATGGTGGCGGAAAATGCGAAGAGCACGTCGCCGCTCACGTATTGCGTCACGGCATGCCTCGTTCCACCAAGGAACTGGGGGGCGCCGGGGCAACGTTCCGCAGCTGTAAGATTAACGTCGGTAATAAGTGTGACCTCATCGTCAACGCTAAGAAAGTGACGGTCATCGAATGTCGCTAGAGACGAGAAAAGTGTCCAATCGGCTTGGGCAAACTTCCAGCGTCGCGGGCGCATATATTGGCTGTTAAGGCTGCAGTCAAAGGACACATGGAAAGAGGTCACTCGAGTGTGTATCATCAAGGGCGAACCATTCGAAACGCCGAGCTTGCGGAACAGTACCGACCGAAAGGTCCAAATGAGAGAAATTTGTCGTGGAGGCGGACCAAAATGTAGGGACCCCAGTGTTGAGGCAAACTGGATCCGCTTGGTGGAAGACGTCTAGCAATAGTGAGCCACGTGGACAAGGATGTGGAGATCCCCAACCAGCAAAAAGGGGGGTGGAAGCTGACCAAGAAGATGGAGATCAGCTCGTGCCATTGGTGTGGTCGATGGAATGTATATAGTACAAAGAGAGAAGGTGTATCCAGAAAGAGAAAGACGGACAGCGGCTGCTTGAAAGGAAGTGTTTAAGGGGATTGGGTGATAATGGAGAGTATTATGGAGAAGAATCGTTAGTCCCCCATTTGCTGGAGTGCCTTCAACAGAGGGGAGATCAAATCGAACTGAAAATGGGGGAAAACAGAGCGGTCATGGGGATGCAGCTTTGTTTCCTGAAGACAGCAGATGCCCGGCGAGTAGGATCGTCAATTCATCCCGATTGGCTCGAATGCCACGGTTATTCCAGTGGATAATGGACATAGGGTGAACAGAAAATGGAGGATTGTGACCAAGGTTGCCATCAACTCAACGACTGCTCAGAGCTTGCGACCGACAGCATGGAATGGCATTCAGCCGAAGGCAGAAGATCCTGATCCATAGGTTGTCCAGCAGCAGCTCCTGCCTCCAGCGATCGGCCGGTTGATCGGCTGCCAGCAGTGCGCTCGGCGACACAGAAGACGACCGAGGGCGATTTCCGCCAGGTGGTGCTGTAGCTGAGACACGCCTTGGCGGAGAAGGAGATGAACTGGGTTTCTTAGTAGCCTTCTTGGAAATATGATGGTGTAGATGAAGGAGGAACCGATGGTTGTGAAGTTGGGGTACGTAAAAGAATCTTCACGAGTATGCTCTTTTTCAAGGTCTTGGTGTCTGACTTTTGGGCTCGAGATTTAGCAGAACCCGATGAAGGGTGGGCCATAGAGTGGGCAAGCGAAAGTCGTGAGGTTAAACGGGCGATCTTTGCACTGGCCGATCTGACGACCGTGGCACTAAAGGTGAGGTCGCAAGTCTGTGTGGCCGCCTCCTTCGTTGGCCGAGGAGAAGCAAGGACAGTGCTGTATTTTCCTGTGTGAAGCACGGTGGGCTGTCGGCTGGCGAATAATGTTCGAGCAACAAAGGTCGACACATTTCCTTCACTCTGATTTCCTGAATGAGCTTTTCGTCTTTAAAAACTGGGCAATTTCGAGAGGAAGCAGCGTGGTCACCCATACAGTTGATGCAACGAGGGGATGGAGGTGGACAAGCACCCTCATGGGCATCCTTGCCACACGTAACACATTTGGCCAGATTGGAACAGGACTGGCTGGTATGATTGAACCGCTGACATCGATGGCAACGCTTAGGGTTCGGGATGTAAGGGCAAACGGAAATTATCTCATAGCCTGCTTTGATTTTCGATGGGAGTTGAACTTTGTTAAATGTCAAGAAGACAGTGTGGGTGGGAATGATGTTCATGTCAACCCTTTTCATAACCCTATGAACAGCTGTTACCCCCTGGTCAGACAGGTAGTGCTGAATTTCTTCGTCAGACAATCCATCGAGGGAGCGTTTATAAACGACTCCGCGCGAGGAATTTAAAGTGCAGTGCGCTTCAACCCGGATAGGGTGGGTGTGGAGCAGTGAAGTACGCAGCAATTTTTGTGCCTGGAGGGCACTGACTGTTTCTAACAACAAGCTGCTATTCCATAATCTGAAACAAGACTTTACAGGACCTGCAATTGCGTCGACACCTTTCTGAATAATGAAAGGGATGACCTTGGAGAAGTCGTGACCTTCGTCAGACCGAGAAACAACAAGGAACTGTGGCAACGATGGATGGAACTGTCTGTGGCTGAGACTCAGTGAACTCACGCCTGTGAGCAGACATAGTGGAAGATGACGAAACCATTGCGGAAGAATCCCCATGATTACCAGCGTCTCCGCTGGCGCGCTCCTCCCTTGTGGGAGCCCTCTCTGAGGGCACTCCCGCCTTAGGTGATTGTTCACACCTCAGGTCACACCTCCAGACAACTGGACGAAGGACCAATCGGCACTTTCGGAAGGTATCAGCTCGGGTAATCACCCCTCCATGGGACTGGGCGTTACCAGGGGTACGTACGTGTCCTAGCTTTTTTTTTTTTTTTTTTTTTTTTTGTGGTTTTCGGGCGCACAACTTCAATGGTCATTAGCGCCCTGACTACTCTAAGAATGCACCGCGAGGCACAAGTTGACAACAACAACTAAAAGGGAAAACACAATAAAAGACAGACTGACATGCATAGGATTAAAAAACATCATCAAATGTCCTTAGCGAGGTGTGTCAAATTGATAAAACAAAGAACACGAGCAGCTGCTCGTGGGTCATCCGCTAAAATGGCATCGAAAGTATTTGGCAGGTTAAGATCGAGGCGCAGTGTGTTAAGATCTGGACAGGACATTAAAATGTGTCTAACCGTCAGCAAGTGCCCACATGGGCAGAACGGCGCCGGCGCAGCCGTCAGCAGATGGCGATGGCTGAACCGGCAGTGTCCAATTCTTAACCTTGCTAAAACGACCTCCTCCCGCCGAGAAGGGCGGGAGGAGGACGTCCAAGCCACGGGAAGAGGTTTTAAGGCCCGAAGCTTGTTGTCGGTAAGTGCAGCCCAATCGGCATGCCACAGCGACACAACGCGCCGACAAATGACCCTGCTAAAATCGGACGAAGGGACACAACAAGAAGCTGTCCGAGGCTGGAGGACCGCAGCCTTGGCCGCGGCATCTGCAGCTTCGTTCCCAGGGATACCGACATGGCCAGGAACCCACATAAAGCTAACCGGCGTACCGACGTCCACCAGCTGCTGAAGAGAGCGTTGGATCCGGTGTACGAAAGGGTGAACCGGGTACGGATCACTGAGGCTCTGGATGGCGCTCAGGGAATCTGAGCAGATGACATAAGCAGAATGTCGGTGGCGGCAGATGTAAAGAACAGCCTGGTAGAGGGCAAAGAGCTCAGCTGTGAAGACCGAACAATGGCCATGGAGCCGGTATTGGAAACTTTGTGCCCCGACAATAAAGGAACACCCGACCCCGTCATTGGTCTTAGAGCCATCTGTATAAATGAAAGTCATGTTGTTGAACTTCGAACGAAGTTCCAAAAAACGGGAGTGGTAGACCGAACCGGGGGTGACCTCTTTTGGGAGCGAGCTGAGGTCGAGGTGAATGCGGACCTGAGCCTGGAGCCAAGGTGGCGTGCGGCTCTCGCCCACTCGAAAGGTTGCAGGGAGTGAAAAATGAAGGTGTTGAAGGAGGCGACGAAAGCGAACTCCAGGGGGTAGCAAGGCAGAGACATACAACCCGTATTGAAGGTCAAGAGAGTCGTCAAAAAAGGAACGATAAGACGGATGGTCGGGCATTGACAGTAGCCGACAGGCATACCGACAAAGCAGTATATCGCGCCGGTAGGTGAGTGGCAATTCGCCAGCGTCAGCATGAAGACTCTCTACGGGACTGGAATAAAATGCTCCGATCGCAAGTCGTAACCCCCGATGTTGTATGGAGTTGAGGCGGCGTAAGATGGATGGCCGTGCAGAGGAGTATACGAAGCTTCCATAATCCAGCTTGGAGCGGACGATCGACCGATATAGACGAAGTAGGACGGTTCGATCCGCTCCCCACGACATACCACTGAGAACACGGAGGACATTTAAAGAACGGGTACAACGGGCGGCCAAATATGACACATGTGGAGACCAGCTAAGTTTCCTGTCAAAGGTAAGGCCTAAAAATTTGACTGTCTCCACGAGTGGGAGAGCGACGGGACCGAGTCGTAAGGACGGTGGGAGAAACTCTTTGTAGCGCCAGAAGTTAATACAGACCGTCTTCTCGGCAGAAAAACGGAAGCCATTGGCGACACTCCAGGAGTAAAGACGGTCAAGAGAACGCTGAAGACAGCGCTCCAGGACACGTGCACACTGCGCGCTGCAATAGATGGTAAAATCGTCCACGAAAAGGGAGCCTGATACATCAGCTGGGAGGCAATCCATTATTGGATTGATCGCGATGGCGAAGAGAGGGACGCTCAAAACTGAGCCCTGTGGCACCCCATTCTCCTGGCGAAAGGTGTCGGACAGGACAGAACCCACACGTACCCGAAACTGTCGATCCATTAAAAAGGAATGAATAAAAAGAGGGAGGCGACCGCGAAAGCTTCATGTATGCATGGTGCGGAGAATGCCCGCCCTCCAACAGGTGTCGTAAGCCTTCTCCAAATCAAAGAACACAGCCGCGGTCGGGCGCTTCCGCAAGAAGTTATTCATAATGAAGGTCGACAAGGTAACCAGATGGTCAACAGCAGAGCGGCGCCTTCGAAATCCACATTGTACATGGGTAAGTAGGCGTCGAGACTCGAGCAGCCAAACCAATCGAGAGTTAACCATTCGCTCCATCACTTTACAGACACAGCTGGTAAGCGAGATAGGTCGATAACTGGAAGGCAAGTGCTTGTCCTTCCCCGGCTTAGGAATCGGGACAACAATAGACTCGCGCCAGCATGCGGTAACATGTCCCTCAATCCAGATGCGATTGTATGTACGAAGAAGAAAACCTTTACCCGCAGGAGAAAGGTTCTTCAGCATCTGAATATGAATAGAATCAGGCCCTGGAGCGGAGGACCGTGATCGGCCAAGTGCGGTTTCGAGTTCCCGCATGGTGAATGGGGCATTATAACTTTCACAATTCGAGGAGCGGAAGTCAGGTGGCCTAGCCTCCTCTGCCTGTTTGCGGGGGAGGAAGGCAGGGTGGTAATGAGCGGAGCTCGAAACCTCGGCGAAAAAGCGGCCGAAGGCATTGGAGACAGCCTCAGGGGCCACAAGGACTTCATTCGCGACCTTCAAGCCAGAAACTGGGGAGTGGACCTTAGTGCCAGATAGCCGGCGCAGGCTACCCCAGACAACAGAAGAAGGAGTAGAACTGTTGAAGGTGCTTGTGAAAGCAGCCCAGCTGGCTTTCTTGCTTTCTTTAATAATACGACGACACTGAGCACGTAACCGTTTATAATTAATACAATTCGCCACTGTAGGGTGGCGCTTAATGGTGCGTAAAGCACGTCGACGAGCACGTAAAGCATCTCTACATGCTGCGGTCCACCAGGGGACCGGTACGCGACGTGGAGAAGAAGTAGGGTGAGGGATGGAATATTCAGCAGCAGCGAGAATGACTTCCGTGAGGTGTGCGACCTGACGATCGCAGCTTGTGAAGGTTTGATCCTGAAAGGTAGCCCTGGAAGAGAAGAGCTCCCAGTCTGCCTTGGAGATGGTCCAACGAGAGGAGCACGGAGAGGGAGTATGCTGCAGGAGATGGATAACACACGGGAAGTGGTCGCTCGAATATGTATCAGAAAGTGCATACCACTCAAACCGGCGTGCAAGTTGGGGAGTACATATAGAGAGGTCTAAATGGGAATAGGTGTGAGATGTGTCCGAAAGAAAAGTAGGGGCGCCAGTATTGAGGCAGACAAGATCGAGCTGGTTGAAAAGGTCTGCTAACAAGGAGCCCCTCGGGCAGGATGCTGGAGAGCCCCAAAGGGGATGGTGGGCATTGAAGTCTCCAGTTAACAAAAATGGTGCAGGTAGCTGAGCAATAAGTTGCATCACGTCTGCCCTGGTAACGGCAGATGACGATGGAGTGTAAACGGTACAAAAGGAAAACGTAAAAGTGGGGAGAGTAATGCGGATGGCAACTGCCTGCAGGCCGGTGTGCAACGTGATGGGATCGTAGTAAATATCATCCCGGACCAGCAACATAACCCCTCCATGAGCTGGGATACCTACCACAGGGGGTAGGTCAAAACGCACAGAGGTGTAGTGTGCCAAGGCAATTTGATCGCATGGGCGTAGCTTCGTTTCCTGGAGGGCTACGACAAGCGGACGGTGCAAGCGGAGCAGCAACTGCAAGTCCTCTCGGTTGGAGCGAATGCTGCCAATATTCCAGTGAATAAGTGCCATCGTAAGAAAAGAAAGATGAGAGAAGTGGTCACCTCGAAGGCCGCTTAGTGCCTGGCTTCGAGCGAGCACTGCCGCCGCTATCAGTAGGCGGACAGTCATCGTCCATTGGGTCTATAGGGTCATCGGCCATCTCGGGAGGATGGCCCGGAGGGGGAGCTTCCTCCGCCAGTGAACGGCCAGATGTACGGCGACCAGCGGTGCGGCCAGGCGAAACGGATGACGGCCTGGGGCGGCAGCCGCCGGGTGGCGCAAGAGAAGAAATGCGCCGTGGCGGGGAAGGAGAACTGTGCTTCCTATGCGCCTTTTTGTAAGGACGTGTAGTGGAAGTACCGGTCGAAGGCTGTGAGGTCGAGGTACGGAGGAAGTCTGCACGGGATGGTTCCTTCTGGAAGGCCCGTGCATCTGACTTCGGTGTCTTCGTTTTAGCAGAAGCTGAAGAAGGTGCTCGTGTCTGTGGGGTGATGGGAGGAAGAGGAGACGTCGACCGCGCGATCTTAGCACTGGCCGAACGGACGACCGTGGTGCTGAAGGTCAGATCGCAGGTCTGGGTTGCTACCTCCCGGGTAGTCCGAGGAGAGGCGAGGACAGTACTGTATTTCCCCGCTGGGAGCAGCGTGGGCTTCCTACTAGCAAATAGCTTGCGAGCAGCCGAGGTGGACACTTTCTCTTTCACCCGAATTTCCTGGATACAGCGTTCTTCCTTATAGACAGGACAGTCGCGGGAGGATGCTGCATGGTCACCCTGACAGTTCACACAACGAGGAGACGGAGGTGGACAGTCACCCTCATGGGCATCCCTGCCACAGGTGACACATTTAGCCGCATTGGAACAAGACTGTCTAGTGTGATTGAAACGCTGACACTGGTAGCAGCGCGTAGGTGTCGGGACACAGGGGCGAACAGAAATAACCTCGTAGCCCGCCTTGATGCGCGATGGCAGCTTAACACTATCGAAGGTCAAGAAAAGTGTCCGGGTCGGTACAAGGTCATTGTTGACCTTTTTCATGACCCTATGGACAGCCGTCACGCCCTGCTCAGCGAGGAATGATTGAAGCTCCTCGTCATTTAATCCGTCGAGGGAGCCAGTATAGACCACACCACGAGACGAATTCAAAGTTCGGTGGGCCTCCACCCGGACAGGGAACGTGTACAGGAGGGTGGCCCGAAGCAGTTTTTGTGCCTGAACGGCATTCTCAGTTTCCAGTAATAAGGTGCCGTTACGCAACCTGGTACAGGATTTGACAGATCCGGCTATGGCATCTACGCCCTTCTGAATAACGAAAGGGTTGACAGAGGAAAAATCCTTTCCGTCCTCAGTTCGAGAAACTACGAGGAACTGTGGGGCAGGCGGTAGTACTTTTGTCACTGTTGGCTGGTCACGTTTCCGTTTTTGGGTCGAAGTCGAAAGAGATGGAGTAGAATCCATTGCGGAGGAATCCCCCATGATTGCCAGCGTCTCCGATGGCGCGCTCCTTCCTTGTGGGGACCCTCTCAGAGGGCACTCCCGCCTTAGGTGAATGTTTACACCTCAGGTCACACCTCCCGAGAAACAGACGGAGGGACCAATCGGCATGGTCAGAAGGTATCAGCTCAGGCAATCACCCCTCCCCGGGCCTGGCCTTTACCAGGGGGTACGCGCGTGCCTTACTTGTCTACCCAGGGCGGGGACTTACGCGTTACCCCGTCACCGGCTACGCGTGCGAACGCGTGGGTCGGCCTTCAGGCACGCACAGGGAGGAAGGAAGAAGAGGAAAAAGAAGAGAGAGAGGGAGAAAGAGGACAGACTGTCTCAAACGCCGAGGCGGAGACCAGAGAAGGCAAGGAGAAGAAGGCAATGAGAAAGCAAGGGGAAGAAGGCAATGAGAAGGCAAGGAGAAGAAGGCAATGAGAAGGCAAGGAGAAAAAGGCAATGAGAAGGCAAGGAGAAAAAGGCAATGAGAAGGCAAGGAGAAAAAGGCAATGAGAAGGCAAGGAGAAAAAGGCAATGAGAAGGCAAGGAGAAAAAGGCAATGAGAAGGCAAGGAGAAAAAGGCAATGAGAAGGCAAGGAGAAGGCAAGGGAAAGAGTAAGGAAGACAGTGAGGTGGAGAAGAGCAAAGAAAGGAACCAACAAAAGGAAGGAAGAAACGAGAAGTGAAAAAACCAAAAGGACCACGATGATAGGTCGTGGAACCGTCCGTCTCCGGACGCAGGCGCGAACTACCCCCGTGAGGGGGATGGACTCCTTTTAGTCGCCTCTTACGACAGGCAGGAATACCGCGGGCCTATTCTAATCCCCGGACCCGCAGGGGGGGTGTGTGTCCTAGCTGTCTACCCGGGGCGTGGAATTACGCGTTACCCCGTCACCTGCTACTCATGGAAATGCGTGGTTCGGCCTTCAGACGCGCACAGGGAGGAAAACAGAGAAAGGGAAAGGAAAGAAGAGGGGTCTCAAACGCCGCAGTGGAGAAAAGGGCAAAGAGAAGAGGTAAGGAAAAGAGAAGGACAGAGGAAGGACTAAGACTTGCAAGCGGAGAAAGCAAAGGATTTGTTACAGTTTTGAGCATCCGTCTCTGGACGTAGGTACATACCATATTCCCAGAGGGGGAGAAAGGGACGGAAAGAGCCAGAGGTGAGGGGGGGGGGCGAAGATGGGGGATGGGGAAGGATATGGAAAGGGAAGGTATGCAGCCTGGAAAGGAAGGAAGGAAGGCCACATTAGGTCGGGGTCCCGTGTTTGCTACACACGTATCCACAAAAGAGTTGTGGACCCCCTGGGGGGAATTGGTCAACGTGGCCACCAGGATGCCAATTCTGGAAGTTGGAGTTGTAGAACTGCACCTTTAGTCATTTATATGTCCGATTGCTGGAAGCTGATTCATGGCAATGTTCTGATGTGAGGATCCTCCTCATTGACAATGCCGAACCCACCTTTTGTGGCCACTTACTCACAGACTGCTCAAATTTGTCTGCTTTGAGGTGGTATCGTAATCTTCCTAACACACCGCCTCTGGTGCAGGTAGACAGCACCAAAGTAACACCTGGTCAGCCAATGTTTTGCCCATGATGGTGGTATCTATTCATCCCTTTAACGTAGAGCTTTCTGGCCTTATTGATTACCTGAGGGGCTGGTGGAGGTCTTGCTGCATCCTCCCATTGAAAGCTTGGTTTCTGAGTAAAGAGCAAATTCATACTCTGTTTAAAGACTTAAATAGGCAGCTCTTTCTTCTCTATAGGTGAATATTGTAACAGGGACTTCTAAACCAGCTTAAGTAAAAATGTCAGATTTCAGTCTTGTTAGCGCTTCATCACAACAGTCCGTGTTTGCGGAACTGTTTCATGCTACTTTAATAGCTTTATCGTACACAGAATACCTGAGAGTACACTAAATTGGAACTGCTTGTATGCATAAAATTAATGCGAAGTATTGTCATATTTTAACAATCTTCTGACAAATGATTGAATGTTTGATACACCAAATATTTTGTGTTTGTCTTGTTCCACACCCATGAGAAAGTATGACAATCACCCTATATTTGGGACTATGGAAGGAAAACTGAATCTGATCTAATCACTAAATAATGAAATTGTTGGTTCTTGGGCTTAAGTTTTGCCATGTGTATTTTTATTTAGCAGTGAATTTATTAGATCATTTGATATCATGATTCTCAACATATATTAAACTTTAAGTAAAAACGATTGTCCAAAATGTTCATAGATGGCAAAATCTTACAGAACTTTAACAGAATAGGCAGCACCATAAAAAATGTCTAGATGTTTGTCAAAGGACCTGCAGTCTCCAGTCACTTGTTAGAGGTAATTAATTTCTTTGGATCGTTTCCCATAATGTCTTTGTTGTTAAGGTCTTTCACAGAAACAATTATTCGACGAACACTCACTCATACCACCGACACTCCTACCGACACTCCTATTCAGATGATCGCATGCCTTATATCATTCTTACACATTTGTAATATGGAGGTTGGTGGCATTGCTAGAGTTCCCCATACTTAAGCTTCTGATTGTCAGCTGGAAGTCCCATCAAGACATACCTAACTCCCTCTTCTCTGCCTCATGCAGAAAAACTGTTTCCTCACTCTGAATCAGAAGTAATGTGCAAAACTATAAACTGTGATCCTCCCTGAAAGTGTTTCTACTGACTCAATTTTTTTGTGACTGACCGTCTTTCCTGTTACGGTTCCACTGATAAAACTAAATAAAGCTCAAAAATTTGAACAACTAGTCCTTCAAGGTAAGCTTCTCTGCCACCTATCTACCTTCACTGAGTCATGTGGAAGCACATTTTGTATTGCTAATGACCAAATTTAGCAGCAGCCTTCAAATATCTGTGTGTCAAAGGCTACTGACTGAGAAACCAAATGCCAGTCAGTCAGAAAATTAAAAGTTAGTTTCCCAGCATTTCTGGAAATTCAACTGCTAAGGGCATGATATAGGGGATGAAACTAATTAAGAAAATATTTTCTTACATCAGAACTATAAGGCTAAGTGTATATCTAATCCGGAACTGGAATACCAGTTTTCATAAAGAAATAATTGAAAATTTGTTAAGCATGCTTTTTCCATATGAACTTTCATTGTGTATCAGATTCCAGCTACCAGAAATGCTTTTCGATAAAAAGTACGTTCTGAAAAGACTTTAAGCATATGGTGTTAATTTGCATAAGTAGTGTTGCAGTCTGAAAACAACATAAAACTTCAGAGACTTTTTTGTTATAATTTGATTAAATGGAGGTCCACAGTCTATCAGAGCGCAGCAGACGGAGTTGAGCTGTTCATTGGTAAATACACATACATCCTCAGTTGCTTCCTCTGGAAAAAGTCAAGAGACTATCTCATACCGGGTTTAAGGAGTGATAGGTACATTCAAAAGGGTTTTTGCCTCCACCGACTTTGATACCTTACAAACCAGTGGTATTTGAGCACAATCCATCTCTGTAATGCGACATAACTTTCCAACAATGTGGCTAATTGCCACTTACAGACCTAAACTGCTTCATGCCTCATTGCTGCATGTGTTTCTGCCATTTATGTAGCCTCCATTTGACATATACACAAATTAGGAAGGCGTAGTGCTGCAACTACACAGCTGTGGGCATTAGGTAAATTTAACTTTGTGCCTTATAATGGCCCACCTAGACTAGGTACATTGCTTTCTTTCATGGCTAACCCTACATGTAAGTGACACTACCTTTGTACAGGCAGCATGTGCCCAGATACATAATAAAATAGTGATATCTTACAGCCTGTAACTACCATCCCTCAGATTTGCTCTCAAAATGGGACGGGTGAGAAGTCTCCTGTGGTTTTACAGAAGTTCCTTCCAAATTTGTCTGATTGGATCTCCTTATATTTGTGACCACAGCACACAAAATGAAAGCCTACCAAAGATGCAGTCACCAACCAGTAGCACCACTGCTAGGTGTAGCAAGAGTTGCGATGGTGAACAGTGTGGAACTAAGAATGTAGACGGACATGCCAGCTCAAGTAGATGTATTCAGCAACTCAGGTGGTAGATAAGTGAAACAGTAACACAATGTTGAACATCTATTGTCCACAAAATAGGACATCGGAAGTTTCGTCGTTGGGGCAGATGGTGTGAGAAGGGCAGGTGGAAGCACAGCACTGTGTGTGTCGACTGCTGACTAGCATATTCCAGTCTGTAGTGGGTCGGCTCGGCAGTTGTGACATTATGGGGCTGGTCGTCCGGTCTGTGTCAGCACTCAGCCACAACTGTGCTGACTCCAGCTGCATGTGTCTTCCGAGAGACAGTCGCAAGAGCAGCCATGACCCTACCACTGAGTGTAAATGGAGAAAGTGTCTAAAGTGCTGCCTGGAGTACTGGACACCTTGTAAAGAACTGCTGTGCCCTCCAGATGGGACAGAGAGACCGGTAGCGAAAGAGTCCCCCATGGGAACAGAGCCGAACAGTGGCAGTGGCTTGCCCACGTGGTGGTGAATGATCATCTTCATCCCGGCTCTGTCACTTAGGCTTCTGGAATGCCTTCCAGTCAATGGCAATCACAGAAACCTGCCAGTTTCAATTCGGTAGTTACTGCACCTCGCAGGGACCGAGCTGCTCCTAATGGAACTGGCAGCTACATAAATGAGCGTAGGTGACCGGATGAAGTGATCTACTGACAGTTCTGTTCAATCCCTGCTGTCCTGTTTAGACCGGAGGCCTGTCTCATTAGTGGTAGGGTTGATACAGGATGGGCTTGTGTGCTCTGCTCCTGTCAGGCGTCAATGACACAATTTGTTCTGGTGTTTTCATTTGCTCAGCTATCTCAGTTGCTTCAGTGCTTGACCACTTCACATTGCAGATGCTCTTTATGTGCTGTCGGAAACTAAATGCACAATATGTTGCAAGAAAGCTTCAACTGTACAAGATACTGGACAGTCACCATTGTGACATATGCTTTGTCGACATGTTATTTTACTACAGCTCTTGCTCGAGCACTATGTCTGTTCGGGCCTAAGACAGCATCTGTGATTTTGATCGCACTGTCTCTTTTGCTGAAATTCTGCCTGCCCTGTGACACATCTGCTCGGCTTCTGGCATTGCATGGGGAACAACTTTCAAGTTTTTCTAACCGCGCTAAGAATAATACTCTGCTGCGCAACAGTGTCGTCAGAGGTTATCTGTACTGCTTCCTAAAGCCTATAAAACTATTTTCACTTATTGCTAGTTTATATACCAGTTAATTTTCAACTCTTGTATTGATTTGTTGTTCTTAGTGGTTTTAATTAAGCAGCTACAACTGTTCATCATTCAGCTGACAAATCCCAATGCTTTAAACCTTAGACTGATAGAGGTGTATCGCTGCATTCCGTGCTGACCATGGCTTCATTGTTACTACACTGCCCAATGCTCTCACCTCTGCTGACATGCCGCTCCGGCTGCTACCAATTGCTTATCGTCCAATTTTGAGAAAGCTGTTCGGTGAAAAATTTGATTTTGCCTGTTAGCGAAGTTAGTCTCAGTAGAGGACTGAATAAATTTGATATCTGCATTTCATACATACATTCTGTTCGCCAGATATGAAAACCGTATGGGTTATCACATTTCACTTCAAATTGAGGACAGTCGGGGGCAGTACACCTGTTTCTCTTGTGTGCATTGTGAATTGTTAGGTAGTAGCATAGGTCGTACTTAATAAATAGTTCAAGATATTGAAATGACGTTTTTGCAAGTGGTAGCACACAAAGAGGCACTTTCATTGTGTGATAACAGGGTGTCCAGCATCCTGGAAAAAAGGTAAGAGTCCAGAAGTATTGTTGTGGGGAAACTCTGGGAAACTCAAGTAATGATTGCATTTTACCTAAAAACCCTGGAAAAGGCACAGTATTTGATTTGCTTCTTGGAGCAGAGGCATTCGCTTGCCCCCCTGCTTGGCTCAATGCAGTGCTGCTCTCGCTGTTCGCACTCACATCGGTGCTTCGCAACCACCATCCCTCAGGACTTTGGCATTCCCCAACTTCTCCCGCCCATGCAGTCCACCGCAGTCTGGGCTACCTAAATGCAGACAAGCTGTGCGGAGATTTGTTGTCGATATGGAATGGACTGCATGCCTGTCGCTGCAGTGTGGCCTCAGTTACACTAATTAGTGTTTGTGCTTTTGCAGCATGATTTGACTGACTAGGAGGTGTGACGAATATTTGATGTTTACATTCAGGAATATATGGTGCTGTTTGTATTCACATACATCCAAATGTATTACCTTGTTTGCTAATATAATTTAATCACACAAACGTTTCGTTTATGGGGAATTTGTGGGCTATTCATATCAATTTCTTTTGAACCAGCAATTTTAGGGTGTGCTAGGAATGCACACAGTACATTGTTTTGGATATATATTAAAAAATTACTGCTGTACATGCCAAAAGCAATAATTCTGATAGCATTGTGTATGATTAAGTGAGTATAGCTCTTCAGTGGTAGGAATAAAATAGTGTAATTAGAACAATGACAAGCAGTTACTGGTCTTTGGCATAAGGTTGTTGGTTTAGTTAACATTGAGCTAAAGCCCATTCCAGCCACGGTGAAATTCAGGTGGCCACAGCGTGAGTGAGGACTATGGGACTATGTGGGAACTCCCTGCATCATTTCTGTACTGACTGACTAACACTTCCAATGCTGCTGTGAGTCATCATAAACCACTTTCAATTACATGTACATACGGAAAATTATATTGCCTGTCTTTGGACCCTGTCAAGGAGATACGTGAAGAAGTGGGTGGGTTGGAAGTGGCTCATAAGAAATGGAAAGAAAGAATTGCAGGTAGTGTGACATTACTAATTTCAGTAAAGAAAAGTAGTATTTCCAATTCACCTACTGTTGTGCATGCAGGGAGTGTATCATACAGTTGCGGTGTGTCCTAGCAACTATGTAGATCCTCCCTGAAGTAGTGACATTGAGCACCTACTGCAGGAACTTCTGGCCAATGGTCAATGATGCTACATTACTTGCAGAGGGTGCTGTGATGGAGGCAGAAATACATTTGTATCTAGCTGTTGTGGGTCCACCTATCTTCTGAGAACATTGGCAGCTTGCTTATCTCTTACCAAGTGTGTTCCCAGACAGTAAAAATGCATCTTTAGTTAAAATGTCTCAGTTTAAACATGATACTGTAATGTACTTTTGACTTAAACAACTGTAGGATAATGTTGGCACCTGTGACATGGCAGTGACCGAGTTTGGAAACAAAAATTGACTAGCATGCATCTGCCTCAAATCCAATATTCTTTTAGTGCACTTTTTTCCAAAAACACTGAAGTAAGGCAGCTGCTCTGAATATCACCCAACACAGATCATTTTTGGATTAATTTGTTCAAGGTAAAACTGAAAAGATAAGTTGTTAGGTCTCTGTGGAGCTCAAAGTCTAGGATAAGCCTGAGGCTCCTGCATTTATGGACTTTAGGATATGGGGCTTACACACTAGTACAACCTAAGTCAGTATGCACTATATGTAAGAGATGTGATTGTAATATTATTGAAATCAATAAGGCAGGACTAAATGTTTTTAAGTAAATTATGTGAAGCTGTTTTCCCCACAGATGTTACACTGTTTGGTGGGTGGAAAATAAAATGGTGAGAGAGTCTGGGCTCAGAAAATATTAAAGGCTGTTTAATAATGTGTAAAGGAAGTAGGAACATAAGTAGGTAAAATCAGAACCTAAGGTAACTATCGAATTTCATAAGAGTGTTAGCTGCCTTATGCTGACAGCTCAATCAACATTCTTTTTTAAACTGGATGCAGAGATTGAGTCATTTCTGACTAAATTAGAGTCATATACTCCCATATCTTAATTTACAGATACTGCCCTCCAGTCTAAGGTCACAATTCATGAGAAAATTCGTCAAACAAGGAGTTCCACTACACTGCTCTGTATTTGCAGCCGCGCTCTTGTCTTGTATCAGGCCACGGACATGTAGAACGCCCATCCCTTTGAGCAAATGAGTTTCCCTGGATTCACTGCACTTTGACGTGACCAGGGACCCACAGAAACATGACACTGGCTCCAACAACAGTCTGCCAGGAAACGAGGTTGCTCATGCTGCTGCCAAGGCTGCAGTCCTAGTACCTCAGCCCCTGAGTACCAATATTCCCTCTGATCTCTGCGTTGCTGCCTGTCAGTAGGTGGTGTCACTTTGGCACCGCCAATGGTCCTCTGTTCATGGGAATAAGCTTCGGGTTATTAAGCCTGTCCCAGTGCCTTGGACGATTTCTTCTTCGCCCTCCTGCTGGGAGGAGATCATTTTAATTCAGCTGCATACTGGGCACTGCCTTTTTAGCCATCGTCATTTGCTAAGTGGCGCTACCGTACCACTTTTTACACATTGTTCCCAAATTTTAACTGTCCAGCACTTCCTGCTAGAATGCCCTTTTTCAACCATTTACGTTCTACCTTGGGTTTGTCATCTGATTTATCAGCTGTTGCAGATGACAGCCCATGCGTCATTCCCTACATTTTTCTTTTTATCTGCTGAAGCAGTATGGCGAAGGCCATTTGATTTTTAGTTTTGGACCTCCATTTCTGTGTGGTGGTTTTTATTTTTGTAGCCCTTTTTTCGATATGCCTATCTTTAGCTGTCTCCTATTCTGTCGATCGTGACTGACGTATAGTTGTTTAACTCATCTGTGTTAGTGTTCTACAGTTTTGACTTGGGCGCATGTGACCCCAGTTTTTTTTTTTTTTTTTGCACCTTAAAGCAAGACAAACAAAAAACTGACCTTTTTCCTCTGTTTTATAAGTTCACTGGACTTTGAGTAGGACAGGTACCACCATTTACAAATTTGCGTCAGGTGGGAGTTGAACCTGGCAAGTGAGCATCCTACTGCACGACCTGTTGAAAGAAACTGACCCCTCTTCAGCAATTTAAAGGCAGTCAGAAAACTTCATTGGAGCACTTCGTTCTTGGTGTTCCATTTTTACTCTTTCTTCTGGGTTATTGTACATAGTTTATCCATATGGTAGTTGTACGGCATGTTCTTATCAGTGAGGAGCCTTACCTGGATGTTGTATATGTGGAGCAACTTGGGTGTGGATGTGCCCATGTTGGTGAAGTGTGATGTGTTGTTCTTGGAATGGAGTGGCCCATATCTCTCCTCTCTGTTGGCTGATGAAAGATGTTCGCAAGTTACGGCAGTTAGCAAGTAGGAAGCACCACACTTCAGGCATGTGTTTCATGGTCTGTGCAGACTGGAGTGGTACCAATCCCATGCTGTCACCAAGGAGGGTCACTAATGGGTGCTTCTACCAACTGTGTGGAGTCATCTGCTCTGTGGTTCTGTGGGTGAAGGGCACAGAGAAAATGCAACATATGTGACATTGAATAAATGCTCAACAGAAACTGAATGGTGTCAAAATACATATTTGTACAAATATGGACACGTAGACATTCATTCTCCTCCAGCTGGAATACATGTACATGTAGTCCATCTTCATCACCTAGAATTTATGTTGCAGGCAATACATAGTTTGAACACTATCTCAATGTGTTATTCCAGTGAATACAATGAACAGCAGAAATGTTTCAGCACCTTTCATTCAAAAGGAATAGTAGTAAGCTAAGAAGTGAGCCACAGTTAAAGGGGCACAGATTAGCACAACCCTTTCAGCACAAGAAATACTGTGACAGATAAACATACTGCAAGTAGTTCAAAGAATTAACCTAAAAAAATTGCTACAAGTAGAGTAATGAATCGAATGTCACCAAGAAACATTTCACATACATGCATTAGTGTGTGCATGTGAAGGAGACTATTTAACTTGATCAATAAATATTTACTTATTACCAAAATAAAGACTCTCCTCTGTGACAAAGAAGTTACTACAATACATAAATATGTAAAATTTTCTATATAATAGTCTACTTTTCAACTAATTCCCCAATAATTCACTATTAAAATATTAAGATCCAGTAAATCTTAATAATAGCTATATAGGAAGAAAATGTGAGTAGGCAGGGAGAAAGTAAGACAAAAGTAATAAAATGAAAACAAGGGAAACATTTGTCACATCACTTCTTATTTAAATTTTCCAAGGGAAATGCTGTTTGTGGCTACCTGGGTACACTGTTGAGTTTTGCTGGTGCTGAGTGGAAAAAATGCCTACACTCAGATAATTTGTAATTAATAGTCCAGTTGTTAAGTGACTTTGCAGAAACATAGTTGTCACTTTTAATATAAGTATTTCAGTTTCTGGTAATAATAAAACCGATTTAAAGTTTCAAATGATCTCATTTACAGTCACAACACGTCACTCGTCCCACAGCCTCTCTTCCTGACCTTTGGCACCATACCACCTCATCACTTGTGTATTGTCTTCCTCTTGTCTCCTCCTCCTCCTGTTGTCCTTTCTTACAGTGTATTACTATATGCAATAGCTTTTCTGAACTCCTTTATTTCATTTACTTATCTGTGAAGGAGAATGTGAGGACGCAGTGTGGGCCCCTGCAGGACTATAGCAGCATGTGGGCACAGCTGAAAGCTGCAGCCACAGATGACAGCAGTGAGGACACAAATGACATTGCCACATACAGTACCTGATATCAAGGAATGACAGCATTTCTACAGGACACTCCCCACAAGTTTCACATACCATTTCACCGTTACAATTTACACAGTTCATGGTCTCCTCGGTATACTGCCAATCTGCCTAGTCTGCTGTCAAACCTGACTGTTGGTAGCCTCTCCATCAGATGGTGAGGCATTTCTCCATGATTAGTATTGATAATAAGAACATGATACATTAATCAGTTGTAGAAAAATAGGATACCAGTATCATAAAGATAACCAGACCAGGTTTTAGAACAAATTGTTTGATGTTCCAATGATTTGTATCTGTGTTCTACAAAAATGAGCCTTACTTATTTGATACCTTAATTTCACTTTCTCCAAAACTTTGTCGGATTCCCATAGTCACCATTCACATTACAAAAAAAAGTTCAAAAATATTGAATAAATCCCTTCAAATCAAAAATATTCGAAAGTAATGATATCATCATGTTAAGAAAATTTCAGAGTAGAGCTTCATCAACACACATTTTAAAAACGTGATGGTATTAAAGTGGGTTATCTTGAAATCATATCCTAATTATTAACGTTTGAGCAACAGAAATTTATAGTATATCATTTTTCTTGAAAAGGAACAGCAGATCTATCAAACAGACTAGGTTGGCTCTTAGGCTTCAACTTCAACCAGTGCTTTTGTGGTCAGCAGTGAATTTGATATGTACTCAAAAAATATCTCCTGAACTATTTAAGTTAAAGAAAAAACAGTTGTCCCAAAATGTTCAGAGTTGTAGAAATTTTGCTGAGTCACCAGAACTTCAACAAACATTATGGTTGTTCAGGGGTAGTGTCAGAGTATATTTGTGTAACAGACCCACAGTCTCTAGCAGCTTGTTGCATGGTACTAATGTAATTATAATTTATTCAGTTTCTTACCCATATAACCTTTCTTTCAGTAAAGAAATCTTCACTACAATGAAAAAGTCCATAATACATAGGAATCCAAATGTGCAACATACAAAATAAAAGATTAATGCTGCAACTTGAAGACAAAACAGTGGTGTGACTGCCATTGCTGCAGAAACCATATTATCTTCATGCCCCTCTCCTGCATTTGTTGAAAGTGTATTCAAATTGCAAACTGCTCAACTCTTAATCAGCAGATGTATCAGTACTTTTGTGCCAGTGCATGTGCCACTGTTCTCATATGTCTAATATTGCTACCAAAATAAATCAGAGACAAAACAGAGCATCAATGAATATGAGCCTGTGGCTTAAGAGTGAGGTGGGCATTACATTGCCAGCAGGAAGTACTGTTATTGGATGAAACAAATTCGTTGCCAAACAAAGCACACAGTGCATATCTTCGACGTTGGCAATATTGTGGTGATACTTTTAGTGCAATACAAATTCTGAGCTGATTTTCCAAGGAAGCAAACAGATGCAACAACTCTGAAGTGAGCTGCTGGTGAGGGAGACCCATTATGCCAAAATACTGAAGAGCTAACTCTGCCGACAGGCTTTCAGAGGTTGTTCAGAGGACTGGTTCACCTGTTCGTGTAATAATACTGCATCTGTCTGATGACAGATTTCAACTGGGAGTCAGTCTGTCTGGCCTCTTCTGAGCATCTCTCTTCATCTGTTTGTATGCTCGCCTTCTTCAAATGTTGTCCATCATTCCAGTTCTCTTTCTACCCCTGTCTCATTCCTCTGACATTCCTCTCTCCAATTGTTTGGTGTAGACAATTCCTACACTGCATGTGTCCAAGGCAATATTATTAACTGTAAAAGTGAAATCTTTGGATGGATGAATAATTGACTTTCTGCGTTTTTCCCAGCAGAGAAGAGCCGCCAGCAGCAGCAGCAGCTACAGCTGCAGCAGCAGGAGCAGCTGAAGCCGAAGCCACTCCTGTATGTAAGCGGCACTTTCTAGGCGTCCAATGGAAGCCCTACTTGGTACAGGTGCGGTATGTGCCACGTAAAATGAATATATGTGGCAGGATCACTTTAATTGCAGAAACGGTGTCATGTTTCATGCTGTCAATGGGTGCCCAAAGGAATGTAAATAGTGTGTTGAGCAAAATAGGATGTCTGAATTTTGAAATTTGCAGTAACGTCTAGATAAATAAGTGTCTCATGCAGTATAAATTCAGTACCAAAAAATTTTCCATTATATGTAAAACATCAGTGTCCTCTGGAATTTTTTTTTTTTTTTTTTTTTTTGGTGGGGTTTAAGGATGCTCAACTACTGCGGTCATTTGCGCCCAGTCACAGTTATTAGAGCACATGGAATCTAGTAAAACTCAAGGGGAGGGGGGGACACCAGAAAGGCTTGACAAAGGTGCAGATAAAATAAGTAAAATTGTTAGACGTCTTCGGACAAGCCAGTCAACGTCATAAAACGCAGAACACGAGCAGTTGATCGAGCGTCATCAGCTAAAATATCTGGTAAAGTAGATCGCAGTGACAGGACAACACGAGACTGACTAAAGCGGGTACACGACAATAAAACATGGCGCACTGTTAATGCCTGACCACAAGGGCACTGCAGGGCTGGGTCACCGGAGAGCAGGTAGCGGTGGCTAAACCGGCAATGCCCAATCCGCAACCTGGTCAGAAGGACCTCCTCTCGCTGAGATGGTCGGGAGGAAGTTGTCCAACCAGTTGGGAGCGGTTTTATTGCCCGGAGCTTGTTTCCTTGGAGGAATGACCAAGCATCCCACCACAACGACACAAGCCTCTTACAAACATCCCACGAACGTCAGATGATGGGACACAATGGGAGGCTTGCCGAGTCAGGAGGACTGCAGCCTTCGCTGCAGCATCCGCAGCCTCATTCCCAGGCACTCCTACATGTCCGGGAACCCACAGAAAGCTGACAATAGAACCATTATCAGCGAAAGAATGGAGGGTCTGCTGTATCCGTTGAATCAAGGGATGGACCGGATAGGGAGCTCCAAGGCTCTGAAGAGCACTGAGTGAGCCAGAGCGGAGTACATACGATGAATGGCGGTGGCGGCGGGCATACTGAACGGCCTGATGGAGAGCAAAAAGCTCAGCCGTAAAGCTCGAACATTAGTCGAGGAGCCGGTATTTAAAGGTGGCGGCCCCGACGACAAACGCACAGCCAACACCATCGTCAGTTTTGGAGCCATCGGTGTAAATAAAGGTATGACCGGCAAGTCGAGCACGAAGTTCATCAAACCGTGAGCAATACACTGCAGCCGGAGTACCCTCCTTCGGGAGTGAGCTGAGATCGAGATAAATATGAACCGGAGCCTGGAGCCAAGGTGGTGTCGGGCTCTCACCCTCTCTGAAGCTGGTAGGGAGGGCAAAATCCAATTGTCGAAGCAGGCGACGGAAGCGGACTCCGGGGGGCAGCAGGGCAGACACATACAACCCGTAATGACGGTCGAGAGAATCGGCGAAGAAGGACTGGTAAGAGGGGCGGTCGGGCATAGACAACAGCCGGCAGGCATACAGACACAGCAGTACGTCGCGCCGGTAGGTCAATGGTAATTCGGCAGCTTCAGCATAAAGACTCAACAGGACTAGTGTAGAAGGCTCTTTTTTTTTTTTTTTTTTTTTTTTTTTTTGGTAGGGTTTAAGGGCGCTCAACTGCTGAGGTCATTAGCGCCCAGTCACTGGTGTTAGAGCACAAGGAACCTGCTAAAACTCAAGGGGATGGGGGGACATCAAAATGACCTGACAAACATGCAGATGAAATAAGTAAAAAGGTTAGATGTCTTTGGTCAAGCCAGTTAAAGTTATAAAACGCAGAAGACGAGCAGCTGCTCGAGCGTCATCAGCTAAAACATCCGGTAAGGTAGATGGCAGGGACAGGACAACACGAAATTGACTAAAACGGGGACACGACAATAAAACATGGCGCACCGTTAATGCCTGACCACAAGGGCACTGCGGGGCTGGGTCACCAGAGAGCAGGTAGCGGTCGCTAAACCGGCAATGCCCAATCCGCAACCTGGTCAGAAGGACCTCCTCGCGCCGAGATGGTCGGGAGGATGTTGTCCATACAGTTGGAAGCGGTTTTACTGCCTGGAGCTTGTTTCCTTGGAGGGATGACCAAGCATCCCACCACAAGGACACAAGCCTCTTACATACATCCCCACAAATGTCAGATGACGGGACACAATGGGAGGCTGGCCGAGGCTGGAGGACTGCAGCCTTGGCTGCAGCATCCGCAGCCTCATTCCCAGGCACTCCTACATGTCCGGGGACCCACAGAAAGCTGACAGAACCGCCATTATCGGCGAAACAATGGAGGGACTGCTGTATTCGTTGAATCAAGGGATGGACCGGATAGGGAGCCCCAAGGCTCTGAAGAGCACTGAGTGAGTCAGTGCAGAGGACATACGATGAATGGCGGTGGCGGCGGGCATACTGAATGGCCTGATGGAGAGCAAAAAGCTCGGCCGTAAAGCTGGAACATTGGTCAAGGAGCCGGTATTTAAAGGTGGCGGTCCCGACGGCAAAGGCACAGCCGACACCATCGTCAGTTTTGGAGCCATCGGTGTAAATAAAGGTGTGACCAGCAAGTCTAGCACGAAGTTCGACAAACCGTGAGCAATACACTGCAGCCGGAGTACCCTCCTTCGGGAGTGAGCTGAGGTCGAGATAAATACGAACCGGAGCCTGGAGCCAAGGTGGTGTCGGGCTCTCACCCTCTCTGAAAGTGGTAAGGAGGGCAAAATCCAATTGTCGAAGCAGGCGACGGAAGCGGACTCCGGGGGGCAGCAGGGCAGACACATATAACCCGTACTGACGGTCGAGAGAATCAGCGAAGAAGGACTTGTAAGAGGGGTGGTCGGGCATAGACAACAGCCGGCAGGCATACCGACACAGCAGTATGTCGCGCCGGTAGGTCAACGGTAACTCGGCAGCTTCAGCGTAAAGACTCTCGACAGGACTAGTGTAGAAGGCTCCGGTCGCAAGACGTATCCCCCGATGGTGGATGGAGTTGAGCCGGCGTAAGGGGGATGGCAGAGCGGACGAGTCGACGAAGCTCCCATAATCCAGCTTCGATCAGACTATGGACCGATACAAGTGAAGCAGGACAGAGCGATCCGCTCCCCAAGATGAACCACTAAGACCTCTAAGGACATTAAGGGAACGTGTACAACGGGCCGCCAAATAAGTGACATGCGGAGACAAACACAGTTTCCTTTCCAACGTGAGCCCTAGAACTTAGTTGTTTCCACGAATGGGAGAACAATGGGACCAAGATGTAAGGATGGCGGAAGGAACGCTTTACATCGCCAAAAGTTGATACAAACCGTCTTCTCTTCAGAGAACCGGAAGCCATTTGCCACGCTCCATGAGTATAGGCTGTCTAGACTTCGCTGAAGGCAGCGCTCCAGGAGGCATGTTCTTTGGGCTCTGCAGTAGATCGCGAAGTCATTGACAAAGAGAGAGCCTGAGACATTAGGTGGAATGCAATCCATAATTGGATTGATCGCGATGGCAAAAAGGGCTACGCTCAAGACTCCGTTTTCCTGGAGGAAGACGTCGGACTGTACAGAACCCACACGTAACCTAAACTTTCGATCCGTTAAAAAGGAATCAATAAAAAGGGGCAGGTGACCGCGTAGACCCCACCTGTGCATAGTGCAGAGGATACCTCCTCTCCAACAGGTGTCATAAGCATTCTCCAAATCGAAGAACACGGCTACCGTTTGGCGCTTTCGCAAAAAGTTGGTCATGATGAATGTCGACAAGGTCACAAGGTGGTCAACAGCGGAGCGGCGGCGACGAAAGCCGCATTGGACATAAGTAGCCGTCGAGATTCAAGAATCCAGACTAACCGAGCATGAACCATGCGCTCCATCACCTTAGAGACACAGCTTGTAAGAGAAATGGGGCGGTAACTAGAAGGAAGGTGTCTATCCTTCCTGGGTTTGGGTATAGGAACAACGACAGCGTCACGCCAACGCATGGGGATCTGACCTTCGGTCCAGACGCGATTGTAGGTACGAAGAAGGAAGCTTTTGCCCGCCAGAGAAAGGTGTGCCAGCATCTGAACGTGAATGGCATCTGGCCCCGGAGCAGAGGACCGGGACACAACGCACATTGGAGTTCCCGCATAGTGAAAGGGGCATTATAAGTTTCCAGATTCAGGGAGTGGAAGGAAGGTCGCCGAGCCTCTTCTGCCTCTTTCCTGGGAAGGAATGCAGGGTGGTAATGGGCGGAGCTTGAAACCTCCGCGAAAAAGCGGCCAAAGGCGTTGGAGACAGCCACAGGATCAACGAGGACCTCATCACCTGACGTCAGGCCAGGTACCGAGGAGTGGGCCTTAATGCCCGACAACCATCGCAGGCCACCCCATACGACAGAAGAGGGAGTAAAACTGTTAAAGAAGCTGGTGAAAGAGGCCCAACAAGCTTTTTTGCTGTCTTTGATGACTCTACGGCATTGCACTTGGAGTCGTTTGTATCCAACACAATTCGCCAAAGTAGGATGGCGGCGAAAGGTGCATAAAGCACGTCGTCGAGCACGAATAGCGTCTCTACAATCCTCGTTCCACCAGGGGACGGAGACGCGACGTGAAGAAGAGGTAGTATGAGGAATGGAACGTTCGGCAGCATTGATGATAACAGCCGTGAGGTATTCGACCTTACTGTCACAACTGGGAAAATCGTGGTCGGGAAAGGTCGCCAGGGAGGAGTACAGTCCCCAGTCAGCTTTCGGTATGTTCCAGCTCGAAGGACGTGGGGATGGGGTGTGGTGTAGGAGACGAACGACACAGGGGAAGTGGTCGCTCGAATAGGTGTCAGAAAGGACATACCACTCGAACCGACGGGCAAGAGTGGTAGAACAGATCTAGAGGTCCAAGTGGGAGTAGGTATGAGTAGAGTCCGAGAGGAAAGTCGGGGCGCCAGTATTGAGGCAGACAAGATTGAGATGGTTGAAGACATCCGCCAAGAGGGAGCTTCTCTGACAGGATGCAGGAGAGCCCCAAAGGGGACGATGGGCATTGAAGTTGCCAAACAATAAAAACGGCGGAGGAAGCTGAACAATCAGGTGCATAATGTCAGCCCGACTAACTGCGGATGACGATGGAGTGTAGACGGTACAAACTGAAAAAGTGTAGGCAGAAAGAGTAATACGAACAGCTGTGGCTTGGAGTGGGGAGGTCAATGGGATGGGATGGTAATATACATCGTCCCGAACGAGCAACATGACCCCACCATGTGCTGGAATACCGTCCACAGGGGTCAGGTCATACCGCTTCGTGGTATAGTGGGTGAAGGCAGTACGGTCAGTTGGGCGCTACTTGGTTTCCTGGAGACCAAGGACGAGCCGACAGTGCAGGCGGAGGAGCAGTAGTAATTCCTCCCGATTAGATCGAATACCTCTTATGTTCACATGTAACAAGGCCATCGCTAGTCAAAAATGAGGGTGAACGAGACGGGGGAAGAGCTGGTAACCTCGACGGCCACGGAGGGCCAGGTTTCGAGGGAACAACGCTACAACCGGCGGGGGGCGGATGCTGTTCCGTCGAGTCGTCGCCAGCTGTGGCCGCTGTCCTGGGTTGTATAGGAGGAGCAGCATCTTTTGCCGACGAGAGGCCTGCTGAGCGCCTGGCAGCAGAGAGTCCCGGCGAAACTCAGGACGGCCAGGAGCAGCGACTCACAGATGGAGCGTCAGACGAAATGCGCCAGGGTGGAGAGGGGGATAGAGACTTCTTCTTGGAGGCCTTCTTGGAAGTCCAAGGAGGCACAGGGATGGTGGGCTGGACCCAAACAAGGTCCTCACGCGCTGGGTCCGTTTTGGAACGCCGGACCTCAGTAGCTGGGGTCCGGAACGTTTCCCCGATGGACGCATGAGAAGGGGATCGCTTCTCAGGCGTCGGGGGGAGAGGAGGAGGAAGGGTGGCTCCTGGGGCAGAGGGGGTGAGGGCCGCGGGGTAGAAGGATTTGGAGGGGAGGGATTTGGGAGGCGGAGGCATAGACCCCAGATGGAGGGAGGAGGTGGAGGCGGGACAGGATAGGGTTGAGGGTACTGTGGAAGGAGGAGACACGACTGAGGCAAACGAAGTGGTCAACGTCACGAGATGGAGGCGGTCATACTTCTTCCTGGCCTCAGAATAAGAGAGACGATCCAAAGTTTTGAGTTCTTGAATCTACTCCTCCTGATATGCGGGGCAGTCTAAGATGTAGGCGAGTGGATGCCAGGACAATTAACGCACCGAGGTGGTGGGGTGCATGTATGTTCCTCACGAAGAGTACGTCCACAATCGCCACAAAGGGGCTCAGCCTCACACCGTGACGACATGTGCCCAAAGCGCAAACACCGAAAACAACGCGTAGGAGGCGGGATGTAACGTCGCACGTCGCACCGGTAGCACATCACCTTTACCTTCTCCGGGAGAACGTCCCCCTCGAAGGCGAGGATAAAGGCCCTGGTGTCGATGTGACAGTCCTTGGGGCCACGCTGGACTCGCCGGACGAAATGTACGCCTTGGCGCTCCAGGTTGGCCTTGAGCTCCTCATCAGATTGCAGCAGGAGGTCCCGATGAAAAATAACCCCCTGCGTCCTATTCAGTGCCAGATGCGGGACAATGGACACAGGGATGTCCTGTAGTCAGTCGTACGCCTGGAGCGCCGCCGACTGTGTGGCGGAGGTGGTCTTTGTAAGAACAGACCCCGAACCCATTTTACTGAAAGCCTCGATTTCCCCGAAGATGTCCTCGACGTGCTGAACAAAGAACATGGGCTTGGAGGTGACTAACGTCCCCCAATCGGTTCGAGAACACACCAAATAGCTGGGGAAGTACTTCGCCCCAAGTCGGCGGGCCTGTCGTTCCTCCCAGGGAGTGGCCAAGGGGGAAAGGGCAGGAGAACCAGAGACAGTACCTTTCTTTTTAAAAGACTCGGCCGCAGAGCGACCTGACACATGTTGACGTTTCATCTGCGAAACATCCGCCCCGATACCACCCACTCCGACCAGGGGCTCTCCCCAAAGGCACCACCCAGCCTCAGCATGGGCCACCTAGCACAATGACCTTTGCCGGGAGTCCTGATGCCCCAAGGAGACAGGCATCTACTCCTTGGCCGAAGTGGGGAGGGTGCAGTTCAGGTATTGGCAGTACGATCCCCATGTTGTCAGGGGGATACAACCTAGAGGGTACATGACGACCCCACCACAACGGGCTGGCTACCGTGCTGGATTTCGGGTGCCACGGAAAGTCCATCATGTTTGTAGGTGCAGATGGGGACGCACTATGGGAGTAACTTGTGCAACCCATCAGGCGTTTAGACCCAGTGTAAGGAATAGTGGGTGTGGTTAAAACGCCGTTACAATTCTGAGTGCCAAGGTATTAGTGCACTGAGGACCAGTGATACACCACGTAAGGCGTCCTTCCCCAAAAGGCTCATACTTCTGTAAAATTTTGAAAAATGAAGATCAAACCCAAATGGGGACCATTACATCGAAGTCCAAAACGGTTGAAACTCCTTTTAGTCGCCTCTTACGACAGGCAGGATTACCTCGGGCCTACTCTTACCCCGGACCCACAGGGGGGGGATTTCTGCATTTGGGTTGGTTCCTCTTCGATGGCCTCTGCAGAGCGGCAGCTCCAGGGAGCTATACAGTGTGCCTCTGCATGGAACCACTCACACAGGTTTCAATTCTCTCCTTCAAAATCGCGGGTGGTCCTCTTCTGTCGCCGTACTACGAGCCACCCTGATCCAGAGTTCTAACTCGATGTACAAAGATTGCCTATGGTCCCACAGTTTCGTTTCCTGGGTCTTCTTTTAGACAAAAATCTCACATGGCTCCCCATATCAGACTTCTGAAAGTAGGATGTGTCCGTAAACTCAATGTCTTTTGCTTCCTTGGTCACTCCTCTTGGGGTGCCGACCGCTCCCACCTTCTCTATCTTTATTGTGCTTTAATTCTGTCTCGTATGGACTATGGTTGTGAAGTTTATGGTTTGGCTGCACCTTCCACGCTGCACTTGCTGGATCTAGTCCACCATCATGGTATCTGTTTGGCCACTGGTGCCTTCCCTACTAGCCCTGTTTATAGTTTCCCGGTTTAAGCTGGGTTTTTTTTTGGTAGGGTTTAACGGCGCTCAACTGCTGAGGTCATTAACGCCCAGTCACTGGTGTTAGAGCAAATGGAATCTGCTAAAACTCAAGGGGATGGGGGGACACCAGAAGTACCTGACAAAGATGCAGATAAAATAAGTAAAAAGGTTAAATGTCTTTGGACAAGCCAGTTAAAGTTATAAAACGCAGAATACGAGCAGCTGCTCGAGCGTCATCAGCTAAAATATCTGGTAAAGTAGATCGCAGTGACAGGACAACACGAGACTGACTAAAGCGGGGACACGACAATAAAACATGGCGCACTGTTAATGCCTGACCACAAGGGCACTGCAGGGCTGGGTCACCGGAGAGCAGGTAGCGGTGGCTAAACCGGCAATGCCCAATCCGCAACCTGGTCAGAAGGACCTCCTCGCGCCGAGATGGTCGGGAGGATGTTGTCCAAGCAGTTGGGAGCGGTTTTACTGCCCGGAGCTTGTTTCCTTGGAGGGATGACCAAGCATCCCACCACAACGACACAAGCCTCTTAAATACATCCCCAAGAAAGTCAGATGACGGGACACAATGGGAGGCTGGCCGAGGCAGGAGGACTGCAGCCTTGGGTGCAGCATCCGCAGCCTCATTTCCAGGCACTCCTACATGTCCGGGAACCCACAGAAAGCTGACAGAACCACCATTATCAGCGAAAGAATGGAGGGACTGCTGTATCCGTTGAATCAAGGGATGGACCGGATAAGGAGCTCCAAGGCCATGAAGAGCACTGAGTGAGTCAGAGCAGAGTACATACGATGAATGGCGGTGGCAGCGGGCATACTGAACGGCCTGATGGAGAGCAAAAAGCTCGGCTGTAAAGCTGGAACATTGGTCGAGGAGCCGGTATTTAAAGGTGGCGGCCCCGACGACAAACGCACAGCCGACACCATCGTCAGTTTTGGAGCCATCGGTGTAAATAAAGGTGTGACCGGCAAGTCGAGCACGAAGTTAGACAAACCGTGAGCAATACACTGCAGCCGGAGTACCCTGCTTCGGGAGTGAGCTGAGGTCGAGATAAATATGAACCGGAGTCTGGAGCCAAGGTGGTGTCGGGCTCTCACCCTCTCTGAAGCTGGTAGGGAAGGCAAAATCCAATTGTCGAAGCAGGCGACGGAAGCGGACTTCGGGGGGCAGCAGGGCAGACACATACAACACATACTGACGGTCGAGAGAATCGCGAAGAAGGACTGGTAAGAGGGGTGGTCGGGCATAGACAACAGCCGGCAGGCATACCGACACAGCAGTACGTCGCGCCGGTAGGTCAAGGGTAACTCGGCAGCTTCAGCATAAAGACTCTCCACAGGACTAGTGTAGAAGGCTCCGGTCGCAAGACGTATCCCCCGATGGTGGATGGAGTTGAGCCGGCGTAAGAGGGACAGCCGGGCGGACGAGTAGACGAAGCTCCCATAATCCAGCTTCGATCGGACTACGGACCGATACAAGCGAAGCAGGACAGTGCGATCTGCTCCCCAAGATGAACCGCTAAGAACTCTTATGCCATTAAGGGAACGTGTACAACGGGCCGCCAAATAAGAGACATGCGGAGACCAACACAGTTTCCTGTCCAACGTGAGCCCTAGAAACTTAGTTGTGTCCACGAATGGGAGAACAACGGGACCGAGATGTAAGGATGGTGGAATTAACGCTTTATATCGCCAAAAGTTGATACAAACCGTCTTCTCTTCAGAGAACCGGAAGCCATTTGCCACGCTCCATGAGTAGAGGCTGTCTAGACAACGCTGAAGGCAGCGCTCCAGGAGGCATGTTCTCTGGGCACTGCAGTAGATCGCGAAGTCGTCGACAAAGAGAGAGCCTGAGACATTAGGTGGAATGCAATCCATAATTGGGTTGATCGCGATGGCAAAAAGGGCTACGCTCAAGACAGAGCCCTGAGGTACTCCGTTCTCCTGGAGGAAGACGTCGGACAATACGGAACCCACACATACCCTAAACTTTCGATCCGTTAAAAAGGAATCAATAAAAAGGGGCAGGCGACCGCGTAGGCCCCACCTGTGCATAGTGCGGAGGGTACCTCCTCTCCAACAGGTATCATAAGCCTTCTCCAAGTCGAAGAACACGGCTACCGTTTGGCGCCTTCGCAAAAAGTTGTTCATGATGAATGTCAACAAGGTCACAAGGTGGTCAACAGCGGAGCGGCGACGACGAAAGCAACATTGGACATTAGTAAGTAGTCGTCGAGGTTCAAGAATCCAGACTAACCGAGCATTAACCATGCGCTCCATCACCTTACAGACACAGCTTGTAAGAGAAATGGGGCGGTAACTAGAAGGAAGGTGTCTATCCTTCCCGGGTTTGGGTATAGGAACAACAACGGCGTCACGCCAATGCATGGGGACTTGACCTTCGGTCCAGACGCAATTGTAGGTACGAAGAAAGAAGCTTTTGCCCGCTGTACAAAGGTGTGCCAGCATCTGAACGTGAATGGCATCTGGCCCCGGAGCAGAGGACCGGGACAGTGGAAGCGCACGTTCGAGTTCCCGCATAGTAAAGGGGGCATTATAAGTTTCCAGATTCAGCGAGTGGAAGGAAGGTCGCCGAGACTCTTCTGCCTCTTTCCTGGGAAGGAAGGCAGGGTGGTAATGGGCGGAGCTTGAAACCTCCGCGAAAAAGCGGCCAAAGGCGTTGGAGACAGGTAATGAGGTCCTTGTTGATCCTGTGGCTGAGGTCAGGCCAGGTACCGAGGAGTGGGCCTTAATGCCCGACGGCCGGCGCAGGCTACCCCAAACGACTGAGGAGGGAGTGAAACTGTTAAAGGAGCTGGTGAAAGAGGTCCAACAAGCTTTTTTGCTGTCTTTGATGACTCTACGGCATTGCGCTCGGAGTCGTTTGTATGCTATATAATTCGCCAACGTAGGATGGCGGCGAAAGGTGCGTAAAGCACGTCGTCGAGCACGGAT
Organism: Schistocerca serialis cubense; assembly: GCF_023864345.2. Classification (NCBI taxonomy): domain Eukaryota; kingdom Metazoa; phylum Arthropoda; class Insecta; order Orthoptera; family Acrididae; genus Schistocerca; species Schistocerca serialis. Next base: position 46,681,597 of record NC_064638.1, on the reverse strand, counting down.
AGCGTCCCTACAAGCCTCGTTCCACCAGGGGACGGAAACGCGACGTGAAGAAGAAGTAGTACGAGGAATGGAACGTTCGGCAGCATTGATGATAACAGCCGTGAGGTATTCGACCTGACTGTCGCAACTGGAAAAATCGTGGTCGGGAAAGGTCGCCAGGGAGGAGTACAGTCCCCAGTCAGCTTTCAGTATGTTCCAGCTCGAACGACGTGGGGATGGGGTGTGGTGCAGGAGACGAACGACACAGGGAAAGTGGTCGCTCGAATAGATGTCAGAAAGGACATACCACTCGAACCGACGGGCAAGAGTGGCAGAACAGATCGAGAGGTCCTAGTGGGAGTAGGTATGAGTAGAGTCCGAAAGGAAAGTCGGGGCGCCAGTATTGAGGCAGACAAGATTGAGATGGTTGAAGACATCCGCCAAGAGTGAGCCTCTTGGACAGGACGCAGGAGAGCCCCAAAGGGGATGATGGGCATTGAAGTCGCCAAACAATAAAAACGGCGGGGGAAGCTGAACGATCAGGTGCATCATGTCAGCCTGACTAACAGCAGATGATGGTGGAGTGTAGATGGTACAAACTGAAAAAGTAAAAGCAGAAAGAGTAATGTGGACAGCTATTGCTTGGAGTGGGGTGGTCAATGGGATGGGATGGTAATAAACATCGTCCCAAACGAGCAACATGACCCCACCATGAGCTGGGATACCGTCCACAGGGGTGAGGTCATACTGCTCCGAGGTATAGTGGGTAAAGGCAATACGGTCAGTCGTTCGCAACTTGGTTTCCTGGAGACCAAGGACGAGCGGACAGTGCAGGCGGAGAAGCAGTTGTAATTCCTCCCGATTAGATCGAATACCTCTTATGTTCCAATGAAACAACGCCATCGCTAGTCAAAAAGTTGGGGGAACGAGACAGGGGAAGAGCTGGTCACCTCGACGGCCGCGGAGGGCCAGGTTGCGAGGGAACTATGCTACAACCGACGGGAGGCGGAACCGGTTCCATCGACTCGTCGCCAGCTGCGGCCGCTGTCCCTGGTTGTGTAGGACGGGCCGCATCATTTGCCGACGAAAGGCCGGCGGAGCACCTGGCAGCAGAGCGTCCCGGCGAAACTGAGGACGGCCGGGAGCAGCGACTCACGGATGGAGTGTCAGACGAAACGCGCCGGGGTGGAGAGGGGGATAGAGACTTCTTCTAGGAGGCCTTCTTGGAAGGCCGAGGAGGTACAGGGATGGTGGGCTGGACCCGAAGAAGGTCCTCACGCGCGGGGTCCGTTTTGGAATGCCAGACCTCGGAAGCTGGTGTCCGGAACGTTTCCCCGATGGACGCCTGAGAAGACGATGGCTTCTCAGGTGGCGTGGGGGGGGGGAGGAGGAGGAGGAGGAGGAGGAGGAGGAGGAGGAAGGGTGGCCCCTGGGGCAGAGGGGGTGGGGGCCATGGGGGAGGAGGAATTGGAAGGGAGGGATTTGGGAGGCGGAGGCAGAGCCTCCTGATGGGCGGAGGAGGCGGAGGTGGGACAGGATAGGGGTGAGGATACTGCAGAAGGAGTGGACAACTGAGCAAACGAGGAGGTCAATGGCACGGGATGGAGGCGGTCGTACGTCTTCCGGGCCTCAGAATAAGAGAGCCGATCCAAAGTTTTGATTTCTTGTATCGTCTTCTCCTTCTGATATGCGGGGCAGTCTGAGGATCTAGGCGAGTGGACGCCAGGGCAATTAACGCACCGAGGTGGTGGGGTGCATGTATGTTCCTCACGAAGAGGACGTCCACAATCGCCATAGAGGGGCTCAGCGTCACACCGTGATGACATGTGCCCAAAGCGCAAACACCTAAGACAGCGCATAGGAGGCGGGACATAAGGTCGCACGTCACACCGGTAACACATCACCTTCACCTTCTCTGGGAGAACGTCCCCCTCGAAGGCGAGGATAAAGGCCCCGGTGTCGATGCGATGGTCTTTGGGGCCGCGCTGGACTCGCCGGACGAAATGCACACCTCGGCGCTCCAGGTTGGCCCTGAGCTCCTCATCAGATTGTAGCAGGAGGTCACGATGAAAAATAACCCCCTGTGTCCTATTTAGTGCCAGATGGGGGACAATGGATACTGGGATGTCCCCTAGGAGGTCGCACGATTGGAGCGCCGCCGAATGTGTGGCGGAGGTGGTCTTGATATGGACGGACCCTGAACGCATCTTGCCGAGAGCCTCGATTTCCCCGAAGACGTCCTCAATGTGCTGAACAAAGAACATGGGCTTGGAGGTAGCGAACGTCCCCCCATCGGTTCGAGAACACACCAAATAGCGGGGGAAGTACTTCGCCCCAAGCCGGCGGGCCTGTCCCTCCTCCCATGGAGTGGCCAAGGGGGAAAGGGCAGGAGAACCAGAACTACAAACGGCACCTTTTCTTTTGAAAGACTCGGCCGCAGAGCGACCTGATACATGTTGACGTTTCATCTGCGAAACGTCCGCCCCGATACCACCCACTCCGACCAGGGGCTCTCCCCACGGGCGCCACCCAGCCGCAGCAAGGGCCACCTGGCAGGATGACCATTGCTGGGAGTCCTGATGCCCCAAGGAGACGGGAATCTACTCTTTTTTTTTTTTTTTTGTTTGTGGTTTTAGGGCGCAAAACTTCTATGGTCATTAGCGCCCAGCCCGTGACGTAGAAAACAGGAAAATAAAACGAAATTTAAAATCAGCAGCAATGGAAACAAAGTCAGAAAATTTGAGAAACTAAAGGCAGACGGAATGCTTAAAAGTCCACTATAGAAAGGGGTTGGTTGTCCCCAAAAAAAAGCTTCAAATGACTGACGTCATTTCACTGTCACTAATAAACTGTAGAACGCGGTCAGCTGAGCGCGTGTCATCTGCTAAAACCGACGATAGATCAGGCGAGAGCTGTAGACGGGAGCGTAACGGATTAAAATAGGGGCATTCAATTAAAAGGTGTCTGACCGTCCACAGCTGAGAGCAGTGGGGACAGAGTGGGTGAGGATCACCGCTTAAAAGATGTCGATGACGAAAAAGACAGTGCCCTATCCGGAGTCGAGCTAAAATTACCTCCTCCCGACGACGCGTTCGGGAGGAAGAGGTCCAAGCGCAAGGAAGGGCTTTCACTTCCCGCAATTTATTGTGGGGAAGTGTTGACCAATGCGCATGCCATAAATGAGTAACTTGGCGACATAAACCGCTCCGTAGATCGGTAAACGGAAGAGACTGAAGAGACTGAAGAGCTGGCCGAGGAAGAGAGACTGCAGCCTTGGCAGCTATATCGGCCGCCTCATTTCCACAGATACCAGCGTGTCCCGGGAGCCAGAGGAACGCCACTGAGACGCCCCCCAGGTGGAGCAAGCGCAGACAGTCCTGAATCCGGTGGACCAGAGGGTGCACAGGGTAAAGAGCTTGGAGACTTAGGAGAGAGCTGAGAGAATCTGAGCAGATTACGTACTGTATCCGCTGATGGCGGCGGATGTAGTGGACAGCCTGGAGAACAGCGTAAAGCTCCGCAGTATAAACCGAACACTGGTCGGGAAGCCGAAAGTGATTTGGGGTGTTGCCAACAATATAGGCACTCCCTACACCTAACGATGTTTTCGAGCCATCGGTGTAAATAAATGTGGCTTCCGTCATTTGTGCACATAGAGCAGCAAATGCCCGACGGTAAACAAGTGTAGGGGTACCATCCTTGGGAAATTGACATAGGTCTCTGAGCAAGTCGATCCGGGGACGGAGCCAAGGCGGTGCTGTACCCCAAGTTGTCAAGAAGGTTTTAGGAAAGCGGAAGGAAAGAGAATGGAGCAGTTGACGGAAGCGGACTCCCGGGGGTAGTAGGGAGGAGGAGCGGCCTGCATACCAGACATCAAAGGAGGCGTCGAAAAAAAGGTTATGGGCTGGATTAGCAGGCATGGAAGACAGATGGCTAGCATAACGACTCAGAAGGACTGCCCGCCGACTGGACAGCGGAGGTTCAGCAGTCTCAGCATAAAGGCTTTCCACAGGGCTGGTGTAAAAAGCTCCAGACACTAAACGTAATCCACGGTGGTGGATAGAGTCGAGACGCCGAAGAATAGACGGCCGAGCAGAGGAGTAGACTATGCTTCCATAATCCAATTTCGAGTGCACTAAGGCGCGATAGAGGCGGAGAAGGACCACTCGGTCCGCTCCCCAAGAGGTACCATTCAGGACACGGAGGGTGTTAAGGGAACGCAGACAGCGAGCCGAAAGATAGGAAACGTGGGAGGACCAGCACAGTTTTCTGTCAAACATAAGACCCAAGAATTTAGCGACGTCGGAAAACGGAAGGTTGACAGGACCTAGATGTAAGGAGGGCGGAAGAAACTCCTTACGTCGCCAAAAATTAACACAAACGGTCTTACTGGGTGAGAAACGGAAGCCGGTTTCGATGCTCCACGAGTGGAGGCGATCGAGACATCCTTGAAGACGTCTTTCAAGAAGGCTGGTCCGTTGAGAGCTGTAGTAGATCGCAAAATCGTCCACAAAGAGGGAGCCCGAGACATCAGGAAGGAGACAATCCATAATTGGATTTATGGCGATGGCAAACAGTACAACACTCAGCACGGAGCCCTGGGGTACCCCGTTTTCTTGGGAGAAAGTACGGGAGAGAGTAGTGTTCACCCGCACCCTAAATGTGCGCTCTGCCATAAATTCGCGAAGAAAAAGGGGCAGCCGGCCTCTAAAGCCCCAAGAGAACAGTGTGCGGAGGATGCCTGTCCTCCAACAGGTATCGTACGCTCTCTCCAGATCAAAAAATATTGCTACCGTTTGGCGTTTCCGGAGAAAATTGTTCATGATATAAGTGGAGAGAGCAACAAGATGGTCAACAGCAGAACGATGCTTTCGGAATCCGCATTGGGCTGGTGTTAAAAGACTGCGGGACTCCAGCCACCAAGCTAAACGGTAATTCACCATACGCTCCAAAACCTTACAGACACTACTCGTGAGAGAAATGGGGCGATAGCTAGAGGGGAGATGTTTGTCCTTTCCAGGTTTCGGAACAGGAACGACAATAGCTTCCCGCCATCGCCTGGGAAAGGTACTGTCGGTCCAAATTCGATTATAAAGGCGAAGGAGGTAACGCAGGCTATGGGTTGATAAATGCAGCAACATTTGGACATGGATACCATCCGGTCCTGGGGCGGAGGAGCGAGAAGAAGAGAGTGCATGTTGGAGTTCGCGCATGGAGAAAACAGTATTGTAGCTTTCGCGATTTTGAGAGGAGAAAGCAAGATGTCACACTTCCGCTGCACGTTTCTTCGGGAGAAACGCTGGCGGGTAATTTGAAGAGCTCGAAATCTCGGCAAAGTGCTGACCCAATGAGTTAGAAATTGCGACGGGGTCCACTAAGGTATCATGCGCGACAGTGAGCCCAGAGACCGGGGAGAAACTAGGCGCGCCTGAGAACCGTCGAAGCCGACTCCAAACTTCCGAGGAGGGAGTGAAGGTGTTAAATGAGCTAATAAAGAATTTCCAGCTTGCCTTCTTGCTATCGTGGATGACGCGACGGCATCGCGCACGGAGCTGCTTATAGGTGATACAGTTGGCCAAAGTTGGATGGTGACGGAAAATGCGAAGAGCACGTCGCCGCTCACGTATTGCGTCACGGCATGCCTCGTTCCACCAAGGAACTGGAGGGCGCCGGGGCAATTCGGAGGTGCGTGGTATTGAACGTTCCGCAGCTGTGAGAATAACGTCGGTAAAATGTGTGACCTCATCGTCGACGCTGGGAAAGCGACGGTCATCGAATGTCACTAGAGACGAAAAAAGTGTCCAATCGGCTTGGGCAAACTTCCAGCGTCGCGAGCGCATATATGGCAGTTGAGGCTGCAGTCGAAGAACACATGGAAAGTGGTCACTCGAGTGTGTATCATCAGTGGCGAACCATTCGAAGCGCCGAGCTAGCGGAACAGTACCAACCGCAAGGTCCAAATGGGATAAATTTGCCGTGGAGGCAGATAAAAATGTGGGGACCCCAGTGTTGAGGCAGACTAAATCCGCTTGGTGGAAGACGTCTAGCAATAGTGCGCCACGTGGACAAGGATGTGGAGATCCCCAAAGCGGGTGGTGGGCATTGAAGTCCCCAACCAACAAATAGGGGGGTGGAAGCTGATCAAGAAGATGAAGGAGATCAGCTCGTGCCATTGGTGTAGACGATGGAATGTATACCGTACAAAGAGAGAACGTGTACCCAGAAAGGGAAAGACGGACGGCGACAGCTTGGAAGGAAGTGTTTAAGGGGATTGGGTGATAATGGAGAGTATCATGGAGCAGAATCATGAGTCCTCCATGGGCTGGAGTGCCTTCAACAGAGGGGAGGTCATATCGGACGGACTGAAAATGAGGGAGAACAAAGCGGTCATGGGGACGCAGCTTTGTTTCCTGAAGACAGAAGATGACCGGCGAGTAGGATCGTAAGAGGATCGACAATTCCTCCCGATTGGCGCGAATGCCGCGGATATTCCAGTGGATAATGGACATTGGGTGAACAGAAAAGGGAGGAACGTGACCAAGGGTGCTGTCAACTCAACGACTGCTCAGAGCTTGCGACCGACAGCATGGAATGGCATTCAGTCGAAGGCAGAAGATCCTGATCGATAGGTTGGTCAGGAGCAGCTCCTGCCACCAACGATCGGCCAGTTGACCGGCCACCAACAGTGCGCCTCGGCGACACGGAAGATGGCCGAGGGCGATTTCCGCCAGGTGGTGCTGTAGATGGGACACGCCTTGGCGGAGAAGGAGAGGAACTGTGTTTCTTCGTAGCCTTCTTGGAGGTATGTTTAGATGAAGGAGGAACCGATGGTTGTGAAGTTTTAGTACGTAAAAACTCTTCACGAGAATGCTCTTTTTTTGAAGACTTGGCGTCTGACTTTTGGGCTCGAGATTTAGCAGAACCCGACGAAGGGTGAGCCATAGAGTGGGCAGGCGAAAGAGGTGAGGTTGAACGGGCGATCTTTGCGCTGGCCGATCTGACGACCGTGGTACTAAATGTGAGGTCGCAAGTCTGCGTGGCCGCCTCCTTTGTTGACCGAGGAGAAGCAAGGACAGCGCTGTATTTTCCTTTCTGAGGCACGGTGGGCTGTCGACTGGCGAGTAACTTTCGAGCAGCAAAGGTCGACACCTTTTCCTTCACTCTTATTTCCTGGATCAGCTTTTCGTCCTTAAAAACGGGGCAATCTCGAGAGGAAGCAGCGTGGTCACCCAAACAGTTGATGCAGTGAGGGGATGGAGGTGGACAAGCACCCTCATGGGCATCCTTGCCACACGTAACACATTTGGCCGGATTGGAACAGGACTGGCTGGTGTGATTGAACCGCTGACATCGATAGCAACGCGTAGGGTTTGGGACATAAGGGCGAACGGAAATTATCTCATAGCCTGCTTTGATTTTTGATGGGAGTTGAACTTTGTCAAATGTCAAGAAGACAGTGCGGGTCGGAATGATGTTCGAGTCAACCCTTTTCATAACCCGATGAACAGTGGTGACGCCCTGGTCAGACAGGTAGTGCTGAATTTCTTCGTCAGACAATCCATCGAGGGAGCGTGTATAAACGACTCCACGCGAGGAATTTAAGGTACGGTGCGGTTCCACCCGGACAGGGAAGGTGTGGAGCAGAGAAGTACGCAGCAATTTTTGAGACTGGAGGGCACTGTGTGTTTCTAACAACAGGGTACCATTCCGTAATCTGGAACAAGACTTTACGGGACCCGCAATTGCGTCGACACCTTTCTGAATAATGAAAGGGTTGACCGTGGAAAAGTCGTGACCTTCGTCAGACCGAGAAACAACAAGGAACTGTGGTAACGATGGAAGAACCGTCTGTGGCTGAGACTCAGTGAACTTACGTTTGTGAGCAGACATAGTGGAAGGTGAGGAAACCATTGCGGAAGAATCCCCCATGATTACCGGCGTCTCCGATGGCGCGCTCCTCCCTTGTGGGGGCCCTCACCGAGGGCACACCCGCCTTAGGTGATTGTTCACACCTCAGGTCACACCTCCCGACAAACGGACGGAGGGACCAATCGGCACTTTCGGAAGGTATCAGCTCGGGTAATCACCCCTCCCTGGGCCTGGCCGTTACCAGGGGGTACGTACGTGTCCTACCTGTCTACCCGGGGCGGGGAATTACGCGTTACCCCGTCACCGGCTACACATGGAAGTGCGTGGGTCGGCCTTCAGACACGCACAGGGAGGAAAAAAGAGAAAGGGAAAGGAAAGAAGAGGGGGTCTCAAACGCCGCAGCGGAGAAAAGGGCAAGGAGAAGAGGGAAGGAAAAGAGAAGGACAGAGGAAGGACGAGGACTTGCAAGTGGAAAAGCAAGGAATTTGGAACAGTTTCGAGCGTCCGTCTCCGGACGTAGGCACAAACCATACTCCCAGAGGGGGAGAAAGGGAAGGAAATAGCCAGAGGTGAGGGGGGGGGGCGAAGATGGGGGACGGGGAGGGATGCGGAAAGGGAAGGGAAGGGAAGGTATGCAGCCCGGAAAGGAAGGAGGGCCACATTAGCTCGGGGTCCCGTGCTCGCTACGCACGTGTCCACAAAAGAGTTGTGGACCCCCTGGGGGGCATCTACTCCTTGGCCAACGTGGGGAGGGTGCAGCTCAGGTATCGGCAGTACGATCCCTGTGTTGTCAGGGGGCTACAACCTAGAGGGTACATGACGATCCCACCACAACGGGCTGGCTACCGTGCTGGATTTCTGGTGCTATGGAAAGTCCATCATGATCGCTGGTGCAGATGGAGATGCACTATGGGCGTAACTTGGACAACCCATCAGGCGTTTAGGCCCAATTTGAGGAATAGTGGGTACGGTTACAACGCCGGTGTGATGCTGAGTGCCAAGGTCTTAGTGCACTTAGGACCAGTGGTACACCATATAAGGTGTCCTTCCCCAAAAGGCTCGTACTTCTGTAGAATTTTGAAAAATGGAGGTCAAACCCCAAGGGGGACCATTACATGGAAGGCCGAAACGGTTGAAACTCCTTTTAGTTGCCTCTTACGACAGGCAGGAATACCTCGGGCCTATTCTAATCCCCGGACCCGCACGGGGTGGTTGAAGCTGGGATCCCCCCTTTCTGTTCGGTGGTCCCAGCTTCTGGTGTCTTATGCACTTGCTGTCCGTTCCTTTCCCACTCATCCTTCCTATTCTATCCTGGACGTCACCCACCTGATTCCCAACCTCGGGCAGGTCTCTGTGCCATGATTTTCAGCTTTCTTCTTTGTTCTGTCTTCCTCGCTCCCTCCCCTCCACCCCCGTTGGTTAGTTCCTTGGCCTCGAATTCGATGGATCTCCTCAGAGGTCCGAAAGATTCCATCCACCTCATGGTGTTCCATTCCTTTTTCCGCCAAATTTTATGGGAGTTTTGGGATGCTATTGTTTTTTTACACTGATGGCTCTAAGTCTGCTGATCATGTGGGTTATGCCTTCATGTCCTCTATTGGAATGGAAAATCATCTGCTGCCACCTACATGTGGGGTGTTTACTATGGAACTGATGGCAATTTCCCAGGTCCTTACCTTTACTAAACAGTCCCAACACAACCATATTTAGTTACATACAGACTCAATGAGTGGCCTTCTGGCTATTGACCGGTGTTTTTCGCGCCATCCCTTGGTCTCTGCCATCCATGATCATCCCGCTGATATTCACCATGCTGCTTGTTCCGTTGACTACCCGGGATACACACACGGCCAAGGACCCAAAGGAAATGAGCTCGCTGATCTTTTGGCTGCGGGAGCAGTCACTTACCCCCCATTTTCTGTAACCCCTCCTGCAGCAGATTTACAGCTTCACATCAAATCCCACTTCGCACAGTCATGGGCCAATTCTTGGGAGGCTACTTCGCTGTGTAATAAACTTCGTGCGATTAAGGTGACACCAGGCCTGTCCCATTCATCCTTTCGCCTCTCCTGAAAGGACTCGACACAGTGTGGTAGTCTCCACATTGGCCATACCAGACTGACCTATGGTTTTCTTTTGCGTGATGAGCCACCCCCACTTTGGAAGGCTCCACAACCACAGTCAGTAGCCCACATTTTGGTTGACGGCCCCCTTCTTTTGGCTCTGCATGCTAAGTACAGACTCCCCTGCACTTTACCTTTGATGTTGGCTGACGATTCCTGGATGGTCCTGCCCTCGGTTTCCTCCGGGAAAGTGGTTTTTATTCTCAGTTTTTACTCTCTGGTGTTGGGGCAGGGCATTGAGTGTTGGGAATCTCCAAAAACGGCTTACAGTGGGAGATAACCCGACTCCCCTCCCTGGCCTAGATCCTCTTTTCCCCTTTTACTCTGTTACTCTGTTTTTATAATTTTTTTTAGGATTGGTTAGTCTCCTTTTCGCATACGCACTTCTACATTCTCGCGTCTGCACCTTTTCCTGCCTCTAGTATAGCATTGGGTTCGCTCTCTTGCTGCCTTACCTCATTTTGTTTTTACCATAGACAACATGACTGCCCTTTTACATTTTTTAGCCTTTTCCCTTTTATCGTTCTGACTTTCCTGGGATGTCGCACTATTGGAATGGACCACATTTGAAACAAGGGACTGATGACCTTGCTGTTTGGTACCTTCATCACCAACCAACCAACCATCCTACCTTTTCGTAAATGCAATTATGTGGCTTGTAAAAATGCATAAAGCTTGAAACTAGTCAGCCAGTAAATAAAGACCAGCTTTAATATTGAACATTTAAAACTTTTTGTTTTTCGATTTAAAGCTACTGTCAACCATTTTCAGAAATTGAATTGTCTGCAGAACTCAGATGCACCAACAGTAACATGGGAAGTCTCACTGTGTGTGGCAAAATACTAAAGTCGTCCTTTTTCGCGTTTTCTTAAACAAATACTGAAACCCAAGATCAGAACAAGAAATGGTTGTCGGTTCCTTGTACAGGTAATATTTCCTACAACATAGGGCACCTGTTGAAAAATTCAGGTTTTAAAATTTCCTTCTCGACGAGTAATAGTTTAAAGCGAAATTTGGTCATACCCTTGAGAAAGACTGTGATAAGTCAGTGAAATCAGGCGTATACAAGATTATGTGTTATGATTTACCTATGCAATTGTTGTGGATTGGCAGGAGCCAACCCACGGAGTTTGGAGGAAGCCGAAAGGCACGCATTTAAGCTCACGCAGGCTGGCGTGAGGTCTGGAACATGACAAGGAAATCAGAACCCAGAAAAACGGACGCAGATGGTGGGATACTTAACTTTAATCCATCAATGTTGAACGTAGTTCTTATCTGTACATTCTTCACAATATCAATAGCAACTGATAATGGCGCCTTGCTAGGTCGTAGCAAATGACGTAGCTGAAGGCTATGCAAAACTGTCGTCTCGGCAAATGAGAGCGTACGTAGACAGTGAATCATCGCTAGCAACGTCGGCTGTACAACTGGGGCGAGTGCTAGGAAGTCTCTAGACCTGCCGTGTGGCGGCGCTCGGTCTGTAATCACTGATAGTGGCGACACGCGGGTCCGACGTATACTAATGGACCGCGGCCGATTTAAAGGCTGCCACCTAGCAAGTGTGGTGTTTGGCGGTGACACCACAGTAATAACATGGGCAAACAGGCAGAGCTATAGCAGTAATGTTTAAAGAACATCTTCCAATAAAGGGCGTAGGAACACAGGGGTCAGCCTTTGCAGAACATCTGGTGCAAATGGCTCACACATCTAAACCTTTACGCGACAGAGCTACTACATCATCATCATGAAGTTAAGGGCTATAGACTCGACACGCTTGAGGAACTACAAATTTATGCACACCTAACGATCAACTATATCTAAAAAGCAGGGCATAATTCGAAGGCTTCCAGCCTATTTTAGGTTTACAGTAATTCATAATGCGTGTGACCGTTACAGTTTCTGTAATAATAGAACCTTTCCTACTGACGTACATACGACATTTGTTGGTCAGTTTATAAGGCTCTGCAGTAGAATGTAGAACGTAGTCATGCTGGATACTTTACTATTGTAAGTTAATTGAAGTATAAAATTAATTCATAGCAAAAGTGTGACCTGACGTGTGCGGAATAAGAGTTTGATTCTATACGTCTCATGTACGTGTGCCGCCCTCTGTGCGGCGGGCCGCGAAGCCCTCGTGATCCGCAGTCTCTAGTCACCCGACGAGGCCCTACAACGGGCGTAAGGTGAAATTGCTACAGCTTGCTTAATAGAAGTGACAAAATCTTATGGTTATGCATCAAGTTTTATAAAGTTGACTTAGGACGTGGCTTGTTTTAGGCAAACACGAAAATATTTTATTTACGTACTACACGTTGCATCCTGTAGGATGACCATATCTAATATAATTTACTAGCACATTATAATATTAACTGTTTGCAGGTTCTGAAGAAGACGTTATTAATAATGTTGAAACCTAGGTAGACAAAGTTAACCTGCAAACGTAGGCTGTATATTCTTCTATAAACAATATCAGTTGCTGTCGCTGCATAAAAATGTTGAAAATTAACACCTAAGAGTACTTTCCTGTGGTGCTTTGGGTCTTTTGGGGCGTCATTATTAGACTTTCCTATACCTTTGGTTGTCATTGTTGGCAGACGGGTGTGCATTTATGATTGTATAGCCATTATTTCCTGATCTAAATGAGAGAAACGACATCTGCTTTGGTGGGAGTGAAAAATTTACTACCGGTTCTGTTACACTGTCACTACGCTCTGGACAGCTTTGGTTGCATACATTTTGTTCTTTATGGTCAGTTTCCCTTTATAAACGCTATAGGCCGCAGATAGGTAACGTGGATCTAAATTACTTATGAAAACAACTGAATTTTGAAGCTACTGGTACAGTCATAAGTGGTATGAAGCTAATAGTAGTATCATTGTACAGGTCACCCCTTGGCATTAGTAGTGTCTCCTTAGAAAAATTGGACATCGTTTTATGTGCACTAGGCTGAGAACAAATTTACCAATTACGACAATATAATACAGGGTGATCTTAATTCTGGTTATTGCATACCAACTGACAAGTGCAGTGTTAGTGATTTGCAAACCCAACTACGACAGTTCATTACGAGGGAAGGAAAGTTTCTATTCACCATGTAGCGGAGATGCTGAGCCACGATAGGCACAATAAAATGATTCACACAATCATAGCTTTGGGCCTTTAAGGTCTTTGTCAGCAGTAGACACACACACACACACACACACACACACACACACACACACACACACACACGTACGTACGTCTGCAGTCAGAGATGAAACTACACTGTGAGCAGCAGCACCAGTGCATAATGAGAGTGGTGACTGGGTGGGGATAAGGAAGCGGGTTGGGCAGGGAGGGGGAAGGATAGTGTGGTGGGAGTGGTGGACAGTGAAGTGTTGCAGTTTAGGTGGATGGTAGGAGAGAAGGTGCGGGAGGGGGGGGGGCAGGGGGGTAATTAGCGAACAGGAGGAAAATAAAGAGTAAGACTGGATGTGGCGGTGAAATAGCTGTTTAGTGCTGGTATGGGAACAGGGAGGGGGCTGGATGAGCGAGGAAGGAGACTAATGAAGGTTGAGGCCAGGAGGGTTACAGGAGCATAGGATGTATTGAAGGGAATGTTCCCACCTGCACAATTCAGAAAAGCTGGTGATGGTGGGAAGGATCCATATGGCACGGCTTGTGAAGCAGTCATTTAGATGATGGCTGTGTGTCCACATGAATGGCCACCAGCAAACTGTGGCCAAAAAACAGCTACAGAGTGGTCCACTTGAACAGACAGCTTGTTGGTTGTTATTCTTACATAGAATGCAGCACAGTGGTTTCAGCTTAGCTTGTGGATCACATGACTGGTTTCACAGGTAGCCTTGCCTTTGATGTGATAGGTAATGTTAGTGACTGGACTGAAGTAGGTGGTGGTAGGAGGATGTATGGGACAGATTTGCATCTAGCTCTGTTACAGGGGTATGAGCCATGATGTAAGGGGCTTGGAGCAGGGGTTGTGTAAGGATGGAAGAGTATATTGTGTCGCTTCGGTGCACGGTGGAATACCATGGTAGAAGGGGTACCAAGGATAGTGGGTAGGACATTTCCCATTTCAGGGCACAACGAGAGGTAATCAAAAACCTGGCAGAGAATGTAATTCAGTTGCTCCAGTCCTGGACGGTACTGAGTTATGAAGGAAATGCTCCTCTGCAGCCAGACTGTGGGACTTTAGGAGGTGGGAGACTGGAAAATTAAGGCAGGGGAGATTTGTTTTTGTACAAGGATGGGAGGCTGATTATGGTCAGTGAAGGCTTCAGTGAGACCCTCGGTATATTTACAGGGGGACTGCTCGTCACTGCAGAAGTGGAGGTATTGCTGGTGGTTAGTAGGTTTGATATGGATGGAGTTACTGTGTAGCCATCCGTGGTACGGCTATGGCCACCCGTATGGCACCATCCTATGCTAACCAATTCATGGGCCATCTACAGGAATCCTTCCTAAAACCCAGAATCCTAAACGCCTCACCTGGTTCATATTCTTTGATGACATATTTGCTATCAGGATTGAAGGTGAGGACACGTTATTCACTTTCCTCCACAACCTCTATGTAGGCATGACAACCAGCAAGCTGTCTGTCCACATGAACAGCCAACAACAAACTTAAGTGGATCACTCTGTAGCTGAACACACTGCCAAACATGGTACCCCTCATCTCAATGACTGCTTCACAAGCTGTTCCATATGCATCCTACCCACGAACCCCAGCTTTTCTGAATTGGGCAGGTGGGAACTTTCCCAGCAATACATCCTACATTCCCGTAACCCTCCTGGCCTCAACCTTCGTTAATCACTTAACACCCATCCAACTGCCTCCCTGTTCCCATACCAGCATGACACAGCCGCCATTTCACCACCACATCCAGTCTTTTAGTTTCTTTTTATTTCTCTCCTTTCCACTACTTACCCATCCCCCCTCCACAATTTCTCTCCTTCCATCCGTCTATACTGCAACACTCCACTGTCCGCCACTGCCACCATATTATCCCTCCCCCACCCTGCCCTAGCCTCCTCCCTAACCCCACCTGGTCACCACTCCCATTATGCACTGGTGCTGGTGCTCGCAATGTGGTTTCAGCTCTGAGACTGCCGCGTGTGTCGTGCATGCATCGTGCATGTGAGCACGCGTGCGTGTCTACTGCTGACAAAGGCCTTAATGGCCAAAAGCTATAATTGTTATGAATCTTTTTGCTGTGCCTATCGCGACTCAACATCTCCGCTATATGGTGAGTAGCAACTTTCCTTCTCTGGTATCTTTACATGCCATCCTGGATTTTCTAGTGTTTACAATAATGAGTCAAATAAGATAAATTTTGAATGTTTCTTTAAGTCATTTCTGAAAATATTTATTGATGGTATTCCCATTAGGAGATGTGAAGTATGAGACAGGGGTTGTAAAAAGGTGCCAAAAATGAAATATTCTTTGTACACAAACACTGATATGAAAACTCGTGTAGTGATGCTATTAGATATATACAGTAATAAGAGATCTGGAAATGCAAAATCTCTGCATTTAAGATGGAGTAATGATTATAAAAAAGCAGTGGGTGAAGCAGAAATTTTGCAAGACTTCTAATAATACATGCAGAGCTGCTTGGAATCTCATAAATAGTGGTGCCAAAGAATCACATAAGATGAAAATCAGTCTCTCTCGACAAAAGTTTAATGATTGTTTTTTAAAGTTCTAATAGACTTGTCAAGTTTACTGATGCCATTCCTTACTTCCTCAATAGATCTAATAAAACAAATTGTCACAGGCCACCCTACAATAATATTCTCACTTTCTCATTTTTATGTCATCAGATGGTGAGGATATTTATGTCATGTCTAGCAATTTACTGAAAAGTCATTGACTCCATTGCTTATCTATTGGCTCACTGCATAAATAAATGTTTATCAGAGGGATACTTTCCAGAGGAGCCGAAATCATTTGGAGTGGTTCCTGTGTACAAAAAGTGTGACAAAGACAACCCTGCAAGTTTCAGACCAATATCAGTAATTCCATTTGTGGCAAGAAGAAATAGAATAAATCATTTACCACTCACTTTGCAAAACTTGGAATATTTAAAGTAGCACAATATGGATTTATAAAAAAAAACATCAAAATCAGTAGATGCAACAGACAATAATTACATATGTTCAAGTGTTTGAGAAGAAGGGATTTGCTCAGGCCACTTTTTGTGACCTGAGCAAAGCGTTTGACTGTGTAGGACATGACACTTCTACAGAAACTCCATTTATATGGCATCAGAGAGAACAGCCTAAAACTGCTAAAGTCTTGTCTATGGTTTTTGAGATAAGTAGTGTGTATTGGCACAGAAAAGTCTATCGGGAAACAAACTAAGGCGGGAGTTTTTCAGGGATTTACATTGGGACAATTTTTGTTTTTGGTAATTATCAATGACCTACCATTCTTTATACGTTACAAGAAAGTGCTATTTGCAGATGACACTACTTTCCTAAACTAAAACAATGATCTAAATAAGTTAAAAGATTCTGCTGATAATACACTCGACCAAACGTCATATTGGTTCAGGTCAAATGGGTTTGTCCTGAATGACAACAAAACCCAAAAAATGATATTTAGCCCTAAGGATAAAATTCCTTTTAATGATCCCTGTTGTATAAAGTTGTTGGGTATACCTAGATGACATATTGTCCTGGAAGCAACACATAAAACACTTTAGTGTTAAATCATTTGTAGTAGTTTACTTATTGAGATGTCATATGCAATGTGTACCATAAGCTTATGGTAAAAAATCTTATCTTACACTTTTTCAAAGTACCATGTCTGATAGACGTATTCCCTGGGTAAACTCAAGCTATGTTCAAAACATATTACTTCTGCAGAAGAAACCCGTCACAGTCAATGTCAGCATAATGCACATTGTAAGCTTTTGTTCTCTGAGGGTAAAATAATGACTGTAATAAATCTGTATTTATACCAAGTGTTAACATACATGAAAAAGAATCTACATGAAGTAAAACATAGAAAAAATAATCATGGTCACAACACAAGAAATAATTCGTTACATATGTCACACCATAGATTACCAAAGTCAATCAATACCTTTGAAGTAGTGGACAACAAACTATTTAGTAAGCTTCTGCAGAGGGTACAAGACCTTCCAGAATGTGAATTTAGGAAAACATTAATTAAATGGCTTTTTGCCAACCCCTTCTATGAATTAAAAGAATTTAGTTAACTGCAACATGGAATTGCAAGCTAACAACTGACACAATCATTACATAAGCAAATAGAAACGTTTGGCTATGTTAGATGTATAAAAAAATTGTCTATTGCTGTAAAGGCCTAATGGCAATAAAATTATCTTATCGAAGTGATTTTTTATCTCTGTACCTGGTTTCCTGAAGTGCTACTGTGTGTCTGCTGCCCCTATTTAATATCTGTCACATGTTTGTATCCCAGTCTTTATTTAAGTGGTGGTGTTCAATCTGGCTGGCAGATATTTCTTCTATGGCCTTATGGAGAAGTTCTAGGAAGTACCTATCCTTGACATGATGTTCTAGGCTCTGCACAATCAGGTGGTCAAATTGTGTCAATGTTTCCCGTGATGGATTGTTTGCTTACTGTAGTAGTTTTCCTTCTGGTGTTTACAATCATGTCTGTCAAAAGTAATTTATCAAAGTGTGTCAATGCCTTGAGAGATAATACATCTGTGATGGAATTACCAGATGGGATCCCAATGATGGCCTTTCAATCAAAACTTTACTTGTTTCAGAGTCTTTTGGTTGTGCCTATCTGTGACTCAGCATATCTGCTGAATTATTATTATTATTATTATTATTATTATTATTATTATTATTATTATTCTTTCTTTCCTCAGACGTTATGTCTGGTCAAAAATGGAAAGTGATGCGGACCTTGATCAAGCGCAACTTCCTTTTAACTGTACGGTATATGTTATATTGCATTTAGGAACTTTCGGGTAATTGAACATGTATATACAACTACAGAAATCCGTAATTATTAATACAAGTTTGGATGTAGCTGTATTGCATTGATGTACTGGTGGATATTGTGTGGTATGACTCCTGTAGTTTATACCAATTATACTATAATGTCAACTTTATCCTGATGCCACATGTCCTTGACTTCCTCAGCCAGTTGGATGTATTTTTCAATTTTCTCTCCTGTTTTCTTTTGTATATTTGTTGTATTGGGAAGGGATATTTCGATTAGGTGTGTTAATTTCTTCTTTTTATTGGTGATTAAGATGTCACATTTGTCATGTGGTGTAGTTTTATCTGTTATAATGGTTCTGTTCCAGTATAACTTGTATTCATCATTCTCCAGTATATTTTGTGGTGCATACTTGTATGTGGGAATGTGTTGTTTTATAAGTTTATGTTGTAAGGCAAGCTGTTGATGTATTATTTTTTTGCTACATTGTCATGTCTTCTGGGGTATTCTGTATTTGCTGGTATTGTACATCTGCTTGTGATGTGATCTACTGTTTCTATTTGTTGTTTGCAAAGTCTGCATTTATCTGTTGTGGTATTGAGATCTTTAATAATACGCTTGCTGTAATACCTGGTGTTTATTGTTTGATCCTGTATTGAAATTATGAATCCTTCCATCTCATTGTATGTATTACCTTTTCTTAGCCATGTGTTGGATGCGTCTTGATCGGTGTGTGGCTGTGTTAGATGGTACAGGTGCTTGCCATTTAATGTTTTCTTTTTCCAATTTACTTTCTTCGTATCTGTTGATGTTATGTGATCTAAAGGGTTGTAGAAGTAGTTATGAAGTAGCAGTGGTGTAGCCAATGTATTTATAGGAGTGATTGAAGATATTATTAATAGATGATACAATAATAACAACAAAGCAATGTTTATGTATTAAATGTACTAAAAATTTTTACACTATAATGCAACCTTCAGACACAGGTTATATTAATAAGTAATTGTTTGTGAACTTTTCAAAATGACTTCTTTTATTTATACATTACTATAGATACTATGTCATGGTTCTGTTATTGTTTTTAACATTTTTTCACCCTAGCTGGTAACTGAAAGCTTAGACGGCTCTCTTGACACTGGTTTCTTGCTATCATCCTGACAGGAGCCAAAACAACAAGCGTTTTGGCAGCCTTTGCTGAGCGCTGGTGTTTGGGCTTCCATGTGGGTAAGCCCTGGCCTGACACCCAAGGTGTGCAGGGAGTAATTGGCTTCATCTGCCAGGTTAGTCAGTCTGCTGGGCAGTAGGGTATTACATGTATTTATCCTCGGGGAATACTAATCACATTGTTACAATCCTCTACATAGTAAATGGTAGTTTTTCAGTTTGAATTGGCACTCACTCCCTGACTGCCTGCTTATTTGACTGCCTTTATCCTTTCTCATCATAAATACTGGAAACCAAGGGTACAAATGACTGCCATGCCTGACACCTCTTTGAGCAGTTGTATTTCATGCCTGACTGGCAGACCAGAAGAGACATTTTCTGTGAGATTTTTTTTTTTATTTGTCAGCATGCCTTACACATTACCTCTATACCGACAAGTCTGATTCTACTCTAATAGGTGGTACGTGCCACATCACGAGGTCGACAGTAGCTAGTCTGCCAGTAGCAGTTGGTTGTATCTGCTTGGTGCTGCAGAGGTCTTACACCTATCTCCTGTGGGCTTGTGAACTAGTTTATCTATTTGTGATATAAGTGTTGAAGGCTGTACAAAACAATTCCTGCAGTTAGCCTTCAGTTACAGTCATAAACCACTGTGCTGGACTTTGGTTTATATATGTACAGATAGATTTTTGGGGACTCAATCTATATCAGACCTAATACTTTTTTTCTATCGATTAGTTTTTCCACAATCTGCTTTATTTAAAAACAGAAAATCAGCAAAACATATGTAACTGAAATCAAAGAAATTTAATTTCTCAGTGTGAACAAAGATTTTTATTTAAGTACAAATGTGAAAATACCTGTTCATTCCACAATAATGTGGGAGGAGTGCAGGGTGTGGAAATTCATCACAGGACAGTTCAGTTCATGTGTCAACAGGCATCTGCAGGACAGTGGAGGTGTAGTACTATCAAGCTGGGGAGACTGGCAGCCCTTGGGTTATGATGCAAAATCTGGAATGAATTACTGCTGCCGTTATCCAGCAGTAGGATGCCCTCATTGCTGAAGACTGGCAAGTTGTTGTGGGAGCTGGCTACAGAGTTCAGATAGAGGGGCAGACCTGTGAAGGATGTGCAGTGCTTTCTGCGTAATTCTACCATACTTTGATAAATTTACATTCTGCTAAACTCATTCTTCTGTCAGAAAGTGGACTATATGTCTATTCTTTTCTTTCAAAGCTTCCATTTTAGTTTCCACAGTGCAGTGAACAGTCAAGATACGTGTGCACACACTGGGTTTACACCCATGTAATTCTAATTGTGGTATTACCTTCATTCCCTTTGTTTGACTTTTTAAAAGTGTAGTGAATATTTTAAAATTTAAAGCTGACATTTTATTTACACCTCATTTTTGTAAATAACTTTATGTACAAATTTCGACTTAACAGCTTATTTATTCCCTCCATTGTATGCTGGATAAATGTAGGTGTTCATTTAAAGTAACAAGACACACAAACACAGTAATCATTATGTCTAAAGTTCATGTTCTGTGTCTTACAACATGCATCTTGTGTCAAAGTAACTGTTCCTTGAAAGCCAACACATCTTCAGGGCAGTGAGGGCAGTGTGGTGATAGAGGAGCGACTATGAAGTAATGAGACATTTTCTTTGCAAAATATTTCAACATTACAGGCTAGCATAGGCACAATATGTTTGACCTTCGTCTATAAGCTGCTTCTAGTCCAAGCGGCACATTGATGCAACTGCTCAGTCGCGAGTTGTGCTGCAATAAGTTAACATGTGATTGTGTCTCTCGTCACGGAAATGGAACCGCCTAATAATGCGCAACGGTATGCTATTTCTTGTGTGTTAAATTGGGTGAAAACGTGAAAACTTACGGGAAGTTTCAGAAGGCTTTTGGAGAGATGGTTATGTCAAGAGCTGAAGTTTTTCGTTGACATAAAATGGTTAGAGAAGGCAGAACGAATGTTGAAGATGACCACAGTGGACGACCATCAACCTCACAGATGGATGTCAACTTGGCCAGGGTATGTGAACTCGTACTATCTGATTGGAGATAGTCTTCATCTACATGACTGCCAAGCACTTAAATGTGAATTGCAGAGTAGAGGGTTCATCACACCACAATCATACTATCTCTCTACCATTCCACTCCCGGAAAGCGCGCGGGAAAAACGAATACCTAAATTTTTCTGTTAGAGCTCTGATTTCTCTTATTTTATTTTGATGATCATTCCTACCTATGTAGGTTGGGCTCAACAAAATATTTTCTCATTCGGAAGAGAAAGTTGATGACAAATTTCGTAAATAGATCTCGCCGCGACGAAAAACGTCTTTAATGACTTCCATCCCAACTCGCGTATCATATCTGCCACACTCTCCCCCCTATTACGTGATAATACGAAACAAGCTGCCCTTTTTTGCACCCTTTCGATGTCCTCCGTCAATCCCACCTGGTAAGGATCCCACACCGCGCAGCAATATTCTAACAGAGGACGAACGAGTGTAGTGTAAGCTGTCTCATTAGAGGACCTGTTGCATCTTTTAAGTGTCCTGCCAATGAAACGCAACCTTTGGCTCGTCTTTTCCACAATATTATCTATGTGGTCTTTCCAACTGAAGTTGTTCGTAATTTTTACACCCAAGTACATAGTACAATTCTCAAGGCTGTCAATTCAACTATTTATCGAGTAATCGAATTCCAACGGATATCTTTTGGAACTCATGTGGATCACCTCACTTTTCGTTATTTAGCGTCAACTGCCACCTGCCACACCGTACAGCAATCTTTTCTAAATCGCTTTGCAACTGATACTGGTCTTCGGATGACCTTACTAGATGGTAAATTACAGCATCATCTGCGAACAACCTAAGAGAACTGCTCAGATTGTCACCCAGGTCATTTATATAGATCAGGAACAGCAGATGTCCCAGGACGCTTCCCTGGGGTACACCTGATATCACTTCAGTTTTACTCGATTTTCCGTGTATTACTATGAACTGCGACCTTCCTAACAGGAAATCACGAATCCAGTCGCACAACTGAGACGATACCCCATAGGCCTGCAGCTTGCTTAGAAGTCTCTTGTGAGGAACGGCGTCAAAAGCAAACCGGATATCTAGAAATATGGAATGAACTTGAGAGCCCCTGTCGATAGCGGCCATTATTTCGTGCGAATAACGAGCTAGCTGCGTTGTACAAGAACGATGTTTTCTGAAACCATGCTGATTACGTATCAATAGATCGTTCCCTTCGAGGTGATTCATAATGTTTGAATACAGTATATGCTCCGAAACCCTACTGCGAACCGACGTCAATGATATAGGTCTGTAGTTAGATGAATTACTCCTACTACCCTTCTTGAACACTGGTGTGGCCTGCGCAATTTTCTAATCTGTAGGTACAGATCTATCGGCGAGCGAGCGGTTGTATATGATTGCCAAGTAGGGAGCTATTGTATCAGCGTAATCTGAAAGGAACCTAATCGGTATACAATCTGGACCTGAAGACTTGCCCGTATCAAGCGATTTGAGTTGCTTCGCAACCCCTAAGGTATCTACTTCCAAGAAACTCATGCTAGCAGCTGCTCGTGTTTCAAATTCTGGAATATTCCTTTCGTCTTTCCTGGTGAAGGAATTTCGGAAAACTGCGTTCAATAACTCCGCTTTAGCGGCACAGTCGTCGGTAACGGGACCATCGGCACTGTGCAGCGAAGGTATTGATTGCGTCTTGCCGCTTGTGTACATTACATACGACCAGAATTTCTTCGGATTTTCTACCAAATTTCGAGACAATGTTTCGTTGTGGAACCTATTAAAGGCATCTCGCATTGAAGTCCGTGCCAAATTTCGCGCGTCTGTAAATTTTAGCCAATCTTCGGGACTTCGCGTTCTTCTGAACTTCGCATGCTTTTTCCGTTGCCTCTGCAACAGCGTTCGGACCTGTTTTCTGTACCATGGGGGCTCAGTTTCATCTCTTACCAGTTTATGAGGTATGAATTTCTCAATTGCTGTTGCTACTATATCTTTGCAAATGTAGACGCGAAGTGGCACAAATTCATAGTCAGTTCGGAAGGAATGGAGATTGTCTCTTAGGAAGGCTTCTAGTGACACTTTATCCGCTTTTTTAAATAAAATTATTTTGCGTTTGTTTCTGGTGGATTTGGAAGAAATGGTATTGAGCCTAGCTACAACGACCTTGTGATCATTAATCCCTGTATCAGTCATGATGCTCTCTATCAGCTCTGCATTGTTTGTGGCTAAGAGGTAAAGTGTGTTTTCGCAACCATTTACCATTCCCGTGGGTTCGTGGACTAACCGCTCGAAACAATTTTCGGAGAAAGCATTTTGGACAATCTCGGAAGATTTTTTTCTGCCTACCACCGGTTTTGAACAAGTATTTTGCCAACATATCGATGGAAGGTTGAAGTCCCCACCAACTATAACCGTATCCGTGATAATGATTGCAGAAGAACTGAACATCAATCGAGAAACGGGTTGTCTAATAATAACTGAAGATCTTGGTATGAGAAATTTGTTCAAAAATGGTCCCCAAAAATCTCACACCACAACAGCGAGAAACGCGGAAAAATGTGGCATCCGATCTGTTGGACCAAACGCAAATCAAATGGTTCAAATGGCTCTGAGCACTATGGGACCTAACTTCTGAGGCCATCAGTCCCCTAGAACTTACAACTAGTTAAACCTACCTAACCAAAGGACATCATACACATCCATGCCCGAGGCAGGATTCGAACCTGCGATCGTTGTGGACGCACGGTTCCAGATAACAGAAATCGATCCAGAATTGTTGAGCCGTGTTATCACTGGTGATAAAAGTTGGCGTTTTGTCTCTGGATCGTACTGAAAAAATCAAAGTTCGCAATGGTGCTCAAAGGGATCACCCAGACCAAGGAAGTTCGCATGTTAACGTCAAAAGTGAAATACATGCTTGTGTGCCTCTTTGATTCGAAGGGAATTGTTCATAAAGAATGGGTGCCTCCTGGAGAGAGATTTAACCAATATAACTACAAAGAAATATTAGGACTTCGTAAAAGCTTTCATGTCCGTGCCAACATAGCTGATAATTGGTTTCTGCATCACGATAATGCGCCATGAGATACTGCTGTGTCAATATAGCAATTTTTAACCTCGTAACAAATTTCAGTACTGCCACAGCCACCTTATTCACCAGATATCGCTCCGTGCGACTTTTTTCTATTTCCAAGAGTCAAAACGGCGGTCAAGGAACACCATTTTCAAACACAAGATGTCCAAAAAGTTTTGACGAGTCTTTGAGGGTATTACAGAAGGTGAGTGCCAGAAATGTTACTATCAATGGCAGAAGCACTGGAAAAAGTGTGGGCAATCTGAAGGGAACTACTTTGAAGGAGACAACACTAAACTTCACTAAAACGGTAAGCAACAATTTTTTCACATCAGTCTCATTGTCGCACCTCATATGGGCTACTCATTTGCATTTCCAAGCAGATGCTTTCTCTCAAGAAGCCGGTACGATTGCCA
This sequence comes from Schistocerca serialis cubense, assembly GCF_023864345.2. NCBI lineage: Eukaryota > Metazoa > Arthropoda > Insecta > Orthoptera > Acrididae > Schistocerca > Schistocerca serialis. The sequence goes on along the minus strand of NC_064638.1, from coordinate 46,656,974 downwards.
TCATGTGCCAAAGGGGTGTGTCAACCCTCAGTACCATGTGGGAAATAATAATAAAACTAATGAACACTGTCTGTACATTTTCACTACTGCACATACAATATTAATATCTGCAAGTCTTAATGGCATTTCATGATATACTGGTTGGAAATTTTTGAACTATACGAAATAAAAATCATTGTAACCTCTGAACAGTTTGCGTAAGGACATTCAAACTCCATTGTTGGTTGCAGGGCATGATGGAAATTGATTTAGCGGCAAAGCCCACTTTCATGTGGATGGTTAATCAATAAACAAAATTGGGGCATTTGGGTAACAGAGATTCTGCATTTCACAATCAAGAGGTCTCTGCACGCCACACAGTCATCCATTGATGGTGAAATGTCCAGTCGTGGAATAAGTGGTGCAATATGCCTTGATGGCTTGGTGACTATTAAATGGTAAATTAAGGTTTTGGAAGATGACTGTCTCCATAATTCAAAGTTACCCCGATTTCGACAAGTTGTGGTTCATGGAAGATGGAGCTTAAATCCATTGAAGCAGGAGAATAATGCCCTGGAGGCGCACTTTCAGTATCCCATGGCTAGAAGGTGGTTCCAAGAGGCCACAGTCATTGGCCTCAATTGGCCACCATATTTTCCAGATGTGAACTCTTGCAACTCTTTTTGTGGTACTACATAGCAATAACCCCAAAACCATTGTTGATCTGAAAACAGTCATTCAGGAGGCGATCAACATTGATGTTCCGACACCTCAAAGGGTCATGCAGAATTTCGGTCTCCATCTGTGTGACATCATCGTCAATGATGGCAGGCAAACGGACATGTTAAATTATTCTGAATACCTGCAGTGATGTTCATTCAACATTTAACGTGTGTGCAAACTATAGTTTGTAACTAATGTGTTTTTATATAGTTCAATAATTGTCACCCTGTGTCTTCAGTGTGGATGCGATCTCTTCAGGGAATCGTGCTGAATGCTGTGAGGGATGAATATGGTGCATGGGAGGGCACTAAGTGTGTGGAAGAAGTTGGGAATTTGGGTTGGACATGAAGTGTGCGCAAAAAGGAAAAGCAATTGAGGTAACCACTTGTGTAAAATGGAAAACCTGTGTTAGTCCTAGTTTGACCAATTCTCTTGTCGCCAGCGAATTACATCAGTGCCATTGTGTTGGTAATTCTATCATCCTGCACATTTTTATAAAAAACATGTTACTATTTTGTTACAAAAGTTCTACATACTTCTCCAACCTATTGATCCACAGGCACAGATGACAACATCCGGAAACAATGTTATCGGCCCAGTAGATGTAATCATAGGGCTGAAGGACGATGATGTACTGGGCGTGGACATGTTTCAGGACTATCATGTGAGTAGCAATGAAAACCTAAGGCATGAACCTTGTGCTCCTGTTATGTACACTACTGGATCAAAAATAGCTCCATATTTTTTTGTGGACATTATATGGGGCATGTTCGCCCCTCACCTTTATGATGGCTTGAACCAATCTAGGGACACTTAGTGAGCGTGCTATCTGTTGAGGAATAGAAACCTATTCTTTATCAAGAGCTGAAACCAAAGGAGGTAGTGATGGACTTCACATCTGGAGTAAAGCCTCGTTTGTAACTCGTCCTTAAGGTGTTCCATTACATTCAGATCACGACTCGGGGACAGGCGAATTCAATTCAGGTATGTCACTGTCTGCAAACCATTGCCTCACTAACGCTGCTTTATGACAGTAAAATCTGTTTTGAAAAAAATGTAAAAATCTGCCAACCGGTTTAATAGGTTTTCTATATACCTTGACCAGGTTTCGTCACCTCTAAGGGTGACTTCATCAGAAGGTAACATTTTTCAAATTTGTATATACGGTTGCTCCAAACGTCAGCCATGTTCAAAGTTGTACGCCTCTTACCCACCCATGTTGTGTCTGAAATATTTCTCTACTGTATGCAATATACGCTGCTACCAGGTACATTTGTGTACTTCTGTATTTGGTATTTTCTAAAGTGCATTGAGGGGACCATTCCCTCACAGTGAAAAACATCTGCATACCTTCAACATTTCCTGATCGGTATTTAACTGTTGGCACTAAATGGGCGAATGTCTTTGGAATCGTTACCCATTGCCACAATACAAAACACTTCTGTCGCACGGCCAAAACATAAGGCAGGACTGCTCACTGTGGAATGTTATTTCCACATCGCCCTCTGTCCATTCGTGCCACTGTTTCCACAACCTATTGTTTGGCTTAGCGATGGCAACAGAAACCTTTTTGTTTTGAGGAACTACTAAGCCATTACACACTGTTTTTGACAAACTACGCACATTAAATGGGCTAGATGGACTTCTAAAGCTGAGAATGATTCCAATGGCTTATTTAACGAGATTACTTTTACAACCGCCCTCTGGAGTCCACTTCCTAAAAGAAAATTTCTAGTGGACACCATTAAACATTTTATAATGGTGTGATTCGTGAAATATGTTGATTACTTTATGTTTAAGAAAAAAATACTGGGATGTTTTATTGCTTTTTAGTATCAGCAACTCAGTAAAAAATAAGCATACAAGTACAGAATGTGTCAGGTAGATTATATTCCATATACCATTTAAGAAGGATGAGGGTTGCTTAAGTAGCAACTTAAATGTGTACTGGAAGAGATAGGCAAATGTGCATATGGGTTAGGGAGGGAACAGAAGTGGGAGACTTGATGGGAATTAGGTGGGCAGGAAATGTTGCGTGGAGAATGTGTGAGATGGGCCAAGAGTTCTTTGCCGAGTCCCTGTAGAAAGATGGGACAGAAAAACACACAGACCACCTAGTCGGGAATGGAGGAGATGACGTCAAGGGATGTGCTGCAGAGAGAGAAGCATGTAATTGGAGGATGGACTACCTGGAGGAGTCTGGAGGGTTTGTCCATCATTGGCACTCTAATGGCTAAAGATGTCAGCAGAATAGAATGTTAAATCTGGAGAAGGTATGAATTGCAAAACGGGACATTTATCTATAATCCATCATTGAAGAAACAGAAATGAAATAAAATTGAGAGTCTCATGAAATAAAGTTGAGAGTCTTTGTATAACTGCCCAAGGCTGACAACTTTGACACCTTGATTAATACCAGACTTGTTAGACAGATGTTCACAACGTATTTCCTCAGTATAATTTTAACAGTTTTATTCATATACATTGAAGGAGCGAGTGAAAATTTGCACTAAGGCCAGGAGTGAAACCTGAGTCTCCTGCTTAGAAGACAGGTGCATTTGCCACTAAGCCACCTTGGCACAATTATTAACAACTGTTTGTGCATGAGGGGTCTTTAAAGTAGACTGGGGTGGCAGTGAGAATTTGTATAGAGGAGGGAGACATGCCAGGATAATCTGTGCAGTTCGCCAGTTATCAGAAGTGGCTAATGCACCTTCCTCATAAGTAGGAATATTAGGTCAGATTCCTGGCCTTGGTACAAATTGTCACTTGATGCTTTGATCCATGTACATTAAACCATACTGGTAGGAGACCAGTGAAGTCTCTGAAATTTGAATTTCATTTGTGCCAATTTTAACATTGTTTGAACTATTTTTGGTGCAACTCATGTACGAACTGTGGTGACAGCAGGTATCCGAAAACTAATGTATAATTAGAGCATGGTAATGCTGGCACATCAGTAGTGACTGATTCACTTATGTGGAACTGGTATTTATGAGCACTGACCACTGATATCCTACTCAGTTTCATTAGGCAGGTTTGGAAGATGAAACATAAATAGGTAGGGATAGCAAGGTTTTTGAAAAGCCCGTACAAAACTAAGAGTTTCTGGTGTTAAGGATTACACTTGACAGGAAAAGATTTTCCATTAAATAATAAAAGGGTGCAATGTGGGTAGTGCAGCAACTGAAAGAATCCGAAGTAAAGTAGTGTGATATGGATAGAAAAAAATTTAGTCGCCATGTGGCTGTTGGAGAAAGTGCACAAAATGTGGAGATTTGTGAACGTCAGTAGTGGGTAGATCATTCTTCTTACAGAGGGTTAAAGGGAGAGAAAGTGATGAAGGGAAGTGGCAGGTGAGATCTAGGAAATGGAAACAGCTATGCAGACATAGCAAAGTGTTCTGTGTTGGGGGAGAAAGGGTGGGATGAGAAGGGAAGGCTTGCATTTGGCTCTTCCACTGGGCAAAATTTGAAAACATCATTACTTAGGAGATGGAATTTACAGTGATAAGTGAAGAATGTCGTCATGATCTATCTTTTCGAGTAGAAAGGTAAGTACATTATAAGTGGTAAGGGGTTGTAGGGTGGAGGTCAGAATAAAATGGAGTGAAGGAAAGTGATCGTTTCTAAAATGAAATGTTCAGACAGTGGAAATAAATACAAATTTTAGGCCAGGAGGGTGGAGACTGGAGTACGTGTTATGAAGCTTGTTCTCATCTGCTGAATTTTGAGAAACTGGTATCTGGTGTGAAAATCCAGATGGCAAAATAGTGGTGCAACAGGCACCGAGGTCACAACTGCCACGTTGTGGAGCTTAATTTGCAACAGAATGTTGCATATGCCAATACATATCTTTCCATGCTCATTCATCCTAGCTTATGATTAGGTCGTAATCATACCAGTGTAGTAATCTGTAGAGTCTGTAAGTGACGTTGTTCCACTGGTGGCTCTTCTTTGTTAGTGTGTGTTTTGTCAGTTAAATGATGTCATACATTTTACAGTGGGGATTGTCACAGGGGTAGGAGCCATAGACTAGAGACATTGGTGCAGGAGCAGCATGGGATCTGATAAAAAAATTAGCCTAGGTGGGGTGGGCAAAATACTAGACAGAATGGATCTTATTTCAGTGCAAGATTTTAGGAAACACGTCTAATTATTTTTAGGAGAAACCAGCAGTAACAGGACTGGATATGATGGAGTGCGAAATTTGCATGTGAACTAGGCTGCTGTGATGATTATGCACAGGGAAGTGTGATTTTAGAATTATCTTTTGCTATGAAGTATCTGCATCTGGGAGCAAGTAAGTTTGCCTTGGGTGACGAGGCTGTGTGGAGGGAAATACTTGACATGGAACGGATGGCAGCTATCAAAATGTGAGTGCTGTTCTGCATTAGTAGGATTAATGTGAACAGAAATGTGTAGCTGATTATCAGTGAGGGCGAGTTCAGCATCAAGGTAAAAGGTATGACGTTTGACCATTTGCTGCTAGATAATATACTCATACAACTATAAATAGTGAGCTGGATTGACATGAACGAACTGGCTGGACAAACTTTAAGTAAAGAAGCAGAAGGTTGTGTCCTGTGTGATGAGCTGTTGTGAAATTTGGGATTCCTCACCACCACCACCACCACCACCACCACCACCACCACCACCACCACCACCACCACTGAAAGGTATAATAACTGGTTTCAACTTCTTACCAAATCATCATCAGGTTTGAATATAGTACATGCAATTCATCACATTACAAGTAAATGGACCATGTGAGACATTTGTAATGTAAACATATCTACACAAAAAGTTTTGTTAGTTCTATTGCTTTCCATTGCCTATTCATAGCAGCAAAGATTTTCCCTTATTCGAGTTTTAAATAAATTATGCCGTCTGAATCTTGTGTGGGATGCTATAAATCTCAAATTTAATATATTCCCACTATTCAGTCTTATTGATACAACTCATTTGTTGAAATTACCAAAGTATTATATTCATATGTTACTGACAAATTTACTGAAGTATGTTTGTATGGTAACCTACTGAGTGAACATTGCAGGTCAAATATGCAAGTCCAATCTGCTCAAATGTTTTCCTATTCTCTACCCTCAATTTCCTTACCACAGTGTACCATGCAGCGATTCCAACAAACATTTTCAAAGACAAATTCAATCTAAAGCTGACATATTGCAAGCTACAAGGATAACCACAGTTAAATAATTTTTTATGCAAATGGGTCATGAACAATCCACAGGTGCTGGCTCTGTATACAGAATAACTTCCACCTGGTACCCATTGACAGGAGCAACTGATTTTGTAACTACCTCAGTAAATATCCTTCATTTATTAAAAAATGACTCCTCACACCAGGAGTTAAACTAAACAAAAATTTTAAGGAATTATTAGTTTTATTAAATAGCAAGAAATAAACATGAGCTCCATACTCAGAAGTAGACTAGAATTATTAGTGGAAAAAATTAGAGATAATTTAATAGCAAATATTTCAACTATTTCCCTTATGTTCAATAATGACAGAATTGAACTTTTTTAATATGAGCTAAAATATGAAGAAATTAAGTTACACCAATGTTGACTCACAGACAGAAGCAACTAGTTGGGTTTAATGTTAAGTTTTGTAGACAGAAAAGGGGCAACTGACTACATTCACATCCAATGCAAATTAAAGTAGTACACAAAATATTCAAATTTAACTGTCAGATTAACCCTAAGAAGACAGGCAACAAGGACTGACAATTTGAATTATTCAAAATGCAATATACATGTCTGTTATACACATTCAGACTGATGCTCAACAGTGTAAACTTTAAGATAATTTCCAAAGTAAGTGAATTTACGCAGGAAAACACTATTACAAGAAGACTAATTTATGAACCTGACCTGGGCCCCTGGTATGGTCAGTCAGAGCAGACAGTACTTACTGCCGTGTACTAAAACAAGCCTTAAGAATACCTGACACCAGATTTAAATAGCTGGCGTAGCTCTAAAAAAGGAAAAGCATTTGTTAGTGGTACATGCAGTATTATTTAACAAATCACTTAGCAGCACACACCATGGCACAGTGGTCTCAATTTTGTTAATTGATAAGCCGCATGCATGTGTTATATATGAAGCTTTGTGAAACATGACTGTTCTTTAATTCACAAGTTTATGTCAGTAAACAAAGCTCTAATCTGGAGCATGACATTTGTACTACTAGTGCCAGATTCTTCATGGGAATGACAGGCAGGAGTAAACACAAGCACTCCTAACATTAAACAGACATATGATGAGCCACCCCCCCATGAACCATGGACCTTGCCGTTGGTGGGGAGGCTTGCGTACCTCAGCGATACAGATTTCCGTACCGTAGGTGCAACCACAACGGAGGGGTATCTGTTGAGAGGCCAGACAAACGTGTGGTTCCTGAAGAGGGGCAGCAGCCTTTTCAGTAGTTGCAAGGGCAACAGTCTGGATGATTGACTGATCTGGCCTTGTAACAATAACCAAAACGGCCTTGCTGCGCTGGTACTGCGAACGGCTGAAAGCAAGGGGAAACTACAGCTGTAATTTTTCCCGAGGGCATGCAGCTTTACTGTATGATTACATGATGATGGCGTCCTCTTGGGTAAAATATTCCGGAGGTAAAATAGTCTCCCATTTGGATCTCCGGGCGGGGACTACTCAAGAGGATGTCGTTATCAGGAGAAAGAAAACTGGCGTTCTACGGATCGGAGCGTGGAATGGCAGATCCCTTAATCGGGCAGGTAGGTTAGAAAATTTAAAAAGGGAAATGGATAGGTTGAAGTTAGATATAGTGGGAATTAGTGAAGTTCGGTGGCAGGAGGAACAAGACTTCTGGTCAGGTGACTACAGGGTTATAAACACAAAATCAAATAGGGGTAATGCAGGAGTAGGTTTAATAATGAATAGGAAAATAGGAATGCGGGTAAGCTACTACAAACAGCATAGTGAACGCATTATTGTGGCCAAGATAGATACGAAGCCCACGCCTACTACAGTAGTACAAGTTTATATGCCAACTAGCTCTGCAGATGACGAAGAAATTGAAGAAATGTATGATGAAATAAAAGAAATTATTCAGATTGTGAAGGGAGACGAAAATTTAATAGTCATGGGTGACTGGAATTCGAGTGTAGGAAAAGGGAGAGAAGGAAACATAGTAGGTGAATATGGATTGGGGGACAGAAATGAAAGAGGAAGCCGCCTGGTAGAATTTTGCACAGAGCACAACATAATCATAACTAACACTTGGTTTAAGAATCATGAAAGAAGGTTGTATATATGGAAGAACCCTGGAGGTCCTAAAAGGTATCAGATAGATTATATAATGGTAAGACAAAGATTTAGGAACCAGGTTTTAAATTGTAGGACATTTCCAGGGGCAGATGTGGACTCTGACCACAATCTATTGGTTATGACCTGTAGATTAAAACTGAAGAAACTGCAAAAAGGTGGGAATTTAAGGAGATGGGACCTGGATAAACTAAAAGAACCAGAGGTTGTACAGAGATTCAGGGAGAGCATAAGGGAGCAATTGACAGGAATGGGGGAAATAAATACAGTAGAAGAAGAATGGGTAGCTCTGAGGGATGAAGTAGTGAAGGCAGCAGAGGATCAAGTAGGTAAAAAGATGAGGGCTAGTAGAAATCCTTGGGTAACAGAAGAAATATTGCATTTAATTGATGAAAGGAGAAAATATAAAAATGCAGTAAGTGAAACAGGCAAAAAGAAATACAAACGTCTCGAAAATGAGATCGACAGGAAGTGCAAAATGGCTAAGCAGGGATGGCTAGAGGACAAATGTAAGGATGTAGAGGCCTATCTCACTAGGGGTAGGATAGATACCGCCTACAGGAAAATTAAAGAGACCTTTGGAGATAAGAGAACGACTTGTATGAATATCAAGAGCTCAGATGGAAACCCACTTCTAAGCAAAGAAGGGAAAGCAGAAAGGTGGAAGGAGTATATAGAGGGTCTATACAAATGCGATGTACTTGAGGACAATATTATGGAAATGGAGGAGGATGTAGATGAAGATGAAATTGGAGATACGATACTGCGTGAAGAGTTTGACAGAGCACTGAAAGACCTGAGTCGAAACAAGGCCCCCGGAGTAGACAATATTCCATTGGAACTACTGACGGCCGTGGGAGAGCCAGTCCTGACAAAACTCTACCATCTGGTGAGCAAGATGTATGAAACAGGCGAAATACCCTCAGACTTCAAGAAGAATATAATAATTCCAATCCCAAAGAAAGCAGGTGTTGACAGATGTGAAAATTACCGAACTATCAGCTTAATAAGTCACAGCTGCAAAATACTAACACGAATTCTTTACAGACGAATGGAAAAACTAGTAGAAACCAACCTCGGGGAAGATCAGTTTGGATTCCGTAGAAACACTGGAACACGTGAGGCAATACTGACCTTACGACTTATCTTAGAAGAAAGGTTAAGGAAAGGCAAACCTACGTTTCTAGCATTTGTAGACTTAGAGAAAGCTTTCGACAATGTTGACTGGAATACTCTCTTTCAAATTCTAAAGGTGGCAGGGGTAAAATACAGGGAGCAAAAGGCTATTTACAATTTGTACAGAAACCAGATGGCAGTTATAAGAGTCGAGGGACATGAAAGGGAAGCAGTGGTTGGGAAGGGAGTAAGACAGGGTTGTAGCCTCTCCCCGATGTTGTTCAATCTGTATGTTGAGCAAGCAGTAAAGGAAACAAAAGAAAAATTCGGAGTAGGTATTAAAATTCATGGAGAAGAAATAAAAACTTTGAGGTTCGCCGATGACATTGTAATTCTGTCAGAGACAGCAAAGGACTTGGAAGAGCAGTTGAATGGAATGGACAGTGTCTTGAAAGGAGGATATAAGATGAACATCAACAAAAGCAAAACAAGGATAATGGAATGTAGTCTAATTAAGTCGGGTGATGCTGAGGGAATTAGACTAGGAAATGAGGCACTTAAAGTAGTAAAGGAGTTTTGCTATTTGGGGAGCAAAATAACTGATGATGGTCGAAGTAGAGAGGATATAAGATGTAGGCTGGCAATGGCAAGGAAAGCATTTCTGAAGAAGAGAAATTTGTTAACATCCAGTATTGATATGAGTGTCAGGAAGTCATTTCTGAAAGTATTCATATGGAGTGTAGCCATGTATGGAAGTGAAACATGGACGATAAATAGTTTGGACAAGAAGAGAATAGAAGCTTTCGAAATGTGGTGCTACAGAAGAATGCTGAAGATTAGATGGGTAGATCACATAACTAATGAGGAAGTATTGAATAGGATTGGGGAGAAGAGAAGTTTGTGGCACAACTTGACCAGAAGAAGGGATCGGTTGGTAGGACATGTTCTGAGGCATCAAGGGATCACCAATTTAGTATTGGAGGGCAGCGTGGAGGGTAAAAATCGTAGAGGGAGACCAAGAGATGAATACACTAAGCAGATTCAGAAGGATGTAGGTTGCAGTAGGTACTGGGAGATGAAAAAGCTTGCACAGGATAGAGTAGCATGGAGAGCTGCATCAAACCAGTCTCAGGACTGAAGACCACAACAACAAACAATGATGAGCCTGCTCTTTGCTGTCAGTAGGGACGTCTAGCTATAATGTTGTGTATTATATGGCTGTCACAATTCTGATACAGATTGGAAAAATTCCTGTTCGCACACTGCAGGATCCACACTTGTCACACCACAGAGGTTTCCTCAGCACAAGTGCACAATGCTTGCACAACATCAGGAGCTGCAACTCTTATTGCACGCTATCCGCCGGTTCCCACTGTAGATTTGACATTAGCATCTCATTCCCACCTCATGTGGTACTACTTAAAAATTGCTTGAGTTGGAGCCCAAACAGACCTGGGGTGCCACACAGAACCTCTAAGAGGTAACAGTGGCAAATAGAGCAGAATCAATATGGACATGTCACATCACATTAGAAAATGTTAGAAAAGTATTTAATTTTGAATCTGTATTACTAAACCTGTAGCCTACCTCCTGGAATAACACAGTCTTTAAACTTCAAAATATTGTTTACTTATACACAGTTGTGAAAATCATGAATGGTTCTGTTTAAATGAGGCAGTACTAACTGCAACATTGAAGCTATGACCATTATGCATGGATAGTAGACACCCATCAACGGTGGACAGTGGACATTGGACATTGTCTTTGTTGTACAAATACCATCGATTCGTGAGGGATCTGAAAAATTCTCGTATGTGAATTTCACATTTCATGGCAAAATTTGCCTCTATATTTGCATGTAACTCGTTACTGTTATTTTGTAGTTAAATATATTGAGATGAACAGGACTGTTTTATCATTGATCGTTAGAAACATCTTTATTTCTTGGGCATAAATATCAAAGAAGTAACCAACTGCAGTTTACTGTTATTGCACTTCATATGGCAAAGCTTGATTTAGAAAGATACGATGTGCGAAAGTTATCTCCAAATTAAAAAAGCAGGAAATCAACCACGTATCTACCTCGATGCTCTGTTGCTGTGACAGTTCTGCGGAGTTTATCTGCCTTTTATCTTGTACAGACCAGTAATTTGATGGGGCACTCTGCTAAGTTTCATCTCAAAAATGCGAAGTGTGTTTCTCTGTTAGCCAATGTTGAAATACTGGACAATATAACATGGCTGTTAATAGGTTACAAGTGTTCTGAATTGTACTTGGATCAAACATGTAGAGGATGGGCCTGAACTGACTCACTTATAACAATGCTAACCTCAGGAAACAATTGAGTAACAGTCACTAGTTAATGATATGGGTCATATGTTGCCTGTCATTTTGTTCTTTCAAAAAGTGAAGAGTCGTATCCCAGTCAATCATAGTTCAGTAACAATCCTAAGTCCACCCGAAGGCATCAGGGGTCCTTATGACTGTGTGTCAGTTGTGTTTCTACAGAAACACAAAACACGGTTATAGGATGGCTATCCTGTGAGAAGGAGGTGTAGTTCACTTCCCCACACCACTTCTCTTCTCTCTAGTGGTCATAACTGTAATTTATGCTCATGTTAATAGTGACCACTGACCTGAAAACATAACTTGTTCACATATTTCAAACACACCAAACATCTTCGTCTAACATGTGGATAGCTATGTGGTTCTACTGCTACACAAAGTATGTTGTCAGTTCTGTATGTGGCATTGTATGGATCCATGGCTATCAATGCTCTTGGAAGTTGCGAATTTAAGAATCTGTAGAATGTTGATTTCCAAGGAGTAATGACACTGAGAAACACTAAAAAAAGTTACTTAGTTACTGACATCTCACACTTGGAATTCCTGGAAGTAGTTTGGTAGCTACCTAAATTTTTCCAACATGTTGTATATGAAACTTGTAGGGAATTTAATGACCTTAAAAATTGATGGCATACCTTTACCTAAAACAAACTAGAAGAGTTATTGTGGAAAAACTCTTGTGCCATTTCTTGGTGGGGTTTTCAAGGTGGTGGATAGCACACAAGGAAAGAAGTTCTAAAACTTATGTTTTATGTATTATCCCTCTTGTGAAAAAATCTACCTGAAAGTTAAAAGCTATTCCAAATTTTGCAACCAATACAATTTCTCAGAGCTCTCTACTAAGCTATAAAACCATTAAAAACTACACAAGTGATTCAGTCTGGTAACCATCATGGCCATGTGCATCAAAAACCATCACTACCACCAGTGTGGCAGAGTCATTGCCACAGGCAAATGTGCAGCTGAGATGAAGTGAGGAGTGAAGTAGTTGGATTCTTCTTTTAATTGAGGCGGAATCACTAAAAGAATGAAATAATGGTAACAATGGCTATGACAGTTCTCTCTAGGAAAAAGAAGGGGAAATAAATGTTTTCACTTGACACTGTGCAGAAACCTTGAAATTTTATAGATCTTGTTTGTTTGGTGGATAAATGGGGATTTGGTGTTCCAAAAAGTGTATCTTATGCAGATTGACTCCATTGTTAGAGTGAAACATTGCTTCATCAAAAAAAAAATATTAAAAAAATAGAAAAATATCTTTGTGTCATCATGGTCTGAGCTTGCCAACATCTCAGTGTGAAAGTCATATTCTGTAGCATAATCTCGCAGCATTAGTACCTGGACCAGCTGCAATCTAAGATTTAAAGTGTGAACATTTTACACAGTATTTTGGAAACTGCTGTGCATGAAATGTATCCAAACTTGCTAGACGTGTCAATTTGTGTGTACTTCACTATACAGCTCAAATGTGATTCACATTTTCCTTTGGCACGGAAGACTGACTTCAAAACTATCATTATGAGGAGTGTGGCTTTCAGTGAAAGTGTGTGTGAAATTCTGAGTTGTGGTTACTGACTCCCTTTTTGCTAATTGGAGGACCACAAGTTCCTCTGTTGTGGTGTAGTTGCCAATTTCTACACTCCAACTCTGTTGACATTAGCCCATGACAAGACAAATTTTTGAAAGTACAGAATTGTTAATTGTTCTCAATCAAATAACAGCCCCATCTCTTAAATAATGGGAGAACTGAGAGCTGGGGGCGAATGAGAGGTGCTTCCCCTCCAGGAGGATAGGTAACTTGAAGCGCCTACTTGATGTAACTGCCTCCTTTCTCCAGAAATCCCTTTTATTTCAAAATAAATATGAGCCTAAGAATGGTGGTCACACAGTGTGGGGTCCCACCACTAACTGAACTTTTCCAGCCACAGTGCTGCATAAACCTCAGCAAAAATGTGCTGAGGTTTCACAATAGCAGAGAGACACCCTTTCTACCACCCTGTGATGAAGTGTCCACGCCCAGGGAGGCCTTTGCTGCTGTGCCGGGCGAGAGGCCAGAGGGCCACGAGTCTACGCGCACCGCCCAGGGCTCACATGCTGGTGCGGCACCACCTCTCGTTGAGTTCAATACTCCCCTGCTCCGTATTGTATCTTCCTGGCTTTGTATTCATAGAGTGAGTGCAGCTGGCATGTGCTTGAGTTTGATAGTTATTTGCCTTTTCTGTGAAACATAACTGTCATCAGCAAGATTTTGAAATTTTAGAAAATTGTCTTAAGCTATCTTCACTTCCATACAATAATTTGAATTTTTGTTCTATCTAGTATGTATTTCAGGTGTCTCCCAGGAGCTGTTATCCATGTTTCAGCAGAAGAGAGGTTATCCAAAAGAAAAATTGTAAAAGCTAGAAATTTTCAGAGAGCCCTGATATTTATGGCATGTCCTGTACTATGTTAGAAACTTTAATTAGTGAAATTGCACAGCCATTAACAGTGGTAATAAATAAACTACTCCATGCAGGGGAATTTCCAGACTTCCTGAAAATAGCACGCACAGTGCCTGTTTAAAAAAACAGTCCACATGAAGTGTCAAGCTACAGGCCCATTCTGTGTTTGTGCCTACTTATTATTCATTCATGTTTCACAGCGACTGGTTTTAGTATTTAGATTAGTTGGTGGAATTTTTTTCCTGCATCCTCGTGTATCATCTTTTGAATGTGCAGCTGTTTTAATGCTGTCTGTGTACTGGAATTCGGGGTGGGAGGGGGGGGGGGGGCAGTTGCAAACCGAGATCAGTTCGGTTGGGGCGCAGCAGCCAGGTGGTCAGTGCAGCGTGAGGGCAAGCCGGGGCCGCTGGCAGCGTGCCGCCTCTGCTGGGTCGAGGGGGGCTAGTTGCAAGAGCGACGACTTCGTTGCAGGGAGTTAACTGCTAATGCTATCTCCACTATTCCGAGATCTCGCGTTTGGTCGGCGGGTTGTTGGTCTCAGGGCCGCCGAGCCTGGCGGCAACGAGTGAAGTGTTTCGAGGCGGTGAAATAATGTAGCCGTCTTTCCCTATTTATTAATCAACCAGCCGTAGTTTCTGCATTGTGGCCGCTAACGCTCCAGTTACCTGCCCTGGAGGTTAGCGTTCTTTTCCAGTGGTGTTCCTTTCCTCGTGTTGATGACGTCCAACATGGTGTGTAGTTCGACAGCCTCTTGTATTGTACTGTGCATATTTATTGGGAGTTCTATCTCAGTTCTATTGTTTCCTTTGGCCTTGGGTGTTTTCTGAAGACATGGTGCTGTCTGTATTCCCCCTTGCCTAAAAATATTCCATCGTTGTACCGGTGATCGGACGTTAGGCGGATAGGTTAGTCGGTTGATCGGCACTTAATTTGAACTTAGTTTGAGTTGCCACACAGTTACTTTAGCACAACTCTTGGCTGCCTGTTTCCACTTACCTTATGTTTTAGTTACCTTCCCAGGTCGACCTTTTGAACACTTGCTGAGAACTGCTTGTCCTGATTCCTTAGATTGTGATGTTTGTTTTAAGGATGTTTGTAATGTTCTAATTACTGTTGGTGTGGCCTTCAACCGAGCAAGAATTTCACTTTCATGATAAGGCCTTCAGCCAAGTTACAGTTACTTACAGTTACTTTGAAAACAAAATATTTATCTTCGTATGTGCTATGGAAACTGTTGTTCTCACTCCTAATTCAGGCCTTCAACCGTTTGTTGTTTGAGGCAGTTGGTGGCCTTCGGCCCTAAAATTGTGGAATTTTTTTCTGTGATAAGGCCTTCAGCCGTCATACAGTCAATTGTGTTTAAGAGATTATTTAAATAAAGTTTACATATTTGTTGTGCAAGCGAGATTAACTGATTACGTACTCATCCACAATCTTAACCTTATCCAGCCCCATCCTTAGAAACCAGCTCTCAGTTCTAACGGCAGCTGCAAATTATTTTTATTGGATTGAAGGCTGTTAACGTGCCACTGGAGGTGAGTCATGATGAGAAGATGAAGGGTTGTCACCTCAGCAGATGCCGAGTACCAGCCTGTGATGACTCGCTGCTACAGGGCGCAGAGGCGAGAGGATCCTGCTGCACGAGGTCCATAGAAGCATTGGCTTTATTGAGCTGTCGGCCTGCGGAGTCCAACGCAGAAAAACCGTTGGTGTTTCACACCAGGAACATGAAGGCCGATCAGGGGAATTTATCACGCGGTGAAACCGTCATACAAGGTTTTCACCGTCAGAGATTCTTCGAGTCGGCTAAAGAGAAGACCGTTTGCCCTTGTTGGACTACTTCGAGGCTCTCCGTTTAGCAGAGGAAGACTCAGATGTTGGTAGGCTGGGAGGGCGTAGGAAGTCTTCACAGGAGTATTTGTTCTGTCCTTTCTGGTCTGCCGGTTGTATAGTTTGTGAGTTCGCCCTGTGAGGCGAGATTTTGATGGCTTGTTGCTGAACTGGATGAGGGGATGGCGATGCTACCATTAACTGGGCGAATTAACAACACCAGACCTGAATTTCAGGTGGCATCTCTGCATGACCGTGTCCTTCATGGAATGAGATGTACGGACAACAATACTGTAAATGTTAGGTGGTAGAACGCATGGTTTGCGACGAGCCAATAACCTGATAGCGACTGGGTATGGTACTTTCTCCTTTAAACACAACTCCTGGACAGATCGCTCATCGAGATACACAGGATAATCTCGAGAGGAGGCGGCATGGTCGCCATTGCAGTTAAAACAGCGAGAAGGAGGTGGTTAACAATTTCCCTCGTTCGCATCCCTACCACAAATTATACATTTGGCCAGTTGTTGACAAGACATTCAAGTGAATGAAACGTTGACACTGGTAACAGTGCATCAGGGTTTGGACGTATGGTCGAACTGTGATAACTTCAAGCTCGCTTTTGTCTGGAACGGAAGCACCACTTTATCAAAAGGGGAGAAACACTGTTTGTGGGCACTAAGGAAGCATCTACCTTTTCCATTATCCGGTGGACGGCAACGACACCCTGATCGGAGCCGTATGTTCGGATTTCGGCCTGTGTCAGACCGTCGAGCAGCCTAATGTAACACTATGGGAAGATTTCAGAGCTCCATGGACCTCAACATGAACTGGGTAGCCATGCAGATGCAAAGCCATAAGTAGTTGTGCTAGATAATCAGCAGTAGTCTCCAAAAGTAAAGCGTCATTCCGTAAACGAGAAAAAGGTTTCAAAGGGCCGGCAATTGAATCTACACCATTTTGAATAATAAACGGATTTACCGTTGCAAAGGACTGACGTCTTCAGTGCGTGAAACCACGAGGAACTGTGGTGCAGCTGATAGGGTCTGAGTTGGGAGCTTCGTTCTGTTTATGTTTGTTATACATGGACTAAGAAGATAACTGCCAGCATCTCCGATTGCACACTGACTGGGGGCCCGCTTCACAAGGGGCACATGTCTTAGGTGATTGATCTCACCTGTCGTCACACCTACCAAACATATGCCAGGGACCAATCGACAATTTAGTACAGGAAAGACGAAGGAGGGGTGATTTCCTGAGCTGCTACCTTCCCAGTCGTTTCGTGCGAACCCTACCTGTCGACCCAGCGCTGGGAATTACGCGTTACAGTGTCACCTGTAATGTATCATGTGTGGACCATATATCAGGAGCGCACAGGGAGGAAAAAGAAATAAGTGTCAAACGCTGAAGCAGAGGAGTGAAGGTGAACGAAGAAACAAAAAGGAATTAAAGACAGTGGTGAGACTGTTCATTTTTTTTTTTTTTTTTTTTTTTTTGTTTGTGGTTTTAGGGCGCACAACTTCAACGGTCATTAGCGCCCAGACTACATGAGGAATGCACCGCGAGTCACAAGTTTAAAACAGCAACGAAACGGAAAACACGATGAAAGACCGACTGACAGGCAGGCATACGATTAAAAAAGGAAAACAGCAGAATCAAATGTCCTTTGAGAGGGTTGTCAAATTGATAAAATGAAGAACGCGAGCAGTAGCTCGCGGGTCATCCGCTAAAATGGCTTCTACAGTACCCGGCAGGCCAAGATCAAGACGCAGGGTGTTAAAATCTGGACAGACCGTTAAAATATGGCAGACTGTCAGCAATTGCCCACAGGGGCAGAACGGCGCCGGCGCAGCAGTCAGCAGATGGCGATGGCTGAACCGGCAGTGGCCAATTCGTAACCGGGCCAAAACGACCTCCTCCCGCCGAGAAGGGCGTGAGGAGGACGTCCAAGCCACGGGAAGAGGTTTCAGGGCCCGAAGTTTGTTGTCGGTAAGTGCAGCCCAATCGGCATGCCACTGCGATAAAATGCGCCGACAAATTACTCTGCTGCAATCTGACGAAGGGACACAACAAGATGCTGTCCGAGGCTGGAGGACCGCAGCCTTGGCCGCGGCATCTGCAGCTTCGTTCCCAGGGATACCGACATGGCCAGGAACCCACATAAAGCTAACCGGAGAACCGACGTCCACCAGCTGCTGAAGAGAGCGTTGGATCTGGTGCACGAAAGGGTGAACCGGGTACGGATCACTGAGGCTCTGGATAGCGCTCAGGGAATCGGAGCAGATGACATATGCAGAATGTCGGTGGCGGTAGATGTAAAGGACAGCCTGGTAGAGGGCAAAGAGCTCAGCTGTGAAGACCGAACAAAGGCCATGGAGCTGGTATTTGAAACTTTGTGCCCCGACAATAAAGGAACAACCAACCACGTCATTGGTCTTAGAGCCATCTGTATAAATGAAGGTCATATTCATGAACTTCGAACGAAGTTCGATAAAACGGGAGTGGTAGACTGAACCGGGGGTAACCTCCTTCGGGAGCGAGCAGAGGTCAAGGTGGACGCGAACCTGAGCCTGGAGCCAAGGTGACGTGTGGCTCTCGCCCACTCGAAAGGTTGCAGGGAGTGAAAAATTAAGGTGTTGAAGGAGGCGACGAAAGCGAACTCCAGGGGGTAGCAGGGCAGAGACATACAACCCGAATTGGCTGTCGAGAGAGTCATCAAAAAAGGAACGATAAGACGGGTGGTCGGGCATTGCCAGTAGCCGACAGGCATACCGACAAAGCAGTATATCACGGCGGTAGGTGAGTGGCAACTCACCAGCGTCAGCATGAAGACTCTCGACGGGACTGGTATAAAACGCTCCGATCGCAAGTCGTAAACCCCGATGTTGTATGGAGTTGAGGCGGCGTAAGATGGATGGCCGTGCAGAGGAGTATACGAAGCTCCCATAATCCAGCTTGGAGCGGACGATCGACCGATATAGACGGAGCAGGACGGTTCGATCCGCTCCCCACGACATACCACTGAGAACACGGAGGAAATTTAGAGAACAGGTACAACGGGCAGCCAAATATGACATGTGGAGACCAACTAAGTTTCCTGTCAAATGTAAGACCTAAAAATTTTGTTGTCTCCACGATTGGGAGAGCAACGGGACCGAGTCGTAAGGACGGTGGGAGAAACCCTTTGTAGCGCCAGAAGTTAATACAGACCGTCTTCTCGGCAGAAAAACGGAAGCCATTGGCGACACTCCAGGATTAAAGACGGTCAAGAGAACGCTGAAGACAGCGCTCCAGAAAACACGTACGCTGCGCGCTGCAATAGATGGTAAAATCGTCTACGAAAAGGGAGCCTGATACATCAGCTGGGAGGCAATCCATTATTGGATTGATCGCCATGGCGAAGAGAGCGACACTCAAAACTGAGCCCTGTGGCACCCCATTCTCCTGGTGAAAGGTGTGTCTGGACAGAACCCACAAGTACCCTGAACTGTCGATCCATTAAAAACGAACGAATAAAAAGAGGGAGGCGACCGCGAAGGCCCCATGTATGCATGGTGCCGAGAATGCCCGCCCTCCAACAGGTGTCGTAAGCCTTCTCCAAATCAAAGAACACAGCCGCGGTCGGGCGCTTCCGCAAGAAGTTATTCATAATGAAGGTCGACAAGGTAACCAGATAGTCGACAGCAGAGCGGCGCCTACGAAATCCACATTGTACATTGGTAAGTAGGCGTCGAGACTCGAGCAGCCAAACCAATCGAGAGTTAACCATTCGCTCCATCACTTTACAGACACAGCTGGTAAGCGAGATGGGTTGATAACTGGAAGGCAAGTGCTTGTGTTTCCCCGGCTTAGGAATCGGGACAACAATAGACTCGCGCCAGCATGCGGGAACATGTCCCTCAATCCAGATGCGATTGTAAGTACGAAGAAGAAAACCTTTACCCGCAGGAGAAAGGTTCTTCAGCATCTGAATATGAATAGAAGCAGGCCCAGGAGCAGAGGACCGTGATCGGCCAAGTGCGTTTTCGAGTTCCCGCATGGTGAATGGGGCATTATAACTTTCACGATTCGAGGAGCGGAAGTTAGGTTGCCTAGCCTCCTCTGCCTGTTTGCGGGGGAGGAAGGCAGGGTGGTAATAAGCGGAGCTCGAAACCTCGGCGAAAAAGCGGCCGAAGGCATTGGAGACATCCTCAGGGGCCACAAGGACGTCATTTGCGACCGTCAAGCCAGAAACTTTTAAGTAGACCTTAGTGCCAGATAGCCGGCGCAGGCTACCCCAGACAACAGAAGAAGGAGTAAAGCTGTTGAAGGTGCTTGTGAAAGCAGCCCAGCTGGCTTTCTTGCTTTCTTTAATAACACGACGACACTGAGCACGTAATCGTTTATAATTGATACAATTCGCCACTGTAGGGTGGCGTTTAAAGGTGCGTAAAGCATGTCGACGAGCACGTGAAGCGTCTCTACATACTGCAGTCCACCAGGGGACCGGTACGCGACGTGGAGAAGAAGTAGGGTGAGGGATGGAATATTCAGCAGCAGCGAGAATGACGTCCGTGAGGTGTGCGACCTGACGATCGCAGCTTGTGAAGGTTTGATCCTGAAAGGTCGTCCTGGAAGAGAAGAGCCCCCAGTCTGCCCTGGACATGGTCCAACTAGAGGAGCACAGAGAGGGGGTATGCTGCAGGAGATGGATAACACATGGGAAGTGGTCGCTCGAATATGTATCAGAAAGTGCATACCACTCAAACCGGCGTGCAAGTTGGGGAGTACATATAGAGAGGTCTAAATGGGAATAGGTGTGAGATGTGTCCGAAAGAAAAGTAGGGGCGCCAGTATTGAGGCAGACAAGATTGAGCTGGTTGAAAAGGTCTGCTAACAAAAGCCCCTCGAGCAGGATGCTGGAGAGCCCCAAAGGGGATGGTGGGCATTGAAGTCTCCAGTTAACAAAAATGGTGCAGGTAGCTGATCAGTAAGTTGCATCATGTCTGCCCTGGTAACAGCAGATGACGGAGTGTAAACGGTACAAATGAAAAATGTAAAAGTGGGGAGAGTAATGCGGATGGCTACTGCCTGCAGGCCGGTGTGCAACGTGATGGGAACGTTGTAAATATCATCCCGGACCAGCAACATAACCCCTCCATGGGCCGGGATACCTACCACAGGGGGTAGGTCAAAACGCACAAGGGTGTAGTGTGCCAAGGCAATTTGATCACAAGGGCGTAGCTTCGTTTCCTGGAGGGCTACGACGAGCGGACGGTGCAAGCGGAGCAGCAACTTCAGGTCCTCTCGGTTGGAGCGAATGCTGCGAATATTCCAGTGAATAAGTGCCATCGTAAGAAAAGGAAGATAAAAGAAGGGGTCACCTCGTAGGCCGCGGAGGGCCTAGCTTCGAGCGAGCACTGCCGCCGCTATCAGTAGGCAGACAGTCATCGTCCATGGGGTCTATAGGTTCATCGGCCATTTTGGTAAGATGGCCGGGAGGGGGAGCTTCCTCCGCCGGTGAACGGCCAGATGTTCGGCTACCAGCGGTGCGGCCAGGCGAAACGGATGACTGCCTGGGGCGGCAACCGCTGGGTGGCGCAGGAGAAGAAATGCGCCGTGGCGGAGAAGGAGAACTGTGCTTCCTATGAGCCTTCTTGGAAGGACGTTTGGTGGAAGTACCAGTCGAAGGCTGGGAGGTCGTGGTACATAGGAAGACTGCACGGGACGGTTCCTTCTTGAAGGCCCGTGCATCTGACTTCTGGGTCTTCATCTTGGCAGAAGCTGATGAAGGTGCTTGTGTCTGAGGGGTGACGGGAGGAAGAGGAGACGTCGACCGGGCGATCTTAGCACTGGCCGAACGGACGACGGTGGTGCTGAAGGTCAGATCGCATGTCTGGGTTGCCACCTCCCTGGTAGTCCGAGGAGAGGAGGACAGTACTGTATTTCCCCGCTGGGAGCAGCGTGGGCTTCCTACTAGCCAATAGCTTGCGAGCAGCCGAGGTGGACACTTTCTCTTTGACCCGAATTTCTTGGATACATCGTTCGTCCTTATAGACAGGACAGTCGCGGGAGGATGCGGCATGGTCACCCTGACAGTTAACACAACGAGGAGACGGAGGTGGACAGTCACCCTCATGGGCGTCCCTGCCACAAGTGACATTTAGCCGCATTGGAACAAGACTGTCGAGTGTGATTGAAACGCTGACATTGGTAACAGCGCGTAGGTGTCAGGACATAGGGGCGAACAGAAATAACCTCATAGCCCGCCTTGATGCGCGATGGCAGCTTAACACTATTGAAGGTCAAGAAAAGTGTCCAGGTCGGTACAAGGTCATTGTTGACCTTTTTCATGACCCTATGGACAGCCATCACGCCCTGCTCAGCGAGGAAAGATTGAATCTCCTCTTCAGTCAGTCCGTCGAGGGAACTAGTATAGACCACACCGCGAGACGAATTCAAAGTTCGGTGAGCCTCCACCCGCACAGGGAACGTGTACAGGAGTGTGGCCCGAAGCAGTTTTTGTTCCTGGAAGGCGCTCTCAGTTTCTAGTAACAAGGTACCGTTACGCAACCTGGTACAAGATTTGACAGATCCGGCTATGGCATCTACACCCTTCTGGATAACGAAAGGGTTGACAGAGGAAAAATTCTTTCCGTCCTCAGATCGAGAAACGACGAGGAACTGTGGGGCAGGCGGTAGTACTTTTGTCACTGATGGCTGGTCACGTTTCCGTTTATGGGCAGAAGTCGAGACAGTTGGAGTGAAATCCATTGTGGCGGAATCCCCCATGATTGCCAGCGTCTCCGATGGCGCGCTCCTTCCTTGTGGGGACCCTCTCAGAGGGCACTCCCGCCTTAGGTGAATGTTTACACCTCAGGTCACACCTCCCGAGAACCAGACGGAGGGACCAATCGGCATCGTCAGAAGGTATCAGCTCAGGCAATCACGCCTCCCCAGGCCTGGCCTTTACCAGGGGGTACGCACGTGCCTTACATGTCTACCCAGGGCGGGGAATTACGCGTTACCCCGTCACCGGCTACGCGTGCAAACGCGTGGGTCGGCCTTCAGGCACGCACAGGGAGGAAGGAAGAAGAGGAAAAGGAGGAGAGAGAGGGAGAGAGAGGACAGACTGTCTCAAACGCCGAGGCGGAGACCAGAGAGGGCAAGGAGAAGAAGGTAATGAGAAGGCAAGGAGAAGAAGACAAGCAAAGAGTAAGAAAGACTGAGGTGGAAAAGAGCAAAGAAAGGAACCTACCAAAGGAAGGAAGAAACGAGAAGTGAAAAAGCAAAATGACCGCAAATAGAGATCGTGGAACCGTCCGTCTCTGGACGCAGGCGCAAACGACCCCCTTGAGGGGGTGGGACTCCTTTTAGTCGCCTCTTACGACAGGCAGGAATACCTCGGGCCTATTCTAATCCCCGGACCCGCAGGGGGGAGACTGTTCATGTGTCACCTATGGACAGTGTGGAACATTCACGTAACACCCACGACATGTTCCCAAGGGAGAGGAGAAAGAATGACAAGAGGATAGAACTGCAGCATGGAAGGGAAAGATGCTGCAAAGGCTGGGGCCCCACAGTAGCCAATCACAAATCAACCGAAGAGCAGCGAGTCCCCTAGGGGTGAGTGGCTTTTGGTGAGGTATTAGCCTCAATACAGAAGGCCATGATACACCATATTAAAAGAACACCTGGCGAAACAGTGTCTCAGTGACCACTGGGATTGGGCACCAAACCGTTTTCTGTTGCAAAAGCAGTATTTGAGGAAGTGTTCAATGAGAAACGTACATAGCTTGTTGGGATTACCACTCCATCTAGAGTAAAGGTGGGATCTGGAGGATCTGCAGATATTTCCACACTTCAAATGCATGTGCCATCCACTGCTGGTACCCAATTCCTAATATGCAAGTTCCCACCAATACCTTATAGCCAGTAATGCTTAAAATTATATCTGACTTTTTTTTTGTAGAGTCAGATTACTGTGGCAAAAGAAGACCAAAATGTGTTATCACTGCAGTCTTGAGGATGTCTAGTATCTATTGCAGTAGAAGCTAATTGTTATATCCTAGCCAGTAATGCCACCCGAGCCCGCTGCCAAAAGGTTGGCAGCATCAAAGTCCGGACGCCGTCCGCATAAGCAGCGCCAGCGAGACAGGAAATCGCCGCAAGTCTGCGCGCGCCACCGCTGGCTTCTGGCTTCTTAAGCGCTGGAGTCGCGAGCGCTAGGACAGTTCTGTAATCGCCGCTCAGTTGTATACTCGCCACCGAACTGTACTTGCTAGTCAGTTGTGTGTTCATCGCAGCAGAGTAGTTTTTTGTCGTCAGCCGACGCTGACCTAGCCGCTCCGACTCTAACTAGACAGATTTCTGTAGACACGGAGTTCACTACTGTGTTTCTGTATCTTCGTTAATAAAGATAAGTACCGACTTTTATTTAATCAGAGTGTTTGGGTTTTCATCTTTCTGTTCACTGTTCCAGCGGACCGGTCGGCCCGCTATTAAAAGTGTGGCGGTGACTTCGTAAGCCGTTTCTACAGCGAATTGTTTGTCGCTACGAACGCCGCCAAAAAACTAATAGTCCTGAAAGTCGCCATGCCCAACGGATTTTGAGCAGCTAATCAGATTTCTGGGAGTCAGCTATGGCCGAGACCTGCCAGGTGCAGCAGAGATACAGGCTGCCATACAGTGAAGAATGACTTTCTTCCTTGGCGTGACCTACATACCTCCAAACGTACATGAGATACACAGTGCAAAGAGCACTGGCTTTGGGAAACATTCTCTTGAATACTGCCATCAGACAAGGCATCGCCAATGCGATATCAAACGCTGATCCTCGGGAAAGGTAAGAAGTGGCAGTTGTCCACGTAGTCAGTCATGAAGTTATCGAAGATTCTGTACCTTCAAGTAGTGTTATATGCCTTTTTGAGGTCAAAAGGCATTCTGACGTAATGTGGACTCTTGTATTAAAATCTCTAGTAGAATCAAATTGTCAAGGGTTTAACAGTAGTACCTGAAACTGCACTGGGAGTGTCTCAGATGACCTCAAGGTTCGAGCAGCCAGACGAACTGGCTGTTGACCATGCGTTCAAGAGTCTTACCCATACAATTGATAAGTGCAGCATTTCATTTCATGAACTTGAGTGTGCTACAGTCTTTGTCTGGTTTCCAGAATGGATTTTTTTTTTTTTTTTTTTTTTTTTTTTTTTTTTTTTGTGGTTCTAGGGCACACAACTTCAATGGTCATTAGCGCCCAGACTACGTTAAGAATTCACCACGAGGCACAAGTTTTAAACAACAACTAAAAGGGAAAACACGATAGAAGACAGACTGACAGGCATAGGATTAAAAAAAAGCAAACTCAAATGTCCTTAGAGAGGTTTGTCAAGTTGATAAAACTAAGAACGCGAGCAGCTGCTCGTAGGTCATCCGCTAAAATGGCATCCAGAGTACATGGCAGGCCAAGATCAAGATGCAGTGTCTCAAAATCCGGAGAGGACGTTAAAATGTGGCGGATCGTCAGCAATTGCCCACATGGGCAGAACGGCGCCGGCGCAGCCGTCAGCAGATGGCGATGGCTGAACCGGCAGTGTCCAATTCGTAACCGGGCCAAGACTACCTCCTCCCACCGAGAAGGGCGGGAGGAGGACGTCCAAGCCGCGGAAAGAGGTTTCAAGGCCCGAAGCTTGTGGTCCGTAAGTGCAGCCCAATCGGCATGCCACAGCGATAAAATGCGCCGACGAATTACCCCGCTACGAAGGGACACAAGAAGCTGTCCGAGGCTGGAGGATCGCAGCCTTGGCCGCAGCATCTGCAGCTTCGTTCCCAGGGATACCGACATGACCAGGAACCCACATAAAGCTAACCGGAGAACCGACGTCCACCAGCTGCTGAAGAGAGCATTGGATCCTGTGCACGAAAGGGTGAACTGGATACGGATCACTGAGGCTCTGGATGGCGCTCAGGGAATCGGAGCAGATGACATGAGCAGAATATCGGTGGCGGCAGATGTAAAGAACAGCCTGGTAGAGGGCAAAGAGCTCAGCTGTGAAGACCGAACAATGGCCATGGAGCCGGTATTTGAAACTTTGTGCCCCGACAATAAAGGAACACCCGACCCCGTCATTGGTCTTTGAGCCATCTGTATAAATGAAGGTAATATTACTGAACTTCGATTGAAGTTCGACAAAACGGGAGTGGTAGACCGAACCGGGGGTAACCTCCTTTGGGAGCGAGCTGAGGTCAATGTGAACGCGAACCTGAGCCTGGAGCCAAGGTGGCGTGTGGCTCTCGACCACTCGAAAGGTTGCAGGGAGTGAAAAATTAAGGTGTTGAAGGAGGCGACGAAAGCGGACTCCCAGGGGTAGCAGGGCAGAGACATACAACCCGTATTGACGGTCGAGAGAGTCGTCAAAAAAGGAACGACAAGACGGGTGGTCCGGTATTGACAGTAGCCGACAGGCATACTGACAAACCAGTATATCGCGCCGGTAGGTGAGTGGCAATTCGCCAGCCTCAGCATGAAGACTCAACGGGACTATTATAAAATGCTCCGATCGCAAGTCTTAGACCCCGATATTGTATGGAGTTGAGGCGGCGTGAGATGGATGGCCGTGCAGAGGAGTATACGAAGCTCCCATAATCCAGCTTGGAGCAGACGATCGACTGATATAGACTAAGTAGGACGGTCTGATCCGCTCCCCACGACATACCACTGAGAACACGGAGGACATTTAAAGAACGGGTACAACGGGCAGGCAAATATGACATGTGGAGACGAGCTAAGTTTCCTGTCAAATGTAAGACCTAAAAATTTTGTTGTCTCCACGAATGGGGGAGCAACGGGACCGAGTCGTAAGGACGGTGGGAGAAACTCTTTGTAGCGCCAGAAGTTAATACAGACCGTCTTCTCGGCAGAAAAACGGAAGCCATTGGCGACACTCCAGGACCAAAGACGGTCAAGAGAACGCTGAAGACAGCGCTCCAGGACACATGTACGCTGCACGCTGCAATAGATGGTAAAATCGTCCACGAAAAGGGAGCCTGATACATCAGCTGGGAGGCAATCCATCATTGGATTTATCGCTATGGCGAAGAGAGCGACGCTCAAAACTGAGCCCTGTGGCACCCCATTCTCCTGGCGAAAGGTGTCTGACAGGACGGAACTCACACATACCCTGAACTGTCGATACATTAAAAAGGAACGAATAAAAAGAGGGAGGCGACCGCGAAGGCCCCATGTATGCATGGTGCGGAGAATGTCCGCCCTCCAACAGGCGTCGTAAGCCTTCTCCAAATCAAAGAACTCAGCCGCGGTCGGGCGCTTCCGCAAGAAGTTATTCATAATGACGGTCGACAAGGTAATCAGATGGTCAACAGCAGAGCGGCTCCTACGAAATCCACATTGTACATTGGTAAGTAGGCGTCGAGACTCGAGAAGTCAAACCAAACGAGAGGTAACCATTCGCTCCATCACTTTACAGACACAGCTGGTAAGCGAGATGGATCGATAACTGGAAGGCAAGTGCTTGTCCTTCACCGGCTTAGGAATCGGGACAATAGACTCGCGCCAGCACGCGGGAACATGTCCCTCAATCCAGATGCGATTGGAAGTGTGAAGAAGAAAACCTTTACCCGCAGGAGAAAGGTTCTTCAGCATCAGAGTATGAATATAATCAGGCCCAGGAGCAGAGGACCGTGACCGGGCAAGTGCGTTTTCGAGTTCCCGCATGGTGAATGGGGCATTATAACTTTCACGATTCGAGGAGCGGAAGTTAGGTTGCCTAGCCTCCTCTGCCTGTTTGAGGGGGAGGAAGGCAGGGTGGTAATGAGCGGAGCTCGAAACCTCTGCGAAAAAACGGCCGAAGGCATTGGAGACATCCTCAGGGGCCACAAGGACGTCATTCGCGACCATCAAGCCAGAAACTGGTTAGTGGACCTTAGTGCCAGATAGCCGGCGTAGGCTACCCCAGACAACAGAAGGAGTGTAACTGTTGAAGGTGCTTGTGAAAGCAGCCCTGCTGGCTTTCTTCCTTGCTTTAATAATACGACGACACTGTGCACGTAATCGTTCATAAGTGATACAATTCGCCGCCGTAGGGTGGCGTTTAAAGGTGCGTAAAGCACGTCGACGAGCACGTAAAGCGTCTCTACATGCCGCGGTCCACCAGGGGACCGGTACGCGACGTGGAGAAGAAGTAGTGTGAGGGATGGAATATTCAGCCGCAGTGATAATGACTTCCGTGAGGTGGGCGACCTGACGATCGCAGCTTGTGAAGGTTTGATCCTGAAAGTTCGCCCTGGAAGAGAAGAGCCCCTAGTCTGCTATGGAGATGCTCTAACTAGATGAGCACGGAGAGGAGGTATGCTGCAGGAGATGGATAGCACATGGGAAGTGGTCGCTCGAATATGTATCAGAAAGTGCATACCACTCAAACCGGCGTGCAAGGTGGGTAGTACATATAGAGAGGTCTAAATGGGAATAGGTGTGAGATGTGTCCGAAAGAAAAGTAGGGGCGCCAGTATTGAGGCAGACAAGGTTGAGCCGGTTGAAATGGTCTGCTAACAGGGAGCCCCTCGGGCAGGATGCTGGAGAGCCCCACAGGGGATGGTGGACATTGAAGTCTCCAGTTAACAAAAATGGTGCAGGTAGCTGAGCAATAAGTTGTATCATGTCTGCCCTGGTAACGGCAGATGACGATGGAGTGTAAACGGTACAAATGGAAAATGTAAAAGTGGGGAGAGCAATGCGGATGGCAACTGCCTGCAGGCCAGTGTGCAACGTGATGGGATCATGGTAAATATCATCCCGGACCAGCAACATAACCCTTCCATGAGCCGGGATTCCTACCACAGGGGGTAGGTCAAAACGCACAGAGGTGTAGTGTGCCAAGGCAATTTGATCGCATGGGCGTAGCTTCGTTTCCTGGAGGGCTACGACGAGCGGACGGTGCAAGCGGAGCAGCAACTTCAAGTCCTCTCGATTGGAGCGAATGCTGCGAATATTCCAGTGAATAAGTGCCATCGTAAGAAAGGGAAGATAAAAGAAGGGGTCACCTCGAAGGCCGCGGAGGTCCTGGCTTCGAGCGAGTACTGCCGCCGCTATCAGTAGGCGGGCAGTCTTCGTCCATGGGGTCTATAGGTTCATCGGCCATCTTGGGAAGATGGCTGTGAGGGGGAGCTTCCTCCGCCGGTGAACGGCCAGATGTTCGGCTACCAGCGGTGCGGCCAGGCGAAACGGATGACTGCCTGGGGCGGCAACCGCTGGGTGGCACAGGAGAAGAAAGGCGCCGTGGCGGAGAAGGAGAACTGTGCTTCCTATGAGCCTTCTTGGAAGGACGTTTGGTGGATGTACCGGTCGAAGGCTGGGAGGTCGAGGTACGTAGGAAGTCTGCACGGGACGGTTCCTTCTTAAAGGCCCGTGCATCTGACTTCTGGGTCTTCGTCTTGGCAGAAGCTGATGAAGGTGCTTGCGTCTGAGGGGTGACGGGATGAAGAGGCGACGTCGACCGGGCGATCTTAGCACTGGCCGAACGGACGACCGTGGTGCTGAAGGTCAGATCGCATGTCTGGGTTGCCACCTCCCTGGTAGTCCGAGGAGAGGCGAGGACAGTACTGTATTTCCCCGCTGGGAGCAGCGTGGGCTTCCTACTAGCCAATAGCTTGCGAGCAGCCGAGGTGGACACTTTCTCTTTGACCCGAATTTCTTGGATACAGCGTTCTTCCTTATAGACAGGACAGTCGCGGGAGGATGCGGCATGGTCACCCTGACAGTTCACACAACGAGGAGACGGAGGTGGACAGTCACCCTCATGGGCATCCCTGCCGCAAGTGACGCATTTAGCCGCATTGGAACAAGACTGTCGAGTGTGATTGAAACTGACACTGGTAACACCGCGTAGGTGTCGGGACATATGGGCGAACAGAAATAACCTCATAGCCCGCCTTGATGCGCGATGGCAGCTTAACACTATGGAAGGTCAAGAAGTGTCTGGGTCGGTACAAGGTCACCATTGACCTTTTTCATGACCCTATGGACAGCCGTCACGCCTGCTCAGCGAGGAAAGATTGAATCTCCTCTTCAGTCAGTCCGTCGAGGGAACTAGTATAGACCACACCGCGAGACGAATTCAAAGTTCGGTGAGCCTCCACCCGCACAGGGAACGTGTACAGGAGTGTGGCCCGAAGCAGTTTTTGTTCCTGGAAGGCGCTCTCAGTTTCTAGTAACAAGGTACCGTTACGCAACCTGGTACAAGATTTGACAGATCCGGCTATGGCATCTACACCCTTCTGGATAACGAAAGGGTTGACAGAGGAAAAATTCTTTCCGTCCTCAGATCGAGAAACGACGAGGAACTGTGGGGCAGGCGGTAGTACTTTTGTCACTGGTGGCTGGTCACGTTTCCGTTTTTGGGCAGAAGTCGAGACAGATGGAGTGAAATCCATTGCGGAGGAATCCCCCATGATTGCCAGCGTCTCCGATGGCGCGCTCCTTCCTTGTGGGGACCCTCTCAGAGGGCACTCCCGCCTTAGGTGAATGTTTACACCTCAGGTCACACCTCCCGTGAACCAGACGGAGGGACCAATCGGCATGGTCAGAAGGTATCAGCTCAGGCAATCACCCCTCGCTGGGCCTGGCCTTTACCAGGGGGTACGCGCGTGCCTTACATGTCTACCCAGGGCGGGGAATTACGCGTTACCCCGTCACCGGCTACGCGTGCGAACGCGTGGGTCGGCCTTCAGGCACGCACAGGGAGGGAGGAAGGAAGAAGAGGAGGAAAAGGAGGAGAGAGAGGGAGAGAGAGGACAGACTGTCTCAAACGCCAAGGCAGAGACCAGAGAAGGCAAGGAGAAGAAGGTAATGAGAAGGCCAGGAGGAGAAGGTAATGAGAAGGCAAGGAGGAGAAGGTAATGAGAAGACAAGGAGGAGAAGGTAATGAGAAGACAAGGAGGAGAAGGTAATGAGAAGGCAAGGAGGAGAAGGTAATGAGAAGGCAAGGAGGAGAAGGTAATGAGAAGGCAAGGAGGAGAAGGTAATGAGAAGGCAAGGAGGAGAAGGTAATGAGAAGGCAAGGAGGAGAAGGTAATGAGAAGGCAAGGAGGAGAAGGTAATGAGAAGGCAAGGAGGAGAAGGTAATGAGAAGGCAAGGAGGAGAAGGTAATGAGAAGGCAATGAGAAGAGGGCAATGAGAAGGCAATGAGAAGAGGGCAATGAGAAGGCAATGAGAAGAGGGCAATGAGAAGGCAATGAGAAGAGGGCAATGAGAAGGCAAGGAGAAGAGGGCAATGAGAAGGCAAGGAGAAGAGGGCAATGAGAAGGCAAGGAGAAGAGGGCAATGAGAAGGCAAGGAGAAGAGGGCAATGAGAAGGCAAGGAGAAGAGGGCAATGAGAAGGCAAGGAGAAGAGGGCACGGAAACAGTAAGGAAGACAGTGAGGTGGAAAAGAGCAAAGAAAGGAACCTACCAAAGGAAGGACGAAACGAGAAGGGAAAAAGCAAAATGACCGCAAATAGAGGTCGTGGAACCGTCTGTCTCCGGACGCAGGCGCTAACGACCCCCTTGAGGGGGTGGGACTCCTTTTAGTCGCCTCTTACGACAGGCAGGAATACCTCGGGCCTATTCTAATCCCCGGACCTGCAGGGGTTCTGAAATGGTTACTAGACTATAGGATCGACTCTTCAGCAGCTCGTTTGATCTCTCAAGTGACACGGGCCACGATTTCTTTGGCACAATTCTTTTGTTAAAAAATAGCCTGTTCACTGTACTGCAATCAATTTGCCCTTTCTATCATCCATCTGCATGATCTCCTGTCAGGCATTTTCCTAGTCAGTAGATGGATACTGTGGCAAGTGGTCACTAGAATGTAAATATGGAGGCACTTTCCACTGAACTGCGTCTGCAACAACTGGAGTACAAAAACAAAGGTCAATGTCTGAAAAAGACCCTGTAGCTGTGGGAAAGGGTCATCTGACCCGCGCCCAGAAGGCAGATATTTTCAGAATGGATGAGTAACTATCATCGGACCCCTGGAGCAAGTGATAGCCGAGCCACACAGCACATTGTGTGCATTGAAGTGCTCCAGAAAGAACAATGAGCGTGGGAGTGAGCAGATACAGACGCACTGGCAGAACTCTTTCAAAGAATCATTAGGCAGAAGATACAAAGAACACACTGTGATATTAAAGGGTGGGAGAACTTCTACAGCAATTTCTTGCCTGGCCATGGTAAGGACAGGGGAGAAGTGGTATCTGATCACTCCACATTTAGCCCTGTCTCCAGTAGTATCCTCCTTCCTTTATGGGTGGTTAACCCGTAATGCCGGCGTGTCAGTGACTAACATACGTTTCTTGTAAGCAGATGCAGAAGGGTTTCTGCTGGACCATTAGCTGCTATTCTTCCAAATTTATTAAAATTCAACTGCAATACAATAGTCGCTGTGGAAGCCATTGTTTACCAATTGTTCTTTTATCTCTCCCTGGCAGGCAATGATTTACTGTGGAGGTTAGCAGGACGTTAGCTTGTTCCTAGTCCTCCAGTTCCTCTCACGAAGTCCATATTCTCCAAAGCGTAGTCCCCATCACAGAGGGTGTGCCTTCGCCAATCTGAAGATTTAACTACCGCTTTCTTGGACTAATTCGGTGGTTGCCTGGGTTGTGGGGAGGACTTTGTTGGCTTCTGATGGTGGATAGTGATATGCGGCTTAGGTGGTTAGCCCATTGCTGACAGTTTCCGAACGACTTCAGTTTCAAGTGGAGCGTTTCCCCTCCACAGGTACACCGACAAGAGCATAAGCTCGTACTTTGATCTGTGGCCCGAGTGTGTGGACGCATCACACTTTGAGATTAACGTCTTAAGGGCCAATGCAAAAGAAGTAGCGATAACCTGAGGAGGTTGCATATCTTTGGAAGTGGATTTAGCTTCACCATAGTGGATGTGTGTGTATTTTCAACTGCTGAATTTGCCTTTCCTCAGTGTAAACCTCACACTTTCTACTCCACACTGCGTGATCCCAGAGCAGTTTACACATTTCGGAGGAAGTGTACAAAAATTGCCCGATTCGTGAGCTGAGCCTCCACAACTGCCATCATATCCCTCCCATTACACCCCACACTGGTATGGCCAAATCTTTGACGCTTCTAGTATCACACTGGGTTAGGCGCAAGCGTGCAAGCCTTAAGACGGATATAGCTTGCAAGGATATGTTCACGTAATTCCAGAGTACTTAAGGTCAGTGGCAAACTAGAGAATTCGGAAATATTTGTTCTGACTCCTCCTACAGTTCTGCACTTCCGTGACGCCCATATTTTCCATACATTAAGTAACTCCACGGGGTCCACTGCCATTTTATCACAGCAGGTAACCACATCCTTACTAAAATTGTTATGCAACTCCCACTCAATTGGGTAGTATCTAAGGCCTTAAATACCAGGGGCTTAGAAATTTGGGTTGAATTAGCAGTTTCAACTAGAAGTATTCCATTACGAAGTCCTTTGACTTTTT
Organism: Schistocerca serialis cubense; assembly: GCF_023864345.2. Lineage (NCBI taxonomy): Eukaryota > Metazoa > Arthropoda > Insecta > Orthoptera > Acrididae > Schistocerca > Schistocerca serialis. The sequence goes on along the minus strand of NC_064638.1, from coordinate 46,623,751 downwards.
TAGAAACCCAGGAATACCTTGCAGTGCCTTGTGAATATAGAAAGTGGAGACCACCTCGTAAGTTCCCCCTGTTGGCTTAATTACAATGGAAGTGTTAAGGCACACTGATGCCCTGTTACTATGATTTTGAGACTTCTTTTCAGGAGGACTGACCAACCGAACTCTTTGATGAGTGGGTGCAGAAAATTAACTGATAACTCTATTCACCGCTTAGACCCCGCAATAAGGTGTCACTGTAGAAGATAGCCACGGAAATCTACTTACAGGCAGCAAGCTTGATACTTGCTCCTGAAAACTGCAACGTTAGTGTGTTTACACAGGTTAGACTGCTACTACAGAAGTCCCCACCCATAATACGGTGGACGGCGGGGCCAGGTGACAAAGCGTTGATGCTGGTCATTGTAGGAGTGGCAGTGACGTTCAGCTGAAAGCTAAACACTGATGATACCATACTGAGTTTATGTAAAATCCAGAAGCATTCCCACCTACCGAGTAGGAGAAAGGGAGGAATCTAAATGTGGTTGGGCAGATGTGCCCTGGTGAAGTTACGATAGATTGGTGGGTCGAGTGTAGGAAGAGAGGGGTTTTGCGCCGCCACAATTCTTTAAAAACCTGTGTTTTTTATTCCGATCGCTAATAGTGTTAATCAGACGCCCGAATTCCACGAGTATCCTGTTGAAAGCCTCCTTTCGAATCCCAAAACCCTCATATCTCAGACGCCCTGTGACAGGTTTGAGGCTGCTCCAAGTCTGCTGTCACTGTTAATTTTTCTTTCTGCATTTGCTTTTCACCGCTCGGAAATTGCGGTCTGACCTGAAGCCCACTATCTTCCCTCTATCCTGTATCACAAGGAACCACTACAGGAGCAATGACAGGTAAGGAAACCACGGGCCGACACCACTTGCCATGGACGCCAGAGGCACAAAGCCTTTGCTTTTGTAATGTGGCTTTCACCTTTCCAGTTCTCTCACCCCGACCATATTGTGTCTTTAGCAGTGTGGGTGACGTCAGCCAGCATCCCACCCACACAGCTGTCCATGAGCATGCTGATAAGTGAAGGAAACCTTTCGATTCTTTTTCCCCTCCCAGGAACTGATTGAACCACAAACCAACTGTAGTGGGTACGACCAAGGGCTACTAACTACGAGGGCAGTTCAATATGTAATGCAACATATTTTTTTTTCTGAAACAGGGGTTGTTTTATTCAGCTTTGAAATACACCAGGTTATTCCCCAATCTTTTAGCTACACAACACTATTTTTCAAGGTTATCTCCATTCAATGCTATGGCCTTACACCACCTTGAAATGAGGGCCTGTATGCCTGCACGGTACCATTCCACTGGTCGATGTCGGAGCCAACTTCGTACTGCCTCAATAACTTCATCATCCGCGTAGTGCCTCCCACTGATTGCGTCCTTCATTGGGCCAAACATATGGAAATCCGACGGTGCGAGATCGGGGCTGTAGGGTGCATGGGGAAGAACAGTCCACTGAAGTTTTGTGAGCTCCTCTCGGCTGCGAAGACTTGTGTGAGGTCTTGCGTTGTCATGAAGGAGAAGTTCGTTCAGATTTTTGTGCCTACGAACACGCTAAAGTCGTTTCTTCAATTTCGGAAGAGTAGCACAATACACTTCAGAGTCGATCGTTTGACCATGGGGAAGGACATCGAACAGAATAACCCCTTCAGCGTCCCAGAAGACTGTAACCATGACTTTACCGGCTGAAGGTATGGCTTTAAACTTTTTCTTAGTAGGGGAGTGTGTGTGGCGCCACTCCATTGATTGCCGTTTTGTTTCAGGTTCGAAGTGATTAACACATGTTTCATCGCCTGTAACAATCTTTGACAAGAAATTGTCACCCTCAGCCACATGACGAGCAAGCAATTCCGCACAGATGGTTCTCCTTTGCTTTTATGGTGTTCGGTTAGACAACGAGGGACCCAGCGGGAACAAACCTTTGAATATCCCAACTGGTGAACAATTGTGACAGCACTACGAACAGAGATGTCAAGTTGAGCACCGAGTTGTTTGATGGTGATCCGTCGATCATCTCCAACGAGTGTGTTCGCACGCTCCGCCATTGCTGGAGGCACAGCTCTGCACGGCCGGCCCGCACGCGGGAGATCAGACAGTCTTGCTTGACCTTGCGGCGATGATGACAAGCTTTGCCCAACGACTCACCGTGCTTTTGTCCACTGCCAGATCACCGTAGACATTCTGCAAGCGCCTATGAATATCTGAGACGCCCTGGTTTTCCGCCAAAAGAAACTCGATCACTGCCCGTTGTTTGCAACGCAAATTCGTTACAGACGCCATTTTAACAGCTCCGTACAGCGCTGCCACCTGTCGGAAGTCAATGAAACTATACGAGACGAAGCGGGAATGTTTGAAAATATTCCACAAGAAATTTCCGGTTTTTCCAACCAAAATTGGCCGAGAAAAAAAATGTGTTGCATTACTTATTTACCTGCCCTCGTATGTAAGAAGCTTTGTGGCATCTTCTCCCTTATTCATTATCCAAACCACTTTAAATCTCTTTACACATAATAAACCAATTCCGTTCTCTTTTAAGAAACTCAAGAATGTTTTACAATTTCACCAAATAGAGATCACTGATGAATTTACGACAGACATAATAGGGGCAGTAAACTTAGTTTACCCTTTTTCTCCAGGGTTGGTGCGACCCCTTGTAAAGTAAGTCACTCATCCGCAGTATCGTCCTCGCCTCAGCAAACAAAACTTGCAGGAAGCACCAGAGACACGAGCAGCATACACTACCTGTATGTCACAAATAGCCACACATTCCAGGAACACCACTATCGTGGGTGGGAGAGGGTTGGGCGGCTTAGAGAGGCTCTGTGGGAAGTATCGTTTTTGGACGACACGAAGAGAATTCGTTGCTGCTGCTAGCATTTGTAGGCGAGACAACATGCAGGATACAAATAAGTACTTTGGAGGAGTAATACACTGAAGAAATGTAACCCCTGAAATACGGCAGATAAAGAAACAGGTTATTTTGCACCGAGCAGCTGCAACATCTGAACTGAAATCTGTTTTTTAATCAATGCGCTCACTGAGTTTAAATACGTATGACACCAACTGAAGGTGGACGCATAATGGTATAAATAACAATACATAAGTAGTAGTTTGTTGCCAGAATTCATAAAGTAATGTCTGCGAAATTTATGGATCTTGCATTCCTCTCAGGAAGATCATGCGTGGTCTTAAACTGAAGACCAAAGAACTATAAGAACAGATGTATGCTAGAAGACCTAATGGAAGGAAACAATATTTTGAGATTACTCAGTGAAGTAAACTTTTGACAACTCACGTAAGTATATTAACACGTGAACACACACACACACACACACACACACACACACACACACACACACACACACACACACCAGAAGCACTATCAGTCACCATCTCCCATCTCTTAACTAAATTGCTACCTACAACCTAACATTCGCTACCATCAATAAACGATATTGATGGATCTTTGCCTGTGCATAGATAGGGAAAAATAGTGCAGTACCATTTTTGTGATCAATCTGACTTAAATGGTGAGTCACACCCCAGAAAATAATTTTGCATTTTAGGTTTATAGGGAATATCTTAGAAACGATTATTTGTATATATTTCTTATATGAAAGATGATATGTAACTCATTTCCTTGAAAACTGTGTAACTCAAAATTATGCCGAAAATGCGAACACAATTTTGAAAAATTAGAAGTTTTGTTACGAGCCACAGGCATTGCTGTTCAATAAAGCTGGTTTTTGAAATACCATTTTTGGTATGTAATGCGCTGTGTGAAGTATTTTCTACATACCTAATTAAAGCGCCTAAACATCTATTTGGTTTACTTACGTTCATTTATGTTTTACGTGTTACATTCCTAATCAGTTTTTCAGTTCGCTATTTCACATCTGAATTTCGTTAATTGAAAATAGTAACATTAATACCATATAAAGTTGTTTATTGTAACTATCTGTAAGGAAATACTTTACACGTAATTTTTTCACACCATGCTTATCAAATGAACAAATTTCGTCATGTAATGTAGAAGACAGAAGGCAGTACAGAAAAAGATTTAACAAGATTTGAAAATGTCAATAGTGGTCCTCAAAATACACTGATTTTTGTCACACTTGTCAGTACATTGCTGTACCTTGGCGAAAAGAACTGACTATGTACTGATGACTGCAGCTCGATTGTATTTTTTGTTTGTTTGTGGTTTTAGGGCGCAAAACTTCTATGGTCATTAGCGCCCAGCCCGTGACTTAGGAAACAGGAAAAAACCGAAATTTAAAACCAGCAGCAATGGGAACAAAGTCATAAAATTTGAGAAACTAAAAGCAGAAGGAATGCTTAAAAATCCACTACAGAAGGGGGTTGGTTGTCCCCAAAAAAGCTTCAAATGACTGACGTCATTTCACTGTCACTAATAAACTGGAGAACGCGGTCGGCTGAGCGCGTGTCATCTGCTAAAATCGACGATAAATCAGGCGATAGCTGTAGACGGGAGCGTAACGGATTAAAATAGGGGCATTCAATTAAATGGTGTCTGACCGTCCACAGCTGAGAGCAGTGGGGACAGAGTGGGGGAGGATCGCCGCTTAAAAGATGTCGATGGCTAAAAAGACAGTGCCCTATCCGGAATCTAGCTAAAATTACCTCCTCCCGACGACGCGTTCGGGAGGAAGAGGTCCAAGCGCAAGGAAGGGCTTTCACTTCCCGCAATTTATTATGGGGAAGTGTTGACCAATGCGCATCCCATAAATGAGCAACTTGGCGACAAACCGCTCCGTAGATCAGTGAAGGGAAGCGACTGAATAGCTGGCCGAGGAAGAGATACTGCAGCCTTGGCCGCTATATCGGCCGCCTCATTCCCACAGATACCAGCGTGTCCCGGGAGCCAGAGGAACGCCACCGAGACGCCCCCCAGGTGGAGCAAACGCAGACAGTCCTGAATCCGGTGGACCAGAGGGTGCACAGGGTAAAGAGCTTTGAGACCGAGGAGAGAGCTGAGAGAATCTGAGCAAATTACATACTGTATCCGCTGATGGAGGCGGATGTAGTGGACAGCCTGGAGAACAGCGTAAAGCTCCGCAGTATAAACCGAACACTGGTCGGGAAGCCGAAAGTGATTTGGGGTGTCGCCAACAATATAGGCACTCCCTACACCTAACGATGTTTTCGAGCCGTCTGTGTAAATAAATGTGGCGTCCGTCATTTGTGCACATGGAGCAGCAAATGCCCGACGGTAAACAAGTGTAGGGGTACCATCCTTGGGAAAGTGACATAGGTCACAGAGCAAGTAGATCCGGGGACGGAGCCAAGGTGGTGCTGTACCCCAAGTTGTCAAGACGGTTTTAGGAAAGCGGATTGAAAGAGTATGGAGCTGTTGACGGAAGAGGACTCCCGGGTGTAGTAGGGAGGAGGAGCGGCCTGCATACCCTACATCAAAGGAGGCGTCGCAAGAAAGGTCATGGGCCGGATTAGCAGGCATAGAAGACAGATGGCTAGCATAACGACTCAGGACTGCCCGCCGATTGGACAGCGGAGGTCCAGCGGTCTCAGCATAAAGGCTTTCAACAGGGCAGGTGTAAAAAGCTCCAGACACTAAACGTAATCCACGGTGGTGGATAGAGTCGAGACGCCGAAGAATAGACGGCCGAACAGAGGAGTAGACTATGCTTCCATAATCCTATTTCGTGCGCACTAAGGCGCGATAGAGGCGGAGAAGGACCACTCCGTCCGCTCCCCAGGAGGTACCATTCAGGACATGGAGGGTGTTAAGGGAACGCAGACAGCGAGCCGAAAGATAGGAAACGTGGGAGGACCAGCACAGTTTTCTGTCAAACATAAGACCCAAGAATTTAGCGACGTCGGAAAACGGAAGGTTGACAGGACCAAGATGTAAGGAGGGCGGAAGAAACTCCTTACGTCGCCAAAAATTAACACAAACGGTCTTACAGGGTGAGAAACGGAAGCCGGTTTCGTTGCTCCACGAGTGGAGGCGATCGAGACATCCTTGAAGACGTCTTTCAAGAAGGCTGGTCCGTTGAGAGCTGTAGTAGATTGCAAAATCGTCCACAAAGAGGGAGCCCAAGACATCAGGAAGGAGACAATCAATAATTGGATTAATGGCGATGGCAAACAGTACAACACTCAGCACGGAGCCCTGGGGTACCCCGTTTTCTTGGGAGGAAGTACGGGAGCGAGTAGTGTTCACCCACACCCTAAATGTGCGCTCTGCCATAAATTCGCGAAGAAAAAGGGGCAGCCGGCCTCGAAAGCGCCAATAGAACAGTGTGCGGAGGATGCCTGTCCTCCAACAGGTATCGCATGCTCTCTCCAGATCAAAAAATATTGCTACCGTTTGCGTTTCCGGAGAAAATTGTTCATGATATAAGTGGAGAAAGCAACAAGATGGTCAAGTGCAGAACGATGCTTTCGGAATCCGCATTGGGCAGTCTTTTGACTGCGGGATTCCAGCCACCAAGGTAACGGTAATTCACCATACGCTCCAAAACCTTACAGACACTACTCGTGAGAGAAATGGGGCGATAGCTAGAGGGGAGATGTTTGTCCTTTCCAGGTTTCGGAACGGGAACGACAATAGCTTCCCGCCATCATCTGGGAAAGGTACTGTCGGTCCAAATTCGATTATAAAGGCGAAGGAGGTAACGCAGACTTTTTTGTTGATAAATGCAGCAACATTTGGACATGGATACCATCCGGTCCTGGGGCGGAGGAGCGAGAAGAAGAGAGGGCATGTTGGAGTTCCCGCATGGAGAAAACAGTATTGTCGCTTTCGTGATTTTGAGAGGAGAAAGCAAGATGTCGCACTTCCGCTGCACGTTTCTTCGGGAGAAACGCTGACTGGTAATTTGAAGAGCTCGAAATCTCAGCAAAGTGCTGACCCAATGAGTTAGAAATTGCGACGAGGTCCACTAAGGTATCATGCGCGACAGTGAGCCCAGAGACCGGGGAGAAACTAGGCGCGCCTGAGAACCGTCGAAGCCGACTCCAAACTTCCGAGGATGGAGTGAAGGTGTTAAATGAGCTAATAAAGAATTTCCAGCTTGCCTTCTTGCTATCGTGGATGACGCGACGGCATCGCGCACGGAGCTGCTTATAGGTGATACAGTTGGCCAAAGTTGGATGGTGACGGAAAATGCGAAGAGCACGTCGCCGCTCACGTATTGCGTCACGGCATGCCTCGTTCCACCAAGGAACTGGGGGGCGCCGGGGCAATTCGGAGGTGCGTGGTATTGAACGTTCCGCAGCTGTAAGAATAACGTCGGTAATATGTGTGACCTCATCGTCGACGCTGGGAAAGCGACTGTCATCGAATGTCGCTAGAGACGAAAAAAGTGTCCAATCGGCTAGGGCAAACTTCCAGCGTCGCGAGCGCATATATGGCAGTTGAGGCTGCAGTCTAAGAACACATGGAAAGTGGGCACTCGAGTGTGTATCGTCAAGGGCGAACCATTCGAAGCGCCGAGCTAGCGGAACAGTACCGACCGCAAGGTCCAAATGAGATAAGTTTGTCGTGGAGGCAGACAAAAATGTGGGGACCCTAGTGTTGAGGCAAACTATATCCGCTTGGTGGAAGACGTCTAGCAATAGTGAGCCACGTGGACAAGGATGTGGAGATCCCCAAAGCGGGTGGTGGGCATTTAAGTCCCCAACCAGCAAATAGGGGATGGAAGCTGACCAAGAATATGAAGGAGATCAGCTCGTGCCATTGGTGTGGACGATGGAATGTATACCGTACAAAGAGAGAACGTGTATCCAGAAAGTGAAAGACGGACGGCGACAGCTTGGAAGGAACTGTTTAAGGGGATTGGGTGATAATGGATAGTGTCATGGAGAAGAATCATGAGTCCTCCATGGGCTGGAGTGCCTTCAACAGAGCGGAGGTCCTATTGGACGGACTGAAAATGAGGGAGAACAAAGCGGTCATGGGGACGCAGCTTTGTTTCCTGAAGACAGAAGATGACCGGCGAGTAGGATCGTAAGAGGATCGACAATTCATCCCGATTGGCTCGAATGCCGCGGATATTCCAGTGGATAATGGACATAAGGTGAACAGAAAATGGAGGAATGTGACTAAGGGTGCTGTCAACTCCACGACTGCTCAGAGCTTGCGACCGACAGCATGGAATGGCATTCAGTCGAAGGCAGAAGATCCTGATCCATAGGTTGGTCAGGAGCAGCTCCTGCCACCAGCGATCGGCCGAGGGCGATTTCCGCCAGGTGGTGCTGTAGATGGGACACGCCTTGGCGGAGAAGGAGAGGAACTGTGTTTCTTCGTAGCCTTCTTGGACGTATGATGTTTAGATGAAGGAGGAACCGATAGTTGTGAAGTTGCGGTACGTAAAAACTCTTCACGAGTATGCCCTATTTTCGAAGACTTTGCGTCTGACTTTTGGGCTCGAGATTTAGCAGAACCCGACGAAAGGTGAGCCATAGAGTGGGCAGGCGAAAGTGGTGAGGTTGAACGGGCGATCTTTGCGCTGGCCGATCTGACGACCGTGGTACTAAAGGTGAGGTCGCAAGTCTGCGTGGCCACCTTTGTTGGCCGAGGAGAAGCAAGGACAGTGCTGTATTTTCCTGTCTGAGGCACGGTGGGCTGTCGACTGGCGAATAATTTTCGAGCAGCAAAGGTCGACACCTTTTCCTTCACTCGTATTTCCTGGATGAGCTTTTCGTCCTTAAAAAAGGGGCAATCTCGAGAGGAAGCAGCGTGGTCACCCATACAGTTGATGCAGCGAGGGGATGGAGGTGGACAAGCACCCTCATGAGCATCCTTGCCACACGTAACACATTTGGCTGGATTGGAACAGGACTGGCTGGTGTGATTGAACCGCTGACATCGATAGCAACGCATAGGGTTTGGGACGTAAGGGCGAACGGAAATTCTCATAGCCTGCTTTGATTTTCGATGGGAGTTGAACTTTGTCAAATGTCAAGAAGACAGTGCGGGTTGGAATGATGTTCGTGTCAACCCTTTTCATAAGCCTATGAACAGCCGTTACGCCCTGGTCAGACAGGTAGTGCTGAATTTCTTCATCAGACAATCCATCGAGGGAGCGTGTATAAACGACTCCACGCGAGGAATTTAAGGTACGGTGAGGGTCCACCCGGACAGGGAAGGTGTGGAGCAGGGAAGTACGCAGCAATTTTTGAGCCTGGAGGGCACTGTGTGTTTCTAACAACAGGGTGCCATTCCGTAATCTGGAACAAGACTTCACAGGACCTGCAATTGCGTCGACATCTTTCTGAATAATGAAAGGGTTGACCGTGGAGAAGTCGTGACCTTCGTCAGACTGAGAAACAACAAGGAACTGTGGCAACGATGGAAGAACTGTCTGTGGCTGAGACTCTGTGAACTTACGTTAGTGAGCAGACATAGTGGAAGATGAGGAAACCATTGTGGAAGAATCCCCCATGATTACCGGCGTCTCCGATGGCGCGCTCATCCCTTGTGGGGGCCCTCACTGAGGGCACACCCGCCTTAGGTGATTGTTCACACCTCAGGTCACACCTCCCGACAAACGGACGGAGGGATCAATCTGCACTTTCGGAAGGTATCAGCTCGGGTAATCACCCCTCCCCTGGCCTGGCCATTACCAGGGGGGTACGTACGTGTCCTACCTGTCTACCTGGGGCGGGGAATTACGCGTTACACCGTCACCGGCTACGCATGGAAGTGCGTGGGTCAGCCTTCAGACACACACAGGGAGGAAAAAAGAGAAAGGGAAAGGAAAGAAGAGGGGTCTCAAACGCCGCAGCGGAGGAAAGGACAAGGCGAAGAGGGAAGAAAAGAGAAGGACAGAGGAAGGACGAGGACTTGCAAGTGTAGAAAGCAAGGAATTTGGAACAGTTTTGAGCGTCCGTCTCCGGACGTAGGCACAAACCATACTCCCAGAGGGGTAGAAAGGGAAGGAAAGAGCCAGAGGTGAGGGGGGGCGAAGATGGGGGACGGGGAAGGATGCAGAAAGGGAAGGGAAGGTAAGGTATGCAGCCCGGAAAGGAAGGAGGGCCACATTAGCTCGGGGTCCCGTGCTCGCTACGCACGTGTCCACAAAAGAGTTGTCGACCCCCTGGGGGGCGATTGTATTGTGTCTCAAGTGGAGATGAAAGGAGTTCGTGCGAAAATTTTCAGATCTAGATCTGCTGAATGAGTATGACCACTAGATGAAGTCAAAATGGGCGCAAAAATACAAGTATTTCACTATTTCGCCGCCTCTCCATACACTCCAAGTTTCACCAATATTGTTTATTGGCACTTTAAAATATTCACAAGTTAGTGTAGAACAAATGTTGTCTGCCAGAAGTTTCGAAGACAAAAACCTCGAAAAAAAATTAATCCACCAAATATGAAACAAACCTCCAACCAAAGAAGTCCGTCACTTTAACTATAACTGAATTCTGAAAATACAGAAACGATAAAAAGTGCGAAAACATCCAGTGCTTCCTTACAACGAATGCGACAATGTGCAACTAATCCCGAATAAGATCTGGCAATTAAAAAAAGGCAACTCCATATGCAGAACAAAACAACCCTTGATCCCACTCATTTGGGAGTTTAGATGATCCGAGCGTTTTTCATACCTCAATAGAGGGACTTCAGATCAATTACCCTAACGAACGGAATTCAAAACGCCAATCCTAGGAACTGTGACGGAATTTTAGCAGAATCACTCGTGGACACCAGAAAGAAGATCCACCAGTAACCATTGAAGGAAAGAGGAAGGCAATTGTCTTTCCGAAAGTACCAGAAATAATTAATAGAATATTAAGCCATTTCTATGAAGAATACTTTTTCCAAACTTTCTATAAAAGAAAGTCTGCAATCAAGACATTGCTTTTGTTCAATTACTTTATTTATGACTGAACGTTTCTAATACTGAAGACACTCGTCCATGCTCTGGCAACGTCGTTCTCTGTTCATTGGCTGACTGTTTTGTGACGGCAGATGCGCAGAACGAACCTAAACTCGGCCGTCGTCATAAATGACGCGCACTGTAGTAAAATGCAGTAATTTATCGTGTTTTCCATCGCACAACGTCAGACATTTCAAATACTGCGAAATTGGTGATTTCTGTGCGGGGTATGGACGGTGATCTGCACCTAACTGAGGCTTTCTTGGAAGAGCTGTCACCACTTCGTGTTGCGTCAAAAATAAAATAACGGTTTATAATGCAGGAGCAAAGAACCAAAAAGTGGGAAATTTTAATACCATCCCCACATAAATTTAGGGAACAGACAGAAGTAATGGCAATATAAAGGACTAAACAAAATACTGATGTAGTAAAGGAGTTTGAATATTTTTGTAATCAACGTATTTCTAATTATCTCTGAAGCAGAGTGACGACTGACCTAACGTGTATGCGGAGAAATTTTTAAGACTGGAGGAAGTGCTATTAATGCAAAGAATGAGTCCATTAACAGATTTGTATCACTTCTTCAAATATTTATCATCGTGACAAGGCTGAGAAATAAATACTATGCACAGGGACTACCCATCACCTTTTGTGTTGCACAAAACTAAAGTCAAAATACTTTTAAAATAATTTCACACATTGTTTACTCGGACTGCCCGCCGTACCCCCGCCCTATCCCCATCAATAACTCACTAATGTCAGCAGAAGTCGGAGCATTTTGTGTTGACTGTTTTGCTTACAGTTGCTCCTGGCATGAGCGATCTAACACTTGTGGCTCTTAAGGAGCATAGCTAAGTCTTGTGTAATATGCGTCAGTTCACATACAGGGTCACTAGTGTGTTTGAACAATGGTCTCTGATGTACTTATACCAAACCTATTTACTTCTGCCTTATGTATATCATAGCTCCCGACATGTTAGCAAGCCTCATACCGATGTGTTGCTGGCAATAAATGTAAGTAAACATTCCCTAACACTGGGACTGTGTGAGTATGATGCAAACTTCAGAATGAGTATCTGCGCAATATTGTATCCATAAGCTATGGGATGAAAGTGATCTCACGAATGATAGTTTACAAATCTTTAGCCGTACATGCGCAGGATACTCGCTTTGCAGATGCATCACTGTCCTTCCAAAGACCCAATAACAGACCGTGAGTATGGAAGTCACACATCACAACACCCAACAACTTTGCACAATAACCATATCCCTCTGAGCTTGATACAGCAGCGAGAATGGGACAGACTAACACAGAAGCTCGGAATTAAATTGATCAGAAGCTGCAAGATGTGCAGGCGGAACTGAAGTTAACGAGACACCCTGAATGAGACTTCAAACCGAGTACCGATATATTTGATCGACTGCTCACTACATCGCCGCAACACCGTTGAACTGGTAAGGATGAGACAGGAAAGATGTATATTTCTTATCTACTGATAATAGTAACGATGAATTTCTTGTACTGAGGAAATGTAGTCAGTTTGATCAACATTACGAACTTTGTAGAAAAGTTGATGTATCGTTAACGTCAGGTAGACTTCCTCATATTTTAGTGACGATACACGATTTGTAGGTTTGTACAGGATGATTTGAAGGCAAAATATGGAGAAATATTGAGACTAAGCAAATACAGGAAATCGAAAAACATCTGAGATGAGGTGGTCAGGCGGAAAATCCACAGCATGAAGTGCAGGAACTGTATTTGATGTGTGTTGATTACTCAAGGCGGCAGCGTAGTTCCAATATCAGATACACGCCATGGTACGAAGTGGCTTTAGAACCTCTGTCGTCTTTGTTGGGAGTCAGCTGTAATGCTAAGGCCAGTACTGCGACGCACTCTCGCTGCATGAAGTTGTTATTTAGCTACAACACCATTAGTGCGCAGGTACACAGCTCAAATTTTTTACTAGTAGAGTATTGTAGATGAGCGGATTATTTTAGTTCAACTATTGACAGATTGTCTCCAGCCAGCATAAACATTACCGTAGTCCAATGGCCTGGTCGATTGAGACGTATCTAGCTGCTTCCAGGAGCAAATTTTTGAGTTCCGTTATTTTACGTAATTGTTGACTTAGCATTGTATATATTTACATTGTCATCTGCAACATATTCTTCTGCTTAAAGATTAACAACAAAAGCAAGTATTACAGTTAAGAACTGTGTGTCTTTAGGCAGCACCCAAGTATCTTGACTATAGTCATCCAGTATTAGAGTATGAGAACACCTAGTGACTTTCTCGCTTATGTACATGAAGCTCGTTTGGAAAGTTGACGAAAGATTTGAAATTAAGCTTGAAGTGCAACATTTAATGCAGTAACTAATTTATAAAGTAGTCACAACTGAGGCTTTTTTATACACGATTATTCGATGGATCAGAGGTTTACTAGTACATTTCAAATACTTTTTAGATACAGCATTTCCTCGAGTTACAGATACATCGAAAGACCAATGCCGTAGCATGACTGTATGGAAAATACCGACATAACAATGCATGCATAATATTAATTTACAACAAACATTTTTATTGTTGTTAACAGAGTTTATGGACATTACGTAACATCAGTGGATGTCAACATGCAGTAATATAAACACATTAAGTAAGGAAAAAATCCTTGGTCATTCACAGAATTTATTTTCTTCTATCTGCCCAAAGTGTTTCGGAGCTGTTCCTCCATTATCAACGACTGTATAGATATAATGGCGTTTCTTCTGCTTCAGTTTCCTAGTCTAATGACACAGATTTAACGACGAACCATAACCTCAAATTTAATAAGTAGAGAAGACCAGTTCTCTCTTCTTTCTAGCATTCTAACGTATTACCTGCGTCTGACAACTTTCGACTTGTCCAATGGTGCGCAACATTTGCGCTTACATATTGAATTTGTCATGTTCATGACAGTACTACATGACTCAAATGTCGCATATTTAACAATGTTACAGTCATGTGATGGTTTATTGGATTATCATTAATTTTAATTTACATAATATACAAAATAAAGGAAACAATATATTATTAGACCTGAAAATTAATTTCAGTTTTACATACATATTCAACATGAGATTTTATTTGCCTATTTATGTAACAGTTATATAAGTATAGAAGCAGTAAACAGTATGAAGTTTGTAAGATGGAGGAGAGCAGGAGTCGGGAATGCCACCTACTACGGAACCACTGGCCTTTAAAATGTCACTGTCCTTGAGGAGCCAACTCTAACACTTCTCGCTGAAAGGCTCGTAAATTGTCGCGAAATGATTTCCACTTTTGAGGTGCCGGCCTACTGATTGCATTTCTCTCTGTGTATCTTGTAAGCTTGGTGCTTTCAGGTCAGGCAGAAGTGGTAGTCCAGTGGCACTGAAGACTGCTTTCAGCCAACACCATTATCTTCTTCGACAAGTCAAAGACTGCAAGTGAAGTTCTCGCTGGAGCTTTACTCATATTCCTGCTTGTAGATCCGCAGAACGATCTTCAACCGTGGCAAACTCTTCCAGTTATAGTCACCAAAATACAAGCGATGAGAGTCAGTGCTGACGTTCGTGAAGTGTGAGACAGAACTTCACATGAGACCATCTGGGATGCTGTGTACTGCTGATATACTGCTTTGGGAGGAAGTACACCAGTATCTGATACTTTCAGCAATGTTCCACCACACCGTTCTATCCTCGTTTTCACTTTGTCTTCTCTTCGCACCTGGCACCCATAAAATTACTTTGCGTATGAGCAATTTACAGCCTGACGCACGATATTCCTAGAATTTAGAACCAGCAGCCTGCTCTCACTTTCATTTGTTCACTAGCCATCAAGGTAACTTCAGCGCCGTGCATCTGTCCAGGATTGTCCCTGTAGTATTTACAGGAACTTGTGATTACTCGATTCCAATGCTCCCCAATGTTTCTACTGGTTATGATACCTCCAAGAGCAGCATCAGTTAACATTTGACGTGGTTTACATGATTTTGGAAAGTATCCTTCGTGATGTGTAAGGCAACTTTTTTCATCACATTTACGTCACTACTGATGCAGAGAAACATCTCCAACTGTGATTCACATTTTGTTCCAAAACCAGGGATATTTTGAGTATGATCATACTGACACTGCTATCTACACGTGCAGTAAGGTGTGTTCCGACCTCACCGTCTCTTGTTCTGTTTTGACATTCGAAGATTTTCAGGCCTGTGACTATGAAAACTTATATGGATCGTTGAGCAACATGACCGCATAACACCAAGCTCTGAGGACCAGGCTTTCTCGGGTTTGCTCTCTAGGAACGCTGGCTTCCCCTGCACCACATCTGTGGCAGCACCTTCCTCCCTCCTCACCCTCCCACCTCCTTCAAGGAAGAAGAGAGATTGAAAAATGAGAACGAAAGACACCCTCTGGCCTCGCAACCTAATACCATCGGGGTCGAAGAAAACAAGAGTTGACCAAGAGAGGCCGACAGAAAAGGAAACAGAAGATCAGAAAGTGGGAGCAAAGTCAGACTTCGCTAATAATTATAATAATTCTAGTCTAACTGCTCTTCTGTATTACTGCTTACAAAGCAATGATCAATAGATCATCAGCATTATTAAATGAGTAACGTTTACAATGTACAGAGTGCAGATACATAGGTTACCTTCTACTGGACACAAAGTTTTATCGTTACACAACGAAAGCTAGATCCAAGTTACACCTTACCTAAAAAAAAAATTCATGAGTCACAATTTTTCTTAATTTCAGTTATAGTTGAAGTAACTTTGCGAATTGTTCGATCTGGTCAGAAGAATATTCTTAAAAATTCAACTGTAAACCAGATTCTGTATCATTTACCAATTCTAGTAGGTATATACTATTTTTGTATCAGGCGTTATTACAATGCTTGTATGAACGAACACTAATTCAAAAATCTCAGCAATATTTCACATTGTTACTTTTTTTTCTGAGACAGGCATTTCAATTGACTTTAATAATACAAATATTAGTTACAATAAACTTATGGAATGCAAATATTACACAGAGTTCTCTGTAGTGAGGAACAACTTTTCCCCAGATCAAGAGGAATACTTCAAGCACACCACAAACTCCATTTAGACTTTGGAAAGTAGTTCTTAGAAACGAACACTTTTGCAAGCTACTAAAAGAGAACATGAAAAATTATCGAGTGTTACATACACTGTTTAATACATATCTTGACAGACTATAACAATATGAACACACAAACTCATAGCCGATGGTAACGAAGGAAAAATTCAGTTTAGAAAACCATGAATTCTGCAACTGGTAGTTCCTTCCTCAAGTAGAAGAGGTAGGCTGGGAGATGTTAGAAAGGAAGAAGTCAGTCTATGATGGGCAGGACCCACATGTGGTGGTGGTGAAGTTACATAAAGGTTGAAGAGTAGACAAAATTAATGTCCAGCTATCAGCAGTAACGTTTTACCTTCATACACAGACATTAAAGTACACAGGCGATCCGCACGAAATTAATTATTGGCTTGGAACAATCCATGACAATTCTAATCACTTATTACTAGTTTCACTCACTGACCACACTCACAGTACCATATAAATAACATAACAGGAGAAAACCCAATTTAACAACAGAAATTCATGATCCAATGAGATTACACTGTCACCTTCACATAAAAAATATTGATCACATCAAGTATCTTCCATTTATCCACGTAGGAAGAACACAAAAATGTATGAAGTAAGTCTGCAGTATTGAAGTTATACATTGACTGTCAGGACAAACAAAGAGCATACATGTGCATAGCAATATGGTACAATATCTGCCAAATATTATGTCGTAAGATAGTATCAATGTATGAAAGTAAATTGGTTACGTTCAATAAAAGGAGTTTTGAAATCAAAGAAATTACACCCCACCCCCCACAGTGAACTGTATGTACAGAGCATACATTCTTCACAAACATAGGTACCATGCACAATCACAAAGGTAAGTATAACGCACCATTATCAAATGTCTTAATTGACTTAATCATTAAATTAAACATAGAAGACAATACGATTAAGTCATGTTAAAGAATAGAGTAATAAAACATGTATCCAACAATTTTTAATTATCTAATATATAAATATGAAAGAACTCTAGATTCTTAAGCATATGGACGATGATATTAAACTGCAAGACAAGTAACAAGACAGCTTCCAAATGTAATCTTACAGCTATGACAGTACTATTTTAGTTTAGACAAAATGGGGAGGGTGGAGGGGGGGTTAATATCAGTAATCACGGTAATTCTGTGACTGCGTTTGGTTATTCCATATTCACAATGACTAAACGGAACTATCCGCAATGGAACCATAATAGAACAAAAAACACTGAAGGCCAAAGAAAGCAGTATATCTGCCTGATATCGAATAGGGACCCTGCGAGCCCACAGGAGTGTCACAATACGATTGGCATGGACTCCACTAATGCCTGAAGTCGTCCTGTAGGGTTATCCATTAATCCATAGGAGTACGACAGGGTGGAGATGTGTTCTGATCAGCACGTTGGAAGGCATCCAAGGTGTGCTCAGTAATGTTCACATCTGGGAAGTTTGGTGGCCAGCGGAAGTGTTTAAATTCAGTGTTCCTGGAGCCACTGCTGCCATTCTGAACGTGTGGGATGTTGTATTGTCCTGTTGGAATTGCCGAAGTCCGTCGGAATGCACAAGGTGCATGAATGGATCCAGGTGATCAGACAGTATGCTTACATACTTTTCACTCGTATCTGCATGTATCAGAGGTCTCATTACTGTAACTGCACACGCCTCACGCCATTACAGAGCCTCCACCAGCGTGAACAGTCCTCTGCTGACGTCCAACGTCCAGGGACTCATGAATGTCTCCACACCCGTACATGTCCATCCACTCGATTCAATTTGAAACCAGATTCCTCCGATCAGGCAACATGTTTCCAGTCAATGGGTCAGAGTCTGTGTTGACAGGTCCAGGCGAGGCGTAAAGCTTTGTGTCGTGCGGGTACACGAGTGGGCCTTCGGTTCGGAAAGGCCGTATGTATGCTTCGTTGAACGGTTCGCACGCTGACACTTGATGGCCCAGCATTGAAATCTGCAACAGTTTTCAGAAGGGTTTCACTTTGCCACGTTGAACGATTCTCTACAGTTGTCATTGGTCCTGTTCTTGCAGTATCTTTTCAGCAGCACTAACGTCGGGGGTTTGATGTTTTGCCGGATTCCTGATATTCACGATATACTCGTGAAATGCTCGTAGGGAAAATCCCCTCATCGTTACCTCAGACATGCTGTGTCTCATCGCCGACCAGGTTCAAACTCAAATCTTGATAACTTGCCATTGTAGCAGCAGTGACCGATCTAACTGCTGTGCGAGGCACTTGCATTATATGGCACTGTTTACATATCTCCGTGTTTGAATAGGAATGCCTATACCAGTTTCTTTGGCGATTCAGTGTATATGAAGCCCATACATTTGGGAGTTGAATTCTCAGAGTGGAAAAGGGGAGTATTCAAATGCACAAGATTAATAACACATGCTTGTGTCTGCAAATAAGCTCAGATTACACTAAAGACGTTTATAGTTATTAATAAACTGTGCTTACACTAGCTTATATACTTAACACAATTACCTACTATGACAGTCTTAAGATCACAGGATTCCTTAAGAACACAAAATTTATACAACATATGATAAAATCCAGGGATAATGAAGGAGCATAAAAACTGGAAAGCATGGTTAAAGTCCATTTGTGTTGGCCCTCTTACATTTCATATCCATATGATAATTGAAAGACAAACAGTATGATAGCAAGCAGTTATATGCTAATATCTAAAATTGTATGTAGGATGCAAATTGCTGAGTTGGTCACTGAGGGAAAGTCATTGACTGCAATTAGGCATTTATCATCAGATGCCTATTGAAGTAAATCAATTACTCATAAAATAAAAATGTGTTACAAAACCAATATCGGCATACAATGAAAGCATTGCAAATCTTAAGAGGACATGTACCATCGAACTGTATACAACAAGTGGACAAAGCAGTTACAAGCACCAGTTACACGTTGTAAAGGTAACAGATATAAGCAGACAAGACTGTTGATAATCAGACGAGGATACAGATTTGTAATAACAGGTGGCGTTGCAAGAGTGGTTGAGGCGCCCTGTAGCACCATAGTATAAAATTACGTATGACTTACAAAGAGCATGAAACCAAGGGAAATACAATTCAGTGTCAATAACAGGAATGAATGTTTACAAACGGAAGGGTTAAGTAAAATTTTTTATTAGTACAGGGGATTGTAAAAGTTTTTGACGCCAAGTATGACGGTTTTAATTGGTGGTATGTACAAATTTAGTACGTAGAAAGCTGACAGGGGTCACAATTAAAATAAGCTTTGTTCTTTATGTAAAGCGAAAAACATAACCTGAACAGTACATTTTCCTGCCTATTCCAAACGGAAAGTAGCATACGTAAGTGCTAAAACAGCTACATGCACTTTTTAGCGTAAATAATGACAAGGACTTTGTACCCACATGTAAGTAGAATGACACAGTGAGTTGTGAATTATGAATTGCATATAGGAGTATAAGCGCTACAACAGCTACATGAATTGTATGGCAGAAGTGGTTACAAGGAAACACATTTAGTACCGATTTGTTAGCACAAAAGAAATCCGTAAGATACTCTGCCTGTTTGAAATTTACAGTGGTGTAAATAAGTTTACTATTTACGCCATGCCGTGCATGAAGCTATTGCAACAAGTAATGAGTAGTAACTGCCAAACCACTGGCACCAGAAACAGCACAGTTCTCTGCCTGTTAGAATTGAGAAGCAGGGTACATAAACGCTGATGCAGATACACTGAATGACGTAAGTAGTTACAAGGATTTACACATTTAGTAGTGCCGTCACATTAGCACAACGGAACCAAATATAAACATGGTCATGACAATCAGTACAATCGTAGTGAGTAAGCGTCGTGGCGCTATCCGGGATAAGAATCTGAACAGTTACTGTTTAGCATTTTGTTTCACTTAAAATCTATATAGTTTTCATAGGACTAGTAGTATTACATGAAGAATGTTGAAAATATTTAAGAAGACCAAATATAAAACATTAAAAATCTGTCATCAGAAGCGTTAATAGCAATTTGAAACCAAATAGTAAACCTCTGATTATGCAATCAAACTACCATGTTTTGAACTTATTTGTGAAGCACTCTGATGTTTAAGCTGTTGCCGGGTGTTAAATATTGAACGTTAAGCGTGCAAGCAAGAAAAAATTAGGGTTTTTAAAATCGTGTTTAATGTTTGTTGGGAGTCGCTACATACCCTCATTGTGAAATACTGCATGAGTAAGTCTGGCTAATTTGCGTGTCGTGAGCTATGCATCCTAAAGAAACACAGAGGTCAAAGGTATCATACAGTAAAATAAGTATTGTAAACAGAGCGCTCGCTCTCTCTCTCTCTCTCTCTCTCTCTCTCTCTCTCTCTCTCTCTCTCTCTCAACGAGCAGATGGCAGTTATTTGATTTCCTAAATTAATAACTTTTTCAAATTGAGTCTATAATTAAAATTTCGTTGCTCCTGGAAGCCCTTAGATAGGCAACAAGCAACTGGCGCTGGGTGTCATGAACCGAGTTAGTGGTGTAGTATTATCTATGTACTTTCTGTGCTATATCCTTCAACGTCTGATTTATGCTTAGCTAGTAGCAGTTGTAAATGATGCAGACTGCATATTTGCCATATTTGACAGATATTAAAATACTGGTTTACCCGTTAACATTTAGCAAGAACATTTTATCAGGAGTCTAAGTGGTTAGCTGTTACCTCCGTTTTTACTTCCTAAGGAAGATAAATTTTAAGTAATTCATGTCACGTAACAAAGCTAGAGGAATTTTCAGTAACACTGTAACTATTACTAAATTCCTGGACGACCACTGTGATTGAAAACTACACTGGAAACGTCCCTGTCTGGAAACGGATTTAGCTTAGCAGATTTTGGAGCCAGAATGCGCTCCCGTATTAGATACGAAACAGTCACAAAGGCTTCCTGTTTTTGCTTCTGGGTACTCCATGTCACACGAAATAATCTTCTGTGGAGATCTCTTGCTCAAAATGTTTTCATTGCTTAGTTGAATGATCAGATTTATGTGTAGGTTAAGTCCAAGAACATCCTGTTGCAAATTGAGGAAGCTGAGAATACTTATCAGCGGTTCTCAAAACTCTTCCTCTGATTTGTTTGATATCATGGTCACCATACTCTTTGGACGCGACTCTGTAGTTCTGTGCGTGAGAAAAATTGCATGACATCAGCTACGTAATCTATACTTGCTGTAGTGAGACGCTAAGTATGCCACATACATTTTTTTTAACTTCTCCCCATTGACCGTAAAAATGCAGGATTAGTAAATCTCTTCAAATCGCATGTACACCAATTTCTCTTGAATGGCTCATTCCAGTGGTGAGCAATATTGGAGTATACAACTTACCTAAGGTAACAGTCAATTGTAGAACTGTTGAGCTATATATGTATTTCAGGCATCTATGTACCTTAACATCCGTAGGTGTTCACCTCTAAGTGCCTTGCAGATGGCGCCTGGGCGATGTTAAAGCAACGTAACTGACTGCCAGATTGGATGGCTAGTTTAAAAGAGCGGGATAGGGACCAAACTACGAGGTCATC
The DNA here is from genome assembly GCF_023864345.2 of Schistocerca serialis cubense. Lineage (NCBI taxonomy): Eukaryota > Metazoa > Arthropoda > Insecta > Orthoptera > Acrididae > Schistocerca > Schistocerca serialis. The sequence goes on along the minus strand of NC_064638.1, from coordinate 46,602,141 downwards.
GTTCCCTTGTTACTAACAAAATAATGCCCAAGTGCGAGAATGAAACACGAGAATATAACACAAAAACGGAGGAAAGTAGAGACCACAAGACCGGAGGAATGGCAACGAACATTAAAAGGAACAAAAGAACAAATCAACAGAGATTCAAGAAACAGTAGAGAGTAAAACAAGGAAGCAGATTACAGTGGCTGGCCGACCACGAAAGTAAAAAGAAAAATCCAGCAACCCTGCCAAATACTAAAATCCCCAAGCCTAAAGCACTAGAATGGAGGACACAGAGGGACAAACGACGTGAGCTAAATCTCAGATCGAATGATAAAACCCACCCTCACGGATGAAATGGAAAAGCAAATCAGCCGATGAGGCGTTGCCTGCTAAAATAAATGGTAAGTACGGCAACCGAACGAAGTCGCAGGGCAGCCAAAGAAGGACACAGAATAATATGGGCCACTGTCAACTGGGCGCCGCACCGACACTGAGGTGAGTCTTCACGGCGCAGGACGTAGCAGTGGATAAGCCCAGGCATGGCCAATGCGGAGCCGGCAGAGAACCACGGAGTCCCTGCGAGAGGCCCTCACCGACGACTTCCACAGATTCGCGGTCCCCTTAATGCCTAGCAGTTTGTTGTGCGTACTGAGATTTTGCCACTCTGTCTCACAAAGCTGTAAAATCTTGCGGCGTAATAACGAACGCAGGTCAGTTGCGGGGATGCTCATCTCCAGAAATGGTTTCCGTGCAGACTGTTTGGACAGCCTGTCAGCAAGTTCATTTACAAAGATTCCGATGTGACTGAGGATCCAGACGAACACCACTGAACGACTGGACCGTTCCAGGGTATAGATGGACTCCTGGATGGACGCCGCGAAAGGATGAGGGTAGCACTGGTCGATAGTTTTCAGGCTGCTCAAGGAATCGGTACATGAAAGAATAGACTCCCCAGGGCATGACCGGAAATACTGAAGTGCACGAGATACGGCCATCAGCTCTGCAGTGAATACACTGCACCATCGAGTAAGCAATGCTGTTCAATATGGCCGCCGTGAACGTAGGCAAAGCCAAAGCGACTGTAAGCCATCCAACCTTCGGTGTAAACCACTTCAGAACCACGTAACACTTTAAGAATCTAGATGAAGTAACAGCGGAGAGCCACAGGGTTAACTGACTCCTTAGGGCCAGACAAAGCTGCGGCCGAGGCGTACACCATGGAGGCGTACGTGAACGGACCACAAGAGAGGTGGTAAAAGGAAGGACTCCAGTTCGGAGAGAAGGGACCGCACGCGAACCGCAATCATTGGCCCCGACCTGGGCCGCTGATGTGAGAGATGGGCTGCCGCGAGCGGGAAATGGAGACGGTAAATCGGATGCTCAGGAGAACTACGAATGTGTGCTGCGTAACTGGCGAGCAGTTGTGCACGTCTGATCTGCATTGGAGAGACCCTAGCCTCCACCAGTACTCGTCCTAAAAGCTCCTGTCGCTAGTCTAACCTCGCAATGGTGCACAGGGTCGAGTAAATGCAACACTGAGGGCGCTGCCGAACCATAAACCAAACTCCTATAATCAATTCGGGAGTGGGCAAGAGTGCAGTAGAGCCGCAGTAGTGTAGAGCGATCTGCACCCCAATTAGTGTTGCTCAGGCAATGGAGCGCATTGAGGTGCTGCCAGCACTACTGCTTAAGCTGATGAAGCCAAGTCAACCCACCGTCAAAAACCAGTCCTAAGAATCTATATGCCTCCACTACAGTGAATGGATGGTCGTGAAGGTAAAGTTACTAGCTAAAACCAAAAATTCAAGCGGCCACTGGAACACTCAGGAAGTTACAGTACTGAATGAAAATTTTACTGAAGTATTTCACTAGAAATACTAAGAGACGTGAGCTGAAAGCTCAAGCACGAAATTTACTTAACGACTTCAACACAGCGAGCGAACGTTTCCAAAAGTTTATTAAATAGCTATTCCGCCAGAAACAGCAACCTATCACCATGCATATGGAACGGTCACACGGGTCCGGAGTAAAACCGTGAATTCTCATTTGCTATCCGATTCCACAAACAATATTCGTTAACTCTGAATTGGAACTGAAGTGACCATACGTAATATCTACAAACGGCCATGTTCTCTCTGGCCAACCCAGGTTCTTGAAACACACTGACGTCTTGCACCAGATGCAATGGTCATATACATTGACGTAGAGGCAACCCAACACCCAAAAATTAGAGTAATGAAATTTTATGAATACATTTGTCTAGGTGACGTATTTAAGTGACTAACATTCCAGAATCACAATTTAACGTAAGCGCGAAATAAGCCATTGAAAATGTGAAATGCTGTTACATTAACAACCCGTTTAACAGTATGTTGAATCCAAGCATGCAGACATGCATGCACTGCGTTGTACAGGCGTCTGATGCCTGTGGGTAGGACAGAGTTCGATGCCCGTTGCACTTTGTCGATTGATACAGGGAAGGTTAACGCTGCTTGTGGATGACTAGCTGTCTTCCGATGATGTCCAGTATTTAATCAGTAGAAGACAGATCTGGTGATCGTCTAGGGCAAGGCAACGTGTCTATACTCTGTAGAGCATGTTGGGTTGCAGCAACGGCATGTGGGCGAGCGTCGTCCTCTTGGAAAACACCCCCTATAATGCTGTTCATGAATGGCAGCGCAACAGAATCAGACTGATGTACTGAGGTCAGGGTGTCACAGTGCTTGGGCCCATCACAGGAGTGCTCCTGCTATCGTACGAAGCTTAACCCCAGACGAAATCTGCTGGTGTAGGTCCAGTGTGTCAAGCACACAGACAGGCTGGTCGCAGGGCCTCAACTGACTTCCTCCCAACCATCACACGGCCATCGCTAGCACCAGGGTAGAAACATTTCATTGGGGATCGTAATAGACCTCCACCCTGCCCTCCCATGAGCTCTCCCTTTGACACCACTGAAGTCTCAGACTGCCATGGTTCGGTGTCAGTGGAAAACATGCTACAGGGCGTCTGCCTTTGAGCTGTCCTTTAAGTAATCAATTAGGACCAGATCGTTGTGTCACTGCTGCTGCACATGCGGTACGATGCGCCAGAGCCATACGTCGAACACAATTGCCTTCCCTCTCGGTAGTCTGAGAACATGGTGGTCTTGTGACCATACAGCCCTATGACCACCGCTGCCAGCAGTCGAGGGCAGTGGCCACATTCCTGCCAAGTTTTTCTGCAATATTGGAAAAGGAACCTCCAACTTCCCATAACCTTACTACACTGAGCCGTGGTGAAAAACAGCTGTTTTGAAGAGCGCGCCGCAGTGCTTAGTGTGAAGCAGTCGCCCTTCGTTTCTGGCGGTGGCGCCGCTGTGGTAATCGCAGCTTTGGTGTCTCCCTCTGGTGGGAAAGCGGAAAGGTTGCCTGTTCACGTGCATTTAAGGGCGCTATCAGCTCGGCAGGGGGTTAGTCGGAGTAAGGCTAGGTTAGGTTAGTCTCGCGTCACCAGTTGCTGGTCTGTCTCTCGTTTGCATTTGTGCGGCAGTTAGTGTATCGTCGGAGTGCTAGTATGTCTGTCGTTTGGATCAAACTTTAAAGCCAAAATGAGAGTCTTGCCACTCTGCCAGTAACCAAACTCAGCTAGTGGTCTCCCGGTCAGGGCTTAATTCCTGCATCTGAGTCTGCGCGTTAGGCCACCAGTCTGCTCGAGTTTCTCGGGCAACTGTCACTGGCGGTTGGATCTATCGGTTGGTCGGTCGCGCACTGCGACACGAGATGACTTGTCCGCCTTGCGCCTTGAGCGTCGGCGCATGTGAGTTCCCCACGTGAGTCCAGTGGGCAGCGCCGTATAGAAAGGGGTAGTGGCTTCGCGGTTCACACGAGAGCAACAGGAGCGAAACCACGATATCGGGCTGGCCGGGGCAAGCTGCGACGAGCTGCGACGCCGTGAGACGGAGGATCGGCGCGCTTTCCTGCGTCTGTTGAAGCGGCTGGCAGCGGACGGTTCGGGAGAGCGTTGGGGGCGCTGAGCCTGGTCTTCGCCAGAAAGCGCAGTTTAATAGAAGTTAAGTGATTGACGATGTTTCATTTACTTGTTAAATTCTACTTGTTAAATTCTACTTGTTAAATTCTACTTGTTAAATTCTACTTGTTAAATTCTACTTGTTAAATTCTACTTGTTAAATTCTACTTGTTAAATTCTACTTGTTAAATTCTACTTGTTAAATTCTACTTGTTAAATTCTACTTGTTAAATTCTACTTGTTAAATTCTACTTGTTAAATTCTACTTGTTAAATTCTACTTGTTAAATTCTACTTGTTAAATTCTACTTGTTAAATTCTACTTGTTAAATTCTACTTGTTAAATTCTACTTGTTAAATTCTACTTGTTAAATTCTACTTGTTAAATTCTACTTGTTAAATTCTACTTGTTAAATTCTACTTGTTAAATTCTACTTGTTAAATTCTACTTGTTAAATTCTACTTGTTAAATTCTACTTGTTAAATTCTACTTGTTAAATTCTACTTGTTAAATTCTACTTGTTAAATTCTACTTGTTAAATTCTACTTGTTAAATTCTACTTGTTAAATTCTACTTGTTAAATTCTACTTGTTAAATTCTACTTGTTAAATTCTACTTGTTTTCTTGGTGAGGTCACCAGCAGCTTTGTTTTGGGGTCGTCCCACCATTCTTCTCCGTTTGCCCACCCGCGGCAAGGTGGTTATTAGTGAATTGGGTGGTCCGTTTTTCCCTTGCGGAATTTGGGAGGTTCAGAGCAATCTGCGGTTCGGGTTGTTTAGTAAACCCTCTCTCCCCCCTCCCACCGTCAATTTGCCCCAAATTAATAGCAGCTTCCTCTGTCATGTTTGTCGGATTCGGTGTTAACGAATTTACTGCTCGAAGGCCGAATTCTTGAAATATGTTTTTATCTTTATTATCAACTTGCGAGGTGGTATATGTGTAATGTAGATAATGTTGTACATTTTATGTAAGTCTGCATTTTATGGGTTTTATTTAAATAGTCATTTTAGGTTATAAGGTTGCCACCCTTCCACCGTAAGAGTCCTTTTAAAAAACTATTTGCACTTTCGGTGGCAAATAATTTGAGTGTTGTACTATTTCCATCCTTGTTACGGGATGCATAGTTTACGTGTTTGTGTGAGTTGTTAACAAATTTGTTTGTTTAAAGTAATCTGGTGTGTTGCAGATTTGCACCAGTGTACTCTTTCAGAAGTTGTTGTGAGCGGTCATAACTACGGCCGTGACAAAAGGGAGCAGGCAAGCTTCTCAGCCCGAAGGATCATACTGTTAATATTGTTCTTTCTGCCTCTTGATAAAATTGTAACTTAATATTTCGAGGGTGCTTTTCTGCTTATAATTTTAAATCTGTCATTGAAAAAGACTTAGGAATAAAATTCGTGTTTGTTAAAAGTAATTTCATTTTTCATCAGTTACTTCCTGGCAACTACTTCCTCGCTCACCTAGTGTGATTAACTCATTTAATGTTCTTGATGAATCGCTAGTAGGTAAATAAATTGTTTAAGAAATGATTTTGGAAGTAAATTTACGGTTCACACGTCCTCCGCCAAACTCAGTGAGGTGTTTATAATGGCGCCTTTACCACCTAGGAGGCATTCATTAGTAACATCAACCTATCGTGTCCAATCTCAAGTTACTGAAGCTCACAACAGTTACAGCGCCTACTTAAACCTGATTTGTATCATCACAGTGAAGCTACTAGTGACACTCTTACGCGAGTGGAGCGGAAACTGAACAGATATCTTTCAGATGTAGAAACACGACTACCATCTTTTGTTGATCTCCAACCACTCCTCTTTGTTCCTTGATTTTACCCCCCCAGTGTAGAGTAACTGATCAATGTCTCTGTCAACTAGACAGTTGGAAATAACATCCATTTTACTTTCAGTGCTGAAGATACTGATTCCTTCAATCCAGCAGCTTGGAAAAATGAGTTCTATCCAGACTTTTGTCTTATCACTGCTGATGGAAACCATAGCTTGGTCGCTACAACTGAAATTATTTTCAGGTTTCCCTCTTAGGTAATATAGTCTCACTTCGGAAAAAATCAGCGCAAGTATTTTTTTATTAAGTAGTTGCGTAAGTTGGTAGAATTTTTCTGTAACTTTATTAAAGACAAAACATGCACATAACAGTTTAGACATTGGTAATACATTATCCTTCGCTATTTACATCACTCTGCCAAGGCTGGGGGTAACTTTTCAATTCCGTAGTTGTACGAATAACGTGGTTTTGAGACCAACAAGTCACCAAGCCGTGTTCGGAGCGCATTTTCATCAGGAATGGAAATTAACTGGAGGTGGTTTGATAGAAAGGAAAAGGTGAATATTTGAGAGTGCGAGGTCAAGTGAATAAAGTGGGTGTTTAATGACTTCGCAACTCAACTCCTGTATAGATTTTTCTGTTAGTCTAACAATGTGGGCGGGCATTATCGTGGAATATTCATCACTGCAGTCTCCGTGATCGTCGTCCTCTCATTGCGTCTGCAAGACGTTTCAGTTGTTGACAAATGTCATCAACGATGGTGATACCTCGGGGAAGCAACTTGTAGTACACCACATCGTACCTGTTCTACCAGATGCATAAAATATCTTTTGTGGAAGTGCGCATGTCTGTCTTGGCAGTTGCTTGTTTGTTTGGACTCAACCATTCCTTTTTCTTATTTTTGCATGAAGACACCATTTTCCGTGACCACTAACGTTAGAGGATAGGAATGTTCGATATGCTCACGAGGAAATTTATGACGAGCGAACAGATGCACACATGGCAACTCCCTGATTTTGGTTTTAAGTATGCAGTACTTATACCTACAATTTTTTGATCTTTCTCCTTGCATGCTTATGTCTCACGATGGTTGAAACATCGTAGTCAACCAGATCGGGTTGACGGAAGAGAGAAGATCCAAAGAAGAGCAGCTCGTTTCGTCACAGGGTTATTTGGTAACCGTGATAGCGTTACGGAGATGTTTAGCAAACTCAAGTGGCAGACTGCAAGAGAGGTGCTCTGCATCGCGGTGTAGCTTGCTCGCCACGTTTCGAGAGGGTGCATTTCTGGATGAGGTATCGAATATATTGCTTCCCCCTACTTATACCTCCCGAGGAGATCACGAATGTAAAATTAGAGAGATTCGAGCGCGGACGGAGGCTTTCCGGCAGTCGTTCTTCCTGCGAACCATACGCGACTGGAACAGAAAAGGAAGGTAATGACAGTGGCACGTAAAGTGCCCTCCGCCACACACCGTCGGGTGGCTTGCCGAGTATAAATGTAGATGTAGATGTAGTTCGTCACATTTGTCAGTCCTCCAGTACACTGACAATCATTTGTGGATTAATGCGTTTGAACGATCTTCAATCCCCAAAGGTGAGTGTCAATTATGTCGAAACGACACTCCTTAAAACTAGAAAACAGTTTGCTTGCCGTGCATTATTCCACACACGGCAATCATGTTTCTGGCTGCCGCCGATGCTGCCATTCCATTACTGAACGCAAACGGAAGAATATGTACGAAGTTTCCATTTGTCCATATGGCGCTCCATTTTCTGGCTCCACTGCTCCACTACTTCCAATGAAAGAAAATAACAGAATTAAGAACTCAAACAGTGAACTACAAACGAAGATGGATCTATGAACCCTTAGCAACTGGGATACCAACATGCAAGACAAAAACGCTGTTGGCTTGTGCACCAACCTCAGTCCAGATTGAAACAAAAGAGGTCCTTGATAAATAATCGGACTGGATTCCTCCGTATGCTGGTATATGCAACACCTGTTTACGAGCAGTTATCACAAGGACGAACGAGCGCATGTCCTGACTGTATAGATATTATTCCAAGCCGGGACAAGAAACGTGAGGAACACTACAATGGTTTCTGAAGTGGCGGTTACAATTAGCTGATGAAATTCCTGACTGTATAGATATTATTCCAAGCCGGGACAAGAAACGTGAGGAACACTACAATGGTTTCTGAAGTGGCGGTTACAATTAGCTGATGAAATTACGCACAGCGTAGATACTGCACGGAGGCAGAAATTTATCGACTGATTAATTTCCATCAGTTTATAAGTATCCAGAAGAAAATCGTGGTCCCTGCTCCAAAAATTACGAGCAGCGGAGCCAGCAGTATCACTTAGAGAACATTTTCTCCTAACACTTAAAATTGATTTACACGTTGTCGAAATATCTGAAGAAGCATGTCACCGAGACACAATAACACTAAACAGGAGTTCGAAAATATAAAAGCAGCGGCCATCTAAGACACTAAATATTATGACATCACCCTTGAAGAGATTTCAGCGTCAGTAATGCACACAAAACCTAGTTAAGCTCCTGGTTCTGTTCATATACTCCCAGAGATTCTCATTAAGTATCGTAAATGTATTTAGAAATAGTTAGCAAAATTCTTCACCTCGTTATTGGAGACGAGAAACGTACGTACCCTAAGAACTTAAACGAGCCAAGGTAACTGCTCTCCCAAACCCAAGTAAAGCTCAAGATCTTGCGCAAAGCTTTCGTTCCATTGCACTGCTTCGTGTGATAAACTTCTGGAACGGATACTGCTTAGCAGGACTCGTCGAACAATACCGTAGAACAAGCCTGCATTCGCACCAAACGAAACTGTGTGATCCAAGTCCTGGCCCTCGCAATACAGACTGAAGTGGGCTTTCAGAAGATGGAAACGTCTTTGGCTTTCATCGATTTATTTCCAACCTACGATATGTCTGGAGACAAAGCTCCTCTACAGATTGATTAATTTGATCTAAGCCCAGAAGCTACATAGCCTCAAAACATGACTAAGTATAGGACACAATGTCCCAATGATAGTCTCAGCGAGAAATTTCTCCATAACTACGCACCTCGAAGATTGATATTGGTCCCACTGCTCTTTGTACTTTACACTGGAAGGTTCGCAAACAGCTTTTAAGAAATTTGGTTAACGTTGAGCCACACAAACAAGGCACACTTTCTGAAACTATGTAGGAGGTCCTGTTATCTGATTTGTCTTCTGTTTCGTTGTGTTTTAGAGCGCAAAAGCAAGTAAGGTTATAAGGTTATACGCGCCCATGTCATAATTGTGGAACACTAAGACGAGAAAGATTTAAAAGTGTCTACAATTTCAGGTGTCTTAGTGAGTATATTTTACTGCATAAATCATTTTCAATCACATGTTCAACGAAATTTTAGGTATTTATCTTGTGAGAACTTATGTACCTCGAACTCCAGGAAGGGTTGGCGAGTAGAGAACAACGTAGGAGTGGTACAAAGCATTCATGTTGAACGATTGCGTGTTGGTGAGGTAACCTATGGTGTCAACTATTAGTGCATTGCTCTAGCTAAGCTTTTCTAAGCAGAAAAGTCAACACATGTATAGATTAATGTACATTCATTTGCAAATTTAACTTTTCACTGTAAGGCAGTGAGCGTGCCATTCCTGACCCTTGCGGCAGCACTGGCGCCGCTCGCACACCCTTGAATATTAAGCTCGTGAAGGTAAGTAATCCTATAATTTCTGTCAAGTTGATATTGTACCGTAACGAAGTTAGAGTTTTATATTATCTATTGAAGGTTTCACTCGTTTCAAAGCATTTTTCTAAAAACCAAACTTAACCTGAGGGCAGATTTCCGCCTACTTTAGACGTAGGTTTACATACAAATATAAGACATTTCTTTAAGTACTAAGTGACGAATTTAGGTTGCTTTCATTACACGTATCTATTAGTGCCGTATCTACTCGGGAATTAAAGGTTTTAAGTTCTGTCTTTCATTTCGCTTCAAAACGCGTGAAGTACGTATCGCGCATACACGATCTTAGGCCTAAATTTTCGCGTGTACAAGTTTTGATTTTTAATTTTAGTTTAACTGCATTACGGTGCTATAATAATACACGCGTATATTAGTGTTCCAAGAATAGTGACTTTTGTGATATGTAGTTAATAGAATATTACTGTTATTGCCTAGATAAATTTTGTAAAAATATTGTGAACAACCATGAGCGAGAAGTGATTGAGCTGCAGTAGGAAAGTCAGTTCTGATATTCTGTGCAGCTGTTGTGGCAGATGGTTACATAGAGGTGAATGTTGTGGCATGAGAGTCAGGAAAGTAAATTGTCTCTTCCATGATATTTCAGATTATGTTGAAGGGATAGGAAAATAGCGGAACCGGAAGGGAAAATTTGAGCCCTTCATGCTGAACTGGATAGTGTTAAGGAGGAACTGATGAGGTTAAGGGGAGCAGAAGGATGAAGACAGGTGGGAAGTGGTAGCAAGGAACAGGGGACACAGGGAGAAAAGTATCTGACAGTTTCATCATTGGCACAAACAATAGTTTTGCCTTGTTGCCTCATTCAGCTAAGGAAGAGGCTCAAGCAGATGTAAGTGTAGTCAGCACTCAGACTTTCACTAGGAAACCAACTGTGGAAAAAAGTAGAAAGTTCTTTTGTTTGGTAGTAGTGTGGGCCAGATCGTGCAGGAAAAATTAGGTGACAGGTACCAGGTCACAAGCATTTTCAAGCCCAGTGCATGTCTTAGCCAAGTGACAGAGGATATAGGATTATTGTGCAAGGGTTTTACAAAGCAAGATCATGTGGTAATGGATGGAGCGGGAAACAGTATTGATAGGGATCAGAGCTACAATATTGTTGTTACCTGGTAAAAATAGCATGTGCAACGAACTATAAAAATGTTGGCTTGGTTCCCGCTTTCATGTGGTATGATCGACCCCAACTCAACAGCACTGTCAGGAGTGTCAATATGCAGCAAGATCAGCTGCTTTGGGCAGCCGCTTCGTCAGGCTTAGGTTTGGTTCCTGTTGATGGTATTTGTAGGTGGGACTTCACAAGACAAAAGGAAAGGGAAGGGAAGGGTAAACTGGCTGCTATGACAGCAAAATCTTTAAAGTGGCCACTGAAACCCATGGGAGTACTTTTTTAGGCTAAAATCAGTGTTCAATCATCCCACCATTGATTTAAATTAAGCTTAGTCAGAAATTCAGACAGGCAGGTACTAGAGATCGGAAAACTTCACAGTTTCTTAACAGTACAATGAAAAATTATGGTAGTATGTCACAAGGTTCACATAAAAGCACAGTGAAAAATGTTAGAATATTGCATCAGATTGTCAGGGGATTAAATGAAGTAGATGAGCTTCTTGTTTGCTTAGATGCTTTGGAAACTGAGGGTGGAATAGATGTACTATGCCTGTCTGAACATCATAGTCATATATATGGAAATTGTAAATGTAGGTGGATATAAGCTTTCAGCACATGTAAGTAGGGACACTATGAAGAGAGGAGTTGCCATATATGTTCAAATCTGTCAGTTTAAAATATTTGGAAACAAACATTTTGCATGGAGCAACATACAGAAGTATGTGCATGTGAGCTTAAACTAAATAATGGCACTTTTGTAACTGTAGCCGTGTACAGGTCCCCACTGGGAAATTTTCAACTATTTTTGAAAAACTGATTCTTTGTTGTGCTATCTGTCAGACAGGGGAAAGCGAATTATTGTTTGTGAGGATTTCAGTGTACATTTTCTGAAAGTGTCTGACAGACTAAGTATTACTTGGATCTTTCAATTTGACATCAGTTCTTGATTTTCCTACTTTGGTGGTACAGGAAAGTAGCACACTGATATATGTTTTCATATACCAAGATAAATTTAATGAAATAAAACCTTTTTCTGTTAAGAATGGTCTGTCCATGATGCATGGCTAGTTTCAGTATATGACGTAGCTCCATAGAGTAATGCAAATAATCCGCCGAAATAGGGTGTTCAGTTATCGATTTAACAATTCAAAATTTTAGGGAATTGTTGTGACAGACTGGGGTGAGATGTGCAGGGAACATGATGCTAATTTAAAATTCAACCTATTTCACGATTCCTTCGTGAGTATATTTGAAAACAGTTTCCAGAAGCAAACAGTGAAACAATTTTAAGAAACCACATAAAAGCCATGGCTTACTAAGGGAATGAAAATATCTTGTAAACAAGAAAGGGAAATGTGTGTTATAGCTACGAGGAGTAATGATCCCAAAACAGTGAAACAAAAACTACTGCAGTGTATTAAGATAAGCTAATAAAAAGTCAAGTAGTGCATTATGTCTGAAATTACCATATCTGGTAATAAAATGAAAACTATTTGGAATATTCTTTAAAGGGAAAAAGGGCAACTGAGTGCACAGGACGACTGTATTTTTACCAAACATAATGAATAGTTTGTTGACAAGAAGTCAGAAGCAGAGAACATTACTAAATCTTTTTTGAGTGTTTTACAGGAAATAGGATCCAGCTATTCATTAAAAAATGCAAGGCAGTATATGGAAGAGGCAGTACCTATGTAATTTGATAAAACTGAAATTGAACCCACCTCTCCTCCTGTAATTAGGAAAACAAATTCACTGGAAAGTAGATCACATGAAATAGATGGTTTTTTCAACAGACTACTAAACCTTGTTCCAACAAATAAGCAGGATTCTCAGTGACATACATAGCTCACTGGAACAGGGCATTTTTCCAGACGGACTGAAATACACTATTGTTAAACCATTGCATGAAAAAGGGGATTGATCTGATGTGAACAACTACTGCCCAATCTCACTTCTGATAGCCTCTTCCAAAATTCTTTAAAAAGTGATGTATTCAAGACTAGCATCACATATTTGTAAAAATTAAGCACTAACAAAATGTGTCTGGTTTTCACAAATGGTTTAGTTCATACTTAACTGGAAGAATGCAGAAGGTGTAATTTAACAGTACAGATAGTGTGTAAAATGCAGCAGAGTCCTCTAACTGGAGAGTTACGAGAAACAGTGCCCACAGGGTTCAGTCTTGGGTCCTTTAATGTTCTTAATATATATTAATGAGTTGCCACTTTACATCCATGAAGGTGCAAATAATGTCTTTCAGAAAATTAAGTTGTTTTCTGCAAATGGACACTAAATTATGAGAAGAAATAGTTCATACAATTCTTTACAGTAAACGACATAACACCATTGATAAATATAAACTATGAACAGAAGTCTGTAAGGCAGAAAACCCAAAATTTCTGGATTTGTGTATTGACGAGAAATTGTATTGGAAGAAACACATCGATGATCTACTGAAACAGTTAGGTTCAGTTACTTATACTATTAGGGTTATTGCAAATTTTGGTGATAAATGTATCGGTAAATTAGGCTACTATGCCTATTTTCATATGGCATATTTTGGGGTAATTCATCATTAAGAGAGAAAGTATTCACTCCACAGAACTGTGTGATCTGAATAACAGCTGGAGCCCAACCAATATCACCTTGCAGTCGTTTAATTAAGGAAGTCGGGAGATTATATATAGCAGATTTAATAGTAATAAAAAAGGGGTGGGGGTAAGCTACTACAAACAGCATAGTGAACTCATTATTGTGGCCAAGATAGACACGAAGCCCACGCCTACTACAGTAGTACATGTTTATATGCCAACTAGCTCTGCAGGTGAAGAAATTGATGAAACGTATGAGGAGATAAACGAAATTATTCAGATAGTGAAGGGAGACTAAAATTTAATAGTCATTGGTGACTGGAATTCGAGAGTAGGAAAAGGAAGAGAAGGAAACGTAGTAGGTGAATATGGATTGGTGGGAAGAAATGAAAGAGGAAGCCGTCTGGTAAAGCTTTTGACAATGTTGACTGGAATCTTTCAAATTCTGAAGGTGGCAGGGGTAAAATACAGGGAGGGAAAGGCTATTTACAATTTGCATAGAAACCATATGGCAGTTGTAAGACTAGAGGGGCATGAAAGGTAAGCAGTGGTTGGGAAGGGAGTGAGACAGGGTTGTAGCCTGTACCCAATGTTATTCAATCTGTATATTGAGCAAGCAGTAAAGGAAACAAAAGAAAAGTTCGGAGTAGGTATTAAGATCGGTGGAGAAGAAATAAAATCTGAGGTTCGCCGATGACAATTCCGTCAGACAGCAAAGGACTTGGAAGAGCAGTTGAACGGAATGGACAGTGTCTTGAAAGGAGGGTATAAGATGAACATCAACAAATGCAAAACAAGGATAATGGAATGTAGTCGAACTAAGTCGGGTGATGCCGAGGGAATTAGATTAGGAAATAAGACACTTAAAGTAGTAAACGAGTTTTGCTATTTAGGGAGCAAAATAACTGATGATGGTCGAAGTAGAGAGGATATAAAATGTAGACTGGCAATGGCAAGGAAATCGTTTCTGAAGAAGAGAAATTTGTTAACATCGATTATAGATTTAAGTGTCTGGAAGTCGTTTCTGAAAGTATTTGTATGGACTATAGCCATGTATGGAAGTGAAACAAGGACGATAAATAGTTTGGACAAGAAGAGAATAGAAGCTTTCGAAATGTGGTGCTACAGAAGAATGCTGAAGATTAAATAGGTAGATCACGTAACTAATAAGGAGGTATTGAATAGAATTGGTGAGAAGAGTTTGTGGCACAAACTGACAAAAAGAAGGGACCGGTTGGTAGGACATGTTCTGAGGCATCAAGGAATCACCTATTTAGTATGGAGAGCAGCGTGGAGGGTAAAATTTGTAGAGGGAGACCAAGAGATCAATACACTAAGCAGATTCAGAAGGATGTAAGCTGCAGTAGATACTGGGAGATGAAGTTTGCACAGGATAGAGTAGCATGGAGAGCTGCATCAAACCAGTCTCAGGACTGAAGACCACAACAACTATATATAGACGGCTTTCAAAGAACGAGGGGAGGACCAGGCCCGAACCGGGCTATAATGGGGATCATTCGACGGTTAACGCTCATAACGTTGATTGGTTGGTAGGTTTAGAAGAGGGGGAAGGGACCAAACTACGAGGTCATTGGTCCCTTGTTCCTGAAAAGCAATGCCACAAGTGTGAGACTAAAGCGGACGGGACATTTAGCACAACACAGAAAGGAGGAGCCACAAGAGCAAAGGGAAGGCAACCAACGCTAAAAGGAAGAAAAGACAACAGAACAGAGAGATGCAAGAAACGGAAGAGTAAAACAAGAAGCAGCTTGCAGTGGCTGGCCATTCACGAAAATGAAGAGGAAAAGCCAGCCAGCCACCCTGCAAAACACACACACACACACACACACACACACACACACACACACCAACCTAAAAGCAGTAGGGTCAAGGACAGAGGGACAAAGGACAGAGGGACAAAGGACATGCGCTAAAACCTACATAGAAGTATAAAACCCATTCTCATGGATAAAACTAAACCTGCTGTGGAGGCATTGTCGTCCCACACCGAAGGCAGGGTGCTGGGAAAGTTAAATGTCTGACGCAGAGCGGCTAAAAGTGGGCAGTCCAGCAAGAGGTAGACGACTGTCACTTGGGAGCCACAGCGACACTGAGGTGGGTCCGCGTGACGGAGTAGGTAACCATGCGTTAGCCACGTGTGGCCAAAGCGGAGCCGGCAGAGGACAACTGATTCCCCGTGAGAAACCTGCTTGGAAGACTTCCACACATTTATAGTTTCCTTAAAGAGACACAGTTTGTTGTGTGTTCTGCTATGACATTCCGTCTCCCAAAGCGGGAAAACCCTGCGGTGTAAGAACGTAGGTCAGCTTCGGAGGTGCCTATCTCGAGAAGCAGTTTTCGCGTCGTCTGTTTCTCCAGCCTGTCGGCTAGTTCGTTGCCGGTGATTCCTTGTTTGAACCGAGGACTTAAGCAGAAGAGAATAAATGCTGTAAACAAGTGTTATACCATTTACATCGAGTGATGTCCAATTTTGTTGTATTTTTAATCAGTAAGACTTCATAATAGATTCTAGCAGAAGACGCAATTCCCGTTACGTTAGTACGTACACGCCCAGCTGCGACTTAACAGGTTTAAAAACGCATTTGGTCTACTGAGCGAGTTCTGACGTTTTCGTGACGTACGCGCCGCGGCCTAAGCTTCTCTTAGGCCTCGCCGCGTAGCCCGCGTAACATGCCAACGCTCGGCTCTGCGCAGAGCACACGGGAAAGCAATACTAGTGGAAAGGTATCAGCTGAAGGTCTTAACTTTGTCGTGTTATAAGGAGCTTGTGTGTCTTAACGCCGCAGTTAATAGATACTGAAGCTATCTAAAACAGGAACCCGCTCCCTGCGAAAGACAGCTGCCAGCACCAACACTTTTCTCATGTGCCTTGAAGTACACCACAGGGCCCGTTTATCACGTTGGTGCCAGTGTGGCTTCATGGCTCAACTGTTTGCATCGCCTCATGGTTGTGGGTGGATGTTGCATTTGGTGGCGCACTTTATGTTTGTGTTCGGAAATTATTCGTTAACTGTCGCTGAATCATTTGACTTCATTAACTGAGTATGCTAGCTTCACTGGGACTTACTTTCATTTTGTATACTGATGATGAATGTGTGTTTTCGTCTGGTATTATTCAAGGAGTGTGTTCCCTGTGGTTTGAAATTTTGTGTTTTCCATTTTGTCAGTAGTGGACGTTAAGTCTGTGAGCAGATCATTGGCTGTTGCAACGGGCGATGAGTTGGTGTTACGATCATTATCTTTCATTCAAGGACAGGTCAGACATTTCGCCTTTTTTCAACTGCACTTTAGAATGGCTACAAAGCCAAAATCATGATTGTGTTCAATAAACGGACAATTTACTCTCAAACGACGCAAATTTGCGTTGACAAAAACTAATATTGCGATAATGTGTCTGCAGTTGTTTTGGTTGACTGCGGACTGCTGTTTCTTTTCAGTGTGCTAGTGCGCCAACTTTGATATATTTGTCGGTGACTGGTTGGCATTTTCTTTCTCGTTTTACTTTTTGATCCATTAAGTATAGTTTTTACAATTTTAGTTCTTCGTGTGTTTCTAATTGCTGATGTGAAAATTGAGGTTTTGGGTTTTCAAGTGGTGCGTGTTCATTGTTATCGAGGGATTCGTTTGAGCCGTAAGTCACGTGAAAACTTCGACCCCTATCGCTGTCGCTTTGGAAGCGTTGTTGAATTTTTAGCGTTTGTTTGTGTGACTTTCTGTGTATTAGTTTTGGTGTTGTGCTGTTATTGGTATTGAGTTACAGCTTGTCCCCACTCTAAAGCCAGCACTTCCTACACTTTCCCCATCCGCTTTCATTTTATAGCTGTAGTGAAGTATTTTGTAACTTTATTTTTGGGTCTGTTTTGTGGCGTTACGATACCCGTATTGCAGATGCTAGAAATAGAGGTGACCATGTTTATGTGAAGGGTCCAATCAGAGTGGTAGAACCTTAATTTTCGGTATCGCTCTTGGTTCGAAATAGTACGTTCTGGATTGCTTCCTATCGTAGGGACGTTGCAGGTAGTACTTAAATTTGAGTAACGATTGCTAACAAAATGTAATACGAATTTTAATATCACTGCCGTAATGAACAGCAATGTAGAAAAATGAAATCTTAGTCTTCGCTTTCGTGCATTGCACACGTCTCACATTTTGTACATTCTTCAAAATTCTTTGCGCAATATGAAATACAAGAATGAGGTGGAAAGTGAAGTCACATTTTCAAAAACAGTCTACACTTAAATACAAGGCAGTTTAGAAACGAGTTGATCGAGAGATTACCCTCATTATGGGCGAGAATTCGTCAGTTTTGGAGGGGCTAGATGATACCATCTGCCATGATCGAGGCAGATCCTGCAGCGATTGCCCAAGAAGACTCACGTTGATTGTAAGGGCAACTGCTGGCAATCTCTCTAAGTAGATAATTTGTTTCAGTGTTTAACACAGACAAAAAAATATTCATTTTGTATTGTTTTTCAGTTATCACGCAAGAGGAAAGGGACACCAAAGTCTTAAAATTGAAGACTACATTTCGAGAAACTAACTGTTTTTCTCAGCAGATGTTGAAATACCTGAACGAACAGGCACAATGACTTTGAATTAAAAGCGCAAGGAGACTCTTTCGTTGACTTTAAGTGAATGGCGAATAATGAAGGTTTCGTTGAGTGAGGTGGCGATCGGATCTCCTGAAAAGAACGGATTTGCCTGTCTGGCCTCCACTGCCTCAACAGCCTACCCGCTCCAGCTGCAAACGCATCACTGCTGCCTCGGAGGTTTAAACGACTGAACGGGTGAACGAAACATGCAATACCGGAAGCCAGTTTCGAACGAAATGGTCACCTGTTAGTACAGCTGTGAGCTGTTGAACTTAATGCTTCCATACCAACTCTTTCCACATGCACGTTGAAGATTTCGTGCTATGCGACCCAACAAGGTTCAAAATGCCTCCAAGCACTATGGAACTTAACATCTGAGGTCATCAGTCCCCTAGACTTAGAACTACTTAAACCTAATTAACCCAAGGACAACACACGCATCCATGCCCGAGGCAGGATTCTACCCTGCGGCCATAGCAGCAGCGCGGTTCTGGACTGAAGCGCCTAGAACCGCTCGGCAACAAAGGCCGGCAATCCAACAAGGAATATGCTGCCAACGGAAAATTAGCACATGTCTTACCTTTTATTTAAAGCTTTTCTACTTTTCATAATGGATTTTACTTAGTTCACAAGTTATTTGAATAAAGGTTAAACAACGGTATCAGCGCGGTATGTGCACCAGACATCTGAATACCAGTTATCCCTTCTGTAACTTTCGTGCTGCACAGTTGCTGAGTGGTACCAGTTCATAAGCACTGTCCGCCAATGACTGGTCGTTCTATTCCACAACTGGTTAATCAAATTATGATTCTGGTAGAGGTCATCTGTAAGAATTACTTATTCCTTTCCAGCTTCTGTATTTTATGTTTCTTTAATGACGTAAATGTGTAACAATTTGACGTATTAGCATCATATTACACTTCTACTGAAAATGTGGTTATAACGAGTAGTGGAATGAAACAGCAGTGGCGAGGATGAATTGGGAATATCCTGTGGTAACCGGGGGCAACCACAGAAGCTCAACTAGCACACGTTTTAACACTGGAGTAAGCTTTCTATAAAGTTGTGAGAAAAACTTAATGATTTCGAAAACTTTGCCATCATGTAACACGTGCTTTAGGTAACATTGAACCGCTGAACCAAACTGACTGGCGGTTGGTCCTGTGTTGCGCATGTGAACAGTATTTAAATAAAATTTTAAATTTCATGAAAAGCACAATTTGCTAAAGAAAATTTAGTCCCATTAAATGTTAAAGGAAACTGTGTACTCAATAGAAACTATAACACACAGCATCGAAACAATATGAACGATGCAACGTTAGACTGTCCACAGAAAATGAATTACTGCTCTGTTCTGGAGAAAATATATGAAATTGCAAACGATGTTCACTGAAAATTAATTTACTTGCTAGCACGACACCTCACAATCCTCACTACACACTGTTTGCACAGGAATGCAATGTCAGGTCGACCTTTAAATAAAATTGACTTGCTTGTTGCTCAGCATGCTGTTTTTTGTCTGGAGTACTGACGTTATCGAAAGCAAGTACGAATCAGGAGATGCAGCAGATGAAGATAAATTATCTACTCAATTCTTTGTGTCAGAATATCTGTTTTTCGTGTGGCGTAATGTGCAATTCACACACTATAAATTTCAGAACTTTACCATGAATCATGGACGTGGGTTTTACCTTAAGGACAATCGTTACTGAGAAATCAAACCGATAGAAAAAGACAGCACACTGACATTTCAGTCGGACCCACCTAGATTTGTACATAACCAAAATGTAGCACAAAATTGTCTCATTAGAAACTCATTGGAGATTCCTCAGAAATCATAAACATAACAGGAAAGTATTACACACCAGTTTTTTTATTTCCATAATTAAGTATTCTAGACAGCTTATCCCAAATAAAGAGAAAATAGATCTCATTGTTTAAGAAAAGAAATACACACTAACGTGCCTCAGTGTCTCAGCGCTGTACGATTAATTAACAAGTCAGCCGCAGATTAAACAGAGTAAAGGGTCTTTTTCACTACACATGCAGTGCGTTCGTTTCTCTCTTTCTCAGTAAAGTAAAGGTGAATTATTTACAGTAGTAGGGAACATGAGAAACTTATACCGGTATTGCTTGTAGTACGAGGCATCAAGCTCGTAATTAGTTTCAGCTATGATCTTCGAAGGGTTGCCCACATTAGTGGTTTAAGTATATATTCACGTGAAACTTTTTGTACTGTGCTACGTTTTGGTTATGTGCCTACCTAGGTGGGTCCGACTGAAACCTGTCAGTGTGGATATACGACCTAGACCAATGTTTCACAGACTGCATGAAACCGAATCTGATCTAACGAACTATAGCAGTTGGTAGGCGTAGTCCGCCAAGTATCTCATTACTCAACCAAACTATCGCTGGAAACACTTCCCCTTTCTGCCTCACCTCCAGACGCAACGACCGTTTACTTGGTATGTTTTCACTGTCAGCCAGTAAACAGCGCAATTCCAGCCGCAGTGACGTGTGTACAGCTCACTTCCTGTGCTGCCACAGGACAGAGGGGACAAACCTGGTCGCGCCATAGTAACGAGCTCAATTTTCGTACGACTTTCTAGTGAATCGGAGAGTCGTGTTTTTCAGAAGAATTCCATTGACTAATCACTCACAAAGTGAGCACATTAGTGCTAAGTTTCAACCTTTTGTGTCGTGAGTGGCTATAAAACAAAATAACGTATTTCCATCGCAAAATTACATGTCCACTCACTCAAAAGGAAAAAGTATTAACAGTTGGGCTGAACAAATTTTTTTTTTACAAATCTCAAAGTATTGTACCAGTACACACACTGCAGAAATAAATTTAGAACTTCTTGATTAAAAAGAAACGGCAGCTGTATAGCAGCACTTCCATATTTTTATACTAGTTGATGGTTTCATAAAGGCAGTGAAATTTTAATCCCCCAGGCCTCCACGGCCAGTACGTTACGAAAACTTAATGGGTGTAGTACCGCGTCATATTGTACATAACTTTCGCTCATGGAATCAACGTTTCGCCCACGGATCTAGTGGCCTGCTCCTGGGTGTACGTATTGCTGCCCATAACTGGCGGAAAACCACGAAGATTGCGACAGTGCAATGAAACCTAAGACGTCGAAATGCAAGATCAGGGACCCCACCAAAATGCTCGGCATTCTATTCGCCCATGTCTACCAATCATTGAACACACCGTGAGAGGCAGTGAACTGCAGCAAACCCCACTCCCTCCAATACAGGAAACCCACTACAGTAAGCATTCTCTCTCTTCCACTAGCAACCAGAACCTTTTCTGTAATTTCAGTTTGACATCATGCTTATACCATTACACTTGTTTACTTATTTACTTTAGTTTACTTATTTACTTATTATACATCAAGTTCTGTAGGGCCAAATTGAGGAGCAAATCTCCAAGATCACGAAACTTGCCAGTACATGAAATTATAACATGAAAGTAATAACAGATAAAAATAACATGTCTATGAACCCAAAAAGTCAAGCCTAAGGTTTAAGTAAAGGCAATCAACACAGCAAGAATCAGCTTAATTTTTCAAGAACTCCTTGACAGAATAGGAGTGACCCATGAGTAAACTCTTCAGTTCCGATTTGAAAGCGCGTGGATTACTGCTAAGATTTTTGAATTAAAGTGGTAACTTATTGAAAATGGATGCAGGCGTATACTGCACACCTTTCTCCACAAAAGTTAAGGAAGTCCGATGCAAATGCAGGTTGGATTTCTGCCTGGTATTAACTGAGTGAAACCTGCTTATTCTTGGGAATAAGTTAATATTGTTAACAATAAATGACAGTAATATATAATTATTGAGAGGACAATGTCAAAATATCCAAACTAGTGAACACGGGTCGACAAGACGTTTGTAAACTTACACCACTTATTGCCGCTCATAAGGAACACCAGTAGACCCATAAGAAAGCCATTGCAACCGTAGCCTAAGAGATGGTGTCATTAATGATATTTACTATCTGACTCGCTACCATACTCAAGAAACACCTGTGACGGAAGTTCAAGGCACTTCACATACTGTCAGTTGTCCGACACAAAAAACCGTAGTTTGTATACGTTTTCACGCCGTTCGCAGTTGGTTAATTTTATTGCACGTTTGAAGGGCCCTACACACTCACCAACCGAGCTCTCTACGGACGGACCAATAAACTACACGTGTGTACGCGTTTTGACCGACAGACCGGCCGACCGACGAACATTCCTTGTTGAGATGTCGGGGCAAGTAGGCGCACGTCCCCACCCAACAAACTGCGCCGTGTGTAGTGCTGTCGTGCTAACTTTGCGACGAAAGTCTATCTTTTCACTGTGCACGGGATTAAATGCTATTCTGATATACATGACAGGGTGCGACGCGGTCGAAACCATATGGACAGTGTTTCTGGAGAAATACTAACTGCACATCTTTGTGGGACACGTCATGCGAGGAGTATAGCAATATAGACGCAAGGAATGAAGCGCTGTTTTTTTTAACTAATCCATAATGGCACAGAGAACTCTGTCTACCTTCTGCATTTCTGTTTTAATGCTCGTTTCCAATACTTATCTAAAATTAAATCTAAAAACTGGAATATCTACGTTAAATGGTCGTTAATTCGTAAAATATACAAGGCTATTCAAAATGGAACAGATTTCATAAATTTATTGCTTCCAAACTGCAAAAGACAAAACAATTCTAACGTTCCTGGGAACAGAACAGTTCAAATTTTTATGCATTCCATGTGAGCACCATGTGGTACATGGCAAATCCAGAAAGGTGGCTCATTTTGTACCACACACGAAGCAGCTGGTCTCTCGTTATCGATCTCACAGCTTCAACAGTGCGATGTCACACTTCAAAAGGTGTTAGACATGTGGGAATGGGGAGGGGAGGGGATGAAATGAAAACGCCTTTTACGTGACCCTACAGGTAAGTCAAGGAGTGAGGTCCCGGGACATGTGAGGCCATCATCTGCTCCTCCCAAGTCTCCAGACCTCACCTTGACTCAACTGTGGGGTATCGTCAAAGACCCTGTTTTTACCCCCCCCCCCCCTCCCCCGCCTCGTGCCTTACCCTTTGAAGTGTGCTACATCGCGTTGTTGTAGTTTTGAGTCCCATAACGAGATAACAGCTGCTTCGTGTGTAGCAGGAAATGAGCCACTGTTCTTGTATATTTCGTGTAACAAGGTGCTCACATTAAAGCGTAGAAATTTGACCTTTTCTCTTTCCAGGGTATGGGTTGAAATCTTCCTTCTTTTTGAATAACCCTATACCTGCTTCATTGTTACAAATGCTGAAGTCCCCCATATATCAAAACCTTTGCCATGAAGAGCAACAGATAGAATTTTTTTACATGTCTTACAATTGCTAAGTACTTCATTTCTGATGTATCTGTTGTATTTATTACATGATGTACACCATTACCACGTGTAGTCTTTCTTGTTCGGATTTAAAAAGTTTCTTACACTCTCAGGTCGTTTTATGCCACATATGTAAATAACGTTTATGCGAACGTCTCGTTTTGTTTTAAAGTGACTTCTGACCTCTGTCAACTATCAAACAGGTTGCACGTATCACGAATTATTTTAGTGGGTGACTGTGGTGATAGAACAGCACTGAATTTGAGGTCATCCTAACTTCTGCCAGTTGCTAGAAAACGTAAAGTAGTTAAGGGTGGTTTGATGATTTACTCCGATTCGTCCATTAACAGGTAACTACGAAAATTATCGGGAGCCGACTGCTTAAGTAACATAACTTGGGTTAATTTCCTTCCGCGCATTGGTCCCTTCTTTATCCATAGCGCTCTGCTATTTTTGGCCTCATTATCTTTAGAAGAGTAATGGCAAACTGCTATTTTTGTTTCCGTGTGAAAGAAAGCGGACACTCTTAGGACAAACAATGAACTTAAGATATATCACACCACAACGGCGCTGTAAACTCTGGGCGCAGTGTGTCTGCTGCAACGAAGTTAGTCGGTCGGCCTACAGATTGGAGTGTATGTAGTGGTCTGTAGTGTTGAGTTTTGCTTTAGGGCGCAAAAAGCTACTGAGGCCATACGCGTCCAAATTAAACTATAGAACACGAACAAAGGAGTTAACGATCATACGTCACTCACAATGGACAATAGGAGACAGCTAAAACAGGTACTTGGAAAGAGGGCTAAAAACACGCCTGAAATGGAGGTTGTAATGGTACTTGAATTACGTAACCATTACGGCACTCGCCTCAACCTCTATACCAGCAATATTCTACTGTGTTTCTGCAGAATAGTTAACATATTTCTGTGACAGCATTCAGATTTGATTTCATTAATGTAGAGGTACTTTGATACATCGATGTATTTATATTGCAATGATATTCTTATGTGTATTCTTTCCTTTGTCACTATGATCGTTGACATACTTTTAACTCTGATTTTTGGGCGCGTAAGCGGTTATTAGATAGTCAAGTCTTGGCCGTCATGTTGAAAAGACGCAAATTGTAGTCAGTTTATGAAATGTGAACTTCAACAGTGAGGAAAATTATTTTCAAGTATGTTTTATATTGTGAAGTGATGTTGCAACAAAAGTAATAAAGAAGTAACTTAAATTCGGAGTGCTGATTACTTTTTTACATCACCATTGTACTAACTTGCAAAAGTTTAATCTTCAAGAATGGTTTATGAGGCATCTATAAAACTTTTGAATATCGCAGAATATCAGCTAGGCCTCTTTGCATCCGAGCTTGGAATCACCACCTAGATTTTCGACGATTGAGCCATGAGTTCACAACGAGACCAGCGTGGGAAACACGAAAAGATGAGTGCCTAGTTTATCCAATATTTCAAGAAATGGAGTTAATAACTGCTCTAATGACATCTGCCACATAATACAACTTGGTTGTTGCCCGAAAATGCAATATTTAGCAGCGTGAGCAACACTACAACCATAATTAAATTTTGACCTTTGTTGTGGTAGGGTTGTTAGAAGGTCCTAAACTAAAAATGAAATGGCCTTCGCCATATTGTTTCGGTGGATAAAAAGTAAAACTCGGTCGACAGCCCGCGCGTCATTCGCTAAAACAGCTGATAAATCAGACGGCAATTATAGCAGGAAGTGGCGGACTGTTAAGACTTGGACGCATTGTGTACAAAGTGGTGGGGCAGCGCCATTGAGCAAATGACGATGGCTAAAAAGGCAGTGCCCAATAAGCAGCCGAGTTACAATAATTTCCTCCCGTCGGGAGGGCCGAGAGGAGGCCGTCCAAGGCGCTGGGAGAGGCTTCATAAGCCGAAGCTTATACACGTGAATGGAGGACCATTGGCGATGCCAAAGCGACACCACCTCCTGACAGGCGGCAACGCAGAGATCAGAGGGAATATAGGTACTCAGGGGCTGAGGTATGAGGACTGCAGCCTTGGCAGCAGCGTCGGCAGCCTCGTTTCCTTGCAGACCGACATGACCAGGGACTCACAGAAACATGACACTGGCTCCAACAACAATGAGCAAGTGACAGTTTCCCTGGATCCGCTGCACTAAGGGATGGGCGTCGTACAACTCCGAGGCCTGATACAAGGCAAAGAGCTCGGCTGCAAATACCGAGTAGTGGAACTCACAGATCGTATTGTGATAAAGACTGATCAAAATCGTGTTCATGCAAAGCACATCTGTAATTGACTTTGTTAAACTGATGTACAGGGTGCTCAAAAAGTGAAAAGCTTAATTAGCATTGGCATTAACATTAGCGTATCAGGCAGTTCCGCGCGGAAATTAAAGCGTTCGGAAGTGTCGCCAAATGTGCCCTTCGGTTTACTCCTAAAACCAAACGAAAGATTAAAAAATGGGGAGTGTGACAGTAGGGACCGAACCCGAGCCATAGACTGAATAATCTTGTGCGCTATCATCTACGTTATGACCACTGACAATTGTGCGTGGAGCGCACTTTTATCTGTGCGTGCAACAGCCTGACTGCTATCTTCTTTGTTAACTAACTCAAACAGGGCAACTGATCTAATATTTTTTTTTGGCTATTTTTCAAGACAACTTACCGTGGCAAACCTATTACAATATATTACGATTGTTTCTATCAACGTGTATAGATGAAGTGCATGCCTATCCTACAGACCTATGAAGACATTCTAAGTACATCGCACCTAGAACTTGGTAATGTTTCACACCAAACGAGGTTATTTTAAAGAGAGGAAGGAGTTGTTGGCTGCACTTCTCACCCCTACACGTGGCCAATTGTCCGCTCACGCTGTATGACGCGTTAGTAAACGTGGGGGATAAGTAATGAAGTCGTGTATTAACGTGTTTTCTCCTTTGGCAACATACTGCACTTTTCCCTTTACTGGAAGATATTACGCACCAAGCGCACCTAATCGTTAGATTTCCGAGTAAATCTATTCCCTAGCATGCGTGAAGTTGTCTGTCTTGTCTGAAACATTGCTGTTGATTAGAATAATTCTTCATAAGATATCAGTTTAATAACTTCAGGGGCTAACCTATAATCGAATTAAGATTTTGTTTTCTACATGCTACAGATTTAATAGGCGATTCCGTTAATACACACAATGCGAGACTAAATGAAAACCATTTCACCTTTGATACACTAACTTTTTCTAAGTCGCGGTAATTACTAACTATACTGTAATAGTAAAATACGTAGGTTTGAAGCTGAATCTCGCCATTGGAACAGAAAACCCGATACCAATGTCTTTGCGCTTAGAGGAAATTCTGATGGTAACATCCTGGAAAAATGCGATTTTGGAAATATTGCCGGCAAGTAAGTCAGGTTAAGCAACAGATCTTAGACCGTAGAATGACAGCACCTAGCTCCTATCGGTATTTAAGTTAGTTGTTTCGTGTGAGGTAAACATTCGCACCGGAACTGAATACCACAGTATTTAAGACTGACTCAGTAACAACTTACGTTTCGTTATTTGCAAAGACATTTTATTTTTAACACGCTAATGCCGAAGCAGTATATGGAAGACTTACATACTGTAAACTAATTTCCGGTAGAAACTGAACAAAACGTTTAAATTTCTTACAAATCAAAGTAATCTAATTGCACATGAGGACGACAACTTTCCACAAATTCGTTAGTTTCATGACAAACCCAAGCACTCACTGTCAGTAGCTTATGTCACAACCTTCAAGAAAGTTCAGCGCTAAAATCATATTCGGCTCTTCAGTTACCTTCCATGCCGTAGTACCTTCCCAGATTTCACGTGAGTGAAAAGCGAAATGTAAGATTTTTTACTGTCCTAAGAGTTGCTAAATGGTTCATTTCTTATTTACCTGTTGCATTTATTACGTAATGTGCGCAACCACTATGTATAGACTTCCATTTTTAAATGAGCTTTTAACTTACGTGTCATTTTATGCTACATACATAAATTAATTTTGCATTACCATGATGTATTTCTGTGGACAGGCATAAATGACGTTGCAGATTAACTTTATCTGAGGAAGAGTTGTGAGTAGCACTTGCGATGCACCACGAGCTCTGTCATTCATTCTAACACAAACACACACACACACACACACACACACACACACACACACACACACACACACACACACACACAGTAAATATTCACGTTCCATCATTTTAAAAATGAAAATGTTCCAAGAAAAATCTCTTTCTACAATCCATTAGTAACCCCCCCAATGCTCCCGGCTTACAACACCGTTTCCAACTGCGATTCATTTTCTAATTGACTCTTCCCCGCATGAAAAATTCTACATTTGACTACAGAGCGCAGCTACTATGCTAATACTCCCTCAGCAGTTACTGTCAGAAAATAGGAATTAGCGTTTGCACTAAGAAATTTAGTTTTTTGTTTTTTACTACTAATAGTATACCGACAACGTTTCAACTTTCTTCCGAATACGTAAGTAAAAATTGTTTCAGGAAGTAAAGTTATCCAAAGCCCCGTATACAAAGCATATAGCGGCATCACGACTCAGCTTATACGTAGTCTGTGTATAAACCGTCAATATTTTTTATCAACTACACTGTGCAGCACATCAGCACATGTTCCGTACTCACCAAGGACTGCAGCGATGAAGAGTGAACTGCAGTGAGGTGAAGTCCAGAACACACTGCTCGCGTAATACAGCCAACCTCCTCACCACCGCAAGATGAGGTTTCCACGACGAGCGAAAGGCGCACAACAGTCCCCACAAACTACGGCAGTCAACGCTAGTGAAGTCAAACGGGTGTAACAGTGCGCACAGATACTGAGATACCACGTTGTCGACTGTAGCGCCCTCCATACGAGGAATCGACAAGCATCACATCTCGATACCACACAACGCTCGTAATCTACAAATCAGAAGCGAAATCTCGCGACAGACTTCCCAGGAACGATTGTCGATATCGGGCGTATATTTTAATACGAAGAGTCATGGTTTCTGATACTTAACAGCGTATTAATTTATGGCTGAGGTAGTCGGCATGTATTAAATCGTTGGGTCGTGGAAAATAGTTTCGGTTAACCTACGAAGGAAATTTAATCAGCTCGATATTCCACTTAAGTAACTTAGCGGGCAGAGAAGCGTCCACCTAGGATCTAAGAAAGCAACAGCTGCCTAGGTCTTTCTGTCTTCATTATGTATTTTTCTTTCTTCACATTCTACATCCTAGAGTATCTCCTCACTATGGATCTATGTAATTAATAGTATATCACATGTAATAAACTTTACAGTAGTTTTAACAGTTTATTTATATGATGTATAACACTGCACATGACATACCGAGAGAAACTGGAGAACAAACACAAACGGCACATTTAACCAACAATCAGTTGTTACGTGTTAATGTCCATTCTTCTTACCTATTCGAGGCTTGGTGGTGCAGACACGAAAAAGACGTTTGGATCACACAGGCAGCCTCTCAGTCTACACTCCTCGACTATGTGCCGGTTCGAAGCTCCATAACCAGCTTGGTGCCTGTTCGATGCGCACACTCAGCGTCTTGTTCGGATGCGATTCATATACGTCCACTAATGCTGTGGGAGTTCAGAACCCTTCGTTTCTGTAGGGGGTAATGAATATGCCGCACTTTGGGTGCGTCACTCATAGTCCTGGATTCACGCCATTAGTGTTAATGGTGAAGCTGCTATCAGCAAGTCGTTTCACCAGTCACAGGGATGGGAATCTGTAACCAACTCGGTTTGTTGTCAACCCATGAATGTCTTCATGGTGGGAACTTGAAGACTATTCATCATTTTGGAATACTCTTTCAACAGTGCTTCTTGTCTTCTTACCATAGGAGAGACTATATGGCTGAGTATTGGAAGCCGGTATAGGGGAGCAGTTATCGTCCACCCAGAGATGACCCTTGTGGTTTTACTGAACTGAGAGTCTGCCCTATTTACGTGTGGGCTGTCCAAGCACACCGGAGCACAACACTCAACTGCGGAAGTTCGAAGCCTTTCTACTAATGCTCTCCAGTTAGTACTACAGAGTTCCTCGATAAGTTTCTTGTTTCATCCCCCTCATTGATTTTTTAATGTAAAAATGTATTGTTGCATCGTGATTCTGGTTCCTATTGTCCTGTTGGTCCCCTTAAAGTTGGTTGTGTGGGTAAGTTCAAGGGTCGGAGGAAGACAAGGGCCTACCACATTCTGTAGGACCACGCTCAGCAACGCATAGGGGTATTCAGACCAGCCTCCGGAACGGTGACAGCCTCACCTTATTAATGCAGCTGCCAGCGACATAGCTGACACGTACTGAGTGCCTTTAACACAGAGCCCCGGTCTCCAAGGCGAAGCTCGCTCTCTTGGTTTCTGACATAGTTGCCGAACGCTCTGAAGTTATTTGGTAGATCACGCACATAGCTGTCAAATGTGCGGCTTTACTTACATAATGATGTATTCGTATATGGTGTCCGCTCAGGACTGTCTGTTGCGTAGAAACCTGTCTCTCGTTACATTGGTAGACGCTCGATCGAAAGTTCGTACTAGTTTCTTATAACGTAGATAACTGAATTGTGGTCATTAGCAAGGAAAGTGTAACGTGAAGAAATCTGCTACTAAACGTAAATGATCTCTGCTACAACCTTATACAACCTCTACTGAAGGAACAGGTTCTAAACTGCTACGTAGAAACAATGAGGGTACATACAGGGTGTTCGTAAATTCCCTTTACAAACTTCTATGACTTTTAGAGAGGAGTGAGTACATAATACTTTGAGCAGGAACCCATGTCTAGAACCGTCATCCAACGACGCTACGGAGCCTCAAAGTTATACTGTACAGACATACATACAGGCGCAGATGCATATGATTCCGTAATGATGTTACAAACTTTATGGGATGAAAGCAAAAGGATAAATGTATCAATTTTAGGTAAGGGTCCCTGGTCCGGAAACGAAGGACTCGAAGGTTGCAAGAGAAAGTAATTCTTATATCTCTGGCAGCGGAATACATGTACCACTACTGTTATGGTAAAATTGTAGGGTAGGCAACTTTCAGAGGTAGAAGTATGAACCCACAACAAGAAGAAACATGTAGCAAACATGGGCTCTAAAATGCATACCTTAAGAGCTAGGAGCACTTGTTCAATAGAGGAGATGTTTCACAGCGGCATAGATAAACAAGTGCTCGTAGTGACTCAGGTATGTGTTTTAGAGCCCATGTTTACGGAACGTTTTTTCTTGTTTTGGTCCCTACTAGCTCATGCGGAAGTAGCTTGCCCTAAAATCTTAGCAACAACAGTACCAGTACATGTATTCCACTGTCAGAGGTGTCAAAACGGTCTTCGCGTATAACATTCGACTGTTCGTTGCCGTATAAGGACCTCACTCCAAATTGATACATTTATCCTTCTCCATCGTCCTAGAAAGTTGTAACATCATCACGGAATCATCCTCCATATACATATATTTACACACACCGGCGCATATGACTTTGACGGTCTGTAGCGTCGTTGGGTGACGTTTCCGGAAATGGGTTACAAACAAATTATTATGTGTTCACTCCACTCTACAAATCCTAGAAATCTGTAACGGGAATTTGGGAATACCTCGCATGTTAAGCACTTAATGATGAACTTATAGGGCTAAAAAATTTTATTGCATCTTGAATAAAATTTTGTAACTCAAGCTTAACTTTTCTTTCTTTGATATTGTGTTCCTTCATCAACTCGTTAGCGCTAGGAATGATACACAACGTGTTTTCATTGATATCATTACATCAGTCTCGACAGGTTATTTTTCCACGTTTACGTATGCAATTCATGTGGTGCACGCTCTATAGAACGTGATGCAGTTAAGGGATTGGAGGAAAAACATGTGTGATCGCTATGTCACATTTCTTTCTTTATGTTTTTAATTCTTTTTTTTTTTTTTTTTTTTTTTTGTTTCTGGATCTAATTTCATTCTTCCCGGCTTAAGCGAAATACCAAGGGATCTTCGGCAAAGCAAGGCAAAAGTAAATAATTTGAAAAAATTCTAGTAGTTTACACAAATTTTTAAAAACGTTACCGAATGAAATAAGATATTTTTTGCTATAAACTGTCTGTTAGTCGCAGTTTACTTACTTCTTCGGTTCGTATCGATCGTTAGGATTCTCGAATGAGTTGTTCATCACTTCATCCTTCTAAACAATACCTCTCGTTCCTCTTGTTTCTCCCTATTTTCATCTTGTTTTTGAGGCCGGTACTAGTCCAGCTAGGATATTCCACTTTTTTCCTGTGTCAGAACCTATCTTGTGTTTCTGTGCATCAATTTTCTCCAATATCGCAGTTACTTTCCATTCCTTTCCGACTTCTTTCGCTCAGTTCTTCCCGGTTAAGTCTGTTTCGTTCCACATCTTTTGAGTCAAATTCTTGTCGTTCACAATCATGATGAAACTCTCAATCTTCTCTTCCGTAACATGCTTAAAGCAACCCTCTTCTTCATCAATGTATCCAAAATTCTCCCTGTTTTTCGATCGCCAAATGTCTCTTCAAATTTTCAGACCCTTATTCGCCAGATGCATGCATACTCCCTTGCCCAACATGGTTGCTTTAGATCCGTACATTTCGGCATTTCTGATTATTGTAGACATATTGCTGTAATTTGGCTGTAATTCAGCGGTTCCCCTATAATTTACAGTTTCTGCAAGTTGTCTTTTCAGCATATCGTGGTTTTTGCAGTATGTAAGGCCTGTCTAATATGATCTTGTTCATCTGTTGGTTACTTGTTATTTGGCAGTAGATACTAACTCATAAGGAAATAAAAAATTCTTGCAACTCCCTGTCTTTCTCTTCTTTAAAACGTCACATGGCATTTCAGGTCCGCGACTCTATCCTGTAGTTACGTTACTTCTTCCATATTGGATTTTAATGCGTAATTTGAAACCATTTATGACATAAAAGAAAAATTAAAACTGTTACCTGTTTCAGTCACCTTTATTTTGTTTATCTTCTAGTAGGTAATTGGTCTACATTAGCATTTCTTTTCATGGACGTAGCTGGTTGTCTGTCTTAGGCTTCATTCCGTTAAAAATGAGTTATTATGTCCCACTCGTTATCATAATATGTCACTGAAGGCACACATTATATACGATGACAAAGCTTCTTACAAGATGATAAACCAAAAGGCATACTCTATGTTGTTATGTATACGTGTTTGTGCAACTGGTTATTACTAGACTACGCATTTTTTAGGTCGTAAAAATTGCATTTTTAGCACCTACAATATGGTCTTTTAGATCTTCATTTCGTCTATATAAAACCTGAAATAGGCCCTAAAAAGTATTATGTAGTAGAACTAACTAAAATGTAAAATAAACATTGCTGACATATGAGCATATTCTTACTCATTAAAAAAAAGGAAAATGTAAATATGCACAACTGCTCAACACAGCAGACGCTATACCACTTTCATGCTCAAACTGATCACCAGCTTCTTCAGTTTTCCTAAGATAGAAAATAGTATAAAACACATAGAGCCATACGTTGAAATAGTGTAATATGTAATGTAATTAATTGCTGATAAACCAGTGGTTTCAAACACTCAGACCATAGCTGGCCTCGCGCTAAATAACTAAGACCTTATCTACGTTTTACAGAGTAAAACTAAGGCGCTTGTCAGTCAGTATTTATTTATAAGCCTGAAAAAAAAATTCTTCCTCAACAAATGTGACAGGGGTGAGTTTTGCTTTCGTCTCATGTTGTACACGAATGCTGCAATCAAGGGACGATGAGTTTTCGTTACTTCTGTATGCTGTTGCATACAAGTAATTCAGCCGTTTTTGCTCATACTTTTCCTCCCTCTTCATTCGGCGCTTCATTAACTTTCTTTTTCACTTCCTTCAGTAAGGATATGCTCTCGTAGGTCGGTCTCCCGAGCCGTCTAATTCGGAAATGGTCCTCCCTATAAATGTGTAGTGAGCTCTAATATATGCCAAGTCCCGCTGGATTGAAGAATTTTGGAGTACGTGTTCTGCAAAAGTTACAGAGGCGGCATCGTACAGTAGATTTCCAGTTACCTTCTGTGGTGCTGGGAGGTGCTTTTTGTAGTCCACTGCTGCTAACCACCTGCTCCAGCGATTAACAACATGTTCTTGTGGCTGGGGAAAAAATTTCTTTACTATTGAGCTTAATTTATTTACGTTACGGAATTCTAGCCATACTTTCTCTGCTGTACGGTTGGTACCATGTACATGCAGTATCAAATGGTAGAAAATTAGAAGCAACTGAAACGATACAATCATATATGCAGCGGTATCTGGAAGGCAGAAGCACCTCGTTTCTATCCAGGCCTTTTGGATACAGCACATTCAAAGTGTGCAATTGTCTGCTAGTTACTCTTTGGGAGCTGTTTTGAACAAACTAGGTAAGTCCTAGAAGTGGCATCTGGGTCCGCCGTGCCAACAATCAGATGTACAGTGTACCGGACAAGACTGTCAGTATTTTGATCAACAGAAATCCATGTGCAAGATTCCGTAATATTCTCTCGGATTCTATGCAGTGCGTCAGTGGAAACCGAATCCACATAATTTTTACGCAACTTTAACACACGTTACCAAGAGGGGAAGGGGCGGGGGGGAGCGTACTTTGTGCCCACCCGAAAAAAATTTAAAAGAAACAAAATTCGTTAATTGTTGTTGAATTATATCAACAACACATTTTTTTAAAGAGATGTCGATTTGTAAGAATGGACTAGAGGCTCAAATCACGTTTTATCATGTTCTTTGCAATATCAACACACTTTAAATAATGTATACTACTGATTTCATGACCGCCCAAAAAAATTGGGAAAATGCAAACTTTTATTTTCAACATACTTTTTAAGAAATACTGGTGTGTAAATACGGCCCTGAACCACGAACGACTGAATAACACACTTATTGGGGAAAGTGAAAACTGTTACGGAGACTTAAATTTGTGGGTAGTGTTTAACTGGAAATTTTAAAAGATACATGAAGTCTGGCAGAAGAAGTCATTAGAAACAACAAACATTTTTCAGAATTTTAAAATAAAAAATTAACTGACTAAATTACAGCTTTTTCGCAAGGTGGGCATGAAGTACTCCCTCCCCTCCATCCTTGGTATTGCGAGGGATAAGTGGGACATTTTATGACTCAGAGCTTACTACACGAAAGAAACAGGAAAGTGTATAGAGGTGGATATAAAAAGTATTTGGTGTTGTTAGAGTACACTGGTACTTAATTTTAGAAAAATAATAAAAGTCAAACAGAAAACATACAATAAAGTTTGACAATTTTAGTTTTCTGTTCATCCTGCAACTGAACAGATTTTCGTTACAATTCAAAACTTTAAGCAAATTAATACTCAGTGCGTCATTTTAAGAACATGAATGCCTTTACTGTGGTGTCACCGCCAGACACCACACTTGCTAGGTGGTAGCCTTTAAATCGGCCGCGGTCCGGTAGTATACGCCGGACCCGCGTGTCGCCACTGTCAGTGATAGCAGACCGAGCGCCACCACACGGCAGGTCTAGAGAGACGTCCTGGCACTCGCCCCAGTTGTACAGCCGACTTTGCCAGAAGGGGATCACTGACAATAACGCTCTCATTTGCCGAGACGATAGTTAGCATAGCCTTCAGCTACGTCATTTGCTACGACCTAGCAAGGCGCCATTAACATTGGTTATTTATCTTGTCATGCCTGTACCGACAGACCGATTTTCTACAATTATGGATTAAAGTTAAGTATTCCAGAAGCTACGTACTTTTCTTTATAGCAATCATTACGTATCCTGTTTCAGACCTCACGCCAGCCTCCGTGAGTTTAAGCGCGTGCATTTCGGCCTCCTCTAGAAACACGGTGTTGGCACTTTTACCAACACTTCATTTACCTATAGGTATGTCATTTTCCCACTGCTTACTTTCCCTTTGTACAAATATTGAGCTCAGTAACCAATGTGTTCTGGTGTCTCTTAGCATGATATTGAGCAATATTTACAAAATAATATGCTTCAGGAATGCTCTGGTGGTGAAAGATGTAAGGAAAAATTGGCACTTCTGAAATGACAGGAAAAAATAAGAACGTAATTTTTCCGTCTGTCACATAGTGTGGAAGCTCTAGTAGCCACAGTCTTATTGGACTGACTTTGAGTAGAGGGAAAACATGTGTTCTAAGACAATTTTTTAGTGCAGGTTGCAAACATTCAGGGAAAAACTTGATTGATTTATGATCCCTCCCCTTGCCCTTAACACATTGTTCTGTTAATTGGTGTATGACCACCTGGGGATAATACGTCCTTCTGACAAAGCCCCCTCAGCCCTCCACCTCCCCATCCCCTACCGCTCTGGGAAACCCCTCGCTGATGCAAGTACTCTTTTTATAACAAATTAATTGACTAATTAATTAAATCGATATATTAATGAACCCTTTCCCCTACTGAGAAATCCCCAGCCCTCCCCTCTGACCCATCATCCCCCTATCCTCTATCACTTCTCTGAAAACCTTCAACCCTCCCCCTCTGCCACGCCAACACAGGCACATTTCCAGGCTTGAATTTTTCGAAAATCCCCCTCCCACTCGATTAGTTTGAGTGACTAATCAATTAAATCAATAAATTAATTAACCTCTCCCCCTCTGCCAAATCCCCCTGGCCCCTCCCCTCCCACACCTGGGAACTGACGAGTCCATGCTGTGGAGGAAGGATCTCATAACAAGAAATTCAATTACAAACCAGAGGATATACTGTTTATTTATAAAATTCAATTTGGAGGGGTTGTATTTATGTTGCTCATTAGTCTCCGCCATATTGGAAGATGCAGTTCTTGTACAATTAATCGAAAAGACGTAATTGAATAGATAGCTTTTTTTTTTCAGTCACACAAGGGATACCATCTGTCAAGTGGTAGTTAAGATAAGTAAATAAATTAGTGAAATCAAAGTGAAGTAGAAATTAGAAAATAAATGAAAAACTTAGTTTAGAAGAATTACACACTGGCAAACAGCGGGCAAAGCAGAAGAGACAATGACCGTGAAGTCAGCAAGTTCAGGAGAAACCATCGCCCTACCCACATAAGCGGACGCTGTCGATTCAGCCGTCAGGGCATCGCCCGACCGGCTCACGTGTTTCTCAGTTGTCACATGTCAGCAAAGGCCCTCGCCTACATTCCAAGAGTCAATGACCGACGTTAAGAAGATTCTTCGAGAACCTTTTCAACGTGACAGAAGAGGCAATGACCGTGAACTGAAGTGAATAAATACACGAGACGCAGTGGGCCCGAGGAGGAGAGAGTAGCAGTAGTTTTCAGTCAGTTTCGGTGCTGAAGACCGTCATGCAAGAAGAGACTAAATCATGCACAGACGCACCAAGTCCGCCACTGTAATGGAATAGCAAGCAGCAGCCTCGCCGCCAGAAGACAGAGGTTAGAAGGTATTTGAAGACTGATTTTTACGTACCCGGGTGACTCTTGAGGACGGGAAGGAGACAGCCTCACATCAGCAGTCACCTGTGAGCTGGGATGAAGATGTGACAGCCGAAGACTGGCACGCGGGAGTCCGTTGTTCGAGTCCGGGACACTGGCCTTCCCCCGCCGTGCCGCTCCACTGGCCGACGCACAACATACGCGGCCGCTTAGAGAAGAGAAACACTGAGACGCCACATCCAAGGTATCACCATCCGACGCACGACTTCGCTCTCAATAATTGAACGGGCCACCACACGAGGCACGTCTCCAGTCAACTGGGCGAGACGGCGACACGAGATACACACCGCCACGCATAATCAGACGCCGCAGCAGAAGGCCGCTCTCCGAGCCAGAACATCCAGTAAGATACAGTTGTACAAAACTTTCGGTAAAAGTTATCTTATGTAAAAATGGTGTTTCATTCTACCTCATACCCGAGCCAAGGAAGAATCCACGCTTCCCACATGTTGTTAAGAGAGGAAAAGTAATTTATTTAGTGTTTTTCATCCTGACATAATGCTTTAGAATTAAATGCCCATTGCAGTAATGCTCATCCTGTCAATTGACTAGCGTCAAAAGAGAAAACCCAGTTACATTTAGCGGCAGAAGTGTTACATTTGGTTCGAATCCTGCCTCGGGCATGGATGTGTGTGATGTTCTTAGGTTAGTTAGGTTTAAGTAGTTCTAAGTTCTAGGGGACTGATGACCACAGATGTTAAGTCCCATAGTGCTCAGAGCCATTTTTTTGCTAGATTTGGTGTCAGAGAAAAAACCCTTGGCTTAATATGAGGTGTGAATGACAGTTACTAAAGGTCCACAGTTAGTATTGTTTAATGTGTGAAAGGATAGAGGTTTGCAGAGCAGTCGTAATATTTTCTTTATTTAGAAGTGTATTTTCTCTCATAATTGTAAGAGTTTGTCGAAAATATTTAAAAATCTTTTTAATTCAGTGTAGTAAGATTGTGTAACTAATAGTTTGTAAAATGATGACACGAAATCGTACAAAGTCAGAGTCAGCACCACAAGCGGTTTCTACTGAGGCAGCTATTCAGAGCTTAGTTAATCAGATAGCACAGCTTAAAAATGATAATAATGCATTATTTAAGCAGTTGTGTGAGGTTAGGCAAACCAGTTCAATCCCTCCCACCCTAGATTCCTCAGCAGCAGCCTTAGTAACTCCTTTTTCAGGTAAACCTGGCGAGGACATAACAGCCTTTTTTGATGATTTAGTAGCAGCTGCAAAGTTAGGATCATGGTCAGATGAATAGCTCTTACGAATGACAAAGTTAAGATTGCTAGGAGAGGCTAAGGCACACGTATTATACCATGAAGAATTAAGGAATGCTCCAATATTTGAGGAATTGACGAAAGGATTACTTAAACGTTTTCAGAAACAGAACAGCTGTAGATTTTATAGGGAAAAATTCAACACTATCACTCAGAAGCAAAACGAGTCGTTAGAAAGCTTTGTAGATAGGATTAGAAAAGTTAATATTAACGTCTATCAGTTGACAATTAGTGATGAAGCAAATAAAGTTATTTTACAAGAGGCAGAAGATAGAACTCTGGATACATTTTTACGTGGGTTACCTCCTGAAACGTTACCTCCTGAAACGTCCTGTCGTGTCAGGGCAGAGTTTCCTAAAAATTTCGCGGAAGCTGTATCTGTGGCGACGGCTTTCGAAGTAATAGACATTGCCACCAGACACAAGGAGAAGGGAGATGTATTTTCAGCAGGAGTACGATGTTTTAGGTGCGATCGACCGGGCCATATAGCAGAAAACTGCAGACAACCTCAATGCACTAATTGTCAAAGAATAGGTCACACATTCAAGGAATGCAGGTCTAAGCAAGTTCTTGGAAATAGAAATCAGTTAAACTCAAACGGGAATGTCGGAGCCGCCGCCAGGCGTTCCCAATAAAATTTACTGCCATTAAGGCGAATGTGAAGGCGGAATGCTGGTTATCTGCTACCATACAGGATAAAGAGGCAAGGATACTGGTGGATACATGCGCAAATGTATCAATAGTGAGTAATGAATGCATTGGAGAAAAGAAATATGACCATCCAAGGTGCAGATTGAGTGGGGTAGGAGGAGGTACAGTGACGTCATTAGGGTGTACATCATTGATTTTCTACATTCACGGTGTACAATTTCAAGAATATGTAGAAGTGGTAACAAAGGTAGCGGAAGGGTACGATGCGATCCTACGGCTCGATTTCCTGAATAAACATCACGCTAAAATCGACCTCAGACAGCAAACTGTAGAACTTAGCGGAATAGTGTTTCAGCTAGGTGACACCGCTGCAAAGGGCCCACTGCCGCAAGATTTCCGTAACCGGAAGGCGAAATCAACTACACTGCGTGCAACGTCCTTGAAGGTTGATTCGCGGGGTAAGATACCATTTGGCTCAGGGAAACTTTTCTGGATGACCGTTGACCCCGAGGTACCTACAGATACAATATGTCTAATAGAGCCACTAGAACAAAATGAGGAATTAGATGTATCACACTGTTTTGTACGTAGAAGTGTTGTATGGGTTCAAGACGTTGAAGGAGAAAGAAAAGTACCGGTACATATTGACAATTTCGGAGTGGAGGACAAAGAGTTGCATAAGGGAATATTAGTATCTACAGTCAGTACTTTTGAAGCAGAAGATTTCATTTGGTCAGATGTTACTGATGGTCAGAAACCAGACGCCTATAAAACCGCATTACGCCAGAAGATTGAGCATTTGAAAGGAAATGATAGAGACACGATAGAAGCAGTTTTAGTTGAGTTCCAAGATTTATTTAATGCAGAAGGTCCACTGCCAGCAACAGATATCACACAGCATAGCATCGCAACAGGAAATAGCCCCCCACATAACTCACCATAAGTAATTACAGTGTTAAAAGTCTTTCGCACTGACTGCAAGGCATTGTGCGCCTGTATGCCAACCGATTCGCTGGACTGCACCATGCACTGATGTCCAAGAGATGGCACTATGCCCTCTCAGGCCCGTTGACCATGTGATCCTGGACACGAATTTTGAGCCTAGTTATAAAACTCTGACTGATGGCTTGGCTGTTCACTTACGTGAAATTTCGAAAGAGTGAGCCTGAATAGTGCGCCTTGGCGGCAGTTTATTCATTTTTATTCTATTAATCTAATGGCCCTCCGAATGGTCTGTTGTAGATATTTCCTGACATCTTCGATGCAGTGCGTGTGTGTGTATGCTTAAACTCCAACCTTAAGTAGTGCAAGTTGCTGTCTTCTACGGAGTTGACGTAAGTTGGGCGTCTGTTTGGTTTATCCTTCCGTCTGTTAGCCACCTCTTTGAGTTGTTCTGGGTGTCTGTAACGTCTCTCTTGAGATTTCGTTCAATGTGGCCACGTGGCGTTGCCGGCCTTGATTTCTGTGTACTGCATTTTTCGCCCCTGTTAGCTCAGTGCTTCCATATTGACTCTGGTTCTATTTTGTACTGGACTTGTATTCCCTTCCCGCGTGTATTTATTAAAACTATTTCAGGACAAGTGGTATGGTACCGACCGTTAACACATGTCTTAGTGATTTGTAGTTTGGCAGCGTCAGGGCCTCGCCTTGCGGAAGACGACGCCGGCCTGATAGGGTGGAAGGACGCTCGGAGCTGTGACAACCGACGGACGACAGTTCTGCAAATGGCTCACTGAATCAACAGTTACGTAAAGCAGTTTATATGCATTTCCAAAGCTGCATCGAAAACCCATTTTGGGGTTGTGTCTCAAATGGTTGTTTTTTCTCCTGGAATGGTTGATGGCTTAAGAATTTTACGGAAAGTAATTGTAAGATTTTATTATGGTAACGCACAGAAACTTTAACATTTTCAAAGCAAATTACACAAATTTGGGAAGGTGGGTTGAAAGCTCATTTTGGGGTGTGTCTTAATTTTTTTAATGATTAACACTTCTCTTAAGAACTGGAGGATTGCAAATCTTCCTAAAGCACTCGAGTAAGTCTGTAGTTTGGGCTACGTGTTTCTTTGATTTATTGATGACGTAATTAAGTAAGTCAGCAAGTCGAGTTTTGTTTCTTCTTTAAATGTGTGTGAATTCCTAAGGGACCAAACTTCTGCGGCCATCGGTCCCTAGACTTACACACTACTTAAACTAACTTAGGCTAAGGACAACACACACACCCATGCCCGAGAGAGGACTCGAACCTCCGGCCGGCCGCGAAATCCGTGACAGGGCGCCTTAAACCGAACGACCGCTCAGGGCGGCTTTTGTTTCTTGTTGTTAAAGTGCACAAGCTTAACAGTACTTTCTTTCAATGATGCTCGTTGCTTCAATTTATATATGATTCCTGTGTGCACGTCGTATTCTGACATGGACTTCAATTCACTATTTCTCCTCTCCCTCCTTTTTTGCTCTGCGTTTAACGTGGCTTCTGGATGTTCAACGGCACTGCCTAATTTTGTTATGGAGGAGCTTCCCATTGAAGGGATCGAAGTCCTTGGTAATGATAGAGAAATGGGGTATACCTTTTTTCTGCGCCAGACCTTGATTCTATTTGTGCACCGTCCAGTTCCGGACGGACTTTGGAACGTTCCCGATTTTATAAAAAAGGGTTGCGTTATCTGTTGTGGAAAACTTGAAACGGAACTTTCTGTACCGCTCCAATGTTTTATTGAATTTCTATCACGCAGAAATCATTAGCAAGAGTTTCTTCTCTTGCAGGTAATACCTCAGCTGGTGACCAAAAGGAGAGAATGGACTAAACAGTGTTATTTATTGAATTTTTTTCTGTTGTGTACCACGTTTCCCATTTTCCTTTCCTTTGTGCGGCCTGGACGGTATAAATGAGGGCGTGGTTGAACTAGAAGAAAGCTTTAGGCAGAGATTGTAACACTGCATGAATGGTCGTTCTGTGGTAGGGTAGTACCACCCCCAAGCGTGAACAAGTTTAGCAGAGACGACGTTTGCAGGTCAGGGCAAAGATGACACGTAGGCGTGCGAATTGGCTCTGTCAGGTTGGCGCGCCACCCCCACCACGTTTGTAAGCGAAACGGTTAGGCGAATTCTGTTGGAATAGCACTTGTTCCTGAGCAGCGGCGCGGTACAGACGCA
Organism: Schistocerca serialis cubense; assembly: GCF_023864345.2. Classification (NCBI taxonomy): domain Eukaryota; kingdom Metazoa; phylum Arthropoda; class Insecta; order Orthoptera; family Acrididae; genus Schistocerca; species Schistocerca serialis. The sequence goes on along the minus strand of NC_064638.1, from coordinate 46,560,304 downwards.
GAAGTTGGAGTTCTGCACTTTACGGTAGTATGATGTAAGGTATTGGAATGTTTCAAAACTGCTGCTGATTAAGGTCAGGACGGTGGAAGCAGGTGTAACACTACTGGCAGACCCCCATAAGGGAATTTATTTTCGCTATTTGCTTTAAATTTCCGTAAGAACTTTGGGTTTGTGCCTTGCACAAGCATGGACCATAGGCCCTAAGCTCACGGTCGTATTTTGGGTCTAAGTGTGAAGATAGTCATTTCATTTCATGCCTTTTTGTATGCTCTCTTCCGTATAGTAAAGTTTTGGGGCATTTTTATGATTTTTTCGATGTTGTCTTTGTGTACACTGTTTCCCGCCATGTGCCCAGTTGGAGTAACGGTCATGGCATTAAAGTGTAGATCGGTTATCGCTTAGCTTCAGTACAGTTTCGCTAGTCAGTTAGTTCCGTGATTGTAAACACGTGCCTAAAATTAAATTTGATGTTAGGAAATGTGCGCGGGCTCATTTTGGCGCGAAACGGGATCAATGGCCATTTATAAGAAAACAGGTCAGATTTATCAATATGAGACCAAAATGAATAATTAAACAGTAGTGCACGACTGCAATTAACGGTCGAGTTAATCTGGTGTGTCAAGATTTCGTGAATTTTCCATGCTTTGAGTTACTCCAACTTAGCCACGTGTGCGAGCTGGGACCAATGTTAGTTGGTAGATGTGCGTGTGTCCTCCTCTTTAAACATTTTGCCTTGTTAAGAATGAAGTTTACTGTGTAACTTGCGGAGTACAGTACTGTTTACCTGGTAATGAGCTCCGATTTAGCCGATATTAATACTCGTGTGATTTTGGCACCACTTTGCTTTAGAATAATGGAGCTTGCCGTGAAATGTTCAGTGCGCGATACAGTTTATTAGAGAAATTTCCGTTTTTCGGTATAATTTGTGCAGGTATTAAGACTTACATAAGTCTCCCCGCCACGTGGTACGAGGTAAACGTTATTGAGCTCCTCAAACCACTTTGCTTTAGAATAATGGTGGCTTCCACGCAACCTTCAGTGAACGATACCGTTTATTAGAGAGATTTCCGATTTTTTATAGATAATTCTGCTATCATTAACATTCGCCTAACATTACCGCCACGTGGTACTAGATAATCGTTCTCCCGCCACTTTACCTATTGCTTTATAATTATGTTCACCCTGAAACATGCATAGTAAGGTACTATTTATTTGAAAGAGCCCCGATTTTATGTATAGTTTGATGACCCTGATAGTTGCATCATTTCCCAGCCACTTGGTACTTAGTAAATGTGCGTGTGTGCCCCATTTTATCTATATGTGAACAGTAAATGTGTCTGAAAATTATTTGGTCCAATTTACGGGTTACAATCAAGCGAGCTATGTTTAATAGGGAATGCTGGGTCCTGGAATGCGATGGTGTATCTGTGTAGTCTTAACACATAAATGAATCCGAATTGCCAAACCAAATATAAGCAGACGACTTGCTATATCCTTATGAAACACATGTTGGCACATCGTGCATCCTGTTGGTACCGACCAGTATACTTGAGTTCTCGATAGCTGGACTTGCGCTGCGTTTCAGTTGTAGCACTTAGTAATAATACGAAAAGAGAGCATGGGTCTAGGCGTAACTGTTTGGTTGAATATGTACTTACACTGAAGCCAGGCCAGCACTCCATCACCCCCCTCCTTCCCAGAATTACGAGATAATAACCATAGGCTTATTTCGTTAGAGAGACCTTTGAGAGTAAATAGGGCTGATGTCCTTGCAGTTGTATGACTTTGGTTCTTGCTTAGTACTAATGTGTTAACAGTTGTCTTGGTATCATTTAGACGACAAATTCCAATCAGTATAGTTTGTCAATAGTTTTTCCTCAAAACAGTCATCAATAATTTAATGCCATAGTCAAATTTCAAATAGCTCAAATGACCCAGTACAGAAAATTAGAAATTAATTAATCTTCCCTAAGAGATGAGAGGCAAATGAATCCCATTAGCTAGTCACATGTTTGATCTAATCAACAAATATTGAAAGATCAGATGCCCCCTAATAAGTTCTGTTCAGGTGCTTTCTGTAGCGGCCTTTATAGAAGCGTTATCCGTTGCCTTTATAATTTGGTGGGTTAATTAAACCATCTTATTGAAGCATTAACACCCCAGAATTAAGTCTCGGGTCTATTGTTTCGTGAACCACACGAATTTTGAGCCAAATATGCAGAGGGCAACTTGCATAATCTCTGGCTGGACTTGTTAAGTAACGGTAATCCTCCCACTGGGTAGAGTTACACTGATACTTAACCGAACACACGCCTTGAGGGCTACGTTGCAAACTCCGCAGCATATTTCGCTACGTGCTGGTTTTAACTGTGTGTTGCGTTTTGTGGATCAGTTTCACTGTCCTCAATTCTGTCGGAAATTGCAAGATTTAGTTCATTTCTTGAAACTGCAAGACGATTAGATCTCTGAGTATATGACTCGTCAAATTTACTTATTTCACTGCTACTTCTAACTGTAGCCTTGACAGATTTTATTCATGTGATTGACTGCGTGATTGGTTTTAGGCTGTCCATGTTCAAAAATGGTTCTAATGGCTCTGAGCGCTATGGGACTTAACATATGAGGTCATCAGTCCCCTAGCACTTAAAACTACTTAAACCTGACTAACCTAAGGACATCACACACATCCATGCCAAAGGCAGTATTCGAACCCGCGACCGTAGCAGTCGCGCGCTTCCAGACTGAAGCGCCTAGAACCGCACCGCCACAACGGCCGGCGCTGTCCATGTTATTCCCACCAGTATTTTGTCGGTGCATAGGGACAGTGCAGCTAAATAAGGGATGATTGCATAAAATATGGGACTTCTGGTCACCCTGCCGTGGTCAGTCCGACGAAGAATCAGCAACGCTGGTGCATTGTCCCTAGACTATAGCGAAGACTTCCGGATCCACCCATGTGGGACAGTGGCAGGTTGTGGTGTTACACTCCGAGACTGGTAATTACGGCGAGGCAGCCGTCTCAACCAATAACGGCTGCCGTTGCTCAGTAGCGTGTGCCAGACGTAGCTTTACTGTAAACAGGCAATCGAGTGCGAACGTCATGTACGTCATCGATCCGTCTCACCGCCTGCCTTAGGAGCTACAATGCTGGGGTACTTATGGAGCGAAGTGATGGCCAACGTTTACCTGACGACACATCCCATATGTCTTGCCGCTACGAAGGCATCAGCGGATCTCACTGTGCCGTGCTGGGTTAAAGAGATTTTTCTAGTATGTGACGTGATCCTGTCCTGCGGCTTTGCCGCACTAAATTTCTGCTGAGGGCCGCTGTCTGGCCATCCAGAAACGCTGCTGTTTGTTTTCCCCCGACCCGCTCCAGGTGGTGAAATGTTATTCTTCGCGCCTGCCTCGTGTCGACTCCGCCGTAATGCAAGCGAGATGGCTTCGCTCTGGGGCTTTAAAAATTCTAACCGTTTACTGCCTTGTTACCGTATAGCAACAGGTGAGGTTGACCAGCTATCTGGCCAGTGCTGTCCAAGTTAAATGCGCCGGTACAGCTGTTTGAACGTATGATTCCTGCCGATGTGCGCGTAACGTACAGAATAAACTTTTTACTATTATTGTACTCGACTGTACTCCAGACATGTTGGCTACCGCTCCATGTGAAATGAAATCCAATGAGATACCAGTAAACGCGGAAGAATACATGGTGTAATGTTTTCATCAGTTTTATTCTTGTGAATAACACAGTATACTATCTCTGACAGTGGCTTGCGGAAGAATGGATTGTCATTTCTTCCGAAATTCATATACGAGACTGAAAGCGTCCACAGCGGAGTTCAGTTCGTTATAAAGAGGGATACACACACTCCCGTATTAACGTCCTATAATACTTGTGGAGATATTGCTCATCAGAAAATGTATTATTATACTTCCAGCTCATCCAATTTGCTAGGATAACTGACATTTAGAGAATGACTAACGCAGATCGTCGCAGGCGGTAGCTGCCATGGCGGCCATGTCCCACGGACGTGCAGGAATGCGATGGCGGCCTGCTGCCCGTGGTTGGGGACGGCTTCCTGGTCCTCTGCGCCTCTGAGCTCGCCTTGTGTTGCGAGGCGTCCGGACGTGTTTGGCGTTTGTGGTGAGAAGAAGTTGTCGGAGTGCAGTGCAAGTTTCCGCGTGGATAACTAAAGGTGTAATTTTTCACTTTCAGAATTAAAGAGTAGTTCTGAGACTGTAGTTTGGCGCTGAGAGGTCTTTTTTTCGTGATAGTGAATGTATTCTTCCGTCCCGTGCGGCGAGTTCCGTTGGCGGACCGTCAGGCCATTCTCTTCCCTGCCGGCCGCGGCGCGTTGCGCTTTCTGCCGTCGGCGCGGAGTGCGGCGCTCTCACTGCGAGAGCCACAGCTGTCCGCTGGGTCAGGAGTCCCCGGACAGCAGCGGCCGACTCAGAGGACGCCGTCTACGGAAAGCTGCCTGCAGGTATCGTCAACTGGCCTGTGGCTCCTGTTTCCCGGCGCCACCGAGTAACAGCGCGGCAAACTGCGGAACAAATTACACAGCGTACTGCACTTCACGGAACTGGTTGCACTCGGTTTAGAGGCGAACTACGTGCGCAACGGATCCATAATTTGGGAAGCGACTGCCGTACGGCAAATTTCGTCAGGTGCGCGCTCTGTTTTCCTCACTTTTTTGAAGCATTTCGGACGTGTGCATCGTCTTTTGACTAAGTTAAGCTCCACGTCCGCGAGTATACGCGGACATTGGAGCATACAATCTGTAGACATGAAAAAGATAATAGAAAAAACATTACAGCTTAAGGACATTAGGTGTGAAGAACCCAAGAAGTTCAGACCCCTGCTGCCAGTGCACCAAGTCTCAACGTATTTAACTTACCAGGAATTCTTAGAAGAGCTCTACGAAATAAACCTGAGTGAACACATTGCTAAAGACGAGTTCGATAGCGAGGTTAAAATAAAATTTAAAACAGGACCAAAGAGCAAAAGGACAGTAAACAATATTTTAGAATTGTCGCCAAGAATACGGTTACTGCTGCTTCAGAATGAAAGGGTTTTCATTCAATTTGAATCTTTGTTCATCAATGACTCGGTAGCTGTACAAAAATATTTTAACTGTTGGGCGACTGTTCGGTCACCGATCGAAGGGTTGCGACAAGGACCCAGTATGCGGGAGATGTGCAAAACCGGGACACAAAGTGTCAGAATGCAGGCAGGAGAATCCTCTAAGCTGTATACCTATCAAACCCAGAAATAGAACATGCGATAAGGCAGGTGGCGGGACTGTCCTACATATAAACAGCCCTACGAAAGACAAATAGAGCACATCGAGTACGATGTTCTGGACAACGTCCATTAACAAGGAGAGCCACCATAACTGTTGGAAACCCACCCCCCTAACACATCCAGGGACAGACGTAACTAGTAACATAAACAGGCAAAGTTACAAATCGCCGTCAACTAGAATGAGGTGCTGGTGGCGAGCCGTTGCCTTGCGGTAAAACATGGGTTTTCTACAACCCCCAAATGCCAATACTAATAATGATGTAGAACCTCAGTTCTGGGAGAGAATACACTTTAGGTAATTCAGCGTTACCGACTATATAGGAGATATGTGCATGCAGGGTGCAATTGAATATGAAGTTACCAGGCTCCTGAAACATCACATGTTTGATTGGGTCGTCTTCCAGGCCGGCCTCCTTTTGCGGGTTGACAAACTGGAAGACGAAATGCACATGAGATAGTTCAGAGAAATGTATCGACGTCCTTGAACATCCTTGGGATGAAGATGTCACGCAGTTCACAAGAAATCCAACACCACAGGCAAACACACACAAAGACAACCGTACACTACCCGCACAACAAGGAGAGTGCAAAACAACCAAATGTAGACTCTATATTACAAAATGGTTTAAATGGCTCTCAGCACTATGGGACTCAACTCCTGAGGTCATCAGTCCCCTAGAACTTGGAACTACTTAAACCTAACTAACCTAAGGACATCACAAACATCCATGCCCGAGGCAGGATTAGAACCTGCGACCGTAGCGGTCACGCGGTTCCAGACTGTAGGGCCTAGAAGTGCTCGGCCACCCCTATATTACACTTGTTCGTTTTGCCTATGGGGGTAGCTCACACAGTCACAACGAAAAATAAAATAGTGAGGTAGCTGAACAGAAAGACACCCTTCACCGTCACAACACGAGACACACCCACCCCAAAAATGAACATACAAGGGTCACCTTTCAAAAACAAGTCCCCGGAAGAGATCAAAAACAACAAGTCACTATTAGGAAAAATGCTCAGCAAAAGCACATCAAATTCCACACTACTAGAAACCATAAAGCACGAAGAACATGCTGCACTGCAAAATTACTCGAAACCGGAGCAACAAACAAACAGTCAAGAACACCAACCAGACATAACCATGAACCCCAAGCTGAGTAGCGTTTACCACATAAGCGACGAAAACTCAGAATCTCACCTACGGCTTAGCAGACTAGAAAACAAGGACATATTTCAAACAGCTCTTCGCTATGTAATACGAATCAAGCATGAAAATAGGGATAAAATTTGCTTCCCAACAGCAGGACAAACTGACAGGATGATCCTAAGAGTTGAAAATCTGCCAACGAACCCAAAGAACTAAGTAAGTTTTTATGGGAGGCATGTGTGCGAAGGGGAGACAGCTGAAACGCAGGGAAAGTATACAAGGACTTCGTGAGAGCACGTGGACGTGTGTTCTGGATTTTAAAGAAACCACATCTAAGTGTTTTTCTTTGACTGGACATCCCTTAGGAAGGTAATACAACTAAACTGCCAGGGCAGTACCCTAGTAGACATGTAACTAGGTAGGCTCTTGGAAGAAACAAAAGCAGACATCGCCTGGGTTCAGGAACCCTTTCTGCGAGGCGGGAATATTTCAGGGCTCCCCTTACATTACAGTACTATAGTAGGTACACCGAACGCGAAAGTCGCGATAATAGTAGTTGTCGCGACAATAGTAGTTAATAAAAACCTCATAGTAACACAGATCATCCACTTCTGCTCTGAACCCATCGCCACAGCAGAAATAACAGACAGAAAGAATGTATTCCTCATGTCGTCCATTTACGCTCAGTACTAGTATGATACAGATCCTTTATTAGACAAAATAAAAGACATTGCACGGCATTCAAAAAGAAAGAGGCTGCTCATTCTAACCGGTATCAACGCGAAATGGGAGCCAGAACAAATAAAGGAGGATAAATAGTGGTTGAGATGGTAAATGAACGCAACCTATTCATACTGAGTAGGGAGGGTCAGCCGCCTACCTACTGCGGAGACGCCAGTGGTGTAAGTAACGTAGACCTTTCTCTAGGGAACGCAAAATCTCTTCCACTAGTCAACACATGGAGGGTATGGGATAGAGCCACACACAGCGAAAAAAATGGCTCTGAGCACTATGGGACTTAAGTTCTGAGGTCATCAATCCCCTAGAACTTAGAACTGCTTAAACCTAACTAACCTAAGGACATCACACACATCAATGCCCGAGACAGGATTCGAACCTGCGACCGCAGCGGTCGTGCGGTTCCAGACTGTAGCGCCTGGAACCGCTCGGCTACTCCGGCCGGCCGCCACACTCAGCGACCACAACGCAATCACCATAAGCACAGATATGTCATTACACATAACATGGACCACGAACAGCAGCATTTAATCATAGGAATAGCCGACTGGCTAAAAGTTAGAGATATCGTTGAGGCGTCGTCACTACACATAGTTCAAGGCAGTATAGATTACAAAACGCATATTCTGACAGAGGACCAAGAAAGAGCAAAGAAAGCAGCTATACCACGGGAAAAAAATGAGTGGGGACAGAAACAACCGTGGTCGGCATAACTGGCAAGATTAAGGAAGAAATCACGGGACAAAAGAAAGTACTACCAACAAGCAAAGATAGCTCCTGAAAGACAGATAAGACTTGACCTGTATTGTGACGCTAAACAGAAATACCAGAAACAACTAAAGACAACAAGGCAAGACTACGGGACCAATTTCGTCAAAACCCAGCAACAGAACAACATTTGGGGACAATCCTGCAAGACAGAAACAGAACGAGTTAAGACACCGACAGTTCTGTCAACACTAAAACAAGCTGACGGCACAATGATGAGAGGATGGAGAAGCACAGCAGAATATCTTCTGAACAGGCTACTCCCACATCTCGACCCCACACAAGACGAGCGACACCGCGCTGTCCTAAGAGATGGCATGAGGCAAGCAGACTTAAGAAACAGAAAAGCAACCGGCCCAGACAAAATACTTTCAGAAACATTAAAACAAACGGTAACATAAATCACACATTTTCTTAGTAACGAGGCACTACTAACAGGCAGAATTTTGGGAAACTGGTAATGTAGTAATAATAAGGAAATCACAAAAAAAGAGCAAAAGACCCCAAAATGTACCGACCGGTCTGCCTCTTAAACACTCTCTCCAAGGAACTGGGAAGACAAAATACTTTCAGAAACATTAAAACAAACGGTAACATAAATCACACATTTTCTTAGTAACGAGGCACTACTAACAGCCAGAATTCCCGACTTTTCGGAAACTGGTAATGTAGTAATAATAAGGAAATCACAAAAAAAAGAGCAAAAGACCCCAAAATGTACCGACCGGTTTGCCTCTTAAACACTCTCTCCAAGGAACTGGGAAGGCTCCTGTCTGACTGCCTACAACCGAACAGACACCTCCTCAGGCTAACGCCCCATTAATTCGGCTTCAAGGAAGCTAGATCAATAGAAGACGATGTCAATCAAGCACTGACACTTACAAATAGCATCAGTGATAAATATGTGGCCGCCATAAAAATCGGTATAGCCGGGGCTTTGACAATCTGTGGTGGCTGTCCCTCTTCGCCAGGAAATGAGGCTATCAGTTTCCCTCGTCAATAGCCTCCTCGACTACTGCAGAGGCAGAATGGCGGAGTGGAGGGCTGGTACACACAAGGTTGTCAAGAGAATGACGAAGGGATATCTACAGGGCTCGATCTGTGGACCAATATTGTACGATATTGTAATCGAGCCCGTGCTGAACATGCTGGATGCTGACGACAGGGTAAGAGGTGTGGTGGCACATGCAGATGACCTGCTCGTAGTGCTGTCAGCCAAGTTGAGAGTAGCAATAGAGACAACAGGCATGCAACTGCTTCAGAAAATTAACACTTGGTGCAAAGAAAATCAATTAAAAGTCACTCCCATAAAAACTGTATATTCTTGCTCAGAGGGACATTACAGAGGAATCCAATTCTAAAATTTGGCAATAAAAGCATAAAGAGGAAGCAAGCCACACGTTATCTAGGACTGCCTTTGGCTAAAAACCGATTTTCAGCAATCATATCAAAGTTACAATTAACAAAGCTTCGAAAATCATCCACAAACTAGCAAGACTCAACACAACTCAGTACATATTGCCTATTAAGGCGGTAAGGACCTACCACATCGAGATATTTGACTCCATCGCACGCTTTGCCGCAAGTGTGTGGCCTCACAGACTGAACATAGACAAACGAGACAATTGCAAGACAAGAGTAATAGGGCAACAAGGAGGCACCCCACTCTGCATTGTTGCCAAATGTGTTCAAGATGGCGGGTACAAGGTGGCAATGTCGCGATGATGTCACTGCGGGAGGTTCAAATTTTGGCGAGAAAATAGGTCAGTTGGGCTATCTCTCCAAACATATGGGAAGAGACAGACACTGTGTCACAGACATGTGAGGGCTTCCCAGCCAAACTTCTGCAGTGTAGTCGGAACAGCAGGCACGCTAGCTGTGGGAAACTCACGATGACCTTTTCCTTTGACAGCAGGGGCCCACTGCTCACTGAGTTTGTGGAACACGACGCCACAGTTAATACCCATGGACACGTAGATGTTTTGCAAAAATTGAAGCGTTCCATCGAGTCCAAAAGCCCAGGAGTGTTGACGCACTACGTATTTTTGTTGAAGAATAATGGCCGACCACAGGTCGCCAATGTTGTTTCGATTAGCCTTCAGAAGTGTCACAGGAAGCGCCTACAAATCCTTTGGTGGGTGACTGTGAAACAGCCACTCTGATCTGGCACCCTATGGTTACCATCTCTTCAGTAAACTGCTAAACAGTGGGTCAAAGGCGCTGGTCCTGTCTTAAGTCGTGCGGTTATACAGGCCGTAGTTCCACGGTGGTATAAGGCGACTGAAACGGACGGAGGTTATGTCACAAAATTACATTTTGTCTGTCAAGAGTGTGTCAAGATATGTAAAAGTTTTAATGGTATGGAAAGTAAAATGCATGGCCAAAACATACATTATGCAATCCTTTCAGAGTGATCCTTGTAAAAACATGGCCACCCAAGGCTACACGGTAAGGCAAGCATGAGATACTTACACAACAATTTAGTACGAGAGAGTTGCCGATGGGCAGTTCGTAGAAGCGCACTCACTGCACAATAGTTTCTGCGTATGCGCCTGACGTAACAAGCGAATCCGCAAGAAAGTGTGCGGCCGGCTTGTCCGACGCTCGCGGGTCAGCGTGCCGATAAATCCCGCTCTCTCGTCGACAGTCGCCATCCGTCGCTAAGCGAACGTCATTCCGCCGCCCGATTTCCGTTAACGCGATCAGCCATCTGTAACAGTCACCTGCAGCGAGCGCGCGATGGCTGCGACACGGAACGGCAGCCGCTGCAAAGCTGCTGCCCGGAATGAGTCCAGCACTGGATGTGTATAACTCGTCATGTTTCCTGTCTTGTACATACATAACCGATGAACTACGCACCAAACACGCTGAAGAAAATGGAAAGTCTAGCTGCATGAAGCAACAGTCGATATGAATCACACTTTGTGGAAATGTTCGACACATAACGGCCATTGAATGATTAAAATTTCACTCCGTTTGGAGGTGATGTCTGTCATCAGCAGTGGTCTTATGTGTGGCCATAACAGGCAAAAGAAGACTGAGAAGTGTTGTTAGGCTGTTTCTTTAATAGATATGATGCACTTTCCATGTGTTTTGCTTATACATAGCCAATTTTCGTTCGTCTTCCGCACAGCATTTGCTACTTGATCGTTCCAAGTTAATTAGTTCGTAGCTATAATCCTAGGTATTTAGTTGCACTGACAGTTCCTAGATTTGTGTGGTTTATCAAATAACCGAAATTTAACGAACTCTTTTTAGTACGCATGTGGATGACCTCACACTTTGTATCATTCAGATGAAATTGCTAACTTTAGCATAATACAGGTACCCTGTCTAAATAGTATTGCAATTAGATTTGAACATCATCATCTCCTGTTTTAGTTGATGTCTTTCCTAAATACTTCGAAATATCACCTCGCTGACAGGAAATTCTCGCCAGCTACAAGTGCAATATATATTCGTTATTTGTAGGATAGAAATGTGAAAGCAGTAACATAATTATACAGGTAATTTGTTTGTTTGTGATATTACATTCGACTATTCCTCATTTACAAACAAACTAGAAATGCGTAACCTCCCGGCATATACCCTGGTCTAATTCCAGCTCCACCCCAACCTGCGCGATATCGGCTATCGTTGTGTAGTCAGAAACCCATCACAAACACAGTTCTCGCAATACGTGACTGAAAGATCTACTTCTTCAACCCACGCTCCCAGTCCAGCTGTGCGCCTCTGACAGGAATACAACTTGTACACGATGTTTGCCTACGGCTCACTCCCTTTCCATCGGAATTTCTTAGCCCGATCTTGTCACTGATCTCCAGTCGAGCTACAGCAGCTTCAGTGTCAGTAACATCATCAACATCACGCCTCTAAATTACCATCAGCATCACATTCATACATCGTCACACCAACGTATCTCGTTCCAGTTCATCGAACTTGAACTTTTTATCATCCTTTTTCTTTAAGATTGTTGTAGTCATTACCTTTACGAATGAAGAACAGATACATCAGTGCTGCCAGCTCGCCCCAAATTGGAACGAAATTGTGAAAATGAATAAAAAGGATATTTGTGATTTTTAATTGTCATTGAGAATACTCAAACTTAAAATGCAAATGAAAAATTTCTGCGGTAAGTGACAGTTAGCATAACCGTATTAAATACACTCCTGGAAATGGAAAAAAGAACACATTGACACCGGTGTGTCAGACCCACCATACTTGCTCCGGACACTGCGAGAGGGCTGTACAAGCAATGATCACACGCACGGCACAGCGGACACACCAGGAACCGCGGTGTTGGCCGTCGAATGGCGCTAGCTGCGCAGCATTTGTGCACCGCCGCCGTCAGTGTCAGCCAGTTTCCCGTGGCATACGGAGCTCCATCGCAGTCTTTAACACTGGTAGCATGCCGCGACAGCGTGGACGTGAACCGTATGTGCAGTTGACGGACTTTGAGCGAGGGCGTATAGTGGGCATGCGGGAGGCCGGGTGGACGTACCGCCGAATTGCTCAACACGTGGGGCGTGAGGTCTCCACAGTACATCGATGTTGTCGCCAGTGGTCGGCGGAAGGTGCACGTGCCCGTCGACCTGGGACCGGACCGCAGCGACGCACGGATGCACGCCAAGACCGTAGGATCCTACGCAGTGCCGTAGGGGACCGCACCGCCACTTCCCAGCAAATTAGGGACACTGTTGCTCCTGGGCTATCGGCGAGGACCATTCGCAACCGTCTCCATGAAGCTGGGCTACGGTCCCGCACACCGTTAGGCCGTCTTCCGCTCACGCCCCAACATCGTGCAGCCCGCCTCCAGTGGTGTCGCGACAGGCGTGAATGGAGGGACGAATGGAGACGTGTAGTCTTCAGCGATGAGAGTCGCTTCTGCCTTGGTGCCAATGATGGTCGTATGCGTGTTTGGCGCCGTGCAGGTGAGCGCCACAATCAGGACTGCATACGACCGAGGCACACAGGGCCAACACCCGGCATCATGGTGTGGGGAGCGATCTCCTACACTGGCCGTACACCACTGGTGATCGTCGAGGGGACACTGAATAGTGCACGGTACATCCAAACCGTCATCGAACCCATCGTTCTACCATTCCTAGACCGGCAAGGAAACTTGCTGTTCCAACAGGACAATGCACGTCCGCATGTATCCCGTGCCACCCAACGTGCTCTAGAAGGTGTAAGTCAACTACCCTGGCCAGCAAGATCTCCGGATCTGTCCCCCATTGGGCATGTTTGGGACTGGATGAAGCGTCGTCTCACGCGGTCTGCACGTCCAGCACGAACGCTGGTCCAACTGAGGCGCCAGGTGGAAATGGCATGGCAAGCCGTTCCACAGGACTACATCTAGCATCTCTACGATCGTCTCCATGGGAGAATAGCAGCCTGCATTGCTGCGAAAGGTGGATCTACACTGTACTAGTGCCGACATTGTGCATGCTCTGTTGCCTGTGTCTATGTGCCTGTGGTTCTGTCAGTGTGATCATGTGATGTATCTGACCCCAGGAATGTGTCAATAAAGTTTCCCCTTCCTGGGACAATGAATTCACGGTGTTCTTATTTCAATTTCCAGGAGTGTAATTACATAAAGGCAATTCACATCAAGCCATCAGCAACGATCTGAGGTGAACTTATCATGCACTGTCTGATTCGTATTACGTTCTCTGGGCTTCTTTGTCTAAGAATCATGATGTACTTACTGTGGTGTCACCGCCAGACACCACACTTGCTAGGTGGTAGCTTTAAATCGGCCGCGGTCCATTAGTACATGTCGGACCCGCGTGTCGCCACTTTCAGTGATAGAAGACCGAGCGCCACCACACGGCAGGTCTAGAGAGACTGACTAGCACTCGCCCCAGTTGTACAGCCGACTTTGCTAGCGATGCACACTGACGAAGCCTAGCTCATTTGCAGAGCAGATAGAATAGCCTTCAGCTAAGTCAATGGCTACGACCTAGCAAGGCGCCATTAGTAACATTGCATGTATCTAAAGAGTCTCACTTGTATCGCCACAGTCTCCAGATGTACCACAAGGATGGATTAAAGTTAAGTATTCCAGAAGCTACGTACTTTTCTTTATAGCATTCATTACGTTTCCTGTTTCAGACCTCACGCCCATCTGCGTGAGCTTAGCGCGTGCCTTTCGGCTTCCTCGCATTGTGTCTAGGCTGTCTTGCCTAGACCCAACACTTACAAACTGGGAGAACATCAGTTTGTCACGTAGTCAACAGTAACTCTGCAGGCATTCAGTGGCGGCTTGCGTGTAGGCACTGTGTAAATGTAGCACCTGCTATTTCCTTCCACTTCATATTATCAATAGTGTTTAATACAATGAATTCTTTATTTGTACTTGTACAATGTACACTACTGGCCATTAAAATTGCTATACCATGAAGATGACGTGCTACAGACGCGAAATTTAACTGACAGGAAGAAGATGCTGTGATACGCAAATGATTAGCTTTTCAGAGCATTCACACAAGGTTGGCGCCGGTGGCGACACCTACAACGTGCTGATATGACGAAAGTTTCCAACCAATTTCTCACACACAAACAGCAGTTGACCGGCGTAGCCTGGTGAAACGTTGTTGTGATGCCTCGTGTAAGGAGTAGAGATGCGTACCATCACGTTTCCGACTTTGATAAAGGTCGAATTGTAGGCTATCGCGATGGCGGTTTATCGCATCGCCACATTGCAGCTCGCGTTGGTCGAGATTCAATGACCGTTAGCAGAATATGGAATCAGTGGGTTCAGGGGGGTAATACGGAACGCCGTGCTGGATCCCAACGGCCTCGTATCACTAGGAGCCGAGATAACAGGCATCATATCCGCATGGCTGTAACGGATCGTGCAGCCACGTCTCGATCCATGAGTCAACAGATGGGGACGTTTGCAAGACAACAACCATCTGCACAGAACAGTTCGACGACGTTTGCAGCAGCATGGACTATCAGCTCGGAGCCCATGGCTGTGGTTACTCTTGACGTTGCATTACAGACAGGAGCGCCGTCGATGGTGTACTCAATGACGAACCTGGGTGCACGAATGGCAAAACGTCATTTTTTCGGATGAATCCAGGTTCAGTTTACAGCATCATGATGGTCGCATCCGTGTTTGGCGACATCGCGGTGAAAGCACATTGGAAGTGTGTATTCGTCATCGCCATACTGGCGTATCACCCGGCGTGATGGTATGGGGTGACATTGGTCACACGTCTCGGCACTTCTTGTTGGCATTGACGGCACTTTGAACAGTGGACGTTACATTTCAGATGTGTTACGACCTGTGGCTCTACCCTTCATTCGATCTCTGCGAAACCCTACATTTCAGCAAGATGATGCACGCCACCGTGTTGCAGGTCCCGTACGGGCCTTTCTAGATACAGAAAATGTTCGAGTGCTGCCCTGTCCAGCACATACATCAGTTCTCTCACCAATTGAAAACATCTGGTCAATGGTGGCCGAGCTACTGGCTCGTCACAATACGCCAGTCACTACTCTTGGTGAATTGTGGTATCATGTTGAAGCTGCATGGGCAGCTGTACCTGTACACGCCATCCAAGCTCTGTTTCACTCAATGCCCAGGCGTATCAAGGCCGTTATTACGGGTACTGATTTCTCAGGATCTATGCACGCAAATTGCGTGAAAATGTAATGACATGTCAGTTCTAGTATAATATATTTGTCCAATGAATATCCGTTTATCATCTACATTTCTTCTTGGTGTAGCAATTTTAATGGCTAGTTGTGTACATAGACAGCAAAAATCGCAACAGCAAGAAGAAGTTGTCCGATGTAAACGAAAGTTGGTTGGCGTGTTCGTGCACCTGGAAGATTGTGTCTGCTCTGACGTCGCGGCGGTCGCAGAAGAGTGTCGCTAGTAGCGCCTCTGTGAGGATGCAAATCAGTTTTGCTTTAAATACACGTTGTAACGGCGGTGAGCGATAATTATCTTTGAGACTGGACGTGGTGAGCTCATGTTAGTCGAGAATGCCTTTAAGGCGACAAAGGCACTGAGTTTGAACGAGGTCCTGTAATACGGCTACGAGAAGCAGGATGTTCCCTCTACAGTACTGCACAAAGACTGCGGCCACTGAAGACGACTGCTGGCAGCGGTGGTCGCGAGAATGTACGGACCCCGGACGACCACGTGGCAGTGCCGAGAGGAGAGACCGTCGTTTCCGGAGTACCGTTCTGGAGCGTTGACCTGCGTCTGCAGCAGCAGTCTGAGCAGCAGTTGGCTCCACAGCGACGCAGTCAGCTGTAACGAGTCAGTTACGTCGAGGGCAGCTAAGAGCCAAAAGCCCTGCAGCGCCCTTCCTGCTGACCCCAAACCACCGCCATTTGCGACTTCAGTGGTGTCAAGCGACAGCTCACTGGAGGGCAGCTGGAGGTCTGTTGTGATTTCTGATGAAAGCTGGCTCTGTCTCGGAACCACTGTCGGCCAACTGTTCGTTATAGGGATGCCAGTTGATGGCCTGCAGCCAACCTGTTGGCGTGATAAACACACTGGACCTACACCTGCAGCTGTGGTCTGGGGTGTGGTTTCGTATGACAGCAGGAGCACTATTGTGGTGATCCCGTGCACCCTGACTGCAAATTCATATGTCAGTACTGTGACAACGAGACGTTGTTGTACTGCCATTCATGTACAGCATTCCAGTGGTGGTTTCCAGCAGGATAGCTCTAGCCCACAACCGCTGCTGTAACCCAACATGCTCTACAGAGTCTCGACGCGTTGCTTTGACCTTCTCGCTCACCAGATCTGTCTCCAATCCGGCACACGTGGGACATCATCGGACGACAACTCCAGCGTCATCCACAAACAGTATTAACCGCTCCTGTACTGACCGACGGAGAGCAACAGGCGGAATCGCCTGCGCGTGGCCCAGTAACTCCAAGCAGCAAGCAGCGCGGCAGCGCTAATTAAAAGCCGGAAGTAGTTTTCCGGAGTTTTTCGTTATCAGCGCCGTAATCTCCATAAGAATAACACAGACCGGAAGTGAGATTTTGAGCAACACGGGTCAAGTAAATATAAGGCACGCTGAAAAATTTCCAAGTCCGAATCAAGGTCACGCGCAGCCAGAACAGTACAGCGCGACACAAGAGACGCACACAGCGCCATGCCCACAAACTGATATCCGGCACCTGTACAACACAGTGCATGCACGTTTGCACGCTTGCATTCGACATTGTGGGGGTTACACCGTTTATTAATGTACCAACATTTAAAAATTACATTAATCTGTGATCTTGCAGTGTCGATCACTTAAATATCTTCCCTAGACAAAAACATTCCCGAATTTTCATTTCTCTACATTAATTACTTTTCGGTGTTGCGATATTTTCTGCTTCAGAGTGTAATCATTATGCTTAATGTCAGAAGGAATCCAACAATTTATGAAAAAGATACAAAAAAATTCCGCTTCACACTTCCAGCAGCATGGTTTTCGGTTGTTGAGCTCATGCGCGCACAGAAAGCTGTCAGAGTGGGTGCCGCGAGGGAGGGGGACACACAACACTGGCTCTTCTGCAGTGCCGAATCTGACGAGGCGACTGCTGCTGGGAGACGGGCGGTCTTCTTTTTTAACCCAGCTGTGTTGTGCTTAAAAAGGGTGTTTCATTTTATTGAATGTGATAAATTGTAGAATGACATTATAGCTCTGTTTCCAGCTGTTCTTTCCGATTACATTTCTTTCAATTCTTTTGCGAGAGAGAAAACTTTAACCATGGCCGTGTAGCCCCAAGAAATAAAGTCTGTGACTGTAAACCACAGGGTTCATGAAAATATGTGACCTTTAAAAAGTCATTCAGTCAATAACAAATTCAGATCAAACCACTGCAGAGGCAACAGTAATTTCAAATACCTGAATGATGTTAATTTCAAGTTTTGGTTATTCTAATGAAATTATACCTCATGCTGAAATAATTTGCAACGAAATGCACTCTCAAGAAATTAGTGTATTTAAAGGTAAAGCACATGTAACAAATTTCATAAGTGTTTTTTTTAGTATTTGCCGACTGCCTTGCCGCAATGGTAACGCCGGTTCCCGTCACATCACCGAAGTTAAGCGTTGTCGGGCTGGGCTAGCACTTGGATGGGTGACCATCCGGTCTGCCTGACACTTTTGGCAAGCGGGGTGCACTCAGCCCTGAGGAGCTACTTGATTGAGAAGTAGCGGCTCCGGTCTCGTGAAGTGACACACGCCCGGGAGAGAGATGTGCTGACCCAGTCCCCTCCATATTTGGATCCAGTGACGCCTGTGGGCTGAGGATGACACGGCGACTGGACGGGACGGTTGGACCTTCATGGCCTGCTCCGGCGGAGTTTAGTTAAGTTTCAGTTTAGGATTAAGAAAGTGGAAGTTCTGTGAGAATACTTCAAATACACCCATGCCAAAAGCAAGGGAAGGGTGTGATAATGCACAAATACTCTTCCAATGAGCACACAGTAGATGCTAAATTGTTCAACAAGGAATGCTTCATCAGATTCAAGAATGAACAACGTATAGAAGACGTAGCACTGACCGCTGCAGCTTATCTCTAGAATGACAAAGAAAAGCTTGGAATTGAGCAAAAAGTATTCTATTGTGAGTCTGATATTCGCAAATATTGCAGATTAACTGAGCTGCTGATATTTACCTAGAAAATCAATCTGGCAGATGTTGTTTGTGAAATTACGAAACTTATAGAAAGTGTTGTTAACAGTTCCCATGACTACATGAGAGGCAGAATGCTGATTTTCAAAAAAAAAAAAAAAAAAAAAACTTTACGAAATATCGCTATGAATTCGAAAAGACTAAATGCGCTTAAAGCGCTTTCAATGGAGAAAAATGTTCTCAGCTGTCATCATCCACAGAATACGGAACAAATTTTTCATATTTTCGCACAAATTAAAAAAAGAAGAAAGGATTTAATTTTTAAATGCTTAGATCAGACTCCAACTGTAACAATTTAAGTTCAAGTGAGTAAAAATGTTTGATTCTGTTCTTTAGGATTCTATCAAGTTTCTAAAAATTCTGTTTTTATACACGTTCGTTTCTGTTTACATCATATCTAAACTGAGGCTAAAAATTTTCTGGAGCAGCTCCCTCACTATTTTTAGCTACGAACTGTCAGTGCAAACATAGTTCAGCAAACTTGGTCTGCCGTACTCATGTCAGATGTCCGGTCTTGTTCCTAAATACCCTGAACTCTGGGCACTGTAACGGATCGGGCGTGTCTGGTCCAGCGGTACAGTGTTACTGAACTGCCTACTGCAGCAGCAAAGCGATATAAATAACAGTAAATGGTGTCACGTCTACAGTAGTGGTTTCTTTAGCTGGCATAGAACTGAGCGTCAGTACTGGTTCATTCCTTGGCGTCAGACCTCTGAAAGCAAATCAACAACGATTATGGGCCGCGAGCAGATCACATGAAGGAAAAGCGATTCCACACGGGCCATTTATAGTGAAATCCTAAGGCTGCTGTACACGGGGCCAGAATGGCAGCCAGTTCTGGCGATCAGAAGTGGACGCCACCAGTTTTACCGGCCAGTAAGCTTGTACCCGAAGCCAATTATGGCTTCCAATATTTTCCCATCTGTGGCCGCCAGTGTGTCGTGACAGGTGGTAGAGTAAACAGTTTTAAGTGTTTCTTGGTGAAAAATATGAAATGTGACAGTGATAGTGAGTTTGAGGAGGCTTTTAACGAAGTGGTGGATGAAATTGTTGTCACTTTAAGTGAGGAGGGGAGAACCACTTTAAATCAACATAGACTGTGGGCAAAAGACTGGGTAGGTCGAAGAGAAACCCTTAGAGCATCATCCACTTTGTTCCGTAAACTGTCAGTGGAAGATCCTTTAGAATACAAGAGACAATTGAGAATGACTGTTGAACAATTTAATGAGCTTTTGAGCACAATTGAACCACAGGTAGCCAAGAGAGATACTATTATGAGAAATGCAATAACTCCTAAACAGAAACTAGAGGTTACGCTGCGGTATTTAGCAACTGGCGATCGTTTTCAGTCTCTGGCATTATTATTTCGCATACCAGCAACCACAATTTCAAGATTCATTCCTAAAGTTCTCCAGTCAGTCATAACTGGATTACACCACTACTTAAAGGTGAATTTTACTGGTTGATTATTGTATAATTTGATATAACTAGAATTTTAGAAAGTCGTCTAGGCATACCATCTATTAATTATGTAATTTTTTAACTGATTATTTTATCAGTATTATTGAGAAACAAAAAAATCTATATCTATAATCTACTATTACGATACTTTGTCAAGGCAAATAAAAAGTTCATCCGTTTTTCCTAAGGTATTATTATTGACCCAAACCTTTTTTTCAAATGAAACATTACTTTATGTATGCATTAACTCAGTCTTTATTTCTGGAGAAGTTACTCAAGTTTCTGTATAGCATATCATCAACTGTGAATAGGTCTGTGCCCAAACTGGAAAGGTCTTCCTCTTCATCTGACACATGAGAAGAAGTACTTCCATATGGTGATGCAGAAGTAACTAGTGAATCTGGTGGCAAGTATTTAGCTTTTCATTGGTGATAAGGCTCTGGAACTTTTCTTGCAAGATTGCAGAGCTTCTAGCAGGAAGTGTTCTCAATTGTCCAGCAATTTGTTGGCCAAACAGTTCGCACTCGTCCACAACTTTTTTTTGGAAGATGATGGTCTATCCATTGTAATTTATTGTAATTTGTTAATTGTACTTTCAACTTTGGAAAGTATTGAAATGCGTCTTTTCTTTGCTCCTGGCGTCGCAAATTGGTTTTCTTCCGCCGATGATCAAGTTGCTTTTACTGTGCTCTTAGCAATGCTATCATCATCCATGTCTTCAGTATTTTCTTCTTCATGTTCTTGAGGCTCAGTAAGGACACTAATGAGTTCCTGATGTCCACCATAACATTCTTCAGTGCGACTTTTCTGAAAAATACAAATGCGACATTGCAGAAATTTTGCAACGATTTGCAGATTTAAATAGTATATTGTTTGGTTTTGACATAGACTAACAAATCAATAAATTATATTTTAATGTTTATTTATTTATTTTGTTGAAGGTATCTCAATCTTTGGAAGAGTGGAGACATATATAAAATAGTTTTGAGATCAAATGGAATTTTCCATTCTGTTGTGGTGCATTGGATGGTAAACGCATAGCCATCAAACGTTGTGCAGAATTTTACAATTACAAAGGGGGTTACATCATAATACTGTTGGCTTTGGTTGATGCCGAATGTAAATTCATTTATGTAGATATGGGAACAAATGGAAGGGCTAATGATGGAAGTGTGTTTGGGCTGTCTACTTTGAAAACAGTCATTGACAAAAACAGCCTGAATTTGCCTTAGGAATACATTATTGTAGCAGATGACGCATTTCCCTTGTATACAAATTTGATGAAACCATTCTCAAGGAGAAACTTGTCCTTAGAAGAACGGGTATTCAACTACCGGTTATCAAGAGCACGAAGAGTTGTTGAGAACGCTTTCGGCATATTAGCAGCTAGAGTTAGAATATTTCGAAAAGACATTGAAGTTAATTTATCCACAGTTGATGTAATTGTGCAGTCTGCATGTACGATTCGCAACTGGTTACGTGCAGTATCGCCAGGGTCGTACTTTGAAAGGGGATGGGCTGTTTATGAAGACAAAGAAACAGGAGTGCTGCATCCAGGACTATGGCGCACACCTGGAACGGAGCTACCATCCATACGTAGTGTTCGTACAGCAAACGCCTACTCAAAGCAGGCATCAGAAAAGAGGAATAAAATGGATGCTTACTTCAGCAAAGGAGGACAAGTTCCTTGGCAAATGAAGGCCATTGGAATGTAAATATGGTGGAAGATGTTTAGTAATTAAAACTTCTGATTTTACCTACTTTTGTACAACGACTTAGCTCTTTTACTCTTAGAAAAATAGAATTTTAATTATCTCTAATAAACAGTTAAATCTCGAGATATAAAAGCTTGTAAATACTTTTTAGTTAATAATCAATAAAAATTAGTTATCAAATTATTAAAAAGACTGTTTCATTTTACCATTGAAAGTTTTGCTTACATTGGAAAATATAATTAAACTTTTCCATGTATTAACAATTCTAACATTCTAAACAGCCAATTTCTAGATATTTTTAAATTTAGTAATTTTCAAGCCATGTACTTAGAATAGAATACGTAAATTTACCAAATTTGATTGAGAGTCTCGAGGTACGACGACGCTGCTCAGAAACGTGTCAGCCGTATTGAACCAAGGCAGCTTCGGCGTATAAACATCATCAGCCCCAGCTCCGCTTCTTTCTGACGAGACAACTTTTAGTAACTTACTTCTGTATGTTGTCTTGATAGTCTTTATTCTAGCTCTCAAAAACGCAACATCGGGAACAACTATATCCTGACTTTCAAGGTCTTCTTTCAGGTTCAAAATACTACTTTCCCCTTTTGTTTCGTTGGAGTAATCTTCATGGCGTATATCCCACAGTAGTTCATTGTTTTGGAATGTTTCTAAAAATGTTTCAATATTATCAGGCCCCAACTTCACGTTCTTCTTAGTACCGGTATCTTTGTTTGCTATTGAACAAGACATATCAAGTCACTACACGACAGCACGGCACAACTGCTTGATCTAGGCTCAAAAACAACGGCACAGCTCCTTACACGACGGTTGAATCAGCTCTACTGGCTGCCACTACACTTAAGAAATGTCCAATAAGGCCACCGGTAGATCACGTGACCTGCTACTGGCCGCCTCATCGGCCACTAAAATCAAACATGTTTGGTTTTACTGGCGGCCACTCGCCAATGGCCGTGGAAGGCGCCAGTACCCCTATACACAAGGCCAGTAGCGGCGGCCAGTACTGGTCAGTTGTAGGGGACGCCACTACTGGCCCCGTGTACAGCAACCTTTAGTCAACCGAAACCTCTGCCAACTACCAAAAAATTTCAAATAATAAGGAAAAAAGGAACATGTACTGGACGGAGATTCGAGGCTAGGGTGTGCTGGGCCGCCGCGGTTAGCGGGGAGAGGTGAACGCTGACATGGAGTTGTCTTCCCATCCACAGACTCACCTGTCTAAGCAAAGCTACAATGCCAAAAGTAATGCATTCGAGTAGCTGTCTCTTTCCACTGAGAATGCAATTTTGTGCTATGGCGACTAAACGGGAGCGTGTTGTGATTACTTTCGCTGACCAGCTAGCTACTACCCATGAAGCTGAGAAAGGAATTTTACTGAAAACGTTGCAGCTAATTACAGAGTTGGTGCTTCTGTCGATTCAGAACGGGTGAAGTCGTGATCTAAATTTGTAGAGTAATTTGTGAAAAATCCAATAGGAAAAACAGTGAAGAGTTTCGAGTAAAAGAGATGCCTTGTCAGGCTTGAAACTGCAAAAAGAAGCTAAAATATTGGCTGTTGCTAGGCGAGGAAAGAAAAGATTTTTCTTCAAGCAGCGGGTGGTTAACGGGTTTAGAAACAGATATGGCATTCCGCAATAGAATGTGTGTGGACTAAAAGTTATTTGCAGACCCGGACGCGATATGTTTTCAAAACAGAATTTGGAGATTACACCCAAGGCTATACTAAGCATCGATTTTAGATTTTACAATGGCCTGAAACGGGAGTTAATTTCAAGATGTTGTCTCCAAAACCTTTCAGCCCCCTCAAATGAAATGTCTGCTTCATGACACAAAATGAAAAAAGAAACGCTTCCGGCACACGTAGACTGCCCCTAATGTGTTTCGGGAAGGTATTCTTGATCAACGGTATTTTTGGATAACTTGTGAACTCATTGCCAGATGGTTTAGTCATCAGTTCGTAGCGAGAGTTGAAAAGTTATAACTAAAAAGGTCTGCTTAACAAAGACATCGCATGAATTCTCAATCCGTCTACATGTCATTGCGAGTTAAAAAGTTGCGATATTGTTTTGCATTTTCTTCCCCCAAGTGTTACGTCTGTATCTGTCACTGGCTCAAGACATAACAGCATTTAAATGGCGCTACCTGGGACTGTTTGTGAGAACGATCCTACAAAACAGTGACATGCAAAACAACAATGCGAATGATGCGATGGGGGAAGTAAATACGAAATACGTAATATATTGGTGAATGCAGGCCTACTAATGTCAAAGCAGAAATTCTTCATAGGTGCTGTAGAAAGTTGTATGATTGGCATGAAGAAAATGATTCGTAAAATTTTGAGAACTTGACACATATTGTAAGGAGAATTCGCGGGTAAGGAGACATGGATACTTGCGATGTAGATGAATGGGTAGTGGCGGACGATTCACAAGAAATAACAGACCAAGAAATTGTGGAAACAGTGTTCCAGTGAAACAACTGACGCGCTCAAAGAGGCGAAGTAGATAATGTGAAAGACAGAGTGACACCGGCGATGGTTTTCGAGTACTGGTGGTAGGTCTGTATTAATAATTTATCTTTCGAAAACCTGCTTGGTGTAGTATAACACAGAAATCACGGTATATGTTTTGTTTTTATAGCAGGTTTCTCCAAGATTTTTTGAGCAATGCATTCTGTCAACGGCTGCTGTTGTCCTTCTAGTGAAACGATGGCGGGACATTGCTGCTCGAAAACGTGGCAGAGACACAAGAAACAAACAATAATTACCGACTTTTTTGAATGAGTAATTCGCATGCAACAAACTACTGTATTACGAACAGCGCATTCTATACGAATGTAATGTAATCCTTAAAAGGTAATTCTTACTTTCATAAAGAACATCCTACAAAGAGAGTTTTGAATTCGTTTGATCTTCTAAACTTTTTAAAAGTACTTACTGTAATTACAATACAAAGTACTGCAGTACATCTTAGAGATTCATAGGCTAACCAAAGAAACTGTTACCCAAGACGTCTTCCCCTCCTTTAATTCGGTTTCACTGTATAACACCAATCGACAAACCCGGGGCACGGTAAACCGGCACCAGTTGCAAGTATCCTATTTAACGAAACTTCCTGGCTGATTAAAACTGTGTGCCCGACCGAGACTCGCGTACAGGGTCCCGAGTTCGAGTCTCGGTCGGGCACACAATTTCAATCTGCCAGGAAGTTTCATATCAGCGCACACTCCGCTGCAGAGTGAAAATCTCATTCTGGATCCTATTTAACGGTTTCCATGGCCAACAAAAATTTGATTTTCAATGTTTCATACACTTATTGACGGAAATTAAAATTTTTAAATGTTGTCACAATTTGTCGTTAAGACGGATAATCTTACGTTGCAGGTCAAACACAGTAAGACAAGAACACTCATGCTCATAAATTAAGGATAATTGCAGAATATCGTGCCACACAACGTGGCGCTCCAAAAAACTGGCGCTAATAGCATAGGCACATAGGCAACACACACGACACAGATTTGTAAGTCCACAATATTGGTGATAAGTTGAGAAAACCGTCCCGGAACACATGTGCTACAAAGCGCCACTGTTTCCTGCGCATGTACCCCGACATCAGTATGGGATATGATTGCCATGCACACGTACACAGGCCGCACAACGGGTTGGCATAATCTGGATCAGGTGAGCGAGCAGCTGCTGGGTTATAGCCTCCCATTCTTGCACCAGTGCCTGTCGGAGCTCCTCAAGTGTCGTGGGGGTTTGAAGACGTGAAGCGATATATCGACCAGGAGTATCCCAGACGTGCTCGATGGGGTTTAGGTCTGGAGAACAGGCAGACCACTCCATTTGTCTGATACCTTTTGTTTCAAGGTACTCTTCCACGATGGGAGCTAGGTTGGGTCGTGCGTTATCATCCATCAGGAGGAAGGTGGGACCCACTGCACCCCTGAAAAGGCAGACATACTGGTGCAAAATGTCCAGATACACCTGACCTGCTACAGTTCCTGTGTCAAAGACATGCAGGGGTGTACGTGCACCAATCATAATCCCAACCCACACTATAAAATCACGACCTCCATATAGGTCCCTTTCAAGGACATTAATGGGTTGGTATCTGGTTCCTGGTTCACACCAGATGAAAACCTGGTGAGAGCCACTTTTCAGACTATACCTGGACTTGTCCATGAACATAAACTGGGACCACTGTTCCAGTGACCATGTCACTGTGTTCTTGACACCAGGCTTTACGGGCTCTCCTGTGACCAGGGGTCAGTGAAATGCACCTTGTAGGTCTCCAGGTGTCTGTTCAGTTGTCTGTAGACTGTGTGTCTGGAGACAACTGTTTCAGTGCCTGCAGTAAGGTCCATAGCAAGGCTACCTGCAGTACTCGGTCGCCGTCTGCGGGTACTGGTGGTGATATATCGGTCTTCTTGTGGTATAGTAAACTGTGGACATCCCGTACTGTAGCGCCTGGAAACGTTTCCTGTCTGCTGGAATCGTGGCCATAATCTTGAGATCACACTTTGTGGTACACGGAGAGCCCGTGCTATGACCTGCTGTGTTTGACCAGCCTCCAGTCGCCCTAGTATTCTACCCCTCATAACGTCATCAATATGTGTTCTTTGAGCCATTTTCAACACACAGTCACCATGAGCGTGTCTGAAAACTTCTCCACACTTACTCGCTGCACCGTACTCTGACATGCAGCAGCACACCTCAGCATATGTCGACTGCTGCCAGCGCCACTGTGCGACTTTGCGACGACCTGTAGGGAATCAGTCTACCCATGCCACATAGAACTCATATGCTTTCCATTGTGTGCCAGCCTAGTCCGCTGTAACTAGCTATGATGTCACAAATGTTGTGCAATGCCTTAAAAGTAAAGTAAATAATCTGAATAGTTAATAGCATGTCAGAAGTGATGCTAAAATGATGTGTTAAGTTTCAGTTTAGTAACAGATTTCGAAATTTGGATGTTTCATGTTAAAAACATCAGTGCAACAGGAAGGAGCTGGAAACTTCAAAATTTATATTAGGACTCCTTTTTCATTGTAATTTAATGGAAATACCATACTGGATCTCACAGAATAATATTTTGGTTGAAATTCATGATTATCTGTTTTTGTGTCCTAAAAGTACAGAAGCAAGATAGATTAAGTAAGTGATTAGACCAAGCTAGAATGTTTACATTTAGGTTGGATGTAGATACGCTATAATAACAAAGATATGAGAAGTTACCAAAAGGTAGCTATAAAATTATAGCTGTAGCGTCTCTCCAAAGGGAACGCTCAGAGCTCATCTGTTGCATGCAGTGCAACTAAAAAAATTCTCTCGCCAAAAGTATTTAACCTAGTCGCATCAGAATTTTATTATAGACACGTACCTGTGTGCTGATTGCACAATTAAATTGAGAGCTTCATCGGCCTTCAGCGAATGAGGCAATTGATTATTTAGTAACTTGAAGTGGAGCTCCACTAGCCCCAGCGGCTAGTCAGGAAGGCAAATTCTGTCGGCTATGCCTTCGGCGGTCCGCACCGTGGCTGTATAAATAAGAGCGCTGCGAGCTAGAGTCAGGCCCCAGTTCTCTTCTAGATTCGTACCAACGCGCACTCCATGTTGGAAGCCACGTCGCGTCTGTGCAGTTGCAAGGAACAGCCTTGGATGCTCTATTACGTTAACTCGGTATGCACGTAACAATGAGTTCGCATTGTGGTAAAGTGTTAATTGTGGAACGACCTCGGAACAGTTTCATTACCTAGGAATAATAGGATCCGCGCAATAGACTCTGAACAGCTCTGATACTATAAGAGCTGACAGTAGCATTGCTTGGGTAAACTTCTGTTTGGAACTTTACGCTTTACCGTTTTCTGAATATAGTGAAAATTCTTATAGTAAACTGCATTTTCTATGAATCCCAGACATCATCCTCAATCCTCAGCGTAATAAACTTCAGTGATCAAATAACTCTATTTCTCCATCAGAGTGGGCACAGTGAACTTTAATTATAGGCATCACGTTTTTGCTAATCAATTTTCTCGTTGCTAACATAGTCGTTAGAGAGCCTGTGTTGTGAACGGCAACAGCAGAAAAATTTCCACCCACCTCCCCGCAGACCGCAAGTCAAATGCACCGCATGGTCATTCTGCGAGGTGATTTAAACCCGCAAACTGCCCACCAGAGTGTTGTTTCAGCATGTATCAGCATTATCCTTAATTTATGAACATGAGTGTATTACTGTTAGAAACTGTGTATTCTTCTTGGGATGGCATAACAGATCGTAAGCAAATACCAAGAATAGATTCATTCAGTATATGAGCATGAACGCACTTGGCACGTTGCAATAAAATTACCACAGCACTTAAAACATTTACGGAATTCTTTTTGGCTGAGCCCACCACAAATAACGGCAGGAGAAAAATTTATCACTCATTGCATTTTTGCTGTTCACGTAGTAAGACTGACACATCAGGTATGACGTTTTAGTTCATTACGTATTTACCACAAACTCTATTCACAGACAGTATCCACATATACGACTGAATGTAGCTCCATAATTATGTCACTGTACGGCGCACAGCTCAGGAGAAATCACGCCAGAAACACTGAGATGTGAGGAAAACTGGTTTATCCTTCAAATGAAGCTCAAATCGCCCAGACTATACTCTTGCAGTGTCTGATAATGAGAGCACTTAGCAACACCCAACCATCTTTAAACATAATTCCAAACATTTTCTAAACTTTCTCTCGCTTTATGCTTAAAGTCTAATAATGAGCACATCAACTCACTTGTAAAGAAATTAAAAACGTTGATGCTGTTTTACACGTGGGAGTTCTACCCTTTAAAAAATCTGTATTTTACAGATATACAGTAAAAGTAACTAAACCATTGTTTTCGTAAGCAGCTGTCCCGAGACTGCTTTCACATTACACTGTAACCTAGTCTCGTTCTGCAGTTTATTTCTTATCTACTTCAACATTAATTTGAACAATTTTACTGTACTCAATTCGCGGTGTTGGTCTACTATTTCCAACCTCCATCTTTACGTTCCATTATCAGATGAACTGTTTACCCGATGTCACAGATCTGACGCTGCAGCCCTGTCCTCACAATTAGATTCATAAACACGTTAATAAGTAACTCCTCTAAACTTCTGTAATCTGTACCAGCATGTTACAGGGTCACCTGTTCTCCCAGCTCGCCTACGTGGATTGAGTCGCTTATGCACTCCTGTGCGGTCGTGTTCAATCTTGGATGGTAACCATTTATTTATTTACTTACACGTCAAGTTCCGTAGGACCAAATAGAGGAGCAAATCTCCAAGGTCATGAAACGTGTCAGTACATGAAATTACAACATAAAAGTAATAACAGACAAAAATAGATCTTTATGAACGCAAAAAAGTCAGACAGTAAGTTTAAGTAAACGCAATCAGCAATACAATAAGGATCAGCTAACATTTTCAAGAAACTCCTCGACAGAATAGAAGGAGTGACCCATGGCAAACTCTTCAGTTTCGATTTGAAAGTGCGTGGATTACTGCTAAGATTTTTTAATTCAAGTGGTAGCTAATTGAAAATGGATGCAGCAGTATTCTGCACACCTTTTTGCACAAGAGCTAAGGAAGGCCGATCGAAACGCAGGTTTGATCTCTGTCGAGTATTAACCGAGTGAAAGCTGCATATTCTTTGAAATAAGCTAATATTGTTAACAAGAAATGACAGTAACGAATATATATATATATATATATATATATATATATATATATATATATATATATATATATATATATTGAGAGGCCAAAGTCAAAATACCCAGACTAATGAAAGGGTCGACAAGAGGCTCGTGAACTTACGTCACTTATTGCCTGAACTGCCTGTTTCTGAGCCCAAAATATCCTTCTAGAATGGGAAGAGTGTCCCCAAAATATAATACCATACGACATAAGCAAATGGAAATAAGCAGCATAGACTAATTTTCGTGTCGAACGATCACTCATTTCTGATGCCATTCGAATAGTAAAAATGGTAGTATTAAGTCTTTGCACAAGATCCTGAATTTGGGCTTTTCACGACAGCTGAACACCTAGAAATTTTAACTGTTGAGTTTCACTAATCATATGCACGTTCTGTGAAACTAAAACATCAGGTTTTGTTGAATTGTGTGTCAGAAATTATAAAAACTGAATCTTACTGTGACTTAGCGCTAGTTTATTTTCTACCAGCCATGAACTTAGGTCATGTACTGCACTATTTGAAACCGAGCCAATGTTGCACACAACATCCTTTACTACCAACCTGGTGTCATCAGCAAACAGAAATATTTTAGAGTTACCTGTAATACTAGAGGTCATATCATTTATATAAATAAGCAACAGGAGTGGCTCCAACACTGATCCCTGGGGCACCCCCAACTTGACAGTATCCCACTCAGACTCCACATCCCAGCTGTTATCAACGTTGTGAATAATGACCTTTTGCTGCCTGTTGCTAAAGTAAGAGGTGAGCCAATTGTGAGCTACTCCCTGTATTCCATAATGGTCCAACGTCTGGAGCAATATTTTGTGATAGACAATCAAATGCCTTACTTAAATCAAAAAATATGCCAAGCATTCGAAACCTTTTGTTTAGCCCATCCAGTACCTCACAGAGAAAAGAGAATATAGAATATTGGGTTGTTAAACGACTTCTGAGGCCAAACTGAACATCTGATAGCAAATCCTGTGATCTAAAATGATCAATTATCCTTACATACACAGCCTTTTCAATAACTTTTGCAAACACTGGTGGCATAGAAACAGGTCTAAAATTATCTACATTATCTCTTTGTCCCTTTTTATAAAGCAGCTTTACTACTGAGTACTTAAATCACTCAGGAAACTGATCCTTCCTAAAGGAAAAATTACAAATATGGCTAAATATAGGGCTAACATGTGCAGCACAGTACTTTAATATTCTGCTAGACACCTCACCATAACCATGAGAGTCCTTAGCTTTCAGTGGTTTAATTATTGACTCAATCTCCCTCTTGTGTGTATCACAGAGGACTATTTCAGACCTCAAACTCGGAAAGGCATTTTCCAAGTAAGTTATATGATTTCCTGTAGAAACAAAATTTTTATTTAATTCACCAACAATGCTCAGAAAACGATTCTTAAATACTGTACATATATCTGATTTATCAGTAACAGAAATATTTTTACTGCAAACTGACTTTATATCGTCGACCTTGTGCTGCTGACCAGACATTTCTTTCACAACTGACCATATGGTTTTAATTTTATCCCGTGAATTAGCTAATCTATTTGCATACCACACACTCTTGGGTTCCTAATAACATTTTTAAGTACCTTACAATACTGTTTGTAATGGGCTACTTTAGCTTGATTGTGACTCCATCTAACATTTTGATATAATTCCTGCTTTGTTCGACAAGATATCCTTATCCCACTAGTCAGCCACCCAGGCTTCCTATTACTGCTAGTACCCCACTTAGAACGTTCTAATGGAAATCAACTCTCAAAAAGCATGAGAAATGTGGTAAGGAAAGCATTGTTTTTACCATCTATGTTATCGGCACTGTAAACATCCTGCCATTCATGTTCTTTGAGAAGGTTTAAAGAATTCTCTATTGCTGTTGGATTAACTTTCCTACATAGTTTGTAATTAAATATGACATTGGTTTAAGTACAAAAGCCTTTTAGTGTTAAAATTTGTGCATCACAGTCTGAAAGGCCATTCACGCTTTTACTAACAAAATGCCCATCTAACAATGAATAATTAATAAAAATATTGTCTATAGCTGTGGTATTGTTCCCCTGCACCCCAGTTATAAAAAAACACAGTCTGCATCGGATCATATGAATTTAGGAGATCTACCAACATCCTTTTTCTTGCACCATTATGTACACAATTTAGGCAGAAGGAGTTTTCAGTGGCACAGAGAGGACCGGTGTTGTCGTACAGTTCGCACCAGGTTCTTCGCCAGCGTTGTGAATTAAATTCCAAACCTCTTTCCAGTGTCTCATGAAGTAAGGGCACGTGACACTCTTCATGGGGATCTGTGTGTCTCATGGGGACATTGTGTGTGTGTGAATTCCTAAGGAACCAAACTGCTGAGGTCATCAGTCCCCAGACTTACACACTACTTAAGCATACTAAGAACAACACACACACCCATGCCCGACGGATGACTCAAACCTCCAGTAGGAGGGGCTGCCCAACCCGTGACATGGCCCCTCAAACCGCGCGGAACCTCCGCGCGTTATAGGGACATAGGTGCAGCGTGTATGGTAGGCTTTCTCATGTCGTCGTACAACACAAATATGGTCCAATGCTACATAGACACATATTTATAACCACACCACCTATATTCGAGAGACACACTTAACACACAAGTTCCACACTTCGCGAAGGAAAGTTGCCAGTGCATGTGAAGGAAGCAAAGACTTCCCAATTAGGCAGCTCAGCCTACCCCACGGTGTCTCCCAGACAGTCATGCTTTACGATTTTATTCTTGTCTATTCCCTGTTTCTAATGTTTCTCATCCACGTTGTAACACCATGTAAAACGATACTCTGTAAGATTCAATTTATATTCGATGTTAAATAATTCTCTCTTTCTTCTGGAAATTTTTACCGCTGTTGCCAGCCTACATTTCATATCCACAAACACCATGCTACGGTAAGAAATGGATGGGTCTGAAAGTCTTGAAACCAGATGTTGGTAGCAAAAGCCGATCTATGGTAAGTACCGGACGGGATTTAAACTCTTCAAACCAGGTTAAAGCTAACTGCACATGGCCATAATGTACACTGTTCTACAGCACATAATGGGTGGGATGAAAACTCCTCGCCAGTGACATGTGCAGCAAGCTCAAATCTAGTTTCAAGAGACTGAATCCCATCCGTTACATACCGATGGTGTCTGCGACAAATGATGATATGAGACTTAGGCCGTGTCCTACATGAGCGACAGGAGCGAGCGACAGTGAGCGACTTCTGGATACGCGACACTCCACCGACATGTAGGAGCATGGGGCGAAAAGCTTGCACGTCCTCCATGCGAACGACCATGTGGTGCTACAAGATGGCTGCTTTGAGCCAACCACTTCTTTCTATAAAACGGCGTCCCTAACTTGTAGAATACTGTAGTTGGAGAGTAAGACGACAAAATTAGGTTTACTTAAGAAAATAAAGCAAAAAGGAATGCAGTGCATGAAATTTACAAAGGGAGGAATCTCCATGGGGAATTTCATAAATATCATCAATTACGAAGATCACCAGACAAATTCTTCGAATACACATGAATGAGCAGAGGAGCATTCGACTGTCTCATCAATAAATTAAATACAAATGTTTTTTAGATGATCAACAACTTTTAACAGCCAATAAGTGCGGAGGAATGACTATACATGGCTAATAACGCTAAATACAACCGTAAGTACACAGACTGATACCTCTGGGCAAAAGCTAGCTGTGATGTAGGGGTAGCAAATGCAGTTGATGATTAAGTATCAGCCAGAGGTCCTTGGTTCGATTTCGAGGCGTTCTCATATTTTTACTGACTCAGTTACAATTCTGTATACTAAGTTTTCGTATACTGTGTACACTGCATGGGTAAGTATATTTTTAAGGTCTCGCCAAATAACTTGATCTTCACACCTATCTCAGTATGTCACACACAATTGATTCCTAATAAATTACAATTAACCATGAAATGTTACTGATATTTGAGGTTGCGAATGTAATTCATCAGCAGCCAATGTGAAGGCCAAACATTTCAATTACTGTAAATGATTTGTAAAACTAAAGCTTAGAAATTTTTGGAAAATAAAGTCAAACTTTTTTGTAATGATTTGTCTAAAAATATTAGGGAAACGTTTGGTGCACCTCATTTTCTGTTCATGATTTAGAGCCTTTGAAGCCACATAGACCGTTTCTCTGACCTACTTATTTCTTTTACACAAATCATTTCATAAAGTATTTGACTCATTTCTTTAATTTATTAATTTTAAGCATGATCTTACTGACTCCTCGTTTACCTTCCTAACGTATTTGATTCGAAGGAAGCCTTTTCGACATTTAAATACCGCACCAATGTATCTTTTTAAGTGCAAAATAGGTAGGTCTTGAACAGATGAAAATTTTGACACTTTATTTACAGCAGCTTTCCGTCAAATATTCCAATTTTTCCTCTGCTTCTTTATTAAGTTTTCGTTAATTACCTTGATTACTTTCAAGCAGTTAAATATTTTCATGCAATAGTAGACCTCATGCTGGTCACTTTGATACCCCGTTTACCTGTTTCCCTCCCTTTGTTTGGCTATGAAAATTTGGACAAAACCTCATGGTGTCAGATATAGGAAGTCTTGTTTTCGCTCTGCTCACGCGTTTACAAAAACGTATCGAGTGTTAATCATATGATAAAGTAGTCCTTTCTGCGTGCTGACATTTCCGAAATTCGTCGTTTCGTTATCTTGAGCCTTTTATGAGATACCACGATTTTTACGACCACTTGATTCCCGAAGCGCAGGAAAGGTTCGGACGCGCCGCGAGCGACCCGTCGGCGGATATAACTACCAATATCCCAAGAATGAAAAGAGATATCACTCCGGTCTCAATTTTAAATACAATTTAGGTATATTGGTTACATTTCATACGCAATAATGTATGCCCTTAAATGAACTATACGGAAAGCCTAAAGAATGTGATTTGCAAATTCTTAAGAATTTCGTGCAGCCACGTACTCAATTTCGTGCAGCACAGTAACTATGACGAATAACGAAAATAAATCAGACCTTTATCGTTTAAAGATATGAAGCTATAGGTTGCGGAAGAATCAAATTTTTTCACGGAATAGTTTTCTTAAAATCGGATGTTGAGTAATTCATAACTGCCGTCGCTTCCGCTCCACTGCTTTGCCGAGAAGACACGTGGCTGTCTCTCTGTGTCGCGCGTGCTGCAGCGACAAGATTCAAACACATTTGAATTCAAACGTCAAGTTGCAGCGCGAGAAATGCAGCGATACAAATGTCGCTTACGTAGGACCCTTCCGTAACTACATTGCGGTTGTGTTTTGTCACCAGCAGCTGTCGCGCGCTGTCGCTCGCTCCTGTCGATCGCGTAGGACAAGGTCTTGAAGATTCACAGCTTTTCACTCGTTTTATTAATGCTGGCTACTGCTGTGCCTTCAGCACCTTTATCTACTTGAATATAAGATGGAAATTGCAATCGTGGAAAATGAAATAAACAATACAGTGAATATGATGTTATTTAAAAAATTCAATGAGACTGTGTTCTTACAACTGTAACAGCAGAAAATTTCATTCTTCAGTTTGTCAATTGGGAAGCACTAACTCTTTCTGTCCACTTGCATTAGTGGAATACTGCAGCGAGTATTCTGTTTCCTCAAAAAGGAGACGCCTGTTCAGCGATCAAGATACTGAAACGGCAATGTATACAGTTCTACGCAGCTCCTGCGTTCTTTAAAACTGGAGTTCTTACATGCAACTAGAATTCTGAGAATATTAATCCTGTCTTACAGGTCTTGTAAATCATGTAGAACATTTCTCTTGTGTTTAATAATTCTGGATGAATTTCGTTTATTCCAGCTGCGTGGTTTAGACTTATATACTAAAGTTCTTGCTTAAATTCTTCTTCCGCGCAGGATTAGCCGACGTCCCAGGCTGTGGCTAAGCCATGTCTCCGCAATATCCTTTCTTTCAGGAGTGCTAGTTCTGCAAGGTTGGCAGGAGAGCTTCTGTAAAGTTTGGAAGGTAGGAGACGAGACACTGGCAGAAGTAAAGCTGTGAGTAGCGGACGTGAGTCGTGCTTCGGTAGCTCAGATGGTAGAGCACTTGCCCGCGAAAGGCAAAGGTCCCGAGTTCGAGTCTCGGTCGGGCACACAGTTTTAATCTGCCAGGAAGTTTCATATCAGCGCACACTCCGCTGCAGAGTGAAAATCTCATTCTGGAATCGTTTCTTTTGTTTTACTGCCTTGTCATCTCACTGCGCGATCGGTCTGCAGCTGCTTGTCTTTTGTTCAAAGGTATCTATAATTTCCCCTAAGCGGCAATTATGATTCCTGTTGTCCGCTAGCCATAGCAGCTTTATTTTTTCGGTGTTTTTAGGCACTTGCCGATTACTCTCTCTTTCTAAGTTCACGATTTTTTTATTGCCTCCTTCCATCATTCAATTTGGCAACTGTGTTACAAGGATTTTTGACGGGGCTTGTCTAAATGCTTAATTTTTTTCCTCGCAACCTTCACTAATCCATCTTTGAAAGTACCAGTTCTTCACTTATTATAAACGTTTCTCCTCCGGCGTGACGTCAAGCGCCGGCACGTGGGCCAGGAACGTTACAGCAGAAGGGCTGCGAGGCGACGCCAGCCAACAGGACGCTGACCGACCCCTCTGTAGGACTACAGCGAGAGGGTGGCGCTATCTACACGAAGAGGAGACACGCGCCGCGGCCCGAGTCGGAGTCCAGGTGGCCTACGACTTCTGCAGCAGTGACTTGAAAACAGTATTCCTTCTCTTGTGCTACGAATTGTATCTACTGAAGAGAGTGCTTAAGTTTCATGCCGCTCTTTGGTTGCGGCGTCTCACTGAACATTTATCAAAGCTAAGTATTGTCATTTATCTTACTGTAATAAACTTCAGTAATACGATTTGCTTGAATTGTTGTCTAGCGATCCGAGAAGGCAGCCTTCCTAGGCACCGTATAACCGACGAGTGGGTAGGGCACAACACTCTCCACTATTTCATTTTATTACTTCATAATGCTCCTTTAGAGCTCACAAGTAATGGTTGTTTGAACTTCTCCATCTCCTGTATTATCTAAATCAATTTAATTTCTTCAACTTTATTGTATATTTGACGACTAATAAACTGTGGTTAAAGACTAAATCTGTAACTGAAAAATTTTGCTGTTTAAAATCTAGTTTC
The DNA here is from genome assembly GCF_023864345.2 of Schistocerca serialis cubense. Taxonomy (NCBI): domain Eukaryota; kingdom Metazoa; phylum Arthropoda; class Insecta; order Orthoptera; family Acrididae; genus Schistocerca; species Schistocerca serialis. Next base: position 46,523,542 of record NC_064638.1, on the reverse strand, counting down.
TCAAAATCTATCCTAAGGTTATGTGAGCTACCAATAGATTCGGTGACTCGTGGGATTTTCCACATGCAAAGTCTTATTTCGTGATGGTTAAATTGATCTCAGTGCCAAATTCCACCAGATTCCTCTCGTTTCCTTCCGCCCTAGTCCATGTTTCCCTATTATTTTATCCGTCCCTTTCGTTTCCTACTATCGAAATAAAGTCCTCCATTGCCGACCGGAGTGGCCGAGCGGTTCTGAGTTCTACAGTCTGGAACCGCGCGACCGCTACGGTCGCAGGTTCGAATCCTGCCTCGGGCATGAATGTGTGTGATGTCCTTAGGTTAGATAGGTTTAAGTAGTTCTGAGTTCTAGGGGACTGATGACCTCAGAAGTTATGTCCCATAGTTCTCAGAGCCATTTCAACCATTTTGAAAGTCCTCCGTTTCAAATTCTTGTCTCACACTAGATACTGAATAATTCGGTTTCTCAGTCTACGGAGCTACTGGACTAGTATTTCTGTATTGCCGTGGTGAGTAGTGGCTTTGGGTCTATCTTGGCTACCATAATGCGTTCACTGTGCTGTTGGTAATAATTCACACCCATTTCTAGTTTCTTATTCATTGTTAGATATTCTCCTTCATTATCCTACCTTGCCCGATTTTGGTTTTCTTATGGATGTGATAATCATTCCCAAAATGTGATGAAAACATAAGAGTTTGTCACATAAACTGCTACAAATGAATGCAGCAATTTCACAGTCGCACAGTTTTCCCTGTGCTCTGTCAAGACATATGTTTTTAACGTTTTCAAATTTTTCCGTGTGTAGATCGTCAAATCCTGCATATGTCCAAGAAAATCTGAACATGTCCTGGAATTTTGGAGAGCGGAGTTGATTATGTGTGAGTGCCTGAACTTCGATAATTGTCTGAAAATTAAAATTTAAACTTTTCACTCGAGGGAAGACTTAAACCAAGGACCTCTCATTCCGCAGCTGCTCACGCTAACCACGGGACCACGGCGCTCCTGAGCTTCCGCCATCCTTGATGGCGCCTATCTTGTGCATAGACTATTCAGTTTGTATATTTTGCTTTTTTTTTATAGTTCCACACAACTTCTTCCTGTTTTCTCGATTGATCGGTGTTCAGTTTTCCAAGATCTATCCACTGTGCCAACTTATAACTAAATCTGAGGGGGGTGCGATAGGAAGGTTCCCTTGTCAGCAGAATACCGTAACTGAGCGGTGTAGGAGAGCTGCGAGGCCTTGAGAAGTATAACGCCTGCAGTTTAGGACTGCTTTCAGCTCTTCGCAGTACCGGTGTAGCAGGCGAGTTTTAAAATTATATAAGGCTGGATCACTCAGTTTTTCGTAGTTTTGTCTACATAAGTACTGAAATGTACTGCTGCCCCTCTTCGGGTATTTTATGTCAGCCTGGCTTATCCACGAATACGCTTAGGAGCTAGTTGCAGAAAAAAAAATTACATCTTTTAATTTTAAACAAAATGAGAAAATTTGAAGACCGTCGACTAAATTTCAAATTTGTTTGCCTTGATGGAAAGTTAACTTTTACTTACACCATATGTGCCACTGCATGGAGTTGGGTGGTAAATGATCCTTCGAGATCCTGAGTTATGAGCAGACCGTAGTGCAACCTTGTTTGCTTTAGACAACTGACTGATACCTAGCATACAGTATTGTTTCACGAATGATACCAACACTGCCACTTTACCAACGACAGTTATGCTGCTAAATTCGGTCACCAAAAACAAATAATAGTCTTTCTTGACTGTTTCAACTTCATTCTTCTATAGATAGTGAAGCTACGTCCGAAACTCTTGGTCGCGTCGTTTCCTGCATATCTGCGATCTCTTACCTTACAAACATGAGTACGGTTCTATCAATACTTGCAACGCAGTCGGTGTGAAGCGAGTGTTTAGCAGCTCGGCTCAAGATTTTTTTGAGTGCAAATGATAAATGTTTTCTTCTTTCTTTTCATTATCTTCTTTTGACGCTATACTTAATACATCTTTGATGGTTTCGAATTATTTTTTTGTTCTGTAGTATGAAATGTAACCGAGTTTTACTTTATTTATTTTGCTACACGAATCAATTATTAATGGAGAATGCAAACATTTGAACTTCTTTCTGATATTACTTGTAATGCTTCTGTTATATGGAGCATGTAAAACTAAAAACAATATCCAGAGCTGTTATACGAACTGTTACGCATGAGAAATATCGATAGCAGTTGTCAAGCAGAGAGAGTCAATGTGTGTGTTCTGTGACGTGTACACAGGGGTGTGCTGCGTAACGTGATAGTACCGCTTCAGGTAGAAGCACACGCAAAACTTATGGATGAGTTCTTGTGTTTCAAACAGATTTCGGCTGGACATTAATGTGAACATTATGAAAGAAGATGCTAAAGTGTTTGAATACTGCGAGCTTCGTGGGGTGCTATAAAATGCAGTGAGCACGCATACACGAGTGTACAGAGGTCATCGCCATTGGAACCAAATCGTTCACTTCCAATGGAGTTACACAACTTAAATTCCTGTTATACACAACTGGCCGTTAAAATTGCTACACCAAGAAGGAATCCAGGTGATAAACGGGTATTCATTGGACAAATATATTATACTAGAACTGACATGCGATTACATTTTCACGCAATTTGGGTGCATAGATCCTGAGAAATCGGTTACCTTGAACAACCACCTCTGGCCGTAATAATGACCTTGATACGTCTGGGCACTAAGTCAAGCAGAGGTTGGATGGCGTGTACAGGTACAGCTACCCACGCAGCTTCAAGACGATACGACAGTTCATCAAGAGTAGTCACCAGTACATTGTGACGAGCCAGTTGCTCGGCCACCATTGACCAGACGTTTTCAGTTGGTGACAGGTCTGGAGAATGTGCTGGCCAGGGCAGCAGTCGAACATTTTCTGTATCCATAAACACTCGTACAGGACCTGCAACATGCGGTCGTGCATTATCCTGCTGAAATGTAGGGTTTCGCAGGGATCGAATGAAGGGTAAAGTCACGGGTCGTAACACATCTGAAATGTAACGTCCACTGTTCAAAGTGCCGTCAATGCGAACAAGAGGTGACCGAGACGTGTAACCAATGGCTCCCCATACCATCACGCCCGGTGATACGTCAGCACGGCCATGGCGAATACACTCTTCCAATGTGCGCTCAACGCGATGCCGCCAAACACGGATGCGACCATGTTGATGCTGTAAACAGAACCCGGATTCATCCGAAAAAAATGACGTTTTGCCATTCGTGCATCCAGGTTCGTCGTTGAGTACACCATCGCAGGCACTTTTGTCTGTGATGCAGCGTCAAGGGTAACCGCAGCCATGGTCTCCTAGCTGATAGTTCATACTGCTGCATATGTCGTCGAACTGTTCGTGCAGATGGTTGTTGTCTTGCAAACGTCCCCATCTGTTGACTCACGGATCGAGACGTAGCTGCACGATCCGTTACAGTCTTGCAGATAAGATGCCTGTCATCTCGACTGCTAGTGATACGAGGCCGTTGGGATCCAGCACGGCGTTCCGTATTACCCTCCTGAACCAACCGATGCCATATTCTGCTAATAGTCATTGGATCTCGGCCAACGCGAGCAGCAATGTCGCAATACGATAAGCCCCAATCGCGATAGGGTACAATCCGACCTTTATCAAAGTCGGAAACGCGATGGTACGCGTTTCTCCTCCTTACACGAGGCATCACAACAACGTTTCACCAGGCAACGCCGGTCAACTGCTATTTGTGTATGAGAAATCGGTTGGAAACTTTCCTCCTATCAGCTTGTTGTAGGTGTCGCCACCGGCGCCAACCTTTTGTGAATGCTCTGAAAAGCTAATCATTTGTATACCACAGCATCGTCTTCCTGTCGGTTCAATTTCGCGTCTGTAGCACGTCATCTTTGTGGTGTAGCAATTTGTAATGGCCAGTAGTGTATTTACAATTTAATGAAGTCCTGCACATGTTAAAACATTAACGGTCTTTTTGGAAACATTTGAAGTGTTTCATATATGTGAAACTGGCTAGTTAAATTGTGAACTTACAAATATGGTATGCATGTTAGAAACAGACTGACTGTAACTTAGGAAATGGTGAGTTAAAATGAATTTTACACCACATCAAAACTGTGTACAGAACAATAATAAAAGTAGGATCATGTGTGTAATGAACGTTATGGTCGCACACATTCGATCGTGGATATATGCAGCAACAATTAGTCCTGGAAGACTGTTGTTGTTGTTGTGGTCTTCAGTTCTGAGACTGGTTTGATGCAGCTCTCCATGCTACTCTATCCTGTGCAAGCTTTTTCATCTCCCAGTACCTACTGCAACCTACATCCTTTTGAATCTGCTTACTGTATTCATCTCTTGGTCTCCCTCTACGATTTTTACCCTCCACGCTGCCCTCCAATACTAAATTGGTGATCCCTTGATGCCTCAGAACATGTCCTACCAACCGATCCCTTCTTCTGGTCAAGTTGTGCCACAAACTTCTCTTCTCCCCAATCCTATTCAATACTTCCTCATTAGTTATGTGATCTACCCATCTAATCTTCAGCATTCTTCTGTAGCACCACATTTCGAAAGCTTCTATTCTCTTCTTGTCCAAACTAGTTATCGTCCATCTTTCACTTCTGTACATGGCTACACTCCATACGAATACTTTCAGAAATGACTTCCTGACACTTAAATCAATACTGGATGTTAACAAATTTCTCTTCTTCAGAAACGCTTTCCTTGCCATTGCCAGCCTACATTTTGTATCCTCTCTACTTCGACCATCATCAGTTATTTTGCTCCCCAAATAGCAAAACTCCTTTACTACTTTAAGTGCCTCATTTCCTAATCTAATTCCCTCAGCATCACCCGACTTAATTAGACTACATTCCATTATCCTTGTTTTGCTTTTGTTGATGTTCATCTTATATCCTCCTTTCAAGACACTGTCCATTCCATTCAACTGCTCTTCCAAGTCCTTTGCTGTCTCTGACAAAATTATAATGTCATCGGCGAACCTCAAAGTTTTAGTTCTTCTCCATGAATTTTAATACCTACTCCGAATTTTTCTTTTGTTTCCTTTACTGCTTGCTCAATATACAGATTGAACAACATAGGGGAGAGGCTACAACCCTGTCTTACTCCCTTCCCAACCACTGCTTCATTTTCATGTCCCTCGACTCTTATAACTGCCATCTGGTTTCTGTACAAATTGTAAATTGCCTTTCGCTCCCTGTATTTTACCCCTGCCACCTTTAGAATTTGAAAGAGAGTATTCCAGTCAACATTGTCAAAAGCTTTCTCTAAGTCTACAAATGCTAGAAACGTAGGTTTGCCTTTTCTTAATCTTTCTTCTAAGATAAGTCGTAAGGTCAGTAGTGCCTCACGTGTTCCAATGTTTCTACGGAATCCAAACTGATCTTCCCCGAGGTTGGCTTCAACTAGTTTTTCCATTCGTCTGTAAAGAATTCGTGTTAGTACTTTGCAGCTGTGGCTTATTAAGCTGATAGTTCGGTAATTTTCACATCTGTCAACACCTGCTTTCTTTGGGATTGGAATTATTATATTCTTCTTGAAGTCTGAGGGTATTTCGCCTGTTTCATACATCTTGCTCACCAGATGGTAGAGTTTTGTCAGGACTGGCTCTCCCACGGCCGTCAGTAGTTCCAATGGAATATGGTCTACTCCGGGGGCCTTGTTTCGACTCAGGTCTTTCAGTGCTCTGTCAAACTCTTCACGCAGTATCATATCTCCCATTTCATCTTCATCTACATCCTCTTCCATTTCCATAATATTGTCCTCAAGTACATCGTCCTTCTATAGACCCTCTATATACTCCTTCCACCTTTCTGCTTTCCCTTCTTTGCTTAGAACTGGGTTTCCATCTGAGCTCTTGATATTCATACAAGTCGTTCTCTTATCTCCAAAGGTCTCTTTAATTTTCCTGTAGGCGGTATCTATCTTACCCCTAGTGAGATAGGCCTCTACATCCTTACATTTGTCCTCTAGCCATCCCTGCTTAGTTATTTTGCACTTCCTGTCGATCTCATTTTTGAGACGTTTGTATTCCTTTTTGCCTGTTTCACTTACTGCATTTTTATATTTTCTCCTTTCATCAATTAAATTCAATATTTCTTCTGTTACCCAAGGATTTCTACTAGCCCTCGTCTTTTTACCTACTTGATCCTCTGCTGCCTTCACTCAAAGCTACCCATTCTTCTTCTACTGTATTTATTTCCCCCATTCCTGTCAATTGCTCCCTTATGCTCTCCCTGAATCTCTGTACAACCTCTGGTTCTTTTAGTTTATCCAGGTCCCATCTCCTTAAATTCCCACCATTTTGCAGTTTCTTCAGTTTTAATCTACAGGTCATAACAAATAGATTGTGGTCAGAGTCCACATCTGCCCCTGGAAATGTCTTACAATTCAAAACCTGGTTCCTAAATCTCTGTCTTACCATTATATAATCTATCTGATACCTTTTAGTATCTCCAGGGTTCTCCCATGTATACAACCTTCTTTCATGATTCTTAAACCAAGTGTTAGTTATGATTATGTTGTGCTCTGTGCAAAATTCGACCAGGCGGCTTCCTCTTTCATTTCTGTCCCCCAATCCATATTCACCTACTATGTTTCCTTCTCTCCCTTTTCCTACACTCGAATTCCAGTCACCCATGACTATTAAATTTTCGTCTCCCTTCACAATCTGAATAATTTCTTTTATTTCATCATACATTTCTTCAATTTCTTCGTCATCTGCAGAGCTAGTTGGCATATAAACTTGTACTACTGTTGTAGGCGTGGGCTTCGTATCTATCTTGGCCACAATAATGCGTTCACTATGCTGTTTGTAGTAGCTTACCCGCATCCCTATTTTCCTATTCATTATTAAACCTACTCCTGCATTACCCCTATTTGATTTTGTGTTTATAACCCTGTAGTCACCTGACCAGAAGTCTTGTTCCTCCTGCCACCGAACTTCACTAATTCCCACTATATCTAACTTCAACCCATCCATTTCCCTTTTTAAATTTTCTAACCTACCTGCCCGATTAAGGGATCTGACATTCCACGCTCCGATCCGTAGAACGCCAGTTTTGTTTCTCCTGATAACGACATCCTCTTGAGTAGTCCCCGCCCTGAGATACGAATGGGGGACTATTTTACTTCCGGAATATTTTACCCAAGAGGACGCCATCATCATGTAATCATACAGTAAAGCTGCATGCCCTCGGGAAAAATTACGGCTGTAGTTTCCCCTTGCTTTCAGCCGTTCGCAGTACCAGCACTGCAAGGCCGTTTTGGTTATTGTTACAAGGCCAGATCAGTCAATCATCCAGACTGTTGCCCTTGCAACTACTGAAAAGGCTGCTGCCCCTCTTCAGGAACCACACGTTTGTCTGGCCTCTCAACAGATACCCCTCCGTTGTGGTTGCACCTACGGTACGGCTATCTGTATCGTTGAGGCACGCAAGCCTCCCCACCAACGGCAAGGTCCATGGTTCATGGGGGGGTGGAAGACTGTAAGCAAAGGAATACGGCAGAGGACCGAGCGGGGTGGCGCAGTGGTTAGACACTGGACTCGCATTCGGGAGGACGACGGTTCAATCCCGCGTCCGGCCATCCTGATTTAGGTTTTCCGTGATTTCCCTAAATCACTCCAGGCAAATGCCGGGATGGTTCCTCTGAAAGGGTACGGCCGACTTCCTTCCCAATCCTTCCCTAATCCGATGAGGCCGATGACCACGCTGTCTGGTCTCCTTCCCCAAACCAACCAATCAACCAACGGCAGAGGATAACAATACTGTCAGGAGAGTCACATGATAACCAAGAGGATGTAACCACTGCAGTACACAACTGGTGGCAGTGCTTTAACTACACGGCGACAGCCAACGAGCTGCAGTTGATGTAGCAACTCACCGACCTCGTACAGATAAGCTGCAACAGAAAGCGCCGTCTCTCTCCATGTTATCAAATTGTAATTTTGTATTCTTGTAATGAATTTTCGCCACCTTTGCTCATTCTTTAAATACACGTAGTTTCGGTTAAGATTGTTTGCAATCAGTGGTGACATTACTGATACCAACATTACTGCTAGTCATTGTCATTTACCAGCTCTAGCTTGCTCTTCTATTTTGTTATAGTTATTATTGCATTTGTTTTGACGTACCTTTTGGAGGGGTGTGTTTACTTATATGTGCTCAGTGGTTCCATTAAACAGATTTACGTATTTGATTGTGGTATGTGGTAAAATATGGCCTCCGTCGTTAGCTCCTGGGGTCTGAACAATAGAAGCAAGGCTCTTCGCTCACTATCGGTGCAACGCACAAAATTTAAGTTCCATAGCTGTCTAACTACACCAAATATGTTTACATTCTGTAGACCATCAAAGCCATGGGTGATTTTACATGTTTTTGCATCAGCAACTGAGCATCTCTACAATTTCTTCGATCATTATTTTAAAAATTATTTATGTGATTTGTAACTTGTATTCTAGCTATTCAACTTCTTTTGCTACTAAAATGATACTTCCCGTACGTGCAGTATCGACTGACTAGTATTCATTTTTCACTTTCTCCTTGATAAAATTATCAACAGATAAATCTTTTCCTACGGGTGAAAGGCATTCTTTACATATAAACTGTGTAGAAACGATGTGATGTAAAACATTACAACAAGTAGCTAAATACATTAGATTTCATTTACACTTAAATATAAAATAAAGAACAGAATTAAAGATGTAGTAAATACGTAGACTTATCATTAGACATGTACGTATGCATAAGGAAAGAGCACATTGAAGGTCTCTGTGAAGAAGGAGACTTATCGGTTACTGTGATAGAAGAAGAAACTGGAGTCCATGGGGAAGACATAGAGGGTCCAGCATCACAGTCAGGATTTGAAATGTCTCTATAAGTGAGATCAAATAAGGCAGAAGGGATATTTAACATTCTACCGGAAAGTGTCGTTTCTGTTTGCCTTATTGGGTATTTATTTCAGTTGCCTTAATCACTACACTGTAGCAGTAATATCTACTTATGGTCCAAGTTTCATGGAGGTATGTTTCTTCGCAGTGACACATAATGCAAAAGTTATTTCGTCCTCGCGGTTTATACACCAGTGTAATAGGTCTGACAAAAAACATTAGAACAGTTGAAGGAAACGGGCCTTCATTTCTAGTATGACGAAGTAAGGTATAGTGTTTTACGGATATGTTAAGCGAAATGGGGTGACAGTAATCGAAACAAAAGCGTTTCTGGTTGTGGCCAGATATTTTCTCAATGTCCCTGAAAAAAAAAAATGAGTGCAGCGATATCTCTGTGAGCGCAGCCCTGTAAAACGAAATCTCGGTGTGCGACCAACCTACCTTGTAAGCTGAAAGAAAAGGCATTTACACATCTTAATAATTTCCCACTCCCGATTTCAATAATATAAATTTTAATAACACTACCACAGCTGTGCTTCAAGTAATTTTATAGCGTCAGAACTGGTTTCGTTCAAAATGAACATCTTAAGGTGACACCTAAACTGCACCGACACTCTTCGTAACTCATTCTCACAAAAATACAGAAATGTGCGCGTGTGGCATGACCCCGGCACAGGTACTCGAATTCCTCGTGTTTCTCCAGTTGACAAGAAGATGGGGGTTCTGACTTGGGCGTGTTTCTCGTTTACGCTCTTCAACAAGCCAGATATTCAGTCTTGAAAGAGAAGTCTATCACAGACACTGCGAGTTGTGTGTGTGTGTGTGTGTGTGCGCGAATTAAGAGGGTTTGCTCGCAGGGATAAAACGTGTCTGTCGTGTTGCGGGCCGCGCCCCACCGCTGCACTCAGCCTGTAGACACCGAGGACTGTCCTCCCTGCGGGGGGTCTAATGCCGACGTGTGCCGGAGTTACACAAAACAACTGCTGTAGCGTGTGTTAGTACTGGGAAGAACGACAGCGGTGTCTTAGTGTCTGCGCTAAACCTCGCCCCAATAGCGTGGCAGATGCGTTTCAGAACGTGCAGAGGAGCGAGAGACACTGTGTAAGTAGTAAGGTAATGGCGATATCAACCCAGTATGCAATGTTACCAAATTTGCTCGAGATGGAATTGGGGCACCACTCCATCCTGAATTCTAGCCAGTTTAATTTAAGGTGAAATGGGCATAGCACACCACTCACCGTGGTTGCCACATTTATAACCCAACTTGACCTACTGTTCTGCAAAGTGGTTTTCCGTGTCACCCCTCCCCTCCCTTAAGGTATTGGTCACTTTTCTTCCTACTTTCCACGGTTGCCAAATTTATAATATTCATTAACTTATTGTACTGTTAAGTGGTTTTCCATTTCACCACAACCTAATTACATTGTAGTGACTTTCTTCTGCAAAAAAACGCATTCTCCACAGCTGCAGCGTTAGACAGGAAGCGTCATGAGTCCCTTGGTAGTAGCCGCATCAACATCTGGACCGTGAGGCATCCGTGCACATCGAACCCGCAGTCAGGGACTGCGCATCAAAGCCAGTGTTGGTGCCTCACTGCCAGACCTATTTGCTGGGCCGTACAGACCAGAAGCCATGCTAACTCGCTGGACAAAAGTTCAGGCCGCGGAAACCCTCTGATATGAGACTCAATTTCCGTTACACACCACTGCTGGGAAATTCCAAATATCTCCCTCTCTGTCTGCCTGTCTCTCTCTCTCTCTTAAGTGAACCTAGTGCACGTATCAACTATTGCGTGCCACATTAAACTCTCTTTTGTCCTGGCAAATGTAGTCGGTGCTAGGGAAACTCTCAGGCCTTCCGAAAATACTGGGCTCTGTATGTCTTGGAAATACACCCTACACTCTATCACATTGATTCACTAATTAATTAAGTCAATACCCTCAGTGTGCACAGTTACCTCTCATTACAATACAAAATGCACACGTGCTTAAGATACTCTTTATTACAGGATCAAACTGAATACTGAACTTCAATTATATTCAATCTGAAGTTCCGTGGTTCACAGCAATCAAATAACATGTACTAATTCATGAATCTTGTCTGTGTCCGTGACACAACTATATACACTACTGGCCATTAAAATTGCTACACGACAAAGATGACGTGCTACAGACGCGAAATTTAACCAACAGGAAGAAGATGCAGTGATATGCAAATGATTAGCTTTTCAGAGCATTCACACAAGGTTGGCGCCGGGGGCGACACCTACAACGTACTGACATGAGGAAAGTTTCCAACCGATTTCTCATACACAAATAGCAGTTGACCGGCGTTGCCTGGTGAAACGTTGTTGTGATGCCTCGTGTAAGGAGGAGAAATGCGTACCATCACGTTTCCGACTTTGATAAAGGTCGAATTGTAGTCTATCGCGATTGCGGTTTATCGTATCGCGATATTGCTACTCGCGTTAGTCGAGATCTAATGACTGTGAGCAGAATATGAAATCGGTGGGTTCAGGAGGGTAATACGGAACGGCGTGCTGGATCCCAACGGCCTCGTATCACTAGCAGTCGAGATGACAGGCATCTTATCCGCATGGCTGTAACGGATCGTGCAGCTACGTCTCGATCCCTGTGTCAACAGATGGGGACGTTTGCAAGACAACAACCGTCTGCACGAACAGTTCGACGACGTTTGCAGCAGCATGGACTATCAGCTCGGAGCCCATGGCTGCGGTTACCCTTGACGGTGCATCACAGACAGGAGCGCCTGCGACGCACGAATGGCAAAACGCCATTTTTTTCGGATGAATCCAGGTTCTGTTTACAGCATCATGATGGTCACATAAATGTGTGGCGACACTGCGGTGAACGCACATTGGAAGCGTGTATTCGTCATCGCCATACTGGCGTATCACCAGGAGTGGTGGTATGGGGTGCCATTGGTTACACGTCTCGATCACCTCTTTCTCGCATTCACGGCACTTTGAACAGTGGACGTTACATTTCAGATGTGTTGAGACCCGTGGCTCTACCCTTTATTCGTCGACGAGGTGGAGGACGGCATGGCGCCTCTGGTCCGTCCCAGAAGAAGCCGCCGCCCCTGCCGCCTATGGTCGTCCAGTGGGACGGCGTGTAGAATGACTTCCAACACAAGCTAGTGGCCACGTCCACTACTGTCAAGAATGCCGGTCGTGACCTTGTAGAGGTCACGGCCGCGACACACGAGTAGTACCGGGCGGTGATGGACCCCGTCTGCAAGGACGGCCTCCATTGCTACACCCACCCCTCCGAGGCGCTCAAACTTCTGAAGGTGGTATTCCGCCACCTTCCTCTCAAGTTTGGCGCGGTTTACATCCGTGAGGAACTGGAGGATATGGACTTCGGCGTCAGGTCCACGGGTTCGACGAAGTCGCCCCGTACTCACCGCGACATGCCGCTGTACCAGATTGTCCTCGTCGACAACCTGGAAAATCGGAAGATTTTCCAGGTGCAGCGGGTCTGCCGCGTCAAGGTTGAGGTCGAACCACTCCGAGCCAAAGGCAAAAGGGCTCAGTGTTTCTCCTGCCAGCGGCTGGACCACGTCTCTAGACACTGCTACATGCCTCCCCGCTGCGTCAAGTGCGCGGGGCAGCACGAGAGCAAATCTTGCGGCCTTGCCCGCGAGGACTTGCCGACTTCCTGCAACCGCGGCGAACCGCATGTTGCCTGTTGTAGAGGCTGTTGGGCTTTGAAGACGGGCCGGAACCAGCAGCGAGGCCTTCTCGTTAGGTGCACTCTTCCGCCATCTTCGCTGCCGCCACCGAAAGCTGGTTACCTGCCCCCTCCCAGCGCTCTGACCAACCCGTCGGAGAGAGACAGCAGCCGACCGCGCCGCCCACGGCTTCGCCCGAGAGTTCGGCTACCCCAGCGGCCGCGCCTGACGCGCGGGTTGCCCGCAAGCGCAGGCGTCGCCGCTGTGCAACAGACTGCCACCCACACTCCCCCGCGGCAGCGGCAAACAGTTCGCGCTGCGGCGCAGTTGCGGCCGGAAACTGTCGCTCCACGGCAGTCGACACCTCCAGAGCGGCCCCAGTCAGCCGCCCCTGTGGCGGAGGCCGCCTCAGCGGCTCCCGCCGCCTCCACTGCATCAGAAGCACGGACCAGCAGCTCATCCCTGAGGAGCAGTTCGGGTTCCGGAGCGGCCATTCGACCAGCCAGCAGCTGTTGCGCCTAGTGGAGCAGGCGATGCGAGCGCTGGAGACGCGGGAGTACCTATGGGCAGTGCTTCTCGACGTCTCCGAGGCCTTCGACTGCGGGTGGCACGACGGCCTCGTGTATAAACTCTTTGTACACGGGGTACCGACGTCACACGCGGTACTGCTGCGCTCCTATCTCTCAGTACGAACATTCCACGTGCGAGCAGACGGAGGCATCTCCACCGACCGGCAGATTCGCGCGGGAGTACCACAGGGGTCGGTTCTCGGCCCCCTGTTGTACTCCCTCTACACCGCCGACGCACCGCGGGTGGCACGCGTGGAGTTAGCGCTTTATGCTGACGACACTGCGTTGTTCACCCGTAGCATGAACGCGGACGAGATGCGCCGCCGCCTCCAGCTCGGATGTGACGTCCCGGGTGCCTGGTCCACTAAACGGCGTTTAAAATTTAACGCTGCGAAGAGCCAGGCCATCGTCTTCAGCAGAAAGAGGCTGCCTCCGGACCTACAGGCGGTCACGATCGTGGGAGGCCCCATCCCACGGTTGCGGACTGACAGATACCTCGGGGTGGCGCTCGGCGGCACTTGACGTCGCTGCCTCACGTCCGTGACGTCAGGGGGCGAGCAGTGTGGCGCCTTCGTGCGCTGTACCCACTGCTCAACCCTTCTTCCAGACTCCGTCCACGTCACGGCCACACTCTGTACCTGGTCCTGGTTCGGCCGATACTGGAGTACACTGCCGTGGTGTGGGGCAACGCTGCCAACAGGCACATCGCGACGCTCCGGCGCGTCCAAAACTGGGCGCTGCGCCTTGCCCTTCACAAGCCGCGTCGCTACCCAACGAGGCTGCTTCACAAGGAAGCAGTCGCCCCGCTACTGCGGGATCGCTTCTGGCACATCGACAGAATGTTCTGCAACACTGCAGAACACTCTGGCAGTCGCCTCATTCGTGGGCTGGGCCGCCAGGTCCACCACAGGCCGACAACACTTTATTCCGAACTCCTGAGGGAGTAACCAAACTCCCGCGGTGTCGATGACGCTCCATAGTCAGAGGGTAGCTCACAAAGATAGTCAACTCAGTTCAACGCTGAGGTCAGTGCACGAACAGCACACTACGCTGCCTACACTGCCCCCACACATGGCAGATGTCACCAGTGTTTCACAGCAGCAGCCTCGGCCGCTCAGTATTCGGACAGCAACAGCACGGCCCAGTAGAGAGTGCCACGGTAGCAGTGACGTGTGATCCGCATCAATTGCTTTCATTAACACTGTATATAGCAAGGGACACTCATTTGCATTTCGCCCATAGCTTGCGACCACTTATTGTAAATACGAGTTAGGTTTCGTCATTCTTCTTATTTGGAATAAAAACCATTAATGCGATTTTGCTTGAATTGTTGCATAGCATTCCGAAAACGCAGCATCCTTTAGGCACCCTATGCGAGGCGAGTGGACGGAATCCCACGTCTTTCGTTCTCTGACACCCACAGCGCCAAACTGGCTGAAGTCACACGATATTGAATTTGGTCCTAATTTATTTTTTTATTAAAGCCTGCAATGGGAATTCTAACTCAAACTTCAGAACGGCCGATGACGGGATACAATTTAAACATGTCTTCTCATAGATTTTAATTACAAGGCAGTTGGGGTTAATGAGCACAGGAATATCGTATTGTGTGCTGGAATGTACGTTAGGGTGAAGTTTGGCTTACTAGTTGATTCCCAGCTATATTTATTCACGAAATGGGATGAAATACTCAACTCCTGTAAACACTTATAATGTACAAAGTCCTTTCACTACGGATCCTTGAGGGGTGTTTGCTTTAACAATTTTAGGCAACAGTATTCCGTAAGGATTACGTTAAGTCAAAAATTCAAAATGGACACTCAATTGATACAAAAATCCAGACACTTAAAGAGAGCAGAAGACAAAGTTACCAACTCTAGGGCAGACGAGCTGCGAAAACTGACATGCAGTCGACAATGGAAAGACATCAAGAAGCGTAATAAGGATCGCAATGCAAAAAGTGAATCATGACTGGATGAGGAACAAGGCGTTCCCTAACTGAATTTTGTAAAACGACCAGATATTTATCACTAGCGAAGTGCTCATAAAATGCTTCCGACACATGAATTAACAATCGTAGATATTTCCTAACATGGAAATACTTACTATCTCACAACTAAAATCTCATTTCAAGTGAGCACGGCGGTGGCAGTCACACTCAACAGACTCCGAACAGCGTTTGCTGACTTTGAACAAGTTTCAGTCTGTAGCAACTCCGAGGACAGAGACAGGCAAAACCTGGGAGGTGGCGAACTGACCAGTCGACGAGACGACTCTGCAGTGGCACCGAGCGTCTCCTCCAATCAGCAGACAGCAGACACAGCACATGGTTTCTCTTTTCAGTATTTCCGAAGCGTCAAAAATTGAAACAGTCGTTTTTATTGTGCAACGATCTTCAAGGAACCAATTGCGAAGTCACTCTTTAAGAATGAACAAGCAGACAGAGCTCCTCCCCTCTGCTCACACCCGCTAGACTGCCACCACAAGGCAGCCTCTGAAAAATTCCCAACGGCCATTCCAAGACCCAAAGGTGGAACCGAAGAGGACCATCTAAATTTATCGATGTGCGTGCGTTCGTATTTACACAGACATACACACAATCTAGCAATCATACACGTTTAGGAAATGTGGGTAAAGGTACGTAATATGTTGAACACCGAGCGTAATTAAAATGAGAATAAAATTCAGATCCGTTCCCACTGTGAACTTTGCCCCTGACGTGATAAAAAAATCCAAGAAAACGCAAGCAGAAATAAGATATTCTCCAGAACATAACAAAGTTACTGCTCCCTCCCAACGTAAAAATTTTGTCTTCCCGAGATACAACAATAATTATAAACGTCAACGTAATTCTCAAATCGTTATTTCTGATTCTCACCTTTTATAAATTAAATTAAGTACAAACATTGTAAGTTAAGTAGAAGCGAACAACGCTGAGAGTAATGAAACAACATATTGTCATTGTAGTATGTTTTTAAATACTTTTCGTATAACTGATGCACAAAGGTAACGATTAGCGTCCGGTGTGGCAGAGCGCTTCTAGGCGCTTCAGTCTGGAACCGCGCGACCGCTACGGTCGCAGGTTCGAATCCTGCCTCGGGCATGGATGTGTGTGATGTCCTTAGGTTAGTTAGGTTTAAGTAGTTCTAAGTTCTAGGGGACTGATGACCTCAGCTGTTAAGTCCCATAGTGCTCAGAGCCATTTGAACCATTCTCTGACAGTGTGGACAATCTTGATTCATTAATGGTCTCACATACTGAGACTTTGTAATTAATCTTATAATTCTCTAAATATTAGCCCATGAACAATATTTTCTTACGGCATTAGCTAAGTAACTGCATATGCTACTTGCGACAATCTTTTGGGTATGACTAGGACATACTGGAAGCCACTTCACAATCTTTTGCAATAATGTCGCTGGTGCGATAGATAATCGCGTCTCGAGTATTACGATTTGTTCGATCTTTTGTATCTAGATGGTCTCCATCGACATAGTGACTTTACGCATGTAATGTGTCCTTCATGCGACCATGATGAAGTTGCTAAAACAGTAATCTTCTGTTTTTTGGTACGTACAATTCTACGTCAAAGAAGAGCATGAATGAGATATGTGTTCAGATTTACAAAATAGTTAAGGTAGTAAACGCAAATTACATACCTGTAAGATAGTTATTGAGAGTAAACTTCCGCTTGAGCTTTTTAGAATAACTCTAATAACTATGAATGTTTCATTTACATCATATCCACAGCGAGGCCATATTTTGAGTTAACATTTTACACTGTTTAATATCATATTTTTGAATTATTTTTGTATTTTTGTAATTTGAATTACTTTCACGTATTAGTTGTTGCTGTTCTCTTACATCACGACCGCAGTGAGGCCATAGCTTTGGCTAAATCATGTACACTTTCATTTTTGTGAGGATTTACATTTGTCTCTTATGCAAGAGTTTTCTCAATATAAGGAGTTTGCACAACTTCTATTATTAATTGGAAATAGTTTAAATCATATAACAGTCATGTCTTCGATATGAGTAACAGCCTTCAAGTATTATTCCTAGAAACTTCTCACATTTTACTAGATTAGTGTTACATGTGTTAAATTATTACTAATGTTATTACTCAAGAGCATAGAATACAATTATTTCTCTCACAGACGTTGTGATAATTTCAGGAGGAACTTGTTCAAATTTATCGAGACTATTTAACAAAGAAATTTTCTAATATTTAATGGATACCAAATTTTTAATTCTGATTATACTTGCTGAATAAGTACGACTTCCTAGCAGTATACGTTGTGAAAAGCTATCAGCTTGGAATGTGTTCTTCTGTTTACTGCTCTCCAGTTTTAAGAGAGTCTGATGAAAGTTGCTGATTATATTTGGATATTTGACAAATTGTATAGATTCCGTTTGTTTCATCTCAGTTATCTGCAAGGGACTTTTTCTCTCACCTTTGAACCCGCTGATTGACTTTCGTTACGTGGTGTGATGTGATAGTGTACATGATAAGTTTAATATGCGCAATAGTGCCCCAGCCAACGAAGTTATTAGTACCAAAATCATTGGCCATATAAAAGCAGAGCAGTAATGAAGGCTTCTTATTCATCTGTCCATGAGTATGGTATGGATAAGATGTTCGTCTTATAGCGTGAAATAATGTGTTGTTGAAAGTGCCTGCATTTACACGTGCTGAGGAATATTGCTGCTTTCACATGCACACACAAACAGGTGTGTGCCTCTGTTCACACACACACGTGTGCGTGTACGCGCGCGAGCGCTTGTGTGTGTGTGTGTGTGTGTGTGTGTGTGTGTGTGTGTGTGAGAGAGAGAGAGAGAGAGAGAGAGAGAGAGAGAGAGAGAGAGGGAGAGAGAGAATCAGCAATAGTTTGTAGGTGTCAGACACTTTATTGAGAACAAACCTCCCCTCGTGCCATGAATCTGGGCAAATCTAACAGTTATGCATTACGAAAAGCTGGCAGTGGGCGAGCCATGTTGGCTAGTGCGAATCTGTCTAGCTCAGGCTAGAGTGACTATTATGAATACTATTCTTTGAAATAGCTTGCGCTCTGTTTATGGAATGGCTTTGTCTTGCAGTCGGCTTTAGCAAGTCGGTATTTCATTCACCGAATAAGCTGTACCTGACACGACCTCCTAATATCCGTTGAGAAACTGATTTTTGAAGGTCTGTGCTAAGGACAACATGTGATTCTTGTTACTTCAGTCGATGCCCTTATGCGGATTTTTTATATATGAGGCACAATAATAGCCCAAGTAATAAATCCTTTATGTTTTATTTCAAATCCATGCCAATGACGGATTCAGTTAAAGGAAGGACAGTTTCTGTGAGGTAATATCCGTTAGTTACTAAACAAGCCTTTTTCGAGGCATTTATTGGAGGTAACAAGTTAAATACTCTCGTGGCCAATTCAATTTATATTTCATTCAGAATTAGTTGCCCATGATGAATATTCAGAAATAAGATACTTTTGTGTTATTAAGCTACTTACTTTGAGAGGGCTGTTCCATTAATGTAATTACGCGTTTTATGGTATTACAAGATCGCCACTGAGAAAAGATCATATTCTGTATTAATGCACAACTACTATCCATATCTTACTAATCAGAGGAAAGCTAGATCCTAGGAACATTCAAACTGATTTCAGTAAAAGGAAAGTTAACTAGCGGTAAATATTTTTAATTGCTCCAGTTGTCACAAAAGTTCTAGGACAAGGTTTTTTGTTCCTGAGTTTGGAATACGAAAAAGGAGCAAATGTTGTTTTATGTTACCCTGTATGTCTGCATTCTAGAAATGACCTCGGCCATGTTTCCGTGCTAACTAACGATGTGACATTGGTGTGCTTAGCAACACACTTGGCACATTACTTAAGCTGACACAATGGATGCTTATCGTGAACAAAGAGTGAATATAAAGCTCTGTATTAAGTTCGGGAAAACCTCTAGTGAAACCTGGGCAATAAATGCAAGCGAGGCACTTTCAAGAACACAAAGGGCTTCGTGAAGACAGAGATTCGGACCAAGACGAACACGACATGGTCGCCCGTCTACAGCACATACCGATGCAAACGTGGAGCGTGTGACGCTTTTATTGCAAGCGACTTGCAACTGTTCGTGTGATATCTGAAGAACTCAATTAGAATCTTGATGTGTGTCTTACGATTTTATGCGAAGATTTAGGCAAACGAAAAATTACTGCAATGCTCGTCCCTCACACACTAACATGCGAACAGAAAGAGGAAAGACGAAGAGTTTCTGCTGAACTACTGGATAGAGTCATTCCACATTTCTGTCAAAGATTATTGTTAGTGCTTAGCGTTGGTGCTACCGTTAACATCCTCACATGAAGCGTCAAGTGCTGAATGGAGGAGTTCTGGATCATGAGCCTCCAAAATAGTCAAACGACAATCTTCGAGAACAAAGAGAATGTTGAACGCATTCTTTGATGCTAAAGGATTAGTTCGCCACAAATATGTTCCTCCAGGTCAAACAGCGAACCTAACTGCTTACATCGAAGTCTTGAAAATTTTGCGACAAGCAATTCGACATCGCCGCCCAAATTTGCAGCATTCACAAGACTGCTTCTTACCGCAGGACAAAGCAAGACCCCTTACTGCTTTACCTGTTATCGAGTATCTGGTCAGACATTCTATCATTGACATCCCGCATCCATCATATTCGCCCGATCTCTTGCTTTACGATTTTTTCCTTGTTTCAGCGAGTGAAGAGGTGACTGAATGGAGAGTTGCATCAAGATATCGCAGATATCCAATAGGCTGTGAGAAATAAACTTACAAGCACCACATTTGAAAACTTCCCTGCTTGCTTGTTGTTAAGACCTCCAGCAACAACGTTGGCAACTGTTTGTAGGATTGTAACTGTGAATCGGGGCTAGGATCATGACTTGGTAAGCACAGTTTTCTATTCTTTAAAATACCCTGTGCTGAAGCTTTTCTGACAAATGGACTATTTCAAACATCAATTATAAATTCCATTGCACATTTTTAGTGTCAGGGTCTGAGAATCGTCACTGGGAGTAGCCCGACACATTATAACAACTGAGAATTATCCATTTTCGCAGGGAAGGCAAACTTTATGCAGGACTTAACCACCACCAACTGTTGCACTTTAAAGTACAAGAAAAATATTGACTATACAGTGATCATACACTCTCTAATAGTTTGAAAACAACATCTAAGACGGCCGCGGTGGCCGAGCGGTTCTACGCGCTTCAGTCACGAACCGCGCGAGTGCTACGGTCGCAGGTTCGAATCCGGCCTCGGGCATAGATGTGTGTGATGACCTTAGGTTCGTTAGGTTTAAGTAGTTCTACCTTCTAGGGAATTGATGACCTACGATGTTAAGTCTCATAGTGCTCAGAGCCATTTGATCCATTTGAACAACATATAATTGCAAAACAAATCTTCGTTTCATTGAATATAAAAATATATCAGCCCGACAATTGTTCTGGATATCATTCATTAATCTTCATTCTAAATGTCTCTAATTATAATTAACGTCTGAACAAAATATGTGTTGAGAAACACTTTTCAAATAAAGTGTGTCTTGGTCCTCACTACAGGTAATTTTTTAATAGACAGTCAATTCTCAGACCAAATTCTACAACCATGGTAGGCCGCTAAACAGTCACTTTTCACAACACCATCCACATTACTGTTGACGTTCATAGTCTTCCCTCAATCAAAGTAAAGCTGATAAGTACTCAGTGAACCCCGCCTCAGCAGTTCACTGTACGCTAGCGTTTTGTGATTACTGCGTTTCTCCTGCACTGATTCACTGTCAAATTTGCAGTCTCCAACCGTCTTTTTTGCTATTTTTTCTTGCTATCTTTCTATTTGAAATCTTCTTGTCTTGCATCGCTTCTTCTTCGTTGATAACATGAAGATCTTTGTCTATTCTTAAAACTCTGCTTTTCTCTGCATGGTCAAATAGCATTATTCTACACGTTATGATGATTCCAAGCTCTACGTAAAATCTTGTGACTTTCGTCACAAAGAAACTCCCTAACTTTCCCCGAAGTTATCAATCTTTCAATTAAGCGACTTGCCCTGTCTGTTCGTCATTAGGTTATCGAGCCCCATCATCGATTGACTCCTATCATTTGTCGATTCCTCCTTAACAAAATATTGCACAGATAAAAGTTTTCCTGGTAGACGAAAGCGACCTCTATACGTATAAACGGCATACAATCCAAAGTGCTTGTAACATTAGAATATCTAAAATATTTCATCTCTCATTTACATTTAAATACAAAATAACAAAAAACTAGTGGTAAAACTTATATCATATTATCATTACATATTTAATCAATCACTGAAAGTGCAGGAGAAAGTGTCCATTACAGTATCACCACGGAATAAGGAAAGAAGCAATCAGCGGGCATTTGCAGTTAACAGAGGAGAGATAAAGCAAACAGAAAAAAATACGTTCCCAATTAACGGGCAAATATTTCTTTACGCACTGACTTGCTTCTTGATTGTCTTTTGCAGAATTGATTTCTGTAATGGACGTCTGCCACGATAACTGTTTGCTACCTTACTATACTCACATTCACTATCAGAGTTTCACGTGAATCTTTCAGTTTGTTCCTGTAAACATCATACGCATCACCAAGTATTGGAATCTACTGATTTTTTGATACTTTACGTCTCATTAAAATTTCGCACATACAACAACCAGGATTTGCTTGTAATGTTTGTAAAATTGTGTCATTCACTTTGCGTGGCTGTCTGAACATAAGATGTTTATCTCAGTTTTATTATGATTCAGAACAGAAGGTTTTGTATTGGTTCGGATATTACGGCTAATTGTAGGCACCTTTTCTTTAGTTGGTTGCTGAAGCACAGTTCACTGTAAGACAGTTCCATGATATACTGCTGCTATTGGGTTTTTGTATGAAGTAGGACATTAATATTTACCGTGGGATAGAGACTTCTTTCTTCTGATATTTGTTCTTTTATTTTGTTACTGCGGTTAGTTAAACATTTCAAAGTCTCAGAAGCGGTTGTTATTCGTTGAGTTACTCAAGAATGGCATTCTACTTGAATCGATGAATGACTTACAAAAGCATATGACTACCGTACTTTTTCTTGTGCCTTCAAACACTTGCGGACCGACGAAACGGACGGCTTCTTACAGTGTTACCTTATCTAGCGCATTTATTTCTGTCTTCAATTCGACGTGGAAAATAATTCTTACAGCATGTAGCTATGTAGTCGGTGTTCTTGCTTGCTTAGTAGTATGTCTGATGGATTAGTTTCGCATCAGGAAGATGTTGGTGCTATAATTTTAATTAATATTGTGTTTATACTGGTTGCTGGTGAGGAGGAAAGTTAGTTATTAGTATTTTATTAATGATCTAATTCATAATCAGCCATATTACAGTCATCACAGTCGCTCAAGAAAGTTATAATTGAGCCCAAATACAGTCTGTTAAAGAATGTAGCTATCTGTACAGAGTACGGTCTAAAACAGATATAACACACATACAACCCGTTAAAGGACGCAGCAATCTATGCAGAGTTCAGTCCCAAACACATATAACACACATACAATCCCTTAAAGGATGCAGAAATCTGTGCAGAGTGCGGTCCAAAACAGATGTGCACACATACATTCCGTTAAAGGATGCAGCAATCTGTGTTGAGAGCGGTCCAAAACAGATATAACACACATAGAATGCGTTAAAGGATGCAGCAGTCTGTGTAGAGAGCGGTCCAAAACAGACGTAACACACATACAATCCGTTAAAGGACTCAGCAGTCTGTGGACTGTGGCTCAAAGCGATATTTGAACACTGAAAAAGTACTTACCAGGTAATTGATCTTCATGTCCTCAGAGGCACTTGTCACTGCTGCTGCCGCTGTCGCTGCTGCTGGTGCTGCCCGTACGCTCCATGATGCACACGAAAGTAGAGTGATTGAACACTCAACGAAGAACAGAGGCAGACTGAGGGTGTGTTCGGTTGTGCTTTGGCTTATATAGTTTCTATGACGTCGAGTCACGTCACTAATGCAGTAGCCAATATGAGTGCAGCATTCTAGGGCTGGAGGGTGCTACGTCATGAATGAATGATCAGTGCACTCCTGGTGGGAAAACCTCAGATTTCCCATTTGATCATTGAATTTCCAAGTGGTACATTCAGTTATCGAATATCATTAAAATTCGATTGGTATAAAGGACTTAGGTTATTCCTATGATAGATGCGCCACATGTGTTCAGTTGATAGGGTTTGCATATTTCTCCAAGACGATCTATGGCACCAGTATGAACGTGCGGGCTAGAGGCTATGATGCCAGTACTCGCACGCTCATGGGCTATACATGTGGCGCATGCCCAGGTATAAACACCTGAGAGAGAAAGCATTGCTGCATCTCTCTTTCTCAGCACCTGACTACAGGTGTGACATGTGTCTCACGTACTGCGAGCAATGATCATGGATTACATAATGGGATCGTGCTGTGGCTATGTCCTAGATCACATGGCGAACACACTGTCTGCCGCCATCTTGGATTATGTCACAGATGAGAGCGCCCTCTGTTGGTGGCGATGTGTACTAAGTCAGTTGGAGTCCTGACCTCGTGGTGAACACACCAGATGGCCCTACTGCATGAAAATGATTAAACAATGACTTATGTCCAAGTCCTTTTCTGATGAATCCTTAGGAGGAGGTGGCAGTGGGATGAATAAGGTTAGTCCAAGTGCCCTTTCTTTAAGGCCATTTTCTTAGCTTAGTAGAGATATGCGAATTGACCTTTGTTTACCACCAAAATTCAAACTTAGCTCCAGTTCGTAGGAAGAAGTGGCAGTTGGGTGACTTAGGTTAGCAGAGTTAGGCCAAGTGAGCTATGTTCCTGCGATTTTCTTAGCTTAGTAGAGATGACCGTGGTGTGATGTATTATCCTGCTGGAATTTGAACTTTCCGCCATTTTTCTGGGGGAAAGGTGCATGGCACTTTTCCATCAAAATTCAAACCTCCTGGCAAAAGCAGCCATCTTGAATGACGCCATAGCCACCATCTTAATGATGTCATGCGCTGTTGCTAAGTCTACACGCCGCCATCTTGGATGACGTCATCGCCGCCATCTTGGACACATCTGACTACAATGCAGAGTGGCCTTGTACCTTCTTTGTCCCAATACTCACAGCAAATTAGTGTTATTTGCTCTTAGAGGACAAATTCGCATGTACGAAAAGAGGTGATAACAAAAAATAAAGTTAACTATGGGCCGGAGATGACTGGACAGAACACATATAGAAAGACCGTACCTGATGCCTGGGAAACCTTCTAGGACAAGTATGCTTTCAGAATCACAATGGAAGGTCTTTGAAAAGAATAAAAAATATTGTCGCTCTGTTTCTTTTTTTTTTCGAAACAGGCAACAGGCCATATTGGAAAGAACAGCTGTTGTTAACAAATATTCGCATATCACGTGATAAGGGCGTGCAGAACATGAAGTTTCACATGGACAGCTCGGGTAGGTGCGGAGTCTCAGAGTATAGGAGCGAAACATGAATGCATAGGCCAGGAGGAAATAGTTTCCACCACAATACGCTTGTCAAGCTTTGTTGGGCCAAGAAACGAAGCAAGTAGTACAACAATCAACATTTGCCGCTACAACTTGTGGTACGGGATGAACACAAGATGCACTGAGGGGAACAAGAAAGATATACAGACCGTGGCCGTGGGTGGAAGGGGGAAAAGCGTCTTCAGACCAGGGCCATGTGTAGACAGATCACTTCCTATTCTGTCGGCCTAGAACAGCTTTTTAGTGAGCACTTGCGTTCACAGGTTTCGAAAATTTCGTAACATCTCCGGAGTGGACATCAGGGATTTCGAACCGAGTTAGTTACCTTCTGCGGAACAATTTAAAGAGGGCAGAACTGTACACGTCGCTAAGACAAAGAGAGTGGACATTGCCAATAATATAGCTAGGGAAAAGCATAGTTTTTCGTCTCACGAAAACTCTGTGCAGTTTCCGACTGCTGATTCAGTCAAGGCCTGAATAGTATTGAGGTTTACAGGTGCGCACAGCGTCGACGCGCTGCCTTCATCATACGCCACTGCCGACCACAGCAGCCGCCAACGAAGCACATTAATTATCGCGTCTGCTCAGGCGCTCAGTAAGGGAGTCACTAACACGTGTGTGCTCTTCAGTTTCGTTGGATATTAGAATTGTGTTACGTATCAGCTTCTCATTCCCTCGTATTAATGCTAGCCACGTATCGCGTGTGTGTTGATAGGGGATAAAACTAGGGAAAACTACTAGTAAATGTATGTTATTGTTCAGCTAAAATACCCTAGACAACTAGTCATATGGAAGTGTTGTGAATGTAATATTTTGGACGGTAAATTGTTTTGTGATCATGTTATTGTAAGTTACGCTAAGGGTTCTTTTCTCATGTAGAAACGCTTTTGAAAGGTTGTATGTGTTCACGTTTGTCACGATTAATTTCATTTAGTTTGTGATTTCATTGCCAGGATCTTCGTAATTGTAGAGGATTTTCCAACGTTACCAACTACACACTTGAACCCAATATGTATGGTGATTCTGTAATAAAAAGAGTTCGCACAGGTAACAGTTCGTACAGGTTTGTGTGTTTTAGAGTAGAGTCTGCACCTTACATACTGAAATATTTTAGGGTATGACGGCTGCTATTGCGATGTCTAATCGTGACTTCATCCGGGATCTCTGTATCTTGCAGGGCCTGGGTTCACACGTACTTTAGTTCTGCCAAATATCTCCATGCGTGGCAAGTGATAAGGACGGGTCATAACGATCTGGAGAGTACATTAGAAAGTAGTTGTGTATTTACCTCATCATTACTAGACAGTAGTGTATTTCATACATCATTTTCCACTCCCTCATTCAGGACATACAAAGCCACATTGTTTAATCCTTACTAAGCTCAGATAACGTGCGCGTGAAGAAATAGTGTTTATGTAGTGTTTATTTCGTTTACATACAAAATACTCTAAAATGTTCCAAGTAGATCAGCATGTAACTTCCTGTCATATAGCAAAGACTCAACTACAAAATGGTTCAAATGGCTCTAAGCACTATGTGACCTAACTTCTGAGGTCATTAGTCCCCTAGAACTTAGAACTACTTAAACCTAACTAACCTAAGGACATCACACATATCCATGCCCGAGGCAGGATTTGAACCTTCGACCGTAGCGATCGCGCGGTTCCAGACTGTAGCGCCTAGAACCTCTCGGCCACCCCAGCTGACAGACCCAACTACAGAAAGAGGCAATAATACAATGTGTTCAATCAATTGTTAGCGAAATACCGACTAAGCAAATGCAAAATCCTTCTATTGTGATACTTGAAGAGGAGCAATCATCGATATCACCACATGGGAACCGATCGCAGGCTCGCGGCATCTGGTGGAGCCAATGGAGCGCGCCGGCTGCGCCACACCCTCAGCAGCTCAGCACCAGGAGCGCCCTCTGGAGCTGCAGTGCAGGGCGGCCGGCGGCAGCGACTCGCAGCCACCCCACCTCGACACCGCATTTCCTGCTGTAATGTCGCGATCCTCGTGCTAGTTGACACTGTAATAGCTGGGCTCTTTTTCTTACTGCACTAACTGTAGATCTTCATACGTTTGGAAAAACACAAGTCAATTTTGTGCTTATTGAGTTAACTAGCTCACTAATCATTTGCGGTCCAGTCCAGCTTTCCTACGACGACAGTTGCAGCACCACTCAGCAGCCCACCTCTCCTTATGTGTACAAAGTCGTACAAAACAAAAGCCTCGAGGATAGGTGTGTCTCTAGGCGAAACTACTGACTGCTTGGGTTGATATATTGCAAATTTAATAGCTGGAAAATTAAGTGACGACGGATCGCGACAAGCTCATCGGGTGCGCTGCAAAATTTAGCAAACAGCAAACCACTGTACAAAGCATATTTAGTTCACGGGTGGATGTGTGTGAGTAATTGAAAACAGAAAAAAATTGTGTAGTCTATCAACGTTTTCGTAATCTGAGGTATGGTTTCGGTCGGTAGAAGTCGGTGGACTTTGTGGCTCCTACATGTCTTTGTTAGGTAGTAATAGTTGTTTATTTCAAAGAGTACATTATTTGAGCGTGGGCTACTTTTAGTATGAGCTTGCACTTCAGTTTGTTAGGTCCGAGTTCAGTGCGACATTTCTGTGCTAATGCGGATCATCGGCACAAAGCTAATATTGTCAGTACTGCACAAAGTGATGGAATGCGATTCTCCCTGCGCAATCTCTCCCCCATCTTTCAAAAGTCATTGTGCTCCTACCCCTGTAACCAATAAGTAAGGAAGTTGTGTTTTCTAAAATTTTGTGTATTAAAATGCAGCAGTAATATGATGCTTCTGTTTAGGTATGTTGTGGCTAATAAGCTAAAACAAAAAAGCGCTATTGTTGTTCAGTGATCTTCCCCTGTATATGATGAAGGCTGAAAAAGCAATTACAATATTTACAGTAATCTAAAGGTCATTCCATGGTTATCCCATGTGCTGCATCGTGCAACTGAAACAGTACGTCCAAAATATGACATTGTGAGTACCCTAATAAAGTCTACAAAGAAAGTAAATACACGCATAAAACACAAACGTTTGATACTTTTGCTAGCACTAAACATATCATATGCTGATTTTTTTCCATTCAACATATTCTTCAACACACCTGCCCACATTGCCTAATTTGGGCTCATACTGTCAATTTAGCTTCGTCACTGAAACCTATTTCAACCCGACAGAGTACCTGAATAAATGGTGTCATCTTCACTGTGCTAATTATGATGTAGGTAAGTCGAAGGAGACTGTAAATTTCCACCAAATTTGTTGAAATTAACGTCTGTTTACCTGATTCTATTCATAACTTACGTTTTTGACCACTTTTTGATTTTTCTTCTTGGATTTAGGCCGAATACTCAACTAAAACCACTGATGCAGCTAAGATCAAAGTCACACGCACTGAAGAAAATAATTTTTACTGATTTACATCAACTCAAATTTTGCACGTTTGCCTGTGACAATAGCGAAGTTGGGAACCGCAGGTATGCCACAGGAGGCATCACTGACGGTCATTCAAGCCGCTGGAAAATCTTTGGAATCATCCTGTGGAGAACTGTGCGTCGCAGAAAAACAAGCCGAATGAAGCTATCAGTTGGAATACTTATTATCACTTTATAAAGAAAAATACTTTAAGGCGAAAACACAAAAGAATTTTAATTTGTTCTGCCTTTTTCTGATCTGTCTTCATTTAAGTATCTATGAACAGAAATGCTCTGTCACGTAACTAAAGAAGGTCAGTGGGAATTAGTTTTTGTATAACGTTTCTTGGTGACAAAAGAAATAAATAGAGTACTTAATTTCTGATTGGTTTTTGCTAGCTGTGGGTAGTGCCGATAGCTCGCTAATCACGCCTGAGTGTGTTGCTGCTGCTGCATCGTCGAGAAGCCGCCTGGGCCGAGCCTCCTGCGTCTGGAGCGTCCTGACCGAAGACTGTCCCAGCTGTGCGCGGAACCCGAAGTGTCTGTACCAGGCGCAAGACGTGGAGAGTATCTGGTGCAGACAGAGTCACAGGTGTCCTCTCTGTCAGCAGAGCCACAAGTCGCTCTACTCAGAGGAGAATCGGTAGCAAAGTTCATGATGATGATGATGATGATGATGATGATGATGCTTGGTTTGTGGGGCGCTCGATTGCGCGGTTTCCAGGCTTTTACAAATTCCCAATCTTTTCACTGTCCAGTCACGCCATTTCCTCAATGACGATGCAATGAGGAGGACAACACAAAAACCGAGACACCGGGCAAAGAAAATCCGTGACCCAGTCGGGAATCGGACTCGACACCCCGTGATCCAGAGGCAGCACAGCCAGCTGCTGCGGACTAGGACAAAGTTAAGAGCGCAACAGTTCTGCAGATACTGCTCTCGTCTCGAGCAGCAGTTGACAATCAGAGAGCAATACTTTTGTTCTGTCAACGAAAATATAAAGCAGATGTCGCTGTACTATCACGACGGTGCTCCAGCCAATTTACGTGTTTTAAATTTGGGGCATTTTTGCGCTGTTTTCTAGTGTGGGAACATAAAAAGAAAAAAAAAATTGATAAAAATATTGGGCTGGAGCCGAACAGGTAGGAACTGATTGTGTCTTTCAGAAAATTTACGAGATCACTACCTCCCCTACAAAGCGTTCTCTCAAAAAATGGCTCAAAAAACCGCCCCTGTTATTTACGAAATCCTCTTTCCGCTAGCGAAACGTTTTTCAGATTGTCCCTATCAAAAAATGTTACAGAGTGCGCATCGCTGACAAAGTCTGTCATGAAGTAATGGAGCACAATGAACTTGTGCCTCCAGCACCCGTCTTTCCCCTGCCCTGCCTGCTGCGCCCCCCACCCCCCACCCCCGCCACAGGGGCAGGTGCTTCCCCTGCCTGCTGAGCCAGCAGTTCTTAGGGCGATGCTTCTGTTAAACTGCTCTTCTTGCTCTATGGCCGCCACAGTACCCAGAAATCGTCTTACCCCACATCCAGCACATGTAATGGAATACCTACAAGCGTCGAGATGGAAGAAAAAGCGATAAATCATATACGCAAACATTATTGTTCAATAGAAATTGAAAATAAAGTTGCGTTTCCACAGTATCTTCGATTTGCACTTGACTTAATTTGAAATGTAATTGATTTCCTTATCAGACTGACTCTCATTTGCATACAAACATGTGGCTAGTTCGCATAATGACCTATTGCAGAATGAAAAGTGACGAGGCCTGCTGCCTCGACGCTTTCAATCTGTCATATCCATCAGTTGTGCAATCTTAGAACATTTTCTGAGCTCAGAAGTAAGGACGTAGCTCGAACGGAATGCCAAGCAGCATTGATTCCGGAAACATTGATCACCTGAAACACAACTCTCATGTCCCTTACGTGGCATCCTGCAAGTCTCTCTAAAAAACATGTGACTCAGTAGAAGCTTATGCGTAATACAGGAAATTCGGTAGTACGTAGCATCGAGCTAAAGTTGTGACTGAATTGAGAATTTCTCGATAGGAAGATAACAAGCTTGTTGCTTTGGTTTGAGAAGCCTCGGAAGACATAGATTCAACTTCACGTGTGTTCCAGGGAAGTGTGTTGGAAGTCTTGCTGTTCCTCTTGAATATTAATGTTTTTTAGACAGTCTTGTAAGTAACTTCAGACTTTATGTACACGAAGCATTCATCTGTAACTGCTCTGGCGTATCGTCGAGCGCCGGCACGCCGGTAAAGAACGCTAGAGCTGAGAGGGCGTGAAGGAGGCGTGAGCCAATAGTTGCTGACCGACCTCTCTACAGGACGACATCGAGACAGCAGCGGCCTCCAGGAGAAGAGAACATAAGCGCCGCGCCGCCTGGCAACACCGCCAGTTGAAGACCAGCCGTTCTGCGAGCTCTACAGCACAGATTAAGGAAATGTGTAACTTATCTTGTATAACGAATTTTATACACCGAATATACTTCTTATTTGTCTGTTGCCATTTGTTTGCGACCCATCATTGTCGATTCTCAAAATTAAGTATTGTCATTTACCTTACTGTAATAAAAATTCGTTAATACGATTTGTTTGAATTGTTGTCTAGCGATCCGACAATGCATGTCTCCTAGGCACCCCATATTCGACAAGTAGGCGGGACACAATAATAACGAATTACTGTCCGAAAAAATCGGCCAAATAATCATTCGGATCTTGATAAGATTTTAAAGGACTGCAAAGATTGGCAACCCCCTTTAAACATCCAGAAATGTAAAACAACCTACCACACAATAAGAAAAGGTTCAACATTCTATAACTATAGTATCAACGATTCTCAACTGAAATCGGTCGAAACATACAAATACCTAGATGCAGCTATTTGTTGAGATGTGACATGGAAGGATCACGTTGGCAGCTGACAGACTTAAGGCAATGTAATCGCTAAAATACAACACTCCACTACATGTTGCTCTTATGGAGGACCCGAGGACAATACTGCTATAAATATAGCGCCCGCATAGAGCTCTAAAACAATTACAGTTCCAGCTCTCCACACGTCAATGGAATGCGAAGAGGTCGTTATAACTGGTGCGGTGGGAAGGACTCTTTGCCATGCTCTTCACAGTGGTTTGCATAATATGGATGTAAATGTAGATACGGATGACGTCGAGCATCTGCTGATATCTTTAAAAACTGCCGGACAGTTAACTTGGCAGGTAATGTTGGTGAATTGCAGATCGGAATAATATATCGAAGAATACAAATATTGAAGATCGACAAGAAGATAATGTCGAAAAGGAAACTTCCAGAGAACCGATTCTGAAGTTGTGCCGAGTACTGGGAGGCAAACTGAAGAAAATAATATCTTCCTTGCATTTTTTGAACAACAAGAAGTCTTCCACAATGTTCCATAGAGGAACATGTCCTTAACTCTTAGAAGACTGAGTCATAACCACAGAGGGAGAACAAGATTATAAACCACCTATAAAATGTAAGAGACAATGTTAAAGGTGAAAGATAAAGAAGGAGAGGTCTAGTTAAGAAGGGTGGAAAGCAAGTTAGCTGCTTATCAGCTATAATCGTCAGCTTGCACGAAGTATGGAGAATGGAACATCGTGAATATGGACGAAAAGAAATTGCAAGAATGTGGAAGGTGACGGAATCGAAAAATTGTTCAAACTTATTGCGTAGATAAAATACGTACCGAAGAATATGAAATAGAGACATGTGAGGAAAACATTCTGTGGAAGACCTTGAAGATGAGACAGTTTGGTTCAAATGGCTCTGAGCACTATGGGACTTAACATCTATGGTCATCAGTCCCCTAGAACTTGGAACTACTTAAACCTAACTAACCTAAGGACAGCACACGACACCCAGCCATCACGAGGCAGAGAAAATCCCTGACCCCGACGGGAATCGAACCCTGGATCCCGGGCGTGGGAAGCGAGAACGCTACCGCACGACCACGAGATGCGGGCTGAGACAGTTTACCAACAAGGAAACCTTGAGTACGAAGTCGCAAATGGCCTATGATGTTTACGGCATTCGACGCTCCACATGTTGTCTACCATGCAGCCACAATTTCGGCATCTATTGGCAACAGAGGGCGGAAATGGAGGGGGAGTATCTAATGGTGAGCACAGCATGAGGTCACGGAGCATAGTTGAACTGCTTAGTCGAAGAGTAAATCACAACAGTGCTGCAGTGTTAACGGTGTCGATGCAAAGCGGAGTAATGGCAGCGTGTAGCGAAGCAAACATTGCATTATATCTACACCAACATTTGCTGAAGTTGACTTTAGTCACAAAGGAACCCATGGAATTTCGCAGAGTGAGAAAGAAGTGGCAGATGAAATATTAGCGGTTCTGCAAGATGAGTCGTAAAATGCGTGCTGTCGTATATGCTCGAGCGTGGGGACCGTTCACATGATAAGTACAATGATGACGATAAGTGCTTAAAAAGTGAAACACGTTTTGGGCCATGTGCATCATCATCCATGAGGGACAGGGAGCGACAAATCCCGTCTCTAGTGAAACATAGTAAGGGGCAATCGTTGTCCAAAAGGCGGGTACTAAACATAATTACGTACATGGAAGATAACCAGCAGCAATGAAAAAAAAAAGAAAATAAACATTTATCAACCGATCTCCAGTAAGTTCGCAGCGGTATGACAGTGTAGTGCATAAGAAAAACCACCGATATTAAAGGGAGGACAAGATACACTTGGTACAAAAGCGGGCCTTCGCGCTGTTCAAGGATGTGAGATACTATTTACAGGATGTGCATGGCAGTGACCTACTGCGTTGTGCACGTCAAATTGCGCACGACATTCATTACAATGATTTCAAGAGAAGCAGTAGATGGCTGCGTAACTTCAAACTAAGCGTCAGCTTGGCGATGCAGAGCAAACTGCGGAATCGGCACGAAAATTTGTAGAAGACTTTATTCAATTTGGACCAAACGGAATTTGAACAAGAAATACATATGAAAGGAACACTGTAAATTAGAGCCACCGAGCGAGTTTTATCCAGTTCAACTAACATCGATTACTTAACACATTTATATTCAATTATGCCGACATTTAATCTGGATAGTAGATTGTCTGGAAAGTTTTTTGTTGGGCTGCGAGAAGTTGCTGGTGCTCTGCTCGCTACGGTTCTTTCTCGTGTGCGTATGCTTGCAAGAGCAGTAGGGAATATTTACGTTACAGCAAGCGACGGCGGAGAAATGGATGTAAGAGAACCAGCTATGGTATGAACATTGCTTTTGGGCAAGGGCTGGTCAAAATAACTTGTTGTTTATTGATTTCTGCTTTTCTTATAAAAATCATCCTCCTTTAAAGCGTAATATCACTCCTGAAAAATGTACTACATTGGAGTTCTACCACCTGGAAACATTGGAAAAATTCAGACTCTGTATGTTTGCTTATTCCGTGATGTAAAACAAGAGTGGGTCCTAGCTGAACGTTCCGCACGGCTTTTAACTCCAAAGAGCTCGCCATCGATCTTGATGGTGCAAACCATTGTCATCTCTGTGGTGTGCCATGTTTCATTCTGTGTCCATGATGCAAGTTAATTGCTTGTTTTGAACGTTTCTTGAATGTTTATGACGTCCATTTGGTAAAGTGTAATACATACGTCCCATAGAACGTTGATGTCTACATCTCTGGGACGCTGATTTCCTGTCTCCGTCCTGATGTATATGGTAAGCCATCACCAGCTAATATTTTTCCTGTCACAATTGTTAACACAACACTTTCAAAAGAGTTTTACTAAAGACGGAACTTGCGACCTCGCAACCAGTGGGTTCCTTGGGAGACAACTGCTATGGCGTCCATCAGAACATATCGTGGCGCTAAGGAAGCAGTAGAGGAGGACGTCGAGTGTAGTAGATAGGTATAAATGCAAAATACAGGACAATATGAGAAGAAATGGTGGAGAGCTTAAAACCAGTAGAAGTTTGACCACATTTAAAACTGCAAAAGGCTGGTCAGAGATTCAACTGGAAGAGCGGTCGAAAGCATGAGCCACCAGACTAATTGGTAACTCAGAGTGGCGAGGAGTGCATTCTGTCCCATATTCTTCACCTCCGAGAATACGATGCCCGACGAAGAAAGTGAAGGGCCCAGGAGGGGAGGTGGAAGCGAAACGAAAAGTCGCAGGTTGAGGACGTGTGTTTTGTTATTTTAACGATTACAGAACCGAATCAAATTTACGAAGAAGTTGCCAGTACGAGCCAGCTTATAATTATGACGTTGCATCACCTCTAGCCTGGATGCACGAACTGAGTCCGTGGGGTCGGGTGTGATAAGCCCCTCCTGCCCTCTCCTGAGACTAGCTGGCCCACAACTGTTGCAACTGGCCAGTGATACCCAGGAAACGGCACTGGGACGGACTTGCGTCCGACCTGGTCCATCACGTGCTCTATTGCGCGCCGATCGTGGGATCTCGATCACCACGGGTGTGCCTCAACGTCACTCAGTTTATGTAGGCACATGCCACTTATAGATGAACATTGCCCTGTTGGAAAACGGTGCCACAACCACTGCGCGACAGACGTTACACGTCAGGACGCAGGATGTCCGTGACGTACTGTTAAGCCGACAGAGTTCCCTGCATCACTACCAGCCGTGATTGAAGCCTGACCCGACGGATCCCCACATCACGAAGCCAGGAGTGACACCACTGTGCCCCTACTGAATGAATGGGACTTCTCCCCAGGCCACCGCCATGCTCGTCGACGATGGTGATACCGGGTAATGTAGACTCGCGTTTCGTCTCTGAACACAGTGCGACGCCGTTCGTCTGATGGTCAGGGCGCGTGCCGAATGCAGCCGTTCGTGCTTTGGTGCCGGCAGCAGCCAGTGGAGGCAACGGTAATTCCCCGGTCTGGCTGCTGTCAGTCTCCTATCAGTGGTGCGGTATGACACAGAGAACTTCTGGGAGTCCATTACTTGCTCTCGGATGGCAGGCCCTAATGTGAAGCGGTTACTCTGTGCTTAGTGTACAACACTCCATTCTTGTGGCGTGATGTGGTCGACTGGAACCGTGACGACGAGTACGTCTACCCTCCAGTCCAACACAGGGCACTGTCACATCCAGCTGCCACACAAATCAGGATGTTGCGTGAAATGTAGACGCGCCGTGAGGATCCCTTCAAAGTTTGTCAGGTGCTGATAACGCTGTCCCAAAAGCGTGCGCCGCCTCTGTGTCCCTCACAGTGATCACCCCCCATCTGACCCTGCTCAGGCCTTTCGTATACCCTACCACGACCAGTAATTCCACCAAACACGAAAGACACTAATGCTTAATGCACTCTGCTGCCGTTTCTACCTCTCACACAAAAGTGCAACAGTAACACGCAACATTTACATATGTTTCTTCAAGTTTTCCCGGTGGTTCGAATGTTCCGTAAGTTTTCGGGAGTTCACCTCGGAATTTATTGCCTCTTGTAACGATATTTCGGCAGTCAACCTTTTAGCCACTCTCGACGTGAGTCGCCTGCAAGATTCTTAAAGCACTCTGCACTGTGAAATAAACGCGCGTGCGTAAATTTTAACATTCTTTGTTCGGAGAATGTCAGTCACAGATTAATCTTTGCTCGTCTAAGAGCAAAACAAAGCTAGCGCAGAAGCAGCGAATCCACAGTACTTACAAATTATTTGGTTTATTCGATGAAATGATGAAATTACGAGACACTGGTTTCTAGTGGGTGAATAGCCGAAGCAGTGACTTTTACTGGCTGAGAGCACATGCTGTAGTAAATAAAAGGTGGATAAAACCTTTGAAAATAACTGAATGTACAGAAAGATGAAAATAATAGTGGAATGGGTACGTAAGTTTCATTTTATTTCGTTATAAATTAAAAGAGAAATAAACTGTTTCGCACTGTACAAAACAAATGACCACCTCCGCCGCACGCAAATGTCCTCGAATTAAACAAAAATTTTCTAAAATTACATTTCTCGAATGCACGTTCATCTACCCGCTAAACATCAGCCCTTCAATTCGTCGGTTTAATTAATGTTTTCCATTCGAGCGTACAACTTCCTATGTCCACCCATTGTCCGTTCAATTGCCCACATGTGCAGCGTACCTAGAAATCATTTTCATTACACGAGCTAAGACATACTCAGCTCCACTCTATTCCTAGACGGTATGTTTGTTCATCTTATGTAACTTACGAGTAATTGTACACTGTGAATAACAAGTGAAATGTCAGCAAATAATTGTACCAAGGATACTCAAGTGTCATGTCAACGGTGAAAGTAATAAAGTGAAATGTCATCAAGAATAACAACCACACGTGTTGTGTGGCTCTAATGCAATATACAGCGTGGTCCATTGATTGTGACCGGGCCAAATATCTCATGAAATAAGCGTCAAACGAAAAAACTGCAAAGAACGAAATTTGTCTTGCTTGAAGGGGGAAACCAGATGGCGCTATGGTTGGTCCGCTAGATGGTTCTGCCATAGGTCAAACGGATATCAACTGCGTTTTTTAAAATGGGAACCCCCATTTTTTATTACATATTCGTCTAGTACGTAAAGAAATATAAATGTTTTAGTTGGACCACTTTATTCGATTTGTGATAGACGGCGCTGTAATAGTCACAAACATATGGCTCACGATTTTAGGTGAACAATTGGTAAGAGGTAGGTTTTTTAAATTAAAATACAGAACGTAGGTACGTTTGAATATTTCATTTCGGTTGTGATACATGTACAATCGTGTTCAAAAGTATCCGAACGACCTGAATTGCATATCGCCTGAATCGCATGCAACCCGCATAACGCAGCTGTCTAGCAGGTCCTCTAATCGTTCCTCTGTATAGTCATTGGACTATTGAATATCGTTCCAACAAGTCACCACTAGAAAACACAGACCTGTATCGCAATAACTCAAGATGTAAAGTAATACTACGATACTACAAATATCAGGGAACACCTTATCACAGATAAGACTGTCCTTAAGGCTTGTAATCTCACATTTATTGCAATAAATGACATACTTGAAATGTTACCACTCTCATTATTACGTCAGATAGTAAGTTCGTCGCATTCATGATTTCCTCTTCAAAGTAACATACCGTACTTATTACTTAACACAAAATGACATTAAAAATTTAAGTTATTCACGACCAGCTAATTGAGAATAGGTATGAACTTCAAATGACACGACGGATCGTCTAGTTGTGCATATGGATTCAAACCCAGATCAAGCAGACTAAGCAAAGATTTCGTGACTGACGCAAACTAACAGTCATTCCTGAATGGGCATACAGAGAGTGATATACTTCGATTTCAGACAATATCAGTTAGCAAATATCAACTTTAAATTAAAAAAGGTAAACATTTTTAACGTACGTGAATTCCACCCAGCAACTGTTGTCACTGTTAACGAATTACGCGAGATAATAAAAATTACTTCTTCACAAATGACTTACTGGAAATGCCATGAAGTAAAGCTTTGTGTTGGACAGGGATTCGAACCCAGAACCTATTCGGATTGTTATCGAAGCACAATCAACTGTGACATATCGGATTTTCTCGGCAGTAGCGAGATGTTTTAACTGAAATGACGAGATTAAACATTAATTTTTTCCTTCCCAGGACACTAACCCGACACTTATCGCTGTTATATTCTAGAGAAAACGAACGTTAAATACGGGTTTGTTACGCCAGCAATGACACGTGAGCATGTTTGAACTAGAAATAATATGACGAAGAGTTCTGTGCTTACTTACAACACATATCGTTGTTGACTACACACAAAGAGACGTAGCTACCGAATTTTTCTCCACCAGCAGCTCAGAATCACATCCTTGAACCTACAGTGATCTCACAAATTGTTCTGTGTCTCACTGGGAGCCAAAAACGTCAGATATCGTTAGTGTTGACAACGAATGAAAATATGGTAAAAATCAAAATTATTGTCCACCAGCAGATAAGTGTTCTCATTTTAGAGCTTGATAATACATAATGAAAACTTTAGTGCCCGGCCAGGATTCAAACCCATTCACGCGCAATATGTGGAGATGCTGAAGAATCTACAGTTTTGAACAAACAACAAATTGTAGTCGAGCTGTATTGTCACGAAGAAGTCAAATTCCGCGTTAAAGGCGGTCTGAGTTGTATCCCCAGTTCAGAACCAATTTTATCGACATACAGAAGCTCAAATAAAAGACGGAATAATCGTCCTGTGACCCTACATAGCGTTTTTTTCGTAACTAGAAATAAATAACTATTATAAGAAAGGTTACTGGTGATAAGAGTTTCTACATGTCGCCACTCCTGGCTCTATTGTGGTTCAACCTAACGTCTACTTGGTAGAGAAGGAATATCATGTTTAATGTGTATTTCAGACCACAATGCCATTATACCTTCTTCACTTGGCGTAGCCAGAAGAGGATAGAATCTCTCTCTCCCTGACAAATTTCATCAGCAGAAGCTGTAATCCAACCTGGACCATGAGTACATGAATCTATTAGCAATCCAACAGACCATCCTCGGTGACTCATTTTTCTATTGTAACGCCGTTGCGCGACACTGGATTAGAATTCTGACACACCGGCTCCCTGTAGTGGTTTGCAGCATGTTCAGTACATTCATTTACTTGCTTGACCCAATCACCATGAATTAGCTGCCTCGGCTACCAAGTGCATACATTCGACTCTATCGTGTAATCGCCGAAATAAAATCATGTAACTGCCACCTGCACAGAACTGCCAACACTGTATTATGCAGAAATTTAAATGGGAAGTGTTCCTTTCCACTTGAGCTACTCTATTACGCTACTTGTTTGTCGAAAACGTCGTGCAGTGCAACAGAAAAGGTGTAACCGTCTGTCTCTCAGAAGTCTAGATCCGTCCATATGCATTATCTCACAGCAGTGAGGAATGTCTAAGTTCTGGAGGAATTGTTGTTGACTTCTGGAGCTGCTGTAGCTATGTGTCAGCTGGTAGCGTCATGGTAAGTGTCGCGAGTTTGAATACATTCACTGCTGCATTTCTTAAAACGCAATTCAGCTGTCTGCTGAGGTTTTCAATCTAATGGAACTTTGAACATAATTCCCTTCACTTCTAAACCCAAAATAGCAACATTTGGATAAAGGGCTCACTTCTGCGACATTTTGTTCTTTTCAGGTTTAATAGATGGCCAGGCAGCAGATGCAACTCCTAACTTTTGTATTAAGTATGGGGAGAGCGCATCGTGCCAAAATACGCCAGAAAAGTATTTCCTGCATTAGCTGTCGTGTGGTAGTAGAATTATATTCTTATTATTCAGAACAGGTTTTCTATATGCATGTAATCAATAAACTGCATGTGTATTGTCAGACAGTTACTGGTAACATCAGAGAATTCGCATATATCGTTGACGATTAATTTTTCTCTCAGGTTTACTATCGTTTTAACAACACTAAAAGAAACCTTACGAAATCTGCGCACTGTGGCATTTCATAAACAAAGTTATGTAATCCGGGAAACCCAAAATTTGCTTCGTAGTAGCGGAATGAGGCGTTACCTGTTGTGCAGCATTGTATGATTTTCACCATTGCACTATGAGCCGAAAGTATTTTCTTACGATTTCCTTATCGATGTTTGATCTGACTGCTTGTAGATCTTTCACAGCAGCAATAAAAACTTCACTGTCAGTGTGACTAGAACCGGGAAGCATAACAGAGAGTTTTTCTCAGGTCAGTACATTACCACAGAATTACGAGGTGAATAGTGGCTAGAACTCGTAAACCGCTATTTAAAGGACTAGATTAGTTGCGATTTCAGAGTACTATGACTTTCGTGGACTGAAAACCGCAAATTTACAAAGTTTTGTTTCACCTCAAATAATAATAACTCAGTTTATTTAATGGAAATGACCGGAAAACTCAAGTGAACCTTGAGGATTAATTCCGTGCACACCAGTAAGTAACTCGTCGATCACAGAGTTGCCTAACATACCTTGCCTTGTTGCCAAATCTCAGTTAGAGTACCAACAGAAAGAGGACGAACAAATGTGTGGCTACAGCTGGCTGGTAAGTGACCATAGCTGGCGTCTCAAAGATACGTAATGCATCTGATTCACATTTCTGTAAGTAGTTTTAGGGACTGGAGTAGAGTTACTAATAATACTCAGAACTGACAGCAAACTAAGCATCATAAATCAGTAACTCTCATAGTTGTTATTATATTTCTTTCATAAGTGTACTCAAAACTAAGAAATTCATTCATGGTCATTTTCGTGCCTGACACAACAAACAAATAGAAATATAAAAATAATGTGTGTGTGTTGTGTGTGGGAGTGTGAGTGTGTGTGTGTGTGTGTGTGTGTGTGTGTGTGTGTGTGTGTGTGTGTGTGTGTGACAAGAGAGAGAGAGAGAGAGAGACATAAATATAAGAAAGAAGGAGAGAGAGAGTAAAAAGTACTTGTAAAGAAATTGAAACATGGAATGTAAAGAAACCTCTCATAAAAACGACACGTTCCACATCATTACGCAATGTCGTATTCATGATCTGTGGAACAAGTATTAATGTAATCACATCTAATCTAATTTAATCATATCACATTGCTGACTAGCCATGAACAGTCAGGAATTACCGAAATTTTCGCCAATATCAGTAACCAAATCTAAGCCTGAAAATAAAAGACAACTGTTTTTGTAATAAACCGGGGCTACAATCAAGACTCTTTCGTCCCTGTTAACTAACCACGAAAGATGTCTAATATACTTCCATTCAGAAGTAAAAAGTGTGCATGCTTTTTAAGATGAAGCGCATGATGAGAAGTTCTGTGATGGAGATACGAAACCGACTCATAATCGGATTGTTAATTAGGTAAAATGAAATGTTATGTGTCGGTTTTTCTTACCAGCTGCTAGGTTTTTAAATCTAAAATAAGGATACAAATTTTTCTGCCTGAGGGACAATCGAACCGCACACCTACCGTCCTTCTTTATCATCCACGAATATAGCTTAAGCATCAATTGCTTAGTCATCAACAGTAAGAGGTGTGCGTGTTTGACCAGAAATAACAACGCCTATAGCGTTTGTTGACAACACATGAACAGACATTAAAAATGCACATTAATTTTCACTAGCAGGCTGGTCTGCACGTGAAAATGAAATTATGAATATTTTTGTACTGGATCAGTATTCGGAGCCACAAATTTACCTTTGGATTAGACCTAGGGAAGAGTGCAGTCTTGGGAAAAGGAACGAAATTATTGAACTATACTGTTCCGAGAGATTCAGATCCTCAAAAGAGGCGATACGAATTCGAATCACAGTCCAGCACCAAATTTTTCAACGTCTCTAGTTCATTCAAGTACAAATAAAATAAGAGCCCTGTTCCTTTAAATGGCTATCGGTTCATGAAACAAAATAAATTTTACTAATGTAAGTAAGTTTACTGGCGACAGTATTTCTGTTTATCATGACATCCGCCTATGTCATTTCCCAACGTAAACAGCCTCTGCCCAGTTGGTAATGAAGGAACGTGACGTTTAATGCGGATTCTGGATTATATCGTCTTTCTCTTGAAGTTACCAGAGGTAAAGTAAATCTGTCTGTCCGTCTCAAAACTAAAAGCCTGAACCCACGCGTTGTACCTGTGTTAGTTCGTTCCACCAGACCATTGTGGCCACATATCCCAGCTGAAGGAGTGTGCTGTAAAGGAATATGTGCGTAGCTTACAACATTAGTCATGGTGGAAAAAATGCGAGTCTATAAAATAGTTAAGTAGAAGCAAGCTCCTGACGTGGAGATTATGCTATTCTCATGTCAGCAGGATGTAAATACTTCTCTAGGCATCATAGCCTCAATGTGAAGCCATTTTGAAATTTTCACTAATTTAGGAAATGTCTTAGTTCGAGAAAATCCAGTGTGAAGTGTGAAGTTACCGGAAAATTCGATTATTACCGTCATTATTACAAACTTTTTCTTCATACCGCTGACGGAACACATTTGCTTGAAGATCATTTAATTCCTTTTGGTGATTATAGAAGCAGTTGCCCAAGAACAGGTTCTTTCCCTGTCTGCGGAATCCTTTTCATGTTAATATCAAACATCAGCAATTACTCGTGGATTACATTAAAACTGAAGTAATTGATGAAGTGCTTGCTTGATAACAAAAACGCTCTGCCCTTCTTCATTTACTTGCGCCTAGAAATGGCTGTCGAATACTGACAAACAAAAAGCCAAGGGATCTTACTGCCTTCCGATATATATCGCTGTCAGTTTTTCCATATGATTTGCTCGACCTGACCTGTTTCAAGTTGTGTATGGCAGAGATTGTTTTAGAAAATCAATTGTTTTCCTTAGCAATAAACAGAAAGATTTACATTCTAAGCAATGCAAGTTCAAACTTTTCGCAATATTAGTTCAAATTTAATATTCGCCTCTATAATGTAGTAAAGTATTTCACAGTTGCAAAACCCGCATCCGACTCGTTGACCTTACACTTAGTCGCTGACCATAAATTCTAGCTCTGAGTGACGCCAGTTTAAGTAACCTAATGTAGCGACGACTGTTTGCCATTGCTCTTTCTCACCGGAAAATAGGCAGTTCACTCCTTGGGCTTAATAAGTACACTGTAACAGTAATTTCTGTGTGTATGGAATTCGTGCGGATTGTAGAATTTGGTGGTGCTCTGTCTTCTACTTCTGTATACAATATGCCTGACGTAAATGGGCCATTTCTCATTACAGGCCCCGGGCAGTACAACATCATACTGACAACAGTAACGTGCTTATACTGACAACCTCACAGTTCGTTTTACCTGATTTTGTAATCATTTAAATAAAACAACATGACCTTCCAGCGGGAGACGTTTCCTCCCCATTTTCCTGCTGTGAAATTTGTCAGTAAGCTTTTTGCCTTCCAACCAGCGAAATGCGGCAGAGGACGGTTGCTGAACGATTCACAAACCACGATTTAGTGCCGTTAAGACGATTTCTTTAAACTTTGTCGTAGCTGAAGGAATTTAATTTCTTCTTAACTCGCCTTATACAGCAACGTTCACAGACATCTCAAACAGGAAAAGCTCTTTATCTAGGTACGAAGGTAGTAAAATAAACCTCTCACAGTTTGAGGCAAGTTGATCTTTTCGTCTGACAGCACTGCATTAGTATTTTGTCTAAGAGGTATCACAAGTAGTGTTCCTGTAACTGTAGGAATCATAGGTTGAAAACTAGTTTTAACACCGATGGGTACAGTACCGCTAAATCAATCTAACAGAATTTTTTCTGTAAATTAGCAGCTCCATTACATAAATCAGAAAAAGAGCTTGCACATGCTGACCCCTATCACGGTTATAACTGACGACTAAGTGAGCCGTTGCGACACGAGACACGGGCGGTACCATGGGGCTACGGACACACTGCTGCCAGCATGCCACTCTCGTAATTATAT
The DNA here is from genome assembly GCF_023864345.2 of Schistocerca serialis cubense. Lineage (NCBI taxonomy): Eukaryota > Metazoa > Arthropoda > Insecta > Orthoptera > Acrididae > Schistocerca > Schistocerca serialis. The sequence goes on along the minus strand of NC_064638.1, from coordinate 46,479,913 downwards.
TGGTCGCTCAGCCTAATAACGCATCGTGAAAGATAATAAAATTTGTCACTTACGTGAAGAATAGCATTTCTTTAGCCAAAAAATTGAATTTTCATTCTCAGCGTCTTAGTTTACGTGAGGATTGTATAGCACGAATCATTCAAATTGAAAGGGAATATCAAGTGAATGTAGCAAGTCAGTTCAGTACCATACACGAAAGTGATTGCACTGTCTCAGTGTTGCCAAATGTTTGTGACGATGTTGCCAATTCTCAGCTGTGCTAGGACCAGCACATAGAGGCATTCGACTGAAACATAGCCATGACCAAGATTGTAACTGGGGTCGACAGCATCGTCGTCTACCACCTTGACAACTCGAACGGTGACAGTGCTCGGCCGGTTACTTACGTTTACTGGTATCAAAAGTACAACATGAAAACACAAAAATGTTAATAACCCAGAGATTATTAACTTTGAAACCCATAGTAAAGTAAAGCAGTCATCAGTCGGAAGATTGGTTTGGACGTCACAGTGCTTTCTTGTTGGAGGTGGTATGCCGTTGTTATCCTCAGCCCTTTGAGTTGACGTACCTAACCAGTTAATAATGGACCCTACAGTTTAACGAGGCTTTCGGACCACAGTGCTACTCGGCATTTTTCACATCATCAAACACTGCCCGAGGTGAAATAAGTGTACAGTGGCACTTGAAAATCGTGGTACTGATCAAGGTTGCACCCGAGACCATTGTAGTCTTAGTGTTGCTCTTTACCACTTCGCCACCATGTAACGGCTGGAAGCTCTAACGTACTAATGAAATGTTTTATTTGTAGACGCTATTTCGGTGTACAACAATGAAAATACGATTGTCCGTCTTCAACTTTGTCCTCGATTTTTTCAGATGCTATGGAGTGTATAGCACAAAGCTAGAACATCCATGCAATATTTGACAAAAATCGGTAGCGCACTTGTCAGACCCTCTCCCTGTGGAACTTATTTGCAAATCGGAAGTTTTTGGAGACTGTTTCCCCCTGCTCCCCACAACGAGCGTTCCAAGTGACATACAGCAATGTATGCAATATCTCGAATATACTGAACGCCACAGTTTACTTTAGTCTTCCGTACTAAAACATGTTCGTTCCATCGAAATAATAGTTACGACTCAAACATATTTCTGTATACCCTGAATTTTGTTGGACAGATATATATCGTCATCTAACACAGCTCATAACAATTTAAGACTAGTGATTTTGGCTGATATACCAATAAACACACCTATCTGTTGTAACTGGATCGTCTGCAACAGCATTGACTTAATGATATTGCTCTAAACGTTCCAGTGAAATCGTGAATATAATCCGCGTGTCACAGTATTGAAAGCTTGAAATCGGGAATGAATTTGACGTCGGTGCTGGTGCGAGTGCTCTGCTTCCTGTGTGGCACTTCGTTTCCTGTTGCCTTGTGAGTAGGTTCTTACTTCTGTCAAGGCGACATGTCACAGCTCATTGAGTTTGATAAAGGTCGTATCGTTGCGCTTTATGAAGACGGGTACTGGTTCAAATGGTTCAAATGGCTCTGAGGTCATCAGTCCCTTAGAACTTAGGACTACTTAAACCTAACTAACCTAAGGATATCACAGACGCGCATACCCGAGGCAGGATTCGAACCTGCGACCGTAGCAGTCGCGCGGTTCCAGACTGAAGCGCCTAGAACCGCTCGGCCACTCCGTCCGGCAAGACGGGTACTGTATCACGCCATTTCCCGTGTTCTGGGATACAGCAAATCCACTATTCATCTCTGGGTGAAGAGGATGGAAGATGAAGGCCACGTAAACCGTCGTCGTCGCTCTGGACGCCCACGGACTATCACATGGAATGTAGACAGGAGTATACTCCGCTGCAGTGTTGAGGACCCTTTCAGGAGTGGCAGAGAAAGTAAAAACATCCTGCAGCTAACAGTGAGCAGGTCGACCATACGTCGTCGGCTCAACGAGGAAGCAAAGAATGGACGTAAATCGGCGGTTAAGGAAATGCTGAAAGAGCAACATAGGGCTGCCAGGTTAAATTTCGCGCAGGCCTGTAGAAGGAAGCCGCTTTCGTACTGGCACAGAGTTATGTTTACCGACGAGAAGGTATTTTCAACTGCTCCAAATAGCTCTGTCCATGTGTATCGACCAAGTTTAACGAGATACGACCGTAAATATGTCCAACAGAGGCAAAGGCGTGACCGGACGTCTGTCACAGTTTGGGGCTGGATATCAGCAAATGGTTGCGGCGTGCTGTGGGAACTTGAGCGTCCGCTTTGTAGTGCTTATTACTGCGAAATACTGGAAGAAATCATATTTCCTTCTGTTCGCCAGCGATTTCCAGGAGGCAGAATCATTTTCCAACATGACCATTCCCCACTTCATACAGCCAATCGTGTATGGCACTGTTTTCAGATGAAAGGAGACGTTGAGCTGTTAGACTGGCCTCCAAATGCTGCTGACCTCAATCCCATAGAGCACGTGTGGGCAGAGATGGAAAAAATTACTAGGAGGAAAAGACCTGCACCAACATCCAAGGCAGCGTTGTCGGAAGCAGTTCACGCTGCGTGCAAAGAGATGTCGCAGAGTGACAGATGCATCAGAAAAGCTTGTTTCCTCCGTTCCCTGGCGATTAAATGCAGTTGTAGAAGCGTACGGGAACTGGACGCGGTACTGATCCTACTGTGTTAATAGGAAGACGACTTTGTTTAAAGCACATATTGTTTAATTTCAGCTTAACTTCTCTTCAGAGATTAAGATGCTGTGAACAAAAGGGAAACGTCTCCTATCTTAATTTTGTTAGTAAAATTTTAATGTAAAATAAATCGCAAATATTAGCATAACAAGACGAAGATGTTAATTTTGGCGAAGAGTACGTTTTCTCTCATAAGACGTATAATGGCAATGAAGATTAAGGCATCAAAGAGAGACCATTTATGTTGTTTAACTTTTCTCCATTTCTGTTTAAGCCAACTTGGAGGCACTACATTCAATTCAGTTCTATTTACTCTGGTGCAGGGACACGCAAGTGCCAACGCTGGCACAAACGAGAGATTCTTAATGTTAAGGCCAAGCAAAAGCCACAGTGGTGGCTACGTGGTGGCAAAGTGGTAAAGAGCAGTCAGCTGTGGGGCAAGGTCGTCGTGCCTGTGTCCCCCTGTTAGCGTACCGCGCGCGCGCGTGTTTACTTGTTTACCTTCCGCTGCGGCGAATGTCACGCGTCCGTGTCTCGGTAGTGCCATGGCGCACTCGTTCCGCAAGACCACAATCAAGATCACATTTCAAGCGGACTACGCAAGACATCGAGCACTTGACATTGAACGTTTCATCCGGGAAGAACTTCAATTGCACCTCAAGACATCATTGGGATCCACTATTCCATAACACAAAGTTATCAATGAAAAGGCGTCCACTGATGTTGTGCGCCGACACACTCATGGCCACATAGGAACTGTCACGATCGACCACGCTGGATTAGGCCTTCGCATTCTAAGGGTCTTCGAGCTGCCATTGGAAGTACCGCCAGATGTTGTGATGACAGCTTTCAAACTGTACGGCAACGTGCTAAGCCACTTGGCTGAAAAATGGCAAACGTCTGAGACGTACCCCGTATTAAAGGGAGTGCGACAAAGTAAGATTGAACTGACGAAGCAGTAATTGGCGGCTGCAGACCCATTGTCATGTACGACGGACAATCGCGTACTTGCGCCGGCTGTGGCCAGGAAGGACATGTCCGATCGGTCTGCATTCAACGCCGACTGACCCAGACACCGGTTGCTGAAGTTCCATCCCCGGCGACGCCTACTTCACTCCCCAACACGTATGCAGCGGCTGCAACCGCAACAGCTGTTCCTGCCCAGGATCGTAACACCGTATTGCAGTCAGTGGTCGATGACAGTGTGGCGGACAGCATATCCCCCTCTACGACGACATCGGAAGACCTGCCTCAAGACGGTGATCAATTGTGCCACCGAGACGAGCCTAAAGAGAAGGTGGAAGCAGAAACGGAAATTGACCCGACCCCTGCCTTCCTTCCAAAGGAGACCGCATCAGATGATTGTCACCCGCACTCTGACACAGAACAACATGTCCGAAAACAACGGACCCCTCGAAAACGCAAGAAACGGCGCCATACGCCATCCGATGATTGCCTGCTTCGGATGTGTGACCCGGACGAATATCCGGCGTCGGGCGACACTCAGGACTCTACCACCACAGCTCACCCTTCCCGTCACGATTCTACGGCGAATACAGTTCCTGAGCCTCGGTCTGACAACACCACTTCTGCTACTGAACATGCGCGTGAGCGCTCTACTGACAGCACTAGTCAACAGTTACCAATTGCTGCATCTGATTCTTGGGCGGATGACGTCGAGGATGAGCCACAGCACCAGGAGGATGCCGAGGGCAGAGATGCTCCCTCGGCTGTACCCAGCACCGACCAACCACAGTGACTACGGCTGTATCGTCAGCCTCTGTGGGGCCGCCCCTGCCGCCCACACCTGGCCTCCTAAATAACCCAGTTGCCGACCTGGCTGACCAGACATATCGTCTAGCAACGATTAACATCAACAACATACGTGCCCGACATAAACAGCGATGCTACAGGTTCTGCTCAACGCAGCAGACATCGACATTGCGCTCCTTCAAGAGGTGTATAGGTGTATGTCGCAGACTTCAAGGAACCCTATAGCTACAAGGCTTGAGTCTCACATGCGTCGGACAATGGCAGTGGTATGGCGATCCTCCCCCGTGAAGGTATATCCGCAGAAGATGTCGAGTATTTCCCTGACGCCAGAGGCATGGCTCTTACTATCCAAGGAGTCAAACTTATTAACATCTATGCACCGTCAGGATCTGGTCGGCGTCGCGAACGATCCACCTTTTTCGCTCATACAGTCACGCCCCTCTTTATGGCTATTCGGATGGGACTTCAGCAGTAGCCAAGATCAGTTACCACAATATTATCCCTGCACAGAACTTGCCACAATTATAAATAATCTTCAGTTGGTGGACTCGTGAGAACATGTTTGTGGCGATCGGTCCGGATTTACTCACTACACCAGCCATTCCTCCAGCCGTATCGACCGAATTTACATCTCGCGCTCCATAGCTGTGGGGACGAGAGCTGCCGAAGTTTGGCCCATAGTGTTTTCTGACCACGAGGCCTACATCTGCGCCATTACCCTCGGCCGTCAGAAGGTATGGCACAGCTGTGGGCCTTGGAAGTTGAACGTCACTCAGCTAGCCTCTCAGGAATGCCGCAGCCTTATAGAGAACATGTGGGATTCCTGTAGCCGCCGGCGTGGAATGTACCGGTCTACACTGTCGTGGTGGCTACTCTGCGCCAAACCAGCCCTCCAGAAGATCTTGATAGGCTACGGCCGAGATGTTGCAGCATGGAAGAGACATACCAAGGACTTTTACTACAGCATCTTAATGAAATGTACAACATTGCGGTACTCACGTGCACGGCAGGTGACGGTGAACCGTGCCAAGGCACGGATCATCAGATTAACACGTTGCCATCTTGAGGGTGCGAACGTCAGTCCGTGCACTCAAGACAGAGTGGGCCAGGAGGAACAGTCCATGTATCACGACATTGCAGAACGACGGCGCCGACGCAGGACCCTGATCCAAGGTATCACGACGGAAGACGGACGACGCCTTGATACCCAGCGCGATATAGGAAACGCCCTTCATGCTCACTACACTAGGCTGCACTCGGAACATCGACATCCCCTAGAGGTGATCGCCGAATTTTCTCAACTCACTTAGGCCACGATCTCTCCGATAGCGGCAGCGGATTTGACTGCAGATGTATCGGAAGAGGAAATCATTGAAGCAATACAGGCGGGGCTGCTCATAAGTCCCCGGGACCTGATGGCCTTCCTCTGGAATTATACCGGACATATCAACAATTGCTGGCACGAGCATGGACTGATAATTGCCGCGATCTTATGTCTCCCACGTCGAAGATTCCTGGCGCTTTCCTAGAAGGACTGATTGTGCCCATACACAAACCACGAGGCGGATCCAGGATCGGTGATTATCGCCCCTTGGCTTTATTCAACAGTGACTTGAAGATTTTCACCCGGCTTCTGTCAGCACGCCTAAAGCGATCGGTACAGTGTGTTGTGTCGCAGGACCAGGCATCGTTAGGTGGTGACCATAATATTCGCACTGCACTTTGCCGATATCGAGATATGATCACGCTAGCCAAAGCTCGCCAACTGCCAGGAGTTTTGTCCTGACTCGACTTTAGCCAGGCCTTTGACAGAGTCGACCACACATTTTTGATGGAGGTACTGCGACACATTGGGTATCCGGACATCATAGTTAAGGTACTGATGCGTCTCCTACGCGGCGCGACCTCCAAGGTGTTATGTAATTGCCGTCTCACGCCGCCGATACAGATCCAGCGATCGGTGCGACAAGGCTGCCCTCTTTCGGCGATATTGTACGCCCTCGTCTTGGAACCACTCCTCTGCGGCCTCCGGCAACACGTGACTGGCATGTCCCTTGGTGGACACACTTTTTGCTGCACTGCCTATGCGGATGATCTGGTACTCCTTCTTCGCAGTAATGACGATGTTTGTGCAGTACTGGCGTGGGTGGAGACCTACGGCGCGGCATAGGGGAGCAATCTCAATCTCCACAAATCGCACGCCCTGTCTATTTTCTACCCGACGTTACGAATCAGTGACACAATCCACTGTATTGGCATTGAATTCACATCTGACATGAAGCGTTAAACAGCCCTTAACTACAGGCGTTTATTGAATCAGATGAGAGCAGGAATAAGTGACCACCGTCTGAGACATCTAGACCTCCTGCAACGGACACGACATGCTAACATCTATTTGGCGTCACGTATCCCCCATTTTGCACAGATACTCCCGATACCACCTACTCTGGCTCACCGCATGTTGGCGGTTTTGGGATCCTTTGTTATTACGGGCATGTTATTTAAGATTCGTTACAAGTCCCTAACCTATCCGAGGAGCAGACGGGGTTTAGGCCTTTGTCATGTTCAGAACACAGCGAAGGCCCTGTTCGGCAGGTGTCACCTGCAACTGTGGCGACGAAGTCCGACGTGCCTCACAAGTCTCTTACTGGAGACCTTACGACCAATCTCACTCGCACCCCCTGTGATGATATCGGACATCCCAGCACCTTTCTTCTACATTAGCCAATTCTTCCTTGAATTAAGCTGCATCCGCACCGCACTACCACCCACACGCTTGATGATGACGAGGGAGATATATGCTGCCATGCAAATGAACAGGACGCCGAATGTGATTGAAAGCAAACACCCCACTACAAAGTGGCGCACTGTGTGGCACGCAGTGAATGCCACCACCCTTGATACTGACGTGCAGTCTGCATGGTACGTAACTGTTAATGGGAAACAGTTGTGCCAGACCCGCCTACATCACATCCACCTCGCCGATTCACCCTTGTGCGCCAGATGCCAAGTGATTGACACGTATGAACATCGTTTCGAATGCGGGTCGGCAAAGGAAATTTGGTATTTGGTGCGTCAGATATTGGCTTTTCTCACACGCAATACTCCCGACAGGATAACTACCCGGTCACTTCTTTTGCCCGATGAGATGTATTTCCAGAGAGCAAAAACGAACTCTATGACGTGGATTAGCGGCCACGCTGTTCACTACCTGTTCGGTAATGGCGAAAGGACAGTACCCGATTTTTGGTATTACCTCAACGAACGACATTTTGCGAACGTCAAAAACCCTAAATATAGGCAATATTTTTCCAATTTTCTTTGGAGCGCATTCCATAATCCGCCTCACAGCTGGATTATTGATGAAATGAGAACCATAGTACCTCTTCCCAGTTCCTTCTTTTATGAGATTGAACAAACAACGGAAACAACACAGCAACGAGACGACAGTCATCGAAAAATTCGCAGTGGGCTAAAGTATGGAGTACCCTTTATCGTAACGGGATGACTTCCTATTATTCTGTTTATGTAGCAGAAGAGGAACGGCTTTCCTTTTATCCATTTGTATAAAAATAAAATAAAATAAAAATAAAAATAAAGCAGAAAAACAAACCTTCCAAAATCCTTTTTCCTTTTTTTTAATAAATAGAGAAATAAAGTAGGTATTGAAAAAAAACTAAAAAAAAGTGGTAAAGAGCAAGACTAGGAATACGAAGTTCTCAGGTTCGATCCCTGGTCAACACCAAAATTTTTATGTGCCATTTCACACATACTTCCCCTCGGGCAGTGTTTGATGATGTGAAAAATTCCGAGCTGCAGTGTGGTCTGAAAGCCTCGTTAAACAGTAGGTTCCCCTATTAACTGGCAAGGTAAGACAACTGAAACGTCGGAGGAAAGCAATGGCATATGACCTCCAACAAGACCGTGCCTACTGAAGCACTGTGGTGTTCAAACCAATCTTCCGACTGATGACTGCTTTACTTTACTATGGGTTACAAAGTTAATGATCTCTGGGTTATTAACATTTCTGTGTTTTCATGCTGTAGCTTTGATACCAGTAAACGTAAGTAACTGTCCGAGCACTGTCACAGTTTGAGTTTTCAAGGTGGTAGACGACGATGCTGTCGACCCCAGTTACAATCTTGGTCATGGCTATGTTTCAGTCGAATGCCTCTATGTGCTGGTCCTAGTACAGCTGAGAATTGGCAACATCGTCACAAACATTTGGCAACAATGTGACAGTGCAATCACTTTCGTGTATGGTACTGAACTGACTTGTAAAATTCACTTGATATTCCCTTTCCATTTGAATGATTCGTGCTATATAATCCTCACGTAAACTAAGACGCTGAGAATGAAAATTCAATTTTTTGGCTAAAGAAATGCTATTCTTTACGTAAGTGACAAATTTTATTATCTTTCACGATGCGTTATGAGGCTGAGCGACCAATACCATGATGAGTGAAGGGTGCTGGCAGCTGTGTGTCTGTAGCCCCATGGTACCACCCGTTTCTCGTGTCGCAACGGCTCACTTAGTCGTCAGTTATAACTGTGGTAGGGGTCAGCATGTGCAAGCTCTTTTTCTGATTTATTTAATGGAGCTGCTAATTTACAGAAAAAATTCCTTAACGAAATCTGAAGAAAATCTTTACACATCTATTCCTCTTGGTAGCTCGACTCAGTAAGTTGTATTAATGGTCATAGATCTCGGCTTTATGACTGCCAAGCTACTTCACAATACAAGGTCTCTGAAGAAATTCGAATCGACCATCAACGATACGAATTTCATTGTTGTTCTTCACTTAGGACTCACTTGCCAGGATGATAAGTATGAAGAAAATTAACGTCTTGATTACTATAGGGCCTTTATGCTAAATTTCCACAGCAGCAATCAGAAACTCTCTGCAGACATTTGCTAACAGAGGCTTAAGCAACTTACTTTTTCTCTGGGTAGCTTCAAATATGTGCAATTTTGTCACCTTAACTCCAATTGAATATTTTAAATAACACTTTTGAACAACGTTCACTTCTCCATTAATTAATGTATGAACCTGAAAACAAGCAATTAGCCTGAGTAGCTATAGAACAGGTTCTGAAAGGTATTGACACAATGTTTCGCATCCATTTACCATAGGGAATCAAAGAAAGAAACCAAACACGTTACACTGCATTTACTCTCTGTGCATTGAATAACACGTATGAATCCAAGACAAAAATAAATTATTTGAAGAATCTCCTGTGAAAGGAAAAAGAACAGGATGTGACGCTTTAATTATATCACACTGGAACAGGAACAATGAAATTAATTCTGTGCCACATTGATGTATTGCATACTAGTGTAATAAAATACTCATCAAATAAAAACGGTTTTGTGCTTCCGTTGCTATCGAGTGTGACACACAAATCGTAGTCAGATTTCATGGGTCACCACTCAACAACATTAGTGCATGTTACACCGTCGAAAGTGAGGAGTGGAGCAGACGTTGTCGGAGAAGGCGAGACAGCGCAGTGCTTCAGCCCCCGCCGGTAGGCAGCAAACGGGTCCCAGAGAACTGAGACACATGCAGTGTACAGAGGCAGATGGTCAGCCAAGAAATCTCTCGCTAAAATATTGTTGAACATAACTGTAATTACCGATGTGACAGGAAGCGAGATATATTGTACATTCGCTTGAATTACACTCATAGCTTCAGCACCGAGAGGAAAGATGCGATAAAAACTTTGTCGACGTGTGCTTTCGGTTGCCAGACATCGTATTAGCTAGTCCCGCGTTTTACCTCAAGAATACGGTCCTAGTCAAGGGTGATGTACTCAGACTGCTGTCAAGAATTCCTCCGGGAAGTGCCTCAGTCTACAATGTTGCCAGATCGAGTATATTACCGTACATAGAATTCTGAGGGGAGCACGACAGTATTGTCCACCTTACATAAACGACTCGGCGGTCAATGTTTTTGTCTAAGACTGTATCTACAACACATATTGCACGCTCAAGACCTAGAAGAATTTACAAAAAATCACTTTATGAGAGCAATATTAATTATAGCGTTCGAAGTATTCATAGTATTGTATACGCGTGTGTAAACGCCTTCCAATGCCCACTCAAGGAAGACAAGGATACACTGTCTAGCTTCAATATTATAAATACGCTTCAGTTTGTGGATGAACTCAGACTTAGGTTGATTATCATTTTGAGTATTCAAACTTAGGTTGATTATCATTCTGAATATTCAGCATTCGTGTTAAAATCGTTTTCAACCAATGATTCCCACAGCTATAGGAACACTACTTGTGATACCTCTTGGACAAAATACTTACGCAGTGCTATCAGATGAAACGATCAACCTGACACAAACTGTGGGAAGTTTGTTTTACAACCTTCGTACCTGGATAAAGGGCTTTTCCTATTTGAGATATCTGTGAACGTTGCAGCATAAGGCGATTTAAGAAGAAACTAAATTCCTTCAGCTACCACAATGTTTAAAGAAATCGTGGTTTGTGAATCGTTTACCGGCCGTACTATGCCGCATTTCGCTGTTTGGAAGGCAAAAAGCTTACTGACAAATTTCACAGAAGGAATAGGGGAACGAAACGTCTCCCAATGGAAGGTCATGTTGTTTTATTTAAATGATTACAAAATCAGGTAAAACGGATACTGTTACGCTATACTTATGGAGCCCAAGTAGTGAACTGCCTATTTTCCGGCGAGAAATAGCAATGGCAAACAGTCGTCGCTACATTAGGTTACTTAAACTGGCGTCACTCAGAGCTAGAATTTATGGTCAGCGACTAAGTGTAAGGTCAACGAGTCGGATGCGGGTTTTGCAACTGTGGAATACTTTACTACATTATAGAAGCAAATATTAAATTTGAACTAATATTGCGAAAAGTTTGAACTTGCATAGCTTAGAATGTAAATCTTCCTGTTTATTGCAAAGGAAAACAATTGACTATCTAAAACATTCTGTGTCATACACAACTTGAAACAGGTCACGTCGACGAAATCATATGGAAGAACTGACAGCGACGCATATCGGAAGGCAGTAAGATCCCATCGCTTTTGGTTTGGCAGTATTCGACAGCCATTTCTAGGCACAAGTAAATGAAGAAAGGCAGCGCGTTTTGTTATCAAGTAACGTCCTAATCTATTACTTTAGTTTTAATGGAATCTACGAGTAATTGCTGTGTTTGATATTAACATGAAAAGGATTCCGTAGACAGGGAAAGAACCTGTTCTTGGGAAACTGCTTCTATAATCACCAAAAGGCATTAAATGATCTTCAAGCAAATGTGTTCCATCAGCGGTATGAAGAAAATGATAGTAATAGTGACGGTAATAATCGAATTTTCCGGTAATTCCACCCTTCACAGTTGATTTTCTCGAAGTAAGAAACTTGCTAAATTAGTGAAAATTTCAAAATGGCTCCACATTGAGGCTACGATGCCCAACAGAGTCTTTACATCCTGCTGACATGAGAATAGCATAATCTCCGCGTCAGAAGCTTGCTTCTACATAACCATTTAATTGACTCGCATTTGTAAGATAAGCACATATTCCGTTACAGCACACTCCTTGCGCTGGGAAATGTGGCCACAATGGTCTGGTGGAACGAACTGTCACAGGTGCAACGCGTGGGATCAGACTTTTACTTTTGAGACGCACAAACAGATTTACTTTACCTATGGTAACCTCAAGAGAAAGGCGATATAATCCAGAATCCGCATAAAACATCACGTTCCTTCATTACCAACTGGGCAGATGCTGTTTACGTTGGGAAATGACATAGGCGGATGTCATGAAAAACGGAAATACTGTCGCCACTAAACTTATTTACATTAGAAAATTTTATTTTGTTTCATGAACCGATAGCCATTTAAAGGAACAGGGCTCTTATTTTATTTGTACTTTATTGAACTAGAGACGTTGAAAAATTTGGTGCTGTTCTGTGATTCGAATTCGTATCTCCTCTTTTGCGGATCTGAATCTCTCGGAACAGTATAGTTGAATAATTTCGTTCCTTTTCTCAAGACTGCACTCTTCCCTAGGTCTTCTCCAAAGGTAAGTATGAGGGTCCGAATCCTGATCCAGTACAAAAATATTCATAATTTCATTTTCACGTGCAAACCAGCCTGCTAGTGAAAATTAATGTGCATTTTTAATGTCTGTTCATATGTTGTCAACAATCGCAATAGGCGTCGTTATTTCTGGTCAAACACGCACACATCTTACTGTTGAAGACTAAGCATTTAATACTTAAGCTATATGCTTGGATGATAAAGAAGGACGGTAGGTGTGCGGTTCGATTGTCGCTCAGGCACAAAAATTTGTATACTTATTTTAGATTCAAACACCTAGCAGCTGGTAAGAAAAACTGATATGTAACATTTCAATTTACTTAATTAGCAATCCGATTATGAGGGGGATTCGTATCTCCATCACAGAACTTCTCATCATGCGTTTCATCTTAAAAAGCATGCACACTTTGTTACTTCTGAATGGAAGTATATTAGACATCTTTCGTGGTTAGTTAACAGGGACGAAAGAGTCTTGATTGGAGTCCCGGTTTATTAGAAAAACTGTCGTCTTTTATTTTCAAGCTTAGATTTGGTTACTGATATCGGCAAAAATTTCGGTAATTCCTGACTTTTCACGGCTAGTCAGCAATATGATATGATTAAATTAGATTAGGTCTGGTTAGATTAATACTTGTTCCATAGATCATGAATACTACATTTCGTAATGATGTGGAACGTGTCATTATAATGAAAGGTTTCTTTACATACCATGTTTAATTTTAATTACAACTACTTTTTACTCTCTCTCTCATTCTTTTTTACATTTATGTCTCTCTCTCTCTCTCTTGTTACACACAACCACACACACACATTCTTGTTTTAATTTTATTTGTTTGTTGTGCTCGACTATCGGCCAGGCACGAAAATGACCATGAATGAATTTCTTAGTTTTGAGTACACTTATGAAAGGAATATAAAAACAACTATGAGAGTTACTGATTTATGATGCTTAGTTTGCAGTCAGTTCTGAGTATTATTAGCAACTCTACTCCAGTCCCTGAAACTAGTTACAGATATGCGAATCAGATGCATTGCGTATTCCTGCCCATGGCAGCCGCATCTTTGAGACGCCAGCTATGGTCACTTCCCAGCCCGCTATAGGCACACATCTGTTCGTCTCTTCCTGTTGGTACTGTAACTGAGATTTGACAACAAGGCAAGGTATGTTTGACAATTCTGTGAACGACGAGTTACTTCCTGGTGTGCACGGAATTAAGCCTGAAAGTTCACTTGAGTTTTCCAGTCATTTCCATTGAATAATCTGAGTTATTATTGCATGAGGTGTAACAAAACATTGTAAATTTACGGTTTTCAGTTCGCGAAAGTCATAGTACTCTGAAATCGCAACTAATCTCATCCTTTAAATAGCGGTTTACGAGTTGTAGCCACTATTGACCTCGCAAGAGGAAGTGAAGGCGCTTATTTCTTCGCTAGCACTGTCGTAATGTACTGACCTGTGAAAAACCATCAGTTATGCTTCCCGGTTCTAGTCACACTGACTGTGAAGTTTTTATCCCTCCTGTGAAAGATCTACTAGCAGTCAGATCAAACATCGATAAGGAAATCGTAAGAAAATAGTTTCGGCTCATAGTGCAATGGTGAAAAACATACTGGTAACGCCTCATTCCGCTACTGAGAAGGAAATTTTGGGTTTCCAGGATTACATAACTTTGTTTATGAAATGCCACAGTGCGCAAATTTCGTAAGGTTTCTTTTAGTGTTGTTAAAACAGTAGTAAATCTGAGAGACAAATTAATCATCAACGTTATATGCGAATTCTCTGATGTTATCTATAACCGTCTGACTATACACATGCAGTTTATTGATTACATGCATGTAGAAAACTTGTTCTGAGTTAAGGCTGTCAAACAAGGTTTGAAGAACAATAAAATGCTACTACCACACGACAGCTAATGCAGGAAATACTTTTCTGACGTATTTTGGCACGATGCGCTCGCCCCATACTTAATACAAAAGTTTGGATTTGCATCTGATGCCTGACCGTCTATTAAACCTGAAAAGAACAAAATGTCGCAGAAGTTAGCCCTTTATCCACATGCGGCTATTTTGGGTTTAGAAGTGAAGGGAATTATGTTCAAAGTTCCATTAGATTGATTACCTCAGCAGACAGCAGAATTACGTTTTAAGAAATGCAGCAGTGAATGTATTCGAACTCGCGACACTTACCATGACGCTACCAGCTGACACATAGCTACAGCAGTTGCAGAAGTCTACAAAAATTCCTCCAGAACTCTTGCATTCCTCAGTGCTGTGAGATAATGCATATGGACGGATCTAGACTCCTGAGAGACAGACAGTTACACCTATTCTCTTGCACTGCATGACGTTTTCGACAAACAGATAGCGTAATAGAATAGCTCAAGTGGAAAGGAACACTTCCCATTTAAATTTCTGCATCCTACAGCGTTGGCAGTTCTGTGTAGGTGGCAGTTAGATGATTTTACTTCGGCGATTACACGATATAGTCGAATGTATGCACTGGGTAGCCGAGGCAGCTGGTTCATGGCGATTTGGTCAACCGAGTAAATGAATGTACTGAACATACAGCAAACCACTATAAGGAGCCTGTGTGTCAATTCTAATCCAGTGTGGCGCAAAGGCGTTACGATAGAAAAATGAGTCACCGAGAAGAGGATCTGGTGGTCTGTTGGATTGATGATAGGTTCATATAGTTATGGTCGGGGTTTAATTCCAACTTCTGCCGATGATTTTTGACAGGGAGAGAGAGAGATACTTTTCTCTTCTGGCAACGCCAAGTGAAGAAGGTGTAATGAGATTGTCGTCTGAAATTCCCATTAAACATGATATTCCGTCTCTACCAGGTAGACGTTAGGCTGAACCACAATAGAGCCAGGAGTGGTGACACGTAGGGACTCTTATCACCGGTAACCTTTCTTATATTAGTTATTTATTTCTAGTGACGATACATACGCTATGTAGGGTCACAGGACGCTTATTCCATCTTTTATTTGAGCTTCTGTATGTCGATAAAATTGGTTCTGTACTGCGGATACAACTCAGAGCGGCCTTAACGCGGAATTTGACCTCTTAGTGACAATACAGCTCGGCTACAATTTGTTGTTTGTTCTAAACTGTAGATTCCTCAGCATCTCCACATATTGCGTGTGAATGGGTTTGAATCCTGGCCCGGCACTAAAGTTTTCATTATGTATTATCAAGCTCTAAAATGAGAATAGCTATCTGCTGGTGGACAATAGTTTTGATTTTTGATATATTTTCATTCGTTGTCAACACTAACGATATCTGACGTTTTTGATTCCCAGTAAGACACAGAACTATTTGCGAGATCACTGTAAGTTCAAGGATGTGATTCTGAGCAGCTGGTGGAGAAAAATACGGTAGCTACGTCTCTTGTTGTGTAGTCAACAACGCTATGTGTGGGGATCGATTACCAGTCAGCACTGATCCCTTCGTCATATTATTTCTAGTTCAAACATGCTCACATGTCGCTGCTGGTGTAACAAACTCGTATTTAACGTTCGTTTTCTCTATAATATAACAGCGATAGGTGCCGGGTTGGAGTACTGGGGAGGTAAAAATTAATGTTTGATCTCGTCATTTCAGTTAAAACATCTAGCTACTGCCGTGAAAATCCGATATGTCACAGTTGATTATGTTTAATTCCTGTCCAACACAAAGCTTTACCTCACGGCATTTCAAGTAAGTCTCTTGTGAAGAAGCAATATTTAACATCTCTCGTAATTCGTTAACACGAACAACAGTTGCTGGGTGGAATTCGAGTACGTCAAAAATGATTTCCTTTTATAATTTAGAGTTTATATTTCCTAACTGATACTATCTAAAATCGTGGTATATCACTCTCTGTGTGCCCAGTCAGGAATGACTGCTAGTTTCCGTCAGTCACGAAATCTTAGCTTAGTCTGCATGACCTGAGTTTGAATCCATATGCAGAACGTGATGGCTCCTCGTGTCATTTGAAGTTCATACATATTCTCAACTAGCTACTCGTGAATAACTTAAATTTTTAATATCATTTTCTGTTAAATAATAAGTTCGGAATGTTACTCTGATGAGGAATTCATGACTACGACGAACTTACTACGTACGTTACCTATCCGACGTAATAATGAGAGTGGTAACATTTCAGGTATGTCATTTATTGTAATAAATGTGAGCTTACAAGTCTTAAGGACAGTCTTATCTGTGATAAGGTGTTCCCTGATATTTTCAGTATCGTGGTATTACTTTACATCTTGAGCTATTGCGATACATGGCAGTGTTTTCTAGTGATGACTTGTTGAAACCATTTTCAATAGTCCAACGACTATACCGAGGAGTGATTAGAGGACCTGCTAGACAGCTGCGTTATGCGGGTTGCATGCTAATCAGGCGATATGCAATTCAGCTCGTTCGGATACTTCTGAGCACGACTGTTTATCCTCTACCATTATTATATTTGACATTTTAATTGTGTATTTTTACTAATCTTGAAAGTTTAAAATTGGTATCCTGAAAAAATTATCGTAACATGACTTAGCCTGTTTTCCTTTGGGCTGTTCATCTCTGTGTCATTTTGCTGTGGGCAGTAGCGACGTTCCAATGCCAGGCACCACCCTTGTGTTTTGGACGGCTGTTAACTGGCTGAGTAATTCCGGCACTTGTGGCACTGTGTTGGTAAGGTGAGCTGATAAAAGTTTCTGATGGCTGTCTGGCTGTTTTATTACGAGTGATACTTTCAGACCCGTTAATTGTTTTAAAATCACGTCAGATCAAATGACGGCTAGCGACCAATTTATCTCTCCTACGGTGTAATCTGTTTAATATTTGACAGGTCTGGCTCCCGACACAAGCTTGCCGGTTTTTCTTGATTATACTCTTTTTGTCACTGAAAAGTCTAGTTGCCACTTTACATTCAGCATATTGAAATTACATTAATATTTGAAGGGGCTAGATACCGGCATCTAAGGAGAATATCTAACAATGAATAAGAAACTAGAAATGGGTGTGAATTATTACCAACAGCACAGTGAACGCATTATGGTAGCCAAGATAGACCCAAAGCCACTACTCACCACGGCAATACAGAAATACTAGTCCAGTAGCTCCGTAGACTGAGAAACCGAATTATTCAGTATCTAGTGTGAGACAAGAATTTGAAACGGAGGACTTTCAAAATGGTTGAAATGGCTCTGAGAACTATGGTACCTAACTTCTGAGGTCATAAGTCCCCTAGAACTTAGAACTACTTAAACCTAACTAACCTAAGGACATCACATACATCCATGCCCGAGGCAAGATTCGAACCTGCGACGGTAGTGGTCGCGCGGCTCCAGACTGTAGCGCCTAGAACCGCTCGACCACTCTGACCGGCCCTCCACTGCATAACGAACTCCAAAGCTTCAGTCATCACTAATCATATTGGAGGTTTCATAATTGGTATGGTTTCAGATGTGACTGCAACCAATAAATCTGCCACTTCTAGCGTTAAAAGATTTTTTGCTCTTCAGATTTAACCAAATATAACATTGATGATGATAATTTATGGCAATGTTTGCCGACAAGATAAAGAATGCAACTTTTAACACTAGATTGCGTACTCACGGCAGTTCTCCTTGGCCGTTTTTTGGTACGACTTCGAAAGAGAGAAAAATTAATGAATGATCGCCGATGCGTCGGTTCTCGATTACGTTCAGGAGACGTACAGATTCATTGCGCGAAAATAATTTCTCAAATGACCTCTTAACCCGGATTGCTTTCACGCAATCAGACTCTTCAAAGAAATTACCTAAGGGGCCTATTTGAATAATAAAAAAAATTGGAAATGAACGCAAAACAGTGAAATTTTGTAAAAAAAGTTGTCAGATCGGCAATTGAACCCATTAATGGTCTCCCAAATACAATCGAGACCACGCGATAGAGAGCGAACCTGTAACAAATTTCGTTTAAACATAAACATTATTTGTGGTTAATTTAAAGAAAAGAATAAGCATAGATTTTCTGTACAGTGAAGCATCAATATATTCTCAAAGAACAAAGGCGTTAAACTATAAACATTAACAAATTTACAGTGAATACAAATCTTACATTTTTATGTTTTTCTCCTACATGGAGCAGTCCAACAATCGCTGCTTTTGTATGTGTGATATTTTGTAAAAAATTAAATGTCCTGGCGTGCGCGTAAGGATTTTTTATCGTCACAAGGTTTACAAAAGCGTTTTTTTTCTTGGTGATAACGTGGTTTTTCACACTAAATGAAATATAACTTGTAGCGGTGCTACACAACACGTCTTAACAAGTCGGCGACCAAACATCAAAGGTAATGAAGTACTTGTTAACATATCGGCGACTAGAAGTACAGCTAACTATAAAGACTCTAGAATTTTCCTAACAAATGATAAATTGTTATTTCTTCTGTTTCGCAGCTTCTTGCTATCAAGCGCTGCGGCAATGATTTTAAATATCTGCGTCCAGCGAGTCATAGTGTTTAAAAGTACCTTTTAAACGCTGGCCGCGCGTCATGGTATAGGCGCACGTTATAAACAGATTTCGTTTCTTTACTCTCGCGTTGTCATGCTTAGTATCATTACAATCTACAGCTCGATGGCTGTCCTTTTCTCATATGCAAAATGTCTGAAATCCAATAATATCACACACTTCACAGTTCTTAGAAATAATAAATGTGAACAAGTGCACGATACAAAGACAGAGGCAGAATGCGTCGCACCAGATGCGACAGGCTGGCTTCACGAGTAACCACGTCATCCTCCGTCACAGTCCCCAGAAGTAAACCCACTGACTGCTGGGCTGGCAGGGTACTGCGCGTGTGTAGGTGGGACAGCAGTGTCTGAAGCCGTATCGAGAAGGAGGCAACCTAGTCGGGCCTCTTCTGGCAGCTGTGGCGTATACATGACTTGCATTTGGCACTGCTGATATGAGTTACATGTTAACGAATTATCTTAGTTCGATCTTTGTACCATGTATTGAAGAAGTCAAGGAGTGTTTGTATTATTTGTCGAAGTATGTAGAAAATTGTTCTATAGCATCATAAACACACATGACACAACTACTGATCCAAGTTACTGTTAGAGTGCACTAGTGTATCTCGCGTCCGTCGGCCGTCGTAATTTAATATATTATTATTATTACTATTATTGATTGTTGCCGACTTGCGTGGTGGGCCTTAATAAAAATTATATTTCATTCAATTTTGATTTACGATTAAATGCTTTTGTGGAGGTCTCCTTTTTAACAATATTAATTTTAAATTATTTGTTACGTTAATGAACGTTAGACTCGCTGAATCTTAAAACATGAGAATATAAGCTGTACAATGTAATAAATTTTTCATATTAATTTCCTCGGCTAGTCAACTCACTTTAAAACAAAAGATCTTTAGTTATTAATTACAATTACGGCCCACACACGCGCGAGGGTATTTTTTCTTACCTCCGTTAACCATTGTATTGTAGTCGGAGTCCTGGCTCTGGCTCTCGGCCATGGTACTGACAATAAGAATCTTAAAGCTACTTATTTTCTGCAACTACGTGCGGCTGTGGAGAAAAATGAATTTTATGTTAATAGCGGGTGAGTTTTTCGCTTCCCCTAATTTTATATAAGTTAATATGGCCACATAATGGCGCCGTTGGCTGCATCGGCCGCTGCTATTGTTGAACTGTAAATCACTTGAATGCAGGTTAATTCAAGGAAGGCGGACATGAAATCGGGATCACCTCTTACAAATTAAAAGTGCACAATAATATTAAATGAATATATTATATGCTTAATTATTACAAATATGCTTACATTTGCCAGCACACGCAAGATGTCCGTCTACACACAACCAAGACAAGAGAAGAAGTGAAGATGACTAAAAAAATTAAGAAAAGAGCGTATCTTATCGTCTCGTTAGATCATTTTGTTACATTTCTTTACACTCGAGACCTACACAGAGAAATTGTTATTTTACGGGTACATAATATATATATATATATATATATATATATATATATATATATATAATTCAATTTTTGAATGTCTCTTCTTTATAAATACCGTTTTTTAAGTCTTTTCGTAATATAGCACTGGGGACGCCATATGTATTAGACTTTTTTTGATTTTTGCGCTAAACTGAACAACGTTATTTTCACTTCAAAACTCTTTATTTGTCAAAACTAGTCTTTGTCTCATTTCAATGTGAAGGTCATCCAAACGTTATAGTGACCACCCAGAAGGGGAGTCAACATTATCTTGCAGTATAAAACATTTGCCATCCTTTGCTGATAAAGCCGACATGTCATCGCACAGTGGAGACTACAAGACATTTCTCACATCATACTTCGTCATTTTACAGAAACCTATCGTAAATGGTGTTGACTTCATGATACAATAAATAGTAAAATGCAACATGGGTATGTGTAGGGTATTTTACGATGGTTTTCGAGTAGCACATTGAAGTATGCCACAAGTTATTATAATTTATGTGGAGCGTGTGTATTTGTAGAGCAGTTAGTTACAATTTGGCGTAGCTTGTTATGATTTGTTATAACACGTTGAAGTATAAGGTATTTTCTCATATATTGGGCAATTTGTTACAACTTTGTTGTAATATTGCATAATTTTCTTACAATTTTGCTGTGGCAGAGCGGATTTTGTGGTAACATCCTACAATTTTGCTGTAATGACATAATTTTTGGAGAATTTTGTAACAACTTTGCTGTAAAAAACGCGATGTAAGGGGCAATTTCTTACAGTTTTGCTGTGACATGTGGTAATCTATTATAAATTTGCTGAAACGTAGTAATAAGTGAGGCACTTTGTTATAATTGTCAATTGGGAGATACAGTTGATTCCTTTGTTTGGGGCTTAGTAAAACATTTAGTTGACTTTGATATTGGTTTTAGTTGATAAGTTTTGGCAAGTAATGAACACGATTTAGCTGTGGGAATAAAATGTTCACTAGCATAGAAACATCAGCATATTCCCACTGACAAGTGCACTTTAACCTCTGAGTCAGATCATGTGCCATGTGTGCTTTGTATTCTTCTAGGAAACAATTCTACGTATTTTGGTAAGTAATATATACAACTCTTGCTTTCTTTAGTCTGTGGTACAAAAGTCGGCATGAAATCGTTGATTAATATGCATGTTATATCACTGATGCCAACATATCAGCCAAAAGTACCGTGAAGAATAATACAGACAAATACACGTGGAAATATCGAATTTTAGGATTCATTGTACCTTGCAAAAGTGCTTCAGTGATCAAAATGTTCACGTTAAAAATTTTATTTATCCGTAACGTACATAACCATTTTCTTTTATAATTTCGTTTTTTTACACGTCATAATAGTGCAGTGCAAAGTTACACTTTGGTACTACACAAATACGTAGTTTTACCGATAAAGTGCATTAAAGGTCTTGTCATGAGGCGGTAACCTTCTCCCCCTAAAATGAGGCTTCATCAGCTTGGTTTTTGCCCACAGTCTCTTGTATAGCTAACAAAAGCTATGAGCTGCGAGCTTAGCAATTTATTTTAGTACATCACGTGTTATATCACAGTTATAGATGTAGATGTATTATTACTGATCAGTTACTTTGAGAATACGCGTTTTAGGCCTCAGGTGGGAGTTACACGATCGTATCCTTTGGACATGTTGGGTTTTTGCATATTGTATTGGGAACATGATAAAACTTCCTTTGTATATTAAGATGATATGTAGTGCAGTTGACACAAGGCAATAGATATCACGTCACAAAGTATCATTCCTGTGGTAGCGTCTGTACTTAAGTTCCATAAAAATATAACGTTGATGGTTAGACACGTTACCGGATGTATGTTAAAGTTCTAAAGTAATACAAACAGTATTAGCGTTCAGTAACATCGATTACATTTAAGCGTAAAACTTCCATCCCCTACCCCTCTATAAAAGTGCTTAACTATATGTCAGGGGATTAACATTCGATCTTTGTACAGAGAGTTCATTGCCTCAGGTAGATCTAAAATAGCAATGCCAATATCCTTTCGTAATTTATTAATTACCACAGGTAATTAGGAGATGTGTACAATAACCAATTTTGCTATTTAATCAGCTATAGTGAAATGTGCATTTCCGTAGATAATAAATATATTTTATACACTGAAGTACTGTAAGGTACACCAATATTATCAATATCTTAACACAGTCCATTAAAAAATACAGGTAATACTTAATATGGAAAATTGTTGGCTATTAGAAGGTACAGAGAACAAGGAGAGCGACAGGCAGTTTCGTTTTAAAGTTTAATACTGTATCCTGACTGGCTGTTTAAGTTTTCATGGCTGGTAAATTACTTGCGTGAGACTGGAGCGCTGAGAGATCATGAAATGACAGAAATAGATATGGCTTAGGCAGGGACATGACCTCCACCTGCCACAGTCGGAGTCTCTACCTACCATCTACGGAGGAAGGAATGGCGTGGACACTTGACCCTTAAACCCCTTACATTCCTACTGATGAAGAGTGCAGGTGGGGCGTACGCAGGCAACCTCACTCTAATTTTAAACGATTGGCAAGGTGAGATCGGCACAGTTGGTATACTCAACGAATAAATAAGATCTAGCAGAACCATAATACCTCGATACATCAGTCTGTATCGAACTACGACTCAATTCTGTATCTCGGTAATAGTGAGTTTGTATACAGTGTATATAAATCACCATTTGGCATGATCATGGAAGGAGGAGGTTCATTTTATGAAAACATTCATTAACCCACTCATTTGAGACCTGTATAAGATGATAGTTGCAATATTACATTAATGCTGACAGGCTACCATACGTACCGTTACATTACTGCGGCTTTTGGTATTACTGGCATTATACAAGTGCTACTTCATTTTTAATTGTATCAGTACTACTACATTTTTAATAACTTTACCTATCCAGTGTACCAGTAGACTCTTGAGGAAGATAGTGGACAACAGGTTTAGTTATTAATTAGTGCACATACCCCCTTTTTCCATTATGTGTCCGCATTTTATTACCGTGTAGATAGCGTGGCGTGAGTCCAGAGCATGAATGTTTGTTGATGCATCCATAAATGGATGTGTAATGTCAAGCTGTTAACTACTTATGTTTCTGGGAAAGAATGCAAACAAAATAGGTATGACGGAGATGTACAGTAGTCTAAAATGTGTTGTGCCATGTTTGGTCAGGGAAATGATTCAATTTATTCTACTGTGGATTAGAAGTCGATGATGCGTCATCTGTATGCCAGGATGGGCATCGTATCTTCGTCTTTTAAGTGAAAGGTCGCTCCGTCAGAGCGTCACCTTCAGGTTGCTGTCTAAGTTACGAGAATGAGTTATTTACAAAAGTAACTGATTAATCAGTTTTCTTGTAAGTCTGTTAATAGTAGCGAAGTGTTATAATGCACATTAATTTTTACACTTCTGGTAAATTCAATATGGAGAGTGATGCAATTTTGATCGTGCAATCATTGAATCATCAGCCTTTAGCCTTTAGCTTTAGGACTGCTGATGTTATCATTATTTAATTACAGGTGCTCCTTCCTTATGTTTCCAGCAATTTGTATAGGATCAACTGATGATTTCTTTGTGTGAAACGTATCAGTCATTGCCTTCCATGGGCTGTCGTTGATGGCCGCACAGACAGTTAGCTTTCACTGTAACTCGGACATTTCATACCGAATAAGTAGCGTGTTTTCGTGTGTACTGTATAAAAGTATTATCGTGTGAACGTTCTTCCAATGAAGAAAGATGTCACAGTCAGTAAACTGTATGGCACTGTTCTCCATGTACCGCGTGGCCATGGCTACACATAAAAATAGCTCTCATCGTTAATAAATGGCTCTCATTTAAGGCAGCATGCGTGTAAAAACATACATTGAGAAAGAATATTACTGTGTGAATTTTATCGGAATCAAGATTTATCGTGTGAACGTTCTTCCAATGAAGAAAGATCTCACAGTCAGTAAACTGTATGCCACTGTTCTCCATGTACCGCGTGGCCATGGCTACACATAAAATGAGCTCTCATCGTTCATAAATGGCTCTCATTTAAGGCAGCATGCGTGTAAAAACATACATTGAGAAAGAATATTACTGTGTGAATTTTATCGGAATCAAGATCTATTAAATGGTGCGTAATGTGTATACCATCGTCTCAAAAAGCCATGTGCGCACGACTGTACAGACAATGGGCAACCGCTCCTTATGCATAGCTTTCAGATCAGGCAGTGTGCGTGTGTTAACGTGAATTTGATATAAATCTTTTGTGTGTGTTATAGTTGATGCGTGGGCGATGTAGCTGTGAGTAAGGTATATGAAATATCCCTACTACGCTCGCACGTGGTCACAACTACATAGACGACGAGGTTTCTTCATGGCCTCTGCGATGTTGTGCATTCTGTTACGCTGATATATCGATGAGCTCAGCTTCTTTTTGTTATTACGCTTACTTGCTTAACTTCTACAATCAGTGGGTAGGTGCACTCTCCCTGTGTACCGTTTTAAATATTCAGTCTCCGTTCTGATTGCCCACAATTTGTGGTAGGCGTATGGTGCCCCAATTGATTTCTTAAGACTTTTAAAGTGATTGTATTCAGGCCCAGCTATAAACCCGACCAATTAGTTACTGAGGACACTTCCCTTCCATATTCATTAGACTAAATTAAATAATAGTGATACCATTTAGCATACTTATGTGGTACACAACGGTCTGCACCTACTGTATGTACTTACAAAGTTGTATGCTTTGTTTTCCCGCCACACACTTGCTTTCAAATAATACACGTTGGTGTAGCATACGGAAAAAAATTCTGTTGCTCGCACACATACTTTCGTAGCCCATTAGCCGTAAATAATTGGGTCCTTTGGCATACTAGTGATTAGCACATAGTGCAAGAATAGTCATTGAGGATAGGAATGAGTGGCATTATTAAGCTGAGTGGCATACGATACATTTCTTTCACGTTATAGCGTACATATTACAGTGCTACGCAGATGAGAAGCTGGTCAGAGAAGGACACGTGCTCTAATTTGGACTTGTCCCCACAGCACCACTCCTACTCTGTTTCTCCTCTCCAGGGACTTTCCCGAGTTAAAACGAGAGGAAAACTGAAACAACCCAATTTATTGCGCATGTATCATTAGCGCATAATCATACCAGAAAATAATGAGGCTATGGCAGCTCGACTACAGTTTGTATATTCCGGCATGTCATGACAGTATTTTTAAACAAGCTACAAAGAAACTAAGTGGAGAAGCACGGAGGATCACAAACAAAATGTTGCAAATCTGTCAACTCTCAGATTGAAGGATGTACGCTTCTACGAAAAAGAAGTTAGCTATATAGGGGAGAACAGATTACAGAAATCTCTGCAGTATTCTCCCACACGTGTCGCAGCCATGAAATACACTCACAGAGATTGGTCACAAGTGCGGACAATTGTCCGGCCATGATCCTACCCAGAGTCATTAGAGACATCGGACCAACGATATTACGGCTGGTTACCTAACCCTCTCTAACAACTATAAAATCATACTACCTAAATCGGCATTATGTGATGATTGCAATACAGAACTGAATGTAGCACTTAGTGATGACTATCATCGTGTATATATCACAGACCTTTCAGTGTCACTGAAATGAGCTTCATAAATGCCTTAGCCTGAACCCTGGGTTTAGTCTATCGTTGATTTCATTGAAACGACAGAGAGAGAGTGACCTACAGAATAAACTGAGAATAAAACGTAGTTTCAATTCGGCAACTATTATTGTTGCAGATGTATAGTAAAAAACAAGAGAACAGTTGGTAAAATACGTAAAATTAATTTTATTCTTTTAAATAAACCAAGGATTGTTAATGAAAATTGAAAAATGAATAAACACAAACAACGTTAAATGAACACAGCAAAAAACTAAACTCAGAACGACAAACGAAACCAAAATGAAACAGAACAAAATCTGAACACAAACAAGAACTTAAAGGAACAAACCAACATTTTTCCAGTGGGTGCAAGCGGCACCTGAGGGTTGGTTAAAGGGTCTCTCAGCTGCCCCCTCCACCACTACATGGACTTCCTCCATCTTGGCATCACCCATGACACTCTCGGCTGCATTCTCCTCTAGATCTTTAGGGGCTTGTTCCGTCTTAGCAACATTCACGAGAGTCTCAGCTGACCCCTCCTCCTCATCTTCACAGTTTGCATCCATCTGGGCAGCACCCATGAGACTCTCAGCTGCCTCCTCCTCTAAGCCTTGATGGGCTTGTTCCATCCTGGCAGCATTCACGAGACCCTTAGCTGCCCTTCCCTCCACATCTCCACACGCAGGGGCAATCTCAACAGTATCCATGACACCCTCATCTGCCCCTTCCTCAATTTCACCACACGCTTGAACCACCTTGGCAGCACCCATGAGACTTTCAGCTGCCGCCTCCTCTAAATATTGATGGGCTTCCTCCTTCCTAGTAGCATTTACTACACTCTCACTTTCCCCTTCCTCCTCATCTCCACATGCCGGGTCAATATCAGAAACGTCCACGACACCCTCATTCGCTCCTTCCTCAGTGTCACTACATGCTTCGCCCATCTTGGCAGCACCCATGAGACCCTTGGCTGTCTCCTCCTCCAAATCTTTACAGGCTTGTTCCATCATGGCAGCATTTACGAGGCCCTTAGCTGCCTCTCCCTCCTCATCTCCACATGCTGCGCCAATCTCTGCAGCATACACGAGACCCTCATCTTCCCCTTCCTCAATCTCTCCACAAGCTTCACCCATCTTGGCAGCACCCATGAGACTCTCAGCTGCCTCCTCCTGTAAATCTTTATGGGCTTCTTCCATCCTGGCATCATTCACTGCACTCTCAGCTGCCCCTCCCTTCTCATCTCCACATGCTGGGTCAATATCAGAAACGTCCACGATACCCTCATTTGCCCATTCCTCAGTGTCACTACATGCTTTGCCCATGTTGGCAGCACCCATGAGACTTTCGGCTGCCTCCTCCTCTAAATCTTGATGGGCTTGTTCCATCTTGGCGTCATTCACGAGACTTTCAGCTGCCCCTTCCTTCTCATCTCCACACACTGGGTCAGTCTCAGCAGCACCCACGAGACCATCATCTACCCCTTCCTCAATCTCTCCACGTGCTTCACTCATCTTGACAGCACCCATGAGACTCTCGTGTTCCTCCTCCTCTAAGTCTTGACAGGTTTGTTCCATCTTGACAGCATCCACAAGACACTCAGCTACTCTCTCCTCCTCTTGATCCATCTTGGCACCGTCCACCTAGGCAACCAAGATAGTGTTAGGTGCTTGGTTAAACTACAAACAACATTATACACTAGCACTTACATTATTAAATAATAGTAATTGGTAAGAGTTTTCAGAAATTGCGGTGAACAAGAGGTTTATATGGAGCATCAGTGTTTTACTTCTGAGTCAAAAGATATTCAGAATTTGAATAGTAGTGATAATATTTAAGAGGTAGTAAGTAAGATATTGGAATATTATTACTGCACAGCTGATGACTTATGTATGGTATGGGAAAGAGGGTCTTCCATTATCACCGACTTCACAATAGTGTAGCGCTAAGATTCTCATACTGGTAGCATGTCTGTAACTAAAAAGTCTCAGGCCAACTGGAGAACGGGATGCAACTCGTCCGCTCTGACCAATGACGTCAGAAATTTCCAGATTTAACAGCTGAGACAAGTGTTCATAAACTAAGGAATGCAGGAGAGAGAAACAGGTGGTAGACATACATAACGTCCAGTAATATTTCGACCATAATGTTAAGGATATCGCTCGTTTGAGTCCTGGTACTTCTGTAAAAAATAAAGGAAAAGAAGGATAGAAGTAGTTGTAGCATAGAATACCTCAGTTGACATATGTATGAGTTGTATCTCGAAATTCAGTCGATATGTATAGGTTAATTGCAGTATGGGATACGAATTAAACGTACGTCGATTACTTCGTTTTCGTTAGCATTGGTGTCCTATTCTTCAGTTGAACTGTATAGGTCAAGTGAAGTACGGGATACAAATTTTAAAGGTGTTGTTTCTTTCGTCTCCGCAACTACTAACATTATGTTCTTGCGTAGATAGTATTACTATCGAAGCATACATGATACTTGCATCCAATTCTTCAGTTGACCTATATAGGTCAACTGAAGAAAAAGATACTACTGCTAATGAAAACTGGGAAATCTACGTACGGCCGGCCACGGTGGTCGTCCGGTTCTAGGCACTCCAGTCCGGAGCCACGCTGCTGCTACGGTCGCAGGTTCGAATCCTGCCTCGGGCATGGGTGTGTGTGATGTCCTTAGGTTAGTTAGGTTTAAGTAGTTCTAAGTTCTAGGGGACTGAAGACCTCAGATGTTAAGTCCCGTAGTGCTTAGAGCAATTTGAACCATTTTTGAAATCTACGTACGGAAAATTGGCTACCTGTTGACCGATGTAGGTCAAATGACGTATGGGATACAATCTTTTTTGGTTTCGATACTAATAGTATCGACTGAAATTTATCACAGTTTTGCTATCGACGTCAAGAAAACCAATAGCAGTCAAAATTGTATCCCATTCTTCAGTTGAGCTATGTAGGTCAACTGAAGAGTATGATACTAATTAGTATTAGCGAATGGGAAATAACGACAATTATAACATGTGCATTCAGTACTTCAACTAACCAATATGGGTAAATCACATCAATGTTACACATGTCGCTGTTTTCGTCTAGCTAGCACCAGTATCCGGTACTTCAGATGAAGTACGGGATACAAATTTTACGTATGTCGGTCTTTTCGCCTTCAGTAGTGCTAGTATAGACTCAGAAAATGATACTACCACCCGACGAAGAACTGTCTCAATTACAAGCGTTATGTGGTTTGGGGATTCGCAAAAGACGTAGAATTCCCCATTTGCTCATTCCCTATCTTTTCAAAGCCTCTCAAATTGTGCATTAACAATACAGAGATTTGAAAACCAGATTTTAAACTCGTTTTTCTTTCCAGTAGCAGTTATGGCCTATATCCATACTTTTTTGGATATAAACGGCTAATTGAAATTGAAGAAGCTGCAGAAAGATTGAAATCTGGTAAAATGGTCCGAGGTAAGTCCAAAACCCACTGAGAAATGGGAAGCATTGCATTACAAGACGAATGGAACACTTGAACACATGAAATAGAGAGGGCAGTAGAGAAACAAATGGGCAAAAATATTATTTCCAATATAATTCTTGCCTAATTCACCATCTGCTGCTTTGAACTATTTAAAGAAGAAAATTAAAAAAAAAGGAAATGAAGCCTCAAATGTGAATACACACACGTAAAAATAAGTTTTGCAGCAATCTGAAAACGGGAAAACAAGGCTGGATGCAGAAGAAATGTGAAACAATAGAAGCGTGTGTAACAATCGGAAAGCTAGATACCATATATGGGAAAATTATGGAAACCGTTAGAGGAGAGAGATTCAGATGCACAAATATCAAACGTTTATCTGGCAAGCGGACGGAGGTCTGGAAGCTGGATTTAACGTATAAATTGGTCCTACAAAGTAAACCAACTTAAAAAGGGAAGTCGATGAAGATTCGAAGTGAAATATGGTACACTAAAAACAGTTTCTCACAGCAGTAAAGAACCAATTCGAAGAAAGACTCTTGGCGTACACTACAGTGTTTCAAAATTGTTCAGATCACTGGTAGGGAACCTGAAAAAGGTGTTCCACGTGATATGTAAAACATCCTAAGCAGGCGAAATACACTCAGACTTTCAAAAAAAAAGGAATAATCCCATACCCAGACAGACCAAATGCTCACAAGTTTCAAAGTTAACGGAATAGTCACGAATAATCTAAGACGAATTAATGAAGACGTTGGTAGCGGAGGTTTCGCGGAAGTATGGGGACGAGAAAGTCATTTCCGACCTTAGGACTCTGAAGACAGACTGCTGCAAGGCAAAAGCAAATCGGTAGGAATTCCATGTCTGAGGGTCACAGGTATAAAATACAGGGAGTGATGTGGTCCAAAACTTTTGAATAAAACATAGTGCAATTATAAAGGTTTCAGGATCTCGCAGGCATACAGCAGCTAAGACGGGAGTGAGATACGTTTGTAACCTAGCAATTCAGCAAGCAGTACGGAAAGTAGACAACAATTAGGTATGGGGATTGAAGCTCAGGGGAAAAAAAAATAAAACTTTAAGTTGAGTTCATGACATTACAGTTCTGTAAGATACACCAATTTCCTTTGACTATGAGTTGAACAAAATGAGTAATGCCTTGAAAAAAAATTATCAATGAATACTAGCAAAAGTGAAAGTAGGATAGTAAAATGTGGTAGAATTGAATTAGGAGTTGAAGGTGGAAAAATATTGACAAATGACACTGAGAAAAGTAAACTGAGCTTTGTTGTTTGGGCAAAAGTAACAGATTATTAGCAAAGTAGAGGACATGTAAAGATCACGACGTCAATAGCAAGAAAGACGTTTCTGAAAAGCAGAAATTAGTTAACCTATAATATAAATTTCAGTTCTAGGTAGTCTTCTCGAGGTATTTGTCTATAGTGTAGCCATGTACATGAGTGGAAAGCATGAAGATAGACAGTTCAGAAAGAATGGAATATATAGTTTTGATATATTTTTCCAAGAGAGTACTGAAGAGAAACTGGGTACAGCGAGTAACTTGCGAGGAGGAAATGAAATGGAGGAAAAAGTCTTTTATCACACAATTCGCTGACAGCTGGGATCAGTTTCTAGTATACATCGTGCGGATACATAGGATCTTATGTTGTTAACAGGGTGATGCGAGACGGTGAGTGGAGAGAGGAGGTGGAAGGGTTGTAAGATTTGTACAGGTAGAGGATGACTTGAACACAGTAAGCAGATTGAACTGAATGTCGGCTGCTGCACTTATGGAGAAGCAAAGAGCCTCTCACAGGACAGACTACCGTGGGAACCTGCATCTCATCATACTGCAAACGGGAGACCGCATCATCAATAACACCACCACGTGAAGATTTTCTAACAGTTGCCTGGACCTTACTTACCAAGGAGAAATGGCCGTATTGATGTTATTCATTGATGAAGAGGGGTCTAGACTCACGCGAAAGAAATTCTGTCGTGGTGCATTCTGGTAGCAGTTCTTAACTCACTGGAAGTAATAAAACGGCAGTTCCTATAACTCCACATTCAATAGCTTCATTACCCTTCTAACAATCAGCACACTTTCTTTTTCTAATCTTCTGTAACTGATTATTCTAGACTGTTATTGTCATGGCATTTGATAATAAGTCTATTTAATTTTTTGTTTTATGTCGCGCACGATGTTTGGTGTAACATCGGAATATTTTCACTCTGCCACTACGTGAACGTGTTATATCTGTTCCAATAAGTGGATTATATTTTCGTAACCCTTTAATGTATTTCAAGCTACCTGCTACGCCCTCATCTGGTTCTTGTTCTGTGATCATAAAGATGTACTAGAATGGTGGAGCTAATGCCATGAAAAGCCGTATGCAAGAAATAGAGAAGATAAGGAACTGGAGAACGCTGAGGCAAGCAATCCGGAAGAGGAGGGAGTTTGTTCCCCACGTGATCAATTTTATCTCGTAGTCAAGCAGCTAAAACATGGGAAAGCTTCTGAAGATGTTGATAAACCAGCAGAACTCGTCAAGGCTGCTAGACAACAGCTACATGAAGAACTGTTCCATTTCATACAAATTACATACGAAGCCAGGGAACACCGAACACACTTTGAAGAATAGTTACATCGCCAACCCAAAAGAAAGTATCTGCAAACAAATGTGAACAATTTTGCACCCTCAATTTAATAACACATGGCACCCAGATCTTGACCTCTATCATTGTAACGCGGACTGAAGAAAGGATAGGTGTACAAGATACGGAAGATCAATTTAGCTTTAGAGGAGCTGTAGGCACACGAGAAGCAGTACTCGGGTTACGGCTAATACCTGAGACAAGACTAAGCAAGAGCCAAGAATGCAGCAGAGTGTCGTAGGAGGAATGGTCAGTATTCAGGTGTATGACAGGAACGATCATTCGAAGCTTAACCGTCTACTAAACATGGGTTCTAAAATGCAGCAATGAGCACTTCTTCTTCGATAGTGTACAAAATTTCGTCTTGGCCTTCTATATTTTGAGGGGCGCAAGTATGGCCCAAATCACGAAAAAAATTTCCTGTAAATATGGGCTGTAAAGTGCTCACTTTCAGACTTTGGGCACTTGTGTTGCTTCACTGTTATGAAACACATCTCTTCCACAAAACATGTGCTTAAAGATCTTAAGCTACGAGTAGAGTTCATGTTTACTAGTCTCTTTTGCTTCGAATGACCGTTCCTGTCGCATCTCTGAATGCTGATCATACCTCACAGGACACTGTCTATTGCCTACGTCGACAAATATAAAGTATTAGACGGTGTAGTCTAGCGACAGATTTTTGAGATGCTGAGAGAGGGACTGCCGTAATGTATCAGAACAGAGGAGTACTGCAGTAACTTTACAGAGAAAAGGTGACTGTGATAAGAAGCGGATAGCATCAAGAGCAAGGCACTGTTAAATAAGGTGTACGAGCGGATTGTTCACTTTCTGCTATCTTATTCAGCGGATACATTCAGAGGACTCTAGATGAATTTAGGGACATACTAGGAGATGTAGTAGGAATTAAAATTGAAAGTAAGATAACAGACATGTTGAGAGTTTCTGATGATACTACAGTGTTAAGTGAGTGTGCGGAACTACAGAAGCGAGATGCAGATGCAGCCCCATTTCTTCCTAACATGCAAATTAATAAAGTTAAGACAAAAATCTTGATAAGTAGACAAAATACCGTTGCCCAGTGCTCACTTAACAATGAGGGACTGGAGACCGTAGAATCCTTTGGCTTCCTATTGAGTAAAACCACCCTCAGGCGGATCAAGGAAGGATATTGCAAGCCAAATAAAGCAGCCAACAGCTGCTTTTAACAAGACCAGGAACCTTACACATCTCGTTTCATAGCCCAATACCTGAGGAAAGACCTCATGAAGATTTTGTGTGGAGTGTGCCGCTGTACAGATGTGAAATACGGACAATCGAGGAGGCGAAAAAAAAAAACTGATAGCCTTCGAGATGTGGTTCTATCGTAGCAGAACAAGATTTTGTGTGAAAAGAACGTATTAAGTGAACTGAAGCTCTGCAGGGTAGATAACGTGCAGCTATGTCTCCTAAAACTTATTGAACGCCACACGTGTCAGCCACATGCTGAGATATTATGGTGTCATTAAAGGTGTTGCTGAAAGGACAGCAGAAAGGAAGAACACAAGAGACAAAGCTAGTCTAGTATACATCAACCGTATCATGGACGACACAAGTTCCACCACCTATACTGCATTCAAGACAAAGTCCGGAGACGGAAATGCTTGGCAAGCTGCTGATAGCCAACCTGATAGTTAAAGACCAAAGAAGAAGAAGGAGATCATGATAAGTTATGAAAGTGGAACAATTAACGGCAAGACGCTTTAAATGTTCGGAAATGGGTACACTTTTGAGTAATTAGCCTGTGCTAAATGTGAGGAGAGAAATGGACCTAGACTGTGTGGTCAGAAGCATCCGGACACCCCCAGAAACATACGTTTTCCATATTAGGTGCATTGTGCTGCCACCTACTGCCAGCCACTCCATGTCAGCGACCTCAGTAGTCATTAGACATCGTGAGAGAGTAGAATGGGGCGCTCCGCAGAACTCGCGGATTTCGAACATGGTCAGGTGATTGGGTGTCTCTTGTGTCATACGTCTGTACGAGACATTTCCACACTCCTAAACATTCCTAGGTCCACTGTTTCCGGTGCCACAGGGAAGTGAAAACATGAAGGGACACGTACAGCACAAAAGGGTACAGGCTGGCCTCGTCTGTTTGACAGAGACCTCTGACATTTGAAGAGGGTCGTAATGTGTAATATGCTGACACTATCCACACCCTCACACAGGAATTCCAAACTGCATCAGGATCCACTGCCATTACTATGACACGCGGGAGGTGAGACAGCATGGATTTTATGGTCGAGCGGCTGCTCATAAGCCACACATCACGCCGGTAAATGCCATACGTAGTCCCATAGTGCTCAGAGCCATTTGAGCCAAACGTCATACGACGCCTCGCTTGGTGTAAGGATAGTAAACAATGGACGATTTAACAATGGAAAAATTTTGTGTGGAGAGAAGAATCTCGGTAGACAATGTGGCCATTCGATGGTAGGGTGTGGGTATGGCGAATGCTCGGTGAACGTCATCTGCCAGCGTAAAATTCGGAACCGGAGGTGTTAGGGTGTGGTTGGTTTTCTCATGGAGACGGCTTGCACTCCTTGTTGTTTTGCGTGGCACTATCACAGCACAGGCCTACATTCTTGCTTCCCACTGTTGAAGAGCAATTCGAGGATGGCGATTGCATCTTTCAACACGATCAAGCACCTGTTCATAATGCACAGTCTATCGCGGTGTGGTTACACGACAATAACATCCCTGTAATGGACTAGCCTGCACAGAGTCCCGACCTGAATCCCATAGGACACCTTTGGGATGTTTTGCAACGCCGACTTCGTGTCAGCCCTCACCCAACGACATAGATACCTCTCCTCAGCGCAACACTCCGTTAATATTGGGCTGCAATTCCCCAAGAAACCTGCTAGCACCTGATTGAACATATGCCTGCCAGAGTGGAAGCTGTCATCAAGCTACCACATTGAATTGCAGTATTACCGATGGAGGGCGCCATCATTTTCAGCCAGATGTTGGGATTCTTCTGATCACATTATGTATCTCGCACACGCTGCTCTGTTAACCTCATTCTATGAGTAAAGTTTTTGTCAATCCGCGACAGCTGTGTCAAAGTATTCTTTTTAAAGCATCAAATCGTAATTTGTACACTTTACCTCAAACTTGTTGCTCAGTCTGGAACAGAGTATATTCCTCAGTATTGTTCTAGCTGTAACTCAATCAGCTTAATTCTAAAGCAGCCTATATCTATAGAAAACAAAGTAATTCCACTTTATAGACTAACATCCATTAAGGATGTGGTAATACCCTGTTAATTATCTTTTTGGTTCCAAAACCTAAGCATTATGGTATTGAAAACTAATGTGGGCATAGCATCTCTAGCAGAACCTGCATGGATACACGTGGGAAACCTATTACTCTCCTCAATGAGAGACAGTAATACTTGAAAGGTATGTGCTGAGATTCGATCAGGATAGAGCCGGTGAAAAATGTCGATAGTTCCCAACAGCAAGGTTGGACGAGTAGTACATCTTCGAGTTGTAAGATCTTTGACAGCTAACAGAGCTAGGTGCACGTGGTAAAAGTTTGAGTAGTGGTGAGGAGATGCGCAGAGATAGCAGACGCGTTTCGAGTCAGAGCTAGATGCTTGCAGGAGGCAGCCGGGTCGTGACATAATCAAAGTAAGAATTGGCGCTACGCACATAATAAGCTATGTATTGAGCGAAACTCGGCACATACCTGGGGAAACTAGAAAGAATAATTAATAAAATAGGTTTTCTTTGGTTAAATAATGTCTAAAAGCGAGATAGAATCCCATTGTTGATGCAATAAGCGTTTTGTGAAACTTTCTCGTAAATCCATGCTATAGAAGATTTTTTTGGTTTTTCACATGTGCCTTAAAAGTTTGAACAATAAATATTTTTTAGATAAAATTAGAGTTTCATCTGACACCCTATGTCGTCCTCTGCATCCTGTGCTTGCATTGAACCAAAAGGTGCATTAAAGTAAAGTTGCCATGAGTAAAGCTAATAATTTCATTTATCAGAGCAAAATAATCTATATGCCATAGCACAGTTGCCAAATTATTCAGATCAGGAGAGAATTTTTATTAAGTAACAAACAGGGCCAAAATGAATAAAGTTATCTAGAATGACAATTTTATGCCATTGCACTACGGATGAGTTGAATATATGTTTTATTATCGGCTAAACGGGAAGGAGTGCACGAGCTAAGTCCACAGACGCAGTCAGATGCAGGTTGGTGACTTTCATTTATTTTTACCACTAAACTTTCATGCAGTCAGATGTGTATTTTGAGTATTAATTTTCCAACAATATTTTCATGCAGTCAGATAAAGTTCAGTTAAATACGCAGTCAGATGCAAGTTGTATTAAAGACTAAAGCGGTCACATGCAGTTCAGTCTAGTTTAAATAGAGAATTTTTATCAACAACACTTTCATACTTTCTCATAATCTGGGCCACTGCACTTCTTATCAAGCTAAATTGATAGTATGGACTGACAATCCTTTTACAATATCACGTTTGTTTCAGTGTTCGAAGAAGTGTCGTAACAGAGCAAACCCCACGAAATTACATCGAACTGTGCTCTCATTGTGTGAGCAGTGTTGGAAGAGAGATGACTATGTTCTTTAGGTGAGACGATCACTTATTTACACAGATGGAATGTTTATGAGGCCGAATATATCCTACTCAGTTGTTTCCAGATATCATACTAAAGTACCGTTATCAAGATGTAGTAATTATACCATTTCAAACATGTGGATTAGATGGGATATAATAACCTTCTTGAAGGCAACAATCGTTGAAGTGTTGTAACTGTTGTGACTGCATTATCCGTCCTCTACCCTTTCACGTGTTCTTTGGTGGTATTCCTGGCATCAATTATTCCCAGCTGCTGGTTTCAGATCCACTGACTCTTGCGTAGCACGCAAAAGTGCTCTGCTCCACTAAGAGGATTGCCTACTTGTACTTATTTGTATATAAGTACATGGGAAGTTTTGTTTTTTATTGTGATATTTCTTGGCGCTAATGTGACTGTTGAAGGTGTGACTGACCAGACGAGTGTATGCTACTGTGGTCGAGATTTGCATTACACAGCAGCATCTAAAGAACTTCCGCTATCCTTGATAGCAAATGACAACGGCAGCAATCGCACTGTAGCCAGACGTTCGTACCCTCACTAGCAACCGTATAATTTTTCAGCTATGATTCAGTAGGATATTTTCCGAAGTCTT
Organism: Schistocerca serialis cubense; assembly: GCF_023864345.2. Classification (NCBI taxonomy): domain Eukaryota; kingdom Metazoa; phylum Arthropoda; class Insecta; order Orthoptera; family Acrididae; genus Schistocerca; species Schistocerca serialis. The sequence continues at coordinate 46,442,347 of NC_064638.1, read as the reverse complement.
ACATCTCTGTAAGAGACAAGCCAATCGTAAATGATATACTACAGAAAATTCCATAAGTTGTACTAACTCGATTACGACTTTGTCGCAAACTGAAGTTCAGCTGCTGATCTTACAGCATTGCCTGGTACGTGCAATACTGCTAAACGGATGTGTCTCCGACTGGTAGCAGCCTTCGGGCCGTTGAGACCCGTCATGACGGAGTTCTGCAGTTGGCGGACTCACAATAGCTGTAGGCTAGCGTCTGTAACACGAGTAATATTTGCCGAACCCGTGACAGTTTTACAACGGAACCTTACATTCCATGAGTAGTACTTTATATTTACATTTGGGTCTTCGAACCAACGATTGCTATATTATTGGATTCTAATATCGTGAATCAGTCTGTTAATACTGAGGGACAACTGCATTTTGAAGTCATGGAGATGTGTGCAAACCATGAGACTATCTCGACTGATATCACCTGTCTAAGTGGCTAATTCTGCAGTGTGTACAATCAGAGACACAGCTGTTTGCTCATCGCTCTCACACGCTTACTCTTAATGTTAGTAACAATGTCGACTTACCTCAGTGGGGCCCTCCTGCGGCGCGTCGACCAGTATTACATCTCGTTCCTTGGGGCAAATATCTCTTTGAGTAGTCAGGTCGCTATCTTGATCCTTAAACGGTGCATTATCTTCTACGACCTTATTCACTTTGAAGCCCCCAATAACGTTGACCTGTGGGTCGTTTGATCTTATAGTTATTTATTCTTTTTAGGTTAAAGTTCAGTCTTGATCACGTTATGTCTGTTTTAATGGGTAACCGGTTTCGGTTTTTTCTATAAAACCATCATCAGACCCATTGGCTCCCTTGGGTTGGTAGGTGGAGCTCTCCTTGCTGCTGTGCAGTCAACTGTCAGTTGACTGCACAGCAGCAAGGAGAGCTCCACCTACCAACCCAAGGGAGCCAATGGGTCTGATGATGGTTTTATAGAAAAAACCGAAACCGGTTACCCATTAAAACAGACATAACGTGATCAAGACTGAACTTTAACCTAAATATAACAATTGATCACTGTATTCCAAAAATGTTTACCAAAATTGTGAGTTATTTATTCAGCTAGGATGGCATATATCAATCATAGATAAAGCTTTGGATACTTCACTTAGCATTCTTAAACAGATAATATGTTAAATTAGCATCCCTTAAATGTAGGCTATAAGAAGACCTCATTAAAAACTAAGTTATTAAATAAGTTAGAGAACTGTGAATGAAAGGTCGATGATTAGTCGTAGGTTGACACGACTATTTCTATTCCATCCATGAATAGTTACGCAGGCACTTGATAGAAAAAGCTGAGACGATGTGCCTAGATTGGAATATAAGAAACAATTTACTACCGAAACAGTGCATAATCTGCGAGAAGACATAAAGAGGCCACCGCCGTGGTCGAAGGTTCTAGGCGCTTCAGTCTGGAGCCCCGCGACCGCTACGGTCGCAAATTCGAATCCTTCCTCGGGCATGGATGATGTGATGTCCTTAGGTTAGTTAGGTTTAAGTAGTTGTAAGTTCTAGGGGACTGGTGACCTCAGATGGTAAGTCTCATAGTGCTCAGAGCCATTTGAACCATTTGACATAATGAGTTTAGCTTCCACAGAAGAATGAAACCAGCCTCTTAAGTGATATATCTAATCACATGAGACATTTTACGTGGCTTGTTTTGTAGGTAACCTTCGAGAAGGTTTTTTCTTTACTACTTACGACAGTACAGTACAAACTTATGAACGCCAAATACACAGTAAAGTAAGCATGTATCTCAAACCAGGGTGTTGTGCAAACGTTTTCATAGACCCTGTCTGGTGCCATAGTCAAACTCCGTTAACTTCACTAACTTGCTACGCCTGGGCAGTAAGTCAAACAGAGCTTGGATGGCGTGAACGGGTACAGCTGCCCATGCAGCTTCAACACGATACCACAGTTCATCAAGAGTAGCGACTGGCGTATCGTGACGAGCCAGTTGCTCGGCCACCATTGACCAGACGTTTTCAATTGGTGAGAGATCTGGAGAATGTGCTGGCCAGGGCAGCAGTCGAACATTTTCTGTATCCAGAAAGGCCCGTACAGCACCTGCAACATGCGGTCGTGCATTATTCTGCTGAAATGTAGGGTTTCGCAGGATTCTAATGAAGGGTAGTGCAACGGGTCGTAGCACATCTGAAATGTAACGTCCACTGTTCAAAGTGCCGTCAGTGCGAACAAGAGGTGACCGAGACGTGTAACCAATGGAACACCATACCATCACTCCGCGTAATACTCCAGTATAGCGATGACTGATACACGCTTCCAATGTGCGTTCACCGCAGTGTCGCCACACATGGATGCTGTAAACAGAACCTGGATTAATCCGAAAAAATGGCGTTTTGCCATTCGTGCATCCAGGTTCGTCGTTGAGTACATCATCGCAGGCGCTCCTGTCTGTGATGCACCGTCAAGGGTATCCGCAGCCATGGTCTCCGAGCTGATAGTCCATGCTGCTGCGACGTCGTCGAACTGTTCGTGCAGATGGTTGTTGTCTTGCAAACGTCCCCATCTGTTGACTCACGGATCGAGACGTGGCTGCACGATCCGTTACAGCCATGCGGATAAGATGCCCGTCATCTGTACTGCTAGTGATACGAGGCCGTTGGTATCCAGCACGGCGTTCCGTATTACCCTCCTGAACCCACCGATTCCATATTCTGCTAACAGTCATTGGATCTCGACCGACGCGAGCAGCAATGTTGCGGTACGATAAACCGCAATCGCGATAGACTACAATCCGATCTTTATCAAAGTTGGAAACGTGATAGTACGCATTTCTCCTCCTTACACGTGGCGTCACAACAACGTTTCACCAGGCAACGCCGGTCAACTGCTGTTTGCGTATGAGAAATCGGTTGGAAACTTTCCTCATGTCAGCACGTTGTAGGTGTCGCCACCGGCGCCAGCCTTGTGTGAATGCTCTGAAAAGCTAATCATTTGCATATCAAAGCATATTCTTACCGTCGGTTACATTTCGCGTCTGTAGCACGTCATCTTCGTGGTGTAGCGATTTTAATAGCCAGTAGTGTACTTAATGAACATAATAGTTTTCTGTTTATGTGCGTTTATGTTTAACATGACGTCTGTAGCGAAGTTTAATATATACAGCCCTATAGTGACCAATGTTTCATTCAGTAGTATCATAAATCCCCTATTTATATACTTATAACTCCGCTGGGATCTAAATTTGTTAAATAAATTCAATTTCTTAATTTTGGCCTTGCCCAATACCTTTAACTAAACGCCTGTGATCCTCTAGGAAGCAATTTGTTAATCGGTAAGGTCACCCGGTACAGATACTTCTGACTTCCAGAGAGGTATGTGGATGGCTTCGTTGTAACCTCACAAAGGAGCTTCCTAACGAAAACTTAATTTATTTTTACATTATTATGCAGAATCGTCGCCAAAGAAAAGTGTTCCTTTCAATTAAAAGTGAATCACGTGGAGTTGTTAATTACCTATATGTCAGCTGCCCTGACAAAACATTACTTACGAAGTCACCGCCACACTTTTAATAGCGGGCCGACCGGTCCACTGGAACAGTGAACAGAAAGATGACTTTATTAACGAAGATACAGAAACACAGTAGTGAACTCCGTGTCTTCAGAAATCTGTCTAGTTCGAGTCGGAGCGGCTAGGTCAGCGTCGGCTGACGACAAACAACAACTCTGCTGCGATGAACACACAACTGACTAGCAAGTACACAATTTGGTGGCGAGTATACAACTGAGCGGCGAATACAGAACTGTCCTAGCACTCGCGACTCCAGCGCTTAAGAAACCAGAAGCCAGCGGTGGCGCGCGCAGACTTGCGGCGATTTCCTGTATCGCTGGCGCTGCTTATGCGGACGGCGTCCGGACTTTGATGCTGCCAACCTTTTGGCAGCGGGCTCGGGTGGCATTACTGGCTAGGATATAACACTCCTCCCCCCCAAATCCCCGCAACGTCGTTGAATAATGACGTGGCGAGCGTCGACGGCGGGGGAGGGGTCTGGCCGCAGGCGTAGCAGAAGAGACCGGGGTGGAGACTGTTGTCGGTGGCAGTCCCCGGTCCGCACCCCAGCATTGGCTGCGCGGGGCCTCGGGAAACACCGACGGAAAACCGAGGTCAGGGTGCACGTCTGTGACCACGGGCGCAGCTTCTGGTACTGGACGCGACGGGGCGTCGGGACCCACGAAGAGAGGCAGCGTCTCCTGACGCTGCGTCGACGGCTGCTGAGTGGGCGCCGGACAAACTCTGCGGTGTCAGACTCCTTGGGGGTGCCCAAGGAAAGCGGCTGCAGGACAGGCTGCACAGCCACCGCTTGGGAAGGGTCGACGTCGATCAGCTCCGAAGGCGGTGGCGACTGAAGAGGGACCGCAGGCGCCGGAGCGACCACCTGGGGCGCTCCCGGATGAAGCTGCGCGGGAGGCATCAACGGGACGGGCTGTCGGCGTGGTAGCGGCGACGGCTGCTGCTGTTGCCCTGGGGGCGGCAGCGAAGTCGGAAGGCGCGGCTGGAACCCGCCGCGGACCAAATCTGTGGACAAAGAACGAGTGGCAGAATCCGGGCGGCCAGCGCGGCGCAACTGGTTCTCATGCCTCCTGTGCACCCCAGTAGCACCTTGAACAGTATAAAAACCGCGACCCTGGACACTTATCACGGTACCACGTTCCCAACGACGGCGACCGTGATAAACTCTGAAAAAAAACGGCGTCGTTGCGCTGAAAACGCGTGCGATGCTCCGAAGCGGCGGGTCGATCCGGGGGGTGCAACAACCGTAGTAGGGTGCGATGACGACGGCCGTGGAGAAGCTCCGCACGCGAAGGGCCGTCGCGTGGCGTGGTCCGGTACGACGACAGGAACGTGATGAGGGCCTGCTGACGAGAGTGCGTAGCACGAAGGCGGTCCATATGATCCTTGAATGTGCGTACAAAACGTTCCGCTGCACCATTCGATTGAGGGTGGAACGGCGGAGTAAGAACATGGCGAATGCCATTGGCAGAACAAAAACTTTCAAATTCAGCAGAGGTAAATTGTGGACCATTGTCAGACACTAAAACTTCTGGAAGACCCTCAATACAAAAAATTGAAGTCAACGCCTGTATAGTTTGTGCAGACGTTGTAGACTGCATGGGCACAACAAACGGAAAATTACTAAATGCATCTATTACGATGAGCCAACGAGAATTCCAATATGGACCAGCGAAATCAATATGTACTCGCTGCCAGGGACCGGCAGGGCGTGCCCACTCAAAATAGCGTTGAGGCGGAGCAGCTTGGTGTTCGGCACACGTCGAACAATCTGTAGACATTTGCGTAATCTGCTTATCAATGCCGATCCATGTACAATGACGGCGGGCTAGCTGCTTGGTGCGGACCACTCCCCAATGACCTTGATGCAACAAGTCGAGGACCTTGGATTGGAGCACTTGGGGAACCACTACACGAAGCTGGTCATTCTCGGTGCGTAACAGCAAAACTCCGTGCGAAACAGACAACAGATGACGTTGCGGATAATAGCGACGAACCACAGGATCCGATATGTCCTTTGCCTTGGACGGTCAACCACGTTGAGCAAAACGTAATAGTAAACTCAGATGAGGATCCGTAGCTGTCTCACGTGCCACCTGACGATAATCAATCGGAAAATCCCGGAGGAATTGATGCTCATCGGCGTCAATCTGATGGCAAGAGTCGTCAGAGGAATCGAAGACATCATCCGCAGCAATCGGCAATCTAGAAAGCGCGTCAGCGTTTGCATGCTGAGCTGTAGGGCGATACAGTATCTCATACTGTTATTGTGATAACAAAAGAGCCCAACGTTGTAGTCTCTGAGCTGTCCGCTGAGGAACTGGTTTAGACGGATGAAACAGTGACGTCAGGGGCTTGTGATCTGTTACTAAATAGAATGGTCTACCATAGAGGTAGGGATGGAATTTTGTCACACCGAACACAATAGCCAACGCTTCCTTGTCCAATTGGCTATAATTACACTGAGCTTTGTTTAGCAATTTAGATGCGAACGCAATAGGACGTTCGGTGTTACCGACTCGGTGAGACAACACAGCACCGAGGCCGAAAGAAGAGGCATCACAAGCTAACACCAGAAGCTTGTTAGGGTCGTAATGGACCAGACAACGATCATTCAATAAAGCCTCTTTAAGCTGCTGAAAGGCGGATTGGCAATCAGCTGACCACACAAACGGAACATTCTTACGGCGGAGACGATGCAACGGTGCAGCAATCTGTGATGCATTAGGTATAAACATAATATAATATGTCAATTTGCCAAGAACTGCTTGCAATTCATGCAGATTGCGAGGGGCGGGCAAATCACGAATAGCTGCTAAATGTGACTGGGAGGGATGAATGCCTTGAACATTAATAACATGTCCCAGATACTCCATCTCCGTAAGGAAAAATGAACACTTATCGATGTTGCAACGTAGGCCTGCCTGAGACAACACTGTAAACAAACACTCCAAATTACGGAAATGTTCAGCAGGCGTCCGACCGGACACAACAATATCGTCTAAATAGTTGCAACACGATGGCACATTAGCCAGAAGTTGTGACAAAAAACGCTGAAAAACAGCTGGAGCTGACGCACAACCAAAAGGCAAACGCAGAAAACGGAACAACCCCAACGACGTGTTTATGACAAAATACTGTTGTGATTGCTCGTCGAGGGGCAAGTATGCTTCACGGAGATCAATTTTGGAAAAGAAACGAGCTTCCCCTAACTTATCCATCAGCTCGTCCGGTCTAGGCAAAGAAAAAGAATCAATGACAGTCTGAGGATTAACTGTCGACTTAAAATCAGCACACAAACGTAACTTGCCAGACGGTTTCTTTATAATAACTAAGGGAGAAGCCCACTGGCTCGCTGAAACGGGTTGAATAACACCGTTGTTTTGCCAACGACGAAGTTCATCTGCTACAGGTGCCCGGAGGGCGTGAGGCACTGGACGAGCACGAAAAAATCGAGGCTGAGCATTATCTTTTAACGTAATATGAGCGGCAAAGTTCGCACCACAACCTAGTTCGTCTTTAAATATGTCACTGTATTGTTTACACAAATCGGTTATGCTGTCTTGAGGAACAACAACAGAATTAATTTGCAACACATTGTCTTGGATAGACAGGCCAAACAAGTCAAAACAGTCTAATCCGAAAATGTTTACACTGTCTGTAGCGCGGAGCACTGTGAATGAAACTGTTTTTGTATTGCCACGGAATGTGGCTGGCACGCTACATACACCTAACACAGGAATTTGTTCTCCACTATAAGTAGCCAAAGAATGTTTTGCCGCTGAAAGTTTAGGGCGGCCGATAGCCGCATACGTAGCACTATTTATGAGAGTCACAGACGCACCAGTGTCTAATTGAAAATTGAAGGTCTTATCCTGGATGCGTAGCTTCACAAATAGTTTATTACACTGTCTCTGGATCGGTGCAGGGGAGGCGGAAGACACAAAATCAGCGCGGTTAGCGCGTGTTCGCTGCTTACGACAACTCGTGGGTTGGCCGGGTGGAACAACAACTCCCGCTTCACTTGCAGTCTGTCCATTACTTTTTACAGCGTTTGAATTACGCTTGGGTCGCATAGCAGAGGGCTGGGTGGGTGGCTTATTGCGAACAAGTTTATTACCCACACGAACCGTGGAAGAGTCTTTAAACGCGATCTTCTGGGCGGGCTGGCTTTGAAGAACGTGAATATCCATGGGCTGGGCAGCACTAGAATTGTTCTTGCGTTTACGCAAACAAACAGTCTGGATGTGTCCTTTCCTTTGACAAAAGTGAAAAACCGCGTTTCTTAACGGGCAATGTTCACGAGGATGAGCAAGAGCACACTTAGGGCAAGACTTAACTCTATCATTTTGCACACGCGGCTGACGAATGTGTTTAACATGACGCGGCCGGCTAGCGTTTACAGTCTGACTCTGCCGGTGGGGCCGCGGGCGTGTCATAACTTGCTTAGCACAGGCAATTTGAGAAATACATGGCTGATCTAACTCACACTCAGCATAGTCAAAAGTATCTTGGGCTTCAATGATGTTCATCACAGTCTCTAATGACGGGTCAGGCAACTTTAAGATAGCAGCACGAATACGAGAATCTGCAACGTTTTGAGTAATAGCGTCTCGTAACATGACATCACTGTAGGAAGCTCCACACACACAATTAAATCGGCACTGACGGGTGAGGCCCCGTAAATCTGTTAACCACTGTTTATTAGATTGATGTGGCAGTTTCTTTAATCTGAAGAACTTGAATCTGGCTGCTGCCACATGAACTCGCGACTCGAAATACTCAGCAAGCTTGTTAACAACAACGTCATAGTCTAAAGCTTCTGGCTTGGATTCCGGGAACAACTTACAAAGTAGTCGATAGACTTCCAGGCCTGCAGTGGAAATTAAATAAAGCTGCCGATCAGTACCCGTGATTTTGTAGACTGTCATGTGCGCCTGCAACTGCGCGAAATATTCTCGCCATTCTTCTCTTGATGCATCAAAAGCACGGAAAGGTGGTGCTGCCTGTGCTTGTTCCTTTTGTGTTGGAGGATTAGCCGCTTGTTTGGCGATTGCTTCCACCAGACTTTGTATTTGCTGACTCTGTAACAAGATCAACTGTTGTAATTCGGCAGACATAGTGAACACAAATTAAACCAGCCCCCAAAATTTTATCGCTATAATTAGTATAACCAGAAACAAGTTGAACCAGCCCTGCACACGAGTTCGGCAGTCCTCGTCGCCAGTTGTAACTCACGCTTATCTCATCACGTGAACAATTGTTGATGGAATTATAATAAACCAGAAAAGACTGCACTGATGCTCTTCATGTGTCAGGGCTGTTTTAAGAAATTTAAGTTGTTCTCGGTATGCCATTTGTGTCAGTCACAGAGGATTTCATTCATACAGTTGGAATGTATTCGAAGTCTGATTAACTTCGACTAATTCTTACCAAGTTTTCTCCTATGTTAACGTAGTCACTTCGCTTCTACCATGTACGTTAGATGAGTCATCACTTTCTTGCAGGCATAAATCGCCGAACTTTTGTAATTGATTCCAGGTGCTTCATTGGTTCCCTACTGTCTCATAAGTGCCACTGATTGTACTGGTATTCAGCTTGTGGTTTCGTACGAGGGTATCCTACTGAAGTGTGCAGTTCCGTTAACAGTCTGGGCTAGTATCACTTATACTTATATCTATACGTACATGGCAGTTTTCTCTTTGATGTGATAGGTCCTGGCGCCAGTATTTGTGCTCAGTTAAATTCAAGTCGGCCAATCGGATTGCGGATCTCCGTGTTTACGTAAATCACATAAAACCGTTATCGGCATACTTGCGTTTAAAATGAGTCAAACGGTTTCACTCCCCGTCATTCTACACTCCGAACTACATCTATAATGAATTCATAGACACTAGATGCCGTTCGCTAGCATTACACCATTACCTCAAATCTGCGGCGATACTGATGGACGGATGGTCTCCGACTGCCAGTAGTCACTGGCCAGTTGTGACTTGCACAGCTGCAGATCTATAATTTGTGCACATGAAGCTGTTTGAAGCTGCTGTGTTTCACACAAGTGTTATAATCGTAACCCGTGGATATTTTACACCGGGCCTTACTGTCCCACAATAATAATTATCCGTACGACCCAAGATTTACAACATTATCTTGTAACTAATCTATCATTTGACTGTAATAAAGTGAACCCCTTAAACTATCCTTCTGGAATTTACAGTCGAGGAGGCATGTCTGGAGCATCAGATGTATTCGATAGACATGATCTGGCTGAGTGGCTGATTCTGCAATGAGTGCAGTTTAAGAAGTACCTGTTGTTTCTCAGCTCTCAACCTGTCTGTCCGCCTCTCCCTGCCTGCTCTCCACGGCAGTAATGACGCTGACTTACCCCAGCAGGGCCCTCCTGCGGCGCGGCGACCAGTTTATTCTAACGTCTCTTGCGGCGACGGCGACTCTGTTCAGTGTGTTTGCGCTCGCGGTCATCAGACGGTGGTATTTCTTCGGCTGCCTTTCTCTTCTTGACGCGCCCAACAGCATGGCCCTGTAGATGGTTTGGTTTTACTATCGCTTATTCAGCTAGGATGCCATATGTCTAACAGAAGGAAACTTTAGACAACTGACTTAGCTTTGTTAAACATGGTATATTAAGTTAGCAGACCATAATTGTGTCTAATAACGAATGTGAAATGTGATGCTATACGCGTTTGTCAAAAAATAATATATCAAATAGATATAGGGAACTGAGAGGCATGCGAATGAAAAGGGTGCAGAATGTTTTAATGGGCCACACTTAACAAAATAAAGGTTGGTTGACACGAATAATGATAAGGCATCTAGGAATAATGAACCCCGCACCTGAAAGGGGATGAATGTGAAGGTGTGCAAAGTGTATAAACACCAGATTTTAGTCCGCGCGCTGTGTAGTACACAACATATGAAGAAAGCTGAAACAAGTCAATAGATATATGACTCGAAAAACATAGACATTGTCTGTGATCCGTTTTGTGTACACCGTTTGTAATGCATCTTTGTTCACTAATTGCGACAGTAGAGCATAAGTATACGTACAGCAAGGACATAGTAAAATACGCAGGCAATTGCAAACAAGAAAATTTGCTAGCGAGAACCTACATTTATTTTTATAATACTCTCTGTTACCACCTTAATTTCTCTCACTTGATCCTCTGATCGTCACACGTAAATATACGTGTAAAGCTCTATCAGGCCGCCAAGTCTACCCCGAATTCACATTCTGGAAGACTACACAAAGAGATTGCGACAACATTGTTACCTTGTATTTAAGAGCCTCTCACACTATACATCTCTGTGTTATATCTTCGTGTGGTTTGGTCGGGTTATTTGTATTCTTATTAACTATTCTTCATGTTTCAAAATCTCATTCTGCATGTCCCATTGATGTGAGCCACAAGCACTGGAACCGTTAACCATATTACGTCGCACTGGTATCGTGTCTGTTTCTCCTGCAGCTTCTGAATAGAAGCTGAAGTCGGATTTGTGCCTCTTATTACCGACAGCATATGCCCACTGCAGTTCATAGCAGCACTTAGATTCATGAACAGGTATTGAAGCTAACACTCCGTATGGTCGTACATCCTGTACTGGACACTTGAGGTAGCATGTCGAATGCACATGGGAAACCATGTAAGACTGAATCGACCGTTAACATGCGTTTTTAGCTTGTGTTTCAAACGAGTGCTGTATTCCGCATCCTTGTAATTTTACAACGGAAGTTTACTTTCCACAGAAATATAATTCCGTTATATGTTACATTTATTTTAGGATATTGTAACCGCTGCTATTTTGTATTAATGGATTATAACAAAGTGAATTCCTTACCTAGTCCCACGTATAAAAATGAGAGAGCTGTCTGGGAGAGTGACTGATTCTGTGATGTATACCCGGTAGTACTGATGTTTGCTCACCTCTGCACGGCCGTCCTTCCGAGTATCGTCCTTACTATTCTCTTCTTTCTTGATGCGAGGGACAGGTCCTGGAGTCGGTTGACAGGGAAAGATCTCGAAGATGGACGGATATTCTGGCTCCCTTCTCTCTCTGAAGCGTCCGTACTCCATAAACTGTGGGTGTTTTGTTTTTGTATTACTGACTCATGTAGTATTGCATATATCTAACGCGTAGGAATACTGTAGAGATTCGACTTACCACACTTGAATGGATTTTATATCACATAGGCAGTTCGTAAGTGTAAAGTCTGAAAAATGTTTTACATAGTGTTACAGGGAGTAGTTATAAATTAAGAAATCAAATAAAGTAGAGAAATGAGAGGTACAAGAGGGAAAAGGTGAGGTAAGCCTTTAATGGAACATGCTCAACAGGATTGGACGCCGGTTAATGGGACTGCTGCTAGGAAATCCTAGACTAGTTAACGGCCACTTGAAACCAAAACTTTTGTGTAGGTGCTAACTGTAGAAGATATTAAGCAGATTTTGCCAATGCAGTGTGGTAAACATACTGAGATAAAAAGATTAGCCCATGAAGAAGAATGAAACTGTTGTGAATTGGCAGGAGTCCATTCACGGGGTTAGGAGGAAGCCAAAAGGCACGCGCTTAAGATCGCGCAGGCTGGCGTGAGGTCTGGAACAGGTAGAGTAATTATACAATCAAGAAAAGTACGTAGCTGCTGGAATACTTTAATCCATAATTGGTGAACATCGGTCTGACTGTACATGCATCCCAAGATAAATAACAAATGATAATGGCGCCTTGCTAGCTCGTAGTAAATGACGTAGCTGAAGGCTATGCTAACTATCGTCTCGGCAAATGAGAGCGTAATTTGTCAGTGAACCATCGCTAGCAAAGTCGGCTGTACAACTGGGCCGAGTGCTAGGAAGTCTCTCTAGACCTGCCGTGTGGCGGGGCTCGGTCTGCAATCACTGACAGTGGCGACACGCGGGTCCAACGTATACTACCGGACCGCGGCCGATTTAAAGGCTACCACCTAGCAAGTTTGGTGTCTGGCGGTGACACCACAGAAACCAGTCAAGAGACTCATGTTCCCTAACCATAATTGATTAACTTTGGCCCAGGGTTTGTATAACGTTTATGATGATGTTTTGTTTAATAATTACAGCAGTACATGTGTATGCATAGATGTGAACACTAAGTACATAGTAAATTTTGAATGCAAGTATAAATATGAAACTTGGAAATGAAAATATAAAGTTATGCTAATAATACTACCCTAAATCGTCTGCAAATTAAATTAATAAATCTAATACCTTGTTAATATCATACAAATTAGGTGTCCTGATAAATTATTAGATGGAATAAATTTAGCCACATATAATAATTCAGATTCATCGCACGGTGTAATAGTTTCTGAAATTGTATAGTTGCTCTAAGGTTACTATATCTTTTTTTCTTTGATGATTCACACCCATAATATTACTCCCTATGTACATCGTTATTCTTTTTAATTATTGTTTTATTATACGGCAATTGTTTCATTTAGGTACCTCCCTTAGTAAACATACTTGATCTACCGTTACAGAATACCTTTCATGGCCTAAATGGTTTCCAGTTTTTTGGTAACATCTAAGTTTCATTGCCAATTGTACTTGTATGTTTATAGTTCCAGAACCTCCGCTTTGACGCAACAAAGGAAGTAATTCTCCATCGAATAATGTAGCAGTGTTATCAAACGGAAAAACAAGCAAGTATTCGTAAGCTCCAATGCTTTCAATCAAATTTTCGCTGCTGATACATGCAAGAAGCGTTCTAATGCAAACCAGACGAACAATTAGCCATTAGATCGGACCCAGGGGCCATCAATCCGTAATACTTTCGATTTCCACAGGGTGTCCCATAATCACTGTTCTACCATGCACAAATGGTATTCTTTAAGGGAGTAATCTTAACTGTCAATCGTGCTACGGCTCCTTAACAGCACTTATGTTGACGCACTGATGATAATATTATGGTTATAGCACAGACTATTTGGGGATATGTATTGATTGACAGAGTCAGTGTTTTTTTTGTGACGAAATATCCTGTCTATTGCCTTTGAGTAGAGCATGGCAATTCCGAAACAGTGAGACTTTTGCACGGTTTACGCTTTTGATGTTGAAACTGGTAACTTAGAATGCTTGTCTGAGACATAGCTAAGGCTTTCAGCAGGGGAATAAGCCGACAAACTTTTTATTGTACTGGTTCGCTATCTTCAGACGTCGTGGGTCGAGATTTCCAACACACTATGTGATACGTGTAACTAGGAAAGAGTATATGGTCTAAAACATTTCCTATCTGTCTCCATTCTTGAATCACATTTCTATCGTTAAGCTCAGCTCAAACAGTGATAAAATAACTACTACTGCAAGCAACGCCTTCAGCAGATTTCAGGGTCGTCAATGAGGTCTGGTTTAACCTGAGACAGAAAGTAATTCACCCAACGTCCCATTCGTTCATTAAAGAATTCACCCTCGAAGGAGCTTTCTGCTGTCGTGTGCCGAAAAACAAAATTCCACAGTTCTGGTTACAGTTTGCCATCAGACACTAACGTGTTCATATAATGGTGCCTTTACTTAGATTCAGTTTCTGATTACGTGTAATAGGTGTAGGATGCCGTTTGATCCACACAATATCTTGACAGGAAAATGTACCGTGAAACATTCGCCACCTCTGGTCCTCTCTAATAAAGCGCATTATTTTTCACGATTTATCCCATACAGGTCATGTTCGATACGTTTTCATAAAAACTGTGCAATTTAACAATCTGCTTCCAGGATCACACTTGCCTCAACGGGTCACTTGGGCTATTATTATTAAGGTAATCGGAATTATCCTCCATAACGGTTTCGAGAGAAAGAATGTAGGGGTCTTGTAACCAAGCATATGGAATCGCAGAAGCACTCTCCTTCCTTTTACGACCAACGTTCGTCTAGCTGTCACTTCCATGGACGCACAACTCTCTGTCCATCTCCTCGTGCCGTTCACTCTGTCTCCTCCCACCACTCTCTCCATCTTTCTACTTCTCACTTGTCTCTCCTTCCGCCGGCTGTTGTGGCCGAGCGGTTCTAGGCGCTACAGTCTGGAACCGCGCGACCACTACGATCGCAGGTTCGAATCCGGCCTCGGGCATGGATATGTGTGATGTCCTTAGGTTAGTTAGGTTTAAGTTTTTCGAAGTTCTAGGGGACTGATGACCTCAGATGTGAAGTCCCATAGTGCTCAGAACCATTTGAGCCATTCTCTCCTTTCTCTGTGCTCCCCCTCTATCTATGCAGTCCTTTCCCTTATGTCGATCTCCTGCTCCCCCCTCTATTCCACTTCCTCGTTCCCCCTCCCGCTTCCTCTTCCCATCCTTCCCTCCCTCCTTCTGTTTGACCGTCTCCTCCTCTTCCCCTGTTCAATCCATTTCTGGCTCCCCCTCTCTCTGTCCATCCTCTTCTCCCCTTTCTCCGTCCTTCTCTTCTCTCCCCGTCAAAGTCATTCTCTTCCTCTTTCCTTTCGCTGTCCATCTCCTCCTCTCCCTTCTCTCTGTCCATTTCCTCCTCTACCATTCTTTGTCTGTCACCTCCTCTCACTATCTGTTTGGATCTCCTCCTTCTCCCTCACTGTATATCCACATCCTCCTGTCCCCTTGTTTGTCCATGTTATCACTCCCACAAGTATACCAGGCTTGTTTTTCTCATCTCACAATATGTTTTTCCCAGATCGTAACGAATATGTGTACCAAATATGTTAAACATATAGGATGAGATTTTTGTAGTGTCTTTGACAGTGTATGGACATGACAACTATGTTTCACATTTATTTAAAATACAGAGTCCGCCAGAAAAATGTATACAATCTTTGTCAGGCTCTATCGAGATATCGATAATGTCGTTCGATTTCAGTTACGAGTGTGTTGTAGTACGATCTTTGGCTCAACAGGTGTTAGTACTTTTATCTTGGAATTGAGAAAATAAGATGGCCGGAGCACGATTGACATTCTAGCAAGGAAAATGTATAGTGAAGTGATTTTTCAGGTTTGATGATACCGTTGAAGTGCAAAGTCAGTGCAGGCGGGAGTTGTAAAAGAGAACCGCCAACCCACATAACAATTAAATGCATCATTGACAAGTTTGAATTGCACAGAACGATTTGTGATATTCATAAAGGAAGATCAGGAAGAAAGCGTACAGCTACAAGTCCTGCATCGTCGGCACTCGTGTTGGAAATTATTTTGTAAATTTTACTAGGAAGTCTGCTACGTAACGCGCACGTGAAGTGAGGGTTAGCAGTACAAGTGTACGAAGAATCCTGAAAGCTGCAAAGTCGAAAGTTTACGTTCCACGATTACTGAACGCGATTTACGATGACGATCCTGATCGCCGAATGCAATTTTACGAATGGTATCAGCAAATGGTAATGGATGACGAACAATTTGTGACGAAGGTAGTATGGAGTGAGGAGACGCAATTTAAACTTAATGGAACTGAGAATCTGCATGACACTGTGTGTGCTGGACAGCGGAAAATCCGCATGTTTTATGTGGATAAAGCGCTCAATCTACCAGGGTTCCATTTGTGGTGTGGACTATCAACCAGGGGCTTAGTAGAACTCTCTTTCTTTGATGTTACTGTCACTGGAGAAATTCACCTGGAAATTGTACACAGATAAATTTTTGCAGGTATATGTGCTCCTTATGGAGCTGATGAAGAGGTCTTCTACCAACACGACGGGGCGCCACCACACTACCACCTAGGCACACCAGCTTTCCTGAATGATAATTTCCGGGGCATTGGATTAGACGAAGAGGGTCCATTTAGTTCCCTACCGGCCGTTGTGGCCGAGCGGTTCTAGGCGCGTCAGTTTGGAACCGCGTGACTGCTGCGGTCACAGTTTCGAATCCTGCCTCGGGCATGGATGTGTGTGATGTTAGGTTAGTTAGGTTTAACTTGTTCTAAGTTATAGGGGACTGATGACTTCAGATGTTAAGTCCCATAGTGCCAGGAGCCATTTGAACCACTTTTTTGAGTTCCCTACACAGTCGCCAGGTCTAACACCCATGGACTTTTACTTGTAGGGAACTGTGAAAGATAACGTCTATCGACGTAAGCCACACACTCTGGAGGAACTTCGCCAGGACATTACAGCGACATGTGCAGCGATCTCCTCTGTAACATTGACTGAGGTTGTTGCGGCGACCGCTCGTCTTTCTGTTATGTGTACAGCCGCCAACGGTAACATTTTGAACAATTAAAGTAACAATGTGCGAAACTGTAGGTTGTAAAACATGTGTGATAACTATTAAATGTAAAATAACACATAAGTAATACTTTTCGTTCCTTAAAGTGTGTATAAATTTTTCTTGCGGACTCCGTATTTACCGTGTGTTTGTAGATAAATTTTGCCTGTATCTCTAACGAAGTTCGTCTTGCAGATTCATTTCCTCACAGTTCACTATTTATGACATCAAATCTCCTGAATTATATATGACGTACAAATAAATAATTTTCTAAGTACGTTCTACGGGATTTGTGGCTACGTCTGTGAGAAGTGTTGCGAATGCAGTTGATAGTAAGGAACCAATAGATTAATAAGCCATGCATGATGTGTCAGTATTTCACGCTTCTTATTCTTTGATATCATGCCTCCTCAGTTATATGTGGTACAATGATGGTAGACTCTGTGGTATTGCGAATACAGCGTGCAAAGAGGTGTCTCGTACACAGTAGTACAGAAGTAATAAATTAAAACTTGATGCTGTGCGAACAGCGAAAATGTAGAAGCGGCAAATTAATTTCCTTTCTTCATTTCCTGGAGTTGTCAACGAGAGAAATTTGCAAGACACTGAGTGCTCTCATTCTCAGGTCAAATACTGAAAGCATGGAGTACGGTTATTCGCGTGTTATGGGTTACACTGCTGTTTTTCTGTGTGTGTCAGAATGTGTTCCAGGGGATATATGAGAGAGGAGCGACGAGGGGAGAGACAGTCGGAGAGGGAAAGAAAGACATGGACATCGAGATATGGCAGAGGAGACGGAGAGAGTGAGGGGAAGAAGAGATGGAAGTGAGAGAAGAGAGACAGGCGCACTGGACAGGAGATATTGTGAGAAAAAGATGAATAGAGAGAAAGGGGGAGGTGTACATGAACATAGTGTGGGAGGAGGAAGTGAACGGAGCAAGACCGGGTTAGTAGATGGCCAGAGAGAGGTGGAAAGAGGAGATGGGAAGAGAGAAGCGGTAGAAGTAGACAGACAGAGGGAAGGGGCGTTTGGGAAGTGTGCATGGGGAAGATGGTGACGTAGTGGTCAATTGGAGAGGGAGAGTGTGTGAGTTAGCAGACGGAAGAGAGGAAACAGAAAACGTGTGTATTTCTTCCTTTCTAATAGTAAACTGAGAGAAATAAATACTCGGGCGCCCCCGTGTACTCAGCCAATAAATATGTAAGAAACGGCAACTGGCTCTCAAAACTTAACTAATATCGTACTAAAATAAGCAAACCATAATTCGCACAGGTCCAATATGTTGTTCTTTAAAAGTTAACTTTGAGAGAGCAACGAAAGTAGACAAACGGGTGGACATAGAACGAAAAGATTATAAACCGCAGAGTGACCAGAAATTTTGATGAGTTAGGATGACTCCATTCTTGCGAAAAGAAAATTGTGTAGTTCAATCATTAAAAGACATATGTAGTGGACAAGTGTCAGTGTATGTAAAGAATACAATAAAATAAGCGGACAATAATCTGTGATGGGTATAACAGGTTCACAGTCATGAGAATATTACCGAAGGAAGCAATATGAAAAAGCAGAAAGTCTGATGACCTAAAAATGTCATGGAGTTATGGTATTGCGTAGGTGACGGTTTTATATTTACTTCTTACCACAGCAGAAGTCACATACACTGATCAGTCAGAACATTATGACCACAGACCTACTATACATATAAACACGTCCTGTCAATAGTGGCGTCACACGGCAAGGAATGACTGCTAGTCTGACACACGCCTGTGCATGTACTATCAGTGACAATGTTGTTCGTTTGTAGAATGGGGAAGGCGCGCGGTCTATCTACGTTGGGCTGAGGTCAGATTGTGATGGCCCAGAGGCTCGGCATGACCGTGCCGGGAACTGCACGACTTACCGACTTTTCGAGAAGTGCTGTGATGAATGACTTCAAGATGCAGCGAAACCAAGGTAAAACCATGTCCTTACGTCGTCGGGTTGGGTGGCAACATCTCATTACAGAAGTCAGACTGCAAAACCAGGACAGGTGGCGAACTGTGACGAAACTAAGATCAGACTTTAAGGCTGCGCACAGTTCAAGTGTATCTGAGTACATGAAGCACCGAACACTCCTAACGAATGGCCTCCACAACCGTCGACGCATCCGTGCGCCAATGTTAGCATTTGACTTCCGCAGCTACGACTCAAATGGGCACGTGAGCATCGTCACAAGATTGGCACAGTGGCAGAGCGTTTCACGGTCCGATGAATCCCAACAGATTCTTCATAATGCCGATGGGAGGGCGCCAATCCATCGTCTTCCAGGTTAACAACGCCTTGACACCTGTACTGCGGGATGGAGACAAGATGGCGGCGGCTGCATTATGCTCTGGAGAACATTCACGTGGGCATCCGTGGGTCCAGTCTAGCTTCTGCAAGGCACCTTAACGGCAGGGAGTACACTGTTTGGAGACCAAGTACATCCCATTATGACGATTACGTTTCCAGACAGCTGTGGGATTTTCAGCAAGATAATGCACCATGTCACGAGACCAGGAGTGTGGTGGAGTGGTTTCACGAACACCCCAAACCGCCAGATCTGTACCCTACCGAACACACGTGGGATGTGACCATACGTGGCTTCAGAGCTTATCGCTCCCCTTCCCGGAATTTACGGGAATTGGGTGACTCGTGTGTGCAGATGAACTCCAGCGACCTATCAAGGTGTCACTGCTTCCTTGCCACGACGTAACAGCGCAGTTATCCGCGCCAAACGTAGACATACCGGCTATTAGATAGGTCGTTCAAATGGTTCAAATGGCTCTGAGCACTATGCGACTTAACTTCTGAGGTCATCAGTCGCCTAGAACTTAGAACTAATTAAACCCAACTAACCTAAGGACATCACACACATCCATGCCCGAGGCAGGCCTCGAACCTGCGACCGTAGCGGTCACGCGGTTCCAGACTGAAGCGCCTTTAACCGCACGGCCACACCGGCCGGCAGATAGGTCGTCATATATTCTGTCTGATCAGTGTATGTGTAAAGCCCGTATGAAGCAAAGTTCATGGGCAACTGAAGCCAAATATATTCAAAACAAAATCCGTTTAAAACGTATGTTTATGATAATACTGCTGTAGAAATTAATAATGAAAGCGAACAGACATTGTATGATTTGCAATTATTAATAATACACCCACTATTTGATTTATACGGATTTATTTAATTGTTAGTATTTGTCCTGTTATAAGACAAATATTTCGACTATATAATACTACGCCCCTCATTTAAATATATGTTCATTAGCTATGAAAATATAGTTGCTTCATAAAGGCGTAAAATTATCTCAAGGTGAGATCTGAAACTCTTCATTGTAAATGATCGTGCATGGATGAGGGCAATGAGATTTGGACAGTGAACCACCAACGATAAAGGACAGCGTCTCCTTGAGTGTTCAGATGAACATAACATGATACAACAATCATAATCTTTCAAGTGCATAAAATAAAACACTGCACCTAGAAAGTCAATGTGATAATGACAGCCATCTCATCGATTTTATATTCACGTTGGGAGCGTAAAGATATCAAATAAAGTCTAACAACAGTTCTCCAGAATTAGACGTAGACACCGAAAATGAGTGTATGTTTGTAAGGTCTAATTTAAGATTTAATATAAACCAGAAAACTAAAACAAATAGTTGGAATATTGAAAAAAACTGGGAAGTTAAAAGAACAGATTTTGCTACTAGAGCAAGCATTGTTACTAATTTAAGTAATACTTTAACATCGCTGTGCCGTTTTTGATACATCTTGGAGTTGCTCACCATGTTCAGATCCATTATTCCAGCATCAAGGTCTTTCTTCCACTGTTTTCTGCTTGTGTAGCGCTCCACATAAGGTGTCGCTTCCTTCGTTTCTTCGTTTTCTTCCTGCAGGGAAGACACGAACAGCACAAGATGCTGCGTAGCACCTAAGAAGCCAAAAAAAAATCACTATACGCGTAAACCAGTGCCTATACATTAAGACAACGATGACGCCGCCTCAAACGTGGACTACACAGCAATCAGAACGTTTTTTTTTTTTTTTTTTTTGTGCACTGGCTCTGACAAGGATTTGGCCCTTGCCTCTTGGCATAATGTCTTGAAACTGTAAAATCTGCGTTAATGGGCGTATTTATTCCAAACGTTGAGAAAAAAATGAATTGTATACTTCGATCAATTCTTCACGTTCAGTGTGACTGTGGTGAAGTGCAATATCGAACAGTGCGGGTATACATGTGTTTTCGAATTAGTTTTACGTTACATCAAGTGAGCAGTTGTGAGATACAATGGAGGCTCACTCAGTATCCTCCTGCTTCATTTATCACAGGCGAACTGGAATTCCATATTACCAAGCCGTAACACAGTATCAGTGTTCAGGACGTCCACGACGAATGGCAGCTGCATTTAACCCCGAGATAATATCTGGAGTATCATATTAACAAGTGAGGTATATTTCCTTATCCGAGCAGAGTTAGACATGAGAGACGTAAGAATTTTAACTCTAATCATTATTTCCAGTCATAATTTTCATTGTCCTTCAGTGGCATATTCGGTCAGCCGTAGACAACAGAGATAGCCTGCTACAAGAAATCCATCTAAAAAAGGTGTGTGCTGCTTCGATTTCCGAAACATGATCCAAACTAGATAGGCATATCACCTGTAGAGGGTACTTTGTTATTAGGTCAGGCTGACTCGACTCTAAAGGGGGTGCAGCTGTCCTGCTGCGGCAGAAATTACTTTCTCGGATATACACATTAGTTCCCCTACCGCAGGACTGCAGATATCGGTAGCACGAATTAAATTACGTTCTGTATTATCCAACCCGTTAGCTGGTTTTTAATACCCGAGAACTGAGATAGGTGAAGTAAGAGTGGAAAGTACTGTTGCTCCAACTTGAGCAACCGCTGGTGCTCTGCGGGAATTTCAGCGCTCACACCTCTATTTAGGGAAATTCGTGTACGAGAGACCCAGGACAGAGCTCATCTGATGTAATGGAAGGCAGTCACCACACAGTCCTCAACTACGGCTCTCCTGTCCTGGAGTCTCTCACGTAAATCTTGCCACCAAAAGTGAATATTTATACTCGGTAGATATTGCATATTGCATCAAAAATCAGGATAAGGTAACTTTTCCTGTTATTTGGACGATGGAAGCGACAACAAGAGACGTGGAATTCTTTCCTGTAAGTCACTGGAACATAAATAACAAAAACTGACACTCTTTCAAAAAGTAATAATACAGTTGCTGAAGTAAGTTTACCAGAGACCGGCTCAGTGTAAGTATCTTACTACACATTCTTTAGAGTATTAAATGCGAAAGACTTCTAGTATCAAAAGCTACATTTAACTTGTGGTGTCACCACCAGACACCACACTTTCTAGGTGGTAGCCTTTAAATCGGCCGCGGTCCATTAGTATACGTCGGACCCGCGCGTCGCCACTGTCAGTAATTGCAGACCGAGCGCCACCACACGGCAGGTCTAGAGAGACGTACTAGCACTCGGCCCAGTTGTACAGCCGACTTTGCTAGCGATGCTACACTGACGAAGACTCTCTCATTTGCCGAGAAGATAGTTAGCATAGCCTTCAGCTAAGTCAATTGCTACGACCTAGCAAGGCGCCGTATTCAATTGATATTTATTATATGAAGCATCAAGAGCGATGTTCTACAATTGTGGATTAAAGTTAAGTATTCCAGAAGCTACGTACTTTTCTTTATAGCATTCATCACGTATCCTGTTTCAGACCTCACGCCAGCCTGCGTGAGTTTAAGCGCGTGCCTTTCGGCTTCCTCCCATTGTGTCTAGGCTGTCTTGTCTAGACACAACATAACTTACTTACATGTTAAGAACTCCGTGGTACGGTGGAATACGGAGTACTCACCAGTGACTGCCGAACGTCGTCTAGAACGTAAGAAGGGTAAAATCTTCTCATCTGTGGGAGATCACCCGTGAAACTGGGATGTAAATGCTCGAACTAACATGTTTTAAAAATTGTGAAAACTTCTTAACTAGATAAATTCTCCCCAGCAGTCATCGCATATGGTCATTTCCTAAGACCCCCATTCCAGATGTTGTTGTGGTTGTTGTGGTCTTCAGTCCTGAGACTGTTTTCATGCAGCTCTCCATGCTACTCTATCCTGTGCAAGCTTCTTCATCTCCCAGTACCCACTGCAACCTACATCCTTCTGAATCTGCTTGGTGTATTCATCTCTTGGTCTCCCTCTACCATTTTTAGCCTCTACGCTGCCCTCCAATACTAAATTGGTGATCCCTTGATGCCTCAGAACATGTCCTACCAACCGATCCATTCTTCTAGTCAAGTTGTGCCACAAACTTCTCTTCTCCCCAATTCTGTTTAATACTTCCTCATTAGTTATGTGATCTACCCACCTTATCTTCAGCATTCTTCTGTAGCACCACATATCGAAAGCTTCTATTCTCTTCTTGTCCAAATTAGTTATCGTCCATGTTTCACTTCCATACATGGCTACACTCCATACAAATACTTTCAGAAACGTCTTCCTGACACTTAAATCTATACACGATGTTAACAAATTTCTCTTCTTCAGAAACACTTTCCTTGCCATTGCCAGTCTACATTTTATATCCTCTCGACTTCGACCATCATCAGTTATTTTGCTCCCAAAATAGCAAAAGCCCTTTGCTTGTTTAAGTGTTTCATTTCCTAATCTAATACCCTCAGCATCACCCAACTTAATTCGACTACATTCCTTAACCTCGTTTTGCTTTTGTTGATGTTCATCTTATATCCTCCTTTCAAGACACTATTCATTCCGTTCAACTGCTCTTCCAAGTCCTTTGCTGTCTCTGACAGGATTACAATGTCATCGGCGAACCTCAACGTTTTTATTTCTTCTCCATGGATTTTAATACCTACTCCGAATTTTTCTTTTGTTTCCTTCACTGCTTTCTCAATATAGAGATTGAATAACATCGGCGAGAGGCTACAACCCTGTCTCACTCCCTTCTCAACCACTGCTTCCCTTTCATGCCCCTCGACTCTTATAACTGCCGTTTGGATTCTATACAAATTGTAAATAGCCTTTCTCTCCCTGTGTTTTACCCCTGCCACCTTCAGAATTTGAAAGAGAGTATTCCAGTCAACATTGTCAAAAGCTTTCTCTAAGTCTACAAATGCTAGTAACGTAGGTTTGCCTTTCCTTAATCTAGCTTCTAAGATAAGTCGTAGGGTCAGTATTGCCTCACGTGTTCCAATATTTCTACTTAATCCAAACTGATCTTCCCCGAGGTCGGCTTCTACTAGTTTTTCCATTCGTCTGTAAAGAATTCCCGTTAGTATTTTGCAGCCGTGACTTATTAAACTGATAGTTCGGTAATTTTCACATCTGTCAACACCTGCTTTCTTTGGGATTGGAATTATTATATTCTTCTTGAAGTCTGAGGGTATTTCGCTTGTCTCATACATCATGCTGACCAGATGGTAGAGTTTTGTCAGGACTTCACGCACTATCATATCTCCCATTTAATCTTCATTTACATCCTCTTCCATTTCCATAATATTGTCCTCAAGTACATCGCCCTTGTGTAGACCCTCTATATACTCCTTCCACCTATCTGCTTTCCCTTCATTGCTTAGAACTGGGTTTCCATCTGAGCTCTTAATATTCATACAAGTGGTTCTCTTTTCTCCAAAGGTCGCTTTAATTTTCCTGTAGTCAGTATCTATCTTACCCCTAGTGATATAAGCCTCTACATCCTTACATTTATCCTCTAGCCATCCCTGCTTAGCCATTTTGCACTTCCTGTCGATCTCATTTTTGAGACGTTTGTATTCATTTTTGCCTGCTTCACTTACTGCATTTTTATATTTTCTCCTTTCATCAATTAAATTCAATATTTCTTCTGTTACCCAAGGATTTCTACTAGCACTCGTCTTTTTACCTACTTGATCCTCTGCTGCCTTCACTACTTCATCCCACAAAGCTACCCATTCTTCTTCTACTGTATTTCTTTCCCCCATTCCTGCCATTTGTTCCCGTACGCTCTCCCTGAAACTCTGTACAACCTCTGGTTTAGTCAGTTTATCCAGGTCCCATCTCCTTAAATTCCCACCTTTTTGCAGTTTCTTCAGTTTTAATCTACAGTTAATAACCAATAGATTGAGGTCAGAGTCCACATGTGCCCCTGGAAATGTCTTACAATTTAAAACCTGGTTCCTAAATCTCTGTCTTACCATTATATAATCTACCTGAAATCTGTCAGTATCTCCAGGCTTCTTCCATGTATACAACCTTCTTTTATGATTCTTGAACCAAGTGTTAGCTATGATTAAGTTGTGCTCTGTGTAAAATTCTACCAGGCGGCTTCCTCTTTCATTTCTTAGCCCCAATCCATATTCACCTACTACGTTTCCTTCTCTCCATCTCCTACTACCGAATTCCAGTCACCCATGACTATTAAATTTTCGTCTCCTTTCACTATCTGAATAATTTCTTTTATTTCGTCATACATTTCTTCAATTTCTTCGTCATCTGCAGAGCTAGTTGCCATATAAACGTGTACTACTGTAGTAGGCGTGGGCTTCGTATGTATCTTGGCCACAATAATGCGTTCACTATGCTGTTTGTAGTAGCTTACCCGCATTCCTATTTTTTTATTCATTGTTAAACCTACTCCTGCATTACCCATATTTGACTTTGTATTTATAATCCTGCATTCGCCTGACCAAAAGTCTTGTTCCTCCTGCCACCGACCTTCACTAATTCCCACTATACCTAACTTTAACCTATCCATTTCCCTTTTTAAATTTTCGAACCTACCTGCCCGATTAAGGGATCTGACATTCCACGCTCCGATCCGTAGAACGCCAGTTTTCTTTCTCCTGATAACGACGTCCTCCTGAGTAGTTCCCGTCCGGAGATCCGAATGGGGGACTATTTTACCTCCGGAATTTTTTACCCAAGAGGACGCCATCATCATTAACCATACAGTAGAGCTGCATGCCCTCGGGAAAAATTACGGCTGTACTTTCCCTTTGCTTTCAACCGTTCGCAGTACCAGCACAGCGAGGCTGTTTTGGTTAGTGTTACAAGGCCAGATCAGTCAATCATCCAGACTGTTGCCCCTGCAACTACTGAAAAGGCTGCTGCCCCTCTTCAGGAACCAAGTGTTTGTCTGGCCTCTCAACAGATACGCCACGGTTGTGGATGCACCTACGGTACGGCTATCTGTATCGCTGAGGCACGCAAGCCTCCCCACCAACGGCAAGGTCCATGGTCATCTCTTTCAGATGAAAGAGATAAATTATATACGGAAGTCCTCTACGAATTCAGTCCTTGTAATGTGTTATGCTCACTGTCCTCTGCTCTCTCTCGTGACAAATCGTCCCTTCACGACTTTTCTACGAACCTTATCGACATCTGAATTAGAGTCTGCTATCTCCCTGAACAGTTCAAATAATGGTTCCAGTTCCCTAATCTAATTCGTGCCTGGAAGTCCAACTTCCTTCATACGTATCCCGTTGTCGGCTTGTCGGCGTTTACTAAAAGAGCTCTTGAAAGACTTATTTTGTTTTGTGTTCATATCTTTCCAAAGCGCAGTACCAAGTGTGTAAGAATAAAAAAAATTACTCATACAAACTCAAGAGGTCTCCCTAAACGCTCAGATCAGCGCACTACTCTGTTTTTAATACACACACGAAATATGAAAAACATCATTACACGAGATGTTAAATCTCTCCAGTATGCAAATGATTTGTCGCTTTTCTTCTACACTTAAAGACCAAATCTCTATACCTAATGTCAAGCAGAGCCATTTACACCTTCAATGACTGTATGACTGCCAACGACCTAACAGTCTGACTAAGAAATTTTCTACAGTTGTCATCAGTCCACTATGTAACCACGAAAAGAAGCAACATTAACGCAATGATACCTGCAGCTGGAACTTGACGGTCTGACCACTGTAAGTCTGTCTTCGTCCGCTGCATCATCGATTAGAATGATCGTTGTACCATACCGTTGCGAAAGGTGCACTTCATCAGTTTGGCTTAGTAGAATTCGGGTGCAGGCTTGTGGGCCTTGGAAAACTGCTATCAACTTACAAGAATGTCTTCCTAGGAGAAGTTGTCGAAGCCCTGCTGCATGACGACGTCAGTACTTGGAGAGATATTTTAATAGCCAAGTAGGGCAGCAGCCCAATACAGATTAATCATACTCCTGCGACAAATGAGGGTGTATTCCACACACAAGGTCTGCATTGGAAATGAGGAGTGTTTGCCCTCTGCTAGTGAAAGCATTAGGCTCAGTGCACAGTATCTACAGTTAGGTCCAAACAGATAAATCCATAGACCAACTTAGAAATCCATTCCGCTATCAGACGTAAAATCTCGGTAGTCACTATTTACAGCACGATGAAAAATTGCTTTGGCACAATGAGTTCCAGTTTCATTGCCTACTTTAAACTTTACTGACGCACTTTGTTCACTTTTATATTGATTGCTTTTAATTTCTTGAGACTTCAGCAGAAAGATGTGTATTACTTCTCCCAAAGCTGAAGTATTCCTAAGAACTCCGTCTGCCGCCACCTTGTAAATATTTTACTGCAGAAGCGGCAGCGATTCGAAAGGCTCTGACATTAGGTATTTATGTGAGGCTCCAGAACCTGCTGTAGTCTAGGAATCAAAAAGCGTGTTCCATTCTATTCAGACTAGAGTGTAACAGTAAGATGAATATTCAGGTATTCGAAATTTTACTATAAGCATTGAGAAATAAAAGAAAAGGCATGAGAATTTCATTCCAGTGGGCCCCAGATCATGTATGGCTGGCTTAGGAGACTTAGTCTCAAAGCTGGCAAAGAATTCCAATGATTCTGGATGTGCGATGAACGTCATTCTACCATCCTCAGATTTCCAGCTGTGGGCGACACTGCGATCCAGCCAGTAATTAGAAGGTTCTTCTGTCTTCGAGACTTTCAGCCTAGCAGGAAGCTGAAAACTATCTTGGCACTTATTCGTATGAACCATTAAGTTCATCCTAACCACTTACATTTGGTAGATGTCAGGGATATCCGTTTCTACGAGTGTCAGAACACACAAGAAAGAAGGAGACGCAAGTTACCATCTGTTTACCTACAAGTACTTGGAAATACATCAAAACTCTTTAGTGTAAAACCTTGTGAAATTGATGATTCCCATTCCAACAAGTGCTCATGTTTTGTTATATCATAGGGATCCTCAAATATCTTCCCCACTCCTTCTGATGCGTTTAAACTACATAGTAGCTAATTTTATTTTCTTGTATCTCAGAAATGTAAGTAAATTCGCTGTCCTCGATTGTGTCTTGTACTTCACACCACGTGCTTTCTGTTCATCACGTACTTTCGTTTCTGCAAGCTCCCAGTAGGTTGACTGAAGAAACATGTTTATCGCAGCGTTAGCATGGTTTTAAGAAATAGAGGTAATTTCTGTACTTTCGGACTGCATTGATTATAGAAAATGCTTCAAAATATTAATATACCCTGTGCTATAGAGAAAGAGATCATTTATTTCTTCAAAGCAACACAGCGATGCTGTTTATAGGTGTAGCGCTACGTCTCCATTCGGCACATTCACAGTAGAGAATACGAAACGTAGAAGAGAGCGAAGAAGAAAAGGCAGAATATGACGACAAAGATTACGCATTTCCCATGAGGTAACGCACCAGAACATCAAAGCCTATGCCAACGGAACATTAAGGATGTTTCATATAGTACATGTACCTGAGATGTCGAACAAAACTTGTAAAAGTTGATTCTGATTGCTTTGCCTGGTTTTAACGATACCTGTCTGAAGTCAGGCATAGAGACTTGGCCTATAAGTGTAGAAAAAGGCATATAGCATCTGCATACTGGAGAGTGTTAACCTCTGGTGTAATGATGTTCTTCATATCACATTTGTGTAGTGCTGCAAAATACGTTTTCGTTTCAGAGAAAGCGAAAGAAGGAACCATTTTTCCAGTTCCATAGCAAAGAGAGTCAACGACCTTGCCGCAGTGAAGACACCGGTTCTCGTCAGATCACCGAAGTCAAACGCTGTCGGGCTGGGCTAGAACTTGGATGGGCACCGAACGGGGTGGCGCAGTGGTTAGACACTGGACTCGCATTCGGGAGGACGACGGTTCAATCCCGCGTCCGGCCATCCTGATTTAGGTTTTCCGTGATTTCCCTAAATCACTCCAGGCAAATGCCGGGATGGTTCCTCTGAAAGGGCACGGCCGACTTCCTTCCCAATCCTTCCCTAATCCGATGAGACCGATGACCACACTGTCTGGTCTCCTTCCCCAAACCAACCAACCAACTTGGATGGGCCACCATGCAGTTTGCCGTTCGCTGTTGGCAAGCGGGGTGTACTCAGCCCTTGTGAGGCAAACTGAAGAGCTATTTGTTTGAGAAGTTGCGGCTCCGGTCTTATAAACCGACACACGGCTGGGAGAGCGGTGTGCTGACCCCATGCCCCTCCATATCCGCATCCAGTAACGCCTGTGGTCTTAGGATGACACGGCGGCCGGTTGGTACCGTTGGGCCTTCATAGCCTGTTCGGATGGAGAGAGAGAGAGAGAGAGAGAGAGATAGCAAATAGAAGAAACAGTATAAAGGACCATATACATAGGGACTTGCAAAAGTAAGTGACACATGTCGGCCCATGCTTGTGCAACAAGTATGACGCGTTGTCAGAAGACAGTACATACTCTGGGTATCTTGCAGACACAGTTCTCCAGTAATACAGATAATAAGTGAGAGTGAAATCACGAGACAGCTGGACACGTACTCCAAGTTTGAATTACGCGGGACAGTACGATCATTGTGGGCATAACGTCTGACACACAGGTTAGCCGTGAATTCTGACGCTGTATGGACTACATTCAATACCGCGTTCAGCAACAGTGAAATTCTGCCAACAGTTTGACCAAAGCCTGAGAGATGAGGGTCATGCTGATTGCCAATGGAGGCCATCGACTTGTACGTCTACCACAGACGGCAATGTGGAGGTATCGAGGAACTGATTCACACCAGTCACAAATTTTCCGACGATGAAGACATTTACACAGCTGTTCTACAATGGCTGCGTGGCCAGGAGCGGGTTTCTATAGTCAAGAAAGTGAGCGACTGTTAAAACATTTCGAGTCTTGCTTACAGAGCTTTGATGACTGTGTTGCAAAACATTGTCACGTATCTGTGTTTGTTTGAAGTTTAATGCAGCAATCAATATAATATACTTGGCGTGACATAACAACGTGCAACGTTCTTTCTGAAGGCGCTGGAGTGAACAATTTTCTGATAGTATTTTATGACATAATAATTAACTAACATTTTGCGGTACTTACGTAAAAGTGTTTATATATTTCAGTTGTCAGATTACAAATAAAATATCTAAAGATAATCCGTGAAAATATGTTATTATGAGGATGTAAAACAAGTTTGATGAATGATGTAGCATATATGAGTATACTTGCCCTAATACTTTTATGATTCATAATAATTTTTTAAAATTCGTTATTTCAGTCTCATTCGGTCCCAGAACATTTAATTGACAACCAATACAAAATTTTCGTTCGCAAAACCAAAGCTCAGAACCGAGGAGAATAAATAAATCTCCTGTTTGAAATTGTAGGCTTTCCCAGAGTAATCAGAATCGAACGTCTCCTCAGAGGCCTGTATATTACGAAGACCTGCAACCTTGGCATCAGTTTTCAACAGGACTCAGCAGCAGGGGTTCTGATAAGGATGGGGAACAGCTGAATCGCCGAAATACTGAATGAAATTGATATAATAATGCGGCAGCCAACCTTAGGTATCATCCAAGAAAGCCCTTATTTGCTTTACACGAAATAATAGTGTGGTTGCACGAAATATGGTTTGTTATTTATAAGTGAATACTCTTGTTAATCTCTGTGTGTATGCATGTCATTCTCTCTTGAATACTACTTCGTGTTTTCTGACTACATTTGATATGTGAAGATTCCTTAGCTCTAAGTATTAAACATATGTGAAACAGCAAATTAATTTAAAACCATTGTATACATTATTTGTGCTATGTTTTCTCTGCATATATGAGTTGACATTTGGACCACCCAGTTTGCAGTATGGCTCAGTAAACCTAAGCGAAATAATGTAGTAATAATAAAATTAATAAAACTGCAACAAAGTAAAGGCTGTGTGTGTGTGTGTGTGTGTGTGTGTGTGTGTGTGTGTGTGTGTGACTAACAAGAATGTCGTTAGATTAACGAACCGGTGCATCAAATGTATCTACGGTGCATCAAATGTATCTAATGCCTAACAGCGCCTAGCAGCCAACATCTGATGTCTTAATGAGATACAAAGTATTCTTTGAGTTATGGCCGAGAAAAAAGAGAGCGCCGTGTTGGCGAAGTGGTTAACGCGCTGGATTTCATACATCTCGGGTTGCTGAGATCCTCATTCAACGTTTTCACCTGAATTTTATTCATTTTCTCAGTCCACTTCGAGCAGGTGCTGGAATGGTTCACCTGAAAGGGTTATGATCCGTTTATTGGTACACCTTTGTCCGATCCGAACGTCGACGAGACGTCAAAAGCAAATTTTCATTTCTACTTATCTAGTACATCACAAAGTAGGATAAAGTTTGAGCGCGGTTCTATAAATTCCTTTAATCAGTTGGCAACTTTTTGGATCCTTAATCGATAGCTTGGATATAGAATCAAGTGTGCATCATCTTAATTCCTCCGTTCAGCCTACTAAAAACATTCACTATTTTATTTAGAGTTGAAAAGTAAAGAATAAAGGTAATGCCTCATAGTGTAAAACTGGTTATCATCGATATCCATTCAGCTTTCCTGAGTTCATGTTGTCTCCCTGAGGAACTAGATGTACCCTAGCAGCAGTAACCCTAATCAGTTTCTTTCACTGAATAATTCAATTATGAATCCATCGTCATCAAATATTTGAGACTCGAAAAATAAGTTCTAGTAGCGTTTACTGTATGCCCTTATCCGTGTTACACCAGTTCTCAATTTGCTCCCGTCGCAGAATGAGGAAATTCTGTGGTCTTTCAGCTCTTTTTGTGTAGGAATAGATCTTGTAATTTATATGCACATCACACTTAAGCAAGTTTACATAACTATATCTCAGTTGCGCCTTTCTTGTTATTGATATATCACTGCATCCAAATTAGCACACTGAAGATTGTAAACTCGGCAACACGCAAATACAAGTTAGAAAATCTAAATTGTGTCGTTATTACTCATACTTACTCCCAAACCTCCGATATCAGACACTCAGATCGGTACCAAACGTTGTGTGTCAATAGAATACCAACCAAAACACCGATTTAGTTCGTGCTGGGTGCTGTCGTCCAATAGAACATTCATAAACGATAATCAAAAGGAACACCGGCACAGTGGAGTATAGGAGAAGCGTAGCTGTGATAAAACGCCACAGAGAGCTACGATAGGTGAGTGGGTAAGGCATTTGCTCCTCGTCTTAAACGTCCCGAGTTCGAAGCACGCTGATGGCGACATTTTTAAAACAGTTTACGCGTGAAATTGTTATAAGGGATAACATATTCCTGACATGTAATAGGACGTTTCGGAGTCTGTAGCAATGTTATTTTTACTGGCCACCATATCCCGTTATTAGACTCCAGGAACGAAGGAAAGCGTAGGGGGTGCAACGAACATAGTTTATTTATTTTCCGTTTCTCTCATTAATACCACCGAGAATAGCAGGTTGATACTCTATCGACACACAACGTTTGGTATTGATCTGCTTCACATCTGGAGGTTTGGGTGTTAGTGCTAAAATGCTATGAAAGGGGGGAGGATCATCACATAGAGCCGACGACGATGTAGTTCGGCTACGCATGTTGCAAGGTCTTGACTTCCAACGCCTAAAAAAACATATGTGACATATTTTCCTAAACCTGTAAACCACTATAACACGTTCCGAAATACTTCATGTTAATGATAATGCTAAGCCGAGAATCACAGCCGGTATGAACGTTCTTACTACGGACTATTTCACTTCTGTCTCCCACTACGTATGGTAGTAAGTAGTGGAAAACAAACTACTGACACTGTCAGGGAATAGTGATGATGATACAACAACTGTGTTTTTTTTATTTACTTATTCTTAGCATTCTTCTCACATGCATCTGACAACGTATTTGCATTCCCTTCCACCTTCTTTTGGAATGAACCCAATCGCTTACGGTAATAAGGCAAGTTGGTTCGTACATGCAGAGAAAACTGTTTATTTAATTTGGATGCTCGTTTAGCTATTGCAGTTTTACATTTACGTTGAAAAGGATTCCATAATTACTGGACATAAATCGGTCAGTTCTGATCCTTAAAAAAAAAGAAAGAAAAAAAAGACATAGGACATGGGTCTCCAAGTTGTACTCCATTGAAGATGCGTAAGTTGATTACAAATTCGCTTAAATAATCGGAATTATCTATCAATCACTTCGTTGGCCATACTGGCACAGAGATGAAAGACGATAAGAGAAGACCATATTGTTGAATTCGATTTTCCGAAAATCACAAAAGGTCGTAATTCGGATGCTACTTTCAGTCATTGCACAAACGTGGAAGTGTTAGTTTCGAGACAAGTATTCAGGATATAGGAAATCAACTGAAATCCCTTGCCAGAGGAAACGCATCAAGGTCGGATGAGAAGGCTGGGACATTCTACAGAGTCACTCAAAGAAGTTGCACCCCTTCGATTACCAGTTTATTATAGGTCGCTGGGTAACTAGGTAGCTGGAGCAACTGGCGGTACCAAGCGATGGGAAAAGAAGCGTAGGTCAATCGAGATTTTAGAAGAAGTCGTCGGGCAGATTCACATGATAATACGGCGCTACTGACAACGTCCGTCTGTTGTAGATCTGTGGAACAAGTTTTATGCTCACTCATTTGGACGTTTCAGTAGAAAGAAAATCTGTAAAAGAGTCTTCTGCAGACAGAGATCTTGACCGACTTAAAAAATAGTTCGGAAGCTGACTCAACCTGTAATTATATACCATCGGGATTTTTCTCATTATGTAGGCGTCAACTGATGCATGCTATTTTAAAAAGTTTCAGATATTCTTGCAGGATGTAGTATTATTCAAAACTGAAAGAAGAAAATAATGACGTGTTCGGAAACAAGAACATTTTGAGATATAGATCGTTAAATATCCCCAGTTCACAGTCTCCGTTATATTTACAAGTAAGGTGGCATTCTCACTTGATGGCACAGTAAATTACGGCGGTACGGTCGTGAGGGCTGATGCCATTTCAGCTGCAAACGTGGCTTTGTGGGGTCATGATTGCTTCAGCATCAGTTAATGCACAGCAGTTGCAGATGACAGACTCATTGAGCGAGACACTTATCCAAACAGGTGAACAAGTGCTTTGTATTACCGATTACCAGTCGTATTGCAGAACTGTGTACAGCGGGGCACCACACCGCACCGTTTCATAGGCGATATCCTCGCCGAATAGGTCCGGTATCATGTCCCCATCATTCACCGGAGACGAATGTGCCGGATTTCTGGCTGCGGAGGCATTTATGGTCATCGGTGTATGCCCAGTCCATCGACAAAGTGCGAACGTAACAGGAGCGTGTGACCAACGCATGTAACGCAATCCGGACAGAGGCAGGTCTATTTGAAAGAGAGTGTGCTTAACAGAGAAGGATGTCATGATCCGATAAAATCACATGGCGCCCTACCTATAGAGTCTAGCTCCATGTGCGACTACGGGAAATATCCTTGCTGATTTGGATAATACTGCGTCAGTTTGGAATGTATGACACTTGCTTTCGAACATCTGTATTTATCCACAGGTAGTGTAGGTGATGATCGTAGGTCGTAAGGACTGACCACAAAGAATAAAGATAATTAATGCCGTTAAATGGATGAAAATTTATGAGGTGCTTTGATCACGAGATTGGTTATCCGTCACTGGAATCAGTCACAGTCTTCGAAACTCTGGAGCTTAAGTTCGGACCGGTTTAAAGTTGAACTATCCAACAAACACTTGTTATGGCGCAACGGACGCAAGTAGCCAAGAGGTCCACAATGTTCCACCTATTACGCACGACTGAAGGACATACGTGTATGATGCAGGACTCTCGCATAGTCAGATTAACAGCTGCTGCATCCACATTGGTGATAAGAATAATGCAGAGAAGAATGAGAGAGAATGATCTGGATCTGCTTCTGGATTTGCCTTTGATGCAGATGGACACGAGCAAGCAGTCCTGACATAGTGATTGATAATTGAAGCAAGATTTATGGAAAATTAAGACAAAAGACAACAGACTAAGTGTTCGGCAATGTAAAATGGTACTACATGTTCAAAATTTACAGGAAATGCGTAGCCTGTAGGAAAATACGGATAATATAAAATATGTACAAGAAGCAAGAGGGAACGAAGCAAATGAGAACCAAGATCGGAGAGCTCTAATTAGACAGGACCCTATGGTTCAACCTGTACGTCCTAGAAACTATCAGGGGTGTACATGAGAAATTCATGAGTTGGATTTGTTGATGACATTGCTACCCTCATTGAAAGTTAGGTAGAATTGCAAGACCTGTTGAATGGAATCAAAAGTCTAAAGAGCACACACAGTAGTTACAGAGTAAACCAGAGAGATTAGAAAGCAATTAGGAGTAGGGAAAAGGAGAACACCGATAAGCTCAAAATAAAAATTGGGTCATGAATTTGAGGAATGAAGGCCTTCCTGGTCAAAAGAAGGCCAGTAGTATCGCACACTGGCCTTAACAACTAACGAAGAAATTTCTTTGAGTATGTGTCTGGCATACAGCATTGTATGTTTTGTGGCGGTGTTCGTAGCGACAAACAATTCGCTGTAGAACGGCTTACGAAGTCACCGCCACACTTTTAATAGCGGGCCGACCTGTCCGCTGGAACAGTGAACAGAAAGATGAATACCCAAACACTCTGATTAAATAAAAGTCGGTACTTATCTTTATTAATGAAGATACAGTAACACTGTAGTGAACTCGGTGTCTACAGAAATCTGTCTAGTTCGAGTCGGTGCGGCTAGGTCAGCGTCGGCTGACGACAAACAACAACTCTGCTGCGATGAACACACAACTGACTAGCAAGTACACAAATCGGTGGCGAGTATACAACTGAGCGGCGAATACAGAACTGTCCTAGCGCTCGCGACTCCAGCGCTTAAGAAACCAGACGCCAGCGGTGGCGCGCGCAGACTTGCGGCGATTTCCTGTATCGCTGGCGCTGCTTATGCGGACGGCGTCCGGACTTTGATGCTGCCAACCTTTTTGCAGCGGGCTCGGGTGTCATTACTGGCTAGGATATAACAGTATGGAAGTAGTCAAGGATTGTGGGGAAACCGCATAACATGGTTATCGAAGCGTTTGCCATGTGCTGTTACAAAATGGCGCTGAGAATTACCTGGACTTTTGAGATAAATAATAAAGAGTTGAAACGTCCTGGCGGATCATACCTGTGTGCCGGACCGAGACTCTAACTCGGGTCCTTTGCATTTCGCGGGTAAGTGCTCTACCGTCTGAGTTACCCAAGTATAACCGAAGTTTGGAAGGTAGGAGACGAGATACTGGCGGAATTAAAGCTGTGATGACGGGTTGTGTGTCATGCTTGGCTACCTCAGATGGGTTTACTCCCACGTCTAGCAGTCGCCTCGATCGCTTTTACCTTTTCGACTCCTTGTGTGGGCAGCTTCTGGGTGTTTATGTGATACCAGCCTGTTTTACTGATCACTTAGCCGTAGCCGTCACGTTTAATTGCGAGCGGCAACCGGTTAAATTGTTTCGTCCTCACTGGCTGCTCAATTTAGCCTATTTGCAGGATACCTCTCTTGGTGTAGTCCTGGAGGGCGTAGGGGTTCGTTGCTCTCGTACTATGGACCGGTACTCGTCTATTGGGCCATGGTGGAGACTGCATGTTAAACCACTAATCCGCAGGGCTCTCATGCGTTTTGGCGCTGCGAAGGTGGCAGACGATCGACGAACGCAAGAGTTTTAGTACTCAGTCTTACGTCAACTGTACGATAGCGCTACGCATGCTCCTCTACGGGTTACTGATATACAGTGCACCAAGGCCAAATTGCTGCAGCTCAAACGCATTCAAATGGAGGGACTGCGGATGAGGTCTCTAGCACGTCCCCTTTTACAAGACGAATTGACGCGACTATACCATCTAGTGCGTTTACTGGCGCGCCGGAAACGTGTGTGCCTTGCCTCCCTCACGACCGCTGACGTCCGCATGTTCACCTCTCACCGTGACTTTTCCGACTTTATTTACACCTATTTTACTGATCTGTACCAGACCCATGTTCCGGCTGAAAACTCTCTCGACGACTTTACATCCTTGCCGCATCGCCTCGTCGATTCCCGATTAAATGTCGCCTTTCTGCGTACCTTTCACAGGGACGATATATATGATGTTGTTACAGGATCTCAGTCCCACAAGTCGCCTGGATTAGGCGGAATTCCTAAGGAGTTTTATGTTCAATTTTGGCCATTCATTGGTGACACCTTAACGTCAATAGTAAATGAAGTGTTACCGAGAATCTCACTTCCTGCTCCTCTTCAGAAAGGTAAGTTCTAGGCGCGCAGTCCGGAACCGTGCAACTGCTACGGTTGCAGGTTCGAATCCTGCCTCGGGCATGGATGTGTATGGTGTCCTTCGGTTAGTTAGGTTTAAGTAGTTCTAAGTTCTAGGGGACTGATGACCCCAGCAGTTGAGTCCCATAGTGCTCAGAGCCATTTTTTCAGAAAGGTAAACTGGTCCTCCTCCGAAAACCACAGGTTTTGATTCCCTCCGTCCTATTACTCTCCTTAACTTCGATTATAAAATCATCGCTAAAGCAATTAATATCCGCCTCTCTCAGTTGCTCGATATCATTATTGCCACCCACCAAAGCTCTGTGCCTGGACGCACGATACTGACTTCTGTTCTCGAATGTCGCGATGTAATTTCGGTGGCCGCTGCCAGGAGCTTTACTTTTTCTTGATTTCCAAATAGCGCTTGATCGCGTCAACCATGATTTTCTAACGAGATCGCTCACCACTGTCGGATTTAATAATGAACCTCGACAGGTCTTAACTCGTCTTTTTACCGGTATCAGGGTCTCGGTGATTGTGAACGGTGACCCGACCTCCCCCCCCCCCCCCCCCCCCCCCAGGATATCGATCAGACGGGCTTTACCCCAGGGAAGCCCCTTATCCATGTCCCTTTTTGTCTTGTTCTTAGAGCCCTTACTTAGCCGCCTCGCCATGAAATTACGTGGCTGGACTATATTGGGGGAACTTTTTTCGGTCCGTGCATACGCCGATGACGTCATGGTTTTAGTACGACATGTCGAGGACATTCCGAGGCTTAAAGATACCTTGGATTAATTTTGTCGTCTTGCTGGTGCTCGCAGTAATGATCGTAAATGAACGTTCCTACTGTTGAGAGGCTTCAATAATGTCGTCATTCCTTAGGCGAAAGTCGTCAATCGCCAAGACGTTAGGGATCTTAGTGGATTGCAATCCGATCAAAATGACGACACTAAATTGGCGTGAGGTTGCGAGTCGTGTTCATGGGGCGATCGTTGAACGTGAATGCCGTTCGCTTAGCCTCCTTCGCAAGGTACGGGCTTTACAAACCTACGTCTTCAGTAAAGTATATTAAGTTTCGCAGGTCCTCCCGCTTCCCGCGATGATGGCCCGCAGACTGAAATTCCTGTGGCGCCGCCATATCTTTCGTGTCCGGTACGAAGTAGTGGCCAGGCCTCGAAAGCTTGGAGGATTCGCTCTTTCCGATATCAAAATGAAGACATCCCTCTTATTTGCCTGCCGCAATGTTTTAACCTGTACGTGGGCTCTGTATTCAGTTACCTCTCGTTTACTTTCCCGCCTCCGGCCGGTCTGTCTGACACCTCCTGTTGATGTTGGACGGATTAATACTAAATCGCGGAACATTAGCGAATATTTTCTAATTATCGGTGCTGACATACTTTCTATGACGCATATTAATACGAGCATGCTGTCTCTTTGTTGGGGTGCACCATTTTCCCTTTCTTTCGTTTTACTTGCTTCCCCATTAACGTTTTGGAAAATGGTCTGCTCTCATCTTAGTCTTCCTGTATTTCCGATGGAGATGGCTTCAACGTGGTATAAGGCCATTCGCAGTCTGATACCTACTGGTGAACGTCTTTTTGGTATTGGCCTTCGTCCGACTGATCAGTGCGAGGAATGTCATCAGACTGACGCCTTACTTCACAGGCTTGTTGCTTGCAGACGGGATCATTGGCTCTGCTTCCGCCGTCAATTAGCTTTCCCTTACTCGAGGGCCTGAAACTGCTTTCCCAGACGACATTCGCCTACATGCGGACATTTCCTTTTTTCCTTTCCCTCAGACGAAAACAAACACGATCGTCTGGCTCTTGGGTTACTATGTTCACAATGTCGTTGAAGGTGGGAATGACCCAGATCCCCGCGTTTTTCACCATTATCTGACAACAGCAGTTGCCGCGATTTCGAATGCTTTTTGCGAATATGCTTTTTCTTGTGTTTAACAGTCCGGGTGTTGGTTAAGCTCCCCTGCGATCTCTGTTTCTCCCCTGAGATTTAGTCCCCTCCCTTGTAGCTTTGTTTTCTCACTTTTTCTCTTCCACGTGTATATAAACATCTGACAAGAAGGGTGTGATAATGGGTTAGTCTTCCCCTTTAGAATTTAATCATTGTTGAACTAATTTGTTGATTTTCTTTTTGCAGCTGATATTAAATCATGATTAGACTATGGTTGACTCATTTTCATGAAAATACCAAGTCAATCTGAAATTTAAAAAAAAAGGTAGTAAGCTCTTCCCGCGAAAGGCAAAGGTTCCGAGTTCGAATCTCGGTCCAGCACAATGTTTTAATCTGCCAGGAAGTTTCATATCAGCCCACACTCCGTTGAAAAGTGAAATTTTCATTCTGGGATGAAGAGTTTGTCTGCAGAAGGCGTCCGGACAGGAATATGTGGAAAACAGAGGCCATAAGAAGAGACACATTGATAGAACGTGTGTTGAGACACCAGGAAATAGTTTTCTTGACACTAGACGGATCTATAGAGGTTCAACACTGTAGGGGATGACAGAGCAAGGAATATGTACGACAGATAATTGAAGACGTTTGGTGGAAGTACCCCTCTGCTATGAAGAGGTTCGCAAAGAGAGAGGTAAGTGGCGTTCTGCATAAACTCAAGCAGCAGACAAATGGCATAAAATAATAAAAACTAAAATTAATAATGCGTGTTTATACAACAGTTTTGAAGAATCAGTTTCAAAATTCAACCAACCTAAAAATACCATCCGAAACAACAATCGCCAACCAAGGCGTAGTAGCAAAAGATGTATTTGGTTATAACAATAAAGAGAGAGAATAATAAACACACATTTGACATCTTCAGAAAGTCAACAGCCAGAGACATTATTATACCTGCTTCGTCCAACAACCCGCTGAATCAAAATTTAGCTGCCCTACGACACGTGTTACTCAGACTAAATAACATCCCACTCAGCAAAGAAAACTATGAAGAAGAATTACAAACAGTACAATTCATAGCCACAAACAATGATTACAGCACCCATATAATACAATTAACGCAATCAAAAAATTAAATCACAACTAAAGAGAAATCAAGATATTCAGAGAGCACAGAAACCCACGTACACTACATTACACACGGAAAAACAAAACAATGACACCAATGACATTAATAACAAAAATCATGGTACACTCCTATATACAATCACAAAAGCAACACACAAGATAGCAAATATACTACGGAAACAGGGATTACAAAGAGCTTACAGAACAAGAAACACACTCCAGTAACATTTACGAGGGCTATCCACAAAGTACATTACGTTTTGGAATTAAAAATAAATAAAGTATTGGAAAATATTTTTATTATATACAGATGAAAGCCACACTTAAATACTACTTTTGTACATAGTTGCCATTTAAATTAAGGCACTTATCGTAGCGATGGACGAGCTTGGAAATTCCTTCGTCGTAAAATTCGGCCGCCTGCGCCTTCAACAACGTAATGACTGTCTTTTGGGACAGAAAATGTGTGAATTTTGTGGATTTCCTGGAAAGAGGCACTACAATAAACTCTCCAAGGTATTGCCAAACTCTGCACAACCTTAGAAGAGCAATACAAAACAAGCGCAGGGGAAAGTTGGGCTCAAAGATCTTGCTGATTCACGGCAACGCCCGGGCCCACACGGCAAATGCCACTCGTGAATTTCTCGGATCTTTTAAGTGGGAGTTGTTTCCCTCATCCGCCGAACAGTCCCGACCTGGCACCGAGCGACTTCCAGTTATTCCCAGCAATGAAGAAGTGGTTGGCTATGCAGCGTTTTGATGAGGACGCACAGCTTCAGGAAGAGGTAACCACGTGGTTGAAGGCGCAGGCGGCCGAATTTTACGACGAAGGAATTTCCAAGCTCCTCCATCGCTGCGATAAGTGCTTTACTTTAAATGGCAACTATGTAGAAAAGTAGTATTTAAGTGTGGCTTTCATCTGTATATAATAAAAAAATTTCCAATACTTTATTTATTTTTAATTCCAAAACGTAATGTACTTTGTGGATAGCCCTCGTACAAACAACAGACAAACCAGATAAATACCAAGGATCAGGTATATACCAGCTACAGTGTCAAGAACGTAAATCAGTACATCTGCGGATGACAAGCAGGAACTTCAAAGCTATATATAAAGAACACATAAGAAATTTAAAACATGAAGATAGACATTCTACCTTCGCTAAACACCTTATAAAACATTGACATCAACCATCCAACATGGAATGTGACGTGACATAGTGAATATCCACAACAGAAAGCTCCCGACATTGCAAGAAAACTATCACATAAAATGAGCCATTCAAATAGAAGAGAAGGTACTTAGCGTCCAAATCCATACAAACCATAACTCTCTGATCATGGTAGCCACCAAAACTATAACAAACACAGATGTAACCAGGGTACATTATTAATGAATATCCTTCCCTCACCCCTCTCTCTCTCTCTCTCTCTCCCCAACGCACACACACACACACACACACACACACACACACACACACACACGCACACACACACACATACAGAAACATGTACTCATATTTATTAAGAATAATAATACATTTACACAGCGTGGACTCTGACATGACAGTTATCAGAGTGAATAATCACAACAGAAAGCTCCTGACATTGCAAGAAAACTATCACATACAATGAGCCATTGCAATGGAAGAGAAGGTATTCAACGACCAAATCCTTATAAACCATAGCTCTCTGATCATACTAGCCACCAAAACAATAACAAACCGAAATGTAATCAGGATAAATAATTAATGAATATCCTTCCCCTCACCGCCCTCCCCCCGCCCCCCACACACACAACATACAGAAACATGATAAAAATAATAATAATACATTTACACACAGCAAACCACATACACACACATATATTTACTATGAAAAATTACAGTACATTCAGAATAATACATACACACACTATAAAGGCACATTTGCATGCCGAGCGTGAGTTTCCTCGGAAACGCGAGATATTAATTAAGTAAATAATCAGTGACAAATAAATAAAGCCTATGGCACACAACTGCAGCGCTGTATCGCTGATAAAACAAAAGTACATTTACGTTACTCGTATGTTTGATTAAGAAGAGAGAGCTCTCGTTGAAGTGGTGCGAGAAGCACGTATTTTAGTTTATTGTCTGGCACACCGCCATATTTCATGATATAGAAAATTACTGCGAGTTGCAACCATACTAGGCACTCGATTCTGTAAAGAATTTATATTTATAAAAGTAAGTAGGATTATGAACTGTAGGCTTATTCATTGAATATATCTGATTCAACTAACTGTGTAATTTTTTGTTTAGTAGACAATCACCTCTGTACGACTTTTTGGCATGGCTGGCAAATTATTGTAATATTGAGATTTAGTTTATGAGTCCGCACCTACCGCAGCAGTCTTTGGAATCGATTTAATTACGAAGTCCGATTATTTCAGTTTTATTTCACGGTCAAGTACGAGTAACATTGCCTTTACGAAAAAGCCATTGTCAAGCGTCTGATACCGAATAATCAAAACCTGACGACTCATAGGAGAGCCAATCATACAGATAAAAATAATTAATATTTTATTTTATTTTATTTTATTTTATTTATTTTATATTGGCGACTGCGTGTCGGACTTGTTATTTTGTCATTTGTTACATTGTTCTCTTTGTTTCATGTGAAAAATCAACCTTCTGGTCCTGGACTTGACTATATGAGAAATAAAAAAATCAGAAGATATTTGCCAATTATAAAATTTTGCGGGAAGACGCAAAGAAGCTTCCAGCAAAATAAGGTAAGACGCAGCATCTTTGCATTAGCAGGCTTGACCAGACGTATAATTCAGTGTATTAGCTTTTCAGTAAAATTCTGTAGTGT
The DNA here is from genome assembly GCF_023864345.2 of Schistocerca serialis cubense. Classification (NCBI taxonomy): domain Eukaryota; kingdom Metazoa; phylum Arthropoda; class Insecta; order Orthoptera; family Acrididae; genus Schistocerca; species Schistocerca serialis. The sequence goes on along the minus strand of NC_064638.1, from coordinate 46,399,057 downwards.
TTCTTTTCCGCATAACAGTTTCAGTGATAAATTCCATTCTCAGTATTTTTCCTTAAACAATAACGTATGCAACAATACCAATACACGAGTGTACAATATGGCCGACTTCTGTACGATATCATGTAACATGGCCAGCAGCCATTACCAATAATCTCAAATTCAGTTTATATTTTTAAATTAACAGACAGCCATTGTTGCTACGACCGATTCATACTCAACTGTATTTTATTTTAAAATCAGTGTCAAATATTTTCTTGAAACATATATCGCGTGTGGCATGGTAATAACTAGAAAACAATACGCAAAAATGGAACAGCAAAGACGTACTATTCAGACGCAATCCGACTCGGAAGAGAGACAAATGTTAGAAAATGACTTTACGACAGCAACCGGTAGTGACGATTCATCAAACATTGACGCGAGTGTTGACGAAAATTTTGACAATAGGCCTTCCACCACAAAAATTTCAAAGTCTCAATCAGAGCCCATGTTAATGCATGACGTCACGTCTAATGACGCGGCGGGGGCAGAGACCTTGCAAACGGTAAACATTGCCGACATGTTACAAATGCTAATGAAGCAAAACGCCGAAAACATGGCAACCTTACAGACGCAAAATGAACAGTTAAAGACACAAAATGACGAAATTAAATCTGATCTCATAGCACTCAAGACAGGTAATGACACTTTATGTAAGCGTGTGGAACTTATAGACGCCACACTGACCAAACAGATGACTGAACTCAGTACGAAATTTTCCAAGCTTAATACGAGACAAGAAAAGACTACAAATGACGTAGCACTTTTACAGACACAATTAAAAAACCTTAATGTCACGTGTGAAGCTCTTACTGAACAAATTCAAACATATCCTTCAGTACACGACAACCTTGAAAAACGAATTACTGACGTGCAGAATAAATTTGACGATGTTGAACAACACCTGACTGACATCTTACAATCTGATGCCACAGCTCATTTTCAAAATATTAATAAAGAATTTCATGATTGGGTAGAGAACAAAGACAAACATTTTGATAGATGCATACGTGAAAATTTACCAACAATTGTGCACGACTCCGTAGCGGAATACATCACTAATAACAAACAGCTGATTAGTGACGCAGTACAATCCGTCACTGCACCCATGAGACAATTCACCGATCAACCACAGTCTGAATGTAACGAAAATATCAGTCAAAATGTACAGTTCAGAAATCAATATACATTCGAGTATGACGCACACATACCGCACACAACATACACACAAGAACAAAACACTCCACGACAACAACACATACCACAACGTGCAAACACAAACACAAGGTATTATCATGGTAAACCACAGCAACATTATCGTAATTACTCGCCAGCTGAGCATTGCAGTAATTACAGTAGTACAAATCCATATCATAATGCAAAGGAAGAAGAAAGCTTAATGAAACACAGGCAATTTCAGATTTTTATCCCAGAAAAACGAACCATTCATCCGGTGATTTTTCTCAAATCTTTTAGTAACGCATTTCCACGCACTTGGAGTGACCGGAAAAAGATTTCATATATTGTCGGTTACATCCAAGGCGATGCAGCTGTCTGGGCATACAGTCAAGCTGACGTATGTACCACGTACAGCGAGTTTGAGCGTGCTTTTCTGAACAAATTCTGGTCGCAATCCGTCCAGGAGCGACTCAGAAGACAAATCTTAGAACCTGAAACTTTTAACAGTAAAAATGGTAACTTACGCAGATATTTTGAAAAATACTTGAACATGGGACATTTTTTAGACGAACCAGTCGCAACACGTGATATACTCCGAGCGTTGAAGGCCAAATTGCCTTTCAACATTAAGGAAAAACTTCTACATATCCCGGATGACGATTCAGATTATTTTTTAACAGCTTTAGATTCGGTTGACATGTTACTTGAAGATCAGCGCTTCGCGCGGCAAAACAGCAGCCACAATGTTTACACTAGTGGTATGCAAAACATGCAGGCTTGCCAACACAATTCTGGCCCGCCCACAGTTGGATACGCGGTACAACAAAAACAGCAAACTCACATGCCGTCTCAGTACGGAAATCAAAATCAACACGCGTATTCCAATACGAACAATAGTTACAACAGTAATAACATTTCATGCGGCAATCCATACAAAAGGCACCGCGGTAATAACTACAACGGTAACAACGGATACAAAGGTAATAACAAAAACACAAACAGAAATAGAAATAATAATAACTACGAGCCAAGACAGCATCAAGGTTGGACTCGTAACGATCAGTACTTTCATTCAAACTCTGCTTTACCACAGCAGCCACCAGGTCAAAATTGGAGCATACCTTACGACCGACAGGTAAGTTATAATGCGCAACAGCAACAACAACCGCAAAAGTTTGGAGATCATAATAGGCAATATCCGAATGTGAATATAATAGAAATGACACCTGATGCACAACCTCAATCTGTGTCAGTACCTAGTACAAATGCTAATCCAACAAACTAGAAACAGTCACTACTTTGCCCCAGGTCGTGGCTGAAGAATCCTTGGGGGGCGGCTTCAATGTTAATCAGTTATTTGACACCACACTTGAACAACAGAATAATGATATGCCGAGTAATTCTAAACAAAAACTACCTGTTTTATTTATAAGATACAACCACAATAACAATATATCAGATGAACTCTTACAAGACAGTACACAATGTCGTTTAAACACAAATGAAATTGTTTTAGCATCCACTACTGGTGTAGTAGGTGGGATTCCAACTACTATTATCCTAGATACAGGTGCAGCTGTGAGCGTTTTATCTTTTAATTTTTATAAAAAGATGTGTGAATTGGAACCTGTGCCTGAGTTTCCTGCCCAAAACTGTAAAATAACTACTGCACTAGGTAATAAGTCATGTAGGGTTACGAAGCAAGTTTTTGTAAACGTTAAAATAGGTAATGGAACCGTACAATGGCCATTCCTGGTTGTACAAAACCTTGTGACTAATTGCATATTAGGAATAGATATTATGAGCGAGAAGGACTGCATTATAGACTTCTCCAAAGGTAAATGTATTTTAAATGATAAAGGCAGTGTAATTATTATTGATTTGGACAGGAGAACTCTAAAGAATGACAAACACTGTACAGGGTACAAGGTTCAGTTAGTACTTGACAAAGACATTCAAGACATGCAAACACACTCATCTGACGCAGAGCTAATGGACTTGAAAACATTGCTTGATCATAAGATAAGTGAAGCTACAGCTCTCAGTGTACATGAACGTATAAAACTACAGGAAGTGTTATCCAAATATTTACAAGTTTTTACCAAACGATTAGGTGTTATCAACACGTATGTGTACATGATTGAAGTTAAGCCTCACAAGATCTTCTACCATAAGACATATAACGTACCGTTATCTCAACGACCTGCTGAGTGGCAAGAACTAAAACAAATTACAACATAGATTATAAGTAGTATAGAAATTTTCATTTCAGCGGTTCCAGTGACGCAGTTGAAGACAGAAGAACTTTTCTTTCAACGCCGCGGCTCCACCGAGAAGACTGAATATTAAAGTAAAATTTATGATTACGTAGCAGTGAATGACATATTAATTTTTCACGGAACATTTGTTATTGTAGGTACCACTGACTTGATATGACACCTGACGAACTGACAGACGTCATCTGTGAAGCGATCTTTTACTTTGAGAAATAGATTAGACGCACATCTCTCAACACGAAAAGCATCTATCAGTAGTCAAGGCCACACAGACACTCTACACACACGCACAAAACGCGAGGAATCGAAAATTTTCTCTCTCTTACTATTTTGAATATTTATTGAGTAGTGAAAACGCCTGGTCTTGCCTACTGATGTAATGAATGTTGTGTCTAACCTATCTTAATTTCAGATGACATCACAAAAAAAAAAACATCGATAATATCCCAGCAAAACCGCTAAAGAAGATGTAAATATCTGCAATTCATGTAATCAAATGTGACACAATGTAATAACCTATAGCGATGTAATGATGATGTAAACATGTTTATGTGCAACTGTATTATGTTTATGCTAAGAAAATATGAGACGTGTGTATGTATTATTACTTATTTTTTTAACTGATGTATCATGTAAAAATTTGAACAAAAACGAGTGCCAAAAAGACATTGCATAGTGAACCTCTGTTCACGGACATTAACGTACATTACTAAGTCTGCAACTACGCAGAAACCTATGTGAAAGAAACTGTTAATGACATTCATGATGCATCGTACCTTTGTTAACGCGATGAACGATTTCTTCGATGAGTAACCACGAACATTTAGGTGAGCTATATTTAAAAAAAAAAAAAAACTGAATATGTGAAGTGCATAATTCGTGCATCGTCTAGTGACATTACTACAGTACCCAACTTCAAGATGTTAACTGGATTAAATGGACACAAAGTGCCTGTCCAGAAAACAACACGACGGGTGGAAGAATTTTGGTTGGAACTTCAGGGAATGAAATGTTCTCGAAATGTGACGGACACTCTTACCTGGACTGTCCAAGGATCGATGCCAGCTATGTGCCGTCCGAGGTTCTGCAACCAAGCTTCCACGGAATGTAAAAAAAAAAAACGAACTGCACGTGGACCAATTACTCGACGGGTCACGTCTGATCTGTAATAAACAATGCTTTTTGTCACAACGAACTGCATCACAACGACTATAATGGAAATAGGAAATGGACACGCTTATGTATTAATCACGTTGTTATACAACGATGTTACTGTGATTAAAAAACTTTACCACGACGCTACTAACCTGTAAAAAATTATTGTGCAGCAGATGAATATGAACTGTGATAACGACACCATGTGTATAGGTCAACGCACCTGAAACAACAGAACATTTTTCGTTGAAGCATTTCATTGCAATGCTATGTAACTAAGAACATTCAACAATCTAAAGTTGTATTGTATTATAACAAATATTGTAATTTTAAAACTAAGTTACCTGTCATAGAATGTAGTCTTCATATGTAATCTTGGTGGAATATTTTCTTTGTGCAACGACTAGGAAATGTGCGCGCACACGAACAATATGAACTGCAATACTGTGCCGCGTGATCTAAATTTACGAAATAACGGCAGTGCCGTAGTTACACAGACGCTTCTGCGCATGCGCGCACTCTGTTTTGCCAACATAAGAACTTTTTCGGCGCACGCGCGTCATTCAAATTTTGTATATAATATACAGTATAATGTAAGTCATGTAAATAGTTGTAGATAACTTAGATTTTCTTGTGCCTTTAGGTGAATTGCTCGCCTGCAGGTGTGTCCTTTCGCCTCGCAATTCAGGGGGCAATATAAAGGCACATTTGCATGCCGAGCGTGAGTTTCCTCGGAAACGCGAGATATTAATTAAGTAAATAATCAGTGACAAATAAATAAAGCCTATGGCACACAACTGCAGCGCTGTATCGCTGATAAAACAAAAGTACATTTACGTTACTCGTATGTTTGATTAAGAAGAGAGAGCTCTCGTTGAAGTGGTGCGAGAAGCACGTATTTTAGTTTATTGTCTGGCACACCGCCATATTTCATGATATAGAAAATTACTGCGAGTTGCAACCATACTAGGCACTCGATTCTGTAAAGAATTTATATTTATAAAAGTAAGTAGGATTATGAACTGTAGGCTTATTCATTGAATATATCTGATTCAACTAACTGTGTAATTTTTTGTTTAGTAGACAATCACCTCTGTACGACTTTTTGGCATGGCTGGCAAATTATTGTAATATTGAGATTTAGTTTATGAGTCCGCACCTACCGCAGCAGTCTTTGGAATCGATTTAATTACGAAGTCCGATTATTTCAGTTTTATTTCACGGTCAAGTACGAGTAACATTGCCTTTACGAAAAAGCCATTGTCAAGCGTCTGATACCGAATAATCAAAACCTGACGACTCATAGGAGAGCCAATCATACAGATAAAAATAATTAATATTTTATTTTATTTTATTTTATTTTATTTTATTTATTTTATAACACGTAACCTCATATTTTTTTAAAAAAATTTCATTTACACACAGCAGAATACACACACACGCCCTCCATCCCCCGGGCGCACACACACACACACACACACACACACACACACACACAGAGAGAGAGAGAGAGAGAGAGAGACAGAACAAATGAAACATGAAACACAACACAAACAAAAGACAGACAAACACACAACAGTTGGTAACGCTACATACCAAAAACCGCACATATGTTGATCACCAATTGGAAATAAAGTAAAATATGCGATGTGACAAATGTGAATGAAGGACCGTCAGAAATCGGCCAGCTGGAGTAAGAAAACTAACCAATGGATCTCCAGGGCCACACACATGTGTTAATAGAGTTGGAAATCGTAAGTAACACCGAACGATACATTCACAATACGGAACTTGTGCTACAGAAGTTATTTCTAACCTAATAAGCAAGCTAAAAACATGACAAAGTGTAATATAGCAGCATATTATATCCATCATATAATACGTTTATTGTATGCATAAAAAGAAACATGTATTTCCTGCCACTGATGATGCTTCCCAAATAATAGGAGCGAAACGCGTATGGCAATAAACAAACTGCCTTCATTTAGTTGCATAGACCATACATACCTCCACGAACGTAGAGGTAACATTAAAATAAGTAAGAGTAATTAAATCAGCAGCATGATTGTCTACAAATGTCTTTGAGAAATACAATGATAAAATTCACTATTGCATCATCAAAATTAAGCACCTAGTATGGGTACATGAAGAACAAGCAAATTTTGATATATAGGAGAAGGTATTCGGATCAATGGAAGAGAAAGAATGCTACCAGAAACGATTAACGAAGATGGACTTAGCAATCTACTTAACAAAACTCGTACATAACAAAAAATTGTCTAGAAAGCAAATGTTCAAAAACTCCCCACTACCAAAAATTGAGTTGGTCATAATGCCGAAACGCAACAGAAACACTGAGCTAAAAATCGATAAAGGAAAATAAAGAAATGAGGGAAATGGAAAGAAAAAGTGTTACAAAAAGTAACAACATTTAAAGTAACATGTAATATAAAAGTATACAATTATGCAGAAATAATTATGGACTAAATTAGGAAAAGAAGACTAATGTTCTGTGGTGCGTACAGAGAGTAAGCTTATAAGAACAACTGAACAGCTTCTTTCTTTCTCTTATTTCCCCAGCATTTATTGCCATCTACTACGGAGTCCCCTATTCGACGACTTAGGAATTGTTTTAATTATTTAACTCTGTGGACGACTGCTCTTCCTGATGCCACAGTTGTCACAGTAACATAAGGGAGGAAAGCAATGTGCTCTATTTGTCTGAGAATCGCGTAAACTTTGTTCTGTATGTTAGCGTATTGGAACAGCTTATGTGTTACGTCATTTGATACAGAATTTGGGGACCAACATATCATTCGCCAAAACGAGCGTGGAAACCACCTAAAACACACCGTCAGGCTGATCCGTGTACCAGCCCAAGGTCGTTACTCTGCCGCGCGAATTCGAACAGACTCTGGATCTGCTTCTGGTGCAGCAAGCTAGTGTGCTGCTTCTTATTCGATTTCTTCAGAGTACCTGTGATGTTTCAGAGTTCAAATCTGTACCGTTTTGAGCATTATCTGTTTCTACGTCCGTCATCTTCAAATGTCATCTGGCATTCCTGTTCTCCTCCTACCTCTTCCTCTAATTCCTTCCACTTTTCCCTGTGTAATTCTTTGTTACAGGCAACTGCTATGCATTCTTTTCAGATTCCTTCGATAAATTTTCTATCATCACCTATTGTCTTCAAAACTTCCTCATTCTAAAGTCGGTTTCAGAATTCTTCTCCATAGCTACATTTCGAACCTTTCTAATATTTTTTTTTTTCTTTTTAACCATCCATGACTGCTGTATACACTACAATCCAGACACAAAATTGAGCAAATCCTTTCCTCAACTGCGTTGGAATTCCTCTAGATGTTACTAACTGCTTCACTTTTACAAACGCTCTCTTTCCTATAGATATTTTCCTCCTCATTTCGTCCGTATAACTTCAGTTCCATGATAAAAAACTTTACTTGTAGAAAGACTCTTACTTGTTCTCTCTTTTTTCTCTCTGAGAATACGTTTACTAGAGCTTCCTTCATGCCTGTTCTCAGCACTTCCTCTTTCCAGTATTTATCTTCATCCTATACTCTTTGCTCCTTCCAGCAATACTCTTCAACATTTTCTGTAGCTTCTCTTTTCATTCCGCCAGCACTGCTGGCCCATCCGCTTATTTTATGGTCATTCTCCTTTCTCTTCTAATTAAAATGCCACTTGTATCCTCTATGGCCCTACCTAACAGTTTTTCTCCACATATGTCGAATAGCTTCGGTGACAGTGAGCATATTTGCCTCACAACTCTTTCAGTGCACATTTATTCGGACACCAGATTGCCTACACTATCACCTTTTGCTCTGTACACGTCTCCTATATTAACCTTCCAACCTATAGCACCTCTTGTTCTTCTTTTACCCTTGTTGAACCTAACCTGGTTGTCCCCATTATTTTCCTCAATTTTTCTTTCGATTCTCTTTTTTCTATTTTTTTTTTTTATGGTTTTAGGGTGCAAAACTGCTATGGTCATTATCGCCTGGTCTGTGACGTAGGAAAAGGTAGAAAACCAAACTGGAAACTAGCAGCAGTTCTCTGTAGGATGACCCTCGTTATAGCCTTTGTTACTGGACAGATAAAACTAATTGTCTTACATTCTTTGTATTCTTTTGTATAGGACTTTTTTGGTAAATGTAGTAGAATAGTATTAAGTAAATCTTGATATTAGATTCCGATGTCATAAATTCTGTTTACTACCACAGTCAATGTGGCTATCGAATTTACACCTAAGATTTTCAGTGTCTCAGATAGTATTTTGCTAGAGCCCAATCGTTTCTTTTCCCGGAGCTCCTGTTTCACTTTCTCCAAAACACATTTCAATATGTTAAGACTTCGTTTTTTTTTTATTTTCTTCCCCTTCATCTTCCAAATTCAGTCTGATGTTATCAGCTTGTACACTATACGCCTCTTCCACGTAATCCACCCAAACGTCTATACACACCACACTCACGCGAAACTGAAATTTGGCAAGATTTCTAAGACAAAACTGTTCGAAAAAGACATTTAAGAACATGCAGAGCAGGAGAGAAGAAAGAAAGCGTAACATAAATTTAATTTGCTAAAAATGGTCCTCAGCTCGTCTCTAACGAAAGAAGAGTGTGAAATTTAATATGTTCGAGTGAGCTTCATGTACGACATCTGAATATGGAAGTAACTATGAGAGGTACGGCTAGCACATCGGAAATTCACTATGTGCTTCGTGTCTTTCCGTTTAGACAGCCATCATATGGCGAACAGGCGGTCAAACATGTCTGTGTGGAAGTTAGCGGAAAGACGTCAGGTGGTAAGTAATGCTGTAAATGACGGAAGAAACGTTGAGCTGGAAGTGTGTAGAAGCCCGTCTAGCAGAAACTGAATGCTGCTGAAAAGTTTCTTCTATTGGGACTCCTTTCTTACCGTGAGTTCGTATAAGCAATGAAATGACCAGAGATGTGTGCACGTGTCGATCAATGGCAGAACTCACACAGTTCTCTCTGAGCTGACCTGTGGCTGGGCTACATGAAACTTTTTCAGGGTTTTTGGTGTAGTGGCAAACCATGCCTTGGCCGAAACGTGATTGAAATATGCAGATTCTGCTTTCTAACTGTTGCGGAGAAATTTAGGAGCTGACCGGACGAACATCTAGGCAAGTCCACATGCTGCATTAATCGATGGGGTCACATGGTGCTTTTGCAAGTTGGGAACACATTACTATTAAAATTTTCTGCTTACGACGTTTCTTTGACACGTGATGAATTCAGTCAATTTATTGACGGCTCATATGAACCAGGATGCTGACTACCATACTCGTTAGACTTGTTTAGAGAATTAGAATAATAAAATCATCTGCACAATCACATTTAATCTAACAAATTAACCTGTTTCGGCTGACATTTGCAATCCTCAGGACTTAAAATACAGTGCGTGGTTACGTCCCATCACTGACAACATGGTTTCCGCAGTCGTGGAACGGAAGCACAGCTTATATTTTAGTATCACTGGAGGCCGATGTCGGCCGAAACCGGTTACTTCGTTAGGAATAAATGCGATTGTGACAGATAAATTACTCTAAAAATAATCATTCACTGTATTCCCTTCTAAATACAAATGGCGGTCTTCCCATTGTTTGTAAACTTTTACGGGTCAAATAAAGAGAAACTAAAACTACCCTCTACCCAGTGTGAATAGCTTTCCCAGCGGTTTTATTCCCGTTTCCTTCGCTCACCAGTTATCACATGTATCCATAACCCTGTTGCTTCCATTCCGTATTAGCTGTCCTATCTTACATTGCTCCGAAATACCTAAGGACGAAAGCAGCTAAGGTAAACCTGCTCTCCCATGTACGAAGAGCTACAAGATCCACCAACAATCCCTATGAAATGACCTGAACCACACTAGGCTGGCTCAGAAGGTATCAGCTCCTTCGACGTGACATCCGGGTGGCGCCAACACAGGAACGAGGGTACATACACTCAACAACGCTCAGTTACCTCAAGACCCAACGAAAAAAGTTGATGATTTAAAATACCGTGCCAAATTTGATCGAAGATGAATGGCATTAGGATGGGTTAATGGAGATGTGGTTACGCTTTGACGAAGCTGGGTTCCCTCTAAACTATTGGTGCCGAATGCGGAGCAAAGGAGGAAATTATGAAATCGTAGTTCATGAGTGAGCACTTGCGGTATTCCATGGCGATCTGATGACTCGGCACCAGGTGACTCCGAGTGTTCTGAGCTGGTTGTCAAGTTTAGACATTTGCATTTTAGAGTAGACACTTTTCGGTGCAAGGAAACCGACACACACACAAACACGTACACACACTTATGGGCATGCAGATGTGTGTGTGTGTGTGTGCTATCCATATGACAGTAATTTAATGAAAATTTCTGTCCAGAAGTCATTCATTAGTTGCTGTGAAGCCAAGTAATTTAATCACCTGTAATTTTAAGTTCCCAGTGTAATTAGACGAGCAGCGCACCCAGTGACCACATACAGTACATTTCCTTGGTACAGAATGAAATAACCTGTCCTTGTGTGCCGAATTAATACATATATCTTATAAAAACGGATAACTCTATCGTTGCCTATATTCCACATCCGGTATTAAACCAGTGGATCGATTTGATCCAAACTTCGCACTGTCTGGAAAGAAGCGCTGTGGTGTGTAAGAACCACCCACCAATCAAAGAGGTGGGGGTGCAGTTGAAAAAGTAGCGTAGCCCACGACTGACAAATATCTGGAATTTATTCATTCAACATTTAAGAGTGAGATCACTTAATCACTTGGAACAAACTCTATACGTAATTTCAATGTTTATCCCTTACTGTATTTTCATGTAGTGCAGTAAAACAGCTGCATCAAGAATTACATTTCAATTTATGGCTTTTTTTGATAGAAACTCTATTCGTGACACATATCGCGTACAGTATTCACATACCACCGACTGCACTTGCAAAATATTCCAATGTACGGCACATAGTTTGGAAATATGACGTCATATATTCTGACGTGCGTGAAAAGCATGACGTTTTAGTTTATTGCTACTATAGAACCAACTCTACTCCCAACACACTTTGCGGACAGTGCGCACAAATACCGTTGAATGAATCTGGAACATTATATCATAGTTCGACTCATTGTTCAGAAGATAAGACGTCAAAACGTTGAACATCGTGAAAAGTAAACTGCGGGGTGAAATTCACTAGGGGTACAAGTCAAATACGGGTACCAATTTGTATCAAATATGTTAAATATATTTGAAATGTATGTAACACAAGCTGCAAGTAAAAACTGCTCCTAAATCCAATGTCAACCAAACTTGGTACACATGTTACTTATGTATTATCTCGAAAAAAATATTGTGGGCCTAGGAATCACCTACTATTTTGAGGAGTGCCCACGGAGAAAAAAGGGTGAAGGAAGAGGAGATGGAGAAACAGTGAGGGGTAAGGATTACCAGGACATAGTTAGAGGACGAGAAGGGCAGACAAACGGAGAGGATGAGACTAAGGGCGTTGGAGATGGGTGAAAATAGAAACGGGAGGAAACGGAAAGAGTGAGGGGTTGAATAATGTGAGGAGTAAGAGGGGGGAGGAGGAGATGCGTAGAAAAAAAAGTTGGGGGGGGGGGGGGGAGGAATCTGAGATAGACGGAGATAGGTGCAGAGAAAGTGGACACAGAAGTGGAGGAGGAGTGGACTAACAGAACACTAGAATAAATACATAGCCAGGCATTGCGATGCGTTCAGTTTGTATGATTAAAATTCGCTATCATTGGCGTATCTTGTTTTGTTTGATCTTCAGTATATTAATATTGGACTGCATGCTAAACAGACTACAGACACATATGCACTGCACATGTGATTCCTATAAGGAACAATATTCACAGATGCAACGTTGTTCTTTTCCATGTCAGTAACCTTTCAGTTGACCTATCCTGCTAACATTAATCATATCACGTAACATAATATCTAATGCTCCCTTACAGTTGGCTGACCATGCCCGGATATTTTAACTAGCAATTCAATACAAGTGAATAATAATCTCACTGTATGTACTAGAAGAAAAGTGATATTTATAAATGGTTGGTTCAAATGGCTCTGGGCACTATGAGACTTAACATCTGTGGTCATCAGTCCCCTAGAACTTAGAACTACTTAAACCTAACTAACCGAACGACATCACACATATCCATGCCCGAGGCAGGATTCGAACCTGCGACCGTAGCAGTCGCGCGGTTCCGGACTGAGCGCCTAGAACCGCTAGACCACCGCGGCCGGCGATATTTATAAATAAGTAAGCTCCGTTCACTACATGTCTGTCTCATACTGCATAGGAGCGATCAAAGCTGGATGAACTGCTTGAATGAATATGGGCCGGTAGAATGTCGCGGGTAAAATGAGAAGACCTGACAGTTTATAGATTTATCTGTAACAACATAGGGGATCTGGTATGTAGAAGTGGTTAACATGTAATGGTTAACATGTAAAGGATATTGAAATATTGAAGGGAGAGCGAGAACAAGTTACTTTCAGGTGAGTGCGTTGTGAGACTTGGATAGCAATGTCTAAGAAGTTCCGCAGAGGAAATCGCCACTGCGGACCCTCGAAACAGCACAGTGGCTCCTGGCAGTCACCTGTTGCTAGCTAATGCCGCACGTCAGGAACACATCGCTTCTGCTGATCGTTTGACTCACCCCACAGCTCACTAATTTACAAAACTCGTGTGCCTTTTGTGTAGCCAGCTATAAAAATGAGTCGACACGTGTAATGTCTCAATGTCGTACTTTCACAGGCATTCCTTGAAACAGGGAATTAAATGCTTTACTCCGTGCGATCCTTTAATGGTTTTTAAACTGAAGAAAAACCAGCAGTAACGCATTGTACGTAAATTGAGACACGGACTCATTGTACCTAGCTCATCTGACGCAGTCGCGACTAGTAATGTAACCTCGCTGGCCATTAGAATTGCAACAACAAGATGATTAGCAATTATCGAGACCTTACTACTTGTGCGGATTGAATAATTTATTAATTGTAGTGTTTCTGTTGAACTTGTAAGTCAGCATTATTCAAGAAAAGGGACGAAGAGGACAGTTTCGTCACATTCGGGATAACAAGGGTTCACACAGTCGTCCGACCATCCTCGTTATGCTCTTCTGTTTGGTACCTTACAACGACTGAGGTCAATGCCTGGCGGGGCCCGCTGAAGAGGTTCACAGTTCACTCCGTTAACCAACATTGTCCAATTCGTGCTTGTGATATTTCTCCGAAGATATGGTCATCTACTCGACGTTTTAACCTAGTCTTTAATTTTTCTATGAGGAAATGTTGCCGAAATACTGATACATGTAAACGTATATTACGAGACAAGTGTATTACGAGAAAAGGGAAATTAAATGCCCATTGGTAAGCGTTCCTCTGACATAAGAAGATACAGTCTTAAGACCACATAACACGAATGATAAAACCAACACTTTACATCTAGAGGTTACTTTGCGAAATTATTGATGCTGATCGACGACGACACTGTCTGAGATACGATGACAACACCTGCACTGAGGGTGAAGAACTGGGGTAGACAAGCAGTGGGGGAGGCTCAAATCCCAAACACCTCGTTAGGGAACCGGTTGCTCTGGACAGCTTCGCTACCTGCTGCACCCTTGTAGGAAACCCCACGACAGGAAACCCCACGTAGCGCCCAGCAGTACCACATCCCTGTCTGGCGCCACCTAACTGCAGTCCCCTCCCATGTCCTTCACGCTGGCGACTTGGAGATTCCAGCAGGAAGTCGAACGTGTTTGTGCATCCGTGCTGAAGGAAGTGCTGACGGATGAGAACAATACCGAACTATCAGTTTAATTACACATGGTTGCAAAATACTAACGCGAATTCTCTACAGAAGAATGGAAATGCTTGTAGAAGTCATCCTCTAGGAAGATTAGTTAGGATTCCTTAGAAAGGTATAACAGGCAACCCAATACTGACCCCACGACCACTCTTAGAAGATAGATTAAGGAAAGACAAACCTATGTTTATAATATTTGTAGAGGTATGAAAAACTTACAGAAAAGCTGACTGCAACACTCTCTTGGAAAATTTCAATGTAACAGGAGTAAAATAAAGGAAGTGAAAGGCTATTGACAACTTGTACAAAAGCCAAGACGGCGGTTATAAGAGTCTAGGGGCGGGAATGGGAAGCAGTGGATGAGAAGGCGGTGAGATAGACTTGTAGCTTATCCCCGATGTTATTCAGTATGTACACTGAGCAGGCAGTATATAAAACTAAAGAAAATTTTCCAGTAGGAAATAATGTGCAGAGGAAAGAAATCAACACTATCGGGTTTCTGCCGGTTGTTCGCCGCTCTCTTGTACCGATATTTCAACTGCGTAACTCGCAGTATTCTTCAGGTGCTGCCTGATACTGATTCCAGTGTGGAACGAGTCCGGTATTTATGACTGTGTTGTGCCAGGCGCTCCGTCTGCGGCCCGCCCCGCGTCATGCACCGACCAATAGCAGCGACTGTAGTGCTCTCCTCTGGCTGCGGCACTTCCGAACGCTGTGGTCAATACCCGTTGTCAATCTCGCTGTTGCAGTTCTGAACGACGTCCAAGTCGTGCTAGACATTTTATCTTCCGGTTGTCGTCACCTGTGATCTTGGTAGGACGTTCTGTGACCGTTGCGTGCCGTGTCAGGCGTTCCGTGCGAGGTCCGTGCCCACCAGGGGCGGCTGCAGTGCTGTTTTCAGGCCGTTGTTGCTCAAACTGTCGCTCGAGAGCTGGTAGAGCGTCCTCAGGTATTGATCTGTCGTCTGAGGTACCATTCCGTGAGCGTCCTATGCTACATGCACCGAACAGTTTTCTCTAATTCCGTCTTCATATTTGTGTCCCATGGGGTATTCGTGTTGTTCCCGTTGAGACTTCAGGAGACCGAGTCCCGAATTCGAGGCAGAACTCAATTGGAAACAGGTTTTGCGGTTAATCTCTCCGTGACCTTAATCTCAATAGATTGCTGCCCCAATATCTCGATGTATGTGTTAGAATCTTGGCATCATTATAGTTCACAGAATGATTGAATTTTAAACAGTGCACTACAATCACTGTCCTGGTTGCCTGTGTCAGTATGGTGTGCCATTGATATTCTTTGCACCTATGGCAACGGCACTAGTCGTCTGGCCGATATATTCCATCCCACATTCAAAATGTATGTGGTAAAAGCCTGGTTTCTGCAGATCCAGGTAAACCTTCACACTCCCTGGTAGAGCCTTAAACTTGGTGGGTGGATGGAATACGCTCTTGATGTGATGTTCGAGGAGAATTCTACTGATTTTTGCAGATATCGGCCCGACATATGGCAAATATCCAACTTTCTTCATTTCATCTTTTACCTCTTAACGAACCTCTGATGGATAAACAGACCGCGGTGCCTGTTGAACATATCTAGAAGAGTATCCGTTTTTGTAGAACACAGATTACAAGTGTTCTATCAGCGTCGCCAAATCATTCGTGTCTGTTCAACCAGTTCTCAGTAAACTATTTTTCTATGTCGGATAGTGGTAACCGCTGGCGTGCAGTTACAAGTCGGAGTGTGTTTCGGGTAGGCCTACGTACTGTGACTGAAGATACCATCTGCCTTCCTCTTGACTAGTACACCTAGGAATGGGATAGCCCATCCATCCCCATTTCCATGATAAATTTAATGTTAGGATGGCGTGACCTCCTAAGAGGTCCACGAAAACGTGGAGATTTTCCCTCCCGTGATGCCATATAACAAAGGTGTCTTCCATGTACCTGAAAAAGCATTGCAGTTGATCTGGGGCCGATGTAAGTGCCTCATCTTCAAATCTCTCCATAAGGAGATTGGCCATCATCGGTGAGAGAAAGCTACCCATTACCACCCCTTTCATTTTCACGTACAATTGAGCCCCTTGTAGGAGGTACGTCGAGGTAAATATGTGTCTCAATAAGTCAAGTAGAGAACCGTTGAACTTTTCCCTATCAGATCAAGTGAATCATTCAGTGCTACGCGGGTGAGCAGGGGCACCATGTCGAAACTGACCGTGATGTCAGATACCTTGACCTGTAACTGCCTCAGCCGTCATAGGAAATCCTCTGAGTTACGAATGTGACGGGCACACTTTCCCACATATGGGGAGAGCATCTTCTGAAGGTGTTGAGCAGTGAGGTAGGTGGCTGCGCCCGGGTTGCTGACTACTGGACATAGAGGAACGCCTGTTTTTTAAACCTTAGGCACACCATAAGGTGTTGGCGTCACTGGTGCTTTTGCTCTTAGTTGCTTAACGATCTTTTCTGGAAGGCCGATTTCCTTTAGAAGATTCCAAATCTTCTTATCCACCTTGTCTTGTGAAGTCGCTGTCCACTGGTCTTTATACCGGGTCGTCCAAAAGTTGTCGCACTTCACTGTCATAATCTGCCTTCTGTAGGACGACGGTAGCATGTCCCTTCATCTGCTGGTATTACCGCAACTCTATCATCTTCTACATCTAAATCTACATCTACATCTACACCCATACTCCGCAAGCCACCTGACGGTGTGTGGCGGAGGGTACCCTGAGAACCTCTATCGGTTCTCCCTTCTATTCCAGTCTCGTATTGTTCGTGGAAAGAAGGATTGGCGGTATGCTTCTGTGTGGGCTCTAATCTCTCTGATTTTATCCTCATGGTCTCTTCACGAGATATACGTAGGAGGGAGCAATATACTGCTTGACTCTTCAGTGAAGGTATGTTCACTAAACTTTAACAAAATCCCGTACCGAGCTACTGAGCGTCTCTCCTGCAGAGTCTTCCACTGGAGTTTTTCTATCATCTCCGTAACGCTTTCGCGATTACTAAACGAAGCGCGCTGCTCTCCGTAGGATCTTCTCTATCTCTTCCATCAACCCTATCTGGTACGGATCCCACACTGCTGAGCAGTATTCAAGCAGTGGGCGAACAAGCGTACTGTAACCCCTACTTCCTTTGTTTTCGGATTGAGTGTCCTTAGGATTCTTGCAATGAATCTCAGTCTGGCATCCGCTTTACCGACGATCAACTTTATATGATCATTCCATTTTAAATCGCTCCTAATGCGTACTCCCAGTTGCTGACATGCTATTAAGTAGCTAAATGATTAGGGAACTATCTTTCTTTGTATTCGCAGCACATTACACTTGTCTACATTGAGATTCAATTGCCATTCCCTGCACCATGCGTCAATTCGCGGCAGATCCTCCTGCATTTCAGTACAATTTTCCATTGTTACAACCTCTCGATACACCACAGCATCATCTGCAAAAAGCCTCAGTGAACTTCCGATGTCATCAACAAGATCATTTATTTATATTGTGAATAGCAACGGTCCTATGAGACTCCCCTGCGGCACACCTGAAATCACTCTTACTTCGGGAGACTTCTCTCCATAGAGAATGACATGCTGCGTTCTGTTATCTAGGAACTCTTCAATCCGATCACAAAATTGATCTGATAGTCCATATGCTCTTACTTTGTTCATTAAACGACTGTGGGGATCTGTATCGAACGCCTTGCGGAAGTCAAGAAACACGGCATCTACCTGTGAACCCGTGTCTATGGCCCTCTGAGTCTCGTGGACGAATAGCGCGAGCTGAGTTTCACACGACCGTCTTTTTCGAAACCCATGCTGATTCCTACAGAGTAGATTTCTAGTCTCCATAAAAGTCATTGTACTCGAACATAATACGTGTTCCAAAATTCTACAACTGATCGACGTTAGAGATATAGGTCTATAGTTCTGCACATCTGTTCGACGTCCCTTCTTGAAAACGGGTATGACCTGTGCCCTCTTCCAATCCTTTGGAACGCTACGCTCTTCTAGAGACCTACGGTACACCGCCGTAAGAAGGGGGGCAAGTTCCTCCGCGTACTCTGTGTAAAATCGAACTGCTATCCCATCAGGTCCAGCGGCATTTCCTCTTTTGAGCGATTTTAATTGTTTCTTTATCCTTCTGTCGTCTATTTCGATATCTACCATTTTGTCATCTGTGCGACAATCTAGAGAAGGAACTAAAGTGCAATCTTCCTCTGTGAAACAGCTTTGGAAAAAGACATTTAGTATTTCGGCCTTTAGTCTGTAATCTTCTGTTTCAGTACCATTTTGGTCACAGAGTGTCTGGACATTTTGTTTTGATCCACCTACCGCTTTGACATAAGACCAAAATTTCTTAGGATTTTCTGCCAAGTCAGTACACAGAACTTTACTTTCGAATTCATTGAACGCCTCTCACATAGCCCTCCTCACACTACATTTCGCTTCGCGTAGTTTTTGTTTGTCTGCAAGGCTTTGGCTATGTTTATGTTTGATGTGGAGTTCCCTTTGCTTCCGCAGCAGTTTCCTAACTCGGTTGTTGTGCCACGGTGGCTCTTTTCCATCTCTTACGATCTTGCTTGGCACATACTCATCTAACGCATATTGTACGATGGTTTTGAACTTTGTCCACTGATCCTCAACACTATCTGTACTTGAAACAAAATTTATGATTTGAGCCGTCAGGTACACTGTAATCTGCTTATTGTCTCTTTTGCTAAACAGAAAAATCTTCCTACCTTTTTTAATATTTCTATTTACGGCTGAAATCATCGATGTAGTAACCGCTTTATGATCGCTGATTCCCTGTTCTGCGTCAACTGTTTCAAATAGTTCGGTCTGTTTGTCACCAGGAGGTCTAATACGTTGTCGGCACGAGTCGGTTCTCTGTTTAACTGGTCAAGGTAGTTTTCAGATAAAGCACTTTAAAAAAATTTACTGGATTCTTTGTCCCTGCCACCCGTCGTGAACGTTTGAGTCTCTCAGTCTATATCCGGCAAATTAAAATCTCCATCCAGAACTATAACATGGTGGGGAAATCTACTCAAAATATTTTCCAAATTATCCTTCAGGTGCTCAGCAACAACACCTGCTGAGCCAGGGGGCCTATAGAGACATCCAATTACCATGTCTGAGCCTGTTTTAACCGTGACCTTCACCCAAATTATTTCACATTTCGGATCTCCGTCAGTTTCCTTCGATACTATTGCACTTCTTATCGCTATAAACACGCCTCCCCCTTTACTGTCCAGCCTGTCTCTGCGGTATACATTCCTATCTGAGTTTAGGATTTCATTACTGTTTACGCCTGGTTTCAGCCAATTTTCTGTCCCTAGTACTATATGGGCGTTGTGACCGTTTATTAATGAGAGCAGTTCTGGGACCTTTTTATAGACGCTCCTGCAGTTTACTATTAGCACATTAATATTGTTATTCCCTGTTGCATTTTGCCTATTCCTACCTTGCCGTATCTCAGGGGGCGTCTTTTCGGGTCTAGGGAGGGAATTCTCTAACCTAAAAATACCCACATGTGCACTCCACACGTACTCCGCTACCCTTATAGCCGCTTCCGGCGTGTAGTGCACGCCTGACCTATTCAGGGGGACCCTACATTTCTCCACCCGATAGCGGAGGTCGAGAAATTAGCACCCCAGATCTCCGCCGAATCGTCTGAGCCTCTGGTTTAAGACTTCCACTCGGCTCCAAACCAGAGGACCGCGATCGGTTCTGGGAACGATACTACAAATAGTTAGCTCTGATTCCACCCCGCGAGCGAAGCTTTCCGCCTTCATCAGTTCCGCCAACCGCCTGTACGAACTGAGGATGACCTCTGAACCCAGACGGCAGGAGTCATTGGTGCCGACATGAGCAACAATTTGCAGTCGGGTGCACCCAGTGCTCTCTATCGCCGCCGGCAGGGCCTCCTCCACATCTCGGATGAGAACCCCCGGCAAGCTGACAGAGTGAACACTGACCTTCTTCCCCGACCTTTCCGCTATTTCCCTAAGGGGCTCCATCACCCACCTAACGTTGGAGCTCCCAATAACTAATAAACCCCTCCCCCCGTGTGCCTGCTCGGATCTTGCTGAAGGAGCGGCCACATGTCCACTCACAGGCAGAGCGGGCGATGCCACACGGCCAGCCTCCACATTGACCCTCCGCTTCGTGCGCCGCGAACGCCGCTGAACCCGCCGCTCCCCTTGGGGAGAGGGTGGCCCAACCGCGCCCGGTACCCGCGAAGATGTCTCGACAGCAGGGACAGTGGGTGAAGCATGTAACACCTGGGGTGTACCATGCGACGCACCAGACTCCCCACTGCCGCTACACTCCGAGGCAGCAGCCTGAAGACGGCTGACCGCGGCCATCAACACCTTCAGCTGTTCGCAACAGTGGCCAGCTCCTCCTGCGTCCGTACACAGCAGTCACACATCCTATCCAGCCTAAGAAATCAGTTTACTGTAGAGAGTTAATCAAGTTTTAACTAGACTGCTAATTCACTAAAGGCGGCTAATTGTTGACTAAACTGTGGTTGCTAGCACATGTAGAAAACAATGAAAATAGCACTACCTGTCTCTGGACTGTATTGAAAACAAACACTAGCACTACTGGCACTATGGCTGACTAAAGGGACTCTCTCTGACTGTATTCAAACAAACACGAAATCTATGGAACACTATTACTAGCACTCAACAATTAAAGCTTCCTAAAAGCAAAATCACACGGAAGAAGAAGAAGTGACAAGTAAGAAAAATACAGTTAATACTTAAATCAAGGTAGCTCGCTGCACAGCAGACGTGAAGCAGACGGCAGTTACAACGACACTGACACTTCCCTGAATTGTTTAAGGGAAAACATCCCATCTCCAGAGATGTTTCGTGAGTGCTCTGCGAATCTCCCTTCGCACTTCTTCAGCATCATTGGCAGTAAATTTCTGGGCCACCTGCTCCATTGCACTAACGAAGGACGCCGCAGGAACATTTATGGGGGTAACTGAGAAATTAAGACCCTTGCAGAGCACTTTCAATGTGGTTGCGTCGAATCCCTTCTCACTCAGGTTGACGACCGTGTGAGCGTCCTCGTTCGACTGCGCCTTGTTATTAAGACGTTCAAAGTTGGCTAGTTGACAAGACGCTGATTTCTTCCTTGTCTACTCCGCTAGTGACCAAAATATGCCATCAAATCGGCCCAAGACTTGTCTGGTTAGAAGGTTTGGTATAAAATAGTGTAGAGACAGCAATACTTTGGATGTCACATCACGTCGGTCACATATGTCACGTACTCTCTCCCTGACCAATGCTGAGCTCGCTCGATGGTCAATTCTGTTGATCAGTCTTGAATTGACGTTATGTTTAATTTTAGCAAACACTGGAACCACGTGCTCTTCTCGGTGTCTAGGTCGGAAACAGAGAGAACAGAGCTTTTTCACCTTCCCTTGTCAAAACTTGTCCAGCGTTCTAATTATGACATAGAGGGAAAAGTACCCACATCCTGTCGAGCAAGAAGAGATATTCAGAATGCAACGACATTCATTCAGTATGCTCACACTGCAGGATGTGCCACCGACAGTCTCTAAAAACCGAGGCCGGAACTCCTTCGAACAGTGTCGGAGCATCTGAAAGCGCTTACCAGGTAAGAAAACCAGCACCAATGAAGTCGTTAAAGATAGGTGCTTCATTGTCTTATGATTTCTGAGTTGACCTGCTGCTGTAGGGATAACGTCGTGGAACGTTTGTGGGTGAGGGTCTAATTTAGGACCCTCACTTTCAAATTTTCGTTCTATACATCAGCATCTACACCTTCATGAATACTCTGCAAATCACACTTAAATCCCTTGCAGAGGGTTCATCGAACCACCTTTACAATAATCCTCTGTTATTTCACTCTGGAGCAATCGCAGAAAAAACGAACAAATATACCTTTCCATGTGAACTCTAATTTTCCTTATTTTATCAACATGATCTTTTCTCCCGATGTAAGTCGGCGTCAACAAAATATTTTTGCACTCGGAGGAGTAAACTGGTGACTGAAATGTCGTGATAAGGTCCCGCCGCAACGAGAAACGCTTGTGATGTAATGATGCTCATCCCAAATCCCGCATCATGTCCATGAAACTCTGCCCCCTATATAGGGAAGGTTGGGGAAGGAAATCGTCCGTGACCTTTCAAAGTAATCATCCTGGCATTTGCCTGAAACGATTGAGGGAAATTACAGAAAATCTAAATACGGATGGTCGAACGCGAGTTTGAACTGCCGTCCTCCCGAATGTGAGTCCAGTGTGCTAACCGCTGCACAGTCTCGCTCGGTCTACTACGAACTGTGACTTCTCTGACAGAAAAACACGTATCCACTTGCATAAGTGAGGCCATATCAAGTAAGCACGCTATTTGATTACAAGCCACTTGTGAAGTACGGTGACAAAAGCCTTCTTGTTGAGTGGTACTTAAGATAGGTAAATAAATTAGTGAAATCAATGTGAAGTGAAGCAGAAATTAGAAAATAAATGAAAAACTTAGTTGAGTTTAGAAGAGTTACACACTGGCAAATAGCAGGCAGTGCAGCAGAGGCAATGACCGTGAAGTCGACACGTTCAGGAGAAGCCATCGCCCTCCCCATATAAGCGGAAGCTGTAGATTCAGCTGTCAGGGCATCGCCCGACCGGCTCACGTGTTTCTCAGTTGTCACATGTGAGCAAAGGCCCTCGCCTACATTCCAAGAGCCAATGACCGATGTTAAGAAGATTCTTCGAGAAGCTTTTCAAGAAGAGGCAATGACCGTGATGTCGTTCACCTCCATTGAACTGAAGGGAATAAATACGCGAGACGCAGTGGGCCAGACAGTAGTAGTTTGCAGCTCAGTTTCGGTTCGAGTTCAGTTCCAGTACAGTTCAGTCGGTGCTGAAGACCGTCATGCAGGAAGAGACTACATCGTACACAGAAGCACCAAGTCCGCCACTGTAATGGAATAGCAAGCAGCAGCCTCGCCTCCAGAAGACAGAAGTCAGAAGGTATTTGAAGACTGATTTTTACGTACCCGGGTGACTCGTGAGGACGGGAAGGAGACGGCCTCACATCAGCAGTCACCTGTGAGCTGGTGATGAAGATCTGACAGCCGAAGACTGGCAAGCTGGAGTCTGTTGTTCGAGTCCGGGACGCTGGCCGACGCACAACACTGACACACGCGGCCGCATAGAGAAGAGAAACACTGGGACGCCACATCCGAGGTATCACCATCCAATTCATGACTTCGTTCTCAATAATTAAACGAGCCACCTCACGATGCGTGTCTCCAGTCAACTGGGCGAAACAGCGACACGAGATACACACTGCCAGGCATAATCATACGCCGCCGCTCACACAGAAGAGGCTTCGCAAACGACACAGCTGCCACTCTCCCAGCCAGAACACTCCAGTAAGGAAACCATTGTACAATCATCAATTAAAAATGTCTTATGTAAAATGCTGTTTCATTCTACCTCATACCCGAGCCAAGGAAGAACCCACCCTGCCCACGTGTTGTTAAGAGGGGAAAAGTAATTTATTTAGTGTTTTTCACCCTGACATAATGTTTTGGAATGAAATGCCCTTTGCAGTAGTGCTCATCCTGACAATTGACTAGCATCATAAGAGATCACCCAGTTACATTCTGGAAATCTAGAAAAACGGAATCAATATGAAATCCTTTGTAGATTCCGCTCAACACACCTTTGAGTATACAGCTACTTCTGTTTCTTAAGAACGATGCTTTTTAAATCTTCGAGGTAAAAGTTTGATCACAATATATGTTCCAAAATCCGACTGCATATCGACGTTAATGCTAGGGTTCTGTAATTTAGTGGATTACTCCTATTGCCTTTCTTGAGTATTAGTGCGACCTGTGAAATTTTCCTGTCCTTGTGTACGGATCTTTCGACGAGCGAGCTGTTGTTTATATTGTTAATTGTGAAGCTATTGCATCAGCGTGCTCTCATAGGAACTTAATTCACATTCATTCCGGACCGTAAAACTTGCTTTTATTAAATGATTTGAGTTTCTTCACTACTCCGAGGGAATTTAATGCAAAATTATTCTTGTTGGCAGCTGTTCTTGATTCAAATTATGAAATATTTGATACGTCTTCTTTGTTGAAGGAATTTCGGAGGGCTTTGTTTAGCAAATCTGCATTGCTAGTACTGTCATCGATATTATTTCCTATGTTATCGCGCAAGAAAGCGCTGATTGTGCCATCTCGCTAGATATATAACATACGAGCAAAATCTCTTTGGATTTTCTACCAGGTTTCGAGACAAAGGTCCTCTATGGTAACTAATAAAAGCATTTCATGTTGATATCCGCACTAAATTTCGAGCTTTTGTAAAAGATCGTCAATATTGGGTGTTTTGCGTCCGTTTAAGTTTGGCATGCTTTTTCGTTATTTCTGCAGCGGTGTTATGATCTGTTTTGTGTAGTCGTTTTTTAATTTGTTTGGTATAAATCTTTCAATTGCTGTCGATACTATTTGTTTGAATTCAAGCTGTATCAGGTTACATTGTTAATTAAGGAGGAAATTGTCTGTCAGGAAACAGTGAAGCAAATTTTTATCTGGTTGTTTGAATAGAAGTATTTTTAGTGGCTTTTGGAGTTAAGGTCCTTAGGCTCGCTACAACAACCCTGTATTCACTGATTGCTGTATCTGTTTTGATGCTCGTTACTCGCTCAGGATAACTGGCTGCTAAGAGATCAACAGTGTTTATACAATCATTTAGGATTCTAATAGGTTGGTCAACTAATTACTTGAAATAATTTTCAGAGAATGCGTTTAGCACAATTTCGCATGATGTTTCATGGGTACCTTCGGATATAAACACGTATTTTCACCAACATATCGAGGGCAAGTTAAAGTCACCACCAACTATAACTGTATGAGTCGGGTACGTTTGAAATTAGACTGAAGTTTTGTTTCAACCTTTCAGCAAGTGTATTATTTCAGCTGGGAGGTCAGTAAAACGATCCAGTTATTATTTTATCCGGTTGTCAAGAATGACATGTACCCATACTAACTCACAGGAACTATCTACTTCCATTTCGGTACAAGATAAACTTCTTCTAACAGCAACAAACACGCGACTGCCAGCTGTATTTAGCCTATCCTTTCTGAACACCGTTAGGTTCTTCGCAATAAATGTAGCCTAAGCATAACTTTAAGTACCTATAACGATTAGAACATCAGTACTTTCTATTAGCCACCTGCAGTAGGCTCCACCCTGTGCTCTTCATGGCATCCGGAAGGACCCGTTCCACACCTGGATTGGCCCCACCGGGTATGCACATGGGCTTTCTTCCCTTCCTTGGCAGCCATATCCCTTAGGGTCTCCATAACGCGCCTGACATTGGACCTCCCAGCTGCCAATAATCCAAACCTTTGTGAGTGCCCGGATCTTGCAGGCCGAGACATTTCTTTTGAAATAGGGCAAGCGACTGCATCTGACTGAGGGACATTGTCAGCCGCAAGTAGCACCTGGAATCTGTTTGTCAGTCTAACCGGAGTGGCCTCCCCGGGAAGCCTTCTGTAGCCTGCCCTCTCCCCATTCATATGCAGACGTCGTTTCAGAACACCCACACAGTTGTTTGAGGAACTTTACATTCCTGTCCTTGCCTTCTTGTGGACTTGAGAGGGCTCTGTGTGAACGCGTCTCGGATATGGTCGACGTTATCATCACACGTGCGTAGCCGACCAATGACCTTCCCTGTGGGTATACAACCAACTTTCAAGTATTTTGTATACCACTAATAAATCTACAAGTGCAGAGGCGGCTTCTTGCTGTATCGCCGGCGAAATGACGTTGGACGTGAACAAGGGACTGAACTCACGCAAATTCCAACACATAAAACGATTTCTCTTGTAAAGTTGTAGCCATGCTGTAGTGTTGGCGGAGCGGTTAACTCTCTGGAGTTTCATACATCTAAAATTACTCTCACCGTCATTCAGCAACCTCACGTGAAATTTAATTCATTTTCTCTAGAAACTTAAGAAACGGGATTGGTTCACCTGAAAAGTTTATGAGCCATTTAATAGTACACCTTTGCCCAATACGAAAGTCGACGAGACGTCAAAACCAACTTTCCACGTCTGTGAATATAGAGCTTCACAGCATAGGCCGAAGGTCCAACGCAGCTCTAGAAATCAGGTGGTAAATTTTTGGATCCTAGTAATCAACTTTTCATTATCTTCCTTCCTTCCTGGAGCTTACTAAGATCTTTCGTTATTTTGTTTAGAGATGAAGGGTAAGGGGTGAAGCAGTGCGTCATGGAGTAAATCGGACATGGTTAGCATCCACATCCATCCCTCTTTCTGGGTTGTCTCTTAAGTAGGGAACGATTCCTACGACCAACAAAACTAAACAGTTTATTTCATTGCATTAGTCATAAATTTCAGTAAATAGTCCGATAGTAAATATATCATGATCAGACACATGAGATTCTCAGATTAACTGCTAGTTGCGTTTACTGTAAACAGTTACCATTGTTACAACACAGCCCAATGTGCAGCCGCAGCAGAATCAGAAAATTCGGTGACTTTGTAGCATACATCTTGTGAGGAACATCAGCATCAGACTTGAGAGCATTTAACTAATTATATTCATGTTACACCGTTCTTGTGATTGATATATCGTTGTATCCGAATAAGAATACTGAAGATCGTAGTTTCAGGAACATGCAAACAAGTTGTCAAAATCTAAATTGTCATTTTATATATCGTACTTAGGTGCAAAATCCTGCGGAATGGAGGAAGATTAATACGTACATCCCATGACGACATGCACGGTGCAGTGTCTTTACCTTCTAATGACTAAGAAAACTTACGTAAAACATACTTTACTGAACATGTAAACTTCTATAAAATGTTTCGAGAAACGCAATGGTAATGTTAATGCTAAGATGATAATGACATTCAGTATGAACGCTGTCCTACGAAACACTTCAATTTCGTAGCACATAATGAATGGTTCTAAGTAGTGCAACAGTAAATTGCGATAATGAGAGGCAATAGCGAAAATAATTCCGTATCTGGGATTATTTTTTAACTATTTATTCCTAAAATTCTTTTCAGATGTATCTAACCACATATTTTAATTCACTTCCACCTTCATGTGTACTGAGCATAAAGGACTTAATGGTAATCAGACAAATAGGTTAGTACGTAGTGACAAAACACGTTATTTAATTGGGATGCTTGTTTTACTACTGCAGTTTTACATTCACGCTACGAACTCAAAACAAATCGAAATCGATCCCTCTTGAATCTCTAAAACATTTAATTCGATTGACAACGGATATAAGGCGATCTGTTTTGCTTAGCATATATCCCGAAGAATTAATCTAAGATGGCGAAGGGTCGGAGGGTTGCAGATGAACCGTTTAACAGACCTGTTTCCTTCGACCGTATATTTACTGTTTGTAGGAACATGCACACACCTGAACTGGAGTTAAAATTTAGCAGCGTGCACTCTCGATTACTGCATCTACGCTAGTTTCACGTGGTTTAGCGGAGAGGTATCCGTGCTCGTTTTGTCAGTCTCATGAGGCTCAAGCTGAGAGCATCGTAAGTGTAGATCCACTGAATGTGTGTGTGTTCATCGCAAGTCCGCTTAAAGGATAGAAGTTTTCTAATTAGTTGCTGCGTTATCCCTACTGGCCCAAAAATAGAATACAGTAAAGGTCGAATTGCTGTATTTGACTGTCCCAAAATATTACGCCACGAAGCTTAACAATTATTGCTCCTTTGAATCATCGCACAAATTCCGAAGAGCTAGTTTTGAAACAAGCGACCACGAAATAGGAAATCAACAGAAATCGTTCATCAGAGGAAGCACATTGTTGATGCATGAGACAGTGCGATATTCTACACAGATTACTCGCATCAAGCGATTGGAAAGGAAGTGCAAGGCATTACCGTATTCAAGGGGGGTCGTCGGGTACATGCACATAATTGCAGGCCAGTATTACTGTAATTCATTCACGAGAGAAGTGGCTTACAAAAATTTTGTTCGACCGATTTTTAAGAATTGCTGATCACTCAGGAGCCTTTGTCTGGTTTGACTAATATAAGTGACTGAGAAGATTCAACTAAGGTCGGTACGTTTCGTCGAAGGATTCTCGAGTTGTCGCGAGAACGTTACGGTATGCTCAAAATACGTACTCTAGTCGCAGACGCCGCAAGATGTTGTACATCACGAAGAAGGTACTGCAGAAATTTCAAGAGCATACATGTCGAAGAACGATGGGCAACATATTTTCACGAAATGCTAACTGCTGGGAAATCAGAACAATTGGAGTCGTTACGATGGTTTGTTTACAGGAGACCTTCCCTGTACCACGTGCGAATACAAAAGGGAAGGCAGGAGTGCTGAAACACTCTGTGCCACACACCGTAAAGTGGTTTGCGGAGCATATCTATCGAAGCTGAGTGATGCTCGATTCACAGGAGACTCCCAAGCTAAAATACTAAGGAAATACGCGTATAAACTTTGGAAGTGGTTTTGGCAATGCTCGGATTCACGCTGTATCTTACTCTCATTAGGACACACAGCATTCAGCAGTAACAGCTTTTGAAATTGTTGCCTACAGTATCAGATTTCAGCGTGGACTTGTTATGATGGCTGAATATGGATTGGTCACTTACGTCCATTGTTTTTCGTCACAAGTCTGCTTCTCTTCAACAGTTAACCTTCTTTCAAAACCTTATTTAACTTCTAAGTGCTAAGAACGGCAGCAAACTCTGTAATCACTGTATTCCTCTCGGAGAACTCCGACACACGCCCGGATGACTTGAGCTCTCAAATCTGACAGTTGCTAAGCAACGGCAGAGTCACGTCGCGCGATTTTCTCATCCTGCCCTGGGACCGATGCTAACCAGCGAATATTGGTGATGATTAGCGCCCGCATTATTCGGTTTTTGTAAGACTGATTTTAGCGTTTTTTGAATCCTTCAGTTGAAAGAGTAATGGACTCCAATATTAACATAGAACCGGTTATTATATTTTTGACAGGGCCATTCTAGTTCTTTGTGGCAAATGAGCTACTAATTATTCCCTATGTCGAAACTCGGAAAAATTCACAAGCAGTTGAGATATTTACCGGTGCTACAACTATCTTCTCTTTTGGTAATATAGTAATGGGACGCCTTTTACGGAAAAAATCCTATCATTTGTCACTCACACAAAACACAGACTTGCTATGCGTACCTGAGTATGACCACAGCAGTCTGTGGCCTAACGCTACAATCATACAACATTTTGGAAATGCAGTACACAATGAACCACACTTCTAAGCTGTGTAATATGAAACTTTTCTGCTGTCTCTGTTTTCTCCGGTATTGGACAATAAAACTCTACCGAAATCACAGCACAGCTGCGCAGCAGTGAAGGCTAACGTCTATAAAAATTCCAGACAAATTCTGAACTAATAGAGATCACTGTCAAGGAGATTGCTTGATAACTGAAAGCGATACGCCACAAAAGCGACATAGCGCAAAGTCCGCTAAGTAGGTCGAGTAACGCTGGCAGTGGCGAGCTGTGCGAGGTCCCATAAGTAGGACGCGACGGACGACGCGTGCCCGTGTTGCTAAGCGCGACACGTAGTTCCGCGTCCAACCACGGGAGGCAGCAGCGTACGGGGGCAACTCGGCCGCCATCTGTGCGCGTGTGCGCGAATTGCGTGGCCGGCTGCAGCGCAAAGCGCGAACGTGGAGCGCAGTTCCAGCTGGCCGCTGCGGGCGAGAAGAACTACGGAGACAGCCGCTACTAGGCTCTAAGCTGGTATAGGCTCAACTCCCTTGATACCAAGGAAGCCTGATGCTTGTGCCAGCCTGCACACTGCGCAACGTTCCACTTTCGCACTAAGTGTGAAAACTGGAGCGAAGCGCGGGACAGGCCGATTCGGCGGCTGTCAAGCTGGCTTCTGTAAGGAGAAGAGCCAGCAACGCCTCCAGCACGCCGGGGACTCCTCGAAAATGTGCAAACATGGAGGATCAGCCCAATAAAATTGACGAGGAAAAGGTCGATGCCATCGACACCTTCATTGCTGAAATACAAACAGAACTAAAAGCAAAAAAAGTGTCACTGACCATACTGTCAGCATTTAGAAATAAGCTAATCGGCAACGCAGTGACACAAGCTAGGTTAGAGGGACAAATTCAGGCCCTAGAAAAAGAAAACGCAAGACTAAGACAACAAGTAGAAATACAAACAATTGCAGCAGCCAGACATGACCTTGAAGCAACAGACTCGCTCATACATGCGAGAC
This sequence comes from Schistocerca serialis cubense, assembly GCF_023864345.2. Lineage (NCBI taxonomy): Eukaryota > Metazoa > Arthropoda > Insecta > Orthoptera > Acrididae > Schistocerca > Schistocerca serialis. The sequence continues at coordinate 46,368,272 of NC_064638.1, read as the reverse complement.
TGGAGGGCCAGATTGATATTCTCAAAGACGAGAATAACAAGCTGTCCGTCCAATTAGAGGAGTTCAGGCTAGAAAATTTTACACTAAAAAGAGACAACCAAGAACTACAGAAAGAACTGGATGAGGCAAAAACAATTAAACCAGAGACAATACTCCCAGCAATACCAACATTCGCCAGTATCACCAAATCCCAACCGAAATCCAAAGAAACACTAAAAATAGAACACGCCAAAGCAAAACAAGCGACAACACTCTTCATCACCTCGACAGAAAATAAGGACCCAAAAACTGTGCGACAAACCCTTACACAGAAACTTGACCCAAAAAAGGACAAGATAAAAATTAAGGCAGTCAAAACTACAGCAACAGCTGTCATAGTTGAGACTGCAACACAGGACGACTGTAAAAAACTGCTCGAGTCAGCAAAGAACATTAACACAATCAAGTGCGAGCCACCACGGAAGAGACGACCGCTAGTGATCATACACCACGTGCCAGACACAATCAGCGACAAAGACTTTCTTGAAAGCCTCTATGAACTGAACCTTAGTGAGGAAGTTGAGAAAGAGGCTTTCCTGAAAGAGACAAAAATCAAATTCCGAACAGGACCAAGAGGGCGGGGATACAATCATCAAGTTATTGAAGTCACGCCGAATCTGCACAAAATTTTGACAAAACGGGATAGAGTCTATATAGATTTCCAGTCTCTAACTGTCAAAAATTTCGCCCAAGTCCCCAGCTGCTACAAGTGCTGTGATATTGGACACACCACAAAGCAGTGTAAAGACACCGAAATCACGTGCTCCAATTGCAAAGGGAAGGGCCACATAAGAAATCAGTGCAAACTAGCAGAACAAGACATCTGCATCCCCTGCAGAATCCGAGGCAAATTGTCTGCCAGACGAAGAGGTCTTGATTGTCAAACACATAAATTCCTCCAAGATCGACTGCTACAGAGCTTCGATTATGGAGAATGAAAGCAGCCCAACACTGCCCCAATCAAGAATGCAAAAAACGAACTATAAATCACCATCGACCATTAATCGAAACCACCAAAGAGCTATAAGCTGGCGCAGGCAGATGGGACTGCTTCCCACTCACCCCACACACACAGACGATATCCCATCTCTTCAAGGCATGCACGCATTACATGACAGTTATATAAATACCATGGACTTCATCGATGACATGGTACTTAATGGAGCTATACATTATAACATAGCCAAACAACTTAAAAAACAGATGCAATACTGGGTCAGCTACCAGCAATCACTGCAGGCAAGAATTGACGAGCTGGAATTTGAAGTGCTATACAACGCACACAGCAACACCGATCGAATACAAAACAATAGCACACAAACAAACACGAACACAGACAAGTCTGTAAACCTAAACAAACACACGGAAAACGAACAAATGGACAATACACAGAAATCTCACGCAACACCTGACTAGGCCAAAGCTAGCAGCGAAGAAAGAATAAATGACAACACACCAAAAAGGTATAATACAAAAAGATGTATAGGATATATAAAACCAGTGAATTTTGTATCTGGAGGGATAATTAACCCTGCAGATCATACACAACAACGCATAACACCTCAACAACATAATGAAACACAACAGATGACCGGATGTAACGAGACATATAAGAAAAAGGTAGTAGTCCTTGACACAAACCTACTTACGGGTGATCACGATAGTGACGATGAGTGTACAGATAGTGATAGCAAAAAGAAAGGTGACGACAGTGCAATAGGTAGTGTAAATATAAGAAAAAGTAAAGGTGAAAGAAGAAGAGCCGCAGGTAGCAGCTCATCAGCCTCACCACCATTGAAGACGGAACAAGACACCACACCGGTGACATCTGCACTTCGAGATAAATATAGCGGAATCATCCCATATGTAGAAAAAGAGCAGAAGAGAAAAGTCGGCCAAACACCATGGCATGCTGACTACAACAATGTAGAACTAAACTTAAGACTAAGTAGGCTAGAATATAAGGATACTTTCATCACAGCACAAAGACTGCTAACCAGACTACTTCACCCACTAGGCAGCTATGTATGCTTCCCGACCACTGAACAATCTGACAGAATGACTTTAAAGACCGCAAACATACCTACAGACCCAGCAGAGCTAGAAAAATTAGTCATACTAGCGTGTAGTCGGAGGGGGGAAACATACAACCCACACCAAGTGTACAAGGACCAAGTGAGGGCACATGGCAGAACTGACTTTGACTACTCGCAAACAGGACACAAATTCTACCTTCATGTGAAACACCCATGAAAATAATACAACTTAATGCTAATAGAAGCACACTCGTTAGTGCAGAACTGCCGCGAGTAGCTCTGGACTTGCAGGCGGATATTCTTTGCCTGCAAGAACCTTATGTGACAACCCAGGGAAACTTAACTAACCTACCCTGGGACGCTGTCACAATCTCAGACAGACGAAACTACAAGGCTGCCATAGTTGTCCTCAACAAAACTTTAAATATCACTAAGATTACGCAGCTATGTAACAGTCACCTGGCCACAGCAGAAATAACTAAGGGTCGAGACACATGGGTGGTCTCATCACTATACGCACAGTACAGTGACGACATAGAGCCATACCTACATATGATACAAGACATTGCTGAATACTCTAGAAATAAGAACCTAATTATATGTGCAGATATCAACGCTAAATCCACACTATGGCACTCGGACAGAACGGACGACAGAGGACGGAAAGTCAACGACGTCATACAGGAGACACAACTACATATTATAAATGAAGACGGACCTACACCTACATACAGAGGTCCAGGCGGATCTGCCACCAAAATCGATATTACTCTGGCGAATGACAGAACATTAGGACGACTGCAAAGATGGACCATACACGACTCTCTGACCACAAGTGATCACAACATAATAGAAATAAGTCTCACAACAAACAATTATCGCACCACACACAATACAACACACTTCAACTTTAAAAGAGCGAATTGGGACAGACTACAACAAATTGTTCAAAATGAGAATATATACAACATACAGGGAAGCGTGGACTACAGAGCACACAAACTGACACAAATCATCCAAACAGCACAAGAAACAGCAATACCTACGCACACACAGAGCAAACAACGGGAAACACCATGGTCAGACGAATTAACCAGACTCAAACGTGACATGACAAGGAAACGAAAACTATACCAGAGGACATGGATACAAAGAGACAAACTACTAAGACTAGCTGCATATAGGGAAGCCAAAGAACTCTTCAAAAAGACATTATTTCAGACCAGGAAACAACATTGGGAGAGCTACTTGACCACACACACACAACAGAATATCTGGGGGGAACAATACAAGATCCTGACAGAAAAAATAAAGACCCCATTGGCATTAAGCACGCTACGGCAGGAAGACGGCACAATGACAGTGGGATGGAGAAACACAGCACAATATCTGCTGAACAAACTCCTCCCGGAAGATGCCACAGACTCAGACACACAGGAACAGATCACACTCAGACAAGAACTTCATGAACAGTATAACACCGACGCCGTCACCTGTCCCTTTGCGCACGAGGAAGTTGCGGTAGCGATAAGAGAGCTAAAGAATAAAAAAGCACCTGGACCCGACAGGATCCATGCAGAAGTGCTTAAGAGGCTAGCACCACAGATCACCCCATACTTAACAGAACTACTAAACGACGCCTTAAGGCTAGGCCGTGTACCGACAGTCTGGAAAACCTCAAATGCAGTCATCATACGAAAATCATCAGACAGAGACCAATCAGATCCGAAATCCTACAGACCAATATGCCTCATAAACACCATGGCAAAAATCCAAGAGAGGCTACTGTGTGACCGCCTGCAGGCTCACAGAACCCTACTTGGAATGAATCCCCACCAGTTTGGATTTCGGAAAGGGAAAAGCATCGATGATGCAATAAACAGAGCTTTAGAAATTACACAAAACACAGATAAAACATACTCTTTGGCAATCATGATAGACATCGCAGGAGCATTTGACAACCTGTGGTGGCCAGCACTGTTTCTGAGGTTACGCCAGATGGAAGTACCCGCAGCCCTATACAACAGTCTTTTAGACTACTGCAGAGACAGAATAGTGGAATGGCGCGTGGGCAACCGGAAGGTAATAAGGAAAATTACCAAGGGATGTCCGCAGGGATCGATCTGTGGACCCATCTTCTGGGACATAATTTTTGAACCTCTCCTGCAACTGCTGGAGGAGGATATGAGGACAGACGGTGTTGTCGCCTATGCAGATGACCTACTGGTGGTCATCTCAGCAAATACAAGAGCCCAGCTAGAGGAGAAGGCGAGTGGCACACTGCAGACAATAACACAATGGTGCAACACAAACAAACTCAAGATAGCGGGCAACAAAACAACATACACACTGCTCAAAGGGCAACTCAGACGCAATCCATCTATTAAAATACAGAACAACAACATAAAGAGAATGACGGTAACCCGCTACTTGGGCGTATACATAGATGAGAAGCTGAACTTCCATGAACATATCAGAATAACAACAAACAAGGCAGAAAAATTACTACATAAACTGGCAAGGATTAATTCAGGACAATACAGACTTCCTCTGTCAGTCACACGAACTTACCACTGCGCACTCCTCGAATCAGTGCTAAGCTTTGCGGCCAGTACATGGGCGCACAGACTCAACCTCGTCACAAACAGAACAGCGGTTAGGCGAGGGCAGAGAAGCGTCCTTCTGCGACTATCGGGAGCCTTCGGCACTACATCAGTTGAAGCACTGTGTGTCGTGCTAGGAATCTTCCCGATAGATATCACAATCAAATATCGGGCCGCTCTGTACTGGTTAAAGATGGGTAGACTAGACCAGGTCAACATATTGACTGGTTCCCCGCTGAACAATAAGCGGGACCTCAAAAAATGGAAAATCGACACATGGCAACAGGAATGGGGCACAAGTGATAAGGGACGGAGAGTCTATACATTTTTTCCGAACATAACGGAAAGATTAAGAATGAAACATGCCGATCCTAGCCGCGGCATGGTGCATTTCTTGACTGGCCACGGACCTTATCCCACGCACTTAAATCGCGTGAGTCTTAGAGACACATCAACGTGTACATGTGGAGGTATGGGAACCCCCGAACACACAATCCTATTCTGCGGGAAATACGGACAGCACAGGAACACACCTGGGATACAACACTTACAGACAGAGGAACACATATACGACGCGATCAGAACACCTGAACTTTGGGACATACTGAACGCACTAACAGACAAAATTTCTGACGAATGCCACAAAGAGTACAGGAACAGAAGACCACACAGACAATAAACCTATATGCAGCACCCAGACAGACACCATAGTGTGGAAGAACTAAACTAAGTCTCAATATAAAACAACTGACATGCAATAGACTTACATAAGTAGACCTAAAATTGACAATAGATTAATGTATAAAATTAGACATAAACAGTGTCGGCGCACCGTCGCAATTGCCATCAGCTACCACGGCATTCTAAACCTGTATACAAGTAACCAGATAGAACATAAATAGAGATATCAAACGCCACAACTAGAATAGAATAGAACTTCCTAGGCTAAGGTTAGGGGACTGAGGATCAGAGGCTTGAAGATAAATCCCAAGGCGCTCATCCTCAGTCCCCTACGGTGGTGGGACTATCATCTCTTCCTTTCCTATCGTCTTTTCTCCTCTTCAGACTAAACTATTCCTTGTATTTCCTTCTTCCAATTCAAAATTAATTTTTGTACAATTTTTGTTAAATCAGTTTTGGGAAAGCTGCCAAAGTAAAAAAAAAAAAAGCACAGACCCGCCTCCACGTGGCGGGACACGGGCAACGGTGCGACCGGATGCGGGAACTGGTGTGAGTTTCATCAACTACATCAGTGTCCGCACACCGGTCGTAGCGGCCAAGTGGTCAAAATAGACCCACCTTAAGCACTTAGGTGGTGGGTCGTAAAATCAGGGCGGCAAGTGAAAAAAAAAAAAAAAAAAAAGTGTCTCTCAGTACATTTCTGGAGGCTGAGAAAGGTCTGCTATAGACGTCTGTAGTCCCGTCGACTGAACGCCGGAGGGAGTGGTCATAAATGTCTGTTTTACTACCAGCAATAGCCTTTTCATACATCTGTTACAAATAATTTTTGAATTGTCGACTATCCTTGTATATTGCAGGAAGTTCGTAAAATGTTGTGTTCCTTAGAACGACCCATGGCAGATTAGATGACAATAAATCCTCACTAAAGTCTAGACGAAAGCTGTCCGCTTTAAGATTTGCCATAGGAGAATTTAATCGTTCAGTCTGTTTTTGCTCTACTTACTAGTGGAGCGCGTAATCTGAGCTGTGGAGCTTGGTACTGAAGAAAATGTCTTTTTAGAACGGATTACCTAAACAAACAATTACTAAGAAGATGACAGTAACTCAAAAAATAAGATCGTAATCATATAAAATGTCAACTTAAGCTTAATCACATATGCCTGTCAGTAATCTAATTTTATAAAGAACGATTAGAAACTTTCTGCTTAAAAGCCGTACAGTCCAGAATCGGTATGCCGATCAGGAAAAATCGCCGTGGGCATTCAGGAAATCATTCCACCGAAGCGTCAGGCTGGAGATAACTGTTAGCTAAAACAACAAGTCTGCTGGTTGACGAAGTCCGTAACTACCTGATACACATCCTCCGACAGGTACAGCTGATTTGCCAAGGTCTTATTTTAAGAGAGCGCTGGCGTGATAATCCATCGGGATGAGATCAGTACTACAGGCCGGGTGTTCAAGTGGCTCCCACTTACATTGGCGTGACTTGTACATTACGACATTTTCGATGTGGGGACGTGCGTTATCATGAATCAGCAGCTCCGTATGAAACTTCCTGGCAGATTAAAACTGTGTGCCGGACCGAGACTCGAACTCGGGACCTTTGCCTTTCGCGGGCAAGTGCTCTACCAGCTGAGCTACCCAAGCACGACTCTCGCCCCGTCCTCACAGCTTTACTTCTGCCAGTACCTCGTATCCTACCTCCCAAACTTTACAGAAGCTCTTTTGCGAATTTTTTCCATAGTATTGTATCAGAAATTCTATTTAAAAGTCATGTTTTGTAGCAACAAGTCTTTTTAGTCCCCACTTTTTCTGTGTAAGTCCAATTTAGCTCCCTTTGAGACCTTTAAGAAAGATTTAAGCGTTTTTAGGTATGTTGCACAGTGGAACAGTAAGTAGTGCACGGATAATATTTTGTTAAGAACCGACAGAGACGGCTAACTGCGCCGCAACTGCTACCGGCTTCGTAACGGTGTTGTAACTGAATGTCAACGTTGGAGGCCAAAAGTACAAACAATCTACGAGCGCATTTCATCAGACTGTCATAACAATACCTTTAGGGATGCAAAGTTCACATAAAGGAACTCTCTGAAACCCTGAAGTTAAACACTAGAGCAGACGAGAGCGCTTACAGACTTGGAAAGAGAGGATATTCAGTCATCTCAGTCACCAGTATGCGCGAGGGGGAGGGGGAGGGTGATAGTTCCACTTCATCCCAAATTTACAGGATGCTGTGGTGAATTCAACTACCATCTACAAGCTTCCGGCAACTTGGAGTCCACTGCTGCAAATCTACAGCCGTCCTGGCTCACAGGGGACTTCTGATACACGATCCGCTTTCCTGCCGACCACAACAGTAGCTGACTGGGAATGGTGGGGGGGGGGGGGGGGGGGGGAGCCTGTCTTTCGTCGATGAAGAGCCGATCTACCTCTCTCCGAGCTGTTCAGCTTAGGCTGGGCGCCCGTGTCACCGCTACTGGGGCAGTACAAGTACAGCCTTACCGGCTGTGTGTTGCTGCTGAGTCTCCTGCCTAAACACCACCTCGACAACCGACAACAGGCACGAGGAGATTCCTGGGACCGAGCCTCGGTGCGGATCCACTCGTCCAGAACGCTGAGGCTCTGACGGACGTCCACGGCCACGCCGGGCTGCGGGGGCGCAGTCTCCTGTGACGTAGCCGCAGCGCTAACAACGGGGAACACGGCACCTGTGTTCGGCAAGTTCCTCCTTGCCTGGCACTGACGCGCTACCTCTCGCGCTTTCAAGCAGCGCGGACTCGGCGCGTTCGCTGATAGACAGCACAGGAAAGAAGACTGAGTGACTGCAAAATTTCCGCCGATAAATGATTTTAATTTAATGACGTTTCGTTAGCGCCTTGGAGGTCTGCAGGCTCACTCAATCTCGCTCTCCGCTCGACCTCCTGATAACCACACGACAATTGCTCAGATCATAATGGGGTGTATAAGGATAAGACCTTTAAATCAGGACCCTACTAATGATAACTCAAAATTGATTTTCGTAATCTGTTTAACTTGATTGCGGGTGTTCATTACAATTATGGTGTTAGAAAGGAAAATAACGTTATCGAGTCATAGGGTTATAAAAATTTTAGTTCCAGTTTCAAAACAGCTAACCACTTCTCAGAAGCGTTTATAACTTGAACGGATTTTTATCGAAAAAGGCGGAAACGCTACAGGAAAAGAAATACGAAGGGTTTGCCATCAGATGTCGCAGTAAGGGGGGAAATATGCAAAATACAAGACACATGGTAAACGACTGTTTTTCAGTTTGCGTCTGAGATACTCAGAGTAACTATCTCAATACAGGATCGCAAGCTGCTTGTAAAGGTCTTTTACAAGAACGGTGACTGTGCGCCAGCAGCTCTGCAGAAGTTCTGGACACTCAGGGGTATGGAAAAGATTGTTGGTCCGATGTCTGCCAAAGGTCTGGAGTAAATGATAACGATATTCCTGATGAAATATTCTGCATTGCCAGGGGGCTCGAGCAGAGGTGTGTAAACATGGAGTGCACGGGGAATTACCCGAACTTTGGACATGCCTGTGAGACCAGTGCATAAAATTCTGCGAAACATCATGTATCCATATCCGTGAAAAATTACTCATTTTCAGGACTTGCTTCATGCTCGCGTGGAGTTAGATAAACGTTTGCTCTAGGATTCCTCACTCGCATGACATTGTACAATGAGTGACCATGGAACATTCTGTAGAATAACCCCGTTTCTACGAGTATTCCAAGGATCTGTCAACCGGTGGAACAATGCTCCTATGGGAGTACAAAAAATTCGAATAAGTTCCTGTTTATTTAAAGGACTCTGACTGAAAAGCACGTTATCAGCTCCCTCAATTTACCTTTTTCAGTGCCTTTAAAAAACTTTCCCAAAAATTGTGTCATGCGAACGTACTCGGGCTTTTCTTAACATGCAACTCACCTCAGAGTCCCACCAGCTCCCCTAAACAAACCCACTGGTCCATCGCTGTAAGTCACTCAAACCCATCCATTTCTGCCGACTGATATTTTTCCGGAAGTCACACTGCAAGTCACTAGTCTCATTTATTCTTCACACCAACGTGACTAGTCGTTTTGTTGCCACACCCCCGAATAATTTTAGAAATTCTCACTGAATGTTATCCATCCCCTCTCCATTATGTGACCGCAACTCATCGAAAACTCTCTTAAATTCTTACTCTAATGCTGCTTCTCCATGCCCTTCCCTGTCGGCTTCCGTTACTTACTTTTTCCATGATGTCATCAGGCAAGTCCTCCCCCTCACAGAGGACTTCAATGTACTCTTTCCACGCATCCTTTCTCCCGTATTCATTTAGTAGAGGAATTTACATTGCACTCTTAATGTTAACGCCTTCGTTTTACTTTTCTACATGCTGAGTCAGTCCTTTCGACAGTAATTTATTGTCCGATTGCTTCACATTTTTCATGCAGTCATTTCGCCTTTGCTTCCCTGGATATCCCATTTAGTTCCTAAGTGTTTTGCACTTCTATATTCCTGAACATGCCTGAACATTTTTGTAGTTCCTTCTTTCGTCGGCCAGCTGAAGTATTTCCTGTTAGACATGGTTTTTTCACAGTTACCTTTCGTGTATTTACGTTTTTCTTTCGAACGTTTATGACTGCCATTTCTCTTCATCTGAACTGCCTACTGACTAATATATTTTTCGCAGTATCTATAGCTTCAGAGAACTCAAAGCCTATCTTTTCATTCCTTAGTACTTCCGTAACCCACTATCTTGCGCACTGAATCTTTCTAAATGGTTTCTTGATCTTCAGCCAACTCTCCATGAATACCAAATTGCGGTTTTATCTATATCTGCTCCTGGGTAAGCCCTACAATTCAGTATCTGATTTCGGAACTTATGCCTTACAAAAATGTAATTCAGCTGGATTCGCCGTCTATTTCTGGCGTATTACACGTATGCCTCCTCCCCTTGTGAGTTTTGAAGACAATATTCGCTATTAGCACCAAAAAATTTATTGCAAAACTCCGTTAGTCTTTCTCCTCTGTTATTCCTAGTACCTAGCTCGTATTCTCTCCTAAACCCTTCTTCTAATTCATCCCCCACAGTCTCATTGCAATCTCTGCCTGTGAAAGATGTTGTGTTCAGGGCTCCCATTACGAATGTAGCTCAACTGAAGGCACAAATTGCCCAACGCATTCTCAACGTGACCCCTGAGATACTCCGTTCTGTTGCGGAACATGTTTTTTCTCAATCTCAACTTGTGCAGAAGACGTTGGGCAGCATGTTGAACATATCTTGGAACAGTCTCTTGACAGGTAAAAGCCAATTGTTTGTTGCTTTTCATGGAATGTCTGGGCTCACAACAATGAAAAACAGATTTTTCCTCTTCTGATGATGTCCGCAGTTACTGTTCTAGTGGCTAGCGTTGCTGCCTCTGGATCATGGGGTCCCGATTTCGATTACCGGTTCCCAAGGTTTACTTCCGCCAGTACCTCTCTCCCACATTCCAAACTCGCAGCAGTTGCCCAGCACTGTCACTCCTGGAAGGCGGGATGTTTCAGAGGAAGGCGCTAAGTAATGCCTAGAGACTGACAGCAATAACAAACAGATGCCTCAAAAGCTATGTAACTGCAACAATGTCGCGAAAATGTGTAATAGAAAACATTGTGTAGAAAGCAAAAGTTCAAAATTTCATCTTTACAAAATATTAATTTGGACAGAACGCACTTACGAACAGAGACATTGAATTGAGGATTAATAAAGGAAAATAAATGTATCACGAAAATGTTATGAAGGAGTATGAAAGACAGTAAAAACATTTAAAGTAACAAGCAATAGAGATGAATTGTTACAGCGTAGAAAAGGCCACGCACGGAATTGTTTTTTGCGGGCTCTTGGTGTTAGGTTCCTATTTGACCTAAGAACATAAGGTAGAAATATTTTTCTTTAGCCCGGACCTGCGGCCATTTTTATAGACGTTCTGACATCGGTTTTGCTGTGGCTTTTTCGCGGTATAATAAGCAACGCTCGATCGACGACCCGGAGCTGGCGCTCAGAACAAATGGATGAATCGATTAATTCAATTCGCAAAAGACTGTAATTGCGCTGAAATTAATGCTCAGTTAATGATACCATTTGTATGTGAACCATTCGGATTTCATGAGAAATAACAGTCGCCCTTGAATAACTGCTGACTGTAGTGAGACTGATGGTTCAAATTTGGTCCACTCGTGTGTCAGACCTTCGTCCAAGATAAGTTTCAACAGTTTCAAAACAATCTTGCTTCGTTTGGATTTTACGTACAAGAAACACCTTTTCCTGTGAGGTTTCTGAACCGCGTCACTTCTATACTTGAAACTGATACAAAACGGCTCAAACACTGCTCGAATGTACATAAATAGAGTCAAAACAATTTTGTTTTACTCCAATAATGTTGATCCGTTATCGAGATAAGATGGTTTAGATTCGAGGTTATTGTAGTACATAAAATTAGTACTTACTTGAATCGAATGCGCGTAAACGGTTTCAAGTAAATCAAACAAATACAAAACGCCTTACTACGGTAAAATTGAAATCTCACTTCCAAAAATTTAGGTACAGTTGGATTTTATGTGCAAAATACACGTTTCTGTGAGCCTTTCTAAGCACGCCACGGCACTTCTATGTTCCCAAATTGCGCGAATCGGTTCAAATGTTGTAAGAAGTTATACAAAATCGTGTAATTAATGGCTATGCTATTGTTTTGTGAAAGCTTTATCCCTTGACACGATATAGCGGTCTAAGTTTGAACACAAATGCAAGTGAAATTCGGTTTTATGTGAATAGCACAAACTGAGACCGTTTAAGGTGATAATAATAAATTCAGTCCTACTGTAAATGTAAGAAACGTTAGCCAAAATCTTTTATCATTCGTCTTTCACTTGCGCAAAACCATGCGTTTTCACGTGAAATTGTGTTTCGTAGAAATGCATTTCATTTTTAGCTGTGCATTTGGACATAATTAAAATAACGTTTATTATAGTTGGTTATCATTTCCTTGTTAATGCGTTTACATTTTATTCACCAGTGGCTTATAACTTTCAAAAAATCTTTGTACATCAAAATAAAGCATGTAACAAACATTAATTATGCCCAGCTCTGTATGAAATGATATATTGTTTGCTAGAGCATTTAAAAGTTTGTGGACGACCACTCAGACAGTTAAACTAACCTATGAATTGGTATAAAAATAAGTGTCAGGAAGGAGGTCACCGTACTTCTAACCAGTAGATAAGGTTTTTCTGTGTTTTCATAAACACTAAAGTGCTGTCTTACAGAAAATATATTTTCGGACACAACACGCTTAATTTAGTGATTTATCGTACAGGATTGAAAAGTTGATAGTATTTTGTCGTGCATAGGATATTTCGCTGTTCGTCTGTTTATTTCAGCCAATCATACTCACTGCTAAGTCGGTGAGGTTGTTGCAACATTTCGTGCCAAAATTAATTGTATGAAATTTTCTGGCGATGGATTTTTAACGTTCAATTTTTCTTATTATTGCAAGATCCTGGAAATCACAGAGTGTCAGATTATTGGTAATTGGGAACTCCAATCTTAGACGTGTTATGGGGCTTATTAGAGACGTGACTGGCAAGGAGGGGAAGAAAGCCAGTGTGCACTACGTATGCATACTGGGCGGAGTCATTTCAGAAATGGATCGAGTCCTTCCGGATGCCGTGAAGAGAGCGGTTAAAGCGAACTGCAGGTGGTGGCTCAAGTCGATAGCATTGATGTGTGTCGCTTAGGATCGAAAGAAATTCTCTCTGGTTTCGAGCGGCTAACAGAGTGGCAAACGCTGCTAGTCCTGGTGACAAGATGAAAGGAGAGCGCAACGTTTGCAGCATAGTCGACAGGACCGATGGCGGACCTCTGGTAGAGAACCGAGTGGAGGGTCTAAACCAGAGGCTCAGACGGTACTGTGACAGTGTAGGCTGCAGATTCCTCGATTTGCGCCATAGTGTGCTTGGGTTTCGTTTATCGCTCAAAAGGTCAGGAGACCACTACACACATGATGCGGCATTACCGGGTAGGAGGTGCTGTTTGGCGTGGACTGGGCGGTTTTTAGGGTTACAGAGCCTCGGGGAAAGACAAAAAGGGGTTCTCTCTCAAAATGTGCGAGATGAACGTAGGTCTAGGAACCATCGGTTTAACAGTTGTAAATTGTTGTAACTGTGTTGGGAAAGCACTAGAGCTTCAAGTGGTAATAGAAAACACTGATGCTCAAATCGTCATAGGCAATGAAAGCTGGCTGAAGTCGGAGATAAGTTCAGCCGTAATATTTTCAAAGAATCTAACGGTATTCCGAAAGGATAAGGTAAACACAGTCAGCGTTGTCTTGTTTGTTGCTGTTAGAAGTAGTTCATCTTGTAGCGAAATTTAAGTAGGTAGTTCCTGAGAATGGATGGATGTCATTCGTAGCAACTGGAATAAAGTAATAACTGGATCGTTTTATAGACCTCTCAACTGAATTAATACAATTGCTGAAAGGTTCAAAGAAAACTTCAGTCTATTTTTAAACACGTACCCGACTCATACAGTTACAGTTGGTGATGACTTTAATGTACAATGGATACGTTGTGGAAAATACATGTTTAAATCCGGAGGCATGCATAAAACATCATCCGAAGCTGTGATAAACGCATTCGCTGACAATTATTTCGAGCAGTTAATTCATGAGCCCATGCCAATAGTAAACGGATATGAAAACATTGTTAACCTCTTAGTAACAAATAATCCTGCGCTAATAACGATCATCAAAGCGGATGCAGGGATTACTTTACACAGGGTTGTCGTAGCGAGACTAAACACCTTAACTTAAAAATCCACCAAAAATAAACTAAAAATACCTCTAGTCATGAAAGCTGATAAAAATTCGCTTGACGCATTCCTAAGGAGCAATTTCCACTCATTCCAAAATAACAGTACAACTGTAGACCGGTGTTCAAAGAAATATCATCGTCAGCAATTGAGAGATTTATACCAAATAAATTAACAAACGACCAAGCTGATCCCCTTGCTACACAAAAAAGATCAGAACACTGTTGCAGAAACAATGAAAGAAGCACGCCAGATTTAAACGAACGCGAAGAGTCCAAGATTGGCGGTCTTCTACAGAAGCTCGAAATTTAACGCGAAATTCAGTGCAAAACGCTTGTAACACTTTCCACAACGAATGTTGAAGGAGATTCAGGACATATGTAAAGTATGATAGCGGCAAGAGACAATCAGTGCTTTCTCTGTACGATAGCAATGGAAATACCAATTACAGTCTTGCTGAAGCATAATTAATAAACACAGCCTTCCTAAATTCCTTCATCAAAGAAGACTAAGCAAGTATTCCAGAATTCGAATCGAGAACAGCTGCCACCAAGAATAACTGACAAATAGCCGGCCGTTGTGACCGAGCGGTTCTGGGCGCTTCAGTCTGGAACCGCGCAACCGCAACGGTCGCAGGTTAGAATCCTGCCTCGGGCATGGATGTGTGTGACGTCCTTAGGTTAGTTAGGTTTAAGTAGTTCTAAGTTCTAGGGGACTGATGACCTCAGAAGTTAAGTCCCATAGTGCTCAGAGCCATTTGAACCATCCTTATCTATGTAAACAGATTTAGGAGGCAATCTGAACAGCCGACTGAGGTTGTTTGCAAATGACGCTGTCATTTATCGACGAATAAAGTCATCAGAAGATCAAAACTAATTGCAAAACGATCAGAAAATGGAAATTGACGCTAAATAATGAAAAGAGTGAGATCACCTAAACGAGTGCTAAAAGGAATCCATGAAACTTCGGTTATACGATAAATCAGTGTCTATTCTAAAGGCAGTATATTCAAGTAAATATCTTTTCATTACAATTACGAACAACTTAAATTCGAAATGACACATTGAATATGTTGTGCGGAATGCAAACCAAAGACTGCCTTTTATTGGCAGAACACTTAGAAAATGTAACGGATCTACTAAGAGACCGCCTACACCAAGCTTGTCCGTCCTCTTTCGCAGCAGTGGTGCGCGGTCTGGGATCCTTACCACATAGGATTAACGGAGTAAATCGAGAAAGTTCAAAGAAACGCAATTCGTTTTGTATCATCGCGAATTAGGGGAGAGAGTGCCACTGCCATGATAAAGAATTTAGGGTGGACACCATTAAAACAAAGGCGTTCTCCGATGTGGTAGAATCTTCTCAAGGAAATTCAATCATCAACTTTCTGCTCCGAATGCAAAATTATTTATTTGACGTTGACCTATATACGGAGAAACGGTCATTATAATAAAATAAGGGAAACCAGAGCTCGCACGGAAAGGAATATATGTTCGTTTCCTCCACTCCCTATTCGAGATTGGAATAACTGAGAATTATTATGGAGGCGGTTCCATGCACCCTCTGCTAGGAATTTAAGTGTGATTTGCAGAGTGTCAGTGTATATGTAGATGTAGATGTTATTGCTTTGTTCAAAAAAACAATGAGAAGAACTTTAAGATACGACATAACAGCAACAGCAACATGTATGCTTTTCGGTAATTTATTATTTGTTGCTCGAAACTTTCAGCATTCGTATGATTCATTACAGATTCACTTTTTTCTTGTTGTGATTGAGATGAATCATTTCATTTACAAGACCATTCGGAAATTTTCTAAATTTTGAAACAACACATACGCTTAGCTGACAAGCAGGTTCCATTTGACCACAGATCTGTACGATTCCCAATAAGTTGGGTATATGTTGGTCAGCCTATCCTAGGGCTTGGTTACCTACATGTCATGATAAATTGTGAAGCTACTTTGACATTTTATAGTGTTCGATTGTAACTTTGTCTGTGAACTGTTTGATAACGTGTTTGGTCACTTGGCTCCTGTTGGTTACTTTGCAGCTACTTTTATGAAGCGGAATGACGTAACGTCTCTTGTAGCTGTTGAAATAGGCGAAAGCCATTTGCCGTCCAGAAAACCTTTGAAAAGTAACCCTTTTTAACAGTAGTATGTGTGAGTGGAGTGACTTACACATTTTCCTAAGCTTCGATGCTGTTACTTCACATGAACCATGTGCACACGTCATTTTTTGTACAGCCATTCTACATTTTTGTTCGCATCCGAAGTTTACCTATATATTACGGTTGTATTGTAAGCTCATCTAGGCAGCATAAACTATTTATATAAATATTATCAAAAACTTCGAACAGTATTTTATGTGTTGTATGTATCCAATTATTGTTTGCTGTTATTTTGTGTAATGTGTTGAGCATTTATCTCTACAACGCATGGACAGCCTCATGCGTGTATGAAGAAGATGTGTAACTACAAAACAAAAAATTAAGAATAAAAAATAAAAATTTGCAGAATTAGAAAAAACAAATTATAAAACAAAATAGAAAAATCGTAAAAAATAAAACCGTATGAAAAAATAAAATCAAAAGCCGTCGTACAAACATGTGACCTTAGAGTGCTGGTCATGCTTGCATGCTCTTAGGACACAGCATGCAATACTGGACAAGTTCTAACATCCCAGTTCGGTAATCGTAGAGGAGAAAGACTAACAGTGCCCAACTCAAAGAACATGGTAGAAAAGACAATAAAAAAAAACTATACCGGTCCGTTCGTCGTCCGAGTCAACAAAAATATACATCGGTTGGCAAGTTGTGCCGGTCTAATGTCAGAATTGAGATACTGTAAAAGTTGGGACACACGAATGAAAAATGCTCTTACTGTGGCATAAAAAAGGTGAGTACCTCCTGGGCACAGTTAGGGATGCAGAACAAGGAAAATTATCTGTCAGCTTGAGAGAAATTTAAATGGAAACGTCTTGACATATTCACTCTTTTTTGAGTTAACCCTACATGCTCAGGGCAGTGAGCTATCTGAGCTGCAAGGTGTTGGTACACCAGATCTTGCAAAAGTTCCTCATCCTGTGCCAAAATCCAGAATATTCGTCAGCCATACTAAAGAATATATAGTGCGATACGCCTGAAGAGCATACATGTAATTTCTGAGAAAGTTTTTCCTCAGGGACAAAATTCTTGGGGCTGGATTTGCTGCTGTTGGAATGAAGAAACATTTTATTCTTTATTTTTTTGGGTGAGGGAGTTGATTTTTTTCCTCGAAGTGACAATTTCTCCCCAAGCCCACAACCTGTTAATTGTACGGTAAGAGACGTAAGAACAAACTTATGAGCTTATAGTGAGTGGGATGTATCTACAATAGGAAGTGTCCAAGATACGTGTTTGCTTGTACGAGTATTTAGGATGTATCGCCGAGTGGGGATGCATGCATCCTAAACTTCAATGACCAGTTGTATCATACCGCACGACAAGGCAAATGCCTTTCTTGTAGACACGATGACATGTTTCGTGTTATATGACATCTTGTACGATGTTACTTGACTTGACATGATACATTATATTACATGGCAAGTGTACTAATACTAACAAGCAAAAAATTACGAGCATGTCAAGATATTTTGATTTAAATCTCTCTGAATGTGCCAGAAAAAGTAGAAAAGTTAGTTCCCTTTTTTTACATCCTTAAGTCTGCACAGGCCTAACTTGCCTTTTTTGTACTATGATAGCATTTTTCATTCTGGCATTGTTATGTAAGATATAGTTCAGTCTTCCAGTCTTCCACCATTCGTTCATGTATAATGTTTATGTAGCCCCTCTCGGATGCAAGCAACTAAAGTCAACATGTAAGAATAACAGGTACACGTATTTTCTTAACCCTTAAACTACTGTTTCATGAATAATGTATGCTGTTACATCATAATATCCCCATTTCTAGTCTGGAACCGCGTGATCGCCACAGACGCAGGTTCAAATCCTGCTTCGGGCATGGATGTTTGTGATGTCCTTAGGTTAGTTAGGTTTAAGTAGTTCTAAGTTCTAGGGGACTGATGACCTCAGAAGGTAAGTCCCATAGTGCTCAGAGCCATTTGAACCATTTGATCCCATTGCTAGTCTATTTTATAATTCACTTGATGGGTTTTGTAGATTTTTAGTTTATAAGTCTACAATCCGGATGACTGAGGGATCTCGCTTTATAATATCAACCAAAACGATGTTGCAGCGCTGGTAATGCTAAAGACTGAAAGCAAGGGGAAACTAGACACGTAATTCTTCCCGAGGGTACGGAGATTTACTGTATTGTTTAATGATGATGGCATCAGCTTGGGTAGAAAATTCTGTAAATAAAATAGTCCCCCATTCGGATACTCAGGAGAGGACTACTCAAGAAGATAACGACACCAGGAAATACAAAACTGGCGTTCTACAGATTGGAGAGTGCTATGTCAGATCTCTTAGTAGGGGGAGGTAGATTACAAAAGCTATAAAGGGAAACGTAGCGACTACAGTTAGATATTGTGAGAATAAGTGAAGATTGTTGACAAGTGGAACAGGACTTTCGGACAATTTAATACAAGATTGTAGATAAAAAATCAAGCAGGGGTAATGCAGGAGTCAGCTTAATAATGAATAAGAAAATAGGAATGCTGATAGGCAACTGTGAACAGTGTAGTGAAGCATTATTGTAACCAAGATATCAAGATAGATACGAAGCCTACACCCACCATAGTAGCACAAATTTATGTTGCACATGGTGAAGAAATCGCAGAAATATACGATGAGATAAAAGAAATTGTTCAGATAGATTAGGGAAACGAAAATTTCGTCATTGGAATTCGATAGCAAGAAAAGGAAGAGAACGAAAACTTGTAAGTGAATATGGACTGGGGAAAAGGAACGAAAGAGGAAGCCGCCTGGTAGAATTTTTCGCATATCACAATTCATTTATCACCAAGACCTGGTTAGAGAATCGTTAAGAGACCTCGAGACACCAGGAGGTATCAGATTCGTTATACGATAGCAAGACAGAGGTTTAGGAATTAGATATTAAATAACAGCATATTTCCAGGGGCAGGTACGGACTCTGACCACAATTGACTTGCTATTAACTGTTAATTAAAACTGAAGAAGTTGCAAAAAGGTAGGAAATTAAGGAGATGGGACCTGGATAAGGTGAAAGAGCCAAACTGGTACATCTCCCTAATATCGTGAAGGGCCCCCGCGAGCACGCAGAAGTGCCGAAACACGATATGGCATGGACTCGACTGATGTCTAAAGTAGTGCTAGAGGAAAAAGACACCATGAATCCTTCAGGGCTGTCCATAAATCCGTAAGAGTACGAAGGCGTGGAAATCTCTTCTGAACAGCACGTTGAAAAGCATACAAGCTATGCTCAATAGCGTTTATGTCTGGCGAGTTTGGTGGCCATCGGAAGCGATTCAACTGACAAGAGAGTTTATTCAGACATTCTGTAGCAATTCTGGGCGTGTGGGGCTTCACATTGCACTGTTTGAATTGCACAGTGAACATGAGCGGATACAGGTGATCAGACATGATGCATACGTACGTGTCACCTGACATAGTCGTATCTAGACATATCAGGGGTTCCGTATCACTCCAACTGCACTCGTCCACACCATTACAGAGTTTCCACCAGCTTGAACAGTAGCCCATGCAGGGCCCATCGATTCATGAGGTTGTTTCCAAACCCGTACACGTTTATCCGCTCGATACAATTTGAAACAAGTTCCCAGTCATCTACAGTCCAATGTTAGTGTTGATGGGCTCAGGCGAGGTGTAAAGCGTTCTGTCGTACAGTCTTAAGGATACACGAGTGGCCTTTGGCTCCTGAAAGCCGATATCGATGATGTTTCGTTGAATGGTTCGCACACTGACACTTGCTGATGGCCCAGCATTGAAATCGGCAGCAATTTGCGGAAGGGTTGCACTTCTGTCGCGTTGAACGGTTCTCTTCAGTCGTTGTGGGTCCTGTTCTTGCAGGATCTTTTCCCGGCTGTAGCGATGTCGGAGATTTGATTTTGTACCGTATTCCTGATATTCACGGTACACTCGTGAAATTGCCATACGGGAAAGTCTCCACTTCTTCGCTACCTCGGAGATGCTGCGTCCCATCGCACGTGCGTCGACTGTAACACTACGTTCAAACTCACTTAAATCTTGGTAACCTTTAGAAAAATTATACACGACTGTGCTTAAACTGATACACAATATTTTTTTTTAGCGCAACGCAATCTGACTTTCAAAAATCCCTACAAAAGAATGGCCCTGACTAACATTAACCTATGCGTTTCACAAATCGCTTACCTCACAAAAATCTTGGTTACTCGAACTACTGCAATACAGCAGGCGACATTACTGCCAGCTAAATAAAAGATTCAAACTATGGAAGGCACTAACTATTGATAGGGATATTTAGCAAATGAAAGATATTAATAGAGAACAAACAATGTATTTACCTTAATATCATATATATATATATATATATATATATATATATATATATATATATATATATATATATATATATATATATAGCAGTTCATGACAAATTTCAAAACTCCGCCATCTCTCTCCCCACATCCACCACTGCTGGCGGCTGACCTCCAACTGCGCAACGCTACGTGCTGTTCACAGCCAGCTGCCTAACACTACAATGGCGAGTATTACAACAATGCAAAGCAGCCACAGACTGCACACAGCACAGCCAGTGATTTTCATACAGAGGTGGCGTTACCAATAAAAAAACCTAAACAGCCTACTTACATAGCCCCCATGCTCCCCACAAAAAATTCTTACAAATTGTTTTGGGCACTGGCCAATAATGATTTGATAAAATTTTTCATAATAACAATAACAAAGAAATTAAAGGCACACACTTATTGATACAATGTTGGTCAAAAGCTAAAATTTTCTCACAGTCCATAAAGACAGTCCTGATCTTTCATCACAGTAACATTGCAGTGTTTTTCTCAAAGTCTGAGCGGTCAAAGAAAATGCACACGGAAGTAGTGGATTTCCATGCTGTCTTGAAGAAGCAGTGTTATCCTCCCAACGGAAAAACAGTGTTTACTCTTGACATGCAGACAGGTAATGGGCCACAACAGATCATACCCACAGCAGAGTCAATCGAAGTTGAAGAATATTGGTAGGTAGGTCATCACAGAGCAGACCCGCTGTAGTCCTGCTGGAGTGTATGGTATTGGTGGGTCACCAAAGGTGCAGACCCACTGCAGTCCTTGTAGAAATAATGGTATTTGTGGGCCATCAAAGATGCAGACCCACTGTAGTCCTTGTAGAGATGGCCAGCAGCCATCTGTTGCGACTGTGCAGGTGCACAATCACCATCGAAGAGTCTTGCGGAGAATATAGCAAGTACATAAACCACCACATATCCACTCACAAAAAATTTGTTTGAAATGTCCTTAGAACCAGCAATGTTGTTAACCAGTCCCTTGCTGAATTATTAACACACGTGCAAACACTATCAGTCCGTACTTCTCACATATTGTCCATATACTATGACCAACAGAAACGTGTGCAGTGAAATGTAACTTACAAGTTACTTAATTTGATGAACTGTGTCAATTACAATTTTATAACATAAGAATACAATTACAAAGGTACAAAATACATAATTAAAGAACATAACAATACAGATAACATTTGTGGTACAGGCTTTACAAAAGAATCGAACTAACATATACATCAGTGTTACAGGAATTATGACAATAGTAAATACATAAAAGATCAGAATAACTATCGAAACATTAACTTCACACATGAGCATGAAAACAAAACAGAATAAATAATGTCTAAACATCTTTACAAAGTAAATAACACAGTATTAAGGAAATTCTACAACAGAACAACATCAGCTAAACACATAAAGATAGGAAAAACACAAATATACAAGAGTACACAAACACATAGTAGGATAACACAAGGAAAGGACAGGGTTTCTTTTACTGCAGTATTTTGCAAACAAAACTTTCTTTACTTCTCAGAGATCTCCCTTCGTTCTTCATTATTTCCAAAAAGTCCTATCTATTCCTGCTTTCTGTACTTTTTTCGTATGACTTCTCAATGCATTTCATCGCAACTCATTCTCTTATATAGTCTACCCCTGTTAAGCTAACTTAAATCTACTGAGCTCTGATGCTAAACTAAGGCAATGCAGCAGCACAAAACAATTAACACAAACAACAATGATCAAAAATACAAAAGGCAAAGCAAGCAGCATAAACTGCAACTAATATAAGGCAATGAGCAGCAAACATGAAAAATAAATCAGTAGTAAACTGGCTTAGCAGAGTAACACAAATTAAAATTCAGTAGCACTATGGCTGGCAAACAGCAGAAGCAAAATTAAATCTAAACATGACAAAGCTCAAGCAGAAAAAATATTACACTAAAAATGGCCATGTCTAATATCTATGTCACATCTTAACACTAGAGTGATGCATCACGAGAACTTACACTAGCAGATAAGTTTCCAAATCGTAAAGAAATTATTTATGTAATTCCTGTGAAGGGAAATGTCTATTTATGTGCCCTCGTTTTCTTGGAAGTAGATCATAAATTTCTTATTGACTGGATCTGTAGGCATAAAATAACTATATTAGTACATATATTAAATTTTATTTTAACCAATGCAGCAGTGAAGCTAGAAACTAGATGTTAAACAAAATGAGCAATTATGTATATATAAAGCAACATATGAAACGTCATTCACTAGGCAAATGGCGTCTCCAAAGGCAAAAAATTCTCTCAACTAGAATGACAATAGATGTAAAATGTTTCTCATCATTTCATTAGGCATTTCAGTAAAAATCATAAATTAAGAGCTCCACTGTGTAATCATATGTTTTCAAGCTCGACCATGTCGTTTTTGCGATGCATTCTACAAAGGAACATCAATAGCGAGGAAAATGGCCTCCCTTTTTTTTTCTGAACCGGTGCCTCTGAAAGGGGCACACGCTAATGGTTTTTTTTCAGGCGACTGTTGTACAGCTGGGTGCCCACGACGCATTACGTGCAGGTGGTCACTTAACTTTCTTACCGAAATATTTACGACACCAGTTTCCGCTACAGTGACAGTCTCATATGAAAATTTCACAGGTCGAAAATTTACGTTACAAATGTGTAGAAACAAAATCCTATGAATATAACAGTGTGCAAAAAATTTTCGCCTGCATTGTGATACATTCACGCATTTACACACATTTCATAATTCTAAACAACGATTCTTGGTTTCCGACATTCTTTTCCACAAATCAGAGTCCCTAACCACTACTCAGTAGAGGTGGCAAAAAATAACGTAACTGATAGAAATAACCGGTTACTGAGAAGTAACGGTTACTGCGATAACCGTTCCTCTGATTCTGGCAGTTATTTCAATAACTGTTTAGTGTCAACAGTGCCTCGCGCCATCTGTTGACCGAAGATCGTACTGCCCATTTGGAAGGCATTCTATAGACCATGGGAATAACTGTGAGACTGCGCGCCATCTGTTGATAAGAACTGTGTACTATTTCGTGGGCCTTCGTTACTTTTAGCATAAACAATTAAATAAAGTTAATGTCCGAGCCGTGGCTGATAGGAGCTCCAGTACAGGCATTAAGAAGTACGGTCGTTCCCTTAAGCCACCGCCTTACGTGTTAATTTAGCTTGGACGGGTAGTAGAAGGAAAGTTACTAAGGAATTCGAGCGACTATGGAAATAACTGTCAGAGCCGGTATTCTCCTCTGGCAGTTATCGTTATTGGCTCGTAGTTCTAGTTCTCTGGTAGTTATCGGGCTACCACCACAGATAACAAGGAAGCTGGTAACGGAATAACTGTGTGTCTAGACGTTCCTGACTCGGTGACTCCAGTTAAAGGTCGTAGTTCCAGGTGATATTTCCAGAGAGGATAGTAACTGGAGCGAACAAATATTTTCGTACTGCTACGGAAATAGCCGCTGGCCATCGCGAATGACCAATAACATGTCAGAAAGTATAACATAATACAGTGGAATATAATAATTATTATCCTCATCATTTCTCAGGAGATTGTCAAAATACGTGAAT
Organism: Schistocerca serialis cubense; assembly: GCF_023864345.2. NCBI lineage: Eukaryota > Metazoa > Arthropoda > Insecta > Orthoptera > Acrididae > Schistocerca > Schistocerca serialis. The sequence continues at coordinate 46,343,960 of NC_064638.1, read as the reverse complement.
ATATCACAGTAACTGCTAATATTTACAGAATTGGTACACTGACAGAATAAAACACAGTTACGTACTTTTAATAAATTTATCGTAAACAGAATACCCGATCTTGACTGTTGCAACCAAGTGCTGTCAAAACTGAAAAATAGCAGAATTTTTACCTAAGCTGGCCTATCAGTCTCTGTTACGATATTCAGCTACAGAGTAGAAGGAGGGGTCACTGGAAGCGTCTGATTCCACCCGTCTGCTTCGACGTAAAGGTGTTGTGGTGTGTGAATGTCATTATGGCACGAGTTGGTTTTTGTGTGTGTGTGTGGGGGGGGGGGGGGCTGTCAATCTAGGTTGCAGTGCCGGAATTTGCTGGTGGTAATTTTTTTTTTTTTCTAGCTGTGATGTTTTGTGTATTTATGAAGTATTGAATGTGATTTAATTTATGTAGGGATGATTGATTTGTGGACTTTTGGGATTGTGGTTTTATTTTTCGCAGTTGTAGGTGTTGGTTTTTTGGCATCAGTAGCTGTGGTGGACCTATATAGGTCACCGGATAATGACCGATTCCCATTTTCATAATTGTGTGTGTTGATGTTTTAGTATCGTCATCTGAGGTTGACCTATGTAGGTCAAGGGAAATGTCTGATTCCAATTTTCATACTTTTAGTTGTGGGTATTGGTGTTTTGGTATGGTCACCTATAGTTGACCTATATTGTTCAAGGGAAGTGTCCGATTCCTGCAGATTTTTGTTGGTGTAGCAGAATGCTGTATTTTTTTGCTTTTTGTTCTTCATTTTGTGTTTTTGGATCATGGTGTGTTTTTTTTACTAGCTTTTCCTCACCCTAAAACCCCCAACTTCCCGCAGTTGTCCCATTGGTTTGATTGTATTTTTGGTGGGAAATGTTATTGTATTATTAATATGTATCTTCGTGTTTGTTGCCATGTGTATGTAGTGACGTCATAGACACACTTAAAATAGACATTTCCAGCATATTGATGATGGGTGGAATCAGACACTTATGTATCGAATAGTCATTCAAACACACTGTAAATCGTGCCTTATCTGAAACCAAGTTTTTAATGGTTGCTGACTTGCTGGCAGCTTATTGAAAATGCATGTTCCTGAATATTGGACCCCTTTTGGACCAAGGTAAGTAATTTTAGGTCTTTATGTAGATTGCTGTTCCCATTTCTAGTACTGATATTATGTATTAAGCTATTGGTTGGAAATACTTGTAACAAATTTCATTAAGGAATAAACATACTAGGAAGCAGTGGTTAGAATACAAAGTTCCTTGAACAGGTTCCTACATGATGTTCTTGAATTGATACCACAAACGATTTTTATTACACGCTTTTACATGCGAAAAACTTTTGCTACGTTTGATTAGTTACCACAGAAAATGTTCCCTTATGAAATAATAGAATGAAAAAATGTGGTATGCCCTTCCCAACTGAATTTATTATCGAGTTGTAGTCCCAGAAATGTAACACTGTCAACCTTTTCGATCTGCATGTCTTCATATGTTATAAACATGCTGTCGCTGGAGAAATCGAGCAGTTTGCAAATCTGACATAAAACTTGGATTAGCGTACTCACACTTTCCCCAATAGGACTAGCTTTTACAGCACAGGAGTAAACGAATCTGTCACATTACGTATATTTTTTGTTGTATTACAAGGCTGTACACTTTATTCTATTATGTGAACAGCACAAGAAATTATGCTTGGAATTTAACCTACAGTACTCAGTTTACATATTACTTCATACTTAAAAACGCACGTTGTTACCATTTTACTTAAACAGTGCTTTGGCGAAGTTCCGCGCACTTTCTGTCGCAGCTGCGAAGATAATATTTCTAATAGCGACCGATAACCTACAAACATATAATCTGAAACACTAATAATCGTTCTAACGTCAACTAAAATGTACCCGGAGTTAATAAGCTGAGGTTATGACACGATTCATACGACATTCCTGCTATTTCACACTACTCGCAGTTATACTGATAACTAAACTGATGGATTCCAACTATGCCGTTATTTAACTGTCGGAGTTATCGGTATTCGCTAGCGAAAAATAACTTGGCAGTTATTAATAACCGTTAACGATAACGGTTATCAAAGAATAACTGGAACTGTGATAACGGTTACTCCATAATAACCGTTTGGCCCACCTCTACTACTCAGTATTCCTTACCTCATTATACATATACATATTCGTCGACACTTCTTCAATATTTCATCTTAAGAAATACGTAGCATAATCAAATTCCTCATATAGCATCAGCTTATTTATCATAAACATACCTCAGCAGCATAATACACATCGTCATCCTAAAAATAACATCATAACACCTCAGTCAAATCTCAAAAACGTCATAGCTTTTTGCAATAGTTTCAAAACTTAAAAAAAATTCTCTGCTCATGTCAGTAGTGTCATTTACCTCAAACGTACTTTAAAAATCATGCTCCCTTGCCAAATACATCATTCAAAGCTCTCATGGTATCACAATGGGTCCGAAAAAAATATGAACAGTTCACAAAGTACAGACAAAATACAATTTCACAAGTGTGAAGTTACCCAACGGTGTAATTGCGTAAACATGTGTCACTGAAGTAGTAAAAAAAGTTTCTTTCTCTGTTAAATGATCAGATAGCTGTGTAATTCTGTGTTAGAGAAATATGGTACCGATGTGTAAAGTTGTATAAGCAAATACCATATTAGCTAGGGCTCCTTGTGCTTGCCAAACACATGATACACAAAGTAAGCGTGTACCCCCCTGAGGATCAATGTAATTATACCCTCAGGTGTTACAGATTACAGCTATGGAATGAAGTGTATCACGGAAAATCTTCGTATCATTGTACTTCAAATATCTTTAAAAATAAATGTTTTAAGTACAAAATTAATCACTCAAATGCGTGTCCTGTAGCGCTAAATGTGCGTCTTGCTGTAAGATAATTCTGTGGAAGTGTCGTAATTATCGTCCTCCGAAAGCTAAGTTCTGCAGAAGTCAATGTACTTACCCCATCATAAACGAAAGTGAAATGCTTTGTGTATAGATATCGTAGTTATTACGTACATTACTGTGATCAAGAAAGTACTATACTGTAAAGTATTGTTGTGCTACGAAAAAGGTCCTCACATTGTAGCTTACTACTAAAACATGTTTTGCTTTCCAGAAGAATTCAGAAAAACTGTGCGGATATAAAACAGATACACCGCAAAAACAACATTGTAAATTGTCACTCATTAGTAGCGTTGTGATATAATCGTGTATCTGTCAAAGAAACCAAATGCTAAGTCATCATTAATTCCACAGAAGTTACTTTAAATCCAGAATGTATTTTCAAGTAAACCAAAATGTTGCATTAAAATCTCATTAGCAGTACTGGTAAATGTTCTAAGTATGTGAGCCTTATAGCCGTTACGTAATCATGCAACTAACAAGCAAGAATGTACACACACAATAACACTGTGTAGTCTGTTCACAATAACAATGCATTCGTAATTTCTGTTTAAATAAGTTCTCTTGGTTCTTGACTGGATATTTAACTTCAAACATTGTTGCATATTAACAGATTCTAAGTCTGACAAAGCATACTAGTAATGTAAAGTGAAAAGTTATATGGCAAAGATAAAGTTAAAAAGCAGATTATCTTTCAATAAACGGTTTTACATGTGAAATGTGGTGTAAACCTTTACTCTTCCTAGTATGCAGAGTTTCAACTTCAACGCAATTATCATGTGGTATACGTCGGATTCTGTAAGGTCCATTGTAAACTAGAAAGAATTTGTGACTCAAGTATTTCTTCTTATGTGACAATGAATGAGCTTTATTGAGAACTTTCTGACCAATATACAATTTCTTTGCATTTGCTTTACCGTGTAGTTTTCTCCTTTTGTCTGCTGCAGATTTTATATTTTTAAGAGCCTAATCAATTACATCTTTGTGTCGAAGTTTACGTGTATTCGGGAAAGGTACAAGCTCTCTGCTTCTGTTCGGTGGTTCTTCATTCTTTAGTACAAGAGTAGGTGGTAAAGCAGTGGAATCATGAGGCATTTCATTCAGCACGTTTTGAAGTAAGTGTAAATATCTGTCCCAATGCTGATGCTTTCTGTGTCAATAAAGTCTGCAAAGCTTATTGATCTCATTCATAATCCGTTCAGAGGGGTTACAATGTGGTGAGTACAATGAAATAAAAACAGGTTTGATTTTATGGTTGCGAAGCATGCGTGACCAAACAGCAGATCTGAATTGCAGTCCGTTATCTGAAATGACTTTACTAACGTGTCCAACTTCACGTAAGAAATTTTTAACAAAGGCGGTGGATACAGACCGTCCAGTGGCTTTACGTAACGGAGTGAAAGAAACAAATTTTGAAGTAAGTTCAACAGCGACTAGAACGTACGAAAATCCATTAGATGTTCTGACAAGCGGTCCCAAGAGATCAACAGCAGCAAATTATTTTAATTTAGAAGGAATAATAGGAAACAATGGAGCACGATGTGAGACAGTAGATGGTTTCGCCTTTTGACAAAGTTTACAAATAGACAAGACTCTTCGAATTATCTTTTCCATATTGTTAAAATAACAAGTCGTTCGAAGAATATGATAAAATTTTCGTGGACCAAAATGTGCGTTGCTGAAATGAATGTACCAAATGAGCTTATTAACAAAATCGTCTGGAATGCAAAGTACCCATAGCTTGTCATCAACAGTGCAGCGTTTGAAGAGTATGTTGTTTCTAACCAGGTAATAATGCCGAATCTGTGTGTGTGACTTTTCATTCCATTTGCTCTTGATGCCTTTTCAAATCGGATCTTTATCTTGTTCATGAGCAATGTCCTTTATAGATGTGGTAATGAAGTTTTCAAAGGCGACTTTCTGAATGTAAAGAATACTGAAATTTTTCTCGAGGTTGCCTTCTGTGTTACTTTTCTCAAGCCCAATTGGTGCGCGTGACAGTGCGTCCGCAACAATGTTCTCCTTGCCGGGAATGTAGACTATTGTGAAGCGGAATTCTTGCAGAAACAATGCCCAACGTTTTAATCTGTCATGATTTAATTTTGAGGACATAAGAAATTGTAATGCACGATGATCACTGTATAGTTTTACGTGCTTACCAGAAAGAAAGAAACGGAATTTGTTAAATGCCCAAACGATAGCTAAAGCTTCTAATTCAGTAACGGAATAATTTTTTTCAGATTTTGTTAGCACTCGGATAGCAAAAGCAATGGTTTTCTGAATAGTAGTGTCGTTTTCTGTGGCTTCTTGAAATAAATTGGCACCCAGACCGACTTTAGAACAATCCGTGCTAAGGCAGAAATCTTGTGACAGATCTGGATGTGCTAGTATTGGCGCGTTAAGTAGCGATTCTTTCAAAGAATTGAATTCCAACTGTGCTTGTTCGTCCCAGTTCCAAATAGTATTTTTTCCAGTGAGAGAACAAAGTTTTGGTGTAACAAGAATTTGCATATTCAGAAAACGACGGTAAAAATTTACGAGACCTAGAAAACTGCGGACTTGTCTTTTTGTGGATGGAACTGGAATGGCTCTGATTTTTTCTAACTTCAGGATCCGGCTGAATGCCTTCAGAAGAAATAATATGTCCCAAAAACCTCACCTTTGACCTACCGAATTCAGACTTTTCCAAGTTAACTGTAATTCCTGATTCTGCAAAAATACGTAACAAACTGTTGAGGATGCGATTATGTTGTTCCCATGAAGCTTCTGCTATTAGAATATCGTCCACATATAAGGTGATGTGACGTTTTAAGAACTCAGGTAATATGGAATTTAGCCCGCGAATGAATGCTGCTGAAGAAATGTTCAAACCAAAAGAAAGTTTCAGAAACTGATAACAAACGCCGAAACAAAGGAAAGCTGTGTATGTTCTACATTCTGGATGAAGTTCGATCTGATAAAAGCTGGATCTGAGATCAATGGAAGACAACACGTTTACATCATTAAAATTTTGAAGAAATTCTTCCAACGTTTGCGGCCTGTCTGTTTCAGGAATAATGATAGTATTGATTTGTCTCGAATCTAAGACAAGCCTGATCGATCCATTTTTCTTCTCAACAACATGTAATGGATTGTTGTATGAGCTTACTGCAGGCTCAATAATGCCCTCGTCAAGCATAGATTATATTTCTGTTCTAACACGGTCCCTATAATGTGCTGGAATTACATATGGTCTAACGCAAAATTTAGTATGCTCACAAACACGAAATTGGTATTGAAACCCTTGATTGTTCCTGTTTTGTGAATAAAAACTGTGGAATGTGCTTGTAAAATCTCAAAAAGGTCCTGCCTATCAGTGTCATTACAATTCTCAATTGTTTGAATTTTATTCTGAATTAACTCATTAGTATCAAATATGTCGTCGATATCATCCCTGTCAGTACTTGCAGAGTGATTGTTAGTGTCTAGTTCCGTAGAAAATTCCGAACTGTTGCCTAACAGAAGGTAAAGCCGATTAATTTCCTCTTCATGGTTTGAGAGCTAATCTTCAAATTTCAAAGCTATTGCCTTACCTTCTTTCTCTACACTTATTTCAGCATCGTGAAAGCTTAAGATTGCTTCGTATTCATTCTAAAAGTCTACTCCCAATATAATTTCCGTCGACAATAATGGAACAATAAGAAAGATCATAGAGAAGCTGTGGCTTTGGCAGAAGAATTCTAAATTGGTTTGTTGGCGTACATCTACACTTTTACCAAAGATTGCACCTTGTAATTTAATCTTACGTAACGGAAGTGTGGGGCAATCGTTCGATTTGTTACATTTGCTTAAGGCTGTTTCACTAATTACTGAAATGGGACTGCCAGAGTCAAGTACTGCCGTAAATTTTACGTCATTTACTGTAATGTAATCACAGGATATGCAATGTTGTTATGTTTTACGTCGTGTTCCTGGAGTAAGATGTCCCTAATGTCTTCCATTTTTACGTAATTACCAGCTCTGGCAGCTGCTTCGTTAGTTTCATACGTACTTTTTGTGGCTGCCAGCGGTATGAGTCATTGCCTATTGTCTCTTTGTTGGCGAGCGTCGTTATTGGGGTTTAGAGACCTAACTTCTACAAATTCACCTTGACGAGAGGGCCCTGCTCTGTTTGAATCCCACCAGTTCTGATGCAATTCAGGTCTGTCGTTACGATCATATCGTCTGTCGTCATGTCGGTAGATGCCATAGTTTCTTTCTTGTCGGTCACGTGGTGGAGAATTTCTCCCTGAATCGTAACTGCGCACTGGACCGTTGCGTCTAAAGTTATTCTGTCACCCTTGATAATAATTATTTTGGTTCCCAAATTGTCTGTTTCTCTGATTGTCTCTGTGATAGTCATTACCACGGAGAGGTGATCTTTCCCTGTAATTATTACTACTCTGCCAACGTTTGTCATACGGGTGGTGTCTATTTTGGTCACGATCTACGTTGAAAGAATAGACCTGTCGTGTTCAGTTATTGTTTCTGTCGTCACGGAATTGTGACGGATGTGACCTGTAGTGATTGTTTTCCTGTTTTCGCATCCCGCGACTGTCTGTGTCAATTTCTAATTCTTGTAAGAGTCCCTGAAAAGCTTCTATGTCGTCTTTGCAACGTCCTGCTAAAATAATATGTCGGAAATGTTCAGGCCGTTTGATTAGGCAAATACGGATGAGTTTTGAGGGACTGTATGGGTTTGACAGGTACTGATTCTTGTGCAACATGTCTTCAAAATATTTCACAAGACTGGAAAATTCAGATTGTTCGAAATGTTTCATCATTATGATGCTATGTTTTACTCGGTCTTGTGTAGCTTGAGACCAATATGCTGAGAGGAAGGCATGATAAAAATCTCCTTCATGTGACAATCGTGAAAGACCGATCACATTCTTACAGCTGGATCATTCTCCAATTAGCCACACATAAATTCTAACCTGTGCTCCAATGACCAGTTGTGAGGAAAACAATGAGAGAATTGATGAAGCCACGCTTGTGGATAAATGTCGTTGGCAGAATTCTTAAACGTTTTGAATGTACGTGTAGTAATGAACAGCTTATAGTCAAAATCATCGTGTCGGCGAGTAGCATATCGGTCATTGTTACGTCGTGTCGGCGGTTCCATCTCAAAATCCAATGCACCTTGCCAATTTCTTTCATAATTTCCGAAGTGTCTTGTGTTATTATTTTGTGGTTCTTCCGTATTTCTATGTCCCTCTTCCCGTGTCAGAGCGCGAGTGTCCTCTGAAATACGTAATTCTTGTATTACCTGTGTCAGCTGATCTTGTACTTCCCGGATTTCTCTTTGGTGTTGCGTATTAATTTGATTCAGATTTTGTTTCAGTTTCCTAATTTGTTCACTCTCTTCTGTGTCATTAAAGACTACAGATTTTGTGCCATTCAGATTATCATCTACCTTCGTAGATAAATTAGTGAACTGATCCCGAAAGTTCGGCTACTTTCTCCGATAGTGTACTTATTTCCTCAGTGTGTTTTTCTGAACCAAGTTTCAGAGTATCTACTGTGTCCTTTAAGTTTTCCTGAGTTTTTGCAAGTTCTGTAACCGAATCGGTAGATGCAACTGAGTCAAATTTAGCTTCCAAGGTCTCATGATTTTCATGAACAATAGTTTGCAGTTCCTTTATGGCTGCTTCATGATTCTGTAATGCATTTTCATGTCGCGAAAAATAGGTTAAAAATGCTCACAAATTTGAGCTTTTTCGTCATTACAGACTTTTTGACATTTCGATTCAATGTTATGTAACTCAGTAGTTAAATCTTCACGTGTTTGTTCAAGAGTTTGTTCCAATGAGTCTAACTTTTGAAGCTGTTGCTGTGTTTGTCTCTGATTTTGTTCCATCGTGTCTAACTTTTGAAGATTTTGTTCCATTGTGTCTAACTTTTGAAGATTTTGTCCCATTTGTTTCTGATTTTGTTGAAGCGTTGTGTCTAACTTTTGTAGCCTTTGTCCCATTTGTTGCATTAACTGTAATAACAATGTACTGGTGTCTGAAACATGTTCCACAGTGCTTTTCGGCAGTGAAGTTGCACCGGCAACATTTACATTTTGACAAGCAGAAAATGTGTCTTGACTTATTTGCGAAAACGGTGAGGACCCAAAACGTGAATCTACAGTATTTGCTAAATTGTGTCCTGTCATTTCGGATGCCTGAGGCGAGCTGTTGCCGAGCGATCGATCGATAATGCTTCCCTGTTCACTAATTGTTTCACTGCCTACGCCATTGTTTGCCGCCCGCTCCATTTCCCTATGCCCAATTACCAAATTACTACTTTGAACATTAGTTAATTCATTACACGGTGGCGCTAACACACTGCTTTCGTCTTCGCTGTCATTTCTCAGTTTACTTTGGAGCCTAGTGTTACGTTTTTCACACGCCATTATTGTCACAATATTTCACACAATAACACAGAAAAGCACAATTTGAAGAGCAAAAATAAGAGAACACATTAACATAGCACTGAAAAAATATCTAGTTAATTGCTGAGAAATACTTGGTGTAAAACTGCATGCATGCTACAACTGTTTTACTGTACCACAATGAAAGACTGCAAATACAAACGAGATTCTCTCTACAATTACGCGCTAGCAATAAACAAAATCTACGCTAATTACACAAACTACATGGAAAAAAACAGAAAATTCCAGTGAGGTATCCTCGGCTAAGGGTCGACATATGAAACGTCCCCTTAGAAAAATTATACACGACTGTGCTTAAACTGATACACAATATTTTTTTTAGCGCAATGCAATCTGACTTTCAAAAATCCCTACAAAGGAATGGCCCTGACTAATATTAACCTATGCGTTTCACAAATCGCTTACCTCACAAAAATCTTGGTTACTCGAACTACTGCAATAGAGGTGGCGCCACTACTGCCAGCTAAATAAAAGATTCAAACTATGGAAGGCACTAACTATTGACAGGGATATTTATTTAGCGTATGGCATTTAGACACAATTGTTATTACAATCAATATGCAAAATTGTAATAATTTGGCATTAGATATTCTTACAGTTATTACAATAGTTATACAGAATTATACAAAATTATACAAAATTACACATAATACACATGTTACAGTAGTTATACAAAGTTATAGTAGTTTGGAAGTAATTACAAACAAACATCTAATGAGTTAATATATGCAATTGATTCTGGAGTCGCCATCAGGAAATCTTCTGGAGTCCCATCATAGGCTGTCCTGGGGCAGTCTTCTATTATGTGCTGGATAGTTTGATTTTCTCCACATTGACATAGCGGCGATTCTGTCATGCCCCACTGGTAGAGGGAATAGGCGCATCTGCCATGTTTAGTTCTAATTCTATTTAAAGTTGCCCAGGTTTTGCGTGATAAGTCAAAACCTGGAGGCTTCTGGGAGATACATGGAAGTTTGCTGATGTTCTTTAAGGACCATTCTTGGTGCCAGGCGCTGGTTATGTTGAATTCTTCCTCTGTTGCAGATGTGGCTATTGCGGTTCTGATGGGTGACCTTCTGGAGCGGAGGCGGCTTTGGGTGGCATCTTCAAAATTCTCATGGATGGGTAGATTCCGATTGCTCATTATCTTTTTGTACTCTCTTATAAGAGCGTTTGTGCGGCGTAGGTTAGGGGGTGGTATGTGGCTTAGTACTGGGAGCCATTCCACGGGTGTAGTCTTTATTACACCAGCGATCATTCTCATTGTGTTATAGAGCTGTGCATCGATTCTATGGGTGTGGGGGCTGTTTAGCCATACCGGCGCACAATATTTGGCAGCTGAGAAGACGAGACTTAAGGCTGATGTCCGTAACGTAGTAGCTGCCGCTCCCCATGTCGTTCCACAGAGCTTCTGTATAATGTTATTCCTTGTTTTTAGTTTCTCTGCTGTTTTCATTAGGTGACCTTTGAAAGAGAGTGTTCTATCAAGGGTCACACCTAGGTACTTTGGGGTTTTATTGTGGGTAAGCCATGTGGTCTCGAATTTTATTCTGAGCTCCCTCTTAGCCGCTTTATTGTTTAGGTGAAAACATGATACTTCTGTTTTGTTGGCGTTAAGTTGCAGGTGCCATTTTCGGAAATATTCTCCCATCTTCTCCAAGTCAGCTGTTAGGGTCTCCTCTGCCCCTTCAAATGACTGACTTCTAGTTGCAAGGACCCAGTCATCGGCGTAGCCAAACTTCTTTGATCTTGTTTCCGGTATGTCTGCAATGTAGAGATTGAAGAGGAGTGGTGCAAGCACCGATCCTTGAGGAAGGCCATTTTTTAATTTCCTCAGTGAACTTATATCTGAACCCATGGTGACTGGGATCGTTCTGTCATTCAGCATGTTGTTTAGTAGGCGAGCTGTTAGTTTACATGGGATTATGCGGAGGAACTTATAAATCATGCCTTCTCTCCAGACTGTGTCGTAGGCAGCTGACAGGTCTATGAATGCTGCAGAGGTTTTAAGCTTTCTTTGGAACCCAGCTTCAATGTACGTCGTGAGTGAGAGAACTTGATCGACACAGCTGCGGTTTGGTCTGAAACCTGCTTGTTCGATTGGTATAGCATTGAGTATTTTCTGGCAGATTCTATTGTAGATGAGCCTTTCTAACAATTTATATATTGCTGACAGTAGTGCTATGGGCCTGTAGCTCTTCGGTGAGTTTGTTGGTTTCCCTGGTTTTAAGATGGCTATTATTTTCGATCTTTTGAGGTCACTAGGCACATTACCGGTTTGGATGATGTCGGTGAAGAATCTCGCCAGCCAGAGTTTTGTGTATTTACCGCAGTGTATCAGGAGTTCTGGGTTAATGCTGTCGAGTCCTGGTGCTTTCCCTGGCTTGACCTCTTTGAGTGCTGTTTCTATTTCTTCGAGTGAGAAAGAGAGAGCGTATTCAGTTTCTGTCGCCTTATTCCTCAGATTCCTGAGTTCTCGTTTTATCTTGATCGTGTGTGCTCTGTCACTAGGGGCTCTGGACGTGGCCACTATATGAGATGCCATGGTGTTTGGGGAGACGTTTGCTGTCTGTCTTTGAATATGTGCTCCACTTCCTAATTTCCTTAACAGGGTCCATGCTTGTCGGCTTGAAGTCTGGAAATTCAGGCTCTCCATTGCTTCTGTCCATTTACGTTGTCTTGCAGTATCAAGACTGTGGAGAAGGTCATCGGCCAGTTCTTTGTCGCCCGTCTTGAGGAAGCGCTGGTAGAGCTCGTCACTGTTTTTGGACCACCCTGGGATATACTCTCGTCGGTATCCCCTAGGGATGTGCTTCTTGGCAGTGCTTATTACTGCTCCGATGAATCTTCTATAGTTTTTATGGGTAGGTGGTATCCATCCTAGACATTTATCAAGGTCTCGAGAGTACTTTTCCCAATTTGCATTCTTGAAATTCCATCTGGGGCAAGGCATGGAAGTCACCAGTGGAATTTGGCTGCCAATTTCAATAATGACTGGTCGGTGCTGGCTATGAGGAAAGTCGCACAGGACTTTACGGGTAGCTGGTAGTGGTTGGTTATTTCCGTCAGTTGAGGTGAAGCATAGATCCGGGTTGTATTCCTGCTCCCAGGCAGCTGATCTGAATGTGTAACGGTCTTTCGCATCAAAGATAAGGTTAAGATTTTCATTTTCAGCCCATTTCACCAAGGTTTCACCATTAGCATCACACTCCTTATATTTCCACCGTTCGTGGTGGCTATTGAAGTCTCCCAGATAGATTGCTGGGTGAGGTTGAGCCTGAATTACTGATCTTGGCCATGGAGTGGTTGGAGGTTTATAAATATTTGTAACAGTTACGCTCCCAATTTTTACTGTGACATTATGGATTCCATCACCTGACGACGTGGAGATAAGGGAGGCATTTTCTATATCATGTCTGATGTAGGTTGCAACACCATGGGTATGGTGGTAAGTGGCACAAAGTAATTCAAATCCGGGTATTTTGCCCCTTTTCCGCAGTTGTACTTCGGTACTACAATGTGTTTCCTGAATGGCGATCAGATCAATGTTGTCTTTCTTCAGTAGTTTTGATAAGTATTGGCACTTAGAATAGCTTATGCTCTCTATGTTGAGATGGCAGATTCGGACCGTAGGTCCAAGTTTCCTTGTTGGCATATCCTTAGGAGGACGTTTTTTGTGTCTACTTGCATAGTCAGGAGAACCTTTCACGGTTTGTCTGACTGCCATTATGTGCTAGCTCATTTAGCGTTACCCGGGGTGCACCACGTGGAGGCGAGCTAGCTTTACACCCCATAGGGATAGTTAGCAAATGAAAGATATTAATAGAGAACAAACAATGTATTTACCTTAATATCATCATATATATATATATATATATAGCAGTTCATGACAAATTTCAAAACTCCGCCATCTCTCTCCCCACATCCACCACTGCTGGCGGCTCACCTGCAACTGCGCAACGCTACGTGCTGTTCACAGCCAGCTGCCTAACACTACAATGACGAGTATTACAACAATGCAAAGCAGCCACAGACTGCACACAGCACAGCCAGTGATTTTCATACAGAGGTGGCCTTACCAATAAGAAAACCTAAACAGCCTACTTACACATTTTGTTTTTGAATATAAACTTTATTGTCAATACAATTTGAAAGGAACATATACTACAATGAAGGGCCGTCCATGGAGATTTGTTATAACTCAGCACATCCTCAATATGTCCACCATTTCGTTTCCTAACTTCCTTCAAACGAACACTGAAGTTAGTGATTACCCTGTGGCACATGTCTTCCGTAATTTCACTGCAAGCTTGAAGAATAAGTCTTCTGAGCTCCATTAAATCAAGTGGACGTTTCGGGAAAAATTTTTCCTTTAGGTACCCCCAAAGAAAAAAGTCACATGGATAGACGTCTGGACTGGGGGGCGGGGGGGGCGGCAAATTTGTCCGTCATCGAAGCTACCTGGAAACCTGTGTGAAATAATCCGCATGTCGAAATGCTCGTGTAAAAACTCCAACACAGTGTTTGCAGTATGTGGTCCTGCTCCATCTTGCATGAACCACTGCATGTTGTAGGGCAAGGCAGTAGCAAGAAGCTGTGGAATGAAGCTATTGCGAAGCATTCCTCAATAACGCTCGCTGTTCACAGTTTCTTCAAAGAAAAAGGGTCCTATAAGTTCGTGACTGGAAATTGCTGCCCACGCTGTAACCCTCGGAGCATAATGTTGTTCATGAAGCACTTGTGGGTTTTCGGTGGCCCAAAAGCGAACATTTTGTTTGTTAACCACACCATCTAAATAAAAATGCGCCTCGTCTGAAAACCAAACGTTGTTGAGAGTTTCTTCCCTATCCTCCGCCCACTGAGCAAACAGTAGTCTCTGCTGCTTGTGTTCTTCAGTGAGCTTCTGTGCACAGGTCATCTTGTATGGGTAGATATGGAGGTCACTTTTAAGAATGCGTTGACCGGAACGTCTGGATATTCCCAGTTGCACTGCTGCCTTTCTACACAATTTCCCGGGACTTCTCTGCCGAGGTCGCATCGCTTCCAATACTGTTCCTCCCAGTACAAATTTATCGTACAACCTGTGGATGGTCTTCTTGCAAGGGAACCGTCGTGTGTTAAACTGTTGTGGAAAACGCCTCTGAGTCACAACAAGGCTTTTCGTTTCATGAAAAAGTAACAAAATTGCCGATCGTTGCTGTGTCGTCAGTCTTCCATTGTCAGCCATCGCTGCTTACTAGTGTCCTAGCGGCAGTATCGTGAATTACACGTCATTTCGTAACTCATTTGCTTTTCCAAGCTTTGCTGGTACTGCTGCAGAGATCCCAGCATGATATCTAATGTGCGTCGTAAATTGTGAAAGAAACAATTGGTAACACATTTCGTGCACCACCCTGTAACAGCAGTAACCGATCTAACAACTGCGCCAGACTCTTTTTGTTTTATACAGTTTAGTCTGCTGTTTACGTATCTCTATGTTTGAGTACGCATGCCTATACCAGTTTCTGATGAAAGGAGAAAATATAAAAATGCAGTAAATGTAATAGGACGAACCCAATAAAAATGTCTAAAAATGAGATTGATAACAAGTACAAGTTTGTTAAGCAGAAATGGATAAACGGTAAATGTACGGTTTCAGAAGCGTATTTCAATATAGGAAAGATAGATATCTCATACAGGAATATTACAGGGCCCTTAGGAGAAAAGAGAAGCAGTTGTATAAACATCAAGAGCGCAGACTCAAAACCGGTCCCAAGCAAAGATGAGAAAGCTGAAACGTGGAAGGAATATAAAGAGGGTCCGTACAAGGGAGATGAACTTGAAGGCAGTATTACAGAAACAGAAGAGTACTTAGATGAAGATGAGATGGAAGAAAGGAATATGAGAGACCACTGAAAGGCTTGAGTGGAAACAAAGCCTAGGGGGTAGACGACATTCTGCCAGAACAACTAATAACCTTGGGAGAACATCTACGACAAAACAGCCCGCCCCCCTCTGTTGCGCAAAATATATGAGACAGGTGAAGTACTCTCAGAATTCAAGAAGAATATAATAATTCCAATTTCAAAGAAAGCAGGAGCTAACAGATTTGGATATTACAGAGCTATCAATTTATTAAGTTATATTTGCAAAATACAAACACGAATTCGTTATAGAAGAATGGAAAAACAGGTAGAAGCCGACCTCGGGGAGGACAAATTTGGATTCCGGAAAAATGTAAGAACACAGGAAGCAATACCGGATCTATGACTTCTCCCAGAAGACAGGGTAAGGGAAGGCAAACCTATGATTCTAGCGTTTGTAGACTTAGAGAATGCTTTTGGCAACGCTGATTGGAATACTGTGTTTGAGATTCTGAAGGTGGCAGGGTAAAATACGTGAAGCCAAAGTCTATTTACAACTTGAACAGAAACCAGATAACTGTTATGGGTTGATGGGTATGAAAGGGAAACAGTGACTGATAAGACAGTGGAGTGGTTTGTAGCCTACTCTCGATGATATTCAATCTGTACAATGAACAAACGGTGAAGAAAACCAAAGAAAACTTTTTAGTAGGAATTAAACATCAGAAATAAGAAATAAAAACTTTTATGTTATCCTATGGCACTGTAACTCTGTCAGAGACAGCAAAAGACTTGGAAGAGCAGTTGAATGGAATGGTCAGTGTCTTGATATAAGAAGAACATCAAGAGCAGTAAATCGAGGATAATCGAATGAACTCGAACTAAATCAGATGATGATGAGGGAATTAGGTTAGGAAAAGAGACACTTAATGAAAGAGATGTGTTTCCCAATTTGGGCACCAAAATATCTAATGATGGCCGCAGTAGAGAGGATATAAAATGCAGACTGGCAATGACAAGAAAATAGTTTCGAAGGAAGAGAAATTGGTGAATATCGAATACAGATATAAGTGTCAGGAAGTATTTCATGAAAGTATTTGTATGGAGTGTAACTAGGTATGGAAGTGAAACATGGGTGATAAACACTTTAAACTAGAAGACAATAGAAGTTTTTGAAGTTTGGTGCTACAGAAGAATGTTGAGGATTAGACGGATAGATGACATACCTAATGAGGAAGCATTGAACAGAACTGAGGAGAAAAGTAATTTGTGGCACAACCTGACTAATATAAGGAATCTGTCGATAGGACACATTCTGAGACGTCAAGGGATCGCCAATTTAGTAGTAGAGGAAAGCGTGGGGGATAAAAATTTCAGAGGGTGACCAAGAAATGAATACTGTAAGCAGATTCAGAGGGATGTAGTTTTCAGTGGTTATTCGGAGATAAGAACGTTGCACAGGGTAAAACACCCTGGAGAGCTGCATACGACCGGTCATCAGACTGAGGACCACAACAATAACAGCAAGTCTACCTTACATGTTACACTTGTTAGAATAGTTTAATTATCTGAAACAATTACATATTTTTCTAACAAATAAACAGAAAAAAGAGTTGTTTCGGGCGACATTTGCCACTCTCAGATCATAAAATACAAAAGGTGCTTCAGTCCCACCACTGACAACGTCGTTTGCGCAGCGGTGGGATGGAACCACTGCCTGTGTTTTATGATCTGAGGATGGTCGATGTCGGCCGAAACACGTCATTTGGTAGGAATAAATTTAATTATGCTAGTTAGTTAAAGTATTCTAAAAGTAAGTAATCACTTGATCCTATATCGATAGTTTGTCAACCTTCCCTTTGTTCGTACAATGTTAAGGACTAAATGAAGAAAATGTAAGACTCATCTCAGCTTTCCCAGCTGTTAATTCCAGTTTCCTTTGCTTACCAACTATCCCATATTTTCATAAGCCTTTAGTTAGACGGAATTTCGTGCATCAATTATCTGTTGTAAGTTTCATTGCTAACAGAAAATGTAAGCAAGAGAGCATATGAGATAAACTTGCTCTCCCATTTACGATGTGTTACTAGATCTACCAACAAACGGTCTGAACTCACGCATGCCACTCCGGTTAATTCAGAAAGTATCGGTTCTTACGACTTCCATGTGAGGACGACGCTGCATGAACATCCGGCCAACAATGCTCACCTGGTTCAAGAAGAAGGTTTAAAAATTCCAAATACTATGTTAAATAAGGCCCAAGATTAGGACAGGTCAAAGGGAGATTTAGTTATACCTTCAAGAAGTGGTCTCTCCGTTCGTTTCTGACTGCAACTTCGTAGCAGAGGAGCAAACTATGGAACACCTTTTTAAGCAGTGCATTCTACAGTGATCTGAGGACCCTACACCAAGTGACTACAGGTGCTCTGGACTAGTCGCTGAGTGTCATCGTTTCCGTTTGGTTGTATACACAGGGTGTTCGAAAATTCACGTTGCAGGTTGCCAGTACTTCTTATCCAGGAGAGTGGACAGGTAATATTTTCATCCAGAACCCATGTCTGAAAATGTACCGTTCCCGTGCCAAAACCATTTGAAAACATATTGGTGACGCGGACACTTTTACAAGTGACTGATTAGTCGTGACCCAGCACATCACTTGTTTTACAACACCACAGTCATGCCTGCTGGCGGTGATGGTACCATTTCTCTAAGCCGTTGCGTAGTTGCAAGTAAAAGGGTATGCGATAGAGTCGGACGTTGTGCAAAAAATCGTGATAAAAGAGAAGGGCAGCTCTTCCATTACTATTCAGAAGCATGATGTCTATGTATTCTGCAGATGTGTACTCAAGCATGTTGCTCTAACACTGAGAGACATGTGAATGAGGCTCGATCAGGTCAGGGAGGTAAGACAGGCGTCAAATGACTTCAGTCGATCCTACGTAAGTACCCCCCACCATGATACCCTATTGCGTACCTACCTAGCAAACATGTTCTTAAACGGCTGTAGCACGGACACGGTACGCTTCCGGAAACTAGCTCCTATTCAGAATACGAGTTTGTACTCACTCCTCTCTACAAGTCCTAGAACTTGTAACGGCTATTTCCGAACACGATACATCCATATATGCAGGGTGTTTGTTTTAACTTGAGACTACTAAATATCTCGTAAAACACGCATCATACGGAAAAAATTTCTACGTGAAAAGCTAATATTAGTAAAGGGGAAATTTGTCTGTGCCAAAACTAGCTACTCCTAACCACCTCTCGTGTTTGTGAGGAATCTAGTTTATACTTTCAAATGAGAAGCCCCCTCCCCCATTTTTATTTCCTATTCGGATTCTAAACCAAAAAGTACTTGCGGTTTTTTTTTTAAGCCATTGTTTCCCATTCGTGATAGACGGCGCTGTAATCGACAAATATAAAGTGTGCTTTTTTGCTATTACTAGGTCATACATTTCATTTAAGGTGTAAATGAAAACCTTTGTGTTCTAACAGTTCGTATTTATGTTCGAAATTTACTCTTGTGTTCCATGTTTGTTTGTGCAGTACAATACGGTTAGCCGTTTCAAAGTCTGCCTAGAAGCTAAGTTTAGCATGATCGCGGAACAAAGAAGTCAATGTAATAGTTCTCTGTTCCCATCGGAATGCATGATTTCGGTGAATCCCCATGCCTCTTACCATTGGGTTGCCTCATTTCGTTGAGTATCCATGGCACATGAACCTGTCAAGTTCACTTCATAGACATTTTACGTTATTTCAGAGGATGTGGTTCGTATTCCATCGGTAGCAGTACAGCTGCCAGTGCAAAGTTACGGGGATTGGATGGAAACACACCGGTATCAGTCACTCTGGTGGTGGGTTTCGCAGGCGCTCTCCCAAATCAATCATTCCGATGGTATCGGGACTCACCAAAGCCAACCCTACAGGAACACAAAACTACGTGGCCATACAAGCAGCTTATCTGCCAGAAATGTCAAAGCCTAACCATTCTATTTGCGCTGTACAATCACATATGCAACTCTCAAGTAACATTGAACATAAGCATCAACCAGCAGAACATACAGGTTTACATTTACGTCGTAAACGAAATGTAGAATCCAATGCATCGGCTCCTAATTGCAAAAACAGACACACATGATATTTTTCGATTACGGTGCCATCTACCACGAATGGGAAACAATCCCTTCAGTAAACCGTGCGTATTTTTTGGCGTAGAATCTGAATGTGCTAAAAAATGGGATATCCCATTTTAAAATGATGAAGTTGACCCCTTCCACGTAGGAAGAATGATTAGGAGTAAGCCAATTACCGCAGAGATAGACGTCAACATTACAAATAGAAACTTTTAACCTAGAACACATTTTTCGTACGATGAGTCGTTTCCAAGATACTTAATTTTCTCAAGTTAAATAAAAACGGAAAAAATGGCAATACCAAGAAGAAATTTGCGACATAAACGAAAGTTAGTAGGCGTGTTTCGACAGCTGAAAGATGAAATTTATTCTAAATTTCGCGCCAGTCGCTTAGGAGGGGCGCTACTAACGCCAGTGTAAGGATGCAAATCAGTTCTAGCTGCTGGTAAACCTCTCGGGGCGTGGGGTCGTGGTCCCAGAAACTCATCTGTTCCTGAAGTTTCGTCCAGGACTGCGTTTGGTTTGCTCAGGTTTGCTTTGAATACACGCTGTAACGGTCATGGGCGTTAGCTGTCTTTAAGACTGGACGTGGTGACTCGATGTTTATCAGTAATGCCTTTAAGGCGACTAAGATTCCACTGTCATCACTTCTTCGTTTTTGAACGAGAGCGTCGTGCACAACCAGCGTTAACCGAACCTATATTTACGGATCAAGTGCAACAGACGTGGATCTCAACATCGCAAACCAACAATCGGCACCTGTAAAACACACTGCAGGTACGTTTTCATGCTTATATTCAACATTCTGGAAGGTACACCGGTTATTAATGTAACAGCGTTTCACTTTTGCAGTGGCCTCTGCCATGCGTACATTAATTTATTGTTTTGCGTTGTTAATCACTTACATGCCATATGACAAATGTATTCCCGAGAACTTTCAGTTCTCTGCTTTAATTACTTTTCGGTGCTGCGATTTTTTCCCTTTACCATATATAGTGTGTGAGTGTGCTACACATATGGTAATGACGCGCCGAGTATCCGCGCGGTCTGAGCGCGTCTTGTCACAGTCCGCGCGGCTCCCCCCGTCGGAGGTTCGAGTCCTCCCTGGGGCATGGGCGATGTGTGTCGACCTTAGCGTGGGTTAGATTAAGTAGTGTGAAAGCTTATGGACCGATGACCTCAGCAGTTTGGTCCCACACTCCTTACCACAAATTTCCAAATTCCACCGTACGGTGAGTGGCGGACGGTACCCCGCACCACCACTTGTCATTTCCTTTCCTGTTACACTCGTAAATAGAGCGAGTCAAAATTAATGTCTCCATGCGTCCATACGAGCCCTGATTTCTCGTATCTTATTTTAGTGGTCCATAGATGAAATGTATATCACTGGCAGTAGAACCGTTGTGGGGTCAGCTTCAGATTGCAGTCTTCTATTTTTCTCAATAACGCTCCTAGAAAAGAACGTCGCCTTCCCTGCAGGGATTCCATTTTAGGTTTCCAAAGCATCTCCGTAGCTCCTGCGTGTTGTTCGAACCTACTGGCAACATGGGGCGCAGCCCGCCTCTGAACTGCTTGGATCTCTGACTTTAATCCCACATGGCAAGTGTGGTGTCACAGCCAGACACCACACTTGCTAGGTGGTAGCCTTTAAATCGTCCGCGGTCCGTTAGTATACGTCGGACCCGCGTGTCGCCACTATCAGTGATTGCAGACCGAGCGCCGACACACGGCAGATCTAGAGAGATTTCCTAGCACTCGCCCCAGTTGTACAGCCTGCTTTGCTAGCGATGGTTCACTGACAAAATACGCTCTCATTTGCCGAGACGATAGATAGCATAGCCTTCAGCTACGTCATTTGCTACGACCTAGCAAGGCGCCATTATCAGTTGCTATTGATATTGTAAATAATGTACAGACAAGAGCTACGTTCAACATTAATGGATTAAAGTTAAGTATTCCACCATCTACGTCCGTTTTTCTAAGTTCTAATTTCCTTGTCTTGTTCCAGACCTCACGCCAGCCTGCGTGAGCTTAAAAGCATGCCTTTCCTTTTACATTAGTGGGTTGGCCCTCTTGCCAATCCACAACAGCAAGGATCCCAAACAATCGAGCAGTATTGAAGAATAGGTTGCACTAACGTCCTAAGTGCGGTCTCCTTTAGAGACGAATCACAGTTGCCCAAGATTCTTCCAATAAACAGCAGCCGTCCGATCACCTTTCCTACCACAATCTGCACATGTTCGCTCCAAGTCATATCGCTTTGTAGCATTACCCCCACTCATTTAAACGACGTGACTGTGACCTGTGACACTAACAATGCTGTTTCCCATCATTAAGAGTTTGTTTTTCATACTCAAGTGCATTGCCTTCGATTGTTCTACGTTTAGACACAAAACGACGTGACTGTGACCTGTGACACTACCAATGCTGTATCCCATCATTAAGGGTTCGTTTTTCATACTCAAGTGCATTGCCTTCGATTGTTCTACGTTTAGACACAGCTACTATTCATCACACCAACCAGAATTTTTTTTAATCCGTCTTGTATCCTCCTACAGTCACTCAATTCTGACGCCTTCCGTAGACCACAGCATTATCAGCAAACTACCGTAGAATGCTACCCACCCTCTCCGCCGTACCATTTATGTATACAGAAAATATAGCGACCCTATCACACTTCCCTGGGGCACTTCCGACGACACCGTTGTCTCTGAGTTGCTATAATGACACCTTAATTATTAACTCCTACCTCTGTATTGACGCTTTCGATAAGGTCCGGCCTCTTTGTAGCTACGATGTCTAACAAATTTCAACTGCGTGTGGTCTATCAAACTAACTGCTCAAGATTGATTTCAGCATACGTGATCAAAAGTACTTCGCAAGACTGTCTGTCTGTACCCCATGCAAAGAACCTATAGACGTTTCAGCGTGCACTCGATAGGTCAAAGTTATTGCGTGATCTGGGTATTTACGTCCAACTGGCCGTAGACGTTCTTTGAATGACTCTAGAACTATCTCAGCGGAATCGGATGGCCGGTGAAACATGTAACAAATAACATGGTTTCACCTCGACCTCTAATACGCGTCCAGATAACGTTACTGTCACACCCAACTTTGACCTCAGTAGAGACAATATTTTCGTGAACTGCATTAAAAACTCCTATGGCGTATAATCCACGTTTCTGATATATGTAACATTATTCGCTAAATATCTCAGAGTCTTCCACTTCAGGTCTCAGCCAAATTTTTCCGATGCATTATTATTTCTTTACTGCATCCCCCGCTCCCTCACATTGACGAATTAACACAGAAATTGCGTCGCTATAAAATACCCTGGGTTCCATGCCTTCACGTTCTGAATCGAGTAACGTTTCTACGGCCACGACAAGATTTTCTTTTGGGAGTCGAGTATATCTTTTGCGATGCAATATTCCTTGTTTACTGTATCCCTCGCTCCCTCACATTCACGAATTAACACAGAAATTGCGTCGCTATGAAGAAATCTGGGTCTCATGCATTCTCTTTCTGGACCGAGTAGCGTTTCTACGGCAATGACTCGATTTACTTTTGGGAGTCGAGTATCTTCTTTCCGATGCCTTATTCCATCTTTACTGCATCCCTCGCTCCCTCACATTGACGAAATAACACAGAAATTGCGTCGCTGTGATATACTCTGGGTTCCATGCCTTCTCCATCTTAATCGAATAATGTTTCTACGGCAACGACAGCATTTTCTTTTGGGAGTTGAGTTTCTCTTTTAGATGCATTATACCATCCTTAATGCATCCCTCGCTCCCTCAAATTGACGAATTAACACAGAAATTTCGCCGCTTTGAAATTGTGTTCCATGCCTTTTCCTTCTGAATCGAGTAACGTTTCTACGTCAAGGACAGGATTTTCTTTTGGGAGTCGAGTATCTCTTTTCCGATGCATCATACCTTCCTTAAAACATCCCGTGCTCCCTCAGATTGACGAATTAACACAGAAATTGCGTCGCTATGAAGTACTCAAGATTAAATGCCTTCTCCTTCTGCATCGAGTATCGTTTCTACAACAATGACAGGATATTCTTTTGGGAGTCGGGTATCTCTTTTCAGATGCATTATTCCTTCTTTACTGCATCCCTCGCTCCCTCACATTGGCGAATTAACACAGAAATTGCGTCGCTGTGATATACTCTGGGTTCCATGCCTTCTCCTTCTGAATCGAATAACGTTTCTACGACAACGACAGGATTTTCTTTTGGGAGTTGAGTTTCTCTTTTCGATGCATTATACCTTCCTTAATGCATCCCTCGCTCCCTCAAACTGACGAATTAACACAGAAATTTCGCCGCATTGAAATTGTGTTCCTTGCCTTGTCCTTCTGAATCGAGTAATGTTTCTACGGCAAGGATTGGATTTCCTTTTGGGAGTCGGGTATCTCTTTTCAGATGCATTATTCCTTCTTTACTGCATCCCTCGCTCCCTCACATTGACGAATTAACACAGAAATTGCGTCGCTGTGATATACTCTGGGTTCCATGCCTTCTCCTTCTGAATCGAATAACGTTTCTACGACAACGACAGGATTTTCTTTTGGGAGTTGAGTTTCTCTTTTCGATGCATTATACCTTCCTTAATGCATCCCTCGCTCCCTCAAACTGACGAATTAACACAGAAATTTCGCCGCATTGAAATTGTGTTCCTTGCCTTCTCCTTCTGAATCGAGTAACGTTTCTACGGCAAGGATTGGATTTCCTTTTGGGAGTCGAGTATCACTTTTCCGATGCATTATTCCTTCCTTACTGCATCCCTCGCTCCCACACATTGACGAATTATCTTAGAAATTGCGTCGCTATGAAATACTCTGGGGTCCATGCCTTCTCTTTCTGAATCGAGTAACGTTTCTACGGCAAGGACAGGATTTTCTTTTGGGAGTCGAGTATCTCATTTCCGATGCATTATACCTTCCCTAAAACACCCCTTGCTCCCTCAGATTGACGAATTAACACAGAAATTGCGTCGCTATGAAGTACTCAGGATTAAATGCCTTCCCCTTCTGCATCAAGTATCGTTTCTATAACAATGACAGGATTTTCGTTTGGGAGTCGGGTATCTCTTTTCCGATGCATTACTCCTTCTTTACTGCATCCCTCGATCCCTCACATTGACGAATTAACAGAGAAATTGCGTCGCTGTGATATACTCTGGTTTCCATGACTTCTCGCTCTGAATCGAGTAACGTTTCTACGTCAGCAAAAGGATTTTCTTTTGGGAGTCGAGTTTCTCTTTTGCGATGCATTAATCTTACCTTACTGCATCCCTCGCTCCCTCATATTGACGAATTAACACAGAAATTGCGTCGCTATGATATACTGTGGGTTCCATGCCGTCTCGTTCTGAATCGAGTAACTTTTCATTGGTGTCACCGCCAGACACCACACTTGCTAGTCGGTAGCTTTAAATCGGCCGCGGTCCGGTAGTATACGTCGGACCCTCGTGTCGTCACTGTCAGTGATCGCAGACCGAGCGCCACCACACGGCAGGTCTAGAGAGACGTACTAGCACTCGCCCCAGTTGTACAGCCGACTTTGCTAGCGACATCACACTGACAAATACGCTCTCATTTGCCGAGACGATAGTTAGCATAGCCTTCAGCTACGTCATTTGCTACGACCTAGCAAGGCACCCTCACCAAGTTATATTGAGATGATAATACTGTATCAACAAGTCCAATGTTCACGAATTGTGGATTAAAGTTAAGTATTCCAGCAGCTACGGACTTTCCTTTATAGCATTCATTACGTATCCTGTTTCAGACCTCACGCCAGCCTGCGTGAGTTTAAGCGTGTGCCTTTCGGCTTCCTCTCATTGTGTCTAGGCTGTCTTGCCTAGACACAACATTTTTGGCGACTCGGATACAAACGGTCGTATTGCTCTAATTTACTTGTGTCATGGCTTCGCCACAATCTCCAGATGTACAGTCCGAATTTTATCGCTTGCAGAATCAGCAGACGCAGGCGTTATTGAATCCCCTTGGTCAGCTCGTCCAGGGTGAACGTGGAATGAAAAATGATGCGGCCGCCGCTGCTCCGCCGCTACCGCAACCACAACATGCAGTTGCACCACCTTTTCGTCCGTATAATGCGGCAATGGAAAGCTGGAAGGAGTGGTCACGCCATTTTGGATTCCATCTCGCCGCCTACAGAATTCATGGTAATGAGCGGCAGCCTCACTTATTATCATGTGTTGGCGTGCAGACGTACCGTGTGATAGTGAAATTGTTTCCCTGCCGCGACGTAGCAACTCTGTCCTACGAAGAAATTTTGTCTGCATTGGATGCATATTCCAAGGAATCAGGCAATGTAGTAGCAAAACTGTGTACGTTCTTTTGTACAAAACGTACGGCCGGTCAAACTAATCGGGAGTGGGTTGCAACCTTGCAAGGCCTTACTAGGGATTGTGCTTTTGAGTGTGAATGTGGACTCATTTATTCAGATACTATGGTACGTGATGCAATTGCACAGAACTTTTGTGATGTTCGTATATGGGAGCAAATTTTGAAACTAGTCAATCCCTCCCTTCAACAAGTGATAGACATATTGGATAGGCAAGACACACTTGACTTTGCTCAGGAATCATTTGAAACTTCGCCAGCCGTGTGTCACGTTAACTGACCCGCCGGGCGAGCTGCACGGAACGGTAAACAGCCCTCGCGCACGTCCGCGCAGCCACGTGTCCCGCGCAAGCAAGCAAATGTAGTGCTAAAGTCATGCCTGCGGTGTGCTACTAGACATTCGCGTGAGAATTGCCCGTCACGCCAAGCTATTTGCTTTTTCTGTAATAAAAAAGGACATGTTCAGGGTGTTTGCCAGAAAAAGCTCAGATCGGACACTAACAACCATTCCAGGCCCTTTGCTTCGCACCGGAACTGAACCCAGAATACTCAGGCTCGTGAACCTTCGCCCATGGAAATTCATGTAGTTAATTCCACTCCGCCCAGTGCCAATCTTTCTAAACGTGACTGTGTGCGTCCCACACAAAGTGTGCGTCGACGTCGCCGGAAATCACGTCAATTAGCAAGTGATTCTGTACCAGTGTCTGTTCAAATTGCACGAGACAGTCGCTCTTGTCGTCGGCAGGACAATAAACTTTTTGTAGACTTAGACATTAATGGCAACGTGATCCCATTCCAACTCGATACTGGCGCTGAAGTTTCATTGATCAATACAGACACGTACAAACAACTCGGCACACCTCTGTTGCATGCCACAAATGTTAAGTTACATAGTTATTCAGGACAGCATATCCCTGTGTTAGGACAGTGCAGCCTTCTTGCAACATACAAGGGACAAACAAAACTTGTGTCATTTTACGTCCTTCGTTCTTCTTCTGCAGTGAACTTGTTTGGTTTAGATTTATTTCAGTTGTTTAACTTGTCTATAGTGAATCAGGTCCTATCAGTGAATCAGACTGTGCCTTCAGCCAGTGTTCCTCGCCTGTGTGAAGAATTTGCAGACATTTTTGCACCGGGTCTTGGTTGCGCTAAGAACTATAAAGCACATTTGGAACTGAAAGTAAACACGCAACCGAAATTTTTCAGAGCGCGCAATGTTCCCCACGCATTGCGTAATGAGGTCGCAAGAACATTACAAGATTTGGAATCACAAGGTGTGATTGAACGTGTGCAGGCTTCTCTCTGGGCCTCACCCTTAGTAATTATGCCAAAACCTTCCGGTAAAATGAGACTTTGTGTGGACTTCAAGGCAACGGTGAATCCACAACTAGTGATTGCAACTTTTCCTTTACCCCGCCTGGAAGATCTTTTTGACAAACTTTGCCCGGGTAAATATTTTTCGAAGTTGGACCTAGCAGATGCGTACTTGCAAATACCAGTGGACGACGAATCTCAATGCGTCTTGGTGGTTAACACGCATCTTGGTTTGTATCGGTTCAAAAGACTGCCATTCGGGTGTGCATCCGCCCCTGCATTGTTTCAGCAATATCTACAAACTGTTTGTGCCTCGGTCCCTACTGCAGCAAACTATCTGGACGATATTGTGATCTCCGGAAAGACGGAAGAAGAACATTTAGCCAATCTCAGAAGATTATTACAGGTCTTGCGACAAAATGGTCTTTGCTTGCGGAAGGACAAATGTGTGTTTTTTGCTCGTGACTTACCATATTTGGGACTTGTAATCAATGCACAAGGTATACATCCTAGTCCAGAGCACCTCCGTGCCATACAAGACTTGCCTTCGCCGCAGAATTTGAAGCAACTACAGAGTGTGTTGGGAAAAATTAACTATTATCATAACTTTCTCCCGCATGCTTCTTCCATTTCAGCTCCGCTTCATCGCTTACGCCGTAAAGGTGTTCCGTTCGTCTGGACGACGGAATGCGAACGCGCCTTTCGCCAATTGAAATCGGCGTTGCTTTCCACTACTTGCCTTACGCCATTCGACCCCCAGAAACCCCTTTTGTTGATGGTAGATGCATCGGATTTCGGAATCGGTGCTGTGCTTGCGCACAAAGAGGGATCGCATGATCGCCCTATTGCCTTTGCGTCCAAATTGCTCTCGTCTGCGCAAAGCAATTATTCCCAGACCGAGAAAGAAGCTATTGCACTCATCTTTGGTGTTACTAAGTTTCACGATTTCTTGTATGGTCGTCACTTTACCATCATCACAGACCACAAACATTTGACATCGCTTTTTCATCCGAACAAGCCTGTACCTCCGCGTACAGCGCAGAAATTCATTCGCTGGTCTATTTTCCTCTCGCAATACCACTACGATATCTTGTATCGGTCCACTGCGAAGCACGGAAACGCCGATGCGTTGTCCCGTTTGCCTGTTGCTGAGGATAGAGCATTCGATTCTTCCGAACTTGCTTGCATGTTCATTGATGCGGAAACCGATGACGTGGTCGAATCGTTTCCGATTGATTTTCGTCGTGTAGCTACAGCCACAGCTGCTGACCCTGTTCTTGTTACTTTTTTGCGTTTTGTTGCTACGCAATGGCCCTTGTCGAAATCACGGATCGAGGATCTGTTGGTTCGCCGATTTTTTGCTCACAAGGAGAGACTTTTTGTTCGAAGTGGTGTTTTGCTGTTGCGTTCTGATAATGATCAGTCCAGCGTCGTGGTCCCTCGTTCGTTATAGTCCTCTGTTTCGGCTTCTCCACCAAGGACATTGGGGTATAGTGCGAACGAAACAACTTGCTCGTCAGCACTGTACTTGGTTCAGAATCGATGCTGCGATTACTAATATGTGCTCTTCTTGCATGGCGTGTGCCGAACAACAATCCGCACCACCGCGGAAATTCTTTGCATGGCCGAAAGCCACTTCCCCTTGGCAATGCTTACACATCGATTTTGCTGGTCCATTCTGGAATGCTCGATGGTTGGTTGTTGTCGATTCCTTCAGTAATTTTCCTTTTGTTGTCAGGATGTCTTCCACGACGTCTAAAGCCACCATCCAAGCGTTATCCGCTATTTTTTGCATTGAAGGTCTTCCACAGACTATTGTTCCCGACAATGGCCCACAATTCATGTCCGCAGAATTTCAGTCATTCTGCAAGGCCAGTGGTATTCAACATCTGACATCCGCATCGTTTTCGCCTCAGTCAAACGGTGCCGTTGAACGATTGGTTCGGACTTTCAAGTCACAGATGTTGAAGTTCAAAGAGTCGCATTCTCGGGAGGACGCGTTATTGCTCTTCTTGTCCTCGTATCGCTCTCAGCCCCGAGATGGTCGCTCGCAGGCTGAGTAGCTCGTCCTCATCGAACCTTGATGTCTTTGCTGCATCCAGCGCATCAGGTACCTGTGTAGCGGCGGCCACCTGCTTTTGCTCCAGGCGACGTTGTATACTATCGCAACTATCGAGGTTCACGGCGTTGGCTCGCAGGGCGCATTCTTCGCTGCCTCGGCCGCGCTATGTATTTGGTTTAGGGGGCCTCTGGTGAGGTGCGTCGACATCTCAATCAGCTGCGCCTCTGTCGTCGCCTGGGTTCTGCCGCTCCCCGTCTGCTTTCAGCGACGGTGCCATCCGGTCAGCGCCCTGGGGCCCATCTACTGGCTCGCCTCATCCCCAGGTGTTACCGACGCTGCCTTCCACTTTGCTACAAGGCGACGCGCCGCCGCCGCCGCCGCCGCCTGTTCTCCCGCCGGCGCCGCCCGCAGTGGACGCTTCGCTGCACCCGCCAGGCGCCTCCCTGGATCACGCGCAGCCGATCCCTTCCCGTGACCAGCTGTCCTCCGTTGTGGAACTCTTGCCCGCTCCTGACCAGATGTCGTCTTCGCCCGTCGGGTACCCCGACGCGATGGAGGTCGAATCTTCGGTCCCTCCTGTCTCTCTAAGGGCGCATACACCGCATGTTGACGTGCACCCTGGACTAGGTTTCCAGGCGTTTCCTAGCTCCCCTCGGACCGAGTGGCAGGGTGCGGGTGGCACAGCCTCGCCTGTTGTTAGGCTCCCCACCTCGTAGCATACGTCAACATGGGGTCCTCCCCACGGCCGGCGGAAGCCTTATAACACAACCGTTCGCCGATTTGCGGGGGAGGAATGTGGTGTCACCGCCAGACACCACGCTTGTTGGTGGTAGCTTTTAAATCGGCCGCGCTCCGGTAGTATACGTCGGACCCGCGTGTCGTCACTGTCAGTGATCGCAGACCGAGCGCCACCACACGGCAGGTCTAGAGAGACGTACTAGCACTCGCCCCAGTTGTACAGCCACTTTGCTAGCGACACCACTCCGACAAATAGGTTCTCATTCGCCGAGACGATAGTTAGCATAGCCTTCAGCTAAGTGAATTGCTACGACCTAGCAAGGCGCCATCACCAAGTTATATTGAGATGATAATACTGTATCAACAAGTCCAATGTTCACGAATTGTGGATTAAAGTTAAGTATTCCAGCAGCTACGTACTTTTCTTTATAGCATTCATTACGTATCCTGTTTCAGACTTCACGCCAGCCTGCGTGAGTTTAAGTGTGTGCCTTTCGGCTTCCTCTCATTGTGTCTAGGCTGTCTTGCCTAGAGACAACAGTTTCTACAGGAACGACAGGATATTCTTTTGGGAGTCGAGAATCTCTTTTCGATGCATTAGTCCTTCCTTACTGCATCCCTCGCTCCATCACATTGACTTTAACATAGAAATTGCGTCGCTATGATATACTCTGGGTTCCATGCCTGCTCCTTCTGAATCGAGTAACGTTTCTACGGCAACGACAGGAATTTTTTTTGGGAGTCGAGTATCTCTTTTCCGATGCATTATACCTTCCTTAATGAATCACTCACTCCCTCAATTCACGAATTATCACAGAAATTGCACCGCTTTGAAATACTCTGTGATCCACGCCTTGTCCTTCTGAATCGAGTAACGTTTCTACGGCAATGACAGGATTTACTTATGGCAGTCGAGTACCTCTTTTCGGATGCATTAATCCTTCCCGCTCCCTGACATTGACAAATTATCACAGAAATTGGGTCGCTATGAAATACTCTGGATTCCATGTCTTCTCCTTCTCAATCGCGTATCGTCTCTACAGCAAAGAAAAGATTTTCTTTTGGGAGTCGAGTATCTTTTTTCCGATGCATTATTCCTTCTTTACTGCATCCCTCACTCCCTCACATTGATGAAATAACTCAGAACTTGCGTCGCTATGAAATACTCTCGGTTCCATGCCTTCTCCTTCTGAATCGAGTAACGTTTCTACGGCAACAAAAGGATTCTCTTTTGGGAGTCGAGTTTCTCTTTTCCGATGCATTATTCTTACTTTACTGCATCCCTCGCTCCCTCACATTGACGAATTAACACAGAAATTGCGTCGCAATGATATACTTTGTGTTCGATGGCTTCTCGTTGTGAACCGAGAAACGTTTCTACGGCAACGACAGGATTTTCTTTTGGGAGTCGAGTTTCTCTTTTCGATGCATTTTTCCTTCCTTACTGCATCCCTCGCACCTTCACATTGACAAATTAACACAGAAATTGCGTCACTATGAAATACTCTAGGTTCCATGCCTTCCCCTTCTGAATCGAGTAACATCTCTACAGCAACGACAGGAATATCTTTTGGGAGGGGAATATCTCTTTTACGATGCATTATACCTTCCTTAATGTATCCCTCGCTCCCTCAAATTGACGAATTGACTCAGATATTGCGTCGCTATGAAACACTGAGGGTTCCATACCTTCTCCTACTGAATGATGTATCGTTTCAACAACAACGACAGGATTTTCTTTTGGGAGTCGAGTATCTCTTTTCCGATGCACTATTCCTTCCTTACTGCATCCCTCGCTCCCTCACATCGACGAATTAACAGTGATATTGCATCACTATGAAATACTCCCCCCCCCATGAACCATGGACCTTGCCGTTGGTGGGGAGGCTTGCGTGCCTCAGCGATACAGACAGCCGTACCGTAGGTGCAACCACAACGGAGGGGTATCTGTTGAGAGGCCAGACAAACGTGTGGTTCCTGAAGAGGGGCAGCAGCCTTTTCAGTAGTTGCAAGGGCAACAGTCTGGATGATTGACTGATCTGGCCTTGTAACAATAACCAAAATGGCCTTGCTGTGCTGGTACTGCGAACGGCTGAAAGCAAGGGGAAACTACAGCCGTAATTTTTCCCGAGGGCATGCAGCTTTACTGTATGATTACATGATGATGACGTCCTCTTGGGTAAAATATTCCGGAGGTAAAATAGTCCCCCATTCGGATCTCCGGGCGGGGACTACTCAAGAGGATGTCGTTATCAGGAGAAAGAAAAGTGGCGTTCTACGGATCGGAGCGTGGAATGTCAGATCCCTTAATCGGGCAGGTAGGTTAGAAAATTTAAAAAGGGAAATGGATAGGTTGAAGTTAGATATAGTGGGAATTAGTGAAGTTCGGTGGCAGGAGGAACAAGACTTCTGGTCAGGTGACTACAGGGTTATAAACACAAAATCAAATAGGGGTAATGCAGGAGTAGGTTTCATAATGAATAGGAAAATAGGAATGCGGGTAAGCTACTACAAACAGCATAGTGAACGCATTATTGTGGCCAAGATAGATACGAAGCCCACACCTGCTACAGTAGTACAAGTTTATATGCCAACTAGCTCTGCAGATGACGAAGAAATTGAAGAAATGTATGATGAAATAAAAGAAATTATCCAGATTGTGAAGGGAGACGAAAATTTAATAGTCATGGGTGACTGGAATTCGAGTGTAGGAAAAGGGAGAGAAGGAAACATAGTAGGTGAATATGGATTGGGGGACAGAAATGAAAGAGGAAGCCGCCTGGTAGAATTTTGCACAGAGCACAACATAATCATAACTAACACTTGGTTTAAGAATCATGAAAGAAGGTTGTATACCTGGAAGAACCCTGGATATAGTAAAAGGTATCAGATAGATTATATAATGGTAAGACAGAGATTTAGGAACCAGGTTTTAAATTGTAAGACATTTCCAGGGGCAGATGTGGACTCTGACCACTATCTATTGGTTATGACCTGTAGATTAAAACTGAAGAAACTGCAAAAAGGTGGGAATTTAAGGAGATGGGACCTGGATAAACTAAAAGAACCAGAGGTTGTACAGAGATTCAGGGAGAGCATAAGGGAGCAATTGACAGGAATGGGGGAAATAAATACAGTAGAAGAAGAATGTGTAGCTTTGAGGGATGAAGTAGTGAAGGCAGCAGAGGATCAAGTAGGTAAAAAGACGAGGGCTAGTAGAAATCCTTGGGTAACAGAAGAAATATTGAATTTAATTGATGAAAGGAGAAA
The DNA here is from genome assembly GCF_023864345.2 of Schistocerca serialis cubense. Taxonomy (NCBI): domain Eukaryota; kingdom Metazoa; phylum Arthropoda; class Insecta; order Orthoptera; family Acrididae; genus Schistocerca; species Schistocerca serialis. The sequence goes on along the minus strand of NC_064638.1, from coordinate 46,310,810 downwards.
ATATAAAAATGCAGTAAGTGAAACAGGCAAAAAGGAATACAAACGTCTCAAAAATGAGATCGACAGGAAGTGCAAAATGGCTAAGCAGGGATGGCTAGAGGACAAATGTAAGGATGTAGAGGCCTATCTCACTAGGGGTAAGATAGATACTGCCTACAGGAAAATTAAAGAGACCTTTGGAGATAAGAGAACGACTTGTATGAATATCAAGAGCTCAGATGGAAACCCAGTTCTAAGCAAAGAAGGGAAAGCAGAAAGGTGGAAGGAGTATATAGAAGGTCTATACAAGGGCGATATACTTGAGGACAATATTATGGGAATGGAAGAGGATGTAGATGAAGATGAAATGGGAGATACGATACTGCATGAAGAGTTTGACAGAGCACTGAAAGACCTGAGTCGAAACAAGGCTCCCGGAGTAGACAACATTCCATTGGAACTACTGACGGCCTTGGGAGAGCCAGTCCTGACAAAACTCTACCATCTGGTGAGCAAGATGTATGAAACAGGCGAAATACCCTCAGACTTCAAGAAGAATATAATAATTCCAATCCCAAAGAAAGCAGGTGTTGACAGATGTGAAAATTACCGAACTATCAGCTTAATAAGTCACAGCTGCAAAATACTAACACGAATTCTTTACAGACGAATGGAAAAACTAGTAGAAGCCAACCTTGGGGAAGATCAGTTTGGATTCCGTAGAAACACTGGAACACGTGAGGCAATACTGACCTTACGACTTATCTTAGAAGAAAGATTAAGGAAAGGCAAACCTACGTTTCTAGCATTTGTAGACTTAGAGAAAGCTTTTGACAATGTTGACTGGAATACTCTCTTTCAAATTCTAAAGGTGACAGGGGTAAAATACAGGGAGCGAAAGGCTATTTGCAATTTGTACAGAAACCAGATGGCAGTTGTAAGAGTCGAGGGACATGAAAGGGAAGCAGTGGTTGGGAAGGGAGTAAGACAGGGTTGTAGCCTCTCCCCGATGTTGTTCAATCTGTATATTGAGCAAGCAGTAAAGGAAACAAAAGAAAAATTCGGAGTAGGTATTAAAGTCCATGGAGAACAAATAAAAACGTTGAGGTTCGCCAATGACATTGTAATTCTGTCAGAGACAGCAAAGGACTTGCAAGAGCAGTTGAATGGAATGGGCAGTGTCTTGAAAGGAGGATATAAGATGAACATCAACAAAAGCAAAACAAGGATAATGGAATGTAGTCTAATTAAGTCGGGTGATGCTGAGGGAATTAGATTAGGAAATGAGGCACTTAAAGTAGTAAAGGAGTTTTGCTATTTGGGGAGCAAAATAACTGGTGGTGGTCGAAGTAGAGAGGATATAAAATGTAGGCTGGCAATGGCAAGGAAAGCGTTTCTGAAGAAGAGAAATTTGTTAACATCCAGTATTTATTTAAGTGTCAGGAAGTCATTTCTGAAAGTATTCGTATGGAGTGTAGCCATGTATGGAAGTGAAACATGGACGATAAATAGTTTGGACAAGAAGAGAATAGAAGCTTTCGAAATGTGGTGCTACAGAAGAATGCTGAAGATTAGATGGGTAGATCACATAACTAATGAGGAAGTATTGAATAGGATTGGGGAGAAGAGAAGTTTGTGGCACAACTTGACCAGAAGAAGGGATCGGTTGGTAGAACATGTTCTGAGGCATCAAGGGATCACCAATTTAGTATTGGAGGGCAGCGTGGAGGGTAAAAATCGTAGAGGGAGACCAAGAGATGAATACACTAAGCAGATTCAGAAGGATGTAGGTTGCAGTAGGTACTGGGAGATGAAAAAGCTTGCACAGGATAGAGTAGCATGAAGAGCTGCATCAAACCAGTCTCAGGACTGAAGACCACAACAACAACATGAAATACTCTGTGTTCCATGCCCTCTTCTTCTGAATCGAGTAACGTTTCTACAGAAACGACAGGACTTTCATTTGGGAATCGAGTATCTGTTTTCCGTTGCATTATACCCTCCTTAATGCATTCCTCGCTCCCTCAGATTGACGAATTACCACAGAAATTGCGTCGCTATGAAGTTATCTGGATTCCATGCCTTCTCCTTCTCAAACAAGTAACTTTTCTACTGCAACGAATGGATTTTCATTTGGGAGTCGAGTATCTCTTTCCCGATGCATTGTTCCTTCTTTACTGCTCCCTCGCTACCTCACATTGACGAATTAGCACAGAAATTTCGTCGCTATGAAATACTCGTGTTCCAAGCCCACTCCTTCTGAATCGAGTAAGGTTCTACGGCAACGAAATGATTTTCTTTTTGGAGTCGAGTATCTCTTTTCTGATGCATTGTTCCTTCCTTACAGCATCCCACGCTAACTCACATTGACGAATTAACACAGAAATAGCGTCCCTCTTAAATACCCTGCGTTCCATGACTTCTCCTTCAGAATCGAGTAACATTTCTACTTCAACGACATGATTTTCTTTTGGGAGTCGAGTGTGTCTTTTCGATGCATTATACCCTCTTTACTGCATCCCTCTTTCCCTCACATTGACGAATTAACAGTGATATTGCATCACTATGAAATACTCTGTGTTCCATGCCTGCTCCTTCTGAATCGAGTAACGTTTCTACGACAACTAAAGGATTTTCTTTTGGTAGTCGAGTTTCTCTTTTCTGATGCATTATTCTTACTTTTCTGCATCCCTTGTCCCCTCACTTTTACGAATTAACACAGAAATTGCGTCGCAATGATATACTCTGGGTTCCATGCCTTCTCGTTCTGAATCGAGAAACGTTTCTATGGCAACGTCAGGATTTTCTTGAGTGCGTCGAGATTCTCTTTTCGATGCATTATTCCTTCGTCACTCCATCCCTCGCTCCCTCACACAGAGGAATTATCACAGAAATTACGTCGCTATAAAATACTCTGTGTTCCATGCCTTTCCCTTCAGAATCGAGTAACGTTTCTACGGCAACAAAAGGATTTTCTTTTGGGTGCCGAGTTTATCTTTTCCGAAGCATTATTCTTACTTTACTGCATCCCACGCTCCCTCACATTGGCGAGTTAACCCAGAACTTGCGTCGCTATGAAATACTCTGGGTTCCATGCCTTCTCCTTCTGAATCGAATAACGTTTCTACGGCAACGACAGGAATTTTTTTTGGGAGTCGAGTATCTCTTTTCCGATGCATTATACCTTCCTTAATGATTCACTCTCTCCCCCAAATTCACGAATTAACACAGAAATTGCGCCGCTTTGAAATACTCTGTGTTCCATGCCTTCTCTTTCTGAATCGAGTAACGTTTCTACGGCAATGACAGAATTCACTTATGGCAGTCGAGTATCTCTTTTCCGATGCACTAATCCTTCCTGACTGCGTCCCTCGCTCCCTGACATTGACAAATTAACACAGAACACGCGTCGCTATGAATAACTCTCGGTTCCATGCCCTCTCCGTCTGATTCGAGTAACTTTTCTACGGCAACAAAAGGATTATCTTTTGGGAGTCGAGTTTCTCTTTTCTGATGCATTATTCCTTCTTTACTGCATCCCTCACTCCCTCACATTGACGAAATAACTCAGAACTTGCGTCGCTATGAAATATTCTCGGATCCATGCCTTCTCCTTCTGAATCGAGTAACGTTTCTACGGCAATGACAGGATTTACTTATGGCAGTCGAGTATCTCCTTTCCGTTGCATTATTCCTTCCTTACTGCGTCCTTCGCTCCCTCACATCGACAAATTACCACAGAAATTGCGTCGCTATGAAATACTCTGGGTCTCATGCCTTCTCCTTCTGAATCGAATAACGTTTCTACGGTTATGACAGGATTTTCTTATGGGAGTCGAGTACCTCTTTCCCGTTGCATTATTCTTTCCTTACTGCGTCCCTCGCTCCATGTCATTGACGAATTAACACAGAAATTGCGTTGCTATGAAACACTCTGTGTTCCATATATTCTCCTTCTGAATCGAGTTACGTTGCCACGGCAACGAACGGATTTTCTTTTGGGAGTCGAGTTTCTCTTTTCCGATGCATTAATCTTACTTTGTTGTATCCCTCGCTCCCTCATTTTGACGAATTAACACAGAAATAGCGTCGCTACGATATACTCTGGGTTCCATGCCCTCTCGTTTGAATCGAGTAACGTTTCTACGGCAAAGACACGATTTTCTTTTGGGAGTCGAGTTTCTCTTTTCGATGCTTTATTCCTTCCTTACTGCATCCCTCGCTCCTTCACATTGACGAATTAACACAGAAATTGCGTCGCTATGAAATATTCTGGGTTCCATGCCTTCTCCTTCTGAATCGAGTACCGTTTCTACGCCAACGACAGGATTTTATTTTGGGAGTCGAGTATCTCTTTTCCGAATCATTATTCCCTCTTTGCTGCATCCCACAGTCCCACACATTGAGGAATTAATACAGACATTTCGTCGCTATGAAATACTCTGGGTTCCATGCCTTCTCCTTCAGTGTGGAGTAACATTTCTATTGCAACGGCATAATTTTCTTTTGGGAGTCGCGTATGTCTTTTCCGTTGCATTATTCCTTCTTTACTGCGTACCTCGGACCCTCACATTGACGAATTAACACAGAAATTGCGTCGCTATGAAATACTCTGGGATGCATGCCCACTCCTACTCAATGGAGTAACGTTTCTACGGCAACGAAAGAATTTTCATTTGGGAGTCGAGTTTCTCATTTCCGATGCATTATACCTACTTTACTGCTTCCCTCGCTCCCTCACATTGACGAATTAACACAGAAAATGCGTCTCTATGATATACTCCGGGTTCCATGCCTTCTCGTTCTGAATCGAGTAAAATTTCTACGGCAAACGACAGGATTTTCTTTTGGGAGCTGAGTTTCTCTTATCGACGCATTATGCCTCCCTTATTGCATCCTTCGCTCACTCACATAGATGAATTAACACAGTAATGGCGTTCCTATGAAATACTCTGGGTTCCATGCCTTCTCCACCTGAATCGAGTAACGTTTCTACGGCACGACAGGAATTTCTTTTTGGGAGTCGAGTAGTTGTTTTCCGATGCTTTATACCTTCTTTAATGCTTCCCTCGCTCTTTCAAAATGACGAATTAACACAGGAATTGCGCCGTTTGGAAATACTCTGGGTTCCATGCCTTCTCCTTCTGAAGCAAGTAACGTTTCTACGGGAGAGAAAGGATTTTCATCTGGGAGTCGAGTAACTCTTTTCCGATGCATTATTATTTCTTTACTACATCCCTCGATCCCTCACATTGACGAATTTTCTCAGAAATTGCGTCGCTATGAAATACTCTGGGTTGCATGCCTTCTTCTACTCAATCGAGTAAGGTTTATCCGGCAACGATAGGTTTTCTTTTGGGTGTCGAGTAGCCCTTTGCCGATGCATTATTCCGTCCTCACTGCATCCCTCGCTCGCTTACATTGACGAATTATCACAGAAAATGCGTCGCTGTGCAATACTCTGCGTCCCAAGCCCTCTCCTTCTGAGTCGAGTGACGTTTCTGCGGCTACGACAGGACCTTCATTTGGGAGTCGAGTATATCTTTGACCAATGCATTATTCCTTGCTAACTGCATCCCTCGGTCCGTCACATTGACGAAATAACACAGAAATTGCGTCGCTAAGAAATACTCTGCGTACCATGCGTTCTCTTTCTGAATCGAGTAACGCTTCTACGGTAACGACAGGGTTTTCTTTTGGGAGTCGAGTATCTATTTTCTGATGCATTATTCCACATATACAGCATCCCCCGCTGGCTCACATTGACGAATTAGCACAGAAATTGCGTCGCTACGAAACACTCTGGTTCCAAGACTTCTCCTTCTGAATCGAGTAATGTGTGTACGGCAACGAATTGATTTTCTTTTGGGAGTCGAGTATCTCTTTTCCGATGCATTAATCCTTCTTTACTGCATCCTTCGCTCCATCAAATTGACGAAATAACACAGAAATTTCGTCGCGATGAAAAACTGTGTATTCCATGCCTGCTCCTTCTGAATCGAGTAACGTTTCTACGGAAACGACAGGATTGTCTTTTGGGAGGCTGGTATCTATTTTCCGAAGCATTATTCCTTCTTTACCGCAACCCCTCGCTCTCCTACATTGACGAATTAACACAGAAATTGCATCGCTATGAAATACTCTGGGTTCCATAGCTTCTCCATCTGAATCGAGTAATGTTACTACAGCAACGACATGATTTTCATTAGGGATTCGAGTATCATTTTTTCCGAAGCATTAATCCTTCTTTACTACATCCCTCGCTACCACACATACACGAATTAACACAGATATTGCGTCGCAACGATATTCTCTGGGTTCCATGCGTTCTCCTTCTGAATCGAGTAACGTTTTCACAGCAACGAAAGGATTTTCTTTTGGGAGTCGGGTATCCATTTTCCGATGCATAATTCCTTCTTTACTGCATACCTCGCTCCCTCACATTGACGAATCAACACAGAAATTGCGTCGCTATGATATACCCTGGGTTCAATGCCTTCTCCTTCTGAATCGAGAAACGTTTCTACGACAACGACAGGATTTTCTTTTGGGAGTCGAGTATCTGTTTTCCGATGGATTTTTCCATCTTTACTGCATCCCTCGCTCCCTTACATTGACGAATTAACACAGATTTTTCGTCGCTTCGAAATACTCTGGGCTCCATGTCTTCTTTTTCTGAATCGTATAACATTTCTGTGGCCAAGACAGGATTTTCTTTTGGGAGTCTGGTATCTCTTTTCCGAAGCATAATTCCTTCCTTACTTTATCCCTCGCTCTCTCACATTGACGAATTAACACAGAAATTGCGTCGCTATTAAATACTCTGGATTCCACGCTTTGTAATTCTGAATCGAATATCGTATCTATGGCAACGACAGGATCTTCTTTAGGGAGACGAGTATCTCGTTTCCGATGCATTATTTCTTCATTACTGCTTCACTCGCTCTCTCACATTGATGAATTAACACAGAAACTGCATCGCTATGAAATACTCTGGGTTCCATGCCATCTCTTCTGAATCGAGTAACGTTTCTACGGCAACGACAGGATTGTCTTTAGGGAGACGAGAATCTCCTCTCCGAAGCATTATTCCTTCTTTACTGCATTCCTCGCTCCCTCACATTTACGAATTAACAGAGAAATTGTGTCGCTATGAAATACTCTGGGTTCCATGCCCTTTCCTTCTGAATCGAGTAAAATTTGTACTGCGACGACAGGATTTCCTTTTGAGAGTCTAGGTACTCTTTTCCGATGCATTAATCCTTATTTACAGCATCACTCGCTCCCTCACATTGACGATTTAACGCAGAAATTGCGTCGCTATGAAAAACTCTGGGTTCAATGCCTGCTCCTTCTGAAACGAGTATGTTTTCTACGGCAACGAAAGGATTGACTTTAGGGAGCCGAGAATTTTTTTTTCTGGTGCATTATTCCTTCTTTATTGCATCCCTCGCTCCCTCACATAGACAAATTAACACAGAAATTGCGTCGCTAAGAAATACTCTGGGTTCCATGACTTCTCCTTCTGAATCGAGAAATGTTTCTACGACAACGAAATGATTTTCTTTTGGAAGTCGAGTATCTTTTTTCCGATGCATTATTCCGTCTTTACTGCATCTCTCGGTCCCTCAAATTGACGAATTAACACACAAATCTCGTCGCTATGAAATTCTCCGGGATCCATGCTTTCTCCTTCTGAATCGATTAACGTTTTTACGCCAAATATACGATTATCTTTTGGGAGTCGAGTATCTCTTTTCCGATGCATTATTCCAAATTTACAGCGTCCCTCACTATCTCACATAGACGAATTAGCACAGAAATTGCGTTGCTATGAAATACTCTGGTTCCAAGCCTGCTCCTTCTGTATCGAGTAAAGTTTCTACGGCAACGAAATGATTTTCTTTTGGGTGTCGAGTATCTCTTTTCCGATGCATGAATCCTTTTTTACTGCCTTCCTCGCTATCTCACATTGAGGAATTAACACAGAAATTGTGTCGCTATGAAACACCCTGTGTTCCGTGCCTACTCCTTCTGAATCGAGTAACCCTTCTATGGCAACGGCAGGACTTTCTGTTGAGAGTCGAGTATCTCTTGGCCGATGCATTGATCCTTCTTTACTGCATCCCTCGCTCTCTCACATTGACGAATTAAAACAGAAATTTTGTCGCTATGAAATACTCCGGGTTCCATCCCATCTCCTTCTGAATCGAGTAACGTTTCTATGGCAACGAAAGGATTTTCTTTTGAGAGTCGAGTGTATCCTTTGCGATGCATTATTCCTTGTTTACTGTATCCCTGGCACCATCACATTGACGAAATAACACCGAAATTGCGTCGCTATGAAGAAATCTGGAGTCCACCCATTCTACTTCTGGACCGAGTAGCGTTTCTACACCAATGACAATACTTTCTTTTGGGAGTCGAGTATCTTATTTCCGATGTATTATTCCTTCTATATTGCATCTCTCGCCCCTTCACATTGACGAATTAGCACACAAATCGCGTCGCTATGAAATTCTTTGGCATCCATGCCTTGTCCTTCTGAATCGATTAACGTTTCTACGCCAACGATACGATTATCTTTTGGGACTCGAGTATCTCTTTTCCGATACATTATTCCATCTTTATTGCATCCCTCGTTACCTCACACTGACGAATTATCTTAGAAATTGCGTCTCTATGATATACTCTGGGTTCCATGCTTTCTCCTTCTGAATCGAGTAACGTTTCTACGTCAACGACAAACGACAGGAATTCCTTTTGGGAGTCGAGTATCTCTTTTCCGATGCATTATTCCTTCATTACTGCTTCCCTCTCTACCTCACATTGACGAATAAGCACAGAAATTGCGTCGCTATGAAATACACTGTGTTCCATGCCTTCTCCTTCTGAATCGAGTAACGTTTCTGCGCCAACGACAGGATTTTCTGTTGGGAGTCGAGTATCTCTTTTCCGATGCATTATTCCTTCTCTACTGCATCTCTCGCTCCCTCACATTGACGAATTAACACACAAATTTCGTCGCTATTAACTTCTAAGGGATCCATGCCCTATCCTTCTGAATCGATTAACGTTTCTACGCCAACTATACGATTATCATTTGAGAGTCGAGTATCTCTTTTCCGATGGTTTTTTCCATCTTTCCTGCATCCCTTGCTCCCTTACATTGACGAATTAACACAGAATTTTCGTCGCTACGAAATACTCTGGGTTCCATGTCTTCTTTTTCTGAATCGAATAACATTTTTGTGGCCACGACAGGATTTTCTTTTGGGCGTCTGGTATCTCTTTTCCGAAGCATTATTCCTGCCTTACTTTATCCCTCGCTCTCTCACATTGAAGAATTAACACAGAAATTGCGTCGCTATGAAATACTCTGAATCGAGTAATGTTTCTACGACAACGAAATGATTTTTATTTGGGAGTCGAGTAAATCTTTTCCGATGCATTTATCCTTCTTTACTGCATCCCTCGCTCTCTCACATTGACGAATTAACACAGAAATTGTGTCGCTATGATATACTGTGGGTTCCATGCCTTCTCCTTCTGAATCGAGTAAAATTTGTACTGCAACGACAAGATTTTCTTTTGGGAGTCGAGTATGTCTTTTCCGATACATTTTTCCTTCCTTAAATGCATCCTTCGCTCCATCAAATTGACGAAATAACACAGAAATTTCGTCGCTATGAAAAATTGTGTGTTCCATGCCTGCTCCTTCTGAATCGAGTAACGTACCTACGGAAACGACAGCATTGTCTTTTGGGAGACAAGTATCTCTTTTCCGAAGCATTATTCCTTCTCTACTGCACCCTCTCGCTCTCTCACATGGACGAATTAACACACGAATTGCATCGCTATAAAATACTCTGGGTTCCGTACATCCTCCTTCTGAATCGAGTATCGTTTCTACGGCAATGAGAGGATTGTCTTTAGGGAGACGAGTATCTCGTTTCGGATGCATTTTTTCTTCTTTACTGCATCACTCGCTCTCTCACACTGACGAATTAACACAGAAATTGCATCGCTATGAAATACTCTGGGTTCCATCCCTTCTCTTCAGAATCGACTAACGTTTCTACGGCAACGACAGGATTATCTTTAGGGAGACGAGTATCTCCTTTCCGAAGCATTATTCCTTCTTTACTGCATTCCTCGCTCCCTCACATTGACGATTTAACAGAGATATTGCGTCGCTATTAAATACTCTGGGTTCCATGCTTCTCCTTCTGAATCGAGTATCGTTTCTACGGCAACGAAAGGATTTTCTTTTGGTAGTCAAGTATCTCTTTTCCTATGCATTGTTCCTTCTTTACTGCATCCCTGACTTCCTCACATTGACGAATTAACACAGAAATTTCGTCGCTATGCCATACTCTGGTTCCATGCCTACTCCATCTGAATCGAGAAACGTTTCTACAACAACGACAGGTTTTCCTTTTGAGAGTCGAGGTACTCTTTTCCGATGCATTAATCCTTCTGTACTGCATCACTCCCTCCATCACATTGACGAATTAACGCAGAAATTGCGTCGCTATGAAAAATTCTGGGTTCCATGCCTGTTCCTTCTGAATCGAGTATCTTTTTACGGCAACGAAAGGATTGACTTTTGGGAGCCGAGTATTTTTTCCTGATGCATTATTCCTTCTTTATTGCATCCCTCGCTCCTTCACATTGACAAATAAACACAGAAATTGCGTCGCTTTGAAACACTCTGGGTTCAATGCCCTCTCCTTCTGAATCGAGAAACGTTTGTAAGGCAACGAGAGGATTTTCTATTGGGAGTCGAGTATCTCTTTTCCGATGGATTTTTCCATCTTTCCTGCATCCCTCGCTCCCTTACATTGACGAATTAACACAGAAATTTCGTCGCTACGAAATACTCTGCGTTCCATGTCTTCTTTTTCTGAAACGAATGACATTTCTGTGGCCACTAGAGAATTTTCTTTAGGGAGTCTGGTAACTCTTTTCCGAAGCATACTTCCTTCCTTGCTTTATCCCTCGCTCTCTCACATTGACGAATTAACAAAGAAATTGCGTCGCTATTAAATACTCTGGGTTCCATGCCATCTCTTCTGAATCGAGTAACGTTTCTACGGCAACGACAGGATTGTCTTTAGGGAGACGAGAATCTCCTTTCTGAAGCATTAATCCTTCTGTACTGCATTCCTCGCTCCCTCACATTTACGAATTAACAGGGAAATTGCGTCGCTATAAAATACTCTGGGTTCCATGCCTTTCCCTTCTGAATCGAGTATCGTTTCTACGGCAACGAAATGATTTTCTTTTGGGAGTCGAGTATCTCTTTTCCGATGCATTAATCCTTCTTTACTGCATCCCTCGCTCTCTCACATTGACCAATTAACACAGAAATTGTGTCGCTATGAAATAGTCTGGCTTCCATGCCTTCTCCTTCTGAATCGAGTAAAATTTGTACTGCAACGACATGATTTTCTTATGGGAGTCGAGTATGTCTTTTCCGATGCATAATTCCTTCTTTACTGCATCCCTCGCTCCATCAAATTGACGAAATGACACAGAAATTTCGTCGCTATGAAAAACTGTGTGTTACATGCCTGCTCCTTCAGAATCGAGTAACGTGTCTACGGAAACGACAGGATTGTCTTTTGGGAGACAAGTATCTCTTTTCCGAAGCATTATTCCTTCCTTACTGCATCACTCGGACCCTCACATTGACGAATTAACACAGAAATGCGTCGCTTGGAAATACTCTGGGTTCCATGCCTTCTCCTTCTGAATCGAGTAACATTTCTACGGCATCGACAAGATTTTCTTTTGGGAGGCGAGTATCTCTTATCCGATGCACTACTTTACTGCATCCCTCGCTCCCTCACATTGACGAATTAACTCAGAAATTGCGTCGCTATGAAATACTGTGGGTTCAATGCCATCTCCTTCTGAATCGAGAATCGTTTCCACGGCAACGACAGGATTTTCTTTTGGGAGTCGAGTATCTTTTTTCCGATGGATTTTTCCATCTATACTGCATCCCTCGTACCCTCAAATTGTCGAATGGGCCCAGAAATTGCGTCGCTATGAAATAGGCTTGGTTCCGTGTTTGCTCCTTCTGAATCGAGTAACGTTTCTATGGCAACGACAGGATTTTCTTTTGGGAGTCGTGAATCTCTTTTCCGATGCATTATTCCTTACTTACTGAATCCCTCGCTCCCTTACATTGACGAATTAACACAGAAATTTCGTCGGTACGAAATACTCTGGGCTCCATGAGTATTGGAACAGGGCCGGTACCATTCCAAAATACCGTCACCAACCCCACCCCCCTCCCGATTACGTATACGCGTTAGACATGAAATGTTTTCATAACACCGTCACCTTTCCAAAGCATCGTTAGTCGACAAGGTCGCACGCAATGTTTCCGGCATGTGTTGACTCTCTAGTCTATATTACCGGCGCGGGGTTGTGACATAGAGAGAGAGAGTTAGCGCCATCTCTCTCTAGGCACGGAATGTATCCTGTGGGGTGGTGGAAATGGCTGTATCCAATACGATCCCTTAATTGAGTCACATGTTCGACTTCTACCAATAGGTTTCAACTATCCTATGACCTCATTGTAGGACATATATAGGTTCAGTTCCGGGACCTCAGTCTTGGTCACTCAGTCAGCGGAAGACTAAGAAGAACAATCATGAAGCACCAGTCAACCTCCAGTGCAGTCACTCAGGACAGGATCAAACGGAAAAGTAAGTATCATATTTCACATTATTCTATCTCGTTCATTATCCTTATTATTCAATGTTTTCACTTATTCGCTAATATCTAATCATTCATCTTCTTTTTTCAACAGAGTCAAACGCAACCATGCTTAGATCCGCAGACGCGTCTGAACCTGCACCATCATTAGCTTCGTTAACCATCTCATCCGGACCTACACCAGCGACAGCCGACTCATTTGATCCAGTAGCGACCACGTGGGATCCTGTAGCTTACATGTTGGAGCAGGACAAGGAGTTGCTGCTATCCGTCCCACTCAGCAACTTGTGTGATGAAGACGCTCGATCTGCTCACCACATCTCGAATTCAACCACTGGGTTTGTTAAAGATCAACTAAATGGTGGTCAGTACTGGGTGCCTACATATAACTCATCACAATCGAACACTCCGGTGATAGTGCAACCACCGAGTTTAGATACTGTAAATTAAAAGAATACGTCTAGTGCGGCTACGCTATTCACCACGACATATAATTTAACCTCCAGTGGTTCCAAACGTGTGAACATTGCTATAGACGTCCATCATGTCTGGGGGATCCAAGCTATAATGGAGATTGAAAATATTTCAAAAAGTGTTAAAGTCCCGATTTCCGAGTTCGACTGGGCCGGGATCTGTCATGCAGAGCGCTACATCAATCAACAAATGACCACCGAATATGATACAACTCATGCCCCACCAGAAATTCGTCTTGCCGATGTCGCACTTTCCATTACTACTGTATATGATGACAGCGCCTTATGCATTAAATCAGGTGTCGACAGCGTCTATCTAAGGCATCCATCAGTTATCAAATTATTCAACCTAGACTCCTCTATACGGTTTGCTCTCGAGAGACTGAATCGTTGGGTTCCTAGCATAGAGGCAGCATATAGTGATGTTAAAAACTCTCTACGTGTTAATAATTTAAATATTGACGATTTTGAACAGCATCTCCGTTCGCATATGGCCATTAAAACTACAGACATCCAATTGAAATGCGTGTGTCAAAAACCAGAGTACTCAGAGTCACCTATCGGATTGCGTGAGATACGTGCAGAATTTATTGCCAACCAAAGAGAATTATTTCGTATATATTGTACAGGTTCTAAGAAGAAACGTGCAGATTATGAAACACCTCAGAAATAGTACATCCAATGTATGATTTTTAAATAAATAATTTATATTTAATCTTATCTCCTGTTTCTCTTTTATTTCAGACCACCACTCCTATTATAATCAAATTGATCCAATAATTTTTTAATTCTACTCAAATTATGACCATCTTACTCTTCAAACATGTGTTCCTCGTGTAGGCAGTATAGCTCAATCGGTTAATTGATTGAACTATACCGGCTACACACAAATATTATAATTATCCTCTCAGTTATATTTTCTATATATGTCAAGTACTTGTTTGTACATGGCTCATTTACTATCATGGCTGGCTGGGTGAAGCACCCTCACCACAAGGACTTTGTTGTCGGTGACTGGTCATGTGAAGATTCAAGTAAAGAGCAGAAGAAGAAGAAGAACAAGAAAAACAGAATTCTCCTTCCCGATAATATAAGAGCAATTATTGTAGGCCCATCCAACTGCGGCAAGACTAATGTCCTCATGACTCTGCTAACTCATGTGCAAGGTGTCCGATTTGAACATGTCTGTCTATTCTCAAAAACACTCTTTCAACCCAAGTATCAGCTATTGCATGAGATATTTCGGGGTGTAGATGGCGTTACATACAGACCATTCAGTGAAAGCTCTCATATCCCCCCACCTGAAGAAACAAAACCAAACACAGTATTCATATTTGACGATGTTGCAGTGGAAAACTAAGACCAAATTCGCATATATTTCTCTTTCGGTCGCCATATGGGTGCTGACGTATTTTATCTAAGTCAAACATATTCCAGAATCCCCAAACAACTTGTTAGGGATAACGCAAATCTCATTATAGCCTTCAAGCAAGACAATCTTAATTTAAGACACATTTACCAAGCACATGTGGGGACGGATATGTCGTTCAATGGTTTCTTAAGGATATGTGCAGACTGTTGGAACCATTCACAGTATGGGTCTCTCGTTATTGATAAAACAAGAAAACTGTATGATGGTAGATACAGAAGAAACTTTCAAGAATTTTTGCATATATAACAAGGTAATAGACGTTAACACATCAGTCTACGTCATACCATGGACAAATTCGCGCGTATGTCCACCTCTCAACCTGAGATGATTGGTGTACACAGACAGAGCATTCGCTTGTACATGGATGCGAAAATTCAAGCTATGGCTCTTAAAGTTGCAAGTATGCGCAGGGAACTAGAGACCTATTACCAAACCCTTCTGAGAATGGTGAATCAGTTAAATGAGCTAGTTAATCAAGTCAGTAAGAAAGTAACCGACTTAACTGAAAAGGTCGATCATATTCAGAGAAAAATAGATGTAGACCTCATTGTTGTCGATAAGGGCGATCGTGATCATACTAAGAAGCTGAAGAAAATGAATGCATATATAAAGCCTCATGTCGCAGAGACGTCTGATTAGTATACGTTGAGATGTCGACGACCAAACAGAAAGTCATTCAAGCCCGTAAAGCAGTCCGAGAGAAATTACGGTTGCTTAGGTTAGGGTATATTGATCGTCAGCAAACACTAAGAGAGACCTTTAAGCCCGTTACTGAGTCTCTCCGACAGCTCTCACCAAAAACGAAAATGACCGAAAACGACAGTCAAGCCATTGATGAATTAATTATTAGTCACGCACCAGGCCAGATAGATAGAACATTCGGCGTTAGCCCAGGAAGACCATACATGTTGGGTACACATCCCATAACTGTAACAGAAGACAAAATACAAATAGCTAATAGACAGTTTGACCGAACACCAGGCTTAATGAATCTTATTTTCCTAAGACCAACTAAAAAACCTATAAATTATTCAGTTAGTGATAAGGACAATACTACACATGACTGGTGTACACAAGATCACCAAAAGCCTAACCAACAGGAAGTATAAAACCATTATAAAACCAATACTTGAAGACCAAAACAACAACAACGGTGCCAGCAGTGGAGATGGTATTGACATTGGTCTTAAGACAGTGAACAATCGAGTCCCTCAGTATATATATTATGACGACCCCAACGAACTAATAGATCGACTACGTCTGCTCATGGCATCAGCTGCTGCAGGTAATACAGCTCATTCGAATGAAGTTATCTCCATAATCTCTGAGCTTCGAGAGAGAGGTATCATCGAATAAGTATGGAGATCGTAGTTCGAGAACTACACAAACCAGCACGCAAAAATCTACCCGCGCAGGCATGTCATGATTAAAGGGATGGATGACTTGTGGCAAGCTGATCTTGTAGATATGCGACAATATTCACATGAGAATAATGGCTTCAAATACATTTTAATTGTTATTGATACATACTCCAAATTTGCATGGGCAGTACCAGTCAAGACAAAAACCGGACCAAATGTCGCGATGCTTTTGAACGCTTGCTACAGATAGGAACCAATCGATGCCCGGACAATCTCCAAACCGATCATGGTGGTGGGTTCTACAATAGGTACTTCAAGACAGTGATGCAGCGGTATGGAATACATCACTACTCGACATTCACTCACCTGAAGGCAAGTATCGTAGAGCGCTTGAACAGAACAATAAAAGGCAGAATGTTGATGCGGTTTAACCTTCGTGGCTCATACAAATGGACAGATATCCTCCCAGAAATAATTGCTCAATATAATAGAACCAAACATAGCACAATAAAAATGCGGCCAATTGATGTTCGTGATAACACACTCATGGATACGGTATACTTTCACATTAAGATACTGGATCCACGCAAACAGAAATTTAATGTAGGTGATTTGGTGCGTATCTCAAAACACAAGACCGCATTTGAGAAATCATACCTACCGAACTGGTCAACTGAGATATTTACAGTTTCAAATGTGCAGCGAACGAATCCTAGAACTTATTTATTGAAAGACAGTAAAGGTGAAGAAATTGCAGGCTCCTTCTACACTGAGGAGATGCAGAAGAGCTCACAACCTGATCTTTTTCTCGTGGAGAGAGTCATAAGACGACGTGGAAATAAAGCCCTAGTCAAATGGCTTGGTTTTCCTGCTACACAAAACAGTTGGATTGATGCCAGGGATTTGCTATATAATGAACATTCATCGTCCACAACCACCACAGTAGCCTGACATGCGCGATCGAGGGCACATTAGAGGAGGCGGTGGTGTTCTGGACAAACTACCTTTGGAATTACACATCCCGGGGTATAGCTACTGCGGACCTGGGACAAAGCTTCAGAAACGCTTGGCGCGAGGTGACAAGGGAGTGAATCTGCGTGACGAATCGTGCATGGAACACGACATTGCATGCGAAGCAAATAAAGATCTACCAAGTCGTCACATTGCAGATAGGATTTTAGCTGATAAAGCTAAGGCGATACGGAAAAGAAAAGATATTGGTATAGGTCAACGCATCGCGGCATTCGCAGTTGATAAAACCATGCGCGGAAAAATCAAGTTAGGATTAGGAGTGATGAATTTCAAGCGCGTTATGAACGCTGCACGTCGCGCACTAAACATGAAGAACAAGAAGGGTTGTTTGAAGAAATGTATCCTGACAGCGATGTATGCAGCTAAAAACGCAATGAAGGACAAAGAATCACCAACGTGAAGATCCGTTAAAGCACCTCGCATTCTACCAATACCCAAGACATCCGGCGGTTTTATTCCTTTTCTCATCCCAGTCCTCTCCGCGCTCTCAGCGGTAGGTTCGCTCGCCGGTGGGGCTGCAGCTATCGCTCGAACAGTCAAGAATGCGCAAAACTCGCAAACCCAGTTAGAAGAGGAGAGAAGACATAACCGCATGATGGAAGCAGCAGTCATTGGAAAAGGCCTATACTTGAAACCGTACAAGAAGGGTCTATTCATAAATAAAAAAAAAAAAAGCCCAATAGCGATCCTACCAGATCGACCACTCACAAATACAGACCTTCTTAAGTTTGTTAGACATAAATTCAAGATACCAAGATTCCGTGGTGTGTTTATGAGGGATACATTACCTAAGACTATGTGGAAAACTGGTGAATGCGGTATTGTGAATTTAGATGTTGTCGGAGGTCCTGGCACCCACTGGGTGGCGTACGTTATGAAAGACGCTGGGGTAGTCTACTATTTCGACTCCTTTGGTGACCTGCAACCACTCGAAGGATTACAGCAATACTTCACTCACAGAAGACATGTGCTATACAATTATCAACGGTATCAGGACTTTAATACATACCTCTGCGGGCATCTTTGCATCATCTTTCTCTTGACGTTCACAAAGAAGAAGAATAAGAACAAGAACTAACGTATATAAGCAGGATGTTTAAACCTTCATTCATCAGTTGACGTTCAGATGCAATGTCGTACACTTTGACGTTGAAAGGACGGTCATCTGTATTGCGTGCAAATTACTTCCCACCAATTGATTTGAGTGCAGGTCAATGGAGTGTTGCATTGATTGGACTGGAGACGTACAACAGCATCCCGAATATCACCAACACTAACAATAAACTGCATCTAGATATTAATGGTGAAAAAGATATTCTTGAAATAGAATCTGGTGCATACGATATTGACGATTTAAACGAACTCTTAAAACAGTCTGGAAAAGGTATTGAACTACGTGCAAACATCAATACACTTAAATCTGAAATTAGGACTCTAAATGCAACGATTGACTTTAGCCAGAAACATTCAATAGGACCCCTGCTTGGATTCACAAAAGGGCTGATTTTGAAGAAAGATCCAACTAAATTTTACAAGTCCAATCAGTCTGTGGATATACTCCCAGTCAGCACAATACGTGTCGAGTGTAACATTGCTACGAATTCCTATCTCAACGATACTCTCATTCACACTATTTACGGATTCTTCCCCTCAGTTGCAACGGGGTATAAGATTGTTGAGACACCTGCCAATGCAATATACCTTCCAGTGACTGCTCAGACATTGGGCTATTTGGAGCTGCGTATTGTGGAACAGAGTAATAAACTTGTCGACTTTCGCGGTGAGGAAATCATTATACGATTACATCTACAACAAGATGGGCTTGCGGTATAAAACAAGTGCACGCAATACACAGCGCGCCGCTTCGCTACTGAACAGCAAACTGATAACACCTATGAAGTACGAATTTCTTAAATCAGTTGGTCTCAAACCCTGCAATGACGTCATCACTCAATATAACCAATGCAGTAGAGTATGATGACAGAATTATACGTCAAGAATACTTCTCTCATAAATCTTACGCTTCAACCACGTTTAACAAGAATGATGAAATCAGGATTGTCATACAGCACCAGGACACACTCACTCTTCCGTGCAAGAGTTTCATATATCTCGAAGGGTCATTCAAGAAAACTGATGGCACCGATACAGTGGGGTCCAAGCTGACACGCAACGCATTGGCATTCCTCTTCCAAGAGATTCGCTATGAACTGAATGGTTCTGAGATTGATCGTACACGCAATGTTGGTCTAACATCGACCCCTAAAACATACGTCTCGGCATCACCAGCAGATCTGCATAGTTTAGAAAATGCTGGATGGTTCACAGACGATGCGGAGGGTAGAACACCCCAGGAGTACAAGCGATTTACTGCATGCATACCTCTAAAAATACTTACGGGATATTTTGAGGATATGAGACAGATTATTATGAACGCTAAACAGGAACTTATTCTCGTGCGGAGTGCGACAGACAATAACTCGTACATTCAAGGAGCTCAAGAAGAGAATAGGATCACAATCAACAAATTAATATGGAAAATGCCTCACGTCAGTGTATCCGACGAGAAACGATTGAAGCTTTTGAAAGTGTTGAATTCAGGTACATTTCTGTCACTGACCTTCCGCTCATGGGAGATCTTTGAGTATCCAGTGTTACCGACCGCGAGCAGACAAACATGGGCTATTAAGACCTCCAGTCATATCGAGACACCCAGATTCATTATACTTGCGTTTCAGACTGATAGAAGAGCAAATACATCAAACGATTCCACCGTGTTCGATAACTGCAAGTTAACTAACGCCAAAGTCTACCTCAATTCAGAATTCTACCCATATGACAATCTACTTCTGCAATGGAATGAAAATGTATACAGCCTCGCGTATGACATGTATGCAAGGTTTCGTCCTTACTATGAAATTGCTGAAGGAGAGGGAGGGGGGTGTCTACTGAGTCCTCGTAAGTTCAAAGAGCTTTCACCGATGATTGTAATAGACTGCTCTAAACAGAATGAGATAATTAAGTCTGGACCTATAGACGTTCGAATAGAATTTGAATCATCGACAAATTTCCGAGAACACACCGCTGCATATGCATTAGTCCTACACGACAGAATAATCAATTACTCACCGCTCACAGGTGTTGTGCAACGAGCTGTATAAATGAAAATATGCTGTCCTGTGCATTGATCATTTGACGATGGCAACTCAGCCTGTGAAGATCATTGCAGATGTTCAAGGATTCCATGATGGAGAGCGTAGACAGTTCGTATTTAAACAAGTTGCTTTTGTGGCCTACACACAAGACGCAGGAATAATTGAAACCTTCTCCGCAAATATTCGATCACCAAGACCGTTCACGCAAGTGAAATCTTGTAAAACACGGACCAGTGCATTGTGGTTAACTAATTTTTATCATGGAATTCACTGGGATGATCCCGGCATACCCTATAAAGATGTACTGATCGCACTTAAATTATTCGATCACAAGGACACCATCGTTTACGTGAAGGGAAAGGACAAAACCTCCTGGATGCGTCAAATATTTAAATTTGCATCTATTCAAGACCTTGAATGGTACGGATGTCCATCCATCCATCGACTGAAGAACGATTACCAAAAAAGTGCTTTTGTATCTGCATATGAGAATGTAAAGTTACTTTTCACTTTTATTAGAAATAAATAATAATTTACAAGATTGAGTGTTTTTTCTTTCTATGATATCCAACGTCCCTAGTATTGTAAGTTTATTCTTTTTATATTGTATATGAAGGGAACTGTCCGAGAGAGACACATACCCTGGCCTTTGACGTGGAATGAGCCTACTGTTATAGTTAGGCGCGGATGCCGATCTCGCGGTCTCCGTCGAAATCGACAGACACGCGCAGCCGCTGACGCTTGGTAGGGGGTTGCACCAGTTGCCGGCCTCGCGGCCGTTGTGGAAAGCAATGCGTCAGATTACGCTCTCTAAAGTATCTGTTGACGTAGGACTGTAAGAGATAGCACTGCATTGGGCTGTGTATGTTCGTGACAACTAGCAGAAGTCCGGCACTTGTGATTAAAAGCATGAAACCTTATAGCTTTATGCATTGCGATGTAGCTGTATGTACGTATTCTGCATACACACATAAATAAATTTATAATATTTTTAATAAAAAGAATAATCATTATTAGGGTATCAAATAATAACAACATTTTTTTTAGAAGGAAATAACTGAGTTTATTATTGAAATCAGAATTTAACATTTTTCACATTATATATAAATATGAGTTTACAGATATAAGATTGGTTTTTAACCAAAAATCTGAAATTCCACATCCTTTTAGATAATTTTTTTTAACAATTTTAGATAATTAAGAAATATATATAAGCATTCTCTTCAGATAAATTACATATATAATTTTAAAGCTAATGCAGAGGTACTACCCTATCTTACAAAGTAACTAATATCGCTAATGAAGTTCCACCAGAAAAACAAAGCACTTTTAATTAATACCAAACCTATTTGTTTCAAGTCAATGACTCTAAATATTTTCGAAAAGAAAAACAACAAATTGAATATATATTTTTTTCCAAGTAAGTCGATTTAAAGATTTTCAACTACAAGAACAAGGTGAACATATATATTTTTCTTTAAAGTGGACGTCTAGAAACATTTTCCGCTAGAACAAGCAATTGAACATATAGAAAGAATTTAATTAGTGGAACTCATACACTTAAAAACCTAGTTCTGACTTGATGGCTAGCGGTAGGTGAAACTTACAAACTAAAATCTAAGCTCTATAATGACTAGAAGTGATGGATATATTAAGTGAGTAATTTTGGATCTACGAAATGAGGTTTCGCAAACTCATAGTGGAATCGGTACATGTAGAATTTGGAGATATCGAATATACACATCCCCAAATAGATGGGTTTCATAAACTCTACTGCACTCTTCGACATCTCCACAGCAACAAAGTTTTCATTGAAGATGGTGGCACGCTTAAAATTTGGCCTGGCTATACATTTTCTCACGCAGTAATGCCCTTCCCATGCGGTTCTAATAACAATATCGCGTTCATTTCTTACATTTTGCATAGTTTTCCCGAAAATGGAATTATTCATTAATTTCTAAAAGTCTTTTTCAAAATCATTACTCGCGATCGTCCTCTTTTAGGTGTTTAGTTCAAAATACTCCTTCAACCAGGGGGATTGCTTGAAGGAGATTGCCCGGGTGATTTTAATGAGCTCCATTCCTAATCTGAGACACTGCTGGAGGTTACGATAATGAATAATATACCTCTGCTTATCCCCAACAGTGGCCATCAGTTTAGGGATGGTGCTTCCTCGTGGAATTTGTTGCTCTGGACATAACGGCAAGTCGCTTGTCTCTCCATGCAAATTAATAGGGTACGCGATGTCTGCCTCAAGCACATACCCTGCATCAGAATCGGCCGCAAGACCCATTATCTGTCCACCTAATCCCTTCAATTCGTCTTCAGGCACCCATTGGAACCCGGCAACCGGCAGCGGTTGTTTCATAGCATGCCCATATAAATTGTTAACATCTAAGTACAAAATGTAACTAGAATCAAGGGATGCGTTGTACTCGACACCCATCCGCGGATTATTTGCCTTGGCGTGTCTGTGAACACATTGACAAAGTCCGCCGCGGATCCCTCGCTCAAAAAATAGAAGCATTGAAGCATCAGTCAAAAGTTCAATGTTGCAATCCGTTTTTTTGAGCATAGCGTCCCAGGACAACCCAGGTGCCGTGTAATAAAAGGCAGGGTCCAGAGAGTACGTGGTCATACATACACTCCGGAACTTTTCGAAAACATCTGCAAGCAAACGAACGTCCGTGTCCATGTATAACCTTGCATATTCTCCCAAATTGGGGATGTTGAATTCCTGCCAGACATTAACGGCATGCTCATAATCTGTGATAGTTATGGTATCGCCAGTGAGAGTACTGGTAAAAGAAGTTATGTCGGGAAGCCTGGTTTAATTGAGTTTTGCCATACTATCAAGATACTCGTACGGGAAAACTCCTTTCCTCGTCGCAAGTTGAAACTTTTCCTCATCGGTAAATGCAGATCGAGTGATATGCATATCATTCCGAGGTAAAGTCTCAACCAGTTTCTGGAGCGAAGTTTGCATAAATCGTAGAGAGTCAAGGAAGCGGAGCGTAATTTTCGGCGTCATTCGTTTTGAAAAAGAAATGTACTTTTCAACACTTTCAGGCAGGATATTGACCTGATCCTTCTTCATACCGAACTTAGCCAAGTGCTCAACGAGAAAATGAGCGTCATACCCGCTCAGATTATGAAAAAAGACGGGTATGTGTGTAGGTAACTGATACTTCAAGTTGCATGCATTGTTTGCTGCACCGCGGAACTTACCCGAAAGATGACAATGGTCTCTACGAGGAGTCTCCGCTTTTCTATCTAAGACCAACCCGCAAATATGACAATTAACAGCCTTTTCATACAAGTCATCATTTTCCTTTGATTTGGTCATGGGAATATTGATGCTGTAGAGCTTGTGAACTTGCCAAGAAAGTTTTTCAAGCTCTGTGAGAAGCCAAACCGCCAGGTCGTTCCCTACATAAGACTGATAGCTATTAAGTTTACAATCATATGCGCATACAACTTGGAACGCAGCCGCATAAGGTACGTGTTTTTGTGTGAAGGTTGTGTGTGAGGCTAAGGGATTCCCTTCACAACGAGTAATAGGAGCCAGCAAGCATTCAAAATAGGCGAACACAACAAAAGGACAACGCTGCTGGTGGTGAGCATTTTTAAATTTAATGAAGTTATTTTCCTCAGTGGGCATAACAACACGTACCGGGTCCTTGCATGCACAATCTAATAGGTGTGTCGCTAATAACTCTTGAGATGAAAAATAATTCAAACACCTTATACAAATATGTCGTTTATGATCATTTTTACTTAACTGGGAGGAAATGAGTCGGGACATGTCTTTGATCCAGACGTAGTGATAATTATCACGTTCGGAGAAGAGCAGCATGTTGACATGCAACTCTCGTTCACCTGCAAATTTTGAGAAATGGAGGGGGCCTACTACTGTATGCTTGTTCTGCTCATCTGACTTGCTTTTCTTCTCCAGGCCATAAACGTGGACCGATATTGCGGTATTCTGAGCCTCAATCTTAGGTATGTCCTGGATTCTTAAAGGGAACTCTATTCCGTCAAAGTTATACTGTCTCTTAATATCTTTGACTTTGTAACTGCTGGGACGCTCGGGATGATGTTTGTAATTGTAATTTCTCTCGCAAGCCAGGACTGACCATGCAAAACACGCATTATCATAGTTATTTTGAACATTAATGCACGCCTGCTTTTTCTCAATATCTATAGGGAGTTTAATATAACTGGACCCTCCATTCATTGGATCATAGACATGTATATGGATGTCGAGGTGTGGTATACTGCCGAGCGCTTTAGCGGATCCACGTACTTCCATCTCGGAAAATCGGGCCATAATAACGCTCAAGGTGGATTCTCGATACCACTCAGCAATCGATGTGCTCCGAGAAATAACGCCATTGTCACCCCATATATAATGCAGAGTAGCCGTCTCCGCGTCACCTTGATGTTTAGGGGGATGACTCAGTTCACAGCATAACACAGCACTGCATTTAAAGGCGTTAAATCTTCTAAGAGTTTGAGGAGCTCGGTCTCAAAGACGGGGAGGCACGCCTCCGAAAACCTTACAGGATCACGATACCTCCTGCCTGGATTCTCAATTCTGGTGAAAGAGATTGGCCCCTCAAACGCTCTAGCAACTGCTGAGTATTCTAAGGGAGTCATTACGCCGTTATTCTGATCGACTTCGTTATCGATAGGACGGGTGAGAGAACTACCGCTAGCCATAAGGAAATTACTATTATTACTGTTGCTACAACTAGGAGTCCACCCGATAGATGAATGGGCTGGTGATGGGTGATCGTAATCATCATCATCATTTGCGGGGAGAGGTATACGTCTCGGAACGCATACCTTGCGTGGGCGGCGGCGGTGAGCTGCTGCTTCTAGAGGAGGAGGGGGTGACAGCCGGTTTGAAGTGCCAGGCTGTGGCGATGGCGGACGGGCTGCGCAGCCAAACGGTTGCGACAGCGCTGGGGGAGGAGCTGGTGCGTATTCTGCATCCGCCTCCCGCGAAGCCCTTATAGGGGCTACGCAAGGCGCGGCGTGTCTTTGCGGTTCGGTGCGCCCGAGTCCCGCCCCCGCAACCACCGCTCTAGGAACACGGCCTACGCCGTGTGATATACCTGTAACATAAATAAGGAAAAAAATTAATTTAGTGATTTATATTTAAAAGAGCGATAAATAATAACAATAAGAGTAGGTAATGGTGGTTATGTAAAGGAATGTTAATGTTCAAAATTATTCACCTTCTCCGCTCTGACTCCATGGATTGAACAACTCATTGCCAAAATCAAGTAGATCCTCAAACCACTCAGGTAGGTTGATCTCCTCCTCAAACGGGTCAAGCAGGTTGGTCTCCTCCACCTCTAAAGACTGAGTGTCCTGTGTGGCGGGCGCCGTTTGAACGCTACCGTCGCCTCCTTGAACGTTTTGGGTGGTTGAACCGAATGCTGAATTAGGCGCATCTACAAAGAAAAGACCGGCTTATGAGGACTAAATGTATACAATCAGGAAACGGGTATATATTAGATGAAATTATTTAAGTTTAAGAAGTATGATTGTATTATAAGTGTACTTACATTCGAGCTGCGCTTGAGCCCTTTCCATCTCGATCTGGTTGTCTAGATCAACCAAGATTTGCTGGAAGAAATCTAGAAAGATGGAGAAGACTGAATATAATATCGCATATGGAAAGGGAAGTGTGCTTTCAGTTAAGTGATAGAGAAATAAGCGGACCAGCAAATTTAAAAAAAAGGAACGAAATGAAATATTTACAAAGAGCACTGCACAACGAATATAACAGATACACAACACGTGGAAGCTCTATCTTTATAGCGGATACGGTAAATTAATTATAACACATACAACATGTGGAAATTCATTCTTTACATTGAGATGTCCAAAACGGTTATAAGACTTAACACATACACAAACATAGAATCCGTTAAAAGACTTAGTAAACTTTACAGAGAGAGATCGATAACGGGTATAACACGTAACATACAACACGTGGATGAACAATATTTATAGAGAGCAGTACAAAACAAATGTAACAGTTAAAATAAAAGATTCAGACACCCAAGTTAGAGGTAAAAAAAAGGCGTGGATAAGCAATTTTCATAGAGAGAGAGATTCAAAAGGGTAAAAAACGTAAGCCGGAACACACACAGAACAAGTGGAGGAACGATCTTTATAGAGAGCATTATAAAAGGTATGTAGCACTCATACACAGAGTTAAAGGGTGTAGATATCAGAATTCTGAAAATGTACTTACCAGGGAATGGAACTTCGTCCACATGAGCACGTTTGCTGCTGCTGCTGCTGTCACTGGCGGTTCGTGATCGTTTCATTTTTACACGTTTAATTACGAAGACGTGACAAGTATTGGATGAATGAAGTATAAGAGCAGTGTGAGAGTGAGGTAGGTCGGGCATTGATTTATATAGGTCCTGCCTAGCGCGTGTATGTATGCGCGGGGTTGTGACATAGAGAGAGATGGCGCTAAATCTCTCTCTATGTCACAACCCCGCGCCGGTAATAAAGACTATAGAGTCAACACATGCCGGATACATTGCGTGTGTAGAGAGAGATGGCGCTAACTCTCTCTCTCTATGTCACAACCCAGCACCGGTAATAAAGACTAGAGAGTCAACACATGCCAGATACATTGCGTGCGTAGAGAGAGATGGCGCTAACTCTCTCTCTATGTCACAACCCCGCACCGGTAATAAAGACTAGAGAGTCAACACATGCCGGATACATTGCGTGCGTAGAGAGAGAGATGGCGCTAACTCTCTCTCTCTATGTCACAACCCCGCAACGGTAATAAAGACTAGAGAGTCAACACATGCCAGATACATTGCGTGCATAGAGAGAGATGGCGCTAACTCTCTCTCTCTATGTCACAACCCCGCACCGGTAATAAAGACTAGAGAGTCAACATATGCCGGATACATTGCGTGCGTAGAGAGAGATGGTGCTATCTCTCTCTCTCTATGTCACAACCCCGCGCCGGTAATAAAGACTAGAGAGTCAACACATGCCGGATACATTGCGTGCGTAGAGAGAGATGGCGCTAACTCTCTCTCTCTATGTCACAACCCCGCACCGGTAATAAAGACTAGAGAGTCAACACATGCCGGATACATTGCGTCGTAGAGAGAGATGGCGCTAACTCTCTCTCTCTATGTCACAACCCCGCACCGGTAATAAAGACTAGAGAGTCAACACATGCTGGATACATTGCGTGCGACCTTGTCGACTAATGATGCTTTGGAAAGGTGACGGTGTTATGAAAACATTTCATGTCTAGCGCGTATACGTAGACGGGAAGGGGGGGGGGGGTGACGGTATTTTGGAATGATACTGGCCCTGTTCCAATACTTCCATGTCTTCTTTTTCTGAATCGAATAATATTTCTGTGCCCACGATAGGATTTTCTTTTGGGAGTCTGGTATCTCTTTTTCGAAGCATAATTCCTTCCTTACTGGATCCCTCGCTCCCTCACAGTGACGAATTAACACAGAAATTGAGTCGCTATTAAATACTCTGGATTCCATGCCTTCTAATTCTGAATCGGGTATCATTGCTACGGCAACGACACGACAGTCTTTAGGGAGTCGAGTATCTTTTTTCCGATGCATTATTCCTTCTTTAGTGCATGCCTCGCTCCCTCACATTGACGAATTACCACAGATATTGGTATGAAACACTCTGGGTTCCATGCCTTCTCCTTCTGAATCGAGTAACGTTTCTATGGCAACGACAGGATTTTCTTTTGCGAGTTGAGTAACTCTTTTTCCGATGCATTATTCCTTCTTTACTGCATCCCTCGCTCCCTCACATTGACGAATTAACACAGAAATTACGTCGCTATGAAATACTCTGGGTTCCATGCCTTCTCCATCTGAATGGGGCAACGTTTCTACGGCAACGACAGGATTTTCTTTTGTGAGTCGAGTATCTCTTTTCTGACGCATTTCTCCTTGTTTTCTGCATCCCATGTTGCCTCTCATTGTCGAATTAACACAGATATTGCGTCGCTATGAAATACTCTGCGTTCCATGCCTGCTCCTTCTGAATCGAGTAACGTTTCTACGGCATCGAGCGTATTTACTTTTCGGAGCCGAGTTTCTCTTTTCCGATGCATTATTCCCTCTTTACTGCATCCCTCGCTCCCTTACATTGATGAATTATCACCGAAATATCGTCGCTACGATATACTCTGGGATCCATGACTTGTTCTTCTGAATCTAATACCATTTCTATGGCAACGATAGGATTTTCTTTTGGGTGCCGAGTATCTCTTTTCCGATGCATTATTTCTTTTTACTGCATCCCTCGCTATCTTACATTGACGAATTAACACAGAAATTTCGTCGTTACGATATACTATGGGTTCCATGACTTCTTCTTCTGAATCGAATAACATCTCTATGGCAACGAAAGGATTTTCTTTTGTGAGACGGGTATCTTTTATCCGAAGCATAATACCTTCCTTACTGCATCCCTCTCTCCCTCACATTGACGAATTAACACAGAAATTGCATCACTATTAAATACTCTGGGTTCCGTGCCCTCTCGTGCTAAATCGAGTATCGTTTCTACGGCAACGAAAGGATTTTCTTGTCGTATTCGTGTATCTCTTTTCCGATGCATTGTTCCTTCTTTACTGCATCCCACGCTCCCTCGCATTGATGAATTAACACAGAAATTAAGTCGCTATGACATACTCCGTTTCCATGCCTTCTCCTTCTGTCCAGAAACGTTTGTACAACAGCGACACGTTTTGCTTTTGGGAGTCGAGGTACTCGTTTCCGATGCATTAATCCTTCTTTACTGCATCACTCGCTCCATCACATTGACGAATTGACAAAGAGTTGGCGTCGCTATGAAATACTCTGGTTTCCATGCCTTCTCCTTCTGAATCGAGTAACGTTTCTACGGCAACAACAGGATTTTCTTTTGGGAGTCGATTAACTCTTTTCCGATTCATTATTTCTTCTTTACTGCATCTCTCGCTCCCTCACATGGACGAATTAACACAAAATTGCTATGAAATAGTCTGGGATCCATGCCTTCTCCTTCTGAATCGAGTAACGTTTATATGGCAACGACAGGATTTTCTTTTGAGAGTCGAGTAACTCTTTTCCGATGCATTATTCCTTTTTTACTGCATGCCTCGCTCCCTCACATTGACGAATTAACACAGAAATTGCGTCGCAATCAAATACTCTGGGTTCCATGTCTTCTCTTTCTGAATCGAGTAACGTTTTTATGGCCACGACAGGATTCTCTTTATTGAGTCGAGTAACTCTTTACCGATGCATTATTCCTTCTTTACTGCATCCCTCGCTCCCTCACATTGACGAATTAACACAGAAATTGCTATGAAAAACTCTGGGTTCCATGTCTTCTACTTCTGAATCGAGTAACGTTTTTATGGCAACAACAGGATTCTCTTTATTGAGTCGAGTAACTCTTTACCGATGCATTATTCCTTCTTTACTGCATCCCTCGCTCCCTCACATCCACAAATTAACACAGATATTGCGTCGAAGTGAAATACTCTGGGTTCCATGCGTTCTCCTTCTGAATCGAGTAGTGTTTCCACGGCAACGACAGGATTTTCTTTTGGGAGTCAGGTATCCATTTTCCGTTGCATAATTCTTTCTTAACTGCATACCTCGCTCCCTCACATTGATGGTTTAACACAGAAATTGCGTCGCTATGAAATATTCTGGGTTCTATGCCTTCTCCTACTGAATAGAGTAACGTTTCTGCGGCAACGTCAGGATTTTCTTTTGGGAGACGAGTAACTCTTTCCCGACGCCTTATTCCTGCTTTACTGGATTCTTCATTCCGTCACATTGACGACTTAACTCAGAAATAGCGTCGCTATGTAATACTCTGGGTTCTATGCCTTCTCCTTCTGAATTGAGTAACGTTTCTACGGCAACCACAGTATTTTCCTTTTGGAGTCAAGTAACTCTTTTCCGATGCATTATTCCTTGCTTACTGCATCCCTCGCTCTACGGCAACAACAGGATTTTCCTTTGGGAGTCGGGTATCTCTTTTCCGATGCATTATTCCTTCTTTACTGCATTTCTCGCTCCCTCATATTGACATATTAACACAGAAATTCCATCGCTATGAAATACTCAGCGTTCCAAGTCTTCTTCTTCTGAATCGAGTTACGCTCCTATGGCAACGACAGCATTTTCTTTTGGCAGTCGGGTATCTCTTTTCCGGTTCATACTTCATTCCTTGCTGCATCACTCGCTCCCTCACATTGACGAATTAACACAGAAATTTCGTCGCTAAGAAATACTCTATGTTCCTTGGGTTCTCCTTTTGAATCGAGTAACGTATCTACGGCAACGACAGGATATAAAATAAATAAAATAAAATAAAAAATTAATTATCAATTATGTATGATAGTGATTGGTTTTAATTAATATTTGCTTATCTGGAACGTGGATGTTTAATTATATGGTATCGGATGCTTGACAATGAATTTTTCGTAAATGCAATGTTATTCGTAGTTGACCGTGAAATAAGACTCAAATAATCGGACTTCGTATTTAAATCGTTTCCAAAGACTGCTGCAGTAGGTGCGGACTCAAATCTAAATTTCAATATTAGAATAATTTGCCTGCCATGTCAATACGTCTTACAGAGATAACTGTCTACTAAACATAAAAAGTTTACACAGTTAGTTAAATCAGATATATTCAACGAATAAGCCTACAGTTAAATAGTTCTACTTACTTTCATAAATATAAATTCTTTACAGAATCGAGTGCCTAGTAAGATTGCAACTCGCAGTGTTCTTATATAACATCAAATATGGCGGTGTGCCCGTCAATAAAATATACATGTTTCCCGCACCAGTTGTTGTACAAGACCTCTCCTTCTTAATGAAACATAAGAGTATCGTAATTGTGTTTTGTTTTATCAGCGACACAGCGCTCTAGTTCTGTGCCTTAGGCTTTATTTATTTGTCACAGATTAATTATTTAATGAAGATTTCGCGTTTCCGAGGAAACACAAGCACGGCATGCAAATGTGCCTTTATATTGCCCCCTGAATTGTGAGGCGAAAGGACACACCTGCAGGCGAGCAATTCACCTAAAGGCACAAGAAAATCTAAGTTATCTACAACTATTTACATGACTTACATTATACTGTATATTAAATACAAAATTTGAATGACGCGCTTGCGCCGTAAAAGTTCTTATGTTGGCAAAATAGAGTGCACGCATGCGCAGAAGCGTCTGTGTGACTCCGGCACTGTCGTTATATCGTAAATTTAGATCACACGGCACAGTATTGCTGTTCATATTGTTCGTGTGCGCGCGCATTTCTTAGTCGTTGCACAAAGAAAATATTCCTCCAAGATTACATATGAAGACTACATTCTATGACAGGTAACTTAGTTTTAAAATTACAATATTTGTTATAATACAATACAACTTTAGATTGTTGTATGTTCTTAGTTACATAGTATTGCATTGAAATGCTTCAAAGAAAAATGTCTTTTTGTTTCAGGTGCGTTGACCTATACACATCGTGTCGTTATTACAATTTATATTCATCTGCTGCACAATAATTTTTCACAGGTTAGTGTCGTCGTGGTACAGTTTTTTGATCACAGTAACATCGCTGTATAACAATGTGATTGATACATAAACATGTCCAATTCCTATTTCCATTATAGTCGTTGTGATGCAGTTCGTTGTGACAAAAAGCATTGTTAATTACAGATCAGATGTGACCCGTCGAGTAATTGGTCCATATGCAGTTCGTTTTCGATATTCCGTGGAAGCTTGGTTGCAGAACCTCGGTCGGCACATAGCTGGCGTCGATCCTTGGACAGTCCAGGTAAGTGTGTCCGTCACATTTCGAGAACATTCCATTCCCTGAAGTTCCAACCAAAATTCTTCCACTCGTCGTGTTGTTTTCTGGACAGGCACGTTGTGACCATTTAGTCCAGTTAACATCTTGAAGTTAGATACTGTAGTAATGTCACTAGACGATGCACCAATTACGCACTTTACATTTTCAGTTTTTTGCTAAATATAGCTCACCTAAATGTTCGTAGTTACTTATCAAAGAAATCGTTCAACGCGTTTACAAAGGTAGGATGCATGATGAATGTCATTAACAGTTTCTTTCACATAGGTTTCTGCGTAGTTGCAGACTTACCCCTAATGAATGTAATGTCCGTGAACAGTGGTTCACAACGCAATTTTTTTTTATGTTTTTCACATTTTGGCACTCGTTATCGTTCAAATTTCCACATAGTAACAGTTACATTATACAGCAGTTAAAAAAAAAAAACATAAGTAATCATACATATACACGTCACTTTTTTTCTTAGCATAAACATAATACAGTTACACATAAACATGTTTACATCATCATTACATAGCCATGAATTATTACATTGTGTCATATTTGATTACATGAATTGCAGATATTTACGTCCTCTTTAACGTTTTTGCTGGGATTTTATCGATGTTTTTTTGTGATGTCATCTGAAATTAAGATAGGTTAGACACAACATTCATTACATCAGTAGGCAAGACCAGGCGTTTTCACTACTCAATAAATATTCAAAATAATAAGAGACGAAAAGCTGTTAGATTCCTCGCGTTTTGTGCGTGTGTGTATAGTGTCTGTGTGGCCTTGGCTACTGGTAGATGCTTTTCTTGCTGAGAGATGTGCGTCTAATCTATTTCTCGAAGTAAAAGATCGCTTCACAGATGACGTCTGTCGATTCGTCAGGTGTCATACCAAGTCAGTGGTACCTACAGTCACAAATGTTCCGTGAAAAATTAATATATCATTCACTGCTACGTAATCATAAATTTTACTTTAATAATCAGTCTTCTCGGTGGTGCCGCGGCGTTGAAAGAAAAGTTCTTCTGCCTTCAACTGCGTCACTGGAACCGCTGAAATGAAAATTTCTATACCGCTTATTATCTGTGTTGTAGCAAACAGAGTTTTGCGAGTTGCTTAGCAATGTTTTCATGGGTATGACTTTGACATTATTTAGCATGAAATGCTCTAAGGTCTCGGTGTGCGTATAGCCCAATAATTTTGTTAGTTCTAGGATGTTGTAACAGATACGTACCAGGATGCGGTATGTTAACAATTATATAAGGTCCTTCATATAGCAGACGCCACTTAGCATTGCGTCGTTTGAGTGCTACAGATATAT
This sequence comes from Schistocerca serialis cubense, assembly GCF_023864345.2. NCBI lineage: Eukaryota > Metazoa > Arthropoda > Insecta > Orthoptera > Acrididae > Schistocerca > Schistocerca serialis. Next base: position 46,277,424 of record NC_064638.1, on the reverse strand, counting down.
GATGAGTACGAAGTAGCACAAGCATTCCTACCTTCAATTTTTGTTTTCTTTTTATTATATTTGTGTGATGTTTGTTTCGTATCTGTGCGTGATGTGTCAGTGTAGTCAATACTTCTTTTATTTTCTGTTCAGGTGTGATTTCCTTGTCTGACAACTTAGGTAATGGTTCTATCCATTGATCGTTCTGTTTGCAATTGAACATGATCTCGTTAGGAGCGTAATTTGTATTGTAAATATTTAAGTTATTGTGTACGTCTTCGAAAAGACTTAGGTATGACACCCAATTAGTATGTTTTGATGAAATGTAGGTGCTCATGAATCGGTTTAGATCTCGGAAAAGTCTCTCAGTCGCGTTGCATGGTGGACTAAACCTTGAAATAAATATACTTTTAATGTTATTGTCCTTCAAGAAATTTCTCCATTTGTACCCAGAGTAGTATGCTGCATTATCTGACAGAATTGCTTTAGGTTTTCCCACGTGCTTCAGGTAATAACTTGAGAATCTTCGTATTATAGCATTTGCAGTGGCGGATTTTAAAGCATAAAGTTTTACATGTTTAGAAATCAGAGTTTGCTGGATGCGGTCCACTGATGTCAGTACACAGAATTTTACAGGTGATTACTCGGTAAAATAGAATGTAAATCTGTTTTTGTGGATAAATTCTGAGGTTTTGACTTTTGACATATGACACATGTTTTCAGTTCCCTGTAAATTTTTCTTCTCATATTCCTAAAATAACAGTATGTGCTGAGATTTGCCAAACACTTTTTCGTCCCATAATGACCCCAAACTAAGTGTGTGTGCCAAATAAAATAACGTTCAGACTCTTTGGGAATGCATACACACCAGTTAGTAGCATTTGGATGTCGGCGATAAAATAACACATCATTGTGTAACTTGTAATACTTAGTCAAAGGATGATTGTGCTTTTCTACCAGTAATGTTATTATCTTATACCAGTGAGGATCAGATTTTAGTAATTTAGCCATGTTTCTGCACACATCAATATAATATTGGTGGTACTGCTTGTCTTGCATTAAGAGAATCCTGTAGTCAAATATTTTCGAAGTCACTGTTGGTTTCATTCATACCTTGTGGAAGTCTAGACAAAGCGTCGGCAATGGTGTTGTCTTTACCTTTTATGTACTTAATTTCAAAAGAGTAGTTCTGAAGAGTAACTGCCCCTCGTGATAATCTAGGATGTACAAGTTTACAAGTTAACAAAAATGTCAGGGCCTGGTGATCGGTATAAATTACTGTATGTTTTCCAAATAAATAATAATTGAATGTTTTGAATGCCCAGACTAAGGAAAGTGTTTCTAACTCAGTAGTGGAGTATGTACGCTCACATTCAGTTAGAGTACGACTTGCAAACCCAAAAATTCTTATCTGTTCATTTTCTTTATTCTTTACAACTTGAAATAAGCAACAGCCCAAGCCAGTACGTGATGCGTCACAAGTCATACAGAAATCTAAATTGAAATCTGGATGGCTCAATATGTTTGCATTCACTAAAGCATGTTTAATTGTATTAAAGTCATTCTGGCACTGTTCCGACCGGATCCAAACTTGATTCTTTCTGAGTAGATTTAGCAGATGTTTACTGTTCAAAAGTGGTTGTGGTAAAAAACGTCTGAAAAATGAACATAGACCAAGGAATGATTTTAACTGCTTTTTAGTTCGAGAGCTAGGAAAGTTTCTGATAGCATCTAATTTACTGGGGTCAGGACGTATGCCCTGTGAATTAATGATATGTCCTAAATATTTTATCTCACTGCAACCAAATTTTAATTTTCTAAGATTGGCTGTGACTCCAGCTTGTGCAAATTTTTCTAAAATTCTTTGAAGTGTGTCAACGTGTTCATTCCAAGACTGTGTAGCCATCAGTATATCATCTACATAGTGTGTGACTGTCTCAACTAAATCATCGCCAAGTACGGTATTCAGGGCTGTAATGAATACCCCAGAACTGACATTCAATCCGAAGGTTAGAACACAAAACTGATAGGTTCGCCCCCCGAACATAAATGCAGTATATTTCCGAGAATCAGGAGTGATACCTACTTGCCAAAATGAATTAGCGAGATCTATTGTGGAAAAATATTTTTCATCTAGAAATTTCTGTAACTGCTCTTCTAAATTTTCGGGTTTTGTATGAACCGGTAAAATTATTTTATTAATTGCTCGTGCGTCTAACACTAGCGTAATGCTACCATTTGTTTTTTTGATAACAAGTAGAGGACTACAGTAAGGTGAGGTGGATGGTTCAATGACGTTCCAGTCAAACATTTGTTGAAGTTCTTGCCACACAGCAGGTCGTTGAGATAACGGTACGTTATATGTGTTGTGGTAGAAGATGCTGTGAGGCTTCAATCTTGTACACATACATATTGATAACACCTAATCGTTTGGTAAAAACTTGTAAATATTTGGATAACACTTCCTGTAGTTTCATACGTTCATGTACACTGAGAGCTGTAGCTTCATTTATCTTATGATCAAGCAATGCTTTCAAGTCCATTAGCTCTGTATCAGATGAGTGTGTTTGCATGTCTTGAATGTCATTGTCAAGTACTAACTGAACCTTGTACCCTGTACAGCGTTTGTCATGCTTTAGAGTTCTCCTGTCCAAATCAATAATAATTACACTGCCTTTATCATTTAAAATACATTTATCTTTGGAGAAGTCTAAAATGCAGTCCTTCTCGCTCATAATATCTAATCCTAATATGCAATTTGTCACAAGGTTTTGTACAACCAGGAATGGCCATTGTACGGTTCCATTACCTATTTTAATGTTTACAAAAACTTGCTTCTTAACCCTACATGACTTATTACCTAGAGCAGTAGTTATTTTACAGTTTTGGGCGGGAAACTCAGGCACAGGCTCCAATTCACACATCTTTCTATAGAAATTAAAAGACAAAACGCTCACAGCTGCACCTGTATCTAAGATAATAGTAGTTGGAATCCCACCTACTACACAAGTAGTAGAGGCTAAAACAATTTCATTTGTGTTTGAACGACATTGTGTAATTTCTTGCAAAAGTTCATCTGATATATTCTCATTGTGGTTGTATCTTATAAATAAAACAGGTAGTTTTTGTTTAGAATTATTAGGCAAATCAATATTTTGTTATTCAATGGTGGTGTCAAATAACTGATTAACATTGAAGTCGCCCCCCAAGAATTCTTCAGCCACGACCTGGGGCATAGGTACTGACAGAGATTGAGGTTGTGTATCAGGTGTCAGTTCTATTATATTCACATTCGGATATTGCCTGTTGTGATCTACAAACTTTTGCAGTTGTTGCTGTTGCGCATTATGACTTACCTGTCGGTCGTAAGGTACGCTCCAATTTTGTCCTGGTGGCTGCTGTGGTATAGCAGTGTTTGAATGAAAGTAGTGATTGCTACGAGTCCGGCCTTGATGCTGTCTTGGCTCGTAGTTATTATTATTTCTATTTCTGTTTGTGTTTTTGTTGTTACATTTGTATCCGTTGTTACCGTTGTTCTTATTACCGCGGTGCCTTTTGTATGGATTGCCGCATGAAGTGTAATTACTGTTGTAACTGTTGTCTGTATTGGAATACGCGTGTTGATTTTGATTTCCGTATTGAGACGGCATGTGAGTTTGCTGTTTTTGCTGTACCGCGTATCCAACTGTGGGTGCGCCAGAATTGAGTTGGCAAGCCTGCATGTTTTGCATACCACTAGTATAAAGATTGTGGCTGCTGTTTTGCCGCGCGAAGCGCTGATCTTCTAGTAACATGTCAATCGAATCTAAAGCCGTTAAAAAATAATCTGGATCGTCATCCGGAATATGTAAGAGTTTTTCTTTAATGTTGAAGGGCAATTTGGCCTTCAACGCACGGAGTATATCACGTGTTGCGACTGGTTCCTCCAAAAAATGTGCCATGTTCAAGTATTTTTCAAAATATCTGCGTAAGTTACCATTTTTACTGTTAAAAGTTTCAGGATCTAAAATTTGTCTTCTGAGTCGCTCCTGGACGGATTGCGACCAGAATTTGTTCAGAAAGGCACGCTCAAACTCACTGTACATGGTACATACGTCAGCTTGACTGTATGCCCAAACAGCTGAATCGCCTTGGATGTAACCGACAATATATGAAATCTTTTTCCGATCACTCCAAGTGCGTGGAAATGCGTTTCTGAAAGATTTAAGAAAAATCACCGGATGAATGGTTCGTTTTTCTGGGATAAAAGTCTGAAAATGCCTGTGTTTCATTAAGCTTTCTTCTTCCTTTGCATTATGATATGGATTTGTTCCACTGTAATTACTGTAATGTTCAGATGGCGAGTAATTACGATAATGTTGCTGTGGTTTACCATGATAATAGCTTGTGTTTGTGTTTGCACGACGTGGTACGTGTTGTAGTCGTGGTGTGTTTTGTACTTATGTGTTTGTCGTGTGCGGTATGTATATTGGTTTCTGAACTGTACATTTTGGCTGATATTTTCGTTACATTCAGACTGTAGTTGATCGGGGAATTGTCTCATGTGTGCAGTGACGGATTGTACTGCGTCACTAATCAGCTGTTTGTTATTAGTGATGTATTCCGCTACGGAGTCGTGCACAATTGTTGGTAAATTTTCACGTATGCATCTATCAAAATGTTTGTCTTTTCTCTCTACCCAATCAAGAAATTCTTAATTAATATTTTGAAAATGAGCTGTGGCAATGTTTACTGTTTGCAAGGTCTCTGCCCCCGCCCGTCATTAGACGTGACGTCATGTATTAACATGGGCTCTGACTGAGTCTTTGAAATTTTTGTGGTGGACGGCCTATTGTCAAAATTTCCGTTAACACTTGCATCAATATTTGATGAATCGTCACTACCGGTTGCTGTCGTTAAGTCATTTTCTAACATTTGTCTCTCGTCCGAGTCGGATTGCGTCTGAATAGTATGTCTTTGCTGTTCCGTCATTGTGTATTGTTTTCTAGTTATGAACATTCCACACGTAATATATGCTTCAAGAAAATACAGTTTGACACTGGTTTTAAAATAAAATGCAGTTGAACATGAATCGCTCGTAGCAACTGTGGTGTCACCGCCAGACACCACACTTGCTAGGTGGTAGATTAAATCGGCCGCGGTCCATTTAGTACATGTTCGACCCGCGTGTCGCCACTGTGTAATCGCAGACCTAGCGCCACCACAAGGCAGGTCTCGTGATACGAACAAGCACTCGCCCAGTTGTACGGACGACCTAACTAGCGACTAGATGTACGAAGCCTTTCTCTCTCATTAGCCGAGAGACAGAATAGCCTTCAGCTAAGTTAATGGCTACGAACTAGCAAGGCGCCATTAGCCTTACAGTGATTGTAATTAAAGTCTCCTGTGTATAGTCAAGAGCGATGTACCACAATGATTGATTAAAGATAAGTATTAATCCAGCTACGTACTTTTCTTCATAGCATTAATTACGTAGCCTGTTCCAGACTTGACGCCCGTCGGCGTGTGTGCACGCGTGCCTTTCCTTCGGCTACCTCCGGTGGCGTAACAGTCTTGTTACGTCACTACAGCAACAATGGCTGTTTGTTAATTTAAAAATGTAAACTGAATATCGGATTATTCTTAATGGCTGCTGGCCATGTTACTACGTATCGTACAGAAGTCGGCCATATTGTACACTCGTGTATTGGTATTGTTGCAGGAGTTATTGTTTAAGGAAAAGTACTGAGAATGAAATTTATCACTGAAAACTGCTACGCCTGAAAGAAATAGTACAGAATCTGCTGAAGAGCTAATACACTGAATTACGCGTCTGGTCAAGCCTGCCAATGCAAAGATGCTGCGTCTTACCTTATTTTGCTGGAAGCTTCGTTGCGTCTTCCCGGGAAATTTTAGAATTGGAAAATATCTTCAGATTTTTGTTATTTCTCATACATTCACGTCCAGGTCCAGAAAGTTGATTTTTCACATGAAACAAAGAGAACAATGTAACAAATGACAAAATAACAAGTCCGACACGCAGTCGCCAATATAAAATAAATAAAATAAAATAAAATATTAATTATTGTATATGTATGATAGTGATTGGTTGTAATTAATATATGCTTATCTGGAACGTGGACGTTTAATTATTTGGTATCAGACGCTTGACAATGGCTTTTTCGTAAATGCAATGTTATTCGTAGTTGAACGTGAAATGTGATTCGAATAATCGGACTTCGTATTTAAATCGTTTCCAAAGACTGCTGCGGTAGGTGCGGACTCAAAATCTAAATCTCAATAGTAGAATAATTTTGCCAGCCATGTCAATACGTCGTACAGAGGTGACTGTCTACTAAACATAAAAAAGTTTACACAGTTAAATCAGATATATTCAACGAATAAGCCTACAGTTAAATAATTCTACTTACTTTCATAAATATAAATTCTTTACAGAATCGAGTGCCTAGTAAGATTGCAACTCGCAGTGTTCTTATATCATTTCAAATATGGCGGTGTGCCAGTTAATAAAGTATACGTGCTTCCCGCACCAGTTGCTCTGCCAGACCTCCTCCTTTCTTCATCAAACATAAGAGTATTCTAATTGTATTTTGTTTTATCAGATACATAGCGCCGCAGTTCTGTGCCATAGGCTTTATTTATTTGTCAGAGATTAATTATTTAATTAAGATTTCGCGCTTCCAAAGAAGCTCACGCACGGCATGCAAATGTGCCTTTATATCTTTCCCAATCGAGTAACGTCTCTACGGCAACGATAGAATTTTCTTTTGGGAGTCGAGTATCTATTTTCCGATGCATTAATTCATCTTTACTGCATCCCTCGCTCCCTCACATTGACGAATTAACACAGAAATTGCGTCGCTATAAAATACACTGGGTTCCATGATTGCTCTTTCCCAATCGAGTAACGTCTCTACGGCAACAATAGAATTTTCTTTTGGGAGTCGAGTATCTCTGTTGCGAAGCATTATTCCTTCTTGACTGCATCCCTCGCTCCCTCACATTGACGAATTAACACAAAATTTGCGTCGCAATGAAATACTCTGGGTTCCACGCCTTCTCCTTCCCAATCGAGTAACGTTTCTATCGCTACGATATGATCTTCATTTGGGAGTCGAGTATCTCTTTTCCGATGCATTATTCCATCTTTACTGCATCTCTCGCTCCCTCACATTGACGAATTGACACAGAAATTGCGTAGCTATGAATGTCAGATCCCTTAATCGGGCAGGTAGGTTAGAAAATTTAAAAAGGGAAATGGATAGGTTGAAGATAGATATAGTGGGAATTAGTGAAGTTCGGTGGCAGGAGGAACAAGACTTCTGGACAGGTGACTACAGGGTTATAAACACAAAATCAAATAGGGGGAATGCAGGAGTTGGTTTAATAATAAATAGGAAAATAGGAATGCGGGTAAGCTACTACAAACAGCATAGTGAACGCATTATTGTGGCCAAGATAGATACGAAGCCCACATCTACTACAGTAGTACAAGTTTATATGCCAACTAGCTCTGCAGATGACGAAGAAATTGAAGAAATGTATGATGAAATAAAAGAAATTATTCAGATTGTGAAGGGAGACGAAAATTTAATAGTAATGGGTGACTGGAATTCGAGTGTAGGAAAAGGTAGAGAAGGAAACATAGTAGGTGAATATGGATTGGGGGACAGAAATGAAAGAGGAAGCCGCCTGGTAGAATTTTGCACAGAGCACAACATAATCATAACTAACACTTGGTTTAAGAATCATGAAAGAAGGTTGTATACATGGAAGAACCCTAGAGATACTAAAAGGTATCAGATAGATTATATAATGGTAAGACAGAGATTTAGGAACCAGGTTTCAAATTGTAAGACATTTCCAGGGGCAGATGTGGCCTCTGACCACAATCTATTGGTTATGACCTGTAGATTAAAACTGAAGAAACTGCAAAAAGGTGGGAATTTAAGGAGATGGGACCTGGATAAACTGAAAGAACCAGAGGTTGTACAGAGATTCAGGGAGGGCATAAGGGAGCAATTGACAGGAATGGGGGAAATAAATACAGTAGAAAAAGAATGGGTAGCTTTGAGGGATGAAGTAGTGATGGCAGCAGAGGATCAAGTAGGTAAAAAGACGAGGGCTAGTAGAAATCCTTGGGTAACAGAAGAAATATCGAATTTAATTGATGAAAGGAGAAAATATAAAAATGCAGTAAGTGAAACAGGCAAAAAGGAATACAAACGTCTCAAAAATGAGATCGACAGGAAGTGCAAAATGGCTAAGCAGGGATGGCTAGAGGACAAATGTAAGGATGTAGAGGCCTATCTCACTAGGGGTAAGATAGATACCGCCTACAGGAAAATTAAAGAGACCTTTGGAGATAAGAGAACGACTGGTATGAATATCAAGAGCTCAGATGGAAACCCAGTTCTAAGCAAAGAAGGGAAAGCAGATAGGTGGAAGGAGTATATAGAGGGTCTATACAAGGGCGATGTACTTGAGGACAATATTATGGAAATGGAAGAGGATGTAGATGAAGATGAAATGGGAGATATGATACTGCGTGAAGAGTTTGACAGAGCACTGAAAGACCTGAGTCGAAACAAGGCCCCGGAGTAGACAATATTCCATTCGAACTACTGACGGCCGTGGGAGAGCCAGTCCTGACAAAACTCTACCATCTGGTGAGCAAGATGTATGAAACAGGCGAAATACCATCAGACTTCAAGAAGAATATAATAATTCCAATCCCAAAGAAAGCAGGTGTTGACAGATGTGAAAATTACCGAACTATCAGCTTAATAAGTCACAGCTGCAAAATACTAACACGAATTCTTTACAGACGAATGGAAAAACTAGTAGAAGCCAACCTCGGGGAAGATCAGTTTGGATTCCGTAGAAACACTGGAACACGTGAGGCAATACTGACCTTACGACTTATCTTAGAAGAAAGATTAAGGAAAGGCAAACCTACGTTTCTAGCATTTGTAGACTTAGAGAAAGCTTTTGGCAATGTTGACTGGAATACTCTCTTTCAAATTCTGAAGGTGGCAGGGGTAAAATACAGGGAGCGAAAGACTATTTACAATTTGTACAGAAACCAGATGGCAGTTATAAGAGTCGAGGGACATGAAAGGGAAGCAGTGGTTGGGAAGGGAGTAAGACAGGGTTGTAGCCTCTCCCCGATGTTGTTCAATCTGTATATTGAGCAAGCAGTAAAGGAAACAAAAGAAAAATTCGGGGTAGGTATTAAAATTCATGGAGAAAAAATAAAAACTTTGAGGTTCGCCGATGACATTGTAATTCTGTCAGAGACAGCAAAGGACTTGGAAGAGCAGTTGAATGGAATGGACAGTGTCTTGAAAGGAGGATATAAGATGAACATCAACAAAAGCAAAACAAGGATAATGGAATGTAGTCTAATTAAGTCGGGTGATGCTGAGGGAATTAGATTAGGAAATGAGGCACTTAAAGTAGTAAAGGAGTTTTGCTATTTGGGGAGCAAAATAACTGGTGATGGTCGAAGTAGAGAGGATATAAAATGTAGGCTGGCAATGGCAAGGAAAGCGTTTCTGAAGAAGAGAAATTTGTTAACATCCAGTATTTATTTAAGTGTCAGGAAGTCATTTCTGAAAGTATTCGTATGGAGTGTAGCCATGTATGGAAGTGAAACATGGACGATAAATAGTTTGGACAAGAAGAGAATAGAAGCTTTCGAAATGTGGTGCTACAGAAGAATGCTGAAGATTAGATGGGTAGATCACATAACTAATGAGGAAGTATTGAATAGGATTGGGGAGAAGAGAAGTTTGTGGCACAACTTGACCAGAAGAAGGGATCGGTTGGTAGAACATGTTCTGAGGCATCAAGGGATCACCAATTTAGTATTGGAGGGCAGCGTGGAGGGTAAAAATCGTAGAGGGAGACCAAGAGATGAATACACTAAGCAGATTCAGAAGGAGGTAGGTTGCAGTAGGTATTGGGAGATGAAAAAGCTTGCACAGCATAGAGTGGCATGGAGAGCTGCATCAAACCAGTCTCAGGACTGAAGACCACAACAACAAACAACATGAAGTACTCTGGCTTCATTGCCTTCTCCGACTAAATCGAGTAACGTTTCTACGGCAAGGATCCGATTTTAATTTGGGAGTCGAGTATCTCTTTTCTGTTGCATTATTCCATCTTTACTGCATCCCTAGCTCCCTTACATTGACGAATTAACTCTGAAATTGCGTCGCTATGAAAACACTTGGTTCCATGATTGCTCTTTCCCAATCGAGTAACGTCTCTACGCAACGATAGAATTTTCATTTGGGAGTCGAGTATCTCTTTTCCGATGCTTTATTCCTTCTTTACGGCATGCCTCGATCCCTCACATTGACGAATGAACAGAGAAATTACGACGCTATGAAATACTCTGGGTTCCTTGCCTTCTCCTACCCAACTGAGTAACGTTTCTACGGCAACGATTGGATATTCTTTTGGGAGTCGAGTATATCTTTTCCGATGCATTATTCCATCTTTACTGCATCCCTCGCTCCCTCACATTGACGAACTAACACAGAAATTTCTTCGCTTTGAAATACTCTGGGTTCCATGCCGTCTCTTTCCCAATCGAGTAACGATGGGATTTTCATTGGGGATTCAAGTTTCTCTATTCCGATGCTTTATTCCTAGTTAACTGCATCCCTCGCTCCCACACATTGATGAATTAACACAGAAATTGCGTCGCTATGAAATACTCTGTGTTCCATGCCTTCTCCTTTCCAATCGTGTAACGTTTCTACGGCACTTATAGGATTTTCCATTTTTAGTCTACCTATTTGACGATGCATTATTCCTTCTGTATTGCATCCCTCGCTCCCTCACAGTGACGAAATAACACAGAAATCACGTCGCTGGGAAATACTCAGGGTTCCATGCCTTCTCCTTCCCAATCGAGTAACGTTTTTACGGCAACGATAGGATTTTCTTTTGGAAGTCGACTATCTCTTTTCCGATGCATAATTCCTTTTTTACTGCATCCCTTGCTCCCTCACATTGATGAAATAACAGACAAATTGCGTCGCTACGAAATACTCCGTGTTCCAATCCATCTCCTTCCAATCGAGTAACGTTTCTACGGCACTGATATGATTTTACGTTGGGAGTCGAGTATCTCTTTTCCGATGCACCATTTCTTGTTTACAGTATCCCTCGCACCTCTACATTGACAAATTAACACAAAAATTGCGTCGCTAAGAAATACTCTCGGTTCCATGTCTTCCCCTTCCCAATTGAGTAATGTTTCTACGGCAACGACACGATTTTCTTTTGGGAGTCTTTTATCTTTCTTCCGTTGCATTACTCCTTCTTTACTGCATCCATCGCCATCTCACATTGACGAATTTACAAAGAAATTACGTCGCTATGAAATACTATGTGTTCCATACTTTCTACTTCCCAATCGAGTAACGTTCCTACGGCAACGGAAGGATTTCCTTTTGGGAGTCGTGTATCGCGTTTCCGATGCATTATTCCTTCTTTACTGCAAACCTCGCTCCCTGACATTGACGAATTAACACAGAAATAGCGTCGTTATGAAATACTCTGGGTTCCATGACTTCTCCTTCCCAATCGAGTAACATTTCTACGGCTATGTATGGTTTGTCTTTTGGGAGTCGAGTATCACTTTTCCGATGGATTATTCCTTCTATACTGCATCCGTTGCTACCTCACATTGGCGAATTAACAAACAAATTTCGTCGCTACGAAATATTCCCTGTTCCATGCCTTCTCCTTCCCAATCGAGTGACGATTCTATTTTAACGACAAGATTTTATTTCGGGGCGTGTATTTCTCTTCCGATGCGTTATTCCTTCTTTACTGCGACCCTCGCTCCCTCACATTGACGAATTAAAGCAGAAATTGCGTCGCTATGACATACTATGGGTTCCATGCCTTCTCCTTCCCAATCGAGTACCGTTTCTACGGCAACGACATGCTTTTCTTTTATGAGGCGAGTATCGCTTTGCTGATGCATTATTTCTTCTTTACTGGATTCCTTGCTCCGTCACATTGACGAATTAACGCAGAAATTACGTCGCTATGAAATACTCTGGTTTCCATTCCTTCTCTTTCCCAATCGAGAGACGTTTCTACGGCAACGAAAGGATTTTCTTTTCAGAGGCGAGTATCTCTTTTCGGATGCATCACTCCATCTTCACTTCAACCCTCGCTACCTCACATTGACGAATTAACACTGAAATTTCGTCGCTATGAAATACTGTGGGTTCCATGCATTCTACATCCCACTCGAGAAACGTTTCTATGGCAACGAAAGGAATTTCATTTGGGAGTCGAGTATCTCTTATCCGATGTATTATTCCTTCTTTACTGCATCCCTCGCTCCCTCACATTTACGAGTTAACATGCAAATCGCGTCGCTATAAAATTCTATGGAATCCATGCCTTCTCCTTCCCAATCGAGTAACGGTTTTACTGTAACCCCAGGATTTACTTTTGGGATTCGAGTATCTCTTTTCCGATGCTTTAGTTCTTCTTTACTGCATCTGTCGCTCCCTCACTTTGAAGAATTAACACAGAAATTGCGTCGCTATGAAATACCCTGTGTTCCATGTTTTCTCCTTCCCAATCGGGTAGCGTTTCTATGACAACGATAGGATTTCCTTTTGGGTGTCGAGTATCTCTTTTCCGATTCTTTATTCCTTCTTTACCACATCCCTCGTTCCCTCAGATTGACGAATTAACACACAAATTGCGTCGCTAAGAAATACTGTGTGATCCATGCCTTCTCCCAGCCAATCGAGGAACGTTTCCTAGGCAACGATAGGATTTTCTTTTGATATTCGAGTATCTCTTTTCCGATGCACTATTCCTTCTATACCTTATCCGTCGCAACTTCACATGGACGAATTAACACAGATATTGCGTCGCTATGAAATACTTTGCATTCCATGCATTTTCTATCCCAATCGAGTATCGTTTCTACGGCCACGAGAGCATTTTCTTTTCGGAGGTGAGTATATCTTATCCAATGCACTATTCCCTTTTCACTGTATCCCTCGCACCTTCAAAATTGACGAATTCACACACAAAGAGCGTCGCTATGAAATACACTCTGTTCCATGCCTTCTCCTTACCAATCGAGTAACGTTTCCACGGCAACGGTAGGATTTTCTTTTGGGAGTCGAGTATCTCTTCTATGATGCTTTATTCCTTCTTTACTACATCCGTCGTTCCCTTACATTGACGAATTAACTCATAAATTGTGTCGCTATGAAATACTTTGGGTTCCAAGCCTTCCCCTTCCAAATCGAGTAGTCTTTCCACGACAACGACAGGATTTTCTTTTGGGAGTCGAGTATCTCCTGTCCGATGGATTATACCTACTTTACTACATCCCTCGCTCCCTCACATTGACGAATTAACATACAGATTGCGTCGCTGTGAAATTCTCTTGGTCCCATGCCTTCTCCATCGGTATCGGGTAACGTTACTACGGAAACTACAGGATTTTTTTTGGGAGTCAAGTATCGCTTTTCTGATGCATTATTCTTTCTTTACTGCATCTCTCACTCAGTCACATTAACGAAATAACACAGAAATTGCGTCGCTATGAAATACTTTACGTTCCATGCCTTCTCCTTCCGAATCGAGTAACGTTCCTTCAGCAATGATAAGAATTTCTAATCGGAGGTGAGTAACTCATTTCCGCTGCACTACTCCTTTTTCACTGTATCCCTCGCACCTTCACATTGACGAATTAACACTCAAAGAGCGTCGCTATGAAATACCCTGGGTTCCATGCCTTCTGCTTCCCAATCGAATAACGTTTCTATTTCAACGATAGGATTTTCTTTTGGGAGTCGAGAATCAATTTTCCGATGCTCTATTCCTTCTTTACTACATCCGTCGTTATCTCACATTGACAACACAGAAATTGTGTCGCTATGAAATACTATGGGTTCCATGCCTTCCCCTTCCCAATCATGTAACGTTTCTACGGCAACGACTGTATTTTCTTTTCTGAGTCGAGTATCTCTTTTCCGGTGCTTTATACCTGCTTTACTGCATCCCTCACTTCCTCACATTGAAGAATTAACACAGAAAATGCGTCGCTATGAAATACTATGGGTACCATGCCGTCTCCTTCTCAATCGAGAACCGCTCCTACGGCAATGAGAGGGTTTTCTATTCGGAGATGAGTATCTCTTTTCCGATGCACTATTCCTAGTTTACTGTATCCCTCGTTCCTTCACATTGACGAATTAACACACAGATTGCGTCGCTTTGAAATACTCTGGGTTCCATGCCTTCTCCTTTCCAATCGAGTAACGTTTCTACGGCACTGATAGGATTTTCCTTTGGGAGGCGAGTATCTCTTTTCCGATGCATAATCCCTTCTTTACTGAATCTCTCACTCCCTCACATTGATGAATTAACACAGAAATTACGTCGCTATGGAATACCCTGGGTTCCATGCCCTCTCCTTCCCAATCGAGTAACGTTTGTACGGCAACGATTGGATTTTCTTTTGGCAGTCGAATATCTCTTTCCCGATGCATTATTCCTTGTTTACTGCATCGCTCGCACCCTCACATTGACGAATTAACACTGCAATTGCGTCGCTATGAAATACTCTGGGTTCCATGCGTTCTCATTTCCAATCGAGTAACGTTTCTACGGCACTGTTAGGATTTTCCTTTGGGAGTCTAGTATCTTTTTTCCGATACATTATTCCTTCTATACCAAATTTCTCGCTCCCTCACATTAACAAATTAACACAGATATTACGTCGCTAGGAAATACTCAGGGTTCCATGCCTTCTCCTTCCCAATCGAGTAACGTCTCTACGGCAACGAGAGCATTTTCTTTTCGGAGTTGAGTATCTCTTTTCCGATGCACCATTTCTTGTTTACGGTATCCCTCGCACTTCTACATTGACAAATTAACAAAAAAATTGCGTCGCTAAGAAATACTCACGGTTCCATGTCTTCCCCTTCCCAATTGAGTAACGTTTCTACGGCAACGACACGATTTTGTTTTGGGAGTCGTTTATGTTTCTTCCATTGCATTATTCCTTCTGTGCTGCATCCATCGCTATCTCACATTGACGAATTAACAAAGAAATTGCGTCGCTATGAAGTACTATGTGTTCCATGCCTTCTACTTCCCTATCGAGTAACGTTCTTACGGTAATGGGAGGATTTCCTTTTAGGAGTCGAGTATCTCGTTTCCGATGCATTATTCCTTCTTTACTGCAAATCTCGCTCATTGACATTGACGAATTAACACAGACATTGCGTCGCTATGAAATACTCTGGGTTCCATTCCTTCTCGTTTCCCAATCGACCAAGGTTTCTACGGCGACGTCAGGATATTCTTTTAGGAGACGAGCAACTCTTTTCCGATACACTATTCCTTCTTTACAGCATCCCTAGCACCTTCACAATGATGAATTAACACAGAAGTAGCGTCTCTAGGAAATATTGTGGGTTACATGCCTTGTCCTTCCCAATCGAGTAACGTTTGTACGGCAACGACAGGATTTTCTATCGGGTGTGGAGTATTTTTTCTCCGATGCATTGTTCCTTCTTGACTGTGTCCCTCGCTCCCTCACATTGACGAATTGACACAGAATCGCGTCGCTACGAAATACTCTGGGTTCCATGCCTTCTCCTTCCCAATCAATTAACGTTTCTACGGCAACGACAGGATTTTATTTTCGGAGGCGAGTATTTCTCTTCCGATGCATTATTCCTTCTTAATTGTGTCAGTCGCACCCTCAGATTGACTAATTAATACAGAAATTGCGTCGCTATGAATTACACTGGGTTCAGTTACTCCTTCTTCCCAATCGAGTAACGTTTGTACGGCAACAACAGGATATTCTTTTAGGGGACGAGCAACCCAATTCCGATCCACTATTTCTTCATTACTGCATCCCTTGCACCTTCACATTGACGAATTGACACAGAAATTGCGTCTCTAAGGAATATTCTGGTTTCCATGCCTTCTCCTTCACAATCGAGTAACGTTTCTACGGCAACGACAGGATTTTCTATTAGGAGTGGAAAATGTTTTCTCCGATGCATAGTTCCTTCTTAACTGTGTCCCTCGCACCCTCACAATGATGAATTAAAACAGAAATTGCGTCGCTACGAAATGCTCTGGGTCCATGCCTTCTCCTTCCCTGTCGAGTAACGTTTCTCTGGCAACAACAGCATATACTTATAGGAGACGAGCATCTCTATTCCGATCCACTATTCCTTCTGTACTGCATGCCATGCACCTTCACATTGACGAATTGGCTCAGAAATTGCGTCTCTAAGAAATAATCTGGGTTCCATGCATTTACCTTCCCAATCGAGTAACATTTCTACGGCAATGAATGGTTTTTCTTTTGGGAGTCGAGTAGCACTTTTCCGATGCATTATTCCTTCTTTACTGCATCCATCGCTCCCTCACATAGACGAATTAGCACAAAAATAGCGTCGCTATGGAATACTCTGGATTTCGTGCCTACTCCTTCCCTATCGAGTAACATATCTACGGCAAACGATAGGATTTTCCTTTGGGAGTCGATAATCTCTTGTCCGATGCATTATTCCTTCTTTACAGCATCCGTTGCTACCTCACATTCACGATTTAACACAGAAATAGCGTCATTATAAAATACTCTGTGGTCCATGCCCTCTCCTTCAGAATCGAGTAACGTTTCTAGGGCAACGACAGTATTATGTTTCTGGAGTCGTGTATCTCATTTCTGATGCATTATTCCTTGTTAACTGTGTCTATCACACTGTCACATTGACGAATTATCACAGAAATTTCGTCTCTATGAAATACTCTATGTTCCATGCCTTCTCCTTCCCAATCGAGTAACATTTCTACGGCAGTAACAGGATATCCATTTGGGAGTCAAGTATTTCATTTCCGATGCATTATTCCTTCATCCTGCTTCCCTCGTTCCCTCACATAGACGAATTAACACAGAAATTTCGTCGCAATGAAATACTATGGGTTCCATGCCTTCTGCATCAAAATCGAGTAACGTTTCTATGGCAACGACAGGATTTTCTTTCGGCGAAGAGTATTTCTTTTCCGATGCGTCATTCCGTCTTAACTATGTCCCTCGCGACCTCACATTGCCGAATTAACACAGAAATTGCGTCGCTATGGAGTACTATGGGTTCCACGCCTTCTGGTTTCCCAATCGACTAACGTTTCTATGGCAACGACAGGATTTTTAATTAGGAGTCGAGTATCTCTTTTCCGATGCATTTTTCTTTCTTTACTGCATCCCTCACACCATCGCATTGACGAATTAACACATAAATTGCGTCGCTATGAAATACTTTGGCATCCATTCCTTCTCCTTCCCAATCGAGTAACGTTTCTATGGCAACGCCAAGATTTTCTTTTCGGAGGGGAGTATATCAATTACAATGCATTATTCCTGCTTAACTGTGTCCCTGGCACCCTCACTTTGACGAATCAACACAGAAATTGCGCTGCTATGAGCTACTCTGTGTTCCATGCCTTCTCCTTCGCTATCGAGAATCGTTTCTACGGCAAAGACGCGATTTTCTTTTTGGTCGCAGGTATCTCTTTTCCGATGCATTATTCTTTCTTTACAGCATCCCTTGCTCCGTTACATTGACGAATTAACACAGAAATTGCGTCGCTATGAATTACTCTGGGTTCCATGCCGTCTCCTTTCTTATCGAATAACGTTTCTATGGAAATGACAGGATTTTCTTTTGAGAGCCGAGTATCTCTTTTCTGAGGCATGAATCCTTCTTAACAGTGTCCCTCGCACCATCACATTGACGAATTAACACAGAAAATACGTCGCTATGATATATTCTGGGTTCCATGCCTTTTCCTTCCGAATGGAGTAACGTTTCTACGGCAATGGCAGGATTTCATTTTCGGAGTGAGTATCTCCTTTGCAATGCATCATTCCTTCCTTACTACATCCCTTGCTCCGTCACATTGACGATTTAACACAGAAATTGCGTCGCTATGAATTACTCTGGGTTCCATGCCTTCTCCTTCTGAATCGAGTAACGTTACTGTGGCAACGACAGGATACTCTGTTGGAAGCCGAGTATCTTTTTCTGTTGCATTATTCCTGCTTAACTGTGTCCTTCGAACCCTCACACTGACTAATTAATTTAGAAATGAATTACTCTGGGTTCCATGCCTTCTCTTTCCCAATCGAACACGTTTCTACGGCAACGAGAGCATTATATTTTCGGAGGTGTGTATCTGTTTTCCGAAGCATAATTCCTTGTTCAATCTATCCCTCGCACCATCACATTGACGATTTAACACACAATGAGCGTCGCTATGAAATACTCTGGGTTCCATGACTTCTCCTACCCAATCGAGTAGCGTTTCTACGACAACAATCGGATTTTACTTTCGGAGCCGAGTATCTCTTTTCCGATGGATTATTGCTTCTTAACTACATCCGACGTTCCCTCACATTGACGAATTAACACAATAATGGCGTCTCTATGAAATACTGTCGGTTCCAAGCCTTCTCCTCCCAATCGAGTAACCTATCTACGGCAACGAGAGGATTTTCTTTTGGGAATCGATTATCTCTTTTCCGATGCTTTATTACTTCTTTACAGCATCCCTCACTCCCTCACATTGAAGAATTAACGCAGAAATTGCGTCACTATGAAATACTCTGGGTTCCATGCCTTCTCCTTTCCAATCTAGTAACGTTCCCACAACAATGAGAGGATTTTCTATTCGGAGGTATCTCTTTTCCGATGCATTATTCCTTGTTTACCGTATCCCTCGCACCTTCGCATTGACGATTTAACACACAATGAGCGTCGCTATGATATACCCTGGGTACCATGCCTTCTCCTTCCCAATCGAGTAACGTTTCTACGGGAACGGCCGGATTTCCTTTTGGGAGTCGAGTATCTCGTTTCCGATGCATTATTCCTTCTTTACTGCAAATCTCGCTCCCTGACATTGACGAATTAACACAGAAATTGCGTCGTTTTGACATACTCTGGGTTCCATTCCTTCTCGTTTCCCAATCGACCAAGGTTTCTACGGCGACGTCAGGATATTCTTTTAGGAGACGAGCAACTCTTTTCCGATACACTATTCCTTCTTTACAGCATCCCTAGCACCATCACAATGATGAATTAACACAGAAGTAGCGTCTCTAGGAAATATTGTGGGTTACATGCCTTGTCCTTCCCAATCGAGTAACGTTTGCACGGCAACGACAGGATTTTCTATTGGGTGTGGAGTATTTTGTCTCCGATGCTTTGTTCCTTCTTAACTGTGTCCCTCGCTCCCTCACATTGACGAATAGACACAGAATCGCGTCGCTACGAAATACTCTGGGTTCCATGCCTTCTCCTTCCCTATCAATTAACGTTTCTACGGCAACGACAGGATTTTATTTTCGGAGGCGAGTATTTCTCTTCCGATGCATTATTCCTTCTTAATTGTGTCAGTCGCACCCTCAGATTGACTAATTAATACAGAAATTGCGTCGCTATGAATTACACTGGGTTCAATTACTCCTTCTTCCCAATCGTGTAACGTTTGTACGGCAACAACAGGATATTCTTTGAGGAGACGAGCATCGCAATTCCGATCCACTATTTCTTCATTACTGCATCCCTTGCACCTTCAAATTGACGAATTGACACAGAAATTGCGTCTCTAAGGAATATTCTGGTTTCCATGCCTTCTCCCTCACAATCGAGTAACGTTTCTACGGCAACGACAGGATTTTCTATTAGGAGTGGAAAATGTTTTCTCCGATGCATAGTTCCTTCTTAACTGTGTCCCTCGCTCCCTCACATTGATGAATTAAAACAGAAATTGCGTCGCTACGAAATAATCTGGGTCCATGCCTTCTACTTCCCAGTCGAGTAACGTTTGTCCGGCAACAACAGCATATACTTATAGGAGACGAGCATCTCTATTCCGATCCACTATTCCTTCTGTACTGCATGCCCTGCACCTTCACATTGACGAATTGGAACAGAAATTGCGTCTCTAAGAAATCATCTGGATTCTATGCATTTACCATCCCAATCGAGCAATGTTTCTACGGCAACGATAGGATTTCCTATTGGGAGTGGAATATTCTTTCCCCGATGCATTATTCCTTCTTAACCGTCTCCCTCGCTCCCTCACATTGACAAATTAATCCTGAAATTTCGTCGCTATGAAATACTCTGGGTTCCATGACTTCTCCTTCCCAATCGAGTAACATTTCTACGGCAATGAATGGTTTTTCTTTTGGGAGTCGAGTATCACTTTCCCGATGCATTATTCCTTCTTTACTGCATCCATCGCTCCCTCACATAGACGAATTAGCACAGAAATAGCGTCGCTATGGAATACTCTGGTTTACGTGCCTACTCCTTCCCTATCGAGTAACATATCTACAGCAAACGATAGGATTTTCCTTTGGGAGTCGATAATCTCTTGTCCGATGCATTATTCCTTCTTTACAGCATCCGTTGCTACCTCACATTCACGAATTAACACAGAAATAGCGTCATTATAAAATACTCTGTGGTCCATGCCCTCTCCTTCAGAATCGAGTAACGTTTCTGGGGCAATGACAGTAATATCTTTCTGGAGTCGTGTATCTCATTTCTGATGCATTATTCCTTGTTAACTGTGTCTATCACACTGTCACATTGACGAATTATCACAGAAATTTCGTCTCTATAAAATACTCTATGATCCATGCCTTCTCCTTCCAAATCGAGTAACATTTCTACGGCAGTAACAGGATACCCATTTGGAAGTCAAGTATTTCGTTTCCGATGCATTATTCCTTCATTCCTGCATCCCTCGTTCCCTCACATAGACGAATTAACACAGAAATTGCGTCGCAATGAAATACTATGGGTTCCATGCCTTCTCCATCCAAATCGAGTAACGTTTCTATGGCAACGACTGGATTTTCTTTTCGGAGATGAGTATTTCTTTTCCGATGCGTCATTCCTTCTTAACTATGTCCCTCGCGACCTCACACTGACGAATTAACACAGAAATTGCGTCGCTATGGAGTACTATGGGTTCCATGCTTTCTGGTTTCCCAATCGACTAACGTTTCTACGGCAACGACAGGATTTTTAATTGGGAGTCGAGTATCTCTTTTCCGATGCATTATTCTTTCTTTACTACATCCCTCACACCATCGCATTGACGAATTAACACATAAATTGCGTCGCTATGAAATACTTTGACATCCATTCCTTCTCCTTTCCAATCGAGTAACGTTTCTATGGCAACGCCAAGATTTTCATTTCGGAGGGGAGTATACCAATTACGATGCATTATTCCTGCTTAACTGTGTCCCTGGCACCCTCACTTTGACAAATCAACACAGAAATTGCGCTGCTATGAGCTACTCTGTGTTCCATGCCTTCTCCTTCGCTATCGAGTATCGATTCTACGGCAAAGACGCGATTTTCTTTTTGGTCGCGGGTATCTCTTTTCCGATGCATTATTCCTTCTTTACTGCATCCCTTGCTCCGTCACAATGACGAATTAACACAGAAATTGCGTCGCTATGAGTTACTCTGGGTTCCATGCCTTCTCCTTCCTTATCGAATAACGTTTCTATGGCAATGACAGGATTTTCTTTTGAGAGCCGAGTATCTCTTTTCTGAGGCATGAATCCTTCTTAACAGTGTCCCTCGCACCATCACATTGACGAATTAACACAGAAAATGCGTCGTTATGAGGTATTCTGGGTTCCATGCCTTTTCCTTCCGAATGGAGTAACGTTTCTACGGCAAAGGCAGGATTTCATTTTCGGAGTGAGTATCTCCTGTGCGATGCATCATTCCTTCTTTACTGCATCCCTTGCTCCGTCAAATTGACGAATTAACACAGAAATTGCTTCGCTATGAATTACTCTGGGTTCCATGCCTTCTCCTTCTGAATCGAGTAACGTTACTGCGGCAACGACAGGATTTTCTGTTGGAAGCCGAGTATCTCTTTTCTGATGCATTATTCCTGCTTAACTGTGTCCCTCGAACCCTCACATTGACGAATTAATATAGAAATGAAATACTCTGGGTTCCATGCCTTCTCTTTCCCAATCGAGCCCGTTTCTACGGCAACGAGAGCACTATATTTTCGGAGGTGGGTATCTATTTTCCGAAGCACAATGCCTTGTTCAATCTATCCCTCGCACCTTCACATTGACGATTTAACACACAATGAGCGTCGCTATGAAATACTCTGGGTTCCATGACTTCTCCTACCCAATCGAATAACGTTTCTACGACAACAATAGGATTTTACTTTCGGAGCCGAGTATCTCTTTTCCGATGGATTATTGCTTCTTAACTACATCCGACGTTCCCTCACATTGACGAATTAACACAAAAATGGCGTCTCTATGAAATACTGTGGGTTCCAAGCCTTCTCCTCCCAATCGAGTAACCTATCTACGGCAACGAGTGGATATTCTTTTGGGAATCGATTATCTCTTTTCCGATGCTTTATTACTTCTTTACTGCATCCCTCACTCCCTCACATTGAAGAATTAACGCAGAAATTGCGTCACTATGAAATACTCTGGGTTCCATGCCTTCTCCTTTCCAATCTAGTAACGTTCCCACAACAATGAGAGGATTTTCTATTCGGAGGTATCTCTTTTACGATGCATTATTCCTTCTTTACTGCATCCCTCGCTCCCTCACATTGACGAATAAACACACAATTTGCGTCGCTATGAAATTCCCTGGGTTCCAGGCCTTCTGTTTTCCAATCGAGTAACGTTTCTACGGCAACGACAGTGCTTTCTTTTGGGAGTCGAGTATCTCTTTCCTGATACATTATTCCTTCTTTACTGCATCCCTCGCTCCCTCACATTGACAAATTAACACACAATTTGCGTCGCTATGATATACTCTGGCTTCCATCCCTTCGCCTGCCCAATGGAGTAACGTTTCTACGGCAACGTCAGGATTTTCCTTACGGAGGCGTGTATTTCTTTTCCGATGCATTATTCCTTCTTTACTGCATCCCTCGCAGCCCTCACATTGACGAATTAACACAGAAATTGCGTCGCTATGAAGTACTATGGGTTCCATGACTTCGCCTACCCAATCGAGTAACGTATCTACGGCAACGAGAGGATTTTCTTTTGGGAGTTGTTATCTCTTTTCCGATTCACTATTCCTTCTTTACTGTATCTGTCGCACCTTCACATTCACGAATTAACACCGAAATTGAGTCGCTCTGAAATACTCGGGGTTCCATGCCTTCTCCTTACCAATCGAGTAACGTTCCTACGGCAAAGAGAGCATTTTCTTTTCGGAGGTGATTATCTCTTTACCGATACTATATATCTTTTTAATGCATCCAACGTTTTCTCACATTGACGAATTAACACAGAAATTGCGTCGCTATTAAATGCTCTGGGTTCCCTGACTTCTCCTTCCCAATCGAGCAACGTTTCTACGGCAACGACAGAATTTTCTTTTGGAAGTCGAGTATCTCTTTTCCGATGCACAATTCCTTCTTTACTGTATCTGTCGCACCTTCACATCAAAGAAGTAACACAGAAATTGCGTTGCTCTGAAATACTCTGGTTTCCATGCCTTCTCCTTAACAAGTGGGTAACGTTTCTACGGCAACGAGAGCATCTTCTTTTCGGAGGTGATTATCTCTTTACCGAGCTATATTCCTCTTTAATGCATCCATCGTATCCTCACATGACGAATTAACACAGAAATTGCGAAACTATGAAATACTATGGGTTCCATACCTTCTCCTGCCTAATCCAGTAACGTTTCTACGGCAGTGACAGGATTTTCTTTTGGGTCTCGAGTATATCTTTTCCGATGCATTATTCGTTCTTTAATGCATCCCTCGCTCCCTCACATTTACTAATTAACACACAAATAGCGTCGCTATGAAATGCTCTGGGTCCCATTCCTCCTCCTTCCCAAACGAGTAACGTATCTACGGCAGCAACAGGATTTTCTTTTGGGAGTCGAGTATCTCTTTTCCGATGCTCTATTCCTTCTTTACTGTATCTGTCGCACCTTCACATTCACGAATTAACACCGAAATTTCGTCGCTCTGAAATACTCTGGGTTCCATGCCTTCCCCTTCCCAATCGAGTAACATTTTTACAGCAACGACAGGAGTTTCTTTTGGGAGACGAGTATCTCTTTTCTGATACATTATGCCTTCGTTACTGCATCCCTCGCTCCCTCACATTGACGAATTGACACAGATATTGCCTCAAAATGAAATACTCCGGTTTCCATGCCTTCTCCTTATCAATCGAGTAACTTTTCTACGGCTACGAGAGCATTTTCTTTTCAGAGGTTATTATCTCTTTACCGATGCTATATTTCTTTTTAATGTATCCATCGACTCCTCACATTGACGAATTAACACTGAAATTGCGTCGGTATGATACACTATGGGTTCCATGCCTTCTCCTTCTAAATCGAGTACCGTTTCTATGGCATAAACAGGATTGTCGTTTGGGAGGCGTCTATCTCTTTTCCGATGCACTATTCCTTCTTTACTGCATCCCTCGCTCCCTCACATTGACGAATTAACACAGAAATTTCGTCGCCAAGATATATTATCGGTTATATGCCCTCTCCTTCTAAATCGAGTAACGTTTCCACGGCAACGGTAGGAATTTCATTTGGGAGGCGAGTCTCTCTTTTCCGACGCATTATTCCATGTTTACTACATCTCTCACGCCCTCACATTGACTAATTAACACAGAAATTGCGTCGCTATGAAATACTATGGGTTCCATGCCATCTCCATCTAAATCGAGTAATGTTTCTATGGCAAAGTCAGGAATTTCTTTTCGGAGGTGAGTATCTCTTTTCCGATGCACTATTCCATGTTTACTGCAACCACTCGCACCCTCACATTGACGAATTAACACAGAAATTGCGTTGCTATTAAATACTCTGGGTTCCATGCCTCCTCTTTCTACATCGAGTAACGTTTCTATGGCAACGAAAGGGTTTGTTTTCTGAGGCGCGTACCTCCTTTCCGAAGCACTATTCTTTCTATACTGCATCCCTCGCTGCCTCACATTGACGAATTATCACAGAAATTGCGTCGCTATGAAATACTATGGGTTCTATGACGTCTCCTTCTAAATCGAGTAACGTATCTATGGCAACGACAGGATTTTCTTTTGGGGGCCGAGTATCTCTTTTTCTAAGTATTATTCGTTTTTTACTGAATCCCTCGCCCCCTCGCATTGACGAATTAACACAGAAATTGCGTCACCATGAAAGACAGTGTGTTCCTTGCCTTCTCGTTCCCAATCAAGTAACGTTTCCATGGCAACGAAAGGATTTTCTTTTGGAAGTCGAGTATCTCTTTGCCGATGCACTGTACCATCTTTACTGAATCCCTAGCTCCCTCACATTGTCGAATTAACACAGAAATTGCGTCTCTATGAAATACTATGGGATCTATGACATCTCCTTCTAAATCGAGTTACTTATCTATGGCAACGACAGGATTTTCTTTTGGGAGCCGAGTATCTTTTTTTTGATCCACTATTTCCGCTTTACTACATCCCTCGCTCCTTCACATTGACGAATTAACACAGAAATGGCATCGCTATGAAATACTATGCGATCCATGGCTTCACCTTTCCAATCAAGTAACGTTTCTACGGCAACGATAGGATTTTCTTTTGGGGGTCGATTATCTCTTTTCTGATAAATTATTCCTGCTTTACTGAATCCCTCGTTCCCTCTCATTGACGAATTAACACAGAAATTCCGTCGCTATGAAATACTCTGTGTTCCATGCCATCTCCATCCCAATTGTGTAACGTTTCTACCGCAACGTTAGGATTTTCTTTTGGGAGTCGAGTATCTCATTTCTGAGGCATTATTCGTTCTTAACTGTGTCCCTCGCACCCTCACAATGACGAACCAACACAGATATTGCATCGCTATGAAATATTATGTGTTCCATGCCTTCTCATTCTGAATCGAGTAACGTTTCTACGCCAAGGACAGGATTTTCATTTGGGAGTCGAGTATTTCTTCTGTCTTGCATTTCTACTTCTTTACTTTCTCTCTCGCACCTTCACATTGACGAATTAAACCAGAAATTGCGTCACTAAGAAATCTTCTGCGTTCCACGCCTTCTCCTTCCCAATCGAGTAATGTATCTACGGCAAGGACAGGATTTTCTTTTGGGAGTCGAGTATCTCTTTTCTGATGCCCTACTCCATCTTACCTGTGTCCGTCGCACCCTCACATTGACGAATCAACACAGCAATTGCGTCGCTATAAAATACTCTGCGTTCCATACCTTCTCCTTCTAAATCGAATAACGTTTCTACGGCAACGAAAGGATTGTCTTTTGGAAGGCGAGTATCACATTTCAGATGCACTATTCCTATTTCCCTGTATTCCTCGCACCTTCTCAATGAGGAATTAACACAGAAATTGCATCGCTATGAAATACTATGGGTTTAAAGCCCTCTCTTCCCAATCGAGTAACATTTCTACGCCAACGACAGGGGGCGTGTATCTCTTTTCCGATGCACTATTCGTTCTCTACTGTATCCATCGCACCCTCACATCGACGAATTAACACACAATTTGGGTCGCTATGAATACTCTCGGTTCCATGCCCCCTCCTTCCCAATCGAGTTACGTATCAATGTCAACGAAAGGATTTTCTTTTGGGAGTCGTGTATCTCTTTTCCGATGCACTATTCCTTCTTTACCATATCCCTCGCACCTTCACATTGACGAATTAACACAGAAATTGCTTCGCTACGAAGAACTATGTGTTAAATGCATTCTGCTTTCCATTCGAATTACTTTTCTAAGGCAACGAAAGGATTTTCTTTTGGGAATCGAGTATCACTTTTCCGATGCACTAATCGTTCTTTACTGTATCCCTCAAACCTTTACACTGACGAATTAACACAAAAATTGCGTGGCTATGAAATATTCTGGGATCCATGGGGTCTCTTACCCAATCGAGGAACGTCTCTACGGCAGGGACAGGATTTTCTTTTCGGAGGCAGTATCTCTTTCCCGATGCATTATTCCTTCTGTAATGTATCCCTCGCACCTTCACATTGACGAATTAACACAAAAAATGCGGCCCTATGAAATGCTATGGGTCCTATGCTTTCTCCTTCTGAATCGAGTAACGTTTCTACGGCAACGACAGGATTTTCATTCGGGAGTGAGTATCACTTGTCAGATGCACAATTCCTTTTTCACAAAATTCCTGGCACCGTCTTCATAACGAATAAACAGAGAAAATGCGTCGCAATAAATTACAATGGGTTTAATGCCTTCTCCTTCCCAATCGAGTAACGTGTCTACGCCAACGACTGGATTTTTTTTTTGGGAGGCGAGTATCTCTTTCCTAATGCACTATTCCTTCTTTTGTGCATCCCTCGCTCCCTCACATTGACGAATTAACACAGAAATTGCGTCGCTCTGAAATAAAATGGGTTCTATGACTTCTCCTTCTACATCAAGTAACGTTTCCATGTCAACGACAGGATTTTCATTTGGGAGGCGAGTATCTATTTTCGATGCACTATTCCTTCTTTACTGCATGCCTCGCTCCCTCACATTGACGAATTAACACAGAAATTGCATAGCTATAAAATACTATTGGTTCTATGCCACCTCCTTCTAAATCGAGTATCGTGTCTATAACAACGACAGGATTTTCGTTTGGGAGGCGACTATCTCTTTTCGATGGACTATTCCTTCTTTACTGCATCCCTCGCTACATCACATTAACGAATTAAGACAGAAATTGCGTCGCTATGAAATACCATGGGTTTCATGTCTTCTGCTTCCCAATCGAGTAACGTTTCTACGGCAACGACAGGATATTCTTTTGGCAGTCGAGTATCCCTTTTATGATTTACTATTCGCTCCTTTCTGTGTTGATCGCCTCCTCTCACTAACGAATTAACACAGAAATTGCGTTGCTATGGAATACTCTGGGTTCCATGCCCTCACCTTCCAAATGGAATAACGTTTCTATGGCAACAACAAGATTTTCTTTTGGGAGGTGAGTATCACTTTTCCGATGCACTATTCCTTCTCTACTGTATCCCTCGCACCTTCACATCGACGAATTTACATTGAAAATGCGTCGCTAAGGAATGCTGTGGTTTCTATGCCTTCTCCTTCTGAATTGAGAAAAACTTCTAAGGCAACGACGGGATTGTCTTTTTGGAGGCGTGTATCACTTTTCAGAAGCACTATTCCTTTTTCGCTGTATTCCATGCACCTTCACAATGACGAATTAACAAAGAAATTGCGTCGCTATGATATACTATGGGTTCCATGCCTTCTCTTTCCCAATCGAGCAACGCTTCTACGGCAACAAGGGGGTTTTATTTTGGGTGTCCAGTATCTCATTTCCGATGCACTATTACTTTCTTACTATGTAGTTCTCACACTCACACTGACGAATTACCACAGAAATTGCGTCGCTAGGCAATACTCTGGGATCCATGCCTTCTACTTCTTATTCGAGTAGCGTTTCTACGGCAAAGGCAGGCTTTTCTTTTGGCTGGGGAGTATCTCTCTTCCGATGAACTATTTGTCCTTTACTGTATCTCTCGCACACTCACATTGACGAATTAACACAGAAATTGCATCGCTATGTAATACTTTGGGTTTAATGCCCTCTCTTTCGCAATCGAATAATGTTTCTACGCCAACGACAGTATATTATTATGGGAGGCGAGTATCTCTTTTCCGATGCGCTTTTGCTTCTCTACTATATACTTCGCACCCTCACATTGATGAATTAACACAGAATTTGCGTCGCTATGGAATACTCTGGTTTCCATTTTGTCCTTCCCAATCGATTAACGTTTCTACGGCAACGACAGGATTTTGTTTTTGGAAGCGACTATCTCTTTCCGGATGCACTATTTCTTCTGCACTGCATCCCTCGCTCCCTCACATTGTCGAATTGACACTGAAATTTCGTCGCTATGAAATACCGTGTGTTTCATGCCTTCTGCTTCCCAATCGAGTAAAGTTTCTACAGCGACGACATGATTTTCGTTTGGGAGTCGAGTATCTCTTTTCCGGTGCATTATTCCTTCTTTTCTGTATCCCTCGCCCCTTCACATTGACGAATTAAGACAGAAATTGCGTCGCTATGAAATACAATGGCTTTCATGCTTTCAGGTTCCCAATCAAGTAACGTTTCTGTGGCAACGACATTATTTTCATTTGGGAATTGGGTATCTCTTTTCCGATGCACTATTCGTTTTTTACTGCATCCCTCGCACCGTTACACTGACGAATTAACACACAAATTGCGTCGCAGTGATATACTCTGCGTTCCATACCTTCTCCAACCCAATCTTGTAACGTTTCTACGGCAACGAAAGGATTTTCTTTTGGGAGGCGAGTATCACTTGTCCGAAGCACTAGTCTTTCGTTACTGTATTCCTCGCATCCTCATATCGAAGAATTAACACAGAAATTGCGTCCCTATGAAACACTATGTGTTTCATGCCTTCTGCTTCTCAATCAAGTAACGTTTCAACGGCAACGACAGGATTTTCTTTTGGGAGTCGAGTATCTGTTTTGCGATGCACTGTACCTTCTTTTCTGTATCCCTCGCCACATCACATTGAGGAATTAACACAGATATTGCGTCGCTACGAAAAACTGTGTGTTCCATGCCTTGTGCTTTCCATTCGAGTTACGTTTCTAAGGCAGCGAAAGGATTTTGTTTTGGATGTCGAGTATCACTTTTCCGATGCACTAATCCTTCTTTACTGTATCCCTCGCACATTCACATTGACGAATTATCACAGAAATTGCGTGGCTATGGAAAATTCTGGGTACCATGGCTTCTCTTACCCAACCGAGTAACGTTTCTACAGCAACGAGTGGATTTTCTTTTCGGAGGCGAGTAACTCTTTTCCTTCACTACTGTATCCCACGCACCTTCACATCGACGAATTTACATAGAAAATGCGTCGCAATGGAATGCTATGGTTTCTATGCCTTCTCCTTCTGAATCGGGAAACACTTCTAAGGCAACGACAGGATTGTCTTTTGGGAGGCGAGTATCACTTACAGATGTACTATTCCTTTTTCGTGTATTCCATGCACCTTCAAAATTGAGAATAAACAAAGAAATAGCGTCGCTGTGATATAGTATGGGTTCCATGCGTACTCTTTTCCAATCCAGCAACGTTTCTACGGCAACAAGGGGGTTTTCTTTTGGATGTCCAGTATCTCCTATCTGATGCACTATTACATTCTTACTATGTAGCTCGCACCCACACATTGACGATTTAACAAAGAAATTGCGTCGCTATGAAATGCCATGGGTTCTATGCCTTCTCCTTCTACATCGAGTATCGTTTCTGTGGCAACGAGAGGATTTTCTTTTGGGAGTCTAGCATTTCTTTTCCGATGCACCATTCTTCCTTTACTGAATCTGTAGCACCTTCACAATGGCGAATATACAAAGAAATTCCATCGTAATGAAATACTATAGGTTTAGTGCCCTCTCTTTCGCAATCGAGTAACGTTTCTACGCCTACGACAGGATTTTCATTTGGGAGGCGAGTATCTCTTTACCAGTGCGCTATTCCTTCTCTACTATATCCTTCGCACCCTCACATTGATGAATTAACACAGAAATTGCGCCGCTATGGAATACTCTGGTTTCCATATTTTATCCTTCCCAATCGAGTAACGTTTCTACGGCAACTACAGGATTTTGTTTTTGGAGGCGACTATGTCTTTTCCGATGCACTATTGCTTCTTTACTGTACCCTCGCCCCCTCACATTGACGAATTGACACAGAAATTGCGTCGCTATGAAGTACCCTGGGTTTCATGCCTTCTGCTTTCCGATCGAGTATAGTTTCTACAGCAACGACAGGATTTTCTTTTGGGAGGCGAGTGTCTCTTTTCCGATGCACTATTCCTTCTTTACTGCATCCCTCGCTTCCACACATTGAAGAATTAACACAGAAATTGCGTCTGTATGAAATACTATGGGTTATATGCCTTGTCCTTCTATAAGGACTTACGTTTTTATGGCATCGACAGGATTTTCTTTTGGAAGGTGAGTATCGCTTTTCCGATGAACCATTCCTTCTATTCTCCATCCCTCGCTCCCTCACATTGACGAATTAACACAGAAATTGCGTCGCTATGAAATACTATGGGTTCTGTGCCTTCTCCTCCTAAATCGAGTAACGTTTCTATGGCAATGACAGGATTTTCTTTTGGGAGGCGAGTATCTCTTTTCCGATGCACTATTGTTTCCTTACTACATCCCTCGCTCCCTCACATTGAGCAATTGTCACAGAAATTGCGTCGCTATGAAATACCCTGTGTTTCATACCTTCTGCTTTCCAATCGCTAAAGTTTCTACAGCAACGACAGGATTTTCTTTTGGGAGTCGTGTATCTCTTTTCCGATGCATTATTCCTTATTTGTTTTATAACTCGCACCTTCACATTGACGAATTAACACAGAAATTGCGTCGGTATGAAATACTATGGCTTTCATGCCTTCTCCTTCCCAATCGAGTAGCGTTTCTACGGCAAAGACAGGCTTTGCTTTTGGCAGGCGAGTATCTCTTTTCCGGTGAACTATATATTCTTTACTGTGTCTCTCGCACACACACATTG
The DNA here is from genome assembly GCF_023864345.2 of Schistocerca serialis cubense. Classification (NCBI taxonomy): domain Eukaryota; kingdom Metazoa; phylum Arthropoda; class Insecta; order Orthoptera; family Acrididae; genus Schistocerca; species Schistocerca serialis. The sequence continues at coordinate 46,245,764 of NC_064638.1, read as the reverse complement.
ACGAATTGACACATAATTGGGTTTAATGCCCTCTCTTCCAAATCGAGTAACGTCTTTACGCCAACAACTGGATTTTCTATTGGGAGGCGAGTATCTCTCTTCCGATGCGCTATTGTTTCTCCACTGTATCACTCGCAACCTCACATTGACTAATTAACACACAAAATGCGTCCCTATGAAATACTCTGTGTTCCATGCTTTTCCCCTTCCCAATCGAGTAACGTTTCTACGGCAACGACAGGATTTTCTTTTGGGAGGCGAGTATCTCTTTTCCGATGCACTATTCCTTCTTTACTGCATCCCTCACATTGACGAATTAACACAGATAATGCGTCGCTATGATATACTATGGGTTTCATGCCTTCTCCTCCTAAATCGAGTAACGTTTTTATGGCAGCTACAGGATTATCTTTTGGATGGCGAGTATCTCTTATCCGTTGAACAATTCCTTCTATTCTGCATCCCTCGCTCACTCACATTGATGAATTAACACAGAAATTGCGTCGCAATGAAATACTATGTGTTTCATGCCTTCTGCTTCCCTATCGAGTAACGTCTCTACGGCAACGACAGGATTTTCTTTTTTCAGTCGAGTATCTCTTTTCTGATCCATTATTATTTCTTAAGTGTGTTCCTCGCACCCTCAAATTGACGAATTAACACAGAAATGCGTGGATATGGAATATTCTTGGTTCCATGGCTTCTCTAACCCAACCGAGTAACGTTTCTACCTCAACGAGAAGATTTTCTTTTCGGAGGCGAGTATCTCTTATCCGATGCCCTATCTTTTCTCTACTGTATCCCTCGCACCTTCACTTCGACAAATTTACATAGAAAATGCGTCGCTATTGAATGCTATGTTTTCCATGCCTTTTCCTTCTGAACCGAGAAACGTATCTAAGCCAACGACAGGATTGTCTTTTGGGGGGGCGAGTATCACTTTTCAGATGGACTATTCCTTTTTCCCTGTATTCCATGCTCCTTGGCAATGACGAATAAACAAAGAAATTGCGTCGCTCTGATATACTATGGGTTCCATGCCTACTTTTTCCCAATCGAGCAACGTTTCTACGGAAACAAGGGGTTTTTCTTTTGGATGTCCAGTATCTCTTTTCCGATGCACTATTCCTACTAGTCTGCATCCCTCGCTGCCTCACGTGGATGAATTAACACAGAAATTTGGTCGCTATGAAATAGTATGGGTTCTATGATTTCTCCTTTTAAATGGAGTATCGTTTCTATGGCAACGACAGTATTTCCTTTTGGGAGGCGGGTATCTCTTTTCCGATGCTCTGTTCCTCTCTTACTGTGTAGCTCGCACCCTCACATTGACGAATTCACACAGAAATTGCGTCGGTATGAAATACTACGGGTTCCATGCCTTCTCTTCCCTAATCGAGTAACGTTTCTACGGCATAGCCAGGATTTTGTTTTGGGAGGCAAGTATCTATTTTCGGATGCACTATTCCTTCTTTACTGCATCCCTCGCTCCCTCACATTGACGAATGAAAACAGAAAATGCGTCGCTATGAAATAATGTGGGTTCCATGCCTTCTTCTAAACCAAGTGACGTTTCTACGGGAACGACAGGATTTTCTTTTGGGAGGCGAGTATCGCTTTTCCGATGCACTTTTCCTTCTTTACTGCATTCCTCAATCCCTCACATTGACGAATTAACACAGAAATTTGGTCGCTATGAAATAGTATGGGTTCTACGATTTCTCCTTCTAAATGGAGTATCGTTTCTATGGCAACGACAGTATTTCCTTATGGGAGACGAGCTTGTCTTTTCCGATGCTCTATTCCTTGTTTACTGCATCCCTCATTCCCTCACATTGACGAATTAACACTGAAATTGCGTCGGTATGATACACTATGGGTTCCATGCCTTCTCCTTCTAAATCGAGTACCGTTTCTATGGCATAAACAGGATTGTCGTTTGGGAGGCGTCTATCTCTTTTCCGATGCACTATTCCTTCTTTACTGCATCCCTCGCTCCCTCACATTGACGAATTAACACAGAAATTTCGTCGCCAAGATATATTATCGGTTATATGCCCTCTCCTTCTAAATCGAGTAACGTTTCCACGGCAACGGTAGGAATTTCATTTGGGAGGCGAGTCTCTCTTTTCCGACGCATTATTCCATGTTTACTACATCTCTCACGCCCTCACATTGACTAATTAACACAGAAATTGCGTCGCTATGAAATACTATGGGTTCCATGCCATCTCCATCTAAATCGAGTAATGTTTCTATGGCAAAGTCAGGAATTTCTTTTCGGAGGTGAGTATCTCTTTTCCGATGCACTATTCCATGTTTACTGCAACCACTCGCACCCTCACATTGACGAATTAACACAGAAATTGCGTTGCTATTAAATACTCTGGGTTCCATGCCTCCTCTTTCTACATCGAGTAACGTTTCTATGGCAACGAAAGGGTTTGTTTTCTGAGGCGCGTACCTCCTTTCCGAAGCACTATTCTTTCTATACTGCATCCCTCGCTGCCTCACATTGACGAATTATCACAGAAATTGCGTCGCTATGAAATACTATGGGTTCTATGACGTCTCCTTCTAAATCGAGTAACGTATCTATGGCAACGACAGGATTTTCTTTTGGGGGCCGAGTATCTCTTTTTCTAAGTATTATTCGTTTTTTACTGAATCCCTCGCCCCCTCGCATTGACGAATTAACACAGAAATTGCGTCACCATGAAAGACAGTGTGTTCCTTGCCTTCTCGTTCCCAATCAAGTAACGTTTCCATGGCAACGAAAGGATTTTCTTTTGGAAGTCGAGTATCTCTTTGCCGATGCACTGTACCATCTTTACTGAATCCCTAGCTCCCTCACATTGTCGAATTAACACAGAAATTGCGTCTCTATGAAATACTATGGGATCTATGACATCTCCTTCTAAATCGAGTTACTTATCTATGGCAACGACAGGATTTTCTTTTGGGAGCCGAGTATCTTTTTTTTGATCCACTATTTCCGCTTTACTACATCCCTCGCTCCTTCACATTGACGAATTAACACAGAAATGGCATCGCTATGAAATACTATGCGATCCATGGCTTCACCTTTCCAATCAAGTAACGTTTCTACGGCAACGATAGGATTTTCTTTTGGGGGTCGATTATCTCTTTTCTGATAAATTATTCCTGCTTTACTGAATCCCTCGTTCCCTCTCATTGACGAATTAACACAGAAATTCCGTCGCTATGAAATACTCTGTGTTCCATGCCATCTCCATCCCAATTGTGTAACGTTTCTACCGCAACGTTAGGATTTTCTTTTGGGAGTCGAGTATCTCATTTCTGAGGCATTATTCGTTCTTAACTGTGTCCCTCGCACCCTCACAATGACGAACCAACACAGATATTGCATCGCTATGAAATATTATGTGTTCCATGCCTTCTCATTCTGAATCGAGTAACGTTTCTACGCCAAGGACAGGATTTTCATTTGGGAGTCGAGTATTTCTTCTGTCTTGCATTTCTACTTCTTTACTTTATCTCTCGCACCTTCACATTGACGAATTAAACCAGAAATTGCGTCACTAAGAAATCTTCTGCGTTCCACGCCTTCTCCTTCCCAATCGAGTAATGTATCTACGGCAAGGACAGGATTTTCTTTTGGGAGTCGAGTATCTCTTTTCTGATGCCCTACTCCATCTTACCTGTGTCCGTCGCACCCTCACATTGACGAATCAACACAGCAATTGCGTCGCTATAAAATACTCTGCGTTCCATACCTTCTCCTTCTAAATCGAATAACGTTTCTACGGCAACGAAAGGATTGTCTTTTGGAAGGCGAGTATCACATTTCAGATGCACTATTCCTATTTCCCTGTATTCCTCGCACCTTCTCAATGAGGAATTAACACAGAAATTGCATCGCTATGAAATACTATGGGTTTAAAGCCCTCTCTTCCCAATCGAGTAACATTTCTACGCCAACGACAGGGGGCGTGTATCTCTTTTCCGATGCACTATTCGTTCTCTACTGTATCCATCGCACCCTCACATCGACGAATTAACACACAATTTGGGTCGCTATGAATACTCTCGGTTCCATGCCCCCTCCTTCCCAATCGAGTTACGTATCAATGTCAACGAAAGGATTTTCTTTTGGGAGTCGTGTATCTCTTTTCCGATGCACTATTCCTTCTTTACCATATCCCTCGCACCTTCACATTGACGAATTAACACAGAAATTGCTTCGCTACGAAGAACTATGTGTTAAATGCATTCTGCTTTCCATTCGAATTACTTTTCTAAGGCAACGAAAGGATTTTCTTTTGGGAATCGAGTATCACTTTTCCGATGCACTAATCGTTCTTTACTGTATCCCTCAAACCTTTACACTGACGAATTAACACAAAAATTGCGTGGCTATGAAATATTCTGGGATCCATGGGGTCTCTTACCCAATCGAGGAACGTCTCTACGGCAGGGACAGGATTTTCTTTTCGGAGGCAGTATCTCTTTCCCGATGCATTATTCCTTCTGTAATGTATCCCTCGCACCTTCACATTGACGAATTAACACAAAAAATGCGGCCCTATGAAATGCTATGGGTCCTATGCTTTCTCCTTCTGAATCGAGTAACGTTTCTACGGCAACGACAGGATTTTCATTCGGGAGTGAGTATCACTTGTCAGATGCACAATTCCTTTTTCACAAAATTCCTGGCACCGTCTTCATAACGAATAAACAGAGAAAATGCGTCGCAATAAATTACAATGGGTTTAATGCCTTCTCCTTCCCAATCGAGTAACGTGTCTACGCCAACGACTGGATTTTTTTTTTGGGAGGCGAGTATCTCTTTCCTAATGCACTATTCCTTCTTTTGTGCATCCCTCGCTCCCTCACATTGACGAATTAACACAGAAATTGCGTCGCTCTGAAATAAAATGGGTTCTATGACTTCTCCTTCTACATCAAGTAACGTTTCCATGTCAACGACAGGATTTTCATTTGGGAGGCGAGTATCTATTTTCGATGCACTATTCCTTCTTTACTGCATGCCTCGCTCCCTCACATTGACGAATTAACACAGAAATTGCTTAGCTATAAAATACTATTGGTTCTATGCCACCTCCTTCTAAATCGAGTATCGTGTCTATAACAACGACAGGATTTTCGTTTGGGAGGCGACTATCTCTTTTCGATGGACTATTCCTTCTTTACTGCATCCCTCGCTACATCACATTAACGAATTAAGACAGAAATTGCGTCGCTATGAAATACCATGGGTTTCATGTCTTCTGCTTCCCAATCGAGTAACGTTTCTACGGCAACGACAGGATATTCTTTTGGCAGTCGAGTATCCCTTTTATGATTTACTATTCGCTCCTTTCTGTGTTGATCGCCTCCTCTCACTAACGAATTAACACAGAAATTGCGTTGCTATGGAATACTCTGGGTTCCATGCCCTCACCTTCCAAATGGAATAACGTTTCTATGGCAACAACAAGATTTTCTTTTGGGAGGTGAGTATCACTTTTCCGATGCACTATTCCTTCTCTACTGTATCCCTCGCACCTTCACATCGACGAATTTACATTGAAAATGCGTCGCTAAGGAATGCTGTGGTTTCTATGCCTTCTCCTTCTGAATTGAGAAAAACTTCTAAGGCAACGACGGGATTGTCTTTTTGGAGGCGTGTATCACTTTTCAGAAGCACTATTCCTTTTTCGCTGTATTCCATGCACCTTCACAATGACGAATTAACAAAGAAATTGCGTCGCTATGATATACTATGGGTTCCATGCCTTCTCTTTCCCAATCGAGCAACGCTTCTACGGCAACAAGGGGGTTTTATTTTGGGTGTCCAGTATCTCATTTCCGATGCACTATTACTTTCTTACTATGTAGTTCTCACACTCACACTGACGAATTACCACAGAAATTGCGTCGCTAGGCAATACTCTGGGATCCATGCCTTCTACTTCTTATTCGAATAGCGTTTCTACGGCAAAGGCAGGCTTTTCTTTTGGCTGGGGAGTATCTCTCTTCCGATGAACTATTTGTCCTTTACTGTATCTCTCGCACACTCACATTGACGAATTAACACAGAAATTGCATCGCTATGTAATACTTTGGGTTTAATGCCCTCTCTTTCGCAATCGAATAATGTTTCTACGCCAACGACAGTATATTATTATGGGAGGCGAGTATCTCTTTTCCGATGCGCTTTTGCTTCTCTACTATATACTTCGCACCCTCACATTGATGAATTAACACAGAATTTGCGTCGCTATGGAATACTCTGGTTTCCATTTTGTCCTTCCCAATCGATTAACGTTTCTACGGCAACGACAGGATTTTGTTTTTGGAAGCGACTATCTCTTTCCGGATGCACTATTTCTTCTGCACTGCATCCCTCGCTCCCTCACATTGTCGAATTGACACTGAAATTTCGTCGCTATGAAATACCGTGTGTTTCATGCCTTCTGCTTCCCAATCGAGTAAAGTTTCTACAGCGACGACATGATTTTCGTTTGGGAGTCGAGTATCTCTTTTCCGGTGCATTATTCCTTCTTTTCTGTATCCCTCGCCCCTTCACATTGACGAATTAAGACAGAAATTGCGTCGCTATGAAATACAATGGCTTTCATGCTTTCAGGTTCCCAATCAAGTAACGTTTCTGTGGCAACGACATTATTTTCATTTGGGAATTGGGTATCTCTTTTCCGATGCACTATTCGTTTTTTACTGCATCCCTCGCACCGTTACACTGACGAATTAACACACAAATTGCGTCGCAGTGATATACTCTGCGTTCCATGCCTTCTCCAACCCAATCTTGTAACGTTTCTACGGCAACGAAAGGATTTTCTTTTGGGAGGCGAGTATCACTTGTCCGAAGCACTAGTCTTTCGTTACTGTATTCCTCGCATCCTCATATCGAAGAATTAACACAGAAATTGCGTCCCTATGAAACACTATGTGTTTCATGCCTTCTGCTTCTCAATCAAGTAACGTTTCAACGGCAACGACAGGATTTTCTTTTGGGAGTCGAGTATCTGTTTTGCGATGCACTGTACCTTCTTTTCTGTATCCCTCGCCACATCACATTGAGGAATTAACACAGATATTGCGTCGCTACGAAAAACTGTGTGTTCCATGCCTTGTGCTTTCCATTCGAGTTACGTTTCTAAGGCAGCGAAAGGATTTTCTTTTGGATGTCGAGTATCACTTTTCCGATGCACTAATCCTTCTTTACTGTATCCCTCGCACATTCACATTGACGAATTATCACAGAAATTGCGTGGCTATGGAAAATTCTGGGTACCATGGCTTCTCTTACCCAACCGAGTAACGTTTCTACAGCAACGAGTGGATTTTCTTTTCGGAGGCGAGTAACTCTTTTCCTTCACTACTGTATCCCACGCACCTTCACATCGACGAATTTACATAGAAAATGCGTCGCAATGGAATGCTATGGTTTCTATGCCTTCTCCTTCTGAATCGGGAAACACTTCTAAGGCAACGACAGGATTGTCATTTGGGAGGCGAGTATCACTTACAGATGTACTATTCCTTTTTCGTGTATTCCATGCACCTTCAAAATTGAGAATAAACAAAGAAATAGCGTCGCTGTGATATAGTATGGGTTCCATGAGTACTCTTTTCCAATCCAGCAACGTTTCTACGGCAACAAGGGGGTTTTCTTTTGGATGTCCAGTATCTCCTATCTGATGCACTATTACATTCTTACTATGTAGCTCGCACCCACACATTGACGATTTAACAAAGAAATTGCGTCGCTATGAAATGCCATGGGTTCTATGCCTTCTCCTTCTACATCGAGTATCGTTTCTGTGGCAACGAGAGGATTTTCTTTTGGGAGTCTAGCATTTCTTTTCCGATGCACCATTCTTCCTTTACTGAATCTGTAGCACCTTCACAATGGCGAATATACAAAGAAATTCCATCGTAATGAAATACTATAGGTTTAGTGCCCTCTCTTTCGCAATCGAGTAACGTTTCTACGCCTACGACAGGATTTTCATTTGGGAGGCGAGTATCTCTTTACCAGTGCGCTATTCCTTCTCTACTATATCCTTCGCACCCTCACATTGATGAATTAACACAGAAATTGCGCCGCTATGGAATACTCTGGTTTCCATATTTTATCCTTCCCAATCGAGTAACGTTTCTACGGCAACTACAGGATTTTGTTTTTGGAGGCGACTATGTCTTTTCCGATGCACTATTGCTTCTTTACTGTACCCTCGCCCCCTCACATTGACGAATTGACACAGAAATTGCGTCGCTATGAAGTACCCTGGGTTTCATGCCTTCTGCTTTCCGATCGAGTACAGTTTCTACAGCAACGACAGGATTTTCTTTTGGGAGGCGAGTGTCTCTTTTCCGATGCACTATTCCTTCTTTACTGCATCCCTCGCTTCCACACATTGAAGAATTAACACAGAAATTGCGTCTGTATGAAATACTATGGGTTATATGCCTTGTCCTTCTATAAGGACTTACGTTTTTATGGCATCGACAGGATTTTCTTTTGGAAGGTGAGTATCGCTTTTCCGATGAACCATTCCTTCTATTCTCCATCCCTCGCTCCCTCACATTGACGAATTAACACAGAAATTGCGTCGCTATGAAATACTATGGGTTCTGTGCCTTCTCCTCCTAAATCGAGTAACGTTTCTATGGCAATGACAGGATTTTCTTTTGGGAGGCGAGTATCTCTTTTCCGATGCACTATTGTTTCCTTACTACATCCCTCGCTCCCTCACATTGAGCAATTGTCACAGAAATTGCGTCGCTATGAAATACCCTGTGTTTCATACCTTCTGCTTTCCAATCGCTAAAGTTTCTACAGCAACGACAGGATTTTCTTTTGGGAGTCGTGTATCTCTTTTCCGATGCATTATTCCTTATTTGTTTTATAACTCGCACCTTCACATTGACGAATTAACACAGAAATTGCGTCGGTATGAAATACTATGGCTTTCATGCCTTCTCCTTCCCAATCGAGTAGCGTTTCTACGGCAAAGACAGGCTTTGCTTTTGGCAGGCGAGTATCTCTTTTCCGGTGAACTATATATTCTTTACTGTGTCTCTCGCACACACACATTGACGAATTGACACATAATTGGGTTTAATGCCCTCTCTTCCAAATCGAGTAACGTCTTTACGCCAACAACTGGATTTTCTATTGGGAGGCGAGTATCTCTCTTCCGATGCGCTATTGTTTCTCCACTGTATCACTCGCAACCTCACATTGACTAATTAACACACAAAATGCGTCCCTATGAAATACTCTGTGTTCCATGCTTTTCCCCTTCCCAATCGAGTAACGTTTCTACGGCAACGACAGGATTTTCTTTTGGGAGGCGAGTATCTCTTTTCCGATGCACTATTCCTTCTTTACTGCATCCCTCACATTGACGAATTAACACAGATAATGCGTCGCTATGATATACTATGGGTTTCATGCCTTCTCCTCCTAAATCGAGTAACGTTTTTATGGCAGCTACAGGATTATCTTTTGGATGGCGAGTATCTCTTATCCGTTGAACAATTCCTTCTATTCTGCATCCCTCGCTCACTCACATTGATGAATTAACACAGAAATTGCGTCGCAATGAAATACTATGTGTTTCATGCCTTCTGCTTCCCTATCGAGTAACGTCTCTACGGCAACTACAGGATTTTCTTTTTTCAGTCGAGTATCTCTTTTCTGATCCATTATTATTTCTTAAGTGTGTTCCTCGCACCCTCAAATTGACGAATTAACACAGAAATGCGTGGATATGGAATATTCTTGGTTCCATGGCTTCTCTAACCCAACCGAGTAACGTTTCTACCTCAACGAGAAGATTTTCTTTTCGGAGGCGAGTATCTCTTATCCGATGCCCTATCTTTTCTCTACTGTATCCCTCGCACCTTCACTTCGACAAATTTACATAGAAAATGCGTCGCTATTGAATGCTATGTTTTCCATGCCTTTTCCTTCTGAACCGAGAAACGTATCTAAGCCAACGACAGGATTGTCTTTTGGGGGGGCGAGTATCACTTTTCAGATGGACTATTCCTTTTTCCCTGTATTCCATGCTCCCTGGCAATGACGAATAAACAAAGAAATTGCGTCGCTCTGATATACTATGGGTTCCATGCCTACTTTTTCCCAATCGAGCAACGTTTCTACGGTAACAAGGGGTTTTTCTTTTGGATGTCCAGTATCTCTTTTCCGATGCACTATTCCTACTAGTCTGCATCCCTCGCTGCCTCACGTGGATGAATTAACACAGAAATTTGGTCGCTATGAAATAGTATGGGTTCTATGATTTCGCCTTTTAAATGGAGTATCGTTTCTATGGCAACGACAGTATTTCCTTTTGGGAGGCGGGTATCTCTTTTCCGATGCTCTATTCCTCTCTTACTGTGTAGCTCGCACCCTCACATTGACGAATTCACACAGAAATTGCGTCGGTATGAAATACTACGGGTTCCATGCCTTCTCTTCCCTAATCGAGTAACGTTTCTACGGCATAGCCAGGATTTTGTTTTGGGAGGCAAGTATCTATTTTCGGATGCACTATTCCTTCTTTACTGCATCCCTCGCTCCCTCACATTGACGAATGAAAACAGAAAATGCGTCGCTATGAAATAATGTGGGTTCCATGCCTTCTTCTAAACCAAGTGACGTTTCTACGGGAACGACAGGATTTTCTTTTGGGAGGCGAGTATCGCTTTTCCGATGCACTTTTCCTTCTTTACTGCATTCCTCAATCCCTCACATTGACGAATTAACACAGAAATTTGGTCGCTATGAAATAGTATGGGTTCTACGATTTCTCCTTCTAAATGGAGTATCGTTTCTATGGCAACGACAGTATTTCCTTATGGGAGACGAGCTTGTCTTTTCCGATGCTCTATTCCTTGTTTACTGCATCCCTCATTCCCTCACATTGACGAATTAACACTGAAATTGCGTCGGTATGATACACTATGGGTTCCATGCCTTCTCCTTCTAAATCGAGTACCGTTTCTATGGCATAAACAGGATTGTCGTTTGGGAGGCGTCTATCTCTTTTCCGATGCACTATTCCTTCTTTACTGCATCCCTCGCTCCCTCACATTGACGAATTAACACAGAAATTTCGTCGCCAAGATATATTATCGGTTATATGCCCTCTCCTTCTAAATCGAGTAACGTTTCCACGGCAACGGTAGGAATTTCATTTGGGAGGCGAGTCTCTCTTTTCCGACGCATTATTCCATGTTTACTACATCTCTCACGCCCTCACATTGACTAATTAACACAGAAATTGCGTCGCTATGAAATACTATGGGTTCCATGCCATCTCCATCTAAATCGAGTAATGTTTCTATGGCAAAGTCAGGAATTTCTTTTCGGAGGTGAGTATCTCTTTTCCGATGCACTATTCCATGTTTACTGCAACCACTCGCACCCTCACATTGACGAATTAACACAGAAATTGCGTTGCTATTAAATACTCTGGGTTCCATGCCTCCTCTTTCTACATCGAGTAACGTTTCTATGGCAACGAAAGGGTTTGTTTTCTGAGGCGCGTACCTCCTTTCCGAAGCACTATTCTTTCTATACTGCATCCCTCGCTGCCTCACATTGACGAATTATCACAGAAATTGCGTCGCTATGAAATACTATGGGTTCTATGACGTCTCCTTCTAAATCGAGTAACGTATCTATGGCAACGACAGGATTTTCTTTTGGGGGCCGAGTATCTCTTTTTCTAAGTATTATTCGTTTTTTACTGAATCCCTCGCCCCCTCGCATTGACGAATTAACACAGAAATTGCGTCACCATGAAAGACAGTGTGTTCCTTGCCTTCTCGTTCCCAATCAAGTAACGTTTCCATGGCAACGAAAGGATTTTCTTTTGGGAGTCGAGTATCTCTTTGCCGATGCACTGTACCATCTTTACTGAATCCCTAGCTCCCTCACATTGTCGAATTAACACAGAAATTGCGTCTCTATGAAATACTATGGGATCTATGACATCTCCTTCTAAATCGAGTAACGTATGTATGTCAACGACAGGATTTTCTACTGGGAGCCGAGTATCTCTTTTTCGATCCACTGTTCCTTCTTTACTGCATCCCTCGCTCCCTCACATTGGCGAATTAAGACAGAGATTTCGTCGCTATGAAATACTGTGGGATCCATGCATTCCATTTCCAATCGATTAGCGTTTCTACGGCAACGAAGGGATTGTCATTAGGGAGTCGAGTATCTCTTTAACGATGCACCATTCCTCCTTTACAGCGTCCCTCGCTCCCTCACATTCACGAATTAAGAGATAAGTTGTGTCGCTATGAAATACAATGGGTTCTATGCCCTTCCTTCTAAATCGAGTTACGTTTCTATGGCAACGACAGTATCTTCTTGTGGGGGACGAGTATCTCTTTTCCGATGAGCTATTCCTTCTTTACTGCATTACTCGCTCCCACACATTGACGAATTAACACAGAAGGAGCGTCGCTATTAAATACTATGGGTTCAATGCCTTCTCCTTCTAACTCGAGTTACGTTTCTATTGTAACGACAGGATTTTCTTTTGGTAGGCGAGTAACTCTTTTCCGATGCACTATTCCTTCTTTACTGCATTCCTCGCTCCCTCACATTGACGAATTAACACAGAAATAGCGTCGCTATGAAATACTATGGGTTCCATGCCTTCTCGTTCTAAATCGAGTAACGTTTCTATGGCATCGACAGGATTATCTTTTGGGAGGCGACTATCGCTTTACCGATGCACTATTCTTTCTTTACCGAATCCCTCTCTCCCTCACGTTGACGAATTAACACAGAGATTGCGTCACTATGAAATATAATGGGCTCTATGCCTTCTCTTCTAAATCGAGTATCGGTTTTAAGGCAACGTTAGCATTTTCATTTGGCAGTCGAGTATCTCCTTTGCGATGAACTATTCGTTCTTTACTGCAACCCTCACTCTATCCCATTGTCGAATAACAATGAAATTGCGTCGCAATGAAATACTATGCGTTCCATGCTTTCCCCTTCCCAATTGAGTAATATTTCTGCGGCTACGAAAGGATTATCTTTTGGGAGGTGATTATCGGTTTCCTATGCACTATTCCTTCCTTACTGCAGCCCTCGTTACCACCCATTGACGAATTAACATAGAAACTGCGCCACTATGAAATACTATGGGTTCAATGACATCTCCTTCTAAATCGAGTAACGTTTCTATGGCAACGTCAGGATTTTCTTTTGGGTGGCGAGTATCTCATATCCGATGCGCTATTCCTTCCTTGCTGCAATCCTCCCTCCCTCACGTTGACGAAATCCCACAGAAATTGCGTCACAATGAACTACTACGGGTTCCATGACTTCTCCTTCCCAATCGAGTGACGATTCTATGGCAACGACCGGATTGTCTTTTGGGAGGGGATTATCACTTTTCCGATTCACTATTCCTACTTTACTCTATCCCTAACTCCCTCCCATTGACGAATTAACAAAGAAATTGCGGTGCTATGTAATTCTATGGGTTCTGTGCTTTCTCCATCTAAATCGAGTTACTTTTCTGTGGCAGCGACAGAATTTTCATGTGGGAGACGAGTATCTGTTTTCCGATGCATTATTCCCTCTTTACTGCGTTACACGCACCCTCACATTGACGAATTAACACAGAAATTGCGTCGCTATAAAATAGCATTGGTTCTGTGCCGTCTCCTTCTAAATCGAGTAACGTATCTATGGCAACGACAGGATTTTCTTTTGGGGGCCGAGTATCTCTTTTTCTATGTATTATTCCTTTTTTACTGAATCCCTCGCTCCCTCGCATTGACGAATTAAAACAGAAATTGCGTCGGTATGAAATACAGTGGGTTTCTTGCCTTCTCGTTCCCAGTCAAGTAACGTTTCTACGGAAACGAAAGGATATTCTTTGGGTGTCGAGTATCATTTTACCGATGTACTGTACCATGTTTACTGCATCCCTCCCTCCCTCACATTGTCGAATTAACACAGAAATAGCGTCGCTATGAAATACTATGGGTTCCATGCCTTCTCATTTCCAATTAAGTAACGTTTCTACGGCTACGAAAGGATTTTCTTTTGGGAGTCGTGTATCTCATTTCCGTGCACAATTCCTTGTTTACTTCATCCCTCGCTCCCTCACATTGACGTATTAAGACAGAGATTGCGTCGCTATGAAATACTATGGGTTCTAAGCCTTCTCCTTCTAAATCGAGTTTCGTTTCTATGGCAAAGACAGGATTTTCTTTTGGGAGGCGAGTATCTATATTTCGATGCTCCATTCCGTCTCTACTGCAACCCTCGCTCCGTCACATTGACGAATTAACACTGAATTGGCATCGCTAATTAATAGCGTGTGTTCTATGCCTTCTCCGTCTGAATAGAGTAACGTTTCTATGCGAACGACAGAATTTCCTTTTGGGAGGCGGGTATTTCTTTTCCGATGCACTATTCCGCCTTTACTGCATCCCTCGCTCCCTCAAACTGACGAATTAACACAGATATAGCGTCGCTATGGATTACGATGAGTTCAATGCTTTCTCCTTCTAAATGGAGTGACGTATCTATGAATACTACAGGATTTTCCTTTGGGATGTGAGTGTCCGTTATCTGATGCACAATTCCTTCTTTACTGCATCCCTCACTCCCTCACATTCACGAATTAACAGATAAGTTGCGTCGCTATGAAATACAATGGGTTCTATGCCCTTCCTTCTAAATCGAGTTACGTTTCTATGGCAACGACAGGATCTTCATGTGGGGAGGCGAGTAACTCTTTTCCGATGAGCTATTTCTTCTTTACTGCATTACTCGCTCCCTCACATTGACGAATTACCACAGAAGTAGCGTCGCTATTAAATACTATGGGTTCAATGCCTTCTCCTTCTAACTCGAGTTAAGTTTCTATGGTAACGACAGGATTTTCTTTTGGTAGGCAAGTAACTCTTTTCCGATGTACTATTCCTTCTTTACTGCAATCCTCCCTCCCTTACGTTGACGAAATCCCACAGAAATTGCGTCGCATAAACTACTACTGGTTCCATGATTTCTCCTTCCCAATCGAGTGACGTTTCTATGGCAACGACAGGATTGTCTTTTGGGAGGCGCCTATCTCTTTTCCGATTCACTATTCCTTCTTTACTGTATCCCTCGCTCCCTCCCATTGACGGATTAACACAGCAATTGCGGTGCTATGTAATTCCAAGGCTTCTGTGCCTTCTCCTTCTAAATTGAGTTACTTTTCAATGGCAGCGACAGGATTTTCATTTGGGAGTCGAGTATCTCTTTTCCGATGCATTATTCCTTTTTTACTGCATCCCTCGCACCCTCACATTGACGAATTAACACAGAAGATGCGTAGCTATGAAATACTACAGGTTCCATGACTACCCTTCAAAATCGAATAACGTTTCTACGGCAACGGAAAAAGATTTTCTTTTGGGAGGCGACTATCTCTTTTCCGATGCACTATTCCTTCTTTACCGCATCCCTCGCTCCCTCATATTGACGAATTAACACAGAAATTGCGTCGCTATATAATAGCATTGGTTCTGTGCTTTCTCGTTCTAAATCGAGAAACGTTTCTATGGCAACGAAAATATTATCTTTTCGGAGGCGAGTATCTCTTTTGCGATGCACTATTCGTTCTTTACTGCATCCCTCGCTCCCTCATATTGACGAATTAACACAGAAATTGCGTCGCTATGAAATACTATGTGTTCCATGCCTTCTCTTTCTAAATCGAGTAACGTTTCTATGGCAACGACAGGATTTTCTTTTGGGAGTCGAGTATTTCTTTTCCGATGCGCTATTCCATCTTAACTGTATCCCTCGCTCCCTCACATTGACGAAGTATCACAGAAATTGCGTCGCTATGAAATACTGCGGGTTCTATGATATCTCCTTCCAAATCGAGTAACGTTTCTACGGAAACGACAGGATTTTCTTTTGGGTTACGAGTATCACCTTTCCGATGCACTATTTCTTCTGTACTGCTTCCCCCGCTCCTCACATTGACGAATTAACACAGAAATTGCGGTGCTATGAAATACTACGGGTTCCATGACTACCCTTCAAAATCGAATAACGTTTCTACGGCAACGAAAAGTATTTCTTTTGGGAGTCGACTACCTCTTTTCCGATGCACTATTCCTTCTTTACCGCATCCCTCGCTCCCTCCCATTGACGATTTAACTCAGAAATTGACTCGCTATAAAATAGCATGGGTTCTATGCCTCCACCTCCTAAATCGAGCAACGTTTCTATGGCAACGAAAACATTTTCTTTTGGGTGCGAGTATCTCTTTTCCGATGCACTATTCCTTCTTTACTGCATCGCTCGCTCGCTCACATTGACGAATGAACACAGAAATTCGGTCGCTATGAAATACTATGGGTTCTATGACTTCTCCTTCTAAATCGAGTAAAGTTACTATGGAAACGACAGAATTTGCTTTTGGGATAGGAGTATCTCCTTTCCGATGCTCTATTCTTTCTTTACTGTGTCCCTCGCTCCCTCACATTGACGAATTAACACAGAAATTGCGTCGTTATGAAATACTGTGTGTTCTATGATAGCTCCTTCGAAATCGAGTAACGGTTCTGTGGAAACGACAGGATTTTCTTTTGGGATACGAGTATCTCCTTTCCGTTGCACTAGTCCTTCTTTAGTGCATCCCTCGCTCCCTCACATAGACGAAATAACACAGAAATTGCGTCGCTACGATATACTATGGGTACTATGACTTCTCCTTCTAAATCGAGTTACGTTTCTATGGAAACGACTGGATTTTCTTTTGGGATACGAGTCTCTCATTTCCGATGCACTATTCCTTCTTTACTGCATCCCTCGCTCCCTCACATTGCCGAATTAACACAGAAATAGCGGTAATATGAAATACTATGGGTTCTATCACATCTCCTTCGATAATCAAGTAACGTTTCTATGGAAAGCGCAAGGATATACTTTTGGGATACGAGTATCTCTTTCCGATGCACTATTCCTTCTTTACTGCATCCCTCGCTCCCACAAATTGACGAATTAACACAGAAATAGCGTCGCTATGAAATACTTTTGGGTTCTATGAGTTCTCCTTCTAAATCGAGTAACGTTTCTATAGAAACGACAGGATTTTCTTTTGGAATGCAAGTATCTCCTTTCCGATGCACTATTCCTTCTTTACAGCAAACCTCGCTCCCTCACATTGACGAATAAACACAGAAATTGCGTCTTTATGAAATCCTATGGGTTCTATGACATCTCCTTCTAAATCGAATAAAGTTTCTATGGAAACGACAGGATATTTTTTTTGGATACGACTATCTTCTTTCCGATGCACTATTTCTTCTTTTCTGCATCCCTCGCTCCCTCACATTGACGAATTCACACAGAAATTGCGTCGCTATGAAATACTATGGGTTCTATGATTTCTCCTTTTAATTCGAGTAACGTTTCTATGGAAACGACAGCATTTTCTTTTGGGATACGACTATTTGCTTTCCGGTGCACTGTTCTTTCGTTACTGAATCCCTCGCTACCTCACATTGACGAATTAACACAGAAATTTCCTCGCTATGAAATACTATCGGTTCTATGACTTCTCCTTCTAAATCAAGTAACGTGACTATGGAACCGACAGCATTCTCTTTTAGGATACGAGAATCTCCTTCCCGAAGAACTATTCCTTCTTTACTGCATCCCTCGCTCCCTCACTTTCACGAATTAACACAGAAATTTTTTCGCTATGAAATACTATGGGTTCTATGGCATCTCCATCTAAATCGAGTAACGTATGTAATGAATCGACAGGATTCTCTTTTAGGATACGAGAATCTCCTCTCCGATGCACTATTCCTTCTGTACTGCATCCCTCGCAACCTAACATAGACGAATTAACACAGATATTGCATCGCTATGAAATACTATGGGTTCTATGAGTTCTCCTTCTAAATCGAGTAACGTTTCTATGGAAACGAGAGGTTTTTCTTTTGGGATACGAGTATCTCCTTTCCGATGCACTACCCCATCTATACTGCCTCCCTCGCTCCCTCACATTGACGAATTAATACAGAAATTGCGTCGCTATGATATACTATGAGTTCTATGACTTCTCCATATAAATCGAGCAACGTTTCGATGGAAACGACAGGATTTTCTTTTGGGATACGAGTATCTCCTGTCCGATGCACTATTCCTTCTTCACTGCATGCCTCGCTCCCTCACATTGACGAATTAACACAGAAATTTCGTCACTAAGTAATACTATCGGTTCAATGACTTCTCCTTCTAAATCGAGTAACATTTCTATGGAAACTGCGGGATATTCTTTTGGGATACGACTATGTCCTTACAGATGCACTATTCCTTCTTTGCTGCATCCCTCGCTCCCTCACTTTGAAGATTTAACACAGAAATTGCGTCGCTATGAAATACATTTGGTTCTATGACTTCTCCTTCTAATTCGAGTAACGTTTCTATTGAATCGACATTATTTTCTTTTGGTAAACGGATATCTCCGTTCCGATGCACTATTCCTTCCTTACTGCATCCCTCGCTCCCTCCCATTGACGAATTAACACAGAAATTGCGTCGCTATGAAATCCTATGGGTTCTATGACTTCACCTTCTAAATCGAGTAACGTATCTATGGAAACGACAGTATTTTATTTTGTGATACGGGTATCTCCTTTCGATACACTACTCCTTTTTTACTGCATCTCTCGTTACCTCACTTTGACGAATTCACACAGAAGTTGCGTCGCTATGAAATGCAATGGGTTCTATTACTGTTCCTTCTAAATCGAGTAACGTTTCTATGGAAACTACAGGATTTTCTTTTGGGATACGACTATCTCTTTTCCGATGGATTAATCCTCCTATACTGCATCCCTCGCTCACTCACACTGATGAATCAACACAGAAATGGCGTCTCAAGAAATACAATGGGTTCTATGACATCTCCTTCTAAATTGAGTAATGTTTCTATGGAAACGAAAGGATTTTCTTTAGGGATACGAGTATCTCCTTTCCGATGCAGTATTCCTTCTTTACTCCATCCCTCGCTCCCTCATATTGACAAATTAACACAGAAATTGCGTCGCCATGTAATACTATGTGTTCTATGACTTCTAAATCGAGTAACGTTTCAATGGAAGCGACAAGATTTCCTTTTGGAATATGTGTATCTCCTTTCCGATGCACTATTCCTTCCATACTGCATCCCTCGCTCCCTCACATTAACGAATTAACACAGAAATTGCGTGCTATGGAATATTGTGGTTTCTGCGACTTCTCCTTCTACATCGAGTAACGTTTCTATGGAAACGACAGGATTTCCTTTAGGGATACGACTATCTCCTTTCCGATGCACAATTCCTTCTTTACTGCATCCCTCGCTCCCTCACATTGACGAATTAACACAGAAAATGCGTCGTTATGAAATTCTTTTGGTAGTATGACTTCACCTTCTAAATCGAGTAACGTATCTATGGAAACGACAGTATTTTCTTTTGGAATACGAGTTTCTCCTTTCGATTCACTATTCCTTTTTTACTGCATCCCACGATCCCTCACACTGACGAATTAACACAGAAATTGAGTCGCTATGAAATACTATGGGTTATATGACAACTCCTTCTAAATCGAGTACCGTTTCTATGGAAACGAGAGGGTTTTCTTTTGGGATAGGAGTATCTCTTTTCCGATGCACTACCCCATCTTTACTGCCTCCCTCGCTCCCTCACATTGACGAATTAATACAGAAATTGCGTCGCTATGAAATACTATGAGTTCTATGACTTCTCCATCTAAATCGAGCAACGTTTCGAAGGAAACGACAGGATCTTCTTTAGGGATACGAGTATCTCCTGTCCGATGCACTATTCCTTCTTTACTGCATCCCTCGCTCCCTCACATTGACGAATTAACACAGAAATTTCGTGAAAAAGTAATACTATGGGTTCAATGACTTCTCCTTCTAAATCGAGTAACGTTTCTATGGAATCTACGGGATTTTCTTTTCGGATACGTCAATGTCCTTTCAGGTGCACTATTCCTTCTTTACTGCATCCCTCGCTCCCTCACTTTGAAGAATTAACGCAGAAATAGCGTCGCTATGAAATACTATGGTTTCTATGACCTCTCCTTCTAAATGGAGTAACGTTTCTATGGGAACGACAGTATTTTCTGTTGGGAAACGAATATCTCCTTCCGATGGACTAGTCCTTCTTTACTGCATCCCTCGCTTCCTCACATTGACGAAGTAACACAGAAATTGCGTTGCTATAAAATTCTATGGGTTCTATGACTGCTCCTTTTGCATCGAGTAACGTTTCTATGGATAGAACTGGTTTTCTTTTGGGATACGACTATCTCCTTCCCGATGCAATATTCCTTCTTTACTGCATCCCTCGCTCAATCACATTGAAGAATTATTACAGATATTGCGTCGCTATGATATACTATGTGTTCTATTACTTCTTCTTATAAATCGAGTATCCTTTTATAGAAACGACAGGATTTTCTTTTTGGATGCGAGTAATTCCTTTGCGATGCACTATTCCATCATTACTGCATCCCTCGCTCCCTCACACTGACGAAATAACACAAAAAATTCCGTCGCAATGGAATACTTTGGGTTCTATGACTTCTCCCTCTAAATCGAATAACTTTTCTATGGAAACGACAGGATTTTCTTTTGGGATACGAATATCTCCTTTCCGATGCACTATTCCTTCTTTATTGCATCCCTCGCTACCTAACATAGACGAATTAACACAGAAATTGCGTCGCTATGAAATACTATGAGCTCTATGACATCTCCATCTAAATCGTGTAACGTTTCTATGGAAACGACAGGATTCTCTTTTGGGATACCACTATGTCCTTTCCGATGCACTATTCCTTCTTTACTGCATTGTTCGCTCATTCACATTGACGAATAACACAGAGATTGCGTGGATATGGAATACTATGCGATCTATGACTTCTCCTTCTATATCGAGCAACTTTTCTATGGAAACGATATGATTTTCTTTTGGGATACGAGTATTTCCTTTCCGATGCACTATTCCATCATTACTGCATACCTCGCGCCCTCACATTGACGAAATAACACAGAAATTCCGTCGCAATGGAATACTTTGGTTTCTATGACTTCTCCCTCTAAATCGAGTAACTTTTCTATGGAAACGTCAGGATTTTCTTTTGGGATACTACTATCATCTTTCCGATGCACTATGCCGTCTTTACAGCATCCCTCGCTCCCGCACATTGACGAATTAACACAGAAATTGCGTCGCTATGTAATCCTATGGGTTCTATGTCTTTTCCTTCTAAATCGAGTAACGTTTCTATGGAAACGACAGGTTTTCTTTTGGGATAAGAGTATCTCCTTTCCGATGCACTATTTCTTCTTTTCTGCATCCCTCGCTCCCTCACATTGACGAATTATCTCAGAAATTGCTTCGCTATGAAATTCTATTGGTTCTATGACTTTTCCTTCTAAATCAAGTACCGTTTCTATGGAAACGACAGGATTTCTTTTGGGATACGAGTACCTTTTTTCCGATGCACTATTCCTTCTTTACTTCAGCCTTCGCTCCCTCACAATAACGAATAAAGACAGAATATGCGTCGCTATGAATTACTATGCATTTTATGACTTCTCCTTCAAAATCGAGTAAAGTTTCTATTGAAACGACAGGATTTTCTTTTGGGGCTACGAGTATCTCCCTTCCGATGCACTGTTGCTTCTTTACTGCATTCCTCGCCCCCTCACATTGACGAATTAACACAGAAATTGCGTCGCTGTGAAATACCATGGGCTCTACGACTTCTCCTTCTAAATCGAGTAACGTTTCTATGGAAACGACAGGATTTTCTTTTGGGATACTACTATCTTCTTTCCAATGCACTATGCAGTCCTTACTGCATCTCTCGCGCCCGCACATTGACGAAGTATCACAGAATTTGCGTCGCTACGAAATACTATGGGTTCTATCACATCTCCTTCTAAGTCTAGTAACGTTTCTATGGAAACGACTGGATTCTCTTTTGGGATGCGAGTATCTCCTTTCGATGCACTCTTCCGTATTTACTGCACCCCTCGCACCCTCACATTGACGGATTAACACAGAAATTGCGTAGCTATGAAATACTATGCGTTCTATGACTTCTCCTACAAAATGGAGTAACGTTTCTATGGAAAAAACAGGATTTTCTTTTGGGATACGACTATCTCCTTTCCGATGCACTATTCCTTTTTTACAGCATCCCTCGCTCCCTCACATTGACGAATTAACACAGAAATTCCATCGTGATGAAATACTATGTGTTCTATGACATCTCTGTCAACTCGAGTAAGGTTGATATGGAAAAGACAGGATTTTCTTTTGGGATTCCACTATCTCCTTTCCGATGCAATATTCCTACTTTACTGCATCCCACGCTTCCTCACATTGATTAATTAACTCAGAAATTGCGTCACTATGAAATTTTATGTGATCAAAGACTTCTCCTTATATATCGAGCAACTTTTCTATGGAAACGATATGATTTTCATTTGGAATACGAGTATCTCCTTTCCGATGCACTTTTCACTTTTTACTGCATCCCTCGCTCCCTCACATTCACGAATTAACACAGAAATTGCGTCGCTATGAAATACTATGGGTTCTATGACTTCTCCTTCTAAATCGAGTAACGTTTCTATGGAAACGACAGGTTTTTCTTTTGGGATAGTAGTATCTCCTTTCCGATGCACTAGTCCTCCTTTACTGCATCCCTCGCTCCATCACAATGACGGTTTAACACAGAAATTGCGAAGCTATGAAATACTATGTTTTCTATGACTTCTCCTTCAAAATGGAGTAATGTTTCTATGGAAACGACAGGATTTTCTTTTGGAATACGACTACCACCTTTCCGATGCACTAATCCTTCTTTACTGCATCCCTCGCTCACTCACATTGACGAATTAACACAGATATTGCGTCGCTATGAAATACTATGGGTTCTATTACATCTTCTTCCTACTCGAGTAAGATTTCCATGGAAACGACAGGATTGTTTTTGGGATACCACAATCTCCTTTCCGATGCACTATTCCTTCTTTACTGCATCCCACGCTCCATTACATTGACGAATTAAACTAAAAATTCGGTCGCTATGAAATACTATGTGTTCTATGACTTCTCCTTCAATATGGAGTAACGTTTCTATGGTTATGACAGGATTTTTATTTGAAATACGACTATCTCATTCCGATGCACTATTCCTTCTTTACAGCATTTCTCGCTCCTTCACATTGACAAATTAACTCAGAAATTACGTCGCTATGTAATCCTATGGGTTCTATGACTTTTCCTCCTAAATCGAGTAACGTTTCTATGGAAACGACAGGATATTCTTTTGGGATACGAGTATCTCCCCTCCGATGCACTGTTCCATCTTTACATCATCCCTCGCTCCCTCACATTGACGATTTAAAGTAGAAATTCCGTCGCTATGAAATACTATGGGTTCTATGACTTCTCCTTCAAAATAAAGTAACGTTTCTATGGAAACGACAGGATTTTCTTTTGGGATACGACTATCTCGATTCCGATGCACTATTCCTTCTTTACTGCATCCCTCGCTCCCTCACATTGACGAATTAACACAGAAATTGCGTCGCTGTGATATCCCATGGGTTCTATGTCTTCTCCTTCTAAATCGAGTAACGTTTCTATGGAAACGACAGGATTTTCATTTGGGATACTACTATCTCCATTCCGATGCACTATTCCTTCTTTACAGCATTCCTCGCCCCCTCACATTGACGAAATAACACAGAAATTGCGTCGTGATGAAATACTATGGGTTCTATGACATCTCCGTCCAACTCGAGTAAGGTTTCTATGGAGGAGACAGGATTTTCTATTGGGATACCACTATCTCCTTTCCGATGCAATATTCCTCCTTTACTGCATCCCACGCTCCCTCACATTGACGAATTAACACAGAAATTTCGTCGCTATGAAATACCACGGGTATTCTCCTTCTAAATCGAGTAACGTTTCTATGGAAACGACACGATTTTCTTTTGGGATACGAGTATCTGCTTTCCGATGCACTATTCCTTCTTTACTGCATCCCTCGCACCATCACTTTGGCGAAGTATCACAGAAAGTGCGTCGCTATGAAATACTATGGGTTCTATGACTTCTCCTTCTAAATCGAGTAAAGTTTCTACGGAAACGACAGGATTTTCTTTTGCGATACGAGTATCTCCCTTCCGATGCACTGTTCCTTATTTACTGCATCGCTCGCTCCCTAACACCGGCTAATTAACACAGAAATTGCGTCGCTGGGTAATACTATGGGTTCTATGACTTCTCCTTATAATTCGAGTAACGTTTCTATGGAAACGACAGGATTTTTCTTTGGGATACGAGTATCTCCTTTCCGATGCACTATTTCTTCTTTACTGCATCCCTCGCTCCCTCACATTGACGAATTATCTCAGAAATTGCTTCGCTATGAAATTCTATGGGTTCTATGACTTTTCCTTCTAAATCAAGTACCGTTTCTACGGAAACGACAGGATTTCTTTTGGGATACGAGTACCTTTTTTCCGATGCACTTTTCCTTCTTTACTTCAGCCTTCGCTCCCTCACAATAACGAATAAACACAGAATATTCGTCGCTATGAATTACTATGCGTTCTATGACTTCTCCTTAAAAACCGAGTAACGTTCCATTGTAACGACAGGATTTTCTTTTGGGGCTACGAGTATCTCCCTTCCGATGCACTGTTGCTTCTTTACTGCATTCCTCGCCCCCTCACATTGACGAATTAAACTAAAAGTTCCGTCGCTATGAAATACTATGGGTTCAATGACTTCTCCTTCAATATGGAGTAACGTTTCTATGGAAACGACAGGATTTTCTTTTGGGATACGACTATCTCCATTTCGATGCAGTATTCCTTCTTTACTGCATCCCTCGCTCCCTCACATTGACGAATTAACACAGAAATTGCGTCGCTGCGAAATACCATGGGTTCTACGACTTCTCCTTCTAAATCGAGTAACGTTTCTATGGAAACGACAGGATTTTCTTTTGGGATACTACTATCTTCTTTCCGATGCACTATGCAGTCCTTACTGCATCTCTCGCGCCCGCACATTGACGAAGTATCACAGAATTTGCGTCGCTACGAAATACTATGTGTTCTTTCACATCTCCTTCTAAGTCTAGTAACGTTTCTATGGAAACGACTGGATTCTGTTTTGGGATGCGAGTATCTCCTTTCGATGCACTCTTCCGTCTTTACTGCACCCCTCGCACCCTCACATTGACGGATTAACACAGAAATTGCGTAGCTATGAAATACTATGCGTTCTATGACTTCTCCTACAAAATGGAGTAACGTTTCTATGGAAAAAACAGGATTTTCTTTTGGGATACGACTATCTCCTTTCGATGCACTCTTCCTTCTTTACTGCATCCCTCGCTCCCTCACATTGACGGATTAACACAGAAATTGCGTAGCTATGAAATACTATGGGTTCTATGACTTCTCCTTCAAAATAGAGTAACGTTTTTATGGAAACAACTGGATTTTCTTTTGGGATACGAGTATCTATCCTCCGATGCACTGTTGCTTCTTTCCTGCATCCCTCGATGCCTCACATTGACGAATTAAACTAAAAATTCTGTCGCTATGAAATACTATGTGTTCTATGACTTCTCCTTCAATATGGAGTAACGTTTCTATGGAAACGACAGGATTTTCATTTGAAATACGACTATCTCATTCCGATGAACTATTCCTTCTTTACAGCATTTCTCGCTCCCTCACATTGAAGAATTAACACAGAAATTGCGTCGTTATAATATACTATGGGTTCTATGACATCTCCTTCCAACTCGAGTGACGTTTCTATTGAAACGACAGGATATTCTTTTGCGATACGAGTATCTCCCTTTCGATGCACTATTCCTTCTTTACTGCATCCCTCGCTCCATAACACCGGCTAATTATCATAGAAATGGCGTCGCTGGGTACTACTACAGGATCTATGACTTCTCCTTATAAATCGAGTAACGTTTCTATGGAAACGACTGGATTTTCTTTTGGGATACGGGTATCTCCTTTCCGATGCACTATTCCATCTTTACTGCATCCCTCGCTCCCTCACATTGACGAATTAACTCAGAAATCGCGTCGCTATGAAATTCTATGGGTTGTATGACTTCTACTTCTAAATCGAGTAAAGTTTCTATGGAAACGACAGGATATTCTTTTGGGATACGAGTATCTCCTTCCGATGGACTAGTCCTTCTTTACTGCATCCCTCGCTGCCTCACACTGATAAACACAGAACCTGCGTCGCTATGAAATACTATGGGTTATTTGACATCTCCTTCTAAATCGAGTTACGTTTCTATGGAAACGAGAGGTTTTTTCTTTTGGTATATGAGTACCTCCTTTCCGATGCACTACTCCATCTTTACTGCTTCCCTCGCTCCCACACATTGACGAATTAATACAGAAATTGCGTCGCTATAAAATACTATGAGTTCTATGACTTCTCCACCCACATCGAGCAACGTTTCTATGGAAACGAAAGGATTTTCTTTTGGGATACGAGTATCTCCTTTCCGATGCGTTATTCCTTCTTTACTGCATCCCTCGCTCCCTCACATTGACGAATTAAAACTGAAATTGCGACGCTATGATATACAATGGGTTCTTTGACTTCTCCTTCCAAATTGAGTAACGTTTCTATTGATCCAACAGAATTTTCTATTGGGATACGAGTATTTCCTTTCCAATGCACTATTCCATCATTACTGCATCCCTCGCGCCCTCACATTGACGAAATAACACAGAAATTCCGGCGCAATGGAATACTTTGTGTTCTATGACTTCTCCCTCTAAATCGAGTAACTTTTCTATGGAAACGTCAGGATTTTCTTTTGGGATACGAATATCTCCTTTCCGATGCACCATTCCTTCTTTACTGCATCCCTCGCTACCTAACATAGACGAATTAGCACAGAAATTGCGTCGCTATGAAATGCTATGGGTTCTTTGACATCTCCATCTAAAACGAGTAACGTTTCTCTGGAAATGACAGGATTATCTTTTGGGATACTAGTATCTCCTTTCCGATCCACTATTCCATCTCTACTGCATCCCACGCTCCCACACATTGACGAATTGGTACAGAAATTGCGTCTCTATGAAATACTATGAGCTCTTTGACTTCTCCATCTAAATCGTGTAACGTTTCTATGGAAACGACAGGATTTTTTTTGGGATACCCTATCTCCTTTCCGATGCACTATTCCTTCTTTACTGCATTGTTCGCACATTCACATTGACGAATAACACAGAGATTGCGTGGATATGGAATACTATGCGTTCTATGACTTCACCTTCTAAATCGAGTAACGTTATTAAGGAAATAACAGGATTTTCATTTGGGATGCGAATATCTACTTTCCGATGCACTATTCCTTCTTTACAGCAACCCTCGCTACCTAACATTGACGAATTTACACAGAAATTGCGTACCTATGAAATATTATTGGTTATATGACATCTCCTTCTAAATCGAGTAACGTTTCTATAGAAACGAGAGGTATTTTCTTTTGGGACACAAGTATCTCCTTTCCGATGCACTACTCCATCTTTACTGCTTCCCTCGCTCCCTCACATTGACGAATTGTTACAGAAATTGCGTCGCTATGAAATACTATGAGTTCTATGACTTCTCCACCCACATCGAGCAACGTTTCTATGGAAACGACAGGATTTTCTTTTGGAATACGGGTATCTCCTTTCCGATGCACTATTACTTCTTTACTGCATCCCTCGCTTCCTCACATTGACGAAGTAACACAGATATTGCGTTCCTACAAAATTCTATGGGTTCTATGACTGCTCCTTTTGCATCGAGTAACGTTTCTATTTAAAGAACTGGTTTTCTTTTGGGATACGACTATCTCCTACCCGATGCACTACTCCTTCTTTACTGCCTCCCTCGCTCAATCACATTGAAGAAATAATACAGATATTGCGTCGCTATGATATGCTATGTGTTCTATTACTTCTTCTTCTAAATCGAGTAACTTTTCTACAGAAACGACAGGATTTTCTTTTGGGATAAGAGTATCTCCATTCCGATGCACTATTCCCTCTTTTCTGCATCCCTCGCTCCCTCACATTGACGAATTAACACAGAAATTGCGTCGCTATGAAATATTATGGGTTCTATGACTTCTCCTTCTATAGCGAGTAACGTTACTATGGAAACTATAGGATTTTCTTTTGGGATACGACTATCTCCTTTCAGATGCACTATTCCTTCTTTACTGCATCCCTCGCTCCCTCACATTGATGAATTAACACAGAAATTGCGTCGCTATGAAAAACTTTTGGTTCTATGACTTCTCCTTCTAAGTCGAGCAACGTTTCTCTGGAAACGACATTATTTTCTTTTGGTATACGGGTATCTCCGTTCCGATGCAATATTCCTTCTTTACTGCATCCCTCGCTCCCTCACGTTGACGAAATAACAAAGAAATTGATCGCTATGAATTACTATGGGTTCTAAAACTTCTCCTTCAATATGGAGTAACGTTTATATGGAAACGACAGGATTTTCTTTTGGGATACGAGTATTTCCTTTCCGATGCACTATTCCATCATTACTGCATCCCTCGCTCCCTCACATTGACGAAATAACACAGAAATTCCGTCGCAATGGAAAACTTTGGGTTCTATGACTTCTCCCTCTAAATCAGGTAACGTTTCTATGGAAACGACAGGATTTTCTTTTGGGATACGTGTATCTTCTTTCCGATGCACTATTCCTTCTTTTCTGCATCCCTCGCTCCCTCACATTTGTAAGTAGGCTGTTTAGGATTTTTTAATGGTAACGCCACCTCTGTATGAAAATCACTGGCTGTGCTGTGTGCAGTCTGTGGCTAGTTTGCATTGTTGTCTGCCATTGTTGTGTTGGGCAGCGGCAGCTGGATGTGAACAGCGCGTAGCGTTGCGCAGTTGGAGGTGAGCCGCCAGCAGTGGTGGATGTGGGGAGAGAGATGGCGGAGTTTTGAAATTTGTCGTGAACTGCTATATTTATATATGATGATATCAAGGTAAATACATTGTTTGTTCTCTATTAATATCTTTCATTTGCTAACTATCCCTATCAGTAGTTAGTGCCTTCCATAGTTTGAATCTTTTATTTAGCTGGCAGTAGTGGCGCTCGCTGTATTGCAGTAGCTTGAGCAGCTAGATTTTTGAGAGGTAAGTGATTTGTGAAAGGTATAGTTTAATGTTAGTCAGGGCCATTCTTTTGTAGGGAATTTTGAAAGTCAGATTGCGTTGCGCTAACAAAATATTGTGTGTCAGTTTAAGCACAGTCCTTTTGTAAAATTGTTCAAAGGGGATGTTTCATATGTCGACCCTTAGCCGAGGATACCTCACTGGAATCTTCTGATTTTTTTCTTGTAGTTTGTGTAATTAGTGTAGCTATTGTTTATTGCTAGCACGTAATTGTAGAGAAAATCTCCTTTGTAGTTGCAGTCTTTCATTGTTGTGCAGTAAAACAGTTGTGGCATGCATGTAGATTTGCACCAACTATTTCGCAGCTGCATTTAACTAGATATTATTTTCAGTGCTATGTTAATGTGTTCTCTTATTTTTGATCTTCAAATTGTGCTTTTCTGTGTTATCGTGTGAAATATTGTGACAATAATGGCGTGTGAAAAACGTAACACTAGGCTCCAAAGTAAACTGAGAAATGACAGCGAAGACGAAAGCAGTGTGTTAGCGCCACCGTGTAATGAATTAACTAATATTCAAAGTAGTAATTTGGTAATAGTGCATAGGGAAATGGAGCAGGCGGCAAACAATGGCGCAGACAGTGAGACAAATAGTGAACAGGGAAGCATTATCGATCGATCGGTCGGCAACAGCTCGCCTCAGGAATCGGGAATGACAGGACACAATCTTGCAAATACTGCAGATTCAGGTTTTGGGTCCTCACCGTTTTCTCAAATAAGTCAAGACACATTTTCTGCTTGTCAAAATGTCAATGTTGCCGGTGCAAATTCACTGCCGAAAAGCACTGAGGAACATGTTTCAGACACCAGTGCATTGTTATTACAGTTAATGCAACAAATGGGACAAAAGCTACAAAAGTTAGACACAACACTTGAACAAAATCAGAAACAAATGGGACAAAATCTTAAAAAGTTAGACACAGTGGAACAAAATCTTAAAAAGTTAGACACAATGGAACAACACCAGAGACAAACACAGCAACAGTTAGACACAATGGAACAAAATCTTCAAAAGTTAGACACCACACTTGAACAAACACGTGAAGATTTAACTACTGAGTTACATAACATTGAATCGAAATGTCAAAAAGTCTGTAATGACGTAAAAACACAAATTTGTGAGCATTTTCAACCTATTTTTTCGCGGCATGAAAATGCATTACAGAATCACGAAGCAGCCATAAAAGAACTGCAAACCATTGTTCATGAAAATCATGAGACCTTGTGGGCTAAAATTGACTCAGTTGCATCTACCGATTCGGTTACGCAACTTGCAAAAACTCAGGAAAACTTAAAGGACACAGTAGATTCGATTTCAACACAAATGGACACTCTGAAACTTGGTTCAGAAAAACACACTGAGGAAATGTGTTCACTATCGGAGAAAGTAGCCGAACTTTCGGATCAGGTCACTAACTTATCTACAAAGGTAGATGATGATCTGAATGACACAAGACCTGTAGCCTTCACTGACACAGAAGAGTATGAACAAATTAGGAAATTCAAACAAAATCAGAATCAAATTAATACGCAATACAAAAGAGAAATCCCGGAAGTACAAGATCAGTTGGCACAAGTAATACAAAAAATTCATATTTCAGAGGACACTCGCGCTCCAACACGGGAAGAGGAACTTAGAAATACGGAAAAGCCACAAAATAATATTACAGGGCATTTCGGAAGTTATGAAAGAAATTGGCAATGTGCACCGAATTTTGAGATGGAACGGCCGACACGACCTAACAATGACCGATATGCGACTCGCCGACATGATGATTTTGACTATAAGCTGTTCATTACTACACGTAAATTCAAAACATTTAAGAATTCTGGCAACGACATTCATCCACAAGCATGGCTCCATCAATTCTCTCATTGTTTTCCTTCCAACTGGTCGTTGGAACACAGGTTAGAATTTATGTGTGGCTACTTGGAGAATGAACCAGCTGTAAGAATGCGATCGGTCATTCACTATTGTCACAGTGAAGGAGAATTTTACCATGCGTTCCTCTCAGCATATTGGTCACCAGCTACACAAGACCGAGTAAAACATAGCATCATGATGATGAAACACTTTGAACAATCTGCATTTTCCAGTCATGTCAAATATTTTGAAGACATGTTGCACAAGAATCAGTACCTGACAAACCCATACAGCCCCTCAGAACTCATCCGCATTTGCTTAATCAAACTGCCTGAACATTTACGACATATTATTTTGGCAGGACGTTGCAAAGACGACATTGAAGCATTTCAGGGACTCTTACAAGAATTAGAAATTGACACAGATAGTCGCGGGATGCGAAAACAGGAAAACAATCACTACAGGTCACATCCGTCACAATTCCGTGACGACAGAAGTAATAACTGGACACGACAAGGCTATTCTCACAACACAAATCGTGACCAAAGCAGACACCACCCTTATGACAACCGCTGGCAGAATAATAGTTACAGAGAAAGATCGCATTTCCGTAGAAATGAATATGACAGAGATAACCATAGAAATAGACAATATGGTAACCAGAACTATTATTGTCAAGGGAGGCAGAATAATTTCAGACGCAACAGTTCAGCACGCAGTTACGATTCAGGGAGAAATTCTCCACCACGTGGCCGACAAGAAAGAAACTGTGTAAACTACCGACAAAACGACAGACCTGAATTCCATCAGAACTGGCGAGCTTCAAACAGGGCAGGGCCTTCCCGTCAAAGTGAATGTGTAGAAGTTAGGTCTCCTAATCCCAATAACGACGCGCGCCAACAAAGGAACAGACAATGACTCGCACCACAGGCAGCCGCGTGCGCCGGCTGGCTCAGAGAAAAATGACATAGACGCTACCCTTGAGAAAAATTTTAGCATTCCTTACCGACGTATGAAACATGACAATTGCTTTTCAGTTGAAAGTCTGCGTACTAGGAAGAGTAAAGGTTTACACCACATTTCACATGTAATACCGTTTATTGAAAGATAACCTGCTTTTTAACTTTGTCATTGCCATAAAACTTTTCACTTTACATTACTAGTATGCTTGTCAGACTTAGAATCTGTTAACATGCAACAATGTTTGAAGTTAAGTATCCAGTCAAGAACCAAGAGAGCTTATTTAAACAGAAATTACGAATGCATTGTTATAGTGAACAGACGACACAGTGTTATTGTGTGTGTACATTCTTGCTTGTTAGTTGCACGATTACGTAACGACTATAAGGCTCACATACTTAGAACATTTACCTGTACTGCTAATGAGATTTAAATGCAACATTTTGGTTTACTTGCAAATACATTATGGATTCAAGGTGCTTTCTGAGAGATACCAGGTGACACAGTGGTTAGTTTATTTGACAGCTACACGACTATATCACGACGCTACTAATGAGTGACAATTTACAATGTTGCTTTTGCGGTGTATCTGTTTTATATCTGCACAGTTTTTCGGCATTATTCAAGAAATTAAAACATGTTTTAGTAGTAACTTTTGTGGTATAGCTACAATGAGACTGCCTTTTCCGTAGCATGATAATACGTTACAGCACAGTACTTTCCTCATCACGGCAATAAGCGTAATAACTAAGACATTTATACGCAAAGCATTTCACTTTTGTGTATTATGAGGTAAGTACATTGACTTCTGCAGAACTTAGCTTTCGGAGGACGATAACTACGACACTTCCACACAGATTATGTTGCAACAAGACGCACATTTAGCGTTACAGTACACGTATTTGAGTGATTAATTTTGTACTTAAAACATTTATTTTTAAAGATTTTTGAATTACAAAGAAAGTTTTCCGTGATACATTTCATTCCATTGCTGTAATCTGTAACACCTGAGGGTATAATTACATTAATCCTCAGGGGGGTACACGCTTACTTTGTGTACCATGTGTGTGGCAACCACAAGGAACCCTAGCTAATATGGTATTTGCTTATACAATTTTACACATCGGTACCATATTTCTCTAACACACAAATTACACAGCTATCTGATCATTTAACTGAGAGAGACAAACATTTATTTTACTATATCAGTGACAGATGTTTACGTAATAACACAGTTGGATAACTTCACACTTATGAAACTGTATTTTGTCTGTACTTAGTGAACTGTTCATATTTTTTTGGAACCATTGTGATACTATGAGAGCTTTGAATGATATATTTGGTATGGGATCATGATTTTTAAAGTACGTTTGAGGCAGATGACACTTTTGACATGAGCAGAGAATTTTTTTTAGGTTTTGAAATTATTACAGAAAGCTACGACGTTTTTGAGATTTGACTGAGGTGTTATGATGTTATTATTATGACGACGATGTGTACTATGCTGTTGAGATATGTTTATGATCAATAAGATGATGCTACCGTATATGAGGAATAAGAAGTATGTTGGAAACCAAGAATCGTACTTTAAGAGTTATGAAATGTGCGTAAATGCGTGACTGTATCACAATGCTGACGAATATTTTATTTGGACACTTATATTTATAGGATTTTCTTTCTACAGATTTGCAACGCTAATTCTTGACCTGTGAAATATTTTTATATGAGACTGCCACTGTAGCGGACACTGTTGTCGTAAATATTTCCGTAAGAAAATTAAGTGACCACCTGCACATAATGCGTCGTGGGCACCAAGCTGTGTCAGACGCCTGGAGAAAAAGCCATTAGCACGTGCCTTTCAGAGCACAGGAAAAAAAAGGGAGGCCATTATCCTGGCCATTGTCATTCCTTTAGAGAAAGCATCGCAAATCCGACACGCTGATTACTTGGAAACATATTGTACTTTCTGATATTTACTGAAATGCCTAATGAAATGACAAGAAATAGTTTGTCTACACACCTGACTACAGGTATGACTACTGTCTTTCTAGATGAGAGATTTTTTTACTACTTATGAAATGCCACATGACTATTGAACGATGTTCTTATGCTTTGCTTTGTACATAGTTGCCTATTTCATTTGATATCTAGTTTCTAGCTGCACTGCCGCATTGGTTAAAATAAAATTTTATAGATGTACTAATATAAATATTTTCTGTCTACAGATCGAGTAAATAATAATTTTTTTTAAAAAATAAGGGAGCACAAAATGACATTTACCTTCACAGGAACTGCATTCATAATTTTCTTTTCAAGTAATTGGTAACTTTTTGGTAGAATAACTTCTTGTGGTGCACCACTTTAATTACTTAGACATTAAGATGTGATTATACATTTCCCTTATCTGCATTGTTATCTTTAGTGTACTATTTTTTCTGCTTGAGCTATGTCATGTTTAGATATAAGCTGCTGTTTGCCAGGCATAGTGCTACTGAACCTTAATTTGTGTTACTCTGGTAACCCAGATTTATTTTTTTGTTGCTGCACATTGGCTCATATTAGTTGTAATGTTGCATTGCTTGGTAATTTAGATTTACTGTAGCTTGCTTTGCTATTTTCCAATTTTTTGGTCATTGCTGTTTGTGTTACTTATTTTGTGCTGCTGCATTGCCTCGTCCCTTAGTTTAGCATCTGAGCTCAGTAGATTTAAGTTAGCTTAAGAGGGGGTAGCCTCTAAGAGAATGAGTTGCGATGAATTGGAAGAAATGCATTGAGAAAACAGGTTTAGGTAGGATTTTCTTGAAAATAAATGTTGAGGTAAGAAATGTGTGAACATATAAATACAGAAAGCATGCTTAGATAGAATTTTTTTGGTGGAAACAAAGGATGAAATAAGAGGAAAGATATATGAAGTTTTGGGTTGGACTGCAGTACCAAATGTTACACTGAAAACGAACCCTGTCCTTTCCTATTGGTGTTATCCCACTATGTGTTTGTGTACCCTTGTGTATTTGTTTTCTTCCTGTCTCTGTGTAGTTTCATAGAATTTTTTCTTCTTATAATATAAAGCTACATTCACTATGATGAGGAATACTGTTATCCTCAAATATAATTGGCATTAATAATATGTTCTTTACCTTGTAAAGATGTTTAGACATTATTTATTCTGTTTTGTTTTAATGCTCATGTGTACAATTGATGTTCCAAAAGTTATTCTGATCTTTTATGTATCTACTTATCTCATAATTCCTGTAACACTGATGCATATGTTTATTTCTATTCTTTTGTAAAGCCTGTACTACAAATGTTATCTGTATTATTATGTTTTTAATGATGTATTTTGTACCTTTGTAATTGTATTCTTATGTTATACAATTGTAATTGATACCAGTTCATCAAATTAAGTAACTTGTAAGTTCCATTTTACTGCACACGTTTCTGTTGGTCATAGTACATGGACAAGATGTGAGAAGTAGGGACTGATAGTGTTTGCACGTGTGTTAATAATTCAGCAAGGGACTGGATAACAGCATTGCTGGTTCTAAGGACAATTCCAAACACTTTGTGAGTGCACAAGTGGTGGTTTATGGACTTGCTATATTCTCTGCAAGACTCTTCGATGGTGATTGTGCACCTGCACAATCGCAACAGATGGCTGCTGGCCATTTCTACAAGGACTACAGTGGGTCTACACCTTTGCTGACTCACCAGTACCATTATTTCTACAAGGACTGCAGTGGGTCTGCACCTCTGGTGGCCCACCAATACCACAATCTCTACCAGGACTCCAGTGGGTCTGCTCTGTGATGACCTACCTACCAATATTCTTCAAAACGTCGAATGACTCTGCTGTGGGTTTGCTATGTTGTGGCCCATTACCTGTCTGCATGTCAAGAGTCAGCACTGTCTTTCCGTTGGAAGGACAACACTACTTCTTCAAGACTGCATGGAAATCCACTACTTCCGTGTGCATTGTCTTTTACTGCTCAGACTTTGAGAAAAGAAACGGCAGTTTCACTGTGATGAACAATGTGGACTGTCTTTATGGACTGTGAGAAATTTTTAGCTTTTGACCAACATTGTATCAATAAGTGTGTGGATTTGATTTCTTTGTTATTGTAATTATGAAAAATTTTTTTCAAATCTGTATTGGCCACTGCCCAATCCAATTTGTAAAAATTTTTGTGGGGAGCATGGGGGCTATGTAAGTAGGCTGTTTAGGTTTTTTTATTGGTAACGCCACCTCTGTATGAAAATCACTGGCTGTGCTGTGTGCAGTCTGTGGATAGTTTGCATTGTTGTCTGCCATTGTAGTGTTGGGCAGCGGCAGCTGGATGTGAACAGCGTGTAGCGTTGCGCAGTTGGAGGTGAGCCGCCAGCAGTGGTGGATGTGGGGAGAGAGATGGCGGAGTTTTGAAATTTGTCATGAACTGCTATATTTATATATGATGATATCAAGGTAAATACATTGTTTGTTCTCTATTAATATCTTTCATTTGCTAACTATCCCTATCAGTAGTTAGTGCCTTCTATAGTTTGAATCTTTTATTTAGCTGGCAGTAGTGGCGCTCGCTGTATTACAGTAGCTTGAGCAGCGAAGATTTTTGTGAGGTAAGTGATTTGTGAAAGGTATAGTTTAATGTTAGTCAGGGCCATTCTTTTGTAGGGAATTTTGAAAGTCAGAATGCGTTGCGCTAACAAAATATTGTGTGTCAGTTTAAGCACAGTCCTTTGTAAAATTGTTCAAAGGGGACGTTTCACATTGACGAATTAACACAGAAATTGCGTCGATGTGATGTCCCATGGGTTCTATGACTTCTCCTTCTAAATCGAGTAACTTTTCAATGGAAACGACAGGATTTTCTTTTGGGATACGAGTATCTATTTTCCGATGCACTATTCCCTCTGTTCTGCATCCCTCGCTCCCTCACATTGACGAATTAACACAGAAATTGCGTCGCTATGAAATATTATGGGTTCTATGACATCTCCTTCTATAGCGAGTAACGTTTCTATGGAAACTACAGGATTTTCTTTTGGGATACTGTAGGGAAGCAGCCTACTCACGCTGTAGTAAATTCATATCAGTTTCCATTGTGTGCCAGCCAGTCTGCTGTAACTAGCTCTGACGTCATAAATGTTGCGCAATACCTTAAAAATCAAGCAAATGACCTAAAATTTTTCTAGCATGTCAGGAATAATACTAAATTAATGTGTGTTAAATATCAGTTCGATAACTTAAGTCATTTTCGAAATTTGGACGTTTTTCTGAAAAAATCATTGGCGCAACAGAAAAGAGCTAGAGACTTCAAAATTTATATTTAAATTCATCTTTCATAATGATTTAATAAAAACAGTACTTTGGATTTCACAGATTAAGATT
This sequence comes from Schistocerca serialis cubense, assembly GCF_023864345.2. Lineage (NCBI taxonomy): Eukaryota > Metazoa > Arthropoda > Insecta > Orthoptera > Acrididae > Schistocerca > Schistocerca serialis. Next base: position 46,208,189 of record NC_064638.1, on the reverse strand, counting down.
TTAGTGGAAATTCATGATTTTGTGGTTTTCGTCCCAAAACTGAAGGAAGCAAGATAGATTAAGTAGGCTAGTAAATAAGGCTAGGATGTTTAGATTTAAATAGGTTGGAGGTCCGCTATGATTATGAAGATGTGTACAGTTTCTTTTGAATACCTATAAAATTATAGCGATAGCGGATCTCAAAAGGGACAGTTCAGAGCTCATCTACTGCGTACAGTGTAATTTAATTAATTCTCTCGCCCAGAATATTTAACTTAGCCACGTCAAAATTTTATTATCAATACTTACCTGTGTGCTGAATGAACGTTTAAATTAAGAGCTTCTTCGGCCATCAGCAAAAGAAGCTATAAATTATTATGTAACTTGAAGTGGTGCGTTACTAGCCCAGCGGCTAGTCGAGAGAGCCGAAAAGATCAGGCGTTCCCTTCGCCGTCCGCACCGCGGGTTTATATATAAGGACGCTGCGCGAGGAAGGCAAGGCCCCAGTTCTCTTCAGACGCTGAATGACACGCCATCTGTGTCGGTAGTCGCGTCGCATCAGTGTATCTGCTACAAACAGCCTCGGGTGCCGTATTAAGTTACTAGAGATACGCGTAACCATGAAAATATTTCATGTGAAGTGTTAATTCTGGAATGATTTCCATTATCTAGCTTCAGTTTGCGTATTGTCGTATTTTCACGTGCCGTCGAGGGACAGACATTCTACCAAATATTTAGCGTGGCGTTTGATGAAGTATTTTCATCAAATTATGGCGAGCATTCTTTTTAATATTTAATTCGGACATTTATAGTTGCATCAGCGCATTAGACTCTGAACTGCTCTGTTAGTTAGGTTGTAGGGATACTTGTGTTTTTTATCAGTGAATTTCAGAATATACTCAACTATTTTGGAAAACCGTTTTTGATTAGAAATCCCGGACAATCTCCTAATTCCTCAGAGCTATAAGCTGCAGCTATAATGGTATCTCAATTGAAGTGGGCACTAGGATCTCTAAATACTGGCTCCATGTTTTATTAAATCACTTTCTGGGTGCCAAGAAGTAAATAGAGCGCCAGTGTTGAGAACGGCGAAAGACAGCATTAACAACATTCTAAAAGCCAGAAACTGATTCAACTTGCAAGCGTTTGTTACAGCAAAATTTATTTTTACAAACTTACACACGCCGCCCCACATATGGTGCATCGTCCGGGAAATATCAACTAAGTGAAAGTGATTTTTAACTATTCGGATTCGCGAGTGAAATGCGACACGCAACTGAGTATTAAACAGTGAAAGTGTTACGTGTGTATGTGGACGACGCAATTGGATTAACAACGCATCTGGATTGACGGAGCTGGCACTGAGTCTAGCGGTGCTGTCGGCATCGCGAGAAGCCAGTTTCGCCTCACCGCAATCGTCCGCTGGAGCAGCCGGCGCAGAGCCTGCAATTGCGGGCCACGCAAACACACAACAGCCGTCGGAGAGCCGTTTGCAGTTCAACGTGCCACGTCGCATCAGGAATCCTGGTACGCCGCGCCGGCAACGCCATACGTCGTGCAGAAGGAACTAAGTTAAGTGAAAAGCTGTTAAAATTTTTACTAACCTGCACTAAAAGACTGTCGGCGATGGAACCGCCAAAAGAAACTGAAGTTAAACTTATATCTGAACCTATGTCTGTTGAGGGAACTGTAAATCCAGACAATGGTTCAAGTGTAAATATGCATGAAAGTAGTAATGTTAAAGTGAAATATGAAGTATTGTCTCCTGACAGTAGTGTGCGAAGGGGCAATGATTCAATAATAGAGACCCCTGTAGTAAAGCGGAAAGTAGAAATTGTAAATTTATTGGATGATAGTTTCTCTGATGAATTAAAAATGAAGCAGTCATCAGAGATGGTAGAGTTTAAGAAGGAGAAGTTAGATATGACTAATCAATCAGAAGTTTCATTTAGTTTTGATGATTTTGGTATTGGAGCTAGTTTTTTGTCACCTGAGTGTGATAAAAAGCCAGCTCGTGAGCCACCCAAAGATGCTTGGGCTGTTGATTTAAATGTTATATTACAAGCAATAGCTGCCAGCAATGCTGAATTAAAGTCTGAAATAACTGAGGTCAAAAGCAGTAATGCTGAAATGTCAGCCAGTAATGCTAGAATGAATGCTGAATTAAAGTCTGAAATTGTGGCCAGCCAAACAAATTTTAATAAACGATTGGAGGTAATGGACGATACCTTCAAGGCTGGTTGCAATAAGTTGAAAGAGGATCTAGACAGTTTGAATTATAAAATTGATTACAATCATGAAGATATTAAGAAAAAGGTTGCTCAACAGTTTTCTGAAATGTATAAAACAGTTAAATCCGAAGTTGCTGAGGTTCGCAAAGACTTCCAAATGGAAGATGCGAAGCTGGAGCATAAGTTAACAGAAAAGATCGAGGCGGAATCTGAATTGTGCTCAGATAGATTTAAAGATGTTAATATTAAAGTCAACATATGTCAAGCAGAAGTAGAAGCCATCAAAACTGGCACTACTCATATTGTACAAAGAGTAGATAATGTTGAAATGAAAGTACAAAATATCAGTACTAACATTGCTAACATTGAGAGTAAAGTAGCTTCAGTAACTTCTGGTAATGGTAGTATACAACAAGTTGTAGCTGCTGCAAATGCCGCTTTTATCGGGTGTCGGCAGTTCTTGCGGTTTGATCCAGATAAAAATATCCACCCGCTAGATTTCTGGAACGATTTTGAAGATGTGATTCCACCAAATTGGTCTGAACGAGAGAAAATCTCGTTTATTAGAAGCCATTTAGCAGGTGACGCCATGCGTTGGTCATCTGATGTTATGTTGAAGTGTAAAACATTAGCAGAATTTAAAACAGCTTTTATTAATGAGTATTGGTCTAGCAATAAGCAAAATGAAGTGTTGAGAGAATTTTGGAGTGGAAAACGCTTCAATGCAGGCAAGGAATCAATTAGAGAGTTTGCTAGGTCATGGATCTCACGTTTGTTACATTTGGCGGAAAAGCTAAAACCAGAAATGATTATGCTAGGTCTTGAAGCCAAACTGCCATGGTATTGGCAAACGAGAATTATATCAGCCCCTAGAGACAATCTGGATCGTTTCATTGAATATTTGGAACGTGTAGAACGTGTTGCTGCCAATGAGGAGCAAGCACGTAATAACCGTAATGCCAATAATAATAATAGTAACTTTAGGAACGAGCAAAATGGCAATGTAAACATCAGAACAGTAGGTGTTCGCCATCCTAAGAGAGGTAGGAATTGGGGAAATAATTATCAGAACCAACAATGGCGTCCAAGGGATAATAATTTTGTTCCAAACAGAAATATGCATGTAAACAACAGTACGGAAAGTAATGCTGTGCCAGTCAACTATAATGAAAATAAAGGAAACAGTAGTAGGCCGAGGCAGGAAAACTAGTTCCCGTCTATGAGGACACTGGCGCTCACCAGGCGGTTACTTTTTCTATGCCAGTAGTTAAGGGAATTGGTAAGACAGATCAGAATACTCAAACTGAACAGGTGGATGAAGTGTCGGTAGCATCTAAGGATACAACAGAAATATTAGATCACTCACAGTATTTGATAGATACCGTGTTAGAGACGCTTTCTAAGTGGGCAGAGAAAGAGAAGGCGCAGCTGTGTAACGATAGGGACGAGCTACAAAATACGGAATTGTCAGGTGAAGAAGCAGAAGAAATTCATGCTTATATTTACGATGAGGATGAAGTGCTCTTATCTAAAGTGCCTGTGCAGGATGTTGATAATGTACTAATAGATTTAGGACAGGAGATAAGTGGGAATGTAGAGGGTAGGCTGTTTGGGGTCGATGAACCCAGTAGCTGTGACCAGTTGTCACTTGAGAAGGAAACCGACGATAATGGTGAAAGTGGTTTAGCTGTAACTAATGTTATGCCCGGTCTGGAGGCGCACAATCGCTCAGACTACAGTAATTTGGGTCATGTTCAGCAAACTAAATGTAATGAAGTAGTGCGGTGTTTCGATTTAAAATTAATAGACCGACTGGAAAAGGCAGCGGAAAATGTAATTCAGGAAACCCCTACACACTGTGACCTAAAAGTAATGAAGACAGATGTCGATCACTTTAGTTGGAGACAAATCCAAAAGGAACTACTAGATGAATTTGAGAAACCACCTGTACAACCTAGAATAAGCCACCCTATAATAATAGTGAATATGTTGGGTATCAATGTACGTTGTCTCTTAGACGGTGGAAGTGAGGTGAGTGCAATATCTCAGTCCTTCTTTGATGCATTACCTGGTAAAGACAAGCTTACAGTAATGAGGGTATCAAGAGTAAGAATAATAGGTGCTACTGGCAAGGTGTCAAAAACGGTAAAGCAAGAAGCTTTACTACCCTTTCACATTAATGGTAATTTAATTGATCATCCATGTTTAATTGTAAACAATCTCAGTATTGAGGTTTTAATTGGCATAGATTTCTTGTCAAAATATCAGAGTGTTAGTGACTTTGAAAGAAGCCAGTTAAAAATGGTCTTGCCAATAACCGGAGTAATTACAGTCCCTTTTAGTGATAAACATGTAGTAACTGATGATGGAACTTGGGAGCTGCCTATACGAGTTCTGAAAAATAGGAGGTATTGGGACGAGGATGTTAATCTTGGTACAAGTAAGCTAAGCACAGAAGAAGAAGAAGAAGCAATTATTTTAGACAAGATAGAAGCTAAGTTGCAGGAAATCGATAAGATTTCAGACAATCAAAAGGAAGAAATGAGACAGGTTCTAAAAAGGCATCATAAAGTATTTTCAGATCGACGTGGCGTGGTCAAAGGTTATGAATGAATGCTGTAGGGAGGAGGTTGTTCTGTAACCTCTACACAGTGTGGCAGCTGTGCAGTCCCAGCTGGGTGAGATCTTCTTTCCCATTTCAGGTCTCACTCATTCTTCCTCTTTCCTGTCATCAAAAATTTCGACCTCTTCTTTCATACATTAAATTTTCCGTTATGGTTACCAAGCCAACAATAAACCAATGAATGCTGTAGGGAGGAGGTTGTTCTATAACCTCTACACAGTGTGGCAGCTGTGCAGTCCCAGCTGTGTGAGATCTTCTTTCCTTTTCAGGTCTCACTCATTCTTCCTCTTTCCTATCTACCTAAAATTTCTAACTCTTCTTTACAGCATTAAGCTAATGAATGCTGTGGGGAGGAGGTTGTTCTGTAACCTCTACACAGTGTGGCAGCTGTGCAGTCCCAGCTGTGTGAGATCTTCTTCCCATTTCAGGTCTCACTCATTCTTTATCTTTCCTATCTACAAAAATTTCGACATCTTCTTACTGCATTAAACCAATGAATGCTGTAGGGAGGAGGTTGTTCTGTAACCTCTACACAGTGTGGCAGCTGTGCAGTCCCAGCTGTGTGAGATCTTCTTTCCCATTTCAGATCTCACTCATTCTTCCTCTTTCCTGTCCACAAAAATTTCGACCTCTTCTTTCCAGACATGAAAATTTTCTGTCATGGCTATCAAGCCTTGAGTTATGTAACCATTCTATCTACCGATTAGTGAAGAAAAATACCTAATGTGATAAACCTAATAGTGACAAACAATAGAGAAGTATGACGTAATTAAGATAAAAAATGTATTTGAGTAACAAGTATGTATAGTACCCTGGTAATATAATAAGTACAAAGTGTTTTTTTATTGGAAATGGTCCACCAACAGTAATTTAAAAAGATATATGAATTCATGTACAAGCAGGATCTGAATTGGTAGTGAAACCTAGTGTATGCTGTAGAGCTAACTAATTAATAGTAAGAAAGAGATTGCTTAGTGTTATGAAAATATGCAGATAAGTTGTAAGATTAAACTCATCTGGTGTAGCAAGGAAAGGCAGTGTAATAGAATTGGGCAGTGTTCGTGGTTGAGACGTGAAGGACACGTCCCTGAAGTATTTATAAGGTTGGAGCTGGCCATTATTTTAGTGTAGTGTGTGACAGGATACACCTACACGTATTGAGGTTATGAGTTGGAGGCGTGAATGCGACCATAGGTACCCTTATGTTAGATGAGACAGAGCAGCTCATGGTGTCCTATAGGTTTAAGGAATTTAGCATTACGCTCGTCCATAATTACTTGATGCACTTTAGTGGTAGGTCTGAGAGAGACTACCTGTGGTCTCAGCGTCCGATCGAGTGGAAATGGATTGCCACGTGAGCAAACTAATCAGCTGCAATACACTATGAATATGAAATAAATGTGCTATCCTATGCTTTAAATGTTAATACAGTGAGTGTTAAATAAGTTCATACACTAGCAAAGTAAATAAGTAACACAATGACAGATGTGAAACCTTATTTTAGCTCAGCAAAAATACACTTCAAAGTAAGTAAGTACCTAATTGCAGATGTGGAACTGACAACAGCAGAGGACCAATAAGAGGATATATTAGTCAACTAAACGTAGTGTGTTTTGAACACTCACAACTGTACTATTACCAAAAGTTACTCACATGTACAAAGAAGCTGAGAAAACAACCACTAATCATACTCATACTATCTCTAAGAATAAGGTAATCAAAGATGAGTCAGTTAAGTTCTTAAAATACAAATGTATCAGGAATGTACCGAGCATTGGTTCAGTGTTCCGGCCCAGAACTAATAAATTCAGATTAAATAGGATTTATGATTATATGCCTTGAGCATAAAATTTTCTCTTGTAAGTGACTAACGGCGTTTTGAGCCATTTGTTTACCGATTTTATGACAGTTAAGTAACCGTAAGAGTAAAATTGAGAAAGGTTCTGTTAACTTTGTTCCAGCAACATACTGAAGGATAAAATGTATATATCCCCATTTCATTGTGACCCACCCTTAGATATTAAGTGAACAGAGTCTGAGGCACTCTTTTTGTTTGTTCTACAGGACAAACCAGATAATGGCAGCCTGGTAGCTGCGTGAAAGCGTGGAGTGACTTGGACACAACTCACAGTGACCCCTCCCCTTTCCCCCATGTAATTTAGAGAGAAGTGAAGGACGCACACCATAGCAACTTCCCCTTCTCTACCCCTGTGAATGGGAGTGTAGGACGCCAGCCAAAGCGGCTACAACCACGTGTGTAAAAATTATTTGTGAACTTTTTCTTTCAGGTTTAGAAAAGACTGCTAAGAGATAATCATCTGTTTATGTATCATGCTATTTTCTTTGAATTTGTGAATGTAAAAATGTATTTAACGGATCTAAGATTTTCATAATTTTTCAATTTGTATGTGTTTGTTTGTCTAAGGCAATATGTATGCCAAAATATTTCATTGACTTTGTTTAAAATTTTGAGTAACGACATTGGTTAAAAGGCAGTGAACATGCCTACAATTTAAATAATTAATGTAGGTAATCAGTTTTCTTTAATGTTTCTGCAGGTTTATATTTCAATTTTGATTTTTCATAGGGAGTTAAACTGTACTCTTGCTTCCCTTTTTGTAATTAAATTTTTTTTTTATTCATTAACATTCATAAACAAAAAATTTAAGTAGAGGGTGATGTAGGGAAGCAGCCTACTCACGCTGTAGTAAATTCATATCAGTTTCCATTGTGTGCCAGCCAGTCTGCTGTAACTAGCTCTGACGTCATAAATGTTGTGCAATACCTTAAAAATCAAGCAAATGACCTAAAATTTTTCTAGCATGTCAGGAATAATACTAAATTAATGTGTGTTAAATATCAGTTCGATAACTTAAGTCATTTTCGAAATTAGGACGTTTTTCTGAAAAAATCATTGGCGCAACAGAAAAGAGCTAGAGACTTCAAAATTTATATTTAAATTCATTTTTCATAATGATTTAATAAAAACAGTACTTTGGATTTCACAGATTAAGATTTTAGTGGAAATTCATGATTTTGTGGTTTTCGTCCCAAAACTGAAGGAAGCAAGATAGATTAAGTAGGCTAGTAAATAAGGCTATGATGTTTAGATTTAAATAGGTTGGAGGTCCGCTATGATTATGAAGATGTGTAAAGTTTCTTTTGAATACCTATAAAATTATAGCGATAGCGGATCTCAAAAGGGACAGTTCAGAGCTCATCTACTGCATACAGTGTAATTTAATTAATTCTCTCGCCCAGAATATTTAACTTAGCCACGTCAAAATTTTATTATCAATACTTACCTGTGTGCTGAATGAACGTTTAAATTAAGAGCTTCTTCGGCCATCAGCAAAAGAAGCTATAAATTATTATGTAACTTGAAGTGGTGCGTTACTAGCCCAGCGGCTAGTCGAGAGAGCCGAAAAGATCAGGCGTTCCCTTCGCCGTCCGCACCGCGGGTTTATATATAAGGACGCTGCGCGAGGAAGGCAAGGCACTAATCGTAATTACCGGCCAGTCAATTGGGCCGTTCGTTTTCCTTTTCTCTCACTGTCCCTCTAACTATCCTTTCATCTTTCTTAAAAATAAAATAAAAAAAAAAATAAAAAAAAAAAAATATCCAGCACCAATGTCAAGTCACAGCCACAACCATCACGTCATCACTCATCCTCACCACACCAAGCAAGAAGGAGAAGCGCAGCACGCGCTAGAACTTCGTCCCCAGCAGAGGGTTCAGCCCTCAGTCATGTGCGTCTGCGTCTGCGAGGAAGGCAAGGCCCCAGTTCTCTCCAGACGCTGAATGACACGCCATCTGTGTCCGTAGTCGCGTCGCATCAGTGTATCTGCTACAAACAGCCTCGGGTGCCGTATTAAGTTACTAGAGATACGCGGAACCATGAAAATATTTCATGTGAAGTGTTAATTCTGGAATGATTTCCATTATCTAGCTTCAGTTTGCGTATTGTCGTATTTTCACGTGCCGTCGCGGGACAGACATTCTACCAAATATTTAGCGTGGCGTTTGATGAAGTATTTTCATCAAATTATGGCGAGCATTCTTTTTAATATTTAATTCGGACATTTATAGTTGCATCAGCGCATTAGACTCTGAACTGCTCTGTTAGTTAGGTTGTAGGGATACTTGTGTTTTTTATCAGTGAATTTCAGAATATACTCAACTATTTTGGAAAACCGTTTTTGATTAGAAATCCCGGACAATCTCCTAATTCCTCAGAGCTATAAGCTGCAGCTATAATGGTATCTCAATTGAAGTGGGCACTAGGATCTCTAAATACTGGCTCCATGTTTTATTTAATCACTTTCCGGGTGCCAAGAAGTAAATAGAGCGCCAGTGTTGAGAACGGCGAAAGACAGCATTAACAACATTCTAAAAGCCAGAAACTGATTCAACTTGCAAGCGTTTGTTACAGCAAAATTTATTTTTACAAACATACACACGCCGCCCAACAATACGTCTATCTCCTTTCAGATGCACTATTCCTTCTTTACTGCATCCATCGCTCCCTCACATTGAAGACTTAACACAGAAATTGCGTCGCTATGAAAAACATTTGGTTCTATGACTTCTCCATCTAAATCGAGCAACGTTTCTATTGAAACGACATTATTTTCTTTTGGTATACGGGTATCTCCGTTCCGATGCACTATTCCTTCTTTACTGCATCCCTCGCTCCCTCACGTTGACGAAATAACAAAGAAATTGATCGCTATGAATTACTATGGGTTCTAAAACTTCTCCTTCTATATGGAGTACCGTTTATATGGAAACGAAAGGATTTTCTTTTGGGATACGAGTATTTCCTTTCCGATGCACTATTCCATCAATACTGCATCCCTCGCTCCCTGACATTGACGAAATGACACAGAAATTCCGTCGCAATGGAATACTTTGGGTTCTATGACTTCTCCCTCTAAATCGAGTAACGTTTCTATGGAAACAACAGGATTTTCCTTTGGAATACGACTATCTCTTTTCCGATGCACTATTCCTTCTTTACAGCAACCCTCGCTCCCTCACATTGACGAATTAACACAGAAATTGCGACGTGATGAAATACTATGGGTTCTATGACATCTCCGGCCGACTCGAGTAAAGTTTCTATGGAAAAGACAGGATTTTCTTTTGGGATACCACTATCTCCTTTCCGATGGAATATTCCTCCTTTACTGCATCCCACGCTCCCTCACATTGACGAATTAACACAGAAATTGCGTCGCTATGAAATACAATGCGATCTATGACTTCTCTTTCTATATCGAGCAACTTTTCTATGGAAACGATATGATTTTCATTTGGGATACGAGTATCTCCTTTCCGATACACTATTCCTTCTTTACTGCATCCTTGGCTCCCTCACATTGACGAATGGACACAGAAATTGCGTCGATATGAAATACTATGGGTTCTATGACTTCTCCTTCTAAATCGAGTAACGTTTCAATGGAAACGACAGGATTTTCTTATGGGATAAGACTATCTCCTTTCCGATGCACTATTCCTTCTTTACTGCATTCTTCGCTCCCTCAAATTGACGAATAAACACAGAAATTGCGTCGCTATGATATACTATGAGTTCTATCACATCTCCTTCTAAATCGAGTAACGTATCTATATAAACGAAAGGATTTTCTTTTGAGCTACGAGTATCTCCTTTCCGATGCACTATTCCTTCTTTACTTCATCCCTCGCTCCCTAACACCGACAAATTAACACAGAAATTGAGTCGCGATGAAATACTGTGGGTTCTACGACTTCTCCTTCTAAATCGAGTAACGTATCTATGGAAACGACAGGATTTTCTTTTGGCATACGACTATCTTCGTTCCGATGCACTATTCCTCTTTTACTGCATCCCTCGCTCCCTCACATCGACAAGTTAACACAGAAATTTCGTCGCAATGAAATACTACGGGTATTCTCCATCTAAATCGAGTAACGTTTCTATGGATACGACACGATTTTCTTTTGGGATAAGTGTATCTGCTTTCTGATGCACTATTGCTTCTTTACTGCATCCCTCGCACCATCATTTTGGGGAATTATCACAGAAAGTGCGTCGCTATGAAATATTATGGGTTCTATGATTCTCCTTCTAAATCGAGTAACGTTTCTATGGAAACGACAGGATTTTCTTTTGGGATACTACTATCTTCTTTCCGATGCACTATGCCGTCTTTACCGCATCCCTCGCTCCCGCAAACTGACGAATTATCACAGACATTCCGTCGCTATGAAATACTATGAATTCTATAACATCTCCTTCTGAGTCTAGTAACGTTTCTATGGAAACGACTGGATTCTCTTTTGGGATTCGAGTATCCCCTTTTGATGCACTCTTCCGTCCTTACTGCACCCCTCGCACCCTCACATTGACCGATTAACACAGAGATTGCGTAGCTATGAAATACTATGCGTTCTATGACTTCTCCTTCAAAATGGAGTAACGTTTCTATAGAAACAACAGGATTTTCTTTTGGGATGCGACTATCTCCTTTCCGATGCATTATTCCTTCTTTACAGCATCCCTCGCTCCAACACATTGACGAATTAACACAGAAATTGCGTCGTGATGAAATACTATGGGTTCTATGACATCTCCGGCCGACTCGAGTAAAGTTTCTATGGAAAAGACAGGATTTTCTTTTGGGATACCACTATCTCCTTTCCGATGGAATATTCCTCCTATACTGCATCCCACGCTCCCTCACATTGACGAATTAACACAGAAATTGCGTCGCTATGAAATACAATGCGATCTATGACTTCTGTATCGAGCAACTTTTCTATGGAAACGATATGATTTTCATTTGGGATACGAGTATCTCCTTTCCGATACACTATTCCTTCTTTACTGCATCCTTGGCTGCCTCACATTGACGAATGGACACAGAAATTGCGTCGATATGAAATACTATGGGTTCTATGACTTCTCCTTCTAAATCGAGTAACGTTTCTATGGAAACGACAGGATTTTCTTTTGGGATACGACTATCTCCTTTCCGGTGCACTTTTCATTCTTTACTGCATCCCTCGTTCCCTCACATTCACGAATGAAATTGCGTCGCTATGAAATACTATGGGTCCAATGACTTCTCCTTCAAAATACAGTAACGTTTCTATGGAAACGACAGGTTTTTCTTTGGGATACGAGAATCTCCTTTCCGATGCACTAGTCCTTCTTTACTGCATCCCTCCCTCCATCACATAGACAAATTAACACATAAATTGCGTCGCCATTAAATACTGTGGGTTCTATGACATGTCCTTCTAAATCGACTAACGTTTATATGGAAACGACAGGATTTTCTTTTGGGATACGAGTATCTCCATTCCGATGCCGTATTCCTTCTTTACTGAATCCCTCGCTCCATCACAGTAACGAATTAACACAGAAATTGCGTCGCTGTGAAATACCATGGGTTCTATGACTTCTCCTTCTAAATCGCGTAACGTTTCCATGGAAACGACAGGATTTTCTTTTGGGATACTACTATCATCTTTCCGATGCACTATGCCGTCTTTACTGCATCCCTCGCTCCCTCACATTGACGAATGAACACAGAAATTGCGTCACTATGAAATACTATGGGTTCTATCACATCTCCTTCTAAATCTAGTAACGTTTCTATGGAAACGACACGATTTTCTTTTGGGACACAAGTATCTCCTTTCGATGCACCCTTCCTTCTTTACTGCATCCCTCGCTCCCTCACATTGACGGATTAACACAGAAATTGCGCAGCTATTAAATACTATGGGTTCTATGACTTCTCCTTCAAAATGGAATAACGTTTCTATGGAAACAACTGGATTTTCTTTTGGGATACGACTAACTTCTTTCCGATGCACTATTCCTTCTATACAGCATTTCTCGCTCCCTCACATTGAAGAATTAACACAGAAATTGCGTCGTTATGATATACTATGGGATCTATGACATCTCCTTCCAACTCGAGTAACGTTTCTATTGAAACGACAGGATTTTCTTTTGCGATACGAGTATCTCCCTTTCGATGAACTGTTCCTTCTTTACTGCATCCCTCGCTCCCTAGCACCGGCTAATTAACACAGAAATTGCGTCGCTGGGTAATACTATAGGTTCTATGACTTCACCTTATAAATCGAGTAACGTTTCTATGGAAACGACAGGATTTTCTTTTGGGATACGAGTATCTCCTTTCCGATGCACTATTCCGTCTTTACTGCATCCCTCACTCCCTCACATTGACGAATTAAACTACAAATTCCGTCGCTATGAAATACTATGGGTTCTATGACTTCTCCTTCAAAATAAAGTAACGTTTCTATGGAAACGACAGGAATTTCTTTTGGGATACGACTATCTCCATTCCGATGCAGTATTCCAACTTTACTGCATCCCTCGCTCCCTCACATTGACGAATTAACACAGAAATGGCGTCGCTGTGATATCCCATGGGTTCTATGACTTCTCCTTCTAAATCGAGTAACGTTTCTATGGAAACGACAGGATGTTCTTTTGGAATACGACTATCTCCATTCCGATGCACTATTCCATCTTTACAGCATTCCTCGCTCCCTCACATTGACGAATTAACACAGAACTTGCGTCGTGATGAAATACTATGGGTTCTATGACATCTCCGTCCAACACGAGTAAGGTTTGTATGGAAGAGACAGGATTTTCTTTTGGGATGCCACTATCTCCTTTCCGATGCAATATTCCTCCTTTACTGCATCCCACGCTCCCTCACATTGACGAAGTAACACAGAAATTTCGTCGCTATGAAATACCACGGGTATTCTCCTTCTAAATCGAGTAACGTTTCTAGGCAAACGACAGGATTTCTTTTGGGATACGAGTACCTCCTTTCCGATGCACTATTCCTTCTTTACTGCAGCCTTCGCTCCCTCACAATAACGAATAAACACAGAATATGCGTCGCTATGAATGACTATGCGTTATATGACTTCTCCTTCAAAATCGAATAACGTTTCTATTGAAACGACAGGATATTCTTTTGGGGCTACGAGTATCTCCCTTCCGATGCACTGTTGCTTCATTACTGCATCCCTCGCTCCCTCACATTGACGAATTAAACTGAAAATTCCGTCCTATGAGATACTATGGGTTCTATGACTTCTCCTTCTACATCGACTGACGTTTCTATGAAATCGAAAGGATTTTCTTTTGGGATACGACTATCTCCTTTCCGATGCATTAAACTTTCTTTACTACATCTCTCGCACCCTCACAATGACGAATTAACACAGAAATTGCGTCGCTATGAAATACTATGGGTTCTATGATTTCTCCTTCTAAATCGAGTAACGTTGCTATGGAATCGAAAGGATTTCCTTTCGGGATACGAGTATTTCCTTTCCGATGCACTATTCGATCCTTACTGCAGCCCTCGCCCCCCCACATTGACGAATTAACACAGAAATTGCGTCGCTAAGAAATACTATGGGTTCTATGACATCTCCTTCTAAATCGAGTAACGTTTCTATGAAAACGACAGGATTATCTTTTGGGATACGATTATCTCCTTTCCGATGGACTATTCCTTCATTACTGCATCCCTCGCCCCGTCACATTGACGAATTAACACCGATATTGCGTTGCTATGAAATACTATGGGTTCTATGACATCTCCTTCTAAAGCGAGTAACGTTTCTATGGAAACACAGGATTTTCTTTTGGGATAAGACTATATCCTTTCCGATGCACTATTAGGTCTTTACTGCATCCCTCGCTCTCTCACATTGACAAATTAACACTTAAATTGATCGCTGTGAAAAACTATGGATTCTCTGACTTCTTCTTCTAAATCAAGTAAGGTTTCTATGGAAACGAGAGGATGTAGTTTTGAGATACGAGTATCTCCTTTCCGATGCACTATTCCTTCTTTACTGCATTCCTCGCTCCCTCACACTGACGAATTAACACAGATATTGCGTCGCTATGAAATACTATGGATTCTATCACATCTCCTTCTAAATCGAGTAACGTTTCTATGGAAACGAAGGGTTTTTCTTTTGAGATACGAGTATCTCCTTTCCGAAGCACTATTCCTTCTTTACTGCATCCCTCGCTCCCTCACATTGACGAATTAACACAGAAATTGCGTCGCTATGAAATACTATGGGTTCTATCACATCTTCTTCTAAATCAAGTAACGTTTCTATGGAAACGAAAGCAATTTCTTTTGGGATACGAGTATCTCCTTTCCGATGCACTAGTTCTTCTTTACTGCATCCCTCGCTCCCTTACATTGACGGATTAACACAGTAATAGCGTCGGTATGAAATACTATGGGTTGTATGACTTCTCCTTCTAAATCGAGTAACGTTTCTATGGAAACGACAGGATTTTCCTATGGGTTACGAGTATCTGCTTTCCGATGCACTATTCCTTCTTTACAGCATCCCTCGCTCCATCACTTTGACGAATTAACACAGAAAGTGCGTCGCTATGAAATACTATCGGTACTATGACTTCCACATTTAAAATCGAGTAACGTTTCAATGGAAACGACAGGTTTTTCTTTTGGGATACGAGTATCTCCTTTCCTATGCAGTATTCCTTCTTTACTGCATCCCTCGCACCCTCAGATTGACGAATTAACACAGAAATTGCGTCGCTATGGAATACTATGTCTTCTCCTTCTAAATCGAGTAATGATTCTATGGAGACGACAGGATTTCTTTTTATGATACGAGTATATTCTTTCTGATGCACTATTCCTTCTTTATTGAATTTCCCGCTACCTC
The DNA here is from genome assembly GCF_023864345.2 of Schistocerca serialis cubense. Taxonomy (NCBI): domain Eukaryota; kingdom Metazoa; phylum Arthropoda; class Insecta; order Orthoptera; family Acrididae; genus Schistocerca; species Schistocerca serialis. The sequence goes on along the minus strand of NC_064638.1, from coordinate 46,192,579 downwards.
ACATTGACGAATTAACACAGAAATTGCGTCGCTATAAAATGCTATGGATTCTGTGGCTTCTCCTTCTAAATCGTGTGACGTTTCTATGGAAACGATATGATTTTCTTTTGAGAAACGAGTATCTTCTTTCCGATGCACTATTATTCCCTCTTTACTGCATCCCTGGATCCCTCACATTGACGAATTAACATAGAAAGTGCGACGCTATGATATACTGTCAGATCTATGACTCAACCCTTTTTAAATTGAGCAACGTTTCTATGGAAACGACAGGACTTTCTTTTGGGATACGACCATCTCCTTTCCGATGTATTATTCCTTTCTTACTGCATCCCTCGCTCCCTCACAATGTCGAATTAACACAGAAATTGCGTTACTATGAAATACTATGGGTTCTATGACATTTCTTTACAACTCGAGTAACATTTTTATGTAAACGACAGTAGTTTCTTATGGGAAACGTCTATCTCCTATCCGATGCATCATTCCTTCTTTACTGCAACCCTCGCTCCCACACATGACGAATTAACACAGAAATTGCGTCGCTATGAAATACTATGTGTTCAATGGCTTCTCCGTCTAAATCGAGTAACGTGTCTATGGAAAGGACAGGATTTTTATTTGGGATACCACTATCTCCTTTCCGATGCACTATTCCTCCTTAACTGCATCCCTCGCTCACTCACATTGACGAATTAACACAGAAATAGCGTCGCTATGAAATACTGTGGGTTCTACCACATCTCCTACTAAATCGAGTAACGTTTCAATGCAAACGAAAGGATTTTCTTTTGAGATACGAGTATCTCCTTTCCAATGCACTATTCCTTCTTTACTACATACCTCGCTCCCTCACATTGACGAATTATCACAGTAATTGCGTCGCTATGATATACTATGGGTTCTATGACTTCTCCTTTTTAATCGAGGAACGTATCTATGGAAACGACAGGATTTTATTTTGGGATACGAGTATCTCCTTTCCGATGCACTATTGCTTCTTTACTGCATCTCTCGCTCCGTCACATTGACGATTTAACACAGATATTGCGTTGCTATGAATTACTATGGGTTCTATGCCATCTCCTTCTAAATCGAGTAACGTTTATATGGAAACACAGGATTTTCTTTTGGGATAAGACTATATCCATTCCGATGCACTATTAGGTCTTTACTGCATCCCTCGATCCCTCACATTGACAAATTAACACTGAAATTGATCGCTGTGAAAAACTATGGGTTCTCTGACTTCTTCTTCTAAATCGAGTAACGTTTCTATCGAAACGAGAGGATGTATTTTTGAGATACGAGTATCTCCTTTCCGATGCACTACTCCTTCTTTACTGCATTGCTCGCTCCCTCACACTGACGAATTAACACAGAAATTGCGACGTGATGAAATACTATGGGTTCTATGACATCTCCGGCCGTCTCGAGTAAAGTTTCTATGGAAAAGACAGGATTTTCTTTTGGGATACCACTATCTCCTTTCCGATGGAATATTCCTCCTTTACTGCATCCCACGCTCCCTCACATTGACGAATTAACACAGAAATTGCGTCGCTATGAAATACAATGCGATCTATGACTTCTGTATCGAGCAACTTTTCTATGGAAACGATATGATTTTCATTTGGGATACGAGTATCTCCTTTCCGATACACTATTCCTTCTTTACTGCATCCTTGGCTGCCTCACATTGACGAATGGACACAGAAATTGCGTCGATATGAAATACTATGGGTTCTATGACTTCTCCTTCTAAATCGAGTAACGTTTCAATGGAAACGACAGGATTTTCTTATAGGATAAGACTATCTCCTTTCCGATGCACTATTCCTTCTTTACTGCATTCTTCGCTCCCTCAAATTGACGAATAAACACAGAAATTGCGTCGCTATGATATACTATGAGTTCTATCACATCTCCTTCTAAATCGAGTAACGTATCTATATAAACGAAAGGATTTTCTTTTGAGCTACGAGTATCTCCTTTCAGATGCACTATTCCTTCTTTACTTCATCCCTCGCTCCGTAACACCGACAAATTAACACAGAAATTGAGTCGCGATGAAATACTGTGGGTTCTACGACTTCTCCTTCTAAATCGAGTAACGTATCTATGGAAACGACAGGATTTTCTTTTGGCATACGACTATCTTCGTTCCGATGCACTATTCCTCTTTTACTGCATCCCTCGCTCCCTCACATCGACAAGTTAACACAGAAATTTCGTCGCAATGAAATACTACGGGTATTCTCCATCTAAATCGAGTAACGTTTCAATGGAAACGACACGATTTTCTTTTGGGATAAGTGTATCTGCTTTCCGATGCACTATTGCTTCTTTACTGCATCCCTCGCACCATCATTTTGGGGAATTATCACAGAAAGTGCGTCGCTATGAAATATTATGGGTTCTATGATTCTCCTTCTAGATCGAGTAACGTTTCTATGGAAACGACAGGATTTTCTTTTGGGATACTACTATCTTCTTTCCGATGCACTATGCCGTCTTTACCGCATCCCTCGCTCCCGCAAATTGACGAATTATCACAGACATTCCGTCGCTATGAAATACTATGAATTCTATAACATCTCCTTCTGAGTCTAGTAACGTTTCTATGGAAACGACTGGATTCTCTTTTGGGATTCGAGTATCTCCTTTTGATGCACTCTTCCGTCCTTACTGCACCCCTCGCACCCTCACATTGACGGATTAACACAGAGATTGCGTAGCTATGAAATACTATGCGTTCTATGACTTCTCCTTCAAAATGGAGTAATGTTTCTATAGAAACAACAGGATTTTCTTTTGGGATGCGACTATCTCCTTTCCGATGCATTATTCCTTCTTTACAGCACCCCTCGCACCCTCACATTGACGAATTAACACAGAAATTGCGTCATGATGAAATACTATGGGTTCCATGACATCTCCGGCCGACTCGAGTAAAGTTCCTATGGAAAAGACAGGATTTTCTTTTGGGATACCACTATCTCCTTTCCGATGGAATATTCCTCCTTTACTGCATCCAACGCTCCCTCACATTGACGAATTAACACAGAAATTGCGTCGCTATGAAATACAATGCGATCTATGACTTCTATATCGAGCAACTTTTCTATGGAAACGATATGATTTTCATTTGGGATACGAGTATCTCCTTTCCGATACACTATTCCTTCTTTACTGCATCCTTGGCTCCCTCACATTGACGAATGGACACAGAAATTGCGTCGATATGAAATACTATGGGTTCTATGACTTCTCCTTCTAAATCGAGTAACGTTTCTATGGAAACGACAGGATTTTCTTTTGGGATACGACTATCTCCTTTCCGATGCACTTTTCATTCTTTACCGCATCCCTCGCTCCCTCACATTCACGAATGAAATTGGGTCGCTATGAAATACTATGGGTCCAATGACATCTCCTTCAAAATACAGTAACGTTTCTATGGAAACGACAGGTTTTTCTTTTGGGATACGAGAATCTCCTTTCCGATGCACTAGTCCTTCTTTACTGCATCCCTCCCTCCATCATATAGACAAATTAACACATAAATTGCGTCGCCATTAAATACTGTGGGTTCTATGACTTGTCCTTCTAAATCAACTAACGTTTATATGGAAACGACAGGATTTTCTTTTGGGATACGAGTATCTCCATTCCGATGCCGTATTCCTTCTTTACTGAATCCCTCGCTCCATCACAGTAACGAATTAACACAGAAATTGCGTCGCTTTGAAATACCACGGGTTCTATGACTTCTCCTTCTAAATCGCGTAACGTTTCAATGGAAACGACAGGATTTTCTTTTGGGATACTACTATCATCTTTCCGATGCACTATGCCGTCTTTAATGCATCCCTCGCTCCCTCACATTGACGAATGAACACAGAAATTGCGTCACTATGAAATACTATGGGTTCTATCACATCTCCTTCTAAATCTAGTAACGTTTCTATGGAAACGACAGGATTTTCTTTTGGGATACTACTATCATCTTTCCGATGCACTCTTCCTTCTTTACTGCATCCCTCGCTCCCTCACATTGACGGATTAACACAGAAATTGCGTCGTTATGATATACTATGGGATCTATGACATCTCCTTCCAACTCGAGTAACGTTTCTATTGAAACGACAGGATTTTCTTTTGCGATACGAGTATCTCCCTTTCGATGAACTGTTCCTTCTTTACTGCATCCCTCGCTCCCTTGCACCGGCTAATTAACACAGAAATTGCGTCGCTGTGTAATACTATAGGTTCTATGACTTCTCCTTATAAATCGAGTAACGTTTCTATGGAAACGACAGGATTTTCTTTTGGGATACGAGTATCTCCTTTCCGATGCACTATTCCGTCTTTACTGCATCCCTCACTCCCTCACATTGACGAATTAAACTACAAATTCCGTCGCTATGAAATACTATGGGTTCTATGACTTCTCCTTCAAAATAAAGTAACGTTTCTATGGAAACGACAGGAATTTCTTTTGGGATACGACTATCTCCATTCCGATGCAGTATTCCAACTTTACTGCATCTCTCGCTCCCTCACATTGACGAATTAACACAGAAATGGCGTCGCTGTGATATCCCATGGGTTCTATGACTTCTCCTTCTAAATCGAGTCACGTTTCTATGGAAACGACAGGATGTTCTTTTGGAATACGACTATCTCCATTCCGATGCACTATTCCATCTTTACAGCATTCCTCGCTCCCTCACATTGACGAATTAACACAGAACTTGCGTCGTGATGAAATACTATGGGTTCTATGACATCTCCGTCCAACACGAGTAAGGTTTGTATGGAAGAGACAGGATTTTCTTTTGGGATACCACTATCTCCTTTCCGATGCACTATTCGATCCTTACTGCAGCCCGCGCCCCCCCACATTGACGAATTAACACAGAAATTGCGTCGCTATGAAATACTATGGGTTCTATGACTTCTCCTTCTAAATCGAGTAACGTTTCTATGGAAACGACAGGATTATCTTTTGGGATACGATTATCTCCTTTCCGATGGACTATTCCTTCTCTACTGCATCCTTCGCTCCTTCACATTGACGAATTAACACATTAATTGCGTCGCTATGGAATACTATGGGTTCTATCACATCTCCTTCTAAATCGAGTAACGTTTCTACGGAAACGACAGGATTTACTTTTGAGATACGACTATCTCCTTTCCGATGCACTATTCCTTCATTACTGCATCCCTCGCTTCCTCACACTGACGAATTAACACAGAAATATCGTCACTATGAAATATTATGTGTTCCATGACATCTCCTACTAAATCGAGTAACGTTTCAATGGAAACGGCAGGATTTTCTTTTGGGATACGACTATTTCCTTTCCGATGCACTATTCCTTCTTTACTGCAACCCTCGCCCCCTCACATTGTCGAATTAACACAGAAATTGCGTCGCTATGAAATACTATGGGTTCTATGACTTCTCCTTCTAAATCGAGGAACGTTTCTATAGAAACGAAAGGATTTTCTTTTGGGATACGAGTACCTCCTTTCCGATGCACTATTCCGTCTTTACTGCATCCCTCGCCCCCTCACATTGACAAATTAACAGAAATTGCGTCGCTATGAAATACTATGGGTTCTATGGCTTCTCCTTCTAAATCGAGTAACGTGTCTATGGAAAGGACAGGATTTTCTTTTGGGATACTACTATCTCCTTTCCGATGCACTATTCCTTCTTTACTGCATACCTCGCTCACTGACATTGACGAAATAACACAGAAATAGCGTCGCTATGAAATACAATGGGTTCTACCACATCTCCTTCTAAATCGAGTAACGTTTCTATGGAAACGAAAGGATTTTCTTTTGAAATACGAGTATCACCTTTTCAATGCACTATTCCTTCTTTACTACATCCCCCGCTCCCTCACATTGACGAATTAACACAGAAATTGCGTCGCTATGATATACTATGGGTTCTATGACTTCTCCTTCTTAATCGAGGAACGTATCTATGGAAACGACAGGATTTTATTTTGGGATACGAGTATCTCCTTTCCGATGTATTATTCCTTTTTTACTGCATCCCTCGCTCCCTCACAATGTCGAATTAACACAGAAATTGCGTTGCTATGAAATACTATGGGTTCTATGACATTTCTTTACAACTCGAGTAACATTTTTATGTAAACGACAGGAATTTCTTATGGGAAACGTCTATCTCCTTTCCGATGCATCATTCCTTCTTTACTGCAACCCTCGCTCCCACACATGACGAATTAACACAGAAATTGCGTCGCTATGAAATACTATGGGTTCAATGGCTTCTCCGTCTAAATCGAGTAACGTGTCTATGGAAAGGACAGGATTTTCTTTTGGGATACCACTATCTCCTTTCCGATGCACTATTCCTCCTTAACTGCATCCCTTGCTCACTCACATTGACGAATTAACACAGAAATAGCGTCGCTATGAAATACTGTGGGTTCTACCACATCTCCTTCTAAATCGAGTAACGTTTCAATGGAAACGAAAGGATTTTCTTTTGAGATACGAGTATCTCCTTTCCAATGCACTATTCCTTCTTTACTACATACCTCGCTCCCTCACATTGACGAATTATCACAGAAATAGCGTCGCTATGATATACTATGGGTTCTATGACTTCTCCTTTTTAATCGAGGAACGTATCTATGGAAACGACAGGATTTTATTTTGGGATACGAGTATCTCCTTTCCGATGCACTATTCCTTCTTTACTGCATCCCTCGCTCCGTCACATTGACGATTTAACACAGATATTGCGTTGCTATGAATTACTATGGGTTCTATGTCATCTCCTTCTAAATCGAGTAACGTTTATATGGAAAAACAGGATTTTCTTTTGGGATAAGACTATATCCATTCCAATGCACTATTAGGTCTTTACTGCATCCCTCGATCCCTCACATTGACAAATTAACACTGAAATTGATCGCTGTGAAAAACTATGGGTTCTCTGACTTCTTCTTCTAAATCGAGTAACGTTTCTATGGAAACGAGAGGATGTACTTTTGAGATACGAGTATCTCCTTTCCGATGCACTAATCCTTCTTTACTGCATTGCTCGCTCCCTCACATTGACGAATTAACACAGAAATTGCGTCGATATGAAATACTATGGATTCTATCACATCTCCTTCTAAATCGAGTAACGTTTCTATGGAAACGAAGGGTTTTTCTTTTGAGATACGAGTATCTCCTTTCCGAAGCACTATTCCTTCTTTACTGCATCCCACGCTCCCTCACATTGACGAATTAACACAGAAATTGCGTCGCTATGAAATACTATAGGTTCTATCACATCTTCCTCTAAATCAAGTAACGTTTCTATTGAAACAAAAGGATTTTCTTTTGGGATACGAGTATCTCCTTTCCGATGCACTAGTTCTTCTTTACTGCATCCATCGCTCTCTTACATCGACGGATTAACACAGTAATTGCGTCGCTATGAAATGCTATGGGTTGTATGACTTCTCCTTCTAAATCGAGTAACGTTTCTATGGAAACGACAGGATTTTCCTATGGGTTACGAGTATCTCCTTTCCGATGCACTATTCCTTCTTTACTGCATCCCTCGCTCCATCACTTAGACGAATTAACACAGAAACTGCGTCGCTATGAAATACTATCGGTTGTATGAGTTCCCCTTTTAAAATCGAGTAACGTTTCTACGGAAACGACAGGCTTTTCTTCTAGGATTCGAGTATCTCCTTTCCGATGCAGTATTCCTTCTTTACTGCATCCCTCGCTCCCTTACATTGACGAATTAACACAGTAATGGCGTCGCTATGAAATACTATGGCTTGTGTGACTTCTCCGTCTAAATCGAGTAACGTTTCTATGGAAACGGCAGGATTTTGCTTTGGGTTACGAGTATCTCCTTTCCGATGCACTATTCCTTCTTTACTGCATCCCTCACTCCATCACTTTGACGAATTAACACAGAAAGTGCGTCGCTATGATATACTATCGGTTCTATGACTTCCCCTTTTAAAATCGAGTAACGTTTCTATGGAAACGACAGGATTTTCCTATGGGTTACGAGTATCTCCTTTCCGATGCACTATTCCTTCTTTACTGCATCCCTCGCTCCATCACTTAGACGAATTAACACAGAAACTGCGTCGCTATGAAATACTATCGGTTCTATGACTTCCCCTTTTAAAATCGAGTAACGTTTCTACGGCAACGACAGGCTTTTCTTCTAGGATACGAGTATCTCCTTTCCGATGCAGTATTCCTTCTTTACTGCATCCCTCGCTCCCTTACATTGACGAATTAACACAGTAATGGCGTCGCTATGAAATACTATGGCTTGTGTGACTTCTCCGTCTAAATCGAGTAACGTTTCTATGGAAACGGCAGGTTTTTGCTTTGGGTTACGAGTATCTCCTTTCCGATGCACTATTCCTTCTTTACTGCATCCCTCACCCCATCACTTTGACCAATTAACACAGAAATAGCGTCGCTATGGAATACTGTGTGTTCCATGACTTCTCCTTCTAAATCGAGTAATGATTCTATGGAGACGACAGGATTTCTTTTTAAGATACGAGTATATTCTTTCTGATGCACTATTCCTACTTTATAGCATTTCCCGCTACCTCACATTGAAGAATTAAAACAGAAACTGCGTCGCTATAAAATGCTATGGATTCTGTGGCTTCTCCTTCTAAATCGTGTGACGTTTCTATGGAAACGATAAGATTTTCTTTTGAGAAACGAGTATCTTCTTTCCGATGCACTATTCCCTCTTTACTGCATCCCTGGCTCCCTCACATTGACGAATTAACATAGAAAGTGCGACGCTATGATATACTGTCAGATCTATGACTCCCCCTTTTTAAATTGTGTAACGTTTCTATGGAAACGACAGGACTTTCTTTTGGGATACGACCATCTCCTTTCCGATGCATTATTCCTTTTTTACTGCATACCTCGCTCCCTCACAATGTCGAATTAACACAGAAATTGCGATGCTATGAAATACTATGGGTTCTATGACATTTCTTTACAACTCGAGTAACGTTTTTATGTAAACGACAGGAATTTCTTATGGGAGACGTCTATCTCCTTCCCGATGCATCATTCCTTCTTTACTGCAACCCTCGCTCCCACACATGACGAATTAACACAGAAATTGCGTCGCTATGAAATACTATGGGTTCAATCACATCTCCTTCTAAATCGAGTAACGTTTCTATGGAAACTACAGGATTTTCTTTTGGGAAATGAGTATCATCTTTCCGATGCACTATTCCTTCTTTACTGCATCCCTCGCTCAGTCACATTGACGAATTAACACAGATATTTCGTTGGTATGAAATACTATGGGTTCTATGATAACTCCTTTTAATCGCGTAACGTTACTATGGAAACGACAGGATTTTCTTTTGGGATACGACTATCTCCTTACCGATGCGCTATTAGGTCTTTACTGCATCCCTCGCTCCCTCACATTGGCGAATTAACACTGAAATTGATCGCTATGAAACACTATGGGTTCTATGACTTTTCCATCTAAATCGATTAACGTTTCTTTAGAAAGGACAGGATTTACTTTTGGGATACGAGTATATATTTTCAATGCACTTTTCGTTCTCTGCTGCATCCCTCGCTCCCTCACATTGACGAATTATCAAAGAGATTGCGTCGCTATGAAATACTATTTATCCTATTACATCTCCTTCTAAATCGTGTAACGTTTCTACGGAAACGACAGGATTTTCTTTTGGGATACGAGTATCTCCTTTCCCGAAGCACTTGTCATTCTTACTACATCCCTAGCTCCCTCACATTGACGAATTGACACAGAAAATGCGTCGCTAAGAAATACTATGGGTTCTAAGACTTCTCTTTATAAATCGAGTAACGTGTCTATATAAAGGACAGGATTTTCTTTTGGGATACGACTATCTCCTTTCCGATGCACAATTCCTTCTTTACTGCATCCCTCGCCCCTCACATTGGCAAATTAACAGAATTTGCGTCGTTATGAATTACTATGCGTTCTATGGGGTCTCCTTCTAAATCGAGGAACGTGTCTATGAAAAGGACAGGGTTTTCTTTTAGGTAACGACTATCTCCTTTCCGATGCACTATTCCTTCTTTACTGCATCCCTCGCTCCCTCACATTGATGAATTAACACAGAAATAGCGTCGCTATGAAATACTATTGGTTCTACCACATCTCCTTCTAAGTCGAGTAACGTTTCTATGGAAACGAAAGGATTTTCGTTTGAGATACGAGTATCTCCTTTCCGATGCACTATTCCTTCTTTACTGCATCCCTCGCTCCCTAACATTGACGAATTAACACCGAAATTGTGTCGCTATGAAATTGATTCTATCACATCTCTTTCTAAATCGAATAACGTTTCTATGGAAACGAAAGGATCTTCTTTTGAGATACTAGTATCTCCTTTCCGATGCACTTTTCCTTCTTTACTGTATCCCTCGCTCCCTCACATTGACGAATTAACACAGAAATTGCGTCGCAATGAAATACTATGGGTTCTATCACATCTCCTTCTAAATCAAGTAACGTTTCTATGCAAAAGACAGGATTTTCTTTTGGAATACGACTATATCCATTCCGATGCAATATTAGGTCATTACTGCATCCCTCGCTCCCTCACATTGACAAATTAAAACTGAAATCGATCATTGTGAAAAAGTGTCGGTTCTATGACTTCTCCTTCTAAATCGAGTAACGTTTCTATAGAAAGGACAGGATTTTCTTGTGGGATACGAGTATCTCCTGTCCAATGCACTATTCCTTCTTTACTGCATCCCTCTCTCCCTCACATTGACGAATTAACACAGAAATTGCGTCGCTATGAAATACTATGGATTCTATGACTTCTCCTTCTAAATCTAGGAACGTATCTATGGAAACGACAGGATTTTATTTTGGGATACGAGTATCTCCTTTCCGATGCACTATTCCTTCTTTACTGCATCCCTCGCTCCATCACTTTGACGAATTAACACAGAAACTGCGTCGCTATGAAGTACTATCGGTTCTATGACTTCCCCTTTTTCAAAATCGAGAACGTTTCTACGGAAACGACAGGCTTTTCTTCTGGGATACGAGTATCTCCTTTCCGATGCAGTATTCCTTCTTTACTGCATCACTCGCTCCCTTACATTGACGAATTAACACAGTAATTGCGTCGCTATGAAATACTATGTCTTGTATGACTTCTCCGTCTAAATCGAGTAACGTTTCTATGGAAACTGCAAGATTTTGCTTTGGGTTACGAGTATCTCCTTTCCGATGCACTATTCCTTCTTTACTGCATTCCTCGCCCCATCACTTTGACGAATTAACACAGAATGTGCGTCGGTATGAAATACTATCGGTTCTATGACTTCCCCTTTTAAAATTGAGTATCGTTTCTATGGAAACAACAGGACTTTCTTTTGGGATACGGCCAATCCTTTCCGATGCACTATTACTTCTTTACTACGTCCCTCGCTCCCTCACATTGACGAATTAACGCAGAAGTTGCGTCGCTATGTAACACTATGTGTTCAGTGGCTTCCCCTTCTAATTCGAGTAACGTTTCAATGGAAACGACAGGATTTTCTTTTGGGATACGACTATCTCCGTTCCGATGCACTATTACTTCTTTATTGCATCCCTCGCTCCCTCACACTGACGAATTAACACAGAGATTGCGTCTCTATGAAAATCTATGTGTTCTATGAAATCTCCTTCTAAATCGAGTAACGTTTCATGAGAAACGACAGGATTTTCTTTTGGGATACGACTATACCCTTTCCGATGCACTATTCCTTATTTACTGCATGTCTCACATCCCTCACATTGACGAATTAACACAGAAATTGCGTCGCTATGAAATACTATGGGTTCAATCACATCTCCTTCTAAATCGAGTAACGTTTCTATGGAAACTACAGGATTTTCTTTTGGGAAACGAGTATCTTCTTTCCGATGCACTATTCCTTCTTTACTGCATCCCTCGCTCAGTCACATTGACGAATTAACACAGAAATGGCGTCGCTATGAAATACTATTGGTTCTATCACATCTCCTTCTAAATCAAGTAACGTTTCTATGCAAAAGACAGCATTTTCATTTGGGATACGACTATATCCTTTCCGATGCAATATTATGTCTTTACTGCATCCCTCGCTCCCTCACATTGACGAATTAACACTGAAATTGATCGCTATGAAACACTATGGGTTCTATGACTTCACCTTCTAAATCGAGAAACGTTTCTATAGAAAGGACAGGATTTTCTTTTGGGATTCGAGTATCTATTTTCCAATGCACTTTTGCTTCTCTACTGCATCCCTCGCTCCCTCACATTGACGAACTAACAAAGAGATTGCGTCGCTATGAAATAGTATTGGTCCTATTACTTCTCCTTCTAAATCGTGCAACGTTTCTATGGAAACGACAGGATTTTCTTTTGGGATACGAGTATCTCCTTTCCCGAAGCACTTGTCCTACTTACTACATCCCTCGCTCACTCACATTGATGAATTAGCACAGAAATTGCGTCGCTAAGAAATACTATGGGTTCTAAGACTTCTCTTTCTAAATCGAGTAACGTGTGTAAATAAGGGACAGGTTTTCTCTTGGGATCCGACTATCTCCTTTCCGATGCACTATTCTTTCTTCACTGCATCCCTCGCTCCCTCACATTGACGAATTAACACAGAAAGAGCGTCGTTATGAGATACTATGGATTCTATCACATCTCCTTCTAAATCGAGTAACGTTTCTATGAAAATGAAAGGTTTTTCTTTTGAGATACGAGTATCTCCTTTCCGATGCACTATTCCTTCTTTACTGCATCCCTCGCTCCCTCACATTGACGAATTAACACAGAAATAGCGTCGCTATGAAATACTATGGGTTCTACCACATCTCCTTCTAAATCGAGTAACGTTTCTATGGAAACGAAAGGATTTTCTCTTGAGATACGAGTATCTCCTTTCCGATGCACAATTCCTCCTTTACTGCATCCCTCGCCCCCTCACATTGACGAATTAACACAGAAATGGCGTCGCTATGAAATACTATTGGTTCTATCACATCTCCTTCTAAATCAAGTAACGTTTCTATGCAAAAGACAGCATTTTCATTTGGGATACGACTATATCCTTTCCGATGCAATATTATGTCTTTACTGCATCCCTCGCTCCCTCACATTGACAAATTAACACTGAAATTGATCGCCGTGAAAAACTGTGGGTTCTACGACTTCTCCTTCTAAATCGAGTAACGTTTCTATAGAAAGGACAGGATTTTGTTGTGGGATCGAGTATCTCCTGTCCAATGTACTATTCCTTCTTTACTGCATCCCCCACTCCCTCACATTGACGAATTAACACAAAAACTGCGTCGCTATTAAATACTATGGGTTCTATCACATCTCCTTCTAAATCTAGTAACGTTTCTATGGAAACGAAAGGATTTTCTTTTGTGATACGAGTATTTCCTTCCCTATGCGCTATTCCTTCTTTACTGCATACCTCGCTCCCTCACATTGACGGATTAACACAGAAATTGCGTCGGTATGAAATACTATGGGTTCTATGACTTTGCCTTCTAAATCGAGTAACGTTTCTATGGAAACGACAGGATTTACTTTTGAGATACGACTACCTACTTTCCGATGCACGTTTCCTTCGTTACTGCATCCCTCGCTCCCTCACACTGACGAATTAACACAGAAATATCGTCACTATGAAATACTATGTGTTCCATGACATCTAATACTAAATCGAGTAACGTTTCAATGGAAACGACAGGATTTTCTTTTGGGATACGACTATGTCCTTTCCGATGCACTATTCCTTCTTTACTGCATCCCTCGCTCCTTCACATTGTCGAATTAACACAGAAATTGCGTCGCTATGAAATACTATGGGTTCTATGATTTCTCCTTCTAAATCGCGTAACGTTACTACGGAAACGAGAGGATTTTCTTTTGGGATACGACTATTTCCTTTCCGTGCCTTATTAGGTCTTTACTGCATCCCTCGCTCCCTCACATTGACGAATTAACACTGAAATTGATCGCTATGAAACACTATGGGTTTTATTACTTCTCCTTCTAAATCGTGTAACGTTTCTATGGAAACGACAGGATTTTCTTTTGGGATACGAGTATCTTTTTTCCAATGCACTATTCCTTCTCTACTGCATCCCTCGCTCCCTCACATTGACGAAATAACACAGATATTGCGTCGGTATGAAATACTGTGGATTCTATCACATTTCCTTCTAAATCGAGTAACGTTTCTATAGAAACGAAAGGATTTTCTTTGAGATACGAGTATCTCCTTTCCCGATGCACTATTCCTTCTTTAATGCATCTCTCGCTCCCTCACATTGTCGAATTAACACAGAAATTGCGTCGGTATGATATACTATGGATTCTATCACATCTCCATCTAAATCGAGTAACGTTTCTATGGAAACGAAAGGATTTATCATTTGAGATACGAGTATCTCCTTTCCGATGCACTATTCCTTCTTTACTGCATCCCTCGCCCCTCACATTGACAAATTAACAGAAATTGCGTCGCTATGATATACTATTGGTTCTATGGAGTCTCCTTCTAAATCGAGTAACGTGTCTATGGAAAGGACAGGATTATCTTATGGGATTCGACAATCTCCTTTCCGATGCTTTATTACTTCTTTACTGCATCCCTCGCTCCCTCACATTGACGAATTAACACAGAAATAGCGTCGCTATGAAATACTATGGGTTCTACCACATCTCCTTCCAAATCGAGTAACGTTTCTATGGAAACGAAAGGATTTTCTTTTGAGATACGAGTATCTCCTTTCCGATGCACTATTCCTTCTTTACTGCATCCCTCGCTCCCTCACATTGACGAATTAACACAGAAATTGCGTCGCTATTAAATACTATTGGTTCTATGACTTCTCCTTCTAAATCGAGTAACGTTTCTATGGAAACGACAGGATTTTCATTTGGGATTCGGCCATCTCCTTTCCGATGCACTATTCCTTCTTTACTACGTCCCTCGCTCCCTCACATTGACGAATTAACACAGAAATTGCGTCGCTATGAAACACTATGGGTTCTATGACCTCTCCTTCTAAATCGAGTAACGTTTCTATGGAAACGAGAGGATTCTCTTTTGGGATACGAGTATCTCCTTTCCGATGCACCAGTTCTTCTTTACTGCATCCCTCGCTCACTTACATTGACGAATTAACACAGTAATTGCGTCGCTATAAAATACTATGGATTCTATGGCTTCTCCTTCTAAATCGTGTAACGTTTCTATGGAAACGATATGAATTTCGTTTGAGAAACGAGTTTCTTCTTTCCGATGCATTATTCCTTTTTTACTGCATCCCTCGCTCCCTCACAATGACGAATTAACACAGAAATTGCGTTGCTATGAAATACTATGCGTTCTATGACATTTCCTTCCAACTCGAGTAACGTTTTTATGTAAAGGACAATAATTTCTTTTAAGAAACGTCTGTCTCCTATCCGATGCATCATTCCTTCTTTCCTGCAACCCTCGCTCCCACACATTGACGAATTAACACAGAAATTCCGTCGCTATGAAATACTATGGGTTCTATGACATCTCTTTCTAAATCGAGTAACGTTTCAATGGCAACGACAGGATTTTCGTTTGGGATACGACTTTCTCCGTTCCGATGCACTATTCCTTCTTTACTGCATCCCTCGCTCCCTCACACTGACGAATTAACACAGAAATTGCGTCGCTATGAAAACCATGTGTTCTATGAAGTCTCATTCTAAATCGAGTAACGTTTCATTGGAAACGACAGGATTTTCTTTTGGGATACGACTATCTCCTTTCCGATGCACTATTCCTTCTTTACTGCATCCCTCACTCCCTCACATTCACGAATTAACAAAGATATTGCGTTGCTATGAAATACTATGGGTTCTATGACATCTCCTTCTAAATCGCGTAACGTTTCTAGGGAAACAATAGGATTTTCTTTTGGGAAACGAGTATCTTCTTTCCGATGCACTATTAGGTCTTTACTGCATCCGTCGCTCCCTCACATTGACGAATTAACACTGTAATTGATCGCTATGACACACTATGGGTTCTATGACTTTTCCATCTAAATCGAGAATCGTTTCTATAGAAAGGACAGGATTTTCTCTTGGGATACGAGTATCTTTTTTCCAATGCACTTTTCCTTCTCTTCTGCATCCCTCGCTCCCTCACATTGACGATTTAACAATGAGATTGCGTCGCTATGAAATACTGTGGGTCCAATTACTTCTCCTTCTAAATCGTGTAACGTTTCTATGGAAACGACAGGATTTTCTTTTGGGATACGATTATCTCCTTTCCCGATGCACTATTCCTTCTTACTTTATCCCTCGCTCCCTCACATTGACGAACTAACAATGAAATTGCATCGCTAAGAAATACTATGGGTTCTAAGACTTCTCTTTCTAAATCGAGTAACGTGTCTATATAACGGACCGGATTTTCTTTTGGGATACGACTATCTCCTTTCCGATGCACTATTCCTTCTTCACTGCATACCTCGCTCCCTCACATTGACGAATTAACACAGAAATTGCGTCACTATGAAATACTAAGGATTCTTTCACATCTCCTTCTAAATCGAGTAACGTTTCTATGGAAACGAAAGGATTTTCTTTTGAGATACGAGTATCTCCTTTCCGATGCACTATTCCTTCTTTACTGCATCCCTCGCCCCTCACATTGACAAATTAACAGAAATTGCATCGCTATGAAATACTATGGGTTCTACCACATCTCCTTCTAAATCGAGTAACGTTTCTATGAAAACGAGATGATTTTCTTTTGGGATACGAGTATCTCCTTTCCGATGCACTATTCCTTCTTTACTGCATCCCTCGCTCCCTCACATTGACGAATTAACACAGAAATTGCGTCGCTATGAAATACTATGGGTTCTATGACATCTCCATCTAAATCGAGTAACGTTTCAACGGAAACGACAGGATTTTCTTTTGGGATTCGAATATCTAATGTCCGATCCAGTATTCCTTCTTTACTGCATCCCTCGCTCCCTCACAATGTCGAATTAACACAGAAATTGCGTCGCCATGATATACTATAGGTTCTATGACCTCTCCTTCTAAATGGAGTAACGTTTCTATGGAAACGAGAGGATTTTCTTTTGGGTTACGAGTATCTCCTTTCCGAACACTAGTCCTTCTTTACTGCATCCCACGCTCCCATACATTGACGAATTAAGACAGTAATTGCGTCGCTATGAAATACTATGGGTTGTATGACTTCTCCTTCTAAATCGAGTAACGTTTCTATGGAAACGACAAGATTTTCCTTTGGGCTACGAGTTCCTCCTTTCCGATGGACTTTTCCTTCTTTACTGCATCCCTCGCACCCTCACATTGACGAATTAACACAGAAATAGCGTCACTATGAAATACTATGTGTTCCATGACATCTCCTTCTAAATCGAGTAACGTTTCAATGGAAACGACAGGATTTTCTTTTGGGATACGACTATCTCCTTTCCGATGCACTATTAGGTCTTTACTGCATCCCTCGCTCCCTCACATTGACGAATTAACACTGAAAATGATCGCTATGTAACACTATAGGTTCTATGACTTCTCCTTCTAAATCGAGTAACGCTTCTATAGAAAGGACAGGATTTTTTTTTGGGATACGAGTATCTCCTGTCCAATGCACTATTCCTTCTCTACTGCATCACTCGCTCCCTCACATTGACGAATTAACACAGAAAGTGCGTCGCTATCAAATACTGTCAGATCTATGACTCCCCCTTTTTAAATTGCGTAACGTTTCTATGGAAACGACAGGATTTTCTTTTGGGATACGACCATCTCCTTTCCGATGCATTATTCCCTTTTTACTGCATCCCTCGCTTCCTCACAATGACGAATTAACACAGAAAATGCGTTGCTATGAAATACTATGGGTTCTATGTCATTTCTTTCCAACTCGAGTAACGTTTTTATGTATACGACAGAAATTTCTTTTGGGAAACGTCTATCACCTTTCCGAAGCATCATTCCTTCTTTACTGCAACCCTCGCTCCCACACATTGACGAATTAACACAGAAATTCCGTCGCTGTGAAATACTATGTGTTCTGTGACTTCTCCTTCTAAATCGAGTAACGTTGCTGTAAAAAAGACAGGATTTTCTTTTGAGATACGAGTATCTCCTTTCCGATGCACTAGTCCTTCTCTACTGCATCCCTAGCTCCCTCACATTGACGAATTACCACAGAAATTGCGTCGCCATGAAAAACTATGTGTTCTATAAAATCCCCTTCTAAATCGAGTAACGTTTCATTGGAAACGACAGGATTTTCTTTTGGGATACGACTATCTCCTTTCCGATGCACTATTAGGTCTTTACTGCATCCCTCGCTCCCTCACATTGGCAAATTAACACAGCAATTGCGTCGCTATGAAATACTATGGGTTCTATCACATCTCCTTCTAAACCGAGTAGCGTTTCTATGGAAACGACAGGATTTACTTTTGAGTTACGACTATCTCCTTTCCGATGCACTATTCCTTCATTACTGCATCCCTCGATCCCTCACACTGACGAATTAACGCAGAAATAACGTCACTATGAAATACTATGTGTTCCATGACATCTCCTTCTAAATCGAGTAACGTTTCAATGAAAACGACAGGATTTTCTTTTGGGAAACGTCTATCTCCTTTTTTGATGCATCATTCCTTCTTTACTGCAACCCTCGCTCCCATACATTGACGAATTAACACAGAAATTCCGTCGCTATAAAAAATTCTATGGGTTCTATGACTTCTCCTTCTAAATCGAGTAACGTTGCTATAAAAAAGACAGGATTTTCTTTTGGGATACGACTATCTCCTTTCCGATGCACTATTAGGTCTTTACTGCATCCCTCGCTCCCTCACATTGACGAATTAACACTGAAATTGATCGCTATGAAACACTATGGGTTGTATGACTTCTCCTTCTAAATCGAGAAACTTTTCTATAGAAAGGACAGGATTTTCTTTTGGGATACGAGTATCATATTTCCAATGCACTTTTCCTTCTCTACTGCATACCTCGCCCCCTCACATTGACGAATTAACAAAGAGATTGCGCCGCTATGAAATACTATGGGTCGTATTACTTCTCCGTCCAAATCGTGTAATGTGTCTATATAAAGGACAGGATTTTCTTTTGCGATACGACTATCTTCTTTCCCGATGCACTATTCCATCTTACTACATCCCTAGCTCCCTCACATTGACGAATTAACACATAAAATTGCGTCGCTAAGAAATACTATGGGTTCTAAGACTTCTCTTTCTAAATCGAGTAACGTGTCTTTATAAAGGACAGGATTTCCTTTTGGGATACGACTATATCCTTTCCGATGCACTATTAGGTCTTTACTGCATCCCTCGCTCCCTCACATTGACGAATTACACAGAAATTGCGTCGCTATGAAATACTATGGATTCTGTCACATCTCCTTCTAAATCGAGAAACGTTTCTATGGAAACGAAAGGATTTTCTTTTGAGATACGAGTATCTCCTTTCCGATGCACTATTCCTTCTTTACTGCATCTCTCGCTCCCTCACATTGACGAATTAACACAGAAATAGCGTCGCTATGAAATACTATGGGTTCTACCACATCTCCTTCTAAATCGAGTAACGTTTCTATGGAAACGAAATGATTTTCTTTTGAGATACGAGTATCTCCTTTCCGATGCACTATTTCTTCTTTACTGCATCCCTCGCTGCCTCACACTGACGAATTAACACAGAAATTGCGTCGCTATGAAATACAATGGGTTCTATGACATCTGCTTCTAAATAAAGTAACGTTTCTATGGAAACTATAGGATTATCTTTTGGGAAACGAGTATCTTCTTTCCGAGGCAATATTCCTCCCTTACTGAATCCCTCGCTTCACCACATTGACTAATTAACACAGATATGGCGTCGCTATGAAATACTACTGGATCTATGACTTCTCCTTCTTAATCGAGTAACGTTTCTATGGAAACGACAGGATTTTCATTTGGGATACGGGCAACTCCATTCCGATGCACTATTCCTTCTTTACTACATCCCTCGCTCCCTCACATTGACGAATTAAGACAGAAATTGCGTCGCTACGAGACACTATGTGTTCAATGGCTTCCCCTTCTAATTCGAGAAACGTTTCAATGGAAACGACAGGATATCCTTGTGGCATACGACTATCTCCTTTCCGATGCACTATTCCTTCTTTACAGCATCTCTCGCTCCCTCACATTGACGAATTAACACAGAAATAGCGTCGCTATGAAATACTATGGGTTCTACCACATCTCCTTCTAAATCGAGTAACGTTTCTATGGAAACGAAAGGATTTTCTTTTGAGATACGAGTATCTCCTTTCCAATGCACTATTCCTTCTTTACTGCATCCCTCGCTCCCTCACATTGACGAATTAACACAAAAATTGCGTCCCTATGAAATACTGTGGATTCTATCACATCTCCTTCTAAATCGAGTAACGTTTCTATGGAAACGAAAGAATCTTCTTTTGAGATACGAGTATCTCCTTTCCGATGCACTATTCCTTCTTTACTGCATCCTTCGCTCCCTCACATTGACGAATTAACACAGAAATTGCGTCGCTATGAAATACTATGGGTTCTATCACATCTCCTTCTAAATCAAGTAACGTTTCTATGGAAAAGACAGGATATTCTTTTGGGATTCGACTATATCCTTTCCGTTGCAATATTAGGTCTTTATTGCATCCCTCGCTCCCTCACATTGACAAATTAACACTGAAAATGGTCGCTGTGAAAAACTATGGGTTCTATGACTTCTCCTTCTAAATCGAGTAACGTTTCCATAGAAAGGACAGGATTTTCTTTTGGGATACGAGTATCTCCTTTCCCGATGCACTATACCTTCTCTACTGCATTCCTCGCTCCCTTACATTGACGAATTAACAAAGAGATTGCGTCGCTATGAAATACTATAGGTTTTATTACTTCTCCTTCTACATCGTGTAACGTTTCAATGGAAACGACCGGATTTTCTTTTGGGATACTAGTATCTCTATTCCTGATGCACTATTACTTCTTCCTACATTCCTCACTACCTCACATTGACGAATTAACTCAGAAATTCGTCGCTATGATATACTATGGATTCTATCACATCTCCTTCTAAATCGAGTAACGTTTCTATGGAAACGAAAGGATTTTCTCTTGAGATACGAGTATCTCCTTTCCAATGCACTATTCCTTCTTTGCTGCAACCCTCGCTCCCCCACATTGACGAATTAACACAGAAATTGCGTCGCTATGAAATACTATGGGTTCTATCACATCTCCTTCTAAATCAAGTAACGTTTCTATGGAAACGAAAGGATTTTCTTTTGAGATACGAGTATTTCCTTCCCAATGCGCTAATCCTTCTTTACTGCATAGCTCGCTCCCTCACATTGACGAATTAACACAGAAATTGCGTCGCTATGAAGTACTATGGGTTCTATGACTTTGCCTTCTAAATCGAATAACGTTTCTATGGACACTACAGAATTCTCTTTTGGGAAACGAGTATCTTCTTTCCGATGCACAATTCCTTCTGTACTGCATCCCTCGCTCCCTCTCATTGGCGAATTAACACAGCAATTGCGTCGCTATGAAATACTATGGGTTCTATGACTTCTCCTTCTAAATCGAGGAACGTATCTATGGAAACGACAGGATTTTCTTTTGGGATACGAGTATCTCCTTTCCGATGCACTATTCCTTCTTTACTGCATCCCTCGCTCAGTCACATTGACGAATTAACACAGATATTGCGTAGCTATGAAATACTATATGTTCTATGACATCTCCTTCTAAATCGGGTAACGTTTCTATGGAAACGACAGAATTTTCTTTTGGGATACGACTATCTCCTTTCCGATGCACTATTGGGTCTTTACTGCATCCCTCGCTCCCTCACATTGACGAATTAACACTGAAATTGATCGCTATGAACACAATGGGTTCTATGACTTCTCCTTCTAAATCGAGTAACGTTCCTATAGAAAGGACAGGATTTTCTTTTGGGATACGAGTATCTTTTTTCCAATGCACTATTCCTTGTGTACTGCATCCCTCGCTCCCTCTCATTGGCGAATTAACACAGCAATTGCGTAGCTATGAAATACTATGGGTTTTGCCACACCTCCTTCTAAATCGAGTAACGTTCCTGTGGAACCGACAGGATTTTTCTTTTGTGTTCGAGTATCTCCTTTTCGAAGCACTATCCCTTCTTTACTGCATCACTCGCTTCATCACTTTGACGAATTAACACAGAAAGTGCGTCGCTATGAAATACTATGGGTTCCATGACTTCTCCTTCTAATTCGAGTAATGTTTATTTGGAAACGACTGGATTTCCTTTTGGGGAACGAGTATTTCCTTTCTGATGCACTATTCCTCCTTTACTGCATTACCCGCTCCCGCAAATTGACGAATTAACACAGACAATGCGTCGCTATGAAATGCTATGGGTTCTATGACTTCTCCATCTAAATCGTGTAACGTTTCTATGGAATTGATAGGATTTTCTTTTGGGATACGAGTATCTCCTTTGCGATGCACTACTCCTTCTTTACTGCAACCCTCGCTCTCTCACATTGACGATTTAACACAGAAATTGCATCGCTATGAAATAGTATGTGTTCTTTGACTTCTCCTTCTAAATCGAGTAACGATTCTATGGAAACGACAGGTTTTTCTTTAGGGATACGAGTATCTTCTTTCCGATACACTATTCCTTCTTTACTGCATTCCTCGCTACGTCACATTGACGAATTAACACTGAAATTGCGTTGCTATGAAATACTATGTATTCTATGACATCCCCTTCTAAATCGAGTAACGTATCTATTTAAACAGCAGGGTTTCTTTTGGGATACGAGTATCTCCTTTCCGATGCACTAGTCCTTCTTAACTGCATCCCTCGCTCCCTCACACTGACGAATTAACACCGAAACTGAGTCGCTATGAAATACTATGGGTTCTATGACTTCTCCTTGTAAATCGAGTAACGTGTCAATGGAAACGACAAGATTTTCTTTTGGGATACGAGTATCTTCTTTCCGATGCACTATTCCTTCTTTACTGCATTCCTCGCTGCTTCAAATTGACGAATTAAGACAGAAATAGCGTCGCTATGATATACTGTGGGTTCTATGACTTCTCCTTCTTAATCGAGTAACGTGTCAATGGAAACGACCGGATTTTCATTTGGTATACGCGTATCTCCTTTCCGATGCACTATTCCTTTTTTACTGCATCCCTCGCTTCCTCACATTGACGAATAAACACAGAAATTGCGTCGCTATGAAAAACAAAGGCTTCTATGACTTCTCCTTCTAAATCGAGTAACGTTTCTATGGAAACGACAGGATTTTCTTTTGGGATATGAGTATCTCCTTTCCGATGCACTATTCCTTCTTTACTGCATCGCTCGCTCCGTAACATTGACGAATTAACACAGAAATTGCGTTGCTATGAAATTCTATGGGTTCTATGACATCTCCTTCTAAATCGAGTAACGTTTATATGGAAACCACAGGATTTCCTTTTGGGGTACGAGTATCTCCTCTCCGATGCACTATTCCTTCTTTACTGCATCCCTGGCTCCCTCACACTGACGAATTAACACAGAAATTGCGGCGCTATGAAATACTATGAGTTCAATGACATCTCCTTGTAAATCGGGTAACGTTTCTATGGAAACGACAGGATTTTCTTTTGGGACACGAGTCTCTCCTTTCCGATGCACTATTCGTTCTTTACTGCAACCCTCGCTCCCTCACATTGACGAATTAATACAGAAATTGCGTCGTTATGATATACTATGATTACTATGACTTATCCTTCTAAATCGAGTAAAGTTTCTATGGAAACGACAGGATTTTCTTATGCGATACGAGTATCTCCCATCCCGATGCATTATCCCTTCTTTACTACATCCCTCGCTCCCTCACATTGACTAATTAACACAGAAATTGGGTCGCTATGATATACTATGGGTTCTATGACTTCTCCTTCTAAATCGATTAACTTTTCTATGGAACGTTCAGGATTGTCTTTTGGGATACGACAATCTCATTTCCTATGCATTAATCCTTCTTTATCGCATCCCCCGCTCCTTCACTTTGACGAATTAACACGGAAATTGCGTCGCTATGAAAAACAAAGGCTTCTATGACTTCTCCTTCTTCATCGAGTAACGTTTCTATGGAAACGACAGAATATTCTTTTGGGATACGAATATCTCCTTTCCGATGCACTCTTCCTTCATTACTGCATCCCTCGCTACCTAAGATTGACGTATTAACACGGAAATAGCGTCCCTATGAAATACTATGGGTTCTATGATATCTCCTTCTAAATCGAGTAACGTTCCTATGGAAACGACAGGATTTTCTTATGGGATACGAGTGTCTCCTTTATGATGCACGATTCCTCCTTTACTGCATCCCTCGATCCCTCACGTTGACGAATTAACACAGAAATTGCGTCGCTATGAAATACCATGTGTTCTATGACATATCCTTCTAAATCGAGTAACGTTTCAATGGAAACGACAGGATTTTTTTTTGGGACACGGTTATCTCCTTTCCGATGCAATATTCCTCCTTTACTGCATCTCTCGCTCCGTCACATTGACGAATTAACACAGAATTGCGTCGCTATGAAATACTATGGGTTCTATGACATCTCCTACTTAATCGAGTAACGTTTCTATGGAAACGACAGGATGTACTTTTGAGATACGAGTATCTCCTTTCCGATGCACTAATCCTTCTTCACTGCATCCCTCGCTCCCTCACATTGTCGAATTAACACAGAAATTGATCGCTATGAAATACTATGGGTTCTATTACTTCTCCTTCTAAATCGAGTAACGTGTCAATGGAAACGACAGGATTTTCATTTGGTATACGAGTATCTCCTTTCAGATGCAGTATTCCTTCTTTATTGCATCCCCCGCTACCTCACATTGACGAATTAACACAGAAATTGCGTCGCTATAAAATACTATGGTTTCTTTGGCTTCTCCTTCTAAATCGTGTAACGTTTCTATGGAAACGATATGATTTTCTTTTGAGAAACGAGTATCTTCTTTCCGATGCACTATTCCTTCTTTACTGCATTCCTGCCTCCTTCACATTGACGAATTAACACAGAAAGTGCGTCGCTATGATATACTGTCAGATCTATGACTCCCCCTTTTTTAATTGAGTAACGTTTATACGGAAACGACAGGATTTTCTTTTGGGATACGACCATATCCTTTCCGATGCATTTTTCTTTTTTTAATGCAACCCTCGCTCCCTCACAATGACGAATTAACAAAGAAATTGCGTTGCTCTGAAATTCTATGGGTTCTAAGACATTTCTTTCCAACTCGTGTAAAGTTGATATGTAAACGACAGGAATTTCTTTTGGGAAACGTCTATCTCCTTTCCGATGCATCATTCCTTCTTTACTGCAACCTCGGTCCCACACATTGACGAATTTACACAGAAATTCCGTCGCTATGAAATACTATGGGTTTCTATGACATCTCCTTCTAAATCGAGTAACGTTTCAATGGAAACAACAGGGTTTTCTTTTGGGATTCGACTATCTCCTTTCCGATGCACTATTCCTTCTTTACTGCATCCCTCGCTCCCTCACATTGTCGAATTAACACAGAAATTGCGTCGCTATGATTTACAATGGGTTCTATGACCTCTCCTTCTAAATCGAGTAACGTTTCTATGGAAACGGGAGGAATTTCTTTTGGGATACGAGTATCTCTTTTCCGATGCACTAGTCCTTCTTTACTGCATCCCTCGCTCCCTTACATTGACGAATCAACACAGTAATTGCGTCGCTATGAAATACTATGGGTTGTATGACTTCTCCTTCTAATTCGAGTAACGTTTCTATGGAAACGACAGGATTCTCCTTTCGGTTACGAGTATATCCTTTCCGACGAACTATTCCTTCTTTACTGCATCCCTCGTTCCATCACTTTGACGAATTATCACAGATAGTGCGTCGCAATGAAATACTATCGGTTCTATGACTTCCCATATTAAAATCGAGTAAGGTTTCTATGAAGGCGACAGGCTTTTCTTTTGGGATACGAGTATCTCCTTTCCGATGCACTATTCCTTCTCTACTGCATCACACGCTCACTCACACTGACAAATTAACAGAGAAATTGCGTCGCTATGAAATACTATGGGTTCCATGACTTTTACTTCTAAATCGAGTAACGTTTGTATTAAAACGACAGGATTCTTCTTTGGGATACGAGTATCTCCTTTCCGATGCACTATTTCATCTTTACTGCATCCCTCGCTCCCTCACATTGACGAATTAACACAGAAATTGTATCGCTATGGAGTACTATCTGTTCTATGACTTCTCCTTCTCAATCGAGTAACGTTTCTATGGAAAGGACAGGATTTTCTTTTGGGATACGAATATCACCTTTCCGATGCACTATTCCTTCTTTACTGCATCCCTCGCTACCTAACATTGACGTATTAACACAGAAATTGCGTCCCTATGAACAACTATGGGTTCTATGACTTCTCCTTCTAAATCGAGTAACGTGAATATGGAAACGACAGTATTTTCTTTTGGGATACGACTCTCTCCTTTCCGATGCACTATGCCTCCATTACCGTATCCCTCGCTCTCTCACATTGACGAATTAACACAGAAATCGCGTAGCTACGATATACTATTGGTTCAATGACTTCTACTTCTAAATCGAGTAACGTTTCTATGGAAATGACTGGCTTTTCTTTGGGGATACGAGTATCTCCTTTCCCGATGCACTATTCCCTTTTGACTGCATCCCTGTCTGCCTCTTATTGACGAATTAACACAGAAATTGCGTCGCAATGATATTCTATGGGTTCTATGACTTTTCAGTCTAAATCGAGTAACGTGTCTATGGAAAGGACAGGATTTTCCTTTTGGGATACGCCTGTCTAGTTTCCGATGCACTATTCCGTCTTTACTGCATCCCTCGCTCCCTCAAATTGTCGAATTAACACAGAAATTGTATCGCTATGGAGTACTATCAGCTCTATGACATCTCCTTCTTAATCGAGTAACGTTGCTATGGAATCGACAGGATTTTCTTTTAGGATACGAATATCTCCTTTCCGATGCACTATTCCTTCTTTACTGCATCCCTCGCAACCTAACATTGACGTATGATCACAGAAGTTGCGTCCCTGTGAAATACTATGGGTTCTATGACATCTCCTTCTAAATCGAGTAACGTTTCTATGTAAACGTCAGGATTTTCTTTTGGGATACGAGTATCTCCTTTCCGATGCACGATTCCTTCTTTACTGCATCCCTCGCTACCTAACATTGATGAATTAACACAGAAATTGCGTCGCTATGAAATACTATGGGATCTATGACTACTCCTTCTAAAACGAGTAACGTTTCTATGGAAAGGACAGGATTTTCTTTTGGGTTACGAGTATCTCCTTTCCGATGCACTATTCCTTCTCTACTGCATCTCACGCTCACTCACATTGACAAATTAACAGAGAATTTGCGTCGCTATGATATACTATGGGTTCCATGACTTTTACTTCTAAATCGAGTAACGTTTGTATAAAAACGACAGGATTTTCCTTTGGGATACGTGTATCTCCTTTCCCGATGTACTATTCCTTGTTTACTGCATCCCTCGATCCGCCACATTGACGAATTAACACAGAAATTGCGTTGCTATGAAATACAATGGGTTCTATGACATCTCCTTCTCAAACGAGTAGCGTTTATATGGAATCGACAGGATTTTCTTTTGGGATACGAGTATCTCCTTTCCGATGCACCATTCCTTCTTAATTGCATCCCTGGCTCCCTCACTCTGACGAATTAACACAGAAATTGCGGCGCTATGAAATACAATGAGTTCTATGACATTTCCTTCTAAATCGAGTAACGTTTCTAAGGAAACTACAGGATTTTCTATTGGGACACGACTATCTCCCTTCCGAAGCATTATTCCTTCTTTACTGCATCCGTCGCTCCCTCACATTGACAATTAACACAGAAATTGCGTCGCTATGGAATACTATGGGTTGTATGACTTCTCCTTCTAAATCGAGTAACGTTTCTTTGGAAACAAAAGGACTTTCTTTTGGATACGAATATCTCCTTCCCGATGCACTATTCCTTTTTTACTGCATCACCCGCTCCCTCACATTGACGACTTAACACAGAAGTTGCGTCGCTATGAAATTCCATGGGTTCTATGACTTCTTTTTCTCAATCGAGTAACGTTTCTATGGAAAGGAAAGGACTTTCTTTTGGGATACGAGTATCTCCTTTCCAATGCACTATTCCTTCACTGCTGCATCCCTCGCTGCGTCACATTGTCGAATTGGCACAGAAATTGCGTCGCTATGGAATACTATCGGTTCTATGACATCTCCAACTTAATCCAGGTACGTTTCTATGGAAACGACAGGATTTTCTTTTGGGATAAAAGTATCTCCTTTCCGATGCACTATTCCTTCTTTACTGCATCCCTGGCTCCCCCACGCTGACGAATTAACACAGAAATTGCGGCGCTATGAAATACTATGTGTTCAATGACATCTGCTTCTAAATCGAGTAACGTTTCCATGAAGGCGACAGGATATTCTTTTGGGATACGACTATCTCCTTACCGTTGCACTATTCCTTCTTTACTGAATCCCTCGATCCCTCACTTTGACAAATTAACACAGTAATTGCGTCGCTATTAAATATTATGGGATCTGTGACTTCTCCTTCTAAATCGAGTAACGTCTCTATGGAAACGACAGGATTTTCTTTTGGTATACGAGTATCTCCATTCCGATGCTCTATTCCTTCTTTACTGCATCCCTCGCTCCCTCACATTGACGAATTAACACAGAAATCGCGTAGCTACGATATACTATTGGTTCAATGACTTCTACTTCTAAATCGAGTAACGTTTCTATGGAAATGACTGGCTTTTCTTTGGGGATACGAGTATCTCCTTTCCCGTTGCACTATTCCCTTTTGACTGCATCCCTGTCTCCCTCTTATTGACGAATTAACACAGAAATTGCGTCGCTATGATATTCTATGGGTTCTATGACTTTTCAGTCTAATTCGAGTAACGTGTCTATGGAAAGGACAGGATTTTCCTTTTGGGATACGCCTGTCTAGTTTCCGATGCACTATTCCGTCTTTACTGCATCCCTCGCTCCCTCACATTGTCGGATTAACACAGAAATTGTATCGCTATGGAGTACTATCAGTTCTATGACATCTCCTTCTTAATCGAGTAACGTTGCTATGGAATCGACAGGATTTTCTTTTAGGATACGAATATCTCCTTTCCAATGCACTATTTCTTCTTTACTGCATCCCTCGCTACCTAACATTGACGAATTAACACAGAAATATCGTCGGTATGAATACTGTGTGTTCTAAGTCTTCTACTTCTAAATCAGGTAACGTTTGTATGGAAACAACAGGATTTTCTTTTGGGATCCGAGTATCTCCATTCCTGATGCACTATTCATTCTTTACTGCATCCCTCGCTCCCTCTTATTGACGAATTAACACAGAAATTGCGTGGTTATGAAATACTATGGGTTCTATGACTTCTCTTTCTAAATCGAGTAACATTTCTATGGGAACTACAGGACTTTTTTTTGGGATACGACTATCTCCTTACCGTTGCACTATTCCTTCTTTGCTACATCCCTCGCTCCCTCACTCTGACAAATTAACACAGTAATTGCGTCGCTATGAAATACTATGGGTTCTATGACTACTTCTTCAAAATCGAATAACGTTTCTATGTAGACGACAGCATTTTCTTTTGGGATACGACTATCTCCTTTCCGATGCGCTATTCCGCCTTTACTGCATCCCTCGCTCCCTCACATTGACGAATGAACACAGAAATTGTTCGCTATGAAATACTATGCGTTCTATGACTTCCCCTTCTAAATCGCGTAACGTTTCTATGGAAAGGAAAATATTTTATTTTGGGATACGAGTAACACCTTTCCGATGCACTATTCCTTCCTTACTCCATCCCTCGCTACCTAACAATGACGTATTAACACAGAAATTGCGCCCCTATGAAATACTTTGTGTTCTATGACATCTCCTTCTAAATCGAGTAACGTGTCTATGGAAAGGACAGTATTTTCTTTTGGGATACGAGTATCTCCTATACGATGCACTATTCCTTCTTTACTGCATCCCTTGCTCCATCACATGGACGAATGAACACAGATATTGCGTCACTATGAAATACTATGTTTACCAAGACTTCTTCCTCTAAGTCGAGTTACGTTTCTATGGAAACGACAGGTTTTTCTTTTGGGATACGACGATCTCCTTTCCGATGCACTTTTGCTTCTTTACTGCATCCCTCGCTCCCTCACATCGACGAATTAACACAGATATTGCGTCGCTATAATATACTTTGTGTTTTATGACTTCTCCTTCTAAATCGAGGAACGTTTCTATGGAAACGACAGGACTTTCTTTTGGAATACGAGTATCTCCTTTCCGATGCACTATTCCTTCTTTATTGCACCCCTCGCTCTGTCACATTGACGAATTAACACAGAGATTGCGTCGCTATAAAATACTATGGGTTCTATGACTCCTCCACCAAAATTGAGTAAAGTTTCTATGGAAACGACAGGATTTTCTTTAGGGACAAGAGTACTCCTTTCTGATGCACTATTCCTTTTTTACTGCATCACTCGCTCCCTCACATTGACGAATTAACACAGAAGTTGCGTCGCTATGTAATTCTATGTGTTCTATGACATCTCCTTCTAAATCGAGGAACGTTTCATTGGAAACGACAGGTTTATCTTGTGCGATACGAGTATCTCCTTTCCGATGCACTAGTCCCTCTTTACTGCATCCCTCGCTCCCTCCTATTGACGAATTAACACTGAAATTGCGTCGCTATGATATACTATGTGTTCTATGACTTCTCCTTCTAAATCGAGTAACGTGTCTATGGAAAGGACAGGGTTTTCTTTTGGGATACGCCTATCTCCTTTCCGATGCACTATTCCATCTTTACTGCATCCCTGGCTCATTCACAAAGACGAATTAACACAGAAATAGCGTCGCTATGAAATACTATGAGGTCTATGACTTCACCTTCTAAATCGAGTAACCTCTCTGTGGAAACTACAGGATTTTATTTTGGGATTTGACTATCTCCTTTCCGATGCATTATCCCTTCTTTACTGCATCCCTCGCTCCTTCACATTGACGAATTAACACAGAAATTGCGTCGCTATGAAATACTATGGGTTCTATGACATCTCCTTCCAAATCGAGTGACGTTTCTATGGAAACGACAGCATTTTCTTTTATGGATACGACTATCTCCTAGCCGATGCGCTATACCGTCTTTACAGCTTCCCTCGCTCCCTCACATTGACGAATTAACACAGAAATTGATCGCTATAAAATACTATGGGTTCTATGACATCTCCTTCTCAATCGAGGAACGTTTCATTGGAAACGACAGGTTTTTCTTGTGCGATACGAGTATCTCCTTTCCGAAGCACTAGTCCCTCTTTACTGCATCCCTCGCTCCCTCCTATTGACGAATTAACACTGAAATTGCGTCGCTATGATATACTATGTGTTCTATGACTTCTCCTTCTAAATCGAGTAACGTGTCTATGGAAAGGACAGGGTTTTCTTTTGGGATACGCCTATCTCCTTTCCGATGCACTATTCCATCTTTACTGCATCCCTGGCTCATTCACAAAGACGAATTAACACAGAAATAGCGTCGCTATGAAATACTATGAGTTCTATGACTTCACCTTCTAAATCGAGTAACCTCTCTGTGGAAACTACAAGATTTTATTTTGGGATTTGACTATCTCCTTTCCGATGCATTATCGCTTCTTTACTGCATCCCTCGCTCCATCACATTGACGAATTAACACAGAAATTGCGTCGCTATGAAATACTATGGGTTCTATGACATCTCCTTCCAAATCGAGTGACGTTTCTATGGAAACGACAGCATTTTCTTTTATGGATACGACTATCTCCTAGCCGATGCGCTATACCGTCTTTACAGCTTCCCTCGCTCCCTCACATTGACGAATTAACACAGAAATTGATCGCTATAAAATACTATGGGTTCTATGACTTCTTCTTCTAAATCGAGTAACGTTTCTGTGGAACCGAAAGTATTTTCTTTTGGGATACGACTATCTCCTTTCCGATGCAGTATTCCTACTTTACTGCATTCCTCCCTCCATGTTATTGACGAATTAACACAGAAATTGATCGCAATGATATACTATGTTTTCTATGACTTCTCCTTCTAAATCGAGTATCGTTTCTATGGAAAGGGCAGGATTTTCTTTTGGAATACGAGTAACTCCTTTTAAATGCACTTTTCCTTCTTTACTGCATTCCTCGCTCCCTCACATTGACGAATTAATACAGAAATTGCGTCGTTATGATATACTATGATTTCTATGATTTCTCCTTCTAAATCGAGTAACGTTCATATGGAAACGACAGGATTTTCTTTTGCAATTCGAGTATCTCCTTTCCCGATGCACTATCCCTTCTTCACTACATCCCTCGCTTCCTCACATTGACGAATTAACACAGAAATTGCGTCGCTATGATATCCTATGGGTTCTATGACTTCTCCTTCTCAATCGAGTAATGTGTCAATGGAAAGGACAGGACTTTTTTTTGGGATACGACAATCTCCTTTCCGATGCATTATTCCTTCTTTACTACATCCCTCGCTCCTTCACATTGACGAATTAACACGGAAATTGTGTCGCTATGAAATACTATGAGTTCTATGACATCTCCTTCTAAATCGAGTAACGTTTCTATGGAAACGACAGGATTTCCTTTTGGGATACCACTATCTCCTTTCCGATGCACTATTCCGTCTTTACTGCATCCCTCGGTCCCTCACGTAGACGAATTAACTCAGAAATTGATCGCTGTGAAATACTATGTGTTCTATGACTTCTCCTTCGAAATCGCGTAACGTTCCAATGGAAACGACAGAATCTTCTTTTGGGATACGAGTATCTCTTTTCCGATGCACTATTCCTTCTTTATTGCATCCCTCGCTCCCTCACATTGACGAATTAATACAGAAATTGCGTCGCTATGAAATACTATGAGTTCTATGATTTCTCCTTCTAAATCGATTATCGTTTCAATGGAAGCGACAGGATTTTCTTTTCGAATACGACTATCTCCTTTCCGATGCATTATTACTTCTTTACTGCATCCCTCGCTCCCTCACATTGACGAAATAACACAGAAATTGCGTCGCTATGGAATACTATGGGTTCTATGACTTCTCCTTCTAAAACGAGTAACGTTTCGATGGAATCGACAGGATTTTCTTTTCGGATACGAATATCTCCTTTCCGATGCACTATTCCTTCAATACTGCGTCCCTCGCTCCCTAACATTGACGAATTAACACAGATATTGCGTCCCTATGAAATACCATGTGTTCTATGACATCTCCTTCTAAATAGAGTAACGTTTCTATGGAAACGACAGGATTTTCTTTTGGGATACGAGTATCTCCTTTCCGATGCACTATTCCGTCTTTACTGCATCCCTCGCTCCCTCACATTGACGAATTAACTCAGAAATTGATCGCTATGAAATACTATGGGTTCTATGACTTCTCCTTCTAAACCGAGTACTTTTTCAACGGAAACGACAGGATTTTCTTTTGGGATACAAGTAAATCCCATCCGGTGCACTATTCCATCTTTACTGCATTCCTCGCTCCCTCACATTGACGAATTAATACAGAAATTGCGTCGCTATGAAATACTATGAGTTCTATGATTTCTCCTTCTAATTCGAGTAACGTTTCAATGGAAACGACAGGATTTTCTTTTGGGATACGACCATTTCCTTTCCGATGCACTATTCCTTCTTTACTGCATCCCTCGCTCTGTCACATTGACGAATTAACACAGAGATTGCGTCGCTATAAAATACTATGGGTTCTATGACTACTCCTTCTAAATTGAGTAAAGTTTCTATGGAAAAGACAGGATTTTCTTTTGGGACAAAAGTACTCCTTTCTGATGCACTATTCCCTTTTTACTGCATCACTCGCTCCCTCACATTGACGCATTAACACAGCATTTGCGTCGCTATGTAATTCAATGGATTCAATGACTTCTCCTTCTAAATCGAGTATCGTTTCTATGGAAAAGACAGCATTTTCTTTTAGGATACGACTATCTACTTTCCAATGAGCTATTCCGTGTTTACATCCTCCCTCGCTCCCTCACATTGACGAATTAACACAGACATTGATCGCTATTAAATACTATGGGGTTCTATGACTTTTCCTTCTAAATCGAGTAACGTTTCTATGGAAACGACAGGATTTTCTTTTGGGATACGACTATCTTCTTTCCGATGCAATATTCCTACTTTACTGCATCCCTCCCTCCCTCTTATTGACGAATTAACACAGATATTGATCGCTATGAAATACTATAGGTTCTATGACTTCTCCTTCTAAATCGAGTAGCGTTTCTATGGAAAGGACATGATATTGTTTTGGGAGACGAGTATCTCCTTTCCGATGCACTATTCCCTCTTTACTGCATACCTCGCTCCCTCACATTGACGAATTAACACAGAAATTGCGTCGCTATGAAATACTATGTGTCCTATGACTTTTCCTTCTAAATCGAGTAACGTTTCTATGGAAACGACAGGATTTTCTTTTGGGATACGAGTATCTCCTTTCCCGATGCACTATTCCTTCTTTACGGCATCCATCGCTCCCTCTTGTTGACGAATTAACACAGAAATTGGGTCGCTATGAAAAACTATGGGTGTTATGACTTCTCCTTCTAAATCGAGTAACGTGTCTATGGAAACTAAAGGATTTTCTTTTAAGATACGACTATCTCCCTTCCGATGCAATATCCCTTCTTTACTGCATCCCTCGCTAATTCACATTGATGAATTAACACAGAAATTGCGTCGCTATGAAATACTATGGGTTCTGTGACATCTCCTTCTAAATCGATTAACGTTTCTATGGAAATGACTGGCTTTTCTTTGGGGATACGAGTATCTCCTTTCCCGATGCACTATTCCCTTTTGACTGCATCCCTGTCTGCCTCTTATTGACGAATTAACACAGAAATTGCGTCGCAATGATATTCTATGGGTTCTATGACTTTTCAGTCTAAATCGAGTAACGTGTCTATGGAAAGGACAGGATTTTCCTTTTGGGATACGCCTGTCTAGTTTCCGATGCACTATTCCGTCTTTACTGCATCCCTCGCTCCCTCAAATTGTCGAATTAACACAGAAATTGTATCGCTATGGAGTACTATCAGCTCTATGACATCTCCTTCTTAATCGAGTAACGTTGCTATGGAATCGACAGGATTTTCTTTTAGGATACGAATATCTCCTTTCCGATGCACTATTCCTTCTTTACTGCATCCCTCGCAACCTAACATTGACGTATGATCACAGAAGTTGCGTCCCTGTGAAATACTATGGGTTCTATGACATCTCCTTCTAAATCGAGTAACGTTTCTATGTAAACGTCAGGATTTTCTTTTGGGATACGAGTATCTCCTTTCCGATGCACGATTCCTTCTTTACTGCATCCCTCGCTACCTAACATTGATGAATTAACACAGAAATTGCGTCGCTATGAAATACTATGGGATCTATGACTACTCCTTCTAAAACGAGTAACGTTTCTATGGAAAGGACAGGATTTTCTTTTGGGTTACGAGTATCTCCTTTCCGATGCACTATTCCTTCTCTACTGCATCTCACGCTCACTCACATTGACAAATTAACAGAGAATTTGCGTCGCTATGATATACTATGGGTTCCATGACTTTTACTTCTAAATCGAGTAACGTTTGTATAAAAACGACAGGATTTTCCTTTGGGATACGTGTATCTCCTTTCCCGATGTACTATTCCTTGTTTACTGCATCCCTCGATCCGCCACATTGACGAATTAACACAGAAATTGCGTTGCTATGAAATACAATGGGTTCTATGACATCTCCTTCTTAAACGAGTAGCGTTTATATGGAATCGACAGGATTTTCTTTTGGGATACGAGTATCTCCTTTCCGATGCACCATTCCTTCTTAATTGCATCCCTGGCTCCCTCACTCTGACGAATTAACACAGAAATTGCGGCGCTATGAAATACAATGAGTTCTATGACATTTCCTTCTAAATCGAGTAACGTTTCTAAGGAAACTACAGGATTTTCTATTGGGACACGACTATCTCCCTTCCGAAGCATTATTCCTTCTTTACTGCATCCGTCGCTCCCTCACATTGACAATTAACACAGAAATTGCGTCGCTATGGAATACTATGGGTTGTATGACTTCTCCTTCTAAATCGAGTAACGTTTCTTTGGAAACAAAAGGACTTTCTTTTGGATACGAATATCTCCTTCCCGATGCACTATTCCTTTTTTACTGCATCACCCGCTCCCTCACATTGACGACTTAACACAGAAGTTGCGTCGCTATGAAATTCCATGGGTTCTGTGACTTCTTTTTCTCAATCGAGTAACGTTTCTATGGAAAGGAAAGGACTTTCTTTTGGGATACGAGTATCTCCTTTCCAATGCACTATTCCTTCACTGCTGCATCCCTCGCTGCGTCACATTGTCGAATTGGCACCGAAATTGCGTCGCTATGGAATACTATCGGTTCTATGACATCTCCAACTTAATCCAGGTACGTTTCTATGGAAACGACAGGATTTTCTTTTGGGATAAAAGTATCTCCTTTCCGATGCACTATTCCTTCTTTACTGCATCCCTGGCTCCCCCACGCTGACGAATTAACACAGAAATTGCGGCGCTATGAAATACTATGTGTTCAATGACATCTGCTTCTAAATCGAGTAACGTTTCCATGAAGGCGACAGGATATTCTTTTGGGATACGACTATCTCCTTACCGTTGCACTATTCCTTCTTTACTGAATCCCTCGATCCCTCACTTTGACAAATTAACATAGTAATTGCGTCGCTATTAAATATTATGGGATCTGTGACTTCTCCTTCTAAATCGAGTAACGTCTCTATGGAAACGACAGGATTTTCTTTTGGTATACGAGTATCTCCATTCCGATGCTCTATTCCTTCTTTACTGCATCCCTCGCTCCCTCACATTGACGAATTAACACAGAAATCGCGTAGCTACGATATACTATTGGTTCAATGACTTCTACTTCTAAATCGAGTAACGTTTCTATGGAAATGACTGGCTTTTCTTTGGGGATACGAGTATCTCCTTTCCCGTTGCACTATTCCCTTTTGACTGCATCCCTGTCTCCCTCTTATTGACGAATTAACACAGAAATTGCGTCGCTATGATATTCTATGGGTTCTATGACTTTTCAGTATAATTCGAGTAACGTGTCTATGGAAAGGACAGGATTTTCCTTTTGGGATACGCCTGTCTAGTTTCCGATGCACTATTCCGTCTTTACTGCATCCCTCGCTCCCTCACATTGTCGAATTAACACAGAAATTGTATCGCTATGGAGTACTATCAGTTCTATGACATCTCCTTCTTAATCGAGTAACGTTGCTATGGAATCGACAGGATTTTCTTTTAGGATACGAATATCTCCTTTCCAATGCACTATTTCTTCTTTACTGCATCCCTCGCTACCTAACATTGACGAATTAACACAGAAATATCGTCGGTATGAAATACTGTGTGTTCTAAGTCTTCTACTTCTAAATCAGGTAACGTTTGTATGGAAACAACAGGATTTTCTTTTGGGATCCGAGTATCTCCATTCCTGATGCACTATTCATTCTTTACTGCATCCCTCGCTCCCTCTTATTGACGAATTAACACAGAAATTGCGTGGTTATGAAATACTATGGGTTCTATGACTTCTCTTTCTAAATCGAGTAACATTTCTATGGGAACTACAGGACTTTCTTTTGGGATACGACTATCTCCTTACCGTTGCACTATTCCTTCTTTGCTACATCCCTCGCTCCCTCACTCTGACAAATTAACACAGTAATTGCGTCGCTATGAAATACTATGGGTTCTATGACTACTTCTTCAAAATCGAATAACGTTTCTATGTAGACGACAGCATTTTCTTTTGGGATACGACTATCTCCTTTCCGATGCGCTATTCCGCCTTTACTGCATCCCTCGCTCCCTCACATTGACGAATGAACACAGAAATTGTTCGCTATGAAATACTATGCGTTCTATGACTTCTCCTTCTAAATCGCGTAACGTTTCTATGGAAAGGAAAATATTTTATTTTGGGATACGAGTAACACCTTTCCGATGCACTATTCCTTCCTTACTCCATCCCTCGCTACCTAACAATGACGTATTAACACAGAAATTGCGCCCCTATGAAATACTTTGTGTTCTATGACATCTCCTTCTAAATCGAGTAACGTTTCCATGGAAACGACAGGATTTTCTTTTGGGATACGAGTATCTCCTTTCCGATGCACGATTGCTTCTTTACTGCATCCCTCGCTTCCTCACATTGACGAATTAACACAGAAATTGCATGCCTATGATATACTATGGGTTCTATGACTTCTCTTTCTAAATCGAGTAACGTGTCTATGGAAAGGACAGTATTTTCTTTTGGGATACGAGTATCTCCTATACGATGCACTATTCCTTCTTTACTGCATCCCTTGCTCCATCACATGGACGAATGAACACAGATATTGCGTCACTATGAAATACTATGTTTACCAAGACTTCTTCCTCTAAGTCGAGTTACGTTTCTATGGAAACGACAGGTTTTTCTTTTGGGATACGACGATCTCCTTTCCGATGCACTTTTGCTTCTTTACTGCATCCCTCGCTCCCTCACATCGACGAATTAACACAGATATTGCGTCGCTATAATATACTTTGTGTTTTATGACTTCTCCTTCTAAATCGAGGAACGTTTCTATGGAAACGACAGGATTTTCTTTTGGAATACGAGTATCTCTTTTCCGATGCACTATTCCTTCTTTATTGCACCCCTCGCTCTGTCACATTGACGAATTAACACAGAGATTGCGTCGCTATAAAATACTATGGGTTCTATGACTCCTCCACCAAAATTGAGTAAAGTTTCTATGGAAACGACAGGATTTTCTTTAGGGACAAGAGTACTCCTTTCTGATGCACTATTCCTTTTTTACTGCATCACTCGCTCCCTCACATTGACGAATTAACACAGAAGTTGCGTCGCTATGTAATTCTATGTGTTCTATGACATCTCCTTCTAAATCGAGGAACGTTTCATTGGAAACGACAGGTTTATCTTGTGCGATACGAGTATCTCCTTTCCGATGCACTAGTCCCTCTTTACTGCATCCCTCGCTCCCTCCTATTGACGAATTAACACTGAAATTGCGTCGCTATGATA
The DNA here is from genome assembly GCF_023864345.2 of Schistocerca serialis cubense. Taxonomy (NCBI): domain Eukaryota; kingdom Metazoa; phylum Arthropoda; class Insecta; order Orthoptera; family Acrididae; genus Schistocerca; species Schistocerca serialis. The sequence goes on along the minus strand of NC_064638.1, from coordinate 46,152,982 downwards.
TACTATGTGTTCTATGACTTCTCCTTCTAAATCGAGTAACGTGTCTATGGAAAGGACAGGGTTTTCTTTTGGGATACGCCTATCTCCTTTCCGATGCACTATTCCTTCTCTACTGCATCACACGCTCACTCACACTGACAAATTAACAGAGAAATTGCGTCGCTATGAAATACTATGGGTTCCATGACTTTTACTTCTAAATCGAGTAACGTTTGTATTAAAACGACAGGATTCTTCTTTGGGATACGAGTATCTCCTTTCCGATGCACTATTTCGTCTTTACTGCATCCCTCGCTCCCTCACATTCACGAATTAACACAGAAATTGTATCGCTATGGAGTACTATCTGTTCTATGACTTCTCCTTCTCAATCGAGTAACGTTTCTATGGAAAGGACAGGATTTTCTTTTGGGATACGAATATCACCTTTCCGATGCACTATTCCTTCTTTACTGCATCCCTCGCTACCTAACATTGACGTATTAACACAGAAATTGCGTCCCTATGAACAACTATGGGTTCTATGACTTCTCCTTCTAAATCGAGTAACGTGAATATGGAAACGACAGTATTTTCTTTTGGGATACGACTCTCTCCTTTCCGATGCACTATGCCTCCATTACCGTATCCCTCGCTCTCTCACATTGACGAATTAACACAGAAATCGCGTAGCTACGATATACTATTGGTTCAATGACTTCTACTTCTAAATCGAGTAACGTTTCTATGGAAATGACTGGCTTTTCTTTGGGGATACGAGTATCTCCTTTCCCGATGCACTATTCCCTTTTGACTGCATCCCTGTCTGCCTCTTATTGACGAACTAACACAGAAATTGCGTCGCAATGATATTCTATGGGTTCTATGACTTTTCAGTCTAAATCGAGTAACGTGTCTATGGAAAGGACAGGATTTTCCTTTTGGGATACGCCTGTCTAGTTTCCGATGCACTATTCCGTCTTTACTGCATCCCTCGCTCCCTCAAATTGTCGAATTAACACAGAAATTGTATCGCTATGGAGTACTATCAGCTCTATGACATCTCCTTCTTAATCGAGTAACGTTGCTATGGAATCGACAGGATTTTCTTTTAGGATACGAATATCTCCTTTCCGATGCACTATTCCTTCTTTACTGCATCCCTCGCAACCTAACATTGACGTATGATCACAGAAGTTGCGTCCCTGTGAAATACTATGGGTTCTATGACATCTCCTTCTAAATCGAGTAACGTTTCTATGTAAACGTCAGGATTTTCTTTTGGGATACGAGTATCTCCTTTCCGATGCACGATTCCTTCTTTACTGCATCCCTCGCTACCTAACATTGATGAATTAACACAGAAATTGCGTCGCTATGAAATACTATGGGATCTATGACTACTCCTTCTAAAACGAGTAACGTTTCTATGGAAAGGACAGGATTTTCTTTTGGGTTACGAGTATCTCCTTTCCGATGCACTATTCCTTCTCTACTGCATCTCACGCTCACTCACATTGACAAATTAACAGAGAATTTGCGTCGCTATGATATACTATGGGTTCCATGACTTTTACTTCTAAATCGAGTAACGTTTGTATAAAAACGACAGGATTTTCCTTTGGGATACGTGTATCTCCTTTCCCGATGTACTATTCCTTGTTTACTGCATCCCTCGATCCGCCACATTGACGAATTAACACAGAAATTGCGTTGCTATGAAATACAATGGGTTCTATGACATCTCCTTCTTAAACGAGTAGCGTTTATATGGAATCGACAGGATTTTCTTTTGGGATACGAGTATCTCCTTTCCGATGCACCATTCCTTCTTAATTGCATCCCTGGCTCCCTCACTCTGACGAATTAACACAGAAATTGCGGCGCTATGAAATACAATGAGTTCTATGACATTTCCTTCTAAATCGAGTAACGTTTCTAAGGAAACTACAGGATTTTCTATTGGGACACGACTATCTCCCTTCCGAAGCATTATTCCTTCTTTACTGCATCCGTCGCTCCCTCACATTGACAATTAACACAGAAATTGCGTCGCTATGGAATACTATGGGTTGTATGACATCTCCTTCTAAATCGAGTAACGTTTCCATGGAAACGACAGGATTTTCTTTTGGGATACGAGTATCTCCTTTCCGATGCACGATTGCTTCTTTACTGCATCCCTCGCTTCCTCACATTGACGAATTAACACAGAAATTGCATGCCTATGATATACTATGGGTTCTATGACTTCTCTTTCTAAATCGAGTAACGTGTCTATGGAAAGGACAGTATTTTCTTTTGGGATACGAGTATCTCCTATACGATGCACTATTCCTTCTTTACTGCATCCCTTGCTCCATCACATGGACGAATGAACACAGATATTGCGTCACTATGAAATACTATGTTTACCAAGACTTCTTCCTCTAAGTCGAGTTACGTTTCTATGGAAACGACAGGTTTTTCTTTTGGGATACGACGATCTCCTTTCCGATGCACTTTTGCTTCTTTACTGCATCCCTCGCTCCCTCACATCGACGAATTAACACAGATATTGCGTCGCTATAAAATACATTGTGTTTTATGACTTCTCCTTCTAAATCGAGGAACGTTTCTATGGAAACGACAGGATTTTCTTTTGGAATACGAGTATCTCCTTTCCGATGCACTATTCCTTCTTTATTGCACCCCTCGCTCTGTCACATTGACGAATTAACACAGAGATTGCGTCCCTATAAAATACTATGGCTTCTATGACTCCTCCACCTAAATTGAGTAAAGTTTCTATGGAAACGACAGGATTTTCTTTAGGGACAAGAGTACTCCTTTCTGATGCACTATTCCTTTTTTACTGCATCACTCGCTCCCTCACATTGACGAATTAACACAGAAGTTGCGTCGCTATGTAATTCTATGTGTTCTATGACATCTCCTTCTAAATCGAGGAACGTTTCATTGGAAACGACAGGATTTTCTTGTGCGATACGAGTATCTCCTTTCCGATGCACTAGTCCCTCTTTACTGCATCCCTCGCTCCCTCCTATTGACGAATTAACACTGAAATTGCGTCGCTATGATATACTATGTGTTCTATGACTTCTCCTTCTAAATCGAGTAACGTGTCTCTGGAAAAGACAGGGTTTTCTTTTGGGATACGCCTATCTCCTTTCCGATGCACTATTCCATCTTTACTGCATCCCTGGCTCATTCACAAAGACGAATTAACACAGAAATAGCGTCGCTATGAAATACTATGAGTTCTATGACTTCTCCTTCTAAATCGAGTAACCTCTCTGTGGAAACTACAGGATTTTATTTTGGGATTTGACTATCTCCTTTCCGATGCATTATCCCTTCTTTACTGCATCCCTCGCTCCTTCACATTGACGAATTAACACAGAAATTGCGTCGCTATGAAATACTATGGGTTCTATGACATCTCCTTCCAAATCGAGTGACGTTTCTATGGAAACGACAGCATTTTCTTTTATGGATACGACTATCTGCTAGCCGATGCGCTATACCGTCTTTACAGCTTCCCTCGCTCCCTCACATTGACGAATTAACACAGAAATTGATCGCTATAAAATACTATGGGTTCTATGACATCTCCTTCTAAATCGAGGAACGTTTCATTGGAAACGACAGGTTTTTCTTGTGCGATACGAGTATCTCCTTTCCGATGCACTAGTCCCTCTTTACTGCATCCCTCGCTCCCTCCTATTGACGAATTAACACTGAAATTGCGTCGCTATGATATACTATGTGTTCTGTGACTTCTCCTTCTAAATCGAGTAACGTGTCTATGGAAAGGACAGGGTTTTCTTTTGGGATACGCCTATCTCCTTTCCGATGCACTATTCCATCTTTACTGCATCCCTGGCTCATTCACAAAGACGAATTAACACAGAAATAGCGTCGCTATGAAATACTATGAATTCTATGACTTCTCCTTCTAAATCGAGTAACCTCTCTGTGGAAACTACAGGATTTTATTTTGGGATTTGACTATCTCCTTTCCGATGCATTATCCCTTCTTTACTGCATCCCTCGCTTCATCACATTGACGAATTAACACAGAAATTGCGTCGCTCTGAAATACTATGGGTTCTATGACATCTCCTTCCAAATCGAGTGACGTTTCTATGGAAACGACAGCATTTTCTTTTATGGATACGACTATCTCCTAGCCGATGCGCTATACCGTCTTTACAGCTTCCCTCGCTCCCTCACATTGACGAATTAACACAGAAATTGATCGCTATAAAGTACTATGGGTTCTATGACTTCTTCTTCTAAATCTAGTAACGTTTCTGTGGAAACGAAAGTATTTTCTTTTGGCATACGACTATCTCCTTTCCGATGCAGTATTCCTACTTTACTGCATTCCTCCCTCCCTGTTATTGACGAATTAACACAGAAATTGATCGCAATGATATACTATGTTTTCTATGACTTCTCCTTGTAAATCGAGTATCGTTTCTATGGAAAGGGCAGGATTTTCTTTTGGAATACGAGCAACTCCTTTTAAATGCACTTTTCCTTCTTTACTGCATTCCTCGCTCCCTCACATTGACGAATTAATACAGAAATTGCGTTGTTATGATATACTATGATTTCTATGATTTCTCCTTCTAAATCGAGTAACGTTCATATGGAAACGACAGGATTTTCTTTTGCAATACGAGTATCTCCATTCCCGATGCACTATCCCTTCTTCACTACATCCCTCGCTTCCTCACATTGACGAATTAACACAGAAATTGCGTCGCTATGATATCCTATGGGTTCTATGACTTCTCCTTCTCAATCGAGTAATGTGTCAATGGAAAGGACAGGACTTTTTTTTTGGATACGACAATCTCCTTTCCGATGCATTATTCCTTCTTTACTACATCCCTCGGTCCTTCACATTGACGAATTAACACGGAAATTGTGTCGCTATGAAATACTATGAGTTCTATGACATCTCCTTCTAAATCGAGTAACGTTTCTATGGAAACGGCAGGATTTCCTTTTGGGATACCACTATCTCCTTTCCGATGCACTATTCCGTCTTTACTGCATCCCTCGGTCCCTCACGTAGACGAATTAACTCAGAAATTGATCGCTGTGAAATACTATGCGTTCTATGACTTCTGCTTCGAAATCGCGTAACGTTCCTATGGAAACGACAGAATCTTGTTTTGGGATACGAGTATCTCTTTTCCGATGCACTATTCCTTCTTTATTGCATCCATCGCTCCCTCACATTGACGAATTAATACAGAAATTGCGTCGCTATGAAATACTATGAGTTCTATGATTTCTCCTTCTAAATCGATTATCGTTTCAATGGAAGCGACAGGATTTTCTTTTCGAATACGACTATCTCCTTTCCGATGCATTATTACTTCTTTACTGCATCCCTCGCTCCCTCACATTGACGAAATAACACAGAAATTGCGTCGCTATGGAATACTATGGGTTCTATGACTTCTCCTTCTAAAACGAGTAACGTTTCGATGGAATCGACAGGATTTTCTTTTCGGATACGAATATCACCTTTCCGATGCACTATTCCTTCTATACTGCGTCCCTCGCTACCTAACATTGACGAATTAACACAGATATTGCGTCCCTTTGAAATACCATGTGTTCTATGACATCTCCTTCTAAATAGAGTAACGTTTCTATGGAAACGACAGGATTTTCTTTTGGGATACGAGTATCTCCTTTCCGTTGCACTATTCCGTCTTTACTGCATCCCTCGCTCCCTCACATTGACGAATTAACTCAGAAATTGATCGCTATGAAATACTATGGGTTCTATGACTTCTCCTTCTAAATCGAGTACTTTTTCAACGGAAACGACAGGATTTTCTTTTGGGATACAAGTAAATCCCATCCGCTGCACTATTCCATCTTTACTGCATTCCTCGCTCCCTCACATTGACGAATTAATACAGAAATTGCGTCGCTATGAAATACTATGAGTTCTATGATTTCTCCTTCTAATTCGAGTAACGTTTCAATGGAAACGACAGGATTTTCTTTTGGGATACGAACATTTCCTTTCCGATGCACTATTCCTTCTTTACTGCATCCCTCGCTCTGTCACATTGACGAATTAAAACAGAGATTGCGTTGCTATGAATACTATCGGTTCTATGACATCTCCTTCTAAATCGAGTAACGTTTATGTGGAAACGACAGGATTTTCATTTGGGAGTCGAGTATTTCCTTTCCGATGCACTATTCCTTCTTTACTGCATCCCTCGCTCTGTCTCATTGACGAATTAGCACAGAGATTGCGTTGCTATTAAATACTATGGGTTCTATGACATCTCCTTCTGTATCGAGGAACGTTTCTATGGAAACGACAGGATTTTCTTTTGGGATACGAGTATCTCCTTTCCGATGCACTATTCCTTCTTTACTGCATCCCTCGCTCTGTCACATTGACGAATTAACACAGAGATTGCGTCGCTATAAAATACTATGGGTTCTATGACTACTCCTTCTAAATTGAGTAAAGTTTCTATGGAAAAGACAGGATTTTCTTTTGGGACAAAAGTACTCCTTTCTGATGCACTATTCCCTTTTTACTGCATCACTCGCTCCCTCACATTGACGCATTAACACAGAAGTTGCGTCGCTATGTAATTCAATGGATTCAATGACTTCTCCTTCTAAATCGAGTAACGTTTATATGGAAACTACAGGATTTTCTTTTAAAATACGACTATCTCCCTTCCGATGCAATATCCCTACTTTACTGCATCCCTCGGTAATTCACATTGATGAATTAACACAGAAATGGCGTCGCTATGAAATACTATGGGTTCTGTGACATCTCCTTCTAAATCGAGTAACGTTTCTATGGAAAAGACAGCATTTTCTTTTAGGATACGACTATCTACTTTCCGATGCGCTATTCCGTCTTTACATCTTCCCTCGCTCCCTCACATTGACGAATTAACACAGACATTGATCGCTATGAAATACTATGGGGTTCTATGACTTTTCCTTCTAAATCGAGTAACGTTTCTATGGAAACGATAGGATTTTCTTTTGGGATACGACTATCTTCTTTCCGATGCAATATTCCTACTTTACTGCATCCCTCCCTCCTTGGTATTGACGAATTAACACAGATATTGATCGCTATGAAATACTATAGGTTCTATGACTTCTCCTTCTAAATCGAGTAGCGTTTCTATGGAAAGGACATGATATTTTTTTGGGAGACGAGTATCTCCTTTCCGATGCACTATTCCCTCTTTACTGCATACCTCGCTCCCTCACATTGACGAATTAACCCCGAAATTGCGTCGCTATGAAATACTATGTGTCCTATGACTTTTCCTTCTAAATCGAGTAACGTTTCTATGGAAACGACAGGATTTTCTTTTGGGATACGAGTATCTCCTTTCCCGATGCACTATTCCTTCTTTACGGCATCCATCGCTCCCTCTTGTTGACGAATTAACACAGAAATTGGGTCGCTATGAAAAACTATGTGTGTTATGACTTCTCCTTCTAAATCGAGTAACGTGTCTATGGAAACTAAAGGATTTTCTTTTAAGATACGACTATCTCCCTTCCGATGCAATATCCCTTCTTTACTGCATCCCTCGCTAATTCACATTGATGAATTAACACAGAAATTGCGTCGCTATGAAATACTATGGGTTCTGTGACATCTCCTTCTAAATCGATTAACGTTTCTATGGAAACGACAGCATTTTCTTTTGGGATACGACTATCTCCTTTCCGATGCGCTATTCCGTTTTTTCAACTTCCCTCGCTCCCTCACATTGACGAATTAACACAGAAATTGATCGCAATGAAATACTACGGTTTCTATGACTTCTCCTTCTAAATCGAGTATCGTTTCTATGGAAAGGACAGGATTCTCCTTTGGAATACGAGTAACTCCTTTCAAATGCACTTTTCCTTCTTTACTGCATTCCTCGCTCCCTCACATTGACGAATTAACACAGAAATTGCGTAGCTATGAAATCCTATGGATTATATGACTTCTGCTACTAAATCGAGTAATGTGTCAATGGAAGGGACAGGATTTTCTTTTGGGACACGGCTATCTCCTTTCCCATGCACTATTCCTTCTTTACTGCATCCCTCGCTCCCTCTTATTGACGAATTAACACAGAAATTGCGTCGCTATGAAATTCTATGGGCTCTATGACTTCTTCTTCTAAATCGAGTAACGTTTCTAGGGAAACGACAGGATTTTCTATTTGGATACTTGTGTCTCCTTTCCGATGCACTAATCCTTCTTTACTGCATCCTTCGCTCCCTCACATTGACGAATTAACAAAGAAATTGCGGCGCTATGAAATACTATGGTTTCCAAGGGTTTTTCTTCTAAGTCGACTAACGTTTCTATGGAAACGACGGGATTTTCTTTTGGGATACGACTATCTCATTTCCGATGCACTATTGCTTCTTTACTGCATCCCTCACTCCCACACATTGACGACTTAACACAGAAATTACGTCGCTATGGATTACTATGGGTTCTATGACTTCTCCTTCTACATCGAGTATCGTTTCTATGGAAACTACAGGATTTTGTTTTGGGACGCGACTATCTCCGTTCCGATGCATTATTCCTTGTTTCCTGCATCCCTCGCTCCCTCCTATTGGCGAATTAACACAGAAAATGCGTCGCTATGAAATACCATGGGTTCTATGATTTCTCCTTCTAAATCGAGTAACGTTTCTATGTAAAGGACAGACACGTTACTCGATTTAGAAGGAGAAGTCATAGAACACATAGTATATCATAGCGACGCAATTTCAGTGTTAATTCGTCAATAGGAGGGAGCGAGGGATGCAGTAAAGAGGGACTAGTGCATCGGAAAGGAGATACTCGTATCGCACAAGAAAAACCTGTCGTTTCCAATGAAACGTTCCTCGATTTAGAAGGAGATGTCATAGAACCCATAGTATTTCATAGCGACGCAATTTCTGTGTTAATTCGTCAATGTGAGGGAGCGAGGGATGCAATAAAAAAGGAATAGTGCACGGAAAGAGATAGTCGTATCCCAAAAGATAATCCTGTCGTTTCAATAGAAACGTAACTCGATTTAGAAGGAGAAGTCATAGAACCCATAGTATATCATAGCGACGCAATTTCTTTGTTAGCTCGTCAATGGCATGGAGCGGAAGATGCAATATACAAGGAATAGTGCATCCGATAGGAGATAGTCGTATACCAGAAGAAAATCCTCTCGTTTCCATAGACACGTTACTCGATTTAGAAGCAGAAATCATAGAATTGATAGTATTTCATAGCGACGCAATCTCTGTGTTGATTCGTCAATGTGAGTGAGCGAGGGATGCAGTAAAGATGGAGTAGTGCATCGGAAAGGAGATACCCGCATCCCAAAAGAAAATCCTTTCGTTTCCAAAGAAACGTTACTCGATTTAGAAAGAGAAGTCATAAAACCCATAAAGTTTCATAGCGACGCAATCTTGTGTTTATTCGTCAATGTGAGGGAGGGAAGAATGCAGTAAAGAAGGAAAAGTGCGTTTGAAAGGAGTTACTCATATCCCAAAAGAAAATCCTGTCCTTTCCATAGAAACGATACTCTATTTAGAAGGAGAGATCATAGAAATCGTAGTATTTCATTGCGATCAATTTCTGTGTTAATTCGTCAATATGAGGGAGCGAGCGATGCAGTAAAGAAGGAATAGTGCATCGGAAAGGAGATAGTCGTATCGCAAATGAAAATCTTGTCGTTCCATTGAAATGTTACTCGATTTAGAAGGAGAAGTCATAGAACCCATACTATTTCATAGCGACGCAATGTCTGTGTCAACTCGTCAGTGTGACGGAGCGAGGGACGGAGTAAGGAACGAATAATGCATCAGAAAGGAGAAAGTCGTATCCCAAAAGAAAATCCTGTTGTTTCCATAGATAAGTTATTTGATTTAGATGGAGAAATCATAGTATTACATATCGACGCAATTTCTGTGTTAATTCGTCAATGTGGGGGAGCGTGGGATGCGAATAAATGTGGAATAGAGCATCGGAAAGGAGATAGTCGTATCCTAAAAGTAAATCCTTTCCTTTCCATAGACACGTTACTCGAATTAGAAGGAGAAGTCATAGAACCCATAGTTTTTCATAGCGACCCAATTTCTGTGTTAATTCGTCAACAAGAGGGAGCGATGGATGCGGTAAAGAAGGAATAGTGCATCGGGAAAGGAGATACTCGTAACCCAAAAGAAAATCTTGTCGTTTCCATAGAAACGTTACTCGATTTAGAAGGAAAAGTCATAAAACACATAGTATTTCATAGCGACGCAATTTCTGTGTTAATTCGTCTATGTGAGGGAGCGAGGTATGCAGTAAAGAAGGAATAGTGTATTGGAAGGAGATACTCGTCTCCCAAAAGAAAATAATGTCCTTTCCATAGAATCGCTACTCGATTTTGAAGGAGAAGTCATACAACCTATAGTATTTCATAGCGATCAATATCTGTGTTAATTCGTCAATAAGAGGGAGGGAGGGATGCAGTAAAGTAGGAATACTGCATCGGAAAGGAGATAGTCGTATCCCAAAAGTAGATGCTGTCGTTTCCATAGAAACGTTACCCGACTTAGAAGGAGAAGTCAGAGAACCCATAGTATTTCATAGCGACGCAATTTCTGTGTTAATTGGTCAATGTGAAGGAGCAAGGGATGCAGTAAAGATGGCATAGTGCATCGGAAAGGAGATAGGCTTATCCCAAAATAAAATCCAGTCGTTTCCATAGAAACGTTAGTCGATTTAGAAGTAGAAATCATAGAACCCATAGTAATGCATAGCAACGTAATTTCTGTATTAATTCTTCAATGTTAGGTAGCGAGTGATGCAGTAAAGAAGGAATAGTGCATCGGAAAGGAGATATTCGTATCCAAAAGAAAATCCTTTCGTTTCCATAGAAACACTACTCGATTTAGAAGGAGTAGTCATACAACCCATAGTATTCCATAGCGACTCAATTTCTGTGTTAATTCGTCAATGTGAGGGAGCGAGGGATGCAATTAAGTAGGAATATTGCATCGGAAGGGAGATAGTCGTATCCCAAAAGAAAATCCTGTAGTTTCCATAGAAACGTTACTCGATTTAGAAGGAGAAGTCATTGAATCCATTGTATTACATAGCGACGCAACTTCTGTGTTAATGCGTCAATGTGAGGGAGCGAGTGATGCAGTAAAAAGGGAATAGTGCATCAGAAAGGAGTACTTTTGTCCCAAAAGAAAATCCTGTCTTTTCCATAGAAACTTTACTCAATTTAGAAGGAGTAGTCATAGAACCCATAGTATTTTATAGCGACGCAATCTCTGTGTTAATTCGTCAATGTGACAGAGCGAGGGATGCAGTAAAGAAGGAATAGTGCATCGGAAAGGAGATACTCGTATCCCAAAAGAAAATCCTCTCGTTTCCATAGAAACGTTCCTCGATACAGAAGGAGATGTCATAGAACCCATAGTATTTAATAGCAACGCAATCTCTGTGCTAATTCGTCAATGAGACAGAGCGAGGGATGCAGTAAAGAAGGAATAGTGCATCGGAAAGGAGATACTCGACTCCCAAATGAAAATCCTGTCGTTTCCACATAAACGTTACTCGTTTTAGTAGGAGATGTCATAGAACCGATAGTATTCATTCTTCTAAATCGAGTAACGTTTCTACGGAAACGATAGGATTTTCCTTTTGGATACGAGTATCTCCTTTCCGATGCACTATTCCTTCTTTACTGCATTCCACTCTCCCTCACATTGACGAATAAACACAAGATTGCGTCGCTATGAAATTTTATGGGTTTTATGACTTCTCCTTCTGATTCGAGTAACGTTTCTATGGAAACGACAGGATTTTCTTTTTGGATACGAGTATCTCCTTTCCGATGCCCTATTCCTTCTTTACTGTATCCTTCCCTCCCTCACATTGACGAATAAACACAAGATTGCGTCGCTATGAAATTTTATGGGTTTTATGACTTCTCCTCCTAAATCTAGTAACGTGTCAAAGGAAAGGACAGGATTTTCTTTTGGGACACGACTATCTCCTTTCCCATGCACTATTCCTTCTTTACTGCATCCCTCGCTCCCTCTTATTGACGAATTAACACAGAAATTGCGTCGCTATGAAATTCTATGGGCTCTATGACTTCTTCTTCTAAATCGAGTAACGTTTCTTGGGAAACGACAGGATTTTCTATTTGGATACTTGTGTCTCCTTTCCGATGCACTAATCCTTCTTTACTGCATCCTTCGCTCCCTCACATTGACGAATTAACAAAGAAATTGCGTCGCTATGAAATACTATGGTTTCCAAGGGTTTTTCTTCTAAGTCGACTAACGTTTCTATGGAAACGACAGGATTTTCTTTTGGGATACGACTATCTCATTTCCGATGCACTATTGCTTCTTTACTGCATCCCTCACTCCCTCACATTGACGACTTAACACAGAAATTACGTCGCTATGGATTACTATGGGTTCTATGACTTCTCCTTCTAAATCGAGTAACGTTTCTATGGAAACTACAGGATTTTGTTTTGGGACGCGACTATCTCCGTTCCGATGCATTATTCCTTGTTTCCTGCATCCCTCGCTCCCTCCTATTGGCGAATTGACACAGAAAATGCGTCGCTATGAAATACCATGGGTTCTATGATTTCTCCTTCTAAATCGAGTAACGTTTCTATGTAAAGGACAGAATTTTCTTTTCGGATACGACTATCTCTTTTCCGATGCACTATTCCTTCTTCACTGCATCCCTCGCTCCCTCACATCAACGAATTAACACAGAAATTGCGTCGCTATGAAATACTATGGGTTCTATGACTTCCTCTTCTAAATCGGGTAACGTTTATTTGGAAACGACAAACTTTTCTTTTGGGATACGAGTATCTCCTTTCCGATGCACAATTCCTTCTTTACTGCATACCTCGCTCCCTCACATTGACGAATTAACACAGAAATTGCGTCGCTATGAAATACTATGGGTTCTATGATTTCTTTTTCTAAATCGACTAACGCTTCTATGGACTCGACAGGATTTACTTTTGGAATACTGGTATCTCCTTTCCGATTCACTATTCCTTGTATATTGCATCACCCGCTCCCTCCCATTAACGAATTAACACAGAAATTGCGTCGCAATGAAATACTATGGGTTCTATGACATCTCCTTCTAAATCGAGTAACGTTTCTATGTAAAGGACAGGATTTTCTTTTGGGATACGACTATCTCTTTTCCGATGCAATATTTCTAATCTACTGCATCCCACTCTCCCTCACAATAACGAATTAACACAGAAATTGCGTCGCTATGAAATACTTTGGGTTCTATGTGTTCTTCTTCTAAATCGAGTAACGTATTCTATGGAAACGACAGGATTTTCTTTTGGAATACGAGTATCTCCTTTCCGTTGCACTGTTCCTTGTATATTACATCCCCCGCTCACTTTCATTGACGAATTAACACACAAATTGCGTCGTTATCAAATACTATGGGTTCTCTCATTCCTCCTTCTAAATCGAGTAACGTTTCTATGTAAAGTACAGGATTTTCCTTTTTGATACGAGTATCTCCTTTCCGATCCACTATTCCTTCTTTACTGCATTCTTCGCTCCCACACATTGACGAATAAACACAAAATAGCGTCGCTATGGAATACTAAGTGTTTTTGGCTTCTCCTTCTAAATCGAGTAACGTTTCTATGGAAACGAAAGGATTTTCTTTTGGGATACGTGTATCTCCTTTCCGATGCTCTATTCCTTCTTTACTGCATCCTTCCCCCCCTCACATTGACGAAATAACACAGAAATTGCGTCGCTATGAAATACTATGTGTTCTATGACTTCTCCTTCTAAATCGAATAACATTTCCATGGAAACGGCTGGTTTTTCTTTTGGGACACGAGTATCTCCTTTCTCAATGCACTATTCCTTCTTTACTACATCCCTCGCTCCATCACATTGAGAAATTAACACAGAAATTGCGTCGCTATGAAAGACTATGGGTTCTATGACTTCTTCTTCTAAATCGAGTGATGTGTCTGTGGAAAGGACAGGATTTTCTTTAGGGATACGACTATCTCCTTTCCGATGCACAATTCCTTCTTTACTGCATCCTCGCTCCCTCACATTGACGAATTAACACTGACATTACGTCGCTATGATATACTATGTTTTTTATGACTTTTCCGTCTAAATCAAGTAACGTTTCTATGTAAACGACAGGAATTTCTTTTGGCATACGAGTATCTCCTTTCACGATGCACTATGCCTTCTTTACTGCATCCCTCGCTCTCTCACATTGACGAATTAACCCAGAAATTGGGTCGCTATGAAATACTATGGGTTCTATGACTTCTCTTTCTAAATCGAGTAACGTGTCCATGGAAAAGACAGGATTTTCTTTTGGGATACGACTATCTCCTTTCCGATGCACTATTCCTTCTCTACTGCACCCTAGCTCCCTCACATTAACGCATTAACACAGAAATTGCGTCGCTATGAAATACTATGTGTTCTATGACATCTTCTATATCGAGTAACGTTTCTATGGAAACGACGGGATTTTCTTTTGGGATACGAGAATCTCCTTTCTGATGCACTATTTCTTGTATATTGCATCCCCTGCACCCTCCCATTGACGAATTAACACAAAAATTGCGTCGCTATGAAATACTATGGGTTCTATGACTTCTCCTTCTAAATCGTGTAACGTTTCTATGTTAAGGACAGAATTTTCTTTTGGGATACGACTATCTCTTTTCCGATGCACTATTCCTTCTTTACTGCATCCATCGCTATCTCACATCAACGAATTATCACAGAAATTGCGTCGCTATGAAATACTATGGGTTCTATGACTTCTACTTCTAAATCGAGTAACGTTTCTATGGAAACGACAGGATTTTCCTTTTTGATACGAGTATCTCCTTTCCGATCCACTATTCCTTCTTTACTGCATCCTTCGCTCCCACACATTGACGAATAAACACAAAATTGCGTCGCTATGGAATACTATGGGTTTTATGACTTCTCCTTCTAAATCGAGTAACGTTTCTATGGAAACGAAAGAATTTTCTTATGGGATACGTGTATCTCCTTTCCGATGCACTATTCCTTCTTTACTGCATCCCTCGCTCCCTCATATTAACGATTTAACACATTCATAGCGTCGCTATGAAATACTATGAGTTCTATGACTTCTCCTTTAAAATCGAGTAACGTTTCAATGGAAACGGCAGGATTTTCTATTGGGACACGAGTATCTCCTTTCCCAATGCACTATTCCTTCCATACTACATCCCTCGCCCCCTCAGATTGAGGAATTAACACAGAAATTGCGTTGCTATGAAATACTATGGGTTCTATGACATCTCCTTCTAAATCGAGAGATGTGTCTATGGAAAGGACAGGAGTTTCTTTAGGGATACGACTATCTCCTTTCCGATGCTCTATTCCTTCTTTACTGCATCCTCGCTCCCTCACATTGAGGAATTAACACTGACATTGCGTCGCTATGAAATACTATGTGTTCTATGGCTTTTCCGTCTAAATCACGTAACGTTTCTATGTAAACCACAGGATTTTCTTTTGGGATACGAGTATCTCCTTTCACGATGCACTATTCCTTGTATATTGCATCCCCCGCTCCCTCCCATTGACGAATTAACACAGATATTGCGTCGTTCTCAAATACAATGGGTTCTCTGACTTCTCCTCCTAAATCGAGTTTCGTTTCTATGTAAAGGACAGGATTTCCTTTGGGATACGACTATCTCTTTTCCGATGCACTATTGCTTCTTTAATGCATCCCTCGCTCCCTCACATTAACGAATTAACTCCGAAATAGCGTCGCTATGTAATACTATGGGTTCTATGACTTCTTCTTTTAAATCGACTAACGTTTCCATGGAATCGACAGGATTTTCTTTTGGAATACGAGTATCTCCTTTCCGATTCACTATTCCTTGTATATTGCATCCCCCGCTCCCTCCCATTGACGAAATAACACTGAAATTGCGTCGCTATGAAATACTAAGGGGTTCTATTTCTCCTTCTAAATCGAATAACGTTTCTATGTAAAGAACAGAATTTTCTTTTGGGATACGAGTATCTCCTTTACGATTCACTATTCCTTGTATATTGCATCCCTCGCTCCCTCCCATTAACGAATTAACACAGAAATTGCATCGCTATGAAATACTATGGGTTCTATGACATCTCCTTCTAAATCGAGTAACGTTTCTATGTAGCGGACAGGATTATTTCTTGGGATACGACTATCTCTTTTCCGATGCACTATTTCTTCTCTACTGCATCCCACTCTCCCTCACAATAACGAATTAACACAGAAATTGCGTCGCTATGAAATACTTTGGGTACTATGTGTTCTTCTTCTAAATCGAGTAACGTTTCTATGGAAACGACAGGATTTGCTTTGGGGATACGAGTATCTCCTTTCCGTTGCACTGTTCCTTGTATATTGCATCCCCCGCTCCCTCCCATAGACGAATCAACACAGAAATTGCGTCGCTATGGAATACTATGGGTTTTATGACTTCTCCTTCTAAATCGAGTAACGTTTCTATGGAAACGAAAGGATTTTCTTTTGGGATACGTGTATCTCCTTTCCGATGGTCTATTCCTTCTTTACTGCAACATTCGCTCCGTTAAATTGACGAATTAACACAGAAATGGCATCGCTATGAAATACCATGGTTGCTATGACATCTCCTTCTAAATCGAGTTACGTTTCTATGGAAAGGACAGGATTTACTTTTGGGATACGAGTATCTCCTTTCCGATGCACTATTCCTTCTTTACTGCATCCCTCGCTCCCTCTCATTCACTAATTAACACAGAAATTGCGTCGCCATGAAATACTATGAGTTCTATGACTTTTACTTCTAAATCGAGTAACATTTCAATGGAAACGGCAGGATTTTCATTTGGGACACGAGTATCTCCTTTCTCAATGAACTATTCTTTCTTTACTACATCCCTCGCTCCCTCACATTGAGGAATTAACAGAAATTGCGTCGCTATGAAATACTATGGGTTCTATGACTTCTCCTTTTAAATCGAGTGATGTGTCTATGGAAAGTACAGGACTTTCTTTTGGGATACGAGTATCTCCTTTCCGATGCACTATTCCTACTTTACTGCATCCTCGCTCCCTCACATCGACGAATTAACACTGACATTGCGTCGCTATGAAATACTATGTGATCTATGACTTTTCCGTCTATATCACGTAACGTTTCAATGTAAACGACAGGATTTTCTTTTGGGTTACGAGTATCTCCTTTCACGATGCACTATGCCTTCTTTACTGCATCCCTCGCTCTCTCACATTAACGAATTAACCCAGAAATTGCGTCGCTATGAAATACTATGGGTTCTATGACTTCTCCTTCTAAATCGAGTAACGTGTCTATGGAAAGGACAGGAATTTCTTTTGGGATACGACTATCTCCTTTCCGATGCACTATTCCTTCTTTACTGCATCCCACGCTCCCTCACATTGACGAATTAACACAGAAATTGCGCTGCTATGATATACTATGGGTTCTATGACTTCTCCTTCTAAATCGAGTAACGTTTCAATGTAAAGGACAGGATATTCCTTTTTGATACGAGTATCTCCTTTCCGATCCACTATTCCTTCTTAACTGCATCCTTCGCTCCCACACATTGACGAAGAAACACAAAATAGCGTCGCTATGGAATACTATGGGTTTTATGACTTCTCCTTCTAAATCGAGTAACGTTTCTATGGAAACGAAAGGATTTTCTTTTGGGGTACGTGTATCTCCTTTCCGATGCTCTATTCCTTCTTTACTGCATCCTTCCCCAACCTCACATTGACGAATTAACACAGAAATTGCGTCGCTATGAAATACTATAAGTTCTATGACTTCTCCTTCTAAATCGAAGAACATTTCAATGGAAACGGCAGGATTTTCTTTTGGGACACGAGTATCTCCTTTCTCAATGCACTATTCCTTCTTTACTACATCCCTCGCTCCATCACATTGAGAAATTAACACAGAAATTGCGTCGCTGTGAAATACTATGGGTTCTATGACTTCTTCTTCTAAATCGAGTGATGTGTCTGTGGAAAGGACAGGATTTTCTTTTGGGATACGGCTATCTCCTTTCCGATGCACAGTTCCTTCTTTACTGCATCCTCGCTCCCTCACATTGACGAATTAACACTGACATTGCGTCGCTATGATATACTATGGGTTCTATGAATTTTCCGTCTAAATCACGTAACGTTTCTATGTAAACGACAGGATTTTCTTTTGGGATACGAGTATCTCCTTTCACGATGCACTATGCCTTCTTTACTGCATCCCTCGGTCTCTCACATTGACGAGTTAAACCAAAAATTGGGTCGCTATGAAATGCTATGTGTTCTATGACTTCTCCTTCTAAATCGAGTAACGTGTCCATGGAAAGGACAGGATTTTCTTTTGGGATACGACTATCTCCTTTCCGATGCACTATTCCTTCTTTACTGCACCCTAGCTCCCTCACATTCACGAATTAACACAGAAATTGCGTCGCTATGAAATACTATGGATTCTATGACATCTTCTTCTAGATCGAGTAACGTTTCTATGGAAACGACGGGATTTTCTTTTGGGATACGAGTATCTCCTTTCTGATGCACTATTTCTTGTATATTGCATTCCCTGCACCCTCCCATTGATGAATTAACACAGAAATGGCGTCGCTATGAAATAGTATGGGTTCTATGACTTCTCCTTCTAAATCGAGTAACGTTTCTATGTAAAGGACAGAATTTTCTTTTGGGATACGACTATCTCTTTTCCGATGCACTATTCCTTCTTTACTGCATCCATCACTCCCTCACATCAACGAATTAACACAGAAATTGCGTCGCTATGAAATACTATGGGTTCTATGACTTCCTCTTCTAAATCGGGTAACGTTTATTTGGAAACGACAAAATTTTCTATTGGGATACGAGTATCTCCTTTCCGTTGCACTGTTTCTTGTATATTGCATCCCCCGCTCCCTCCCATTGACGAATTAACACAGAAATTGCGTCGCTATGAAATACTATGGGTTCTATGACTTCTCCTTCTGAATCGAGTAACGTTTCTATGGAAACGACAGGATTTTCCTTTTTGATACGAGTATCTCCTTTCCGAACCACTATTCCTTCTTTACTGCATCCTTCGCTCCCACACATTGACGAATAAACACAAAATTGCGTCGCTATGGAATACTATGGGCTTTATGACTTCTCCTTCTAAATCAAATAACGTTTCTATGGAAACGAAAGGATTTTCTTATGGGATACGTGTATCTCCTTTCCGATGCTCTATTCCTTCTTTACTGCATCCTTCGCTCCCTCACATTGACGAATTAACACAGAAATAGCATCGCTATGTAATACTATGGTTTCTATGACATCTCCTTCTAAATCGAGTTACGTTCCTATGGAAAGGACAGGATTTACTTTTGGGATACGAGTATCTCCTTTCCGATGCACTATTCCTTCTTTACTGCATCCCTCGCTCCCTCACATTCTCGATTTAGCACAGAAATAGCGTCGCTATGAAATACTATGGGTTCTATGATTTCTCCTTCTAAATCGAGTAACATTTCAATGGAAACGGCAGGATTTTCTTTTGGGACACGAGTATCTCCTTTCCCAATGCACTATTCCTTCATTACTACATCCCTCGCTCCCTTACATTGAGGAATTAACACAGAAATTGCGTCGCTATGAAATACTATGCGTTCTATGACTTCTCCTTCTAAATCGAGTGATGTGTCTATGGAAAGGACAGGATTTTCTTTTGGGATACGACTATCTCCTTTCCGATGCACTATTCCTTCTTTACTGCATCCTCGCTCCCTCACATTGACGAATTAACACTGATTTTGCGTCGCTACGAAATACTATGTGTTCTATGGCTTTTCCGTCTAAATCACGTAACGTTTCTATGTAAACGACAGGATTTTCTTTTGGGATACGGGTATCTCCTTTCACGATGCACTATGCCTTCTTTACTGCATCCCTCGCTCTCTCACATTGCCGAAGTAACCCAGACTTTGCGTCGCTATGAGATATTATGTGTTCTATGGCCTCTCCTTGTAAATCGAGTAACGTGTCTATGGAAAGGGCAGGATTTTCTTTTGGGATACGACTATCTCCTTTCCGATGCACTATTCCTTCTTTACTGCATCCCTCGCTCCCTCACATTAACGAATTAACACAGAAATTGCGCCGCTATGAAATACTATGGGTTCTATGACTTCTCCTTCTAAATCGAGTAGCGTTTTTATGTAAAAGAGAGGATTTTCATTTGGGATACGACTAACTCTTTTCCGATGCACTGTTCCTTCTTTACTGCATCCCTCGCTCCCTCACATTAACGAATTAACACAGAAATTGCGTCGCTATGAAATAATATGGGTTCAATGTCTTCTTCTTCTAAACCGAGTAACGTTTCTATGGATACGACAGGATTTTCTTTTGGGATACGAGTATCTCCTTTCCGACGCACTATTCCTTGTATATTGCATCCCCCGCTCCCTCCCATTGACGAATTAACACAGACATTGCGTCGTTATCAAATACTATGGGTTCTCAGACTTCTCCTTCTAAATCAAGTTACGTTTCTATGTAAAGGACAGGATTTCCTTTGGGATTCGACTATCTCTTTTCCGATGCACTATTGCTTCTTTAATGCATCCCTCGCTCCCTCACATTAACGAATTAACTCAGAAATAGCGTCGCTATGTTATACTATGGGTTCTATGATTTCTTCTTTTAAATCGACTAACGTTTCCATGGAATCGACAGGATTTTCTTTTGGATTACGAGTATCTCCTTTCCGATTCACTATTCCTTGTATATTTCATCCCCCGCTCCCTCCCATTGACGAATTAACACAGAAATTGCGTCGCTATGAAATACTATGGGTTCTATTTCTCCTTCTAAATCGAGTAACGTTTCTATGTAAAGGACAGGATTTTCTTTTGGGATACGACTATTTCTTTTCGGATGCACTATTCCTTCTCTACTGCATCCCTCTCTCCCTCACATTAACGAATTAACACAGAAATTGCGTCGCTATGGTATACTATGGGTTCTATGTGTTCTTCTTCTAAATCGAGTAACGTTTCTATGGAGACGACAGGAATTTCTTTTGGGATACGAGTATCTCCTTTCCGTTGCACTGTTCCTTGTATATTGCATCCCCCGCTTCCTCCCATTGACGAATTAACACAGAAATTGCGTCGCTATGAAATACTATGGGTTCAATGACATCTCCTTCTAAATCGAGTAACGTTTCTATGGAAAGGACAGGATTTACGTTTGGCATACGAGTATCTCCTTTCCGATGCACTATTCCCTCTTTACTGCATCCATCGCTTCCTCTCATTCACTAATTAACCCAGAAATTGCGTCGCTATGAAATACTATGAGTTCTATGACTTCTCCTTCTAAATCGAGTAACATTTCAATGGAAACGGCAGGATTTTCTTTTGGGACACGAGTATCTCCTTTCTCAATGCACTATTCCTTCTTTACTACATCCCTCGCTCCCTCACATTGAGGAATTAACACAGAAATTGCGTCGCTATGAAATACTATGGGTTCTATGACTTTTCCGTCTAAATCACGTAACGTTTCTATGTAAACGACATTATTTTCTTTTGGGATACGAGTATCTCCTTTCACGATGCACTATGCCTTCTTTACTGCATCCCGCGCTCTCTGACATTCACGAATTAACCCAGAAATTGCGTCGCTATGAAATACTATGGGTTCTATGACTTCTCCTTGTAAATCGAGTAACGTTTCTATGTAAAGGACAGGATTTTCTTTTTGGATACGAGTGTCTCCTTTCCGATGCACTATTCCTTGTATTTTGCATCCCCCACTCCCTCCCATTAACGAATTAACACAGAAATTGCGTCGTTATCAAATACTATCGGTTCTATAACTTCTCCTTCTAAATCGAGTAACGTTTCTGTGGAATGGACAGGATTTCCTTTTGCGATACGACTATCTCTTTTCCGTTGCACTATTCCTTCTTTACTGCATCCCTCGCTCCGTCACATTGACGAATTAACACAGAAATTGCGTCGCTATGAAATACTATGGGTTCTATGACTTCTTCTTCTGAATCGAGTAACGTTTCTATGGAAACGACAGGATTTTCTTTTGGGACACGAGTATCACCTTTCCTGATGCACTATTCCTTCTTTACTACATCCCTCGCTCCCTCACATTGAGGAATTAACACAGAGATTGCGTCGCTATGAAATACTATGGGTTCTATGACTTCTCCTTCTAAGGCGAGTAACTTGTCTATGGAAAGGACAGAATTTTCTTTTGGGATACGACTATCTCCATTCCGATGCACTATTCCAGCTTTACTGCACCTTCTCATTGACGATTTAACACAGAAATTGGGTCGCTATGAAATACTATGGGTTCTATGACTCCTTCTTCTAAATCGAGTAACGTTTCTATGGAAACGACAGGATTTTCTTTTGGGATACGAGTATCTCCATTCTGAAGCACTATTCCTTCTTTATTGCATCCCCCGCTCCCTCACATTGACGAATCAACGTAGAAATTGCTTCGCTACGAAAAACTATGAATTCTATGACATCTCCTTCTAAATCGAGTAACGTCTCTATCGAAGCGACAGGATTTTTATTTGGGATACGAGTAATCCCTTTCCGATGCACTATTCCTTCTTTACTGCGTCCCTCACTCCCTCACATTGTTGAATTATCACGGAAAATGCTTCGCTATGAAATACTATGGGTTCTATAACTTCTTCTTCTAAATCGAGTAACGTTTCCATGGAAACGACAGTATTTTCTTTTTGTATACGACTATCTCCTTACCGATGAACTATTCCCTCTTTACTGCATCCCTCGGTCCCTCACACTCACGAATTAACACAGAAATTTTGTAGCTATGAAATACTATGGGTTCTATGACTTCTCCTTCTAAATCGAGTAACGTTTCTATGGAAAGGACATGTTTTTCTTTTGGGATACGAGTATCTCCTTTCTGATGCACTATTCCTTCTTTACTGCATACCTCGCTCCCTCACATTGACGAATTAACACAGAATTGGTGTCGCTATGAAATACTATGGGTTCTTTGACTTCTCGTTCTATATCGAGTAACGTGCCTATGGAAAGGACAGGATTTTCTTTTGGGATACGACTGTCTCCTTTCCGATGCACTATTCCTTCTTTACTGAATCTTCTTTCCAATCATTATTCTGTGGTGGCACCGCCAGACACCACACTTGCTTGGTGGTAGCTTTAAATCGGCCGTGGTCCATTAGTACATGTCGGACCCGCTTGTCGCTACTGTGTGATCGCTGACCGAGCGCCACCACAAGGCAGGTCTCGAGATACGGACTAGCACTCGCCCCAGTTGTACGGACGAAATTGCTAGCGACTACACGGACGAAGCATTGCTCATTTGCCGAGCAGATAGTTAGAATAGCCTTCAGCTACATCCATGGCTACGACCTAGCAAGGCGCCATTAGTAAAGTGGCATGTATCTATGGAATCTCTCTTATATCGTCAATAGCGATGTACCAAGAATGTAATAAAGTTAAGTATTACAGAAGCTACGTACTTTACTTTAATGCATTCATTACGTATCCAGTTACAGACCTATAACTGGCCTGCTAAACCCGTGCCTTTCGGCTACTTCCGTGGCATGGCTGTCTTGCTACGCCACAACAGTTGGCGACGAGTGAACGGAAATGGGTCTTGTTCTTTCTAATTGCTTACATTTACTTGTCATGGCTTCGCCTGATGTACTGTCCGAATTTTATCGCTTGCAGAATCAGCAGACGCAGGCGTTATTGGATGCCCTTGCACAGCTCGTTCAGGGTCAACGTGCACTGCAAAACGATGCGGCCGCCTCCGCTTCACCGCTACCGCAGCCATAACACGCAGTTGCACCCCAGTTGCGGCCTTTTGATTCAGCCCAGGAATCATGGACGGAGTGGTCACGCCAATTTGGATTCCATCTCGCCACCTACAGAATTCAAGGTAATGAGCGGCAGCCGTTTTTGCTTTCGTGTGTAGGTGTGTCCACCTACGGTGTGATAGTGAAATTGTTTCCCCGACGCGACGTAGCGACTCTGTCCTACGAATAAATTTTGTCTGCATTGGATGCCTATTTCAAGGAAACAGTCAATGTCGTTGCAAGAAGGTATACTTTCTTTCGTACAAAACGTACGGCCCGTCAGACTAATAGGGAGTGGGTTGCAACATTGCAAGGCCTTAGAAGGGATTGTGCTTTTGAGTGTGAATGTGGACTCCCTTATTCAGATACAATGGTACGTGATGCAATTGCACATAACGTTTCTGATGTTCGTATATGGGAACAGATTTTGAAACTAGTTAATCCCTCCCTTCAGCAAGTGATAGACATATTAGATAGACAAGACACACTTGACTTTGCTCAGGAATCATTTGCAACTTCGCCAGCCGTGTGTACCATCAACCAGCCCGCCGGGCGCGCTGCGCGGACCGATAAATTGCCCTCGCGCACGTCCACGCAGCTGCTGCCATGCTCTAAATCAGGTGTGCCGCGCAAGCATAGAAATGCAGTGAAATCATGCCCACGGTGTGCAACTAGACATTCGTGTGACACTTGCCCGTCACGCCAAGCTATTTGTTTTTACTGTAATAAAAAAGGACATGTTCAAAGTGTTTGCCAGAAAAAGTTCAAATCAGACAATCACAATCGTTCCCGGCCCTTTGCTTCGCGCCGGAAACGAACCAAGGACACTCAGGCTCGTGGACCTTCGCCCGTGGACATTCATGTAGTTAATACCGCTTCGTCCAGTGCCACTTTCTCTAACAGTGACTGTGTTTGTCCCACAAAACGTGTGCGTCGACGTCACCGGAAATCACGTCAATTAGCAAGTGATGCTGTACTTGTATCAGTTCAAATTGCACGAGACAGTGGCTCTTGTCGTCAGCAGGACAATTAACTTTTTGTAGATTTGGACTTTAATGGCAAGGTCATACCATCCCAGCTCGATACCGGAGCTGCTGTTTCATTGATCAATCACGACACATACAAACAACTGGACAAACCTCCGTTGCGTGCCGCAAATGTTAAGTTACATAGTTATTCAGGTCAGTATATCCCTGTGTTAGGACAGTGCAGCCTTCTTGCTACATACAAGGGACAAACAAAACTTGTGTCATTTTACGTTCTTCGTTCTTCTTTCGCAGTGAACTTATTTGGTTTCGATTTATTTCAATTGTTTAACTTGTCTACTGTAAATCAGATCCTATCAGTGAATCAGACTGTGCCTTCAGACAGTGTTTCTCGTCTGTGTGAAGAATTTGCAGACATTTTTGCACCGGGCCTTGGTTGCGCTAAGAACTATGAAGCACATTTGGAACTGAAAGTCAACGCGCAACCGAAATTTTTCAGAGCGCGCAATGTTCCTCACGCATTGCGTGATGAGGTCGCAAGAACATTACACGATTTAGAATCACAAGTTGTCACTGAACGTGTGCAAGCTTCTCTCTGGGCCTCACACTTAGTAATTTTGCCGAAAACTTCCGGAAAATTGAGACTTTGTGTGGACTTCAAGGGAACAGTGAATCCACAATTAGTGATTGCAACCTATACTTTACCCCGCCCGGAAGATCTTTTTGATAAACTGTGCCCGGGTAAATATTTTTCGAAGTTGGACCTAGCAGATGCGTACTTGCAAATACCAGTGGACGAGGATTCCCAGCGCGTCTTGGTGGTTAACACGGATCTTGGTTTGTACCGATTCAAAAGACTGCCATTCGGGTGTGCCTCCGCCCCTGCATTGTTTCAGCAATATCTGCAAACTGTTTGTGCATCGGTCCCTACTGCTGCGAACTATCTGGACGATATTGTGATCTCCGGAAGGACAGCCGACGAACATTTAGTAAATCTAAGAACATTATTTCAGGTATTGCGACAAAATGGTCTTCGCTTACGGAAGGACAAATGTGTGCTTTTTGCTCGTGACTTGCCATATCTGGGACATGTAATCAATGCCCAAGGCATCCATCCCAGTCCAGAACACCTCCGTGCCATACACGACTTGCCTTCGCCGCAGACTTTGCAGCAGCTACAAATTGTGTTGGGTAAAATTAACTATTATCATCGCTTTCTGCGCAATGCCTCTTCCATTTCAGCTCCGCTTCATCGCTTACGCCGTAAAGGTGTTCCGTTCGTCTGGACGACGGACTGCGAACGCGCCTTTCGCCAGTTGAAATTGGCGTTGCTTTCAAATACTTGCCTTACGCCATTCGATCCCCAGAAACCCCTTTTGTTGATGGTAGATGCATCGGATTTCGGGATCGGTGCTGTGCTTGCGCACTGAGATAGGTCGCATGATCGCCCTATTGCTTTTGCGTCCAAATTGCTCTCGTCTGCGCCAAGAAATTACTCGCAGATAGAGAAAGAAGCTTTGGCTCTCGTCTTTGGTGTTGCAAAGTTTCATGATTTCTTGTATGGTCGACACTTTACCATCATCACAGACCACAAACCTTTGACGTCGCTTTTTCATCCAAACAAGCCTGTACCTCCACGTACAGCGCAGAAATTCATACGCTGGTCTAGTTTCCTCTCACAGTACCGCTACGATATCTTGTATCGGTCCACTGCTAAGCACGGAAACGCCGATGCGTTGTCCCATTTGCCTGTTGCTGAGGATAGATCATTCGATTCTTCCGAACTTGCTTGCATGATCATTGATTCGGAAACCGATGAAGTGGTCGAATCGTTTCCGATTGATTTTCGTCGTGTAGCTACAGCCACAGCTGCTGACCCGGTCCTTGCTGCCGTTTTGCGTTTTGTTGCTACGCAATGGCCTTTGTCAAAGTCTCGGATCGAGGATCAGTTGGTTCGCCGATTTTTTGCTCACAAGGAGAGACTTTTTGTTCGACAAGGTGTTTTGTTGTTGCGTTCTGATAATGATCAGTCCAGAGTCGTGGTCCCACGTTCGTTACAGTCCTCTGTTTTACGGCTTCTTCACCCAGGACATTGGGGTATAGTGCGAACGAAACAACTTGCTCGTCAGCACTGTACTTGGTTCGGAATCGATGCTGCGATTACGAATATGTGTTCTTCTTGCATGGTGTGTGCCGAACAATAATCCGCACCGCCGCGGAAAGTCTTTGCATGGCCAAAAGCCACTTCCCCTTGGCAACGCTTGCACATCGATTTTGCTGGTCCATTCTGGAATGCTCGATGGTTGGTTCTGGTAAATGCCTTCAATAATTTTCCTTTTGTTGTTCGGATGTCTTCCACGACGTCATCTGCCACCATCCAAGCGTTGTCTGCTATCTTATGCATTGAAGGTCTTCCGCAGACTATTGTTTCCGACAATGGCCCACAGATCATGTCCGCAGAGTTTCAGTCATTCTGCCTGGCTAATGGTATTCAACATCTGACATCCGCGCCGTTTTCGCCTCAGTCAAACGGTGCCGCTGAACGATTGGTCCGGACTTTGAAGTCACAGATGTTGAAGTTGAAAGAGTCGCATTCTAGGGAGGACGCGTTGTTGCTCTTTTTGTCATCGTATCGCTCTCAGCCCCAAGATGGTCGCTCGCCGGCTGAGTTGCTCCACAGTCGTCCTCATCGAACCTTGATGTCTTTGCTGCATCCGCCGCATCAGGTTCCTGTGCAGCGGCAGACACCTGCTTTTGCTCCAGGCAACGTTGTATTCTATCGCAACTATCGAGGTTCACGGCGTTGGCTCACGGGGCGCATTCTTCGCTGCATCGGCCGCGCTATGTATCTGGTTTTGGGGGCCTCTGGTGAGGTGCGTCGGCCTCTCAATCAGCTGCGCCTCTGTCGTCGCACGGGTTCTGCCGCTCCCCGTCTTTCAGCGACGGTGCCGTCCGGTCAGCGCCCTGGGGACCCATCTACTGGCTCGCCTCATCCCCACGTGTTACCGAGGATGCCTTCCATTTTGACCCATGGCGACGCGCCGCCGCAGCCGACGCCGCCGCCGCCACCTGTTCTCCCACCGGCGCCGCCCGCAGTGGACGCTTCGCTGCTGCCGCCGGGCGCCTCCCTGGGTCACGCGCCGCAGATCGCTTCCCGTGACCAGCTGTCCTCCGCCATGGAACTCTTGCCCGCTCCGGACCTCATGGCGTCTTCGCGCATCGGGTACCCCGACGCAATGGAGGTCGACCCTTCGGCCCCTCCTGTCTCTCTATGGGCGCATACACCGCATGTTGACGTGCACCCTCGACTAGGTTTTCAGGCGTTTCCTAGCTCCCCTCGGACCGAATGGCCGGGTGCGGGCATAAGTCAACATGGGGTCCTCCCCACGGCGGGCGGAAGCCTTATAACACGACCGTTCGCCGATTTGCGGGGGAGGAATGTGGTGTCACCGCCAGACACCACACTTGCTAGGTGGTAGCTTTAAATCGGCCGCGGTCCATTAGTACATGTCGGACCCGCTTGTCGCCACTGTGTGATCACAGACCGAGCGCCCACACAAGGCAGGTCTCGAGATACGGACTAGCCCTCGCCCCAGTTGTACGGACGACTTTGCTAGTGACTACACGGACTAAGCATTGCTCATTTGCCGAGCAGATAGTTAGAATAGCCTTCAGCTACGTCCATGGCTACGACCTAGCAAGGCGCCATTAGTAAAGTGGCATGTATATATGGAATCTCACTTATATCGTCAATAGCGATGTACCAAGAATGTAATAAAGTTAAGTATTACAGAAGCTGCGTACTTTTCATTATAACATTCATTACGTATCCTGTTACAGACCTATAACTGGCCTCCTAAACGCGTGCCTTTCGGCTAATTCCGTGGCATGGCTGTCTTGCTACGCCACAACATATTCCATCTTTACTGCATCCCTTGCTCCCTCACATTGACGAATTAACACAGAAATGGCGTCGCTATGAAATACTATGGGTTCTATGACTTCTCCTTCTAGATCGAGTAGCGTTTCTATGGAAAGGACATGATTTTGTTTAGGGATACGAGTATCTCCTTTCCGATGCACTATTCCTTTTTTACTGCATCCCTCGCTCCATCACATTGACGAATTAACACAGAAATTGCGTCGCTATGAAATACTATGGGATCTATGACTTCTCCTTCGAAATCGACTAACGTGTCTATGGAGACGACAGGATTTTCTTTTGGGATACGAGTATCATCTTTCCGATGCACTATACCTTCTTTACTGCATCCCTCGATCCCTCACATTGACGAATTAACACAGAAATTGCGTCGCTATGAAATACGATGGCTTCTATGACTTCTGCTTCTAAATAGAGTAACGTTTCTATGGAAACAAAAGGATATTCCTTTGGGATACGAGAATCTCCTTTCCTATAAACTATTGCTTCTCTACTGCATCCTTCGCTCCCTCACATTGACGAATTAACACAGATATGGCGTCGCAATGTTATTCTATGGGTTCTATGACATCTCCTTCTAAATCTAGTAACGTTTCTATGGAACCTACAGGATTTTCTTTTGGGATACGACTATCTCCATTCCGATGCACTATTCCTTCTTTACTGCATCCCTTGCTTCTTCAAATTGACGAATTAACACAGAAATTGCGTCGCTATGTAATACTATGAGTTCTATGTCTACTCCTTCTAAATCGAGTAACGTTTCTGTGGAAACGACTGGATTTTCTTTTGGGGTACGACTATCACCTTTCCGATGCACTATTCCGTCTTTACTGGATCCCTCGCTCCCTCACATGGACTAACTTACACAGAAATTGATCGCTATGAAATACTATGCGTTCTAAGTCTTCTCCTTCTAAATGGAGTAACGTTTCTATCGAAAGGACATGATTCTCTTTAGGGATACAAGTATCTCTATTTCGATGCACTACTGCATCTTTACTGCATCCCTCACTCCCTCACATTGACGAATTAACACAGAATTTGCATCGCTATGAAATACTATGGCTTCTATGACTTCTCCTAAATCGAGTAACGTGTGTATGGAAAGGACTGGATTTTCTTAGGGATACAGCTATCTCATTTGGGATGCACTATTTCATCTTCACTGCATCCCTCGCTCCTTGACATTGAAGAATTAACATAGGAATTGCGTTGCTATGCAATACTATCAGCTCTATGACTTCTCCTTCTAAATTGAGTAACGATTCTATGGAAAAGACAGGATTTTTGTTTGGGATACGAGTATCTCCTTTCCGATGCACTATTCCGTCTTTGCTGCATCCCTCGCTCCTTCACATTGACGAATTAACACAGATATTGCGTCGCTATGAATTACTATGGGTTCTATGACTTCTCCTTCTAATTCCAGTAACGTTTCTATGGAAAGGACTGGATTTTCTTTGGGTTACGACTATCTCCTTTCCGATGCACTACTCCTTCTTTACTGCATCCCTCGCTCCTTCATATTGGCGAATTAACACAGAAATTGCGTCGCTATGAAATACTATGGGTTCTATGACTTCTTCTTCTAAATCGAGTAACGTTTTTGTTTTGGGATACGGCTATCTCCTTTCCGATGCACAATTCCCTCTTTACTGGATCCCTTGCTCCCTCACATTGACGAATTAACACAGAAATTGCGTCGCTATGAAATACTATGGGTTCTATGACTCCTCCTACTAAATCGAGTAGCGTTTCTATGGAAAGGACATGATTTTGTTTAGGGATACGTGTATCTCCTTTCCGATGCACTATTCCTTCTTCACTGCATCCTTCGCTCCATCACATTGACGAATTAACACAGAAATTGCGTCGCTACGAACTTCTGTGGGTTCAATGACTTCTTCTTCTAAATCGAGTAACGTTACTATGTAAACGGCTGGATTTTCTTTTGGGATACGAGTATCTCCTTTCCGATGCACTTTTCCTTCTTAACTGCATACCTTGCTCTATCACACTGACGAATTAACACAGATATTGCGTAGCTGTGGAATACTATGTCTTCCATGACATCTCCTTCTAAACCGAGTAATGTTTCTATGGTAACAACAAAATTTTCTTTAGGGCTGCGAGTATCTCCTTTCCGATGCACTATTCCTTCTTCACTGCATCCCTCGCTCCCTCACATTGACGAATTAACACAGAAATTGCGTCGCTATGAAATACTATGGGATCTATGACTTCTCCTTCGAAATCGACTAACGTGTCTATGGAGACGAAATGATTTTCTTTTGGGATACGAGTATCATCTTTCCGATGCACTATTCCTTCTTTACTGCATCCCTCGATCCCTCACATTGACGAATTAACACAGAAATTGCGTCGCTATGAAATACGATGGGTTCTATGACTTCTGCTTCTAAATAGAGTAACATTTCTATGGAAACGAAATGATATTCCTTTGGGATACTTTTTTTTTTTTTTTCACTTGCCGCCCTGATTTTACGACCCACCACCTAAGTGCTTAAGGTGGGTCTATTTTGACCACTTGGCCGCTACGACCGGTGTGCGGACTCTGATGTAGTTGATGAAACTCACACCAGTTCCCGCATCCGGTCGCACCGTTGCCCGTGTCCCGCCACGTGGAGGCGGGTCTGTGCTTTTTTTTTTTTTTTTTTTTTCTTTTCTTTTTTTTTTCTTTACTTTGGCAGCTTTCCCAAAACCGATTTAACAAAAATTTTACAAAAATTAATTTTGAATTGGAAGAAGGAAATACAAGGAATAGTTTAGTCTGAAGAGGAGAAAAGACGATAGGAAAGGAAGAGATGATAGTCCCACCACCGTAGGGGACTGAGGATGAGCGCCTTGGGATTTATCTTCAAGCCTCTGATCCTCAGTCCCCTAACCTTAGCCTAGGAAGTTCTATTCTATTCTAGTTGTGGCGTTTGATATCTCTATTTATGTTCTGTCTGGTTACTTGTATACAGGTTTAGAGTGCCGTGGTAGCTGATGGCAATTGCGACGGTGCGCCGACACTGTTTGTGTCTAATTTTATACATTAATCTATTGTCAGTTTTAGGTCTACTTATGTAAGTCTATTGCATGTCAGTTGTTTTATATTGAGACTTAGTTTAGTTCTTCCACACTATGGTGTCTGTCTGGGTGCTGCATATAGGTTTATTGTCTGTGTGGTCTTCTGTTCCTGTATTCTTTGTGGCATTCGTCAGAAATTTTGTCTGTTAGTGCGTTCAGTATGTCCCAAAGTTCAGGTGTTCTGATCGCGTCGTGTATGTGTTCCTCTGTCTGTAAGTGTTGTATCCCAGGTGTGTTCCTGTGCTGTCCGTATTTCCCGCAGAATAGGATTGTGTGTTCGGGGGTTCCCATACCTCCACATGTACACGTTGATGTGTCTCTAAGACTCACGCGATTTAAGTGCGTGGGATAAGGTCCGTGGCCAGTCAAGAAATGCACCATGCCGCGGCTAGGATCGGCATGTTTCATTCTTAATCTTTCCGTTATGTTCGGAAAAAATGTATATACTCTCCGTCCCTTATCACTTGTGCCCCATTCCTGTTGCCATGTGTCGATTTTCCATTTTTTGAGGTCCCGCTTATTGTTCAGCGGGGAACCAGTCAATATGTTGACCTGGTCTAGTCTACCCATCTTTAACCAGTACAGAGCGGCCCGATATTTGATTGTGATATCTATCGGGAAAATTCCTAGCACGACACACAGTGCTTCAACTGATGTAGTGCCGAAGGCTCCCGATAGTCGCAGAAGGACGCTTCTCTGCCCTCGCCTAACCGCTGTTCTGTTTGTGACGAGGTTGAGTCTGTGCGCCCATGTACTGGCCGCAAAGCTTAGCACTGATTCGAAGAGTGCGCAGTGGTAAGTTCGTGTGACTGACAGAGGAAGTCTGTATTGTCCTGAATTAATCCTTGCCAGTTTATGTAGTAATTTTTCTGCCTTGTTTGTTGTTATTCTGATATGTTCATGGAAGTTCAGCTTCTCATCTATGTATACGCCCAAGTAGCGGGTTACCGTCATTCTCTTTATGTTGTTGTTCTGTATTTTAATAGATGGATTGCGTCTGAGTTGCCCTTTGAGCAGTGTGTATGTTGTTTTGTTGCCCGCTATCTTGAGTTTGTTTGTGTTGCACCATTGTGTTATTGTCTGCAGTGCGCCACTCGCCTTCTCCTCTAGCTGGGCTCTTGTATTTGCTGAGATGACCACCAGTAGGTCATCTGCATAGGCGACAGCACCATCTGTCCTCATATCCTCCTCCAGCAGTTGCAGGAGAGGTTCAAAAATTATGTCCCAGAAGATGGGTCCACAGATCGATCCCTGCGGACATCCCTTGGTAATTTTCCTTATTACCTTCCGGTTGCCCACGCGCCATTCCACTATTCTGTCTCTGCAGTAGTCTAAAAGACTGTTGTATAGGGCTGCGGGTACTTCCATCTGGCGTAACCTCAGAAACAGTGCTGGCCACCACAGGTTGTCAAATGCTCCTGCGATGTCTATCATGATTGCCAAAGAGTATGTTTTATCTGTGTTTTGTGTGATTTCTAAAGCTCTGTTTATTGCATCATCGATGCTTTTCCCTTTCCGAAATCCAAACTGGTGGGGATTCATTCCAAGTAGGGTTCTGTGAGCCTGCAAGCGGTCACACAGTAGCCTCTCTTGGATTTTTGCCATGGTGTTTATAAGGCATATTGGTCTGTAGGATTTCGGATCTGATTGGTCTCTGTCTGATGATTTTCGTATGATGACTGCATTTGAGGTTTTCCAGACTGTCGGTACACGGCCTAGCCTTAAGGCGTCGTTTAGTAGTTCTGTTAAGTATGGGGTGATCTGTGGTGCTAGCCTCTTAAGCACTTCTGCATGGATCCTGTCGGGTCCAGGTGCTTTTTTATTCTTTAGCTCTCTTATCGCTACCGCAACTTCCTCGTGCGCAAAGGGACAGGTGACGGCGTCGGTGTTATACTGTTCATGAAGTTCTTGTCTGAGTGTGATCTGTTCCTGTGTGTCTGAGTCTGTGGCATCTTCCGGGAGGAGTTTGTTCAGCAGATATTGTGCTGTGTTTCTCCATCCCACTGTCATTGTGCCGTCTTCCTGCCGTAGCGTGCTTAATGCCAATGGGGTCTTTATTTTTTCTGTCAGGATCTTGTATTGTTCCCCCCAGATATTCTGTTGTGTGTGTGTGGTCAAGTAGCTCTCCCAATGTTGTTTCCTGGTCTGAAATAATGTCTTTTTGAAGAGTTCTTTGGCTTCCCTATATGCGGCTAGTCTCAGTAGTTTGTCTCTTTGTATCCATGTCCTCTGGTATAGTTTTCGTTTCCTTGTCATGTCACGTTTGAGTCGCTATAAATTACTGTGGGTTCTATGACTTCTCCTTCTAAATCGAGTAACGTTTCTATGGAAACGACAGGATTTTCTTTTGGGATACGACTATCTCCATTCCGATGCACTATTCCTTCTTTACTGCATCCCTTGCTCCTTCACATTGACGAATTTACACAGAAATTGATCGCTATGAAATACTCTCCTTCTAAATCGAGTAACGTTTCTATCGAAAGGACATGATTTGCTTTGGGGATACGAGCATCTCTTTTTCGATGCACTACTGCATCTTTACTGCATCCCTCGCTCCCTCACATTGACGAATTAATACAGAAATTGCGTCGCTATGAATTACTATGTGTTCTATGACTTCTCCATCTAAATCGAGTAACGTTTCTATGGAAAGGACTGGATATTCTTTTGGGATACGAGTACCTCCTTTCCGATGCACTACTCCATCTTTACTGCATCCCACGCTCCCTCACATTGACAAATAATAACAGAAATTTCACCGCTATGATATGCTATGAGTTCCATGTGTTCTCCTTCTAAATCGAGTAACGTTTCAATACAAACGACAGGATTTTCTTTTCTGATACGAGTATCTCCTTTCTGATGCACTACTCCTTGTATATTGCATCCCTTGCTGCCTCCCATAGACGAATTAACACAGAAATTGCGTCGCTATGAAATACTATGGGTTCTATGACATCTCCTTCTAAATCGAGTACCGTTTCTATGGAAGCCAGAGGATTTTCATTTGGGATACTTTTTTTTTTTTTTTTTTTTTTTTCACTAGCTGCTTATATTTTATGACCCACCGTCTAATTTCTTATGGTGGGTCGTATATTGCCACTTAGCCGCTGTGACTGGGTCCGGGGTCCGCAGTGACTTAAAGTAACACCACACCGGCTCCCGTCCCCACTCACACCGTTGCCCGTGTCCCGCCACGTGGAGGCGGGCTCTGTTTAGATCCATTTGTTATCTTTTTTTTGTGCAGCATTAGAAAAACTTATAACTAATACAAAATCAAGTAAGATATTAATAAACAAAACGAAATTAAATATTTAGAAAGAAGGAAGGAAGAGAACTGAATAGAGAAGTTATATGTATAATATGGCCCGTCACCTGGTTGTGGGCTGCGGCCCGGGTCTTGGAATGACCATCAAGACGCTGGCCGTTGCTCACCATGCCTTTAACATCTACCATCCTAAAAACTACCTTAACTAGAAGAGATTAGGGTACGTTAAAGCTAGAAACTAAGACTAAGACCTCCATGTCCAGCCTGCTAAACTATTTACGATATACAATAGAGAGGTAACTGATTTTGTGCTTGGCTCAAAGTTGCTAATGAAAGGGTACTCGTGGTAAAAGTAATAAGGTAATGACGCTAACGGTTTGTGTTGAGCCTGCAAGGCTCCTAGTAGAGTACATCAGGCGCAAGCACCTCCCGGCCCCGTCGACAACACGACCTGAACGGTGGTTTTCCCCGATCTACCATAGGTATCCGTCGGGTTGGGCTCAAAAGAGAGGAACCACAATTAAGATCCTTCCATCCAGGACGTGCGCCGCCTCTTACCAGGGGGGCGTAGGTCCCTTGAAGAGGTGCCCAACTTTAAGCTTCAGATGAGAGGTTCTTAGTATAGTGGAGGTTGAGGTATAGGCTGTGTAGGTTGGTTGTACAAACAGTTCACACTGAGCCAATGAGACTTACAATGATACGTGGTGTGGCAGTTAGCACCTTCCGGCCCCGCCAGCAACACAGCCTGAGCGGTGGTTTTCCCCGATCTACCATAGGTATCCGTCGGGTTGGGCTCAAAAGAGAGGGACCACAATTAAGATCCTTCCATACAGACTGTGCGCTGCCTCTTAACGGAAGGTGTAGGTCCCTTGAAGAGGTACCTAGCTTTAAGCTCTTATTGGACATGGAGATGCTGTAAACTATTTATATATACGGTGCAATCTGTTTTTAGGATTGTGTGTGACTTGTGCACCTCTTGTCGGTTGTTCCACTCTGTTCTTTGAATTTGACTTGGTTGACACTACGGATCATCCGCGCTGGACGCTTCAATATCTGTGTTGGTGCCCTGGTCTGTATCTGTTTCTTCTTCATCACTCGTGGTGCTAATCATATCTGTATCCCCCTGGGCATCGTGACGTCTGTTTGGACCGACTTGCCTTCGGTAGGGTCTGTTGCGCAAGTATTCTATTTGTTGGATCTTCGAGATTTCGTCCGTTAGTTTGTTGAGTTCAGTCCACCTTTCCGGGTCGCGTATTATGGCATGTAGTTCGTTCTGTGTGTTCAGGCGATTTATGTGTACTGTGTGTCTTGTGTTCGTGCGTTGTCCGCAGAAGAAGACAGTATGTTCAGGGGAACCTTCTTCCCCGCATGTGCATCTATTAGTCTGCTGCAGACTCACGCGGTACAGGTGCGTGGGATAAGGGCCATGTCCTGTGATGAAATGTACCATACCGCGGCTGGGATCAATATGTTTTAGTTTTAGTCTTTCCCGGATGTCAGGGAAGAAGTTGTAGACACGGCGGCCCTTATCGCTGTTGGCCCACTCGCTCTGCCAGGTATCCACTCGCCATGCTCTGAGTTGGCGTGTTGTCTCAATCGGTACACCAGTGATCTGCCGAACCTGGTCTATTCTCCCCATCCTAAGCCAGTACATTGCTGCGCGGTACCTGATGGTGATATCTATGGGGAAAATTCCCATGACGACACATAGTGCGTCATTTGATGTTGTATTGAATGCCCCTGTTAGTCGAAGTAGAACACTTCTTTGGCCTCGACGTACAATGGTTCTGTTGGTTGAGAGATTTAACCTGTGGGCCCACGTACTGGCAGCAAAGCATAGTACTGACTCGAAGAGAGCGCAATGGTATGTTCGTGTCACTGACAGGGGTAGTCTGAATTGCTCCGAATTTAGCCTAGCCAGTTTGTGTAGTATCTTTTCTGCTTTGTTTGTGCATATTCGCATGTGTTCGTGGAAGTTCAATCGTTCATCAATGTATACTCCTAGATAGCGTGTGACTGCTAGTCTTTTTATGTTTGTGTCCCCAATTTTGACTATTGGGTTCCTGCGCAGGATACCCTTTAGCAATGTATAAGTTGTTTTGTTTCCTGCTATCTTTAATTTATTATCTGTGCACCATTGGGTTATTGTCCTAAGTGTTCCATTGGCTCTTTCTTCTAGCTGGGCACGGTTATTTGCTGAAACTACGACGAGTAGATCATCAGCATAAGCGACAGCTCCATCTGTCAAGATGTGCTCCTCTAGTAACTGTAGGAGCGGTTCTATAACTATGTCCCAGAAGATGGGGCCGCAGATCGACCCTTGTGGACAGCCTTTTGTAATTCGTTTAATCACTTTCTGGTTGTCCATTTGCCAAACGACCGTTCTGTCTCTGCAGTAGTCCATGAAACTATTATACAGAGACTCCGGTACCTGCAGGTGTCTGAGCCTCTTGAACAAGGCCGGCCACCAGAGGTTGTCGAAGGCACCTGAGATGTCTATCATAATTGCAAGTGTGTATTTGGAGGGTGTGTCGTGTACTATTTGGAGTGCTCTGTTAATTGCGTCGTCTATAGATTTCCCTTCCCTGAAGCCGTATTGGTGTGGTGTCAGTCCCCGTAGTGTTCGGTGTGCTTGTAGTCTTTTGCAGAGTAGTTTTTCTTGTACTTTACCGAGTGTATTGATAAGGCAAATTGGTCTGTATGACTTGGGGTCTGATGGGTCTTTGTCTGGAGCCTTTTTGATGATAACCGCCTTCGAGGTCTTCCACACTGCAGGCACACGGCCCAGCCTTAATGCATCGTTTAACAACGTTGTGAGAAACGGGGTGATCTGCGGTGCAATTTGTTTCAGTACCTCAGAGTGGATACCATCCGGTCCAGGCGCCTTTTTGTTTTTGAGTTCTGAGATCGCTGTCGCCACTTCTTCCTGCGGAAATGGACAGGTGACGGTTGGTGTGGTGTATACTGTGTCTACTTCGCGTCTCAGTGCTGCGTGTTGTGGTGTGTCTGTGTCTGCGATGTCGTCGGGCAGGAGTTTGCTCAGCAGGAACTCCGCTGTGCGTCTCCAGCCCTTAGTCATCTCACCATCCTGCTGTCGCAGCGTTCCCAGAACCAGTGGGCTCTTAATTTTCTCTGTCACGATTTTGTATGGTTCCCCCCAAATGTTTAGTTGTGTTTGTGCTGCTACATGGCTGTTCCAATGGTCTTTCCTGGTCTTATTCAGCTCAAGTTTATATTTATCCTTGGCAAGCCGGTAGTCGTGTAGTCGTAATTGTCTTTCTCTATCTGAAATTGCTCGTTGGTAAAGCTTACGTTTACGTTTTGAGTCTTGTTTGAGTCGTGTTAATTGTGTAGTCCAGGGAATATTTTGGTGTTTTGTCATTCTTTGCGTGGGTATGCAGGTGTTCTGTGTGTGTATAATGATATCTGTCAGCATGTGTGCTCTGTAATCAACACTGCCGGTGATGTCTTGCGGTATGTGCTCATGTATTTTTTGTCTGACCCTGTCCCAGTCTGTTTTGTCAAATAATAGTCTTTTTGGTAGTGTTTCTGTGTTGACGTTTGGTGTGCCACTTAAGGTTAGTGTGATGATGTTGTGGTCGCTAGCAGTGATCTGGTCATGTACGGTCCAGTCTCGTACGTGGTTGATGGCGGCATTATTAACGAGGGTGATGTCTATGTTTGATGAATGACCGTTGTGTCCGATGTGAGTCGGGTGATGTCCTTCCTTGTTGAGTACGTGTTGTCTGTTTTCTTGGATGATGTCATTTATTATTCTACCTCTGTCGTCAGTTCTGTCTGAATGCCACAGGGTTGATCTGGCATTTATGTCTGCACAGATGAGAAGTTTTTTGTTGCCAGCGTATTGCGCAACATCTCTGATGAGGTCTGCGTATGGTTTGATGCAATGACAGAATTGGGCGTACAGCGACGCGATGATCCAAGTATCCCCCTTGTGTGTGACTTCAACTGTAACTAGGTGCTCGGAACAGAGTTCTGTAATTTTGACTGGATGTATTTCTTTGTTTAGGATTATGACAGATGCCATGCAGCCTGTCCCCTCCGCAACTGTCACCGCACTTGGAGGAAAGTTGGGGATATGCCCTTGTCTAGTGTAGGGCTCCTGTATGCACAGAATGTCACTTTTTAGTTCACGTAGGACCCGTGGGAGCTCCGAATTTACAAGTATACTCCGCATAGCATTAAGCTGTGCTATTAGCAATTTGGGTGTTTAACTGTGGCGTAGCACTTGCTGCCAGTTTGACTGTAATCGAAGTATGTTCTCCCATGAGCCCTTACGTGATCCTTGTAAAGCTTGTCCATATCGAATGGTTCCTCCCTGCGGGCGCACACCTGCATGAGCAGGTCTAGTAGGCTGTCTGGATCTGTTGGAATATTCTCCGTTTTGAGAATCAGTCTATCGGTTTGCTCTGATGTACGGAAACAAACAGATTGGCCGTACGGGTGTAGGGTGCGGATGAGCATCCGCTGTGCCGTCTCTAAGATGTCTCTTTTTTCTAGCCTACTTAATTTTACATTTATATCTAGCTTGTCGTAACTAAAACTATCGGTGTCGATGGCGTGTGTTGGCGTCTCTGCAGCCGTGACGTGTCGTGATGGTGTAGTGGCGTCGTTGTGCACCTCTGCGGGGGGCGCTGGATTGACTTCCTCGTTGGTTGTTGTGGGGGTTTCCTTGGGCGTCGGCATTGAGGTTGTTGGTTGGGAGGCTGCGAAGGTGTTGGTATCATCAGGGGTATGCACTTTCGTATCACTAGGTTTTGAGGTAGCCTGCGATTGCCGCGATTGGTCGT
Organism: Schistocerca serialis cubense; assembly: GCF_023864345.2. Lineage (NCBI taxonomy): Eukaryota > Metazoa > Arthropoda > Insecta > Orthoptera > Acrididae > Schistocerca > Schistocerca serialis. Next base: position 46,112,867 of record NC_064638.1, on the reverse strand, counting down.
CACACGCTTTCACTTTCGGGACTCTCTTAGGCTGATTGGGTTTCCTATGCGGTTTTAGTTTCCTAAAGGCTGCGATGATTCGTTTGTTTTTTGTGTGTGTTTCGTTTGTGCAGTCTTGATGTGTATCAGATGTGTTGGTTGTTTGTGCCTCCATTCTGCATTGATTTGACGTGATTTGGTTCCCACTTGACTGCTCGTCTGCGCTACCTGTGACAGACATAACAGCTTTTGCACTGTCGCCTCTGTTGCCAGACCCTCCGCAGACTTTTGTTGCGGTTGTTGCTGCGGCTTTTTGTGTGGCATTCGTGATGTCTGCCGGCGCTGTGGCCTGCTCAAGGTCGGTATTACTGTTTCGAATATTATTACGAACACTACAATCTCTGGCGTAAGGGCAATAATAGACGTCGTCTTCTTCCTCTGTCAGTGAGTCAGAGAGAGTTATTTTGCGTTTGATTTGATTACAGTCTGAGGTGTCTGATTTGTTCATGTTTTCCGTTTGGACTCCAGTTGTGCTTGCTTGCGTTACGGTTGTGTTTAGCACCGTTGGGTTCAAGGTCTCGCCTTGTATGAATTTTATTGGTTTGATACGTCCTTCGCATTTTGTAGTGTCGTATGTGCGTCGTTGTGCTGGGGTGGATGGGTGATCTTGAGTCGTTAGCAACGCTGTTTTGTGCAGTTGCTTTGGTTGGTCATGTGTGGTATGGTTTTCTGGTCTGTCGGTATCAGGATTTGGGGTTATCATGTCTATTCTCAGTAGTTCGTCTTCGAGTTCGTCTATCCTGTTCATAAGGGTCGTCTGGAATGTCATCCAGTACATTATTTGTCTTTTGATTAGTTTGGCGGCTTCTGGTGACATTTGTCCTGTGAGTGTTAGGTCGTCTATGTATTCAGTGATTGCATGATGGCTGTCCTCCAGGTTTGTATTGTGTATCAAGCCTGGAATGTGACCATTGTTGGGGTAGTCGTCAGGTAATAGTTTTTGCCTCTTACGCCAGAGTATTGCACGTAGATGGTTTCTGTGCCTGGTGGATGGTGACTTGTATGATCTTATTTTTTCAGGGGTTGATTTATGGAGCATGTTGTTTGACTCAGGGGGATGTTCAGTTGCCATAGTCAGTACTGTCAATTAGTCTATCAAGCAGCTGTTTGTAGGTCTGGCAGACGCCACCCCTGCTCTTATTGCAAATTCGGTTTCTGTTCCTGCAAGGGATGCAATCGATGGGCTCTGATGCTCGACAGTCCGCGCGTTTGTGACCCTTTTTGCCACACCTTGAACAGGTCGTACCTGTGTCTGCGCAGGCTTTGGTTGTATGGCCAAGGTCACAACAGTTGTAACACTGGCTCACTGACGTATAGTCTTTGACAGATAGGGATTGGAAGTCTATGTACACCCTTCCTTTTTTTGTGAGGTACCAATAAATTCTTGGTGTGACTTCCAACACTTGGTGGTTGTATCCCTGTCCTTTGGGCCCTGTGCGGAATCTGATTTTCACGTCTTTGTCGAATTCGTCTTTTGTGAAGTCGTCACTGAGATTTTGGTCGTATAAACACTCAAGAAATTCTCTATCCGAGATAGTGTCTGTCACTCGATAGACTATCACCAAAGGTTGCCGCTTTCTGGGCCCCTCACACGCGATATTCTCAATATCTTTCGTCTTTTCTATTATTTTCCTACAGTCCTCCTGTGTTGCTGCTTCGACAATCACAGCTGTCTTCGTGTTTCTTATTGACTTAATGTGTAGGTTGTCTCGTCTTGGGTTGATGTTTTTTGTCAACGTTTGTTTTATTGTTTTCGTGTCTTGGTTGTTGGTAGACTTTATGAAGAGAGTGGTTGCTTGCTTGGCTTTTGCCACCTCAATGCGTTTATGTTCTTTGGGTGCGGTGGAGAGTGCCGCAGCGTATGTTAGTGTCTTGGCCTGTTGCTGTGCCTGTTCAGTAACCTTTCCTGTCAGATCCCTAATTTGGTCCCTGAGCTCTTGGTTTATTTCAGCGAGTTTTGTATTGTCTTCCTCGAGTTTGTTGACCTGTTCTGTGAGAGACTCAATTCTAAGGTCCTTAACGGGGTCAGCTGAGTGCTGAAGTTCGCGCAGTAGATCTTTGTTCTGCTCTTGCAGCAGCTCGACCTTTGCTTCTGCTGACGTGAGTTGGAAAGCCAAAGGGAATATTTTATTCCTTATCGTATTCAGTACGCTACTCGATACGTGTTTGGCCTTTAATTCCGCCCCAATATCATTTAATAGCTCGTCAATTGCAGCGATCTTCTGGCTCGGTGACATAACGGCATATTCGTGGGCACCACACGCCATGCCTATAGGCGATACTTTGCAACTGGTGCTGCTCTGCGCTCTACTAAGCGTCCCTTTCGTGGTCTTGGGTGTGGTGTTAGCACCACTTAGTTGGCGTGCTCGATCCAGGATTGCGAATCTGTGTTATAGTTCTTAAAGAGTGACCTTTATTTGGTGTGTATTGCGTGTGCGGCACCACATTGTGACACGTAAGTCCCAAAAGCGATACGTCACAGAGCGAGGCCGAATGTGGGCTGGGTGGCTTCGCCGGCGATGTCCGATCGACACCGAGCGCCGCGGTCAGCTCCGCACGTCAGCCGGCCACGTGGTTCGCGGGACCAGGTGGGGACCGTGAGCCCGCGTAAGCTGCTGACTCCCGCGGTTGGACGCGGAAACACGAGTCGTGTTTAGCAACACAGGTTTGCTGTGGCCAGCGCAGTTTGGCCTACTTGCGAAACTCACGCGTAGTGCGTGTCAGCTGGCGCACCGCGACCTACTCTCGGGACTTTGCGTTCCGTCGCACGGCGTATCGCTTTACGTTACTCGTAATCGATTTTCTTCACTATCGACAGTTTATGACTTTTACCTATAATATGTCTATAATTCAGAATTATGATCGTTTCCCTTCACTGTATGGGTATTGTTCACATTGATTTCCTTCATATTAAGCTAGTCTTTTCTGCGAGATTTGCTACCATATGTTAGTCTTCGTTTTTAGTCTAAGTCCGTTATTATCAGTTTTTTGTTCAGGACACTTTTGGAAGCTACCCTTCACTGTTCTAACATGTTATCGTGAGTTTGGTGGATATTTAACGTCTAATTACGGAGAAAAATCCTACCATACGTTACTTTGATGATTCGTCACACGGTAACTTTCCTTTCATATTGTTTTTAACACTTTCACAGCACTGCGGTTAGTAATGTTAGTAATGTCAAGCGTTCCTAATCGTATTAGTAGTGTTTTTGGATATTAGTTGTAGTGAAATACCTTTGATGAGGTCCAATATTCCGTAAATGTGCCCGCGAAGTCACTAATGCACTATTTCTCTAGTCTAAACACGAGAAAATTTTGTAGGACTGCTTCACTTCACTATTATCCATCACTGATCACTGTTTTTTTCGTTCACTGGCGTGATTGTTCCCGAAAGAACCGACAAAAAGACCGTAGTTGCGGGAGCGCGCGCGAGACACGTCCGTACGCGCTCGTGCTGGACGGACATTTGGGATAGGAGTACCTCCATTCCGATGCAGTACTCCATCTTCACTGCATCTCTCGCTCCCTCACTTTGACGAATTAACACAGAAATTGCGTCGCTATGAAATACTATGTGTTCTATGACTTCTCCTTCTAAATCGAGTAACGTTTCTATGGAATCGGCAGGAGTTTCTTTTGGGTTACGAGTAACTCCTTTCCGATGCACTATTCCTTCTATACTGCATCCATCGCTCCCTCACATTGACGAATTAAAACAGAATTTGCGTCGCAATGAAATACTGTGGGTTCTATGACATCTCCTTCTAAATCGAGTAACGTTTCTACGGAGACGACGGGAATTTCTTTTGGGATACGAGTATCTCCTTTCCCGATGCTCTATTCCTTCCTTACTGCATTCCTCGCTCCCTCATTTTGACGAATTAACACAGAAATTGCGTCGCTATGAAATACTATGGGTTCTATGACTATTCTTTCTAAATGGAGTAACGTTTCTATTGAAACGGCAGGATTTTCTTTTGGGATACGAATATCTAATTTCCGATGCACTACTCCTTCTTTACTGCATCCCACGCTACCTAACATTGACGAATTAACACAGAAATAGCGTCCCTATGAAATACTATGGGTTCTATGACTTCTCCTTCTAAATCGAGTAACATTTCAATGGAAACGACAGGATATTCTTTTGGGAGACGAGTATCTCCTTTCTGATGCACTACTCCTTGTATATTGCATCCCCCGCTCACTCCCATTGACGAATTAACACAGAACGTGCGTCGCTATGTTATACAATGGGTTCTATATCTTCTCCTTCTAAATCGAGAAACGTGTCTATGGAAAGGACTGGATTTTCTTTTGAGATACATCTATCTCGTTTCCGATGCACTATTCCTTCTTTACTGCATCCCTCTCTTCCTCACATTAATGATTTAACACAGAAATTGCGTCGCTATGAAATACTATGTGATCTACGACTTCTCCTTGTAAATCGAGTGACATTTCTATGGAAAGGGCAGGATTTTCTTTGGGTTACGACTATCTCCTTTCCGATGCACAATTCCTTCTCTACTGCATCCCTCGCCCCTTCACATTGAGGAATTCACACAGAAATTGCGTCGCTATGAAATACTATGGGTTCTATGACTTCTTCTTCCAAATCGAGTAACGTTTCTATGGAAACGACAGGATTTTCGTTTGGGATACGAGTAACTCCTTTCCGATGCACTATTCCCTCTTTACTGCATCCCTTGCTCCCTCACATTGACGAATTAACACAGAAATTAAATACTATGGGATCTATGGCTTCTCCTCCTAAATCGAGTAATGTTTCTATTGAAACGACAGGATTTTCTTTTGGGATACGAGTATCTCCTTTCCGATGCAATATTCCTTCTTTACTGCATCCCTCGCACCCTCTTATTGACGAATTAATACAGAAATTGCGTTGCTATGAAATATTATGGGATCTATGACTTTTCCTTCTAAATCTGTAACGTTTCTATGAAAAGGACAGAATTTTATTTTGGGATACGAGTATCTCCTTTCCGATGCACTATTCCTTCTTTACTGCATACCTCGCCCTATCACGCTGACGAATTAACACAGAAATTGAGTCGCTGTGGAATACTATGTGTTCTATGACATCTCCTTCTACATCGAGTAACGTTTCTATGGAGACGACAGGATTTTCTTTTGGGATACGAGTATCTCCTTTCCGATGCACTATTCCTTCTTTACTGCATCCCTCGATCCCTCACATTGACGAACTATCACAGAAATTGCGTCGCTATGAAATACGATGGGTTCTATGACTTATCCTTCTAAATAGAGTAACATTTCTATGGAAACCAAAGGATATTCCTTTGGGATACGAGAATCTCCTTTCCTATGCACTATTGCTTCTTTACTGCATCCTTCGCTCCCTCACATTGACGAATTAACACAGAAATAGGGTCGCTATAAATTACTGTGGGTTCTATGACTTCTCCTTCTAAATCGAGTAACGTTTCTTTGGAAACGACAGGATTTTCTTTTGGGATACGACTATCTCCATTCCGATGCACTATTCCTTCTTTACTGCATCCCTTGCTCCTTCATATTGACGAATTTACACAGAAATTGATCGCTATGAAATACTCTGAGGTCTAAGACTTCTCCTTCTAAATGGAGTAACGTCTCTATCGAAAGGACATGATTTGCTTTGGGGATACGAGCATCTCTTTTTCGATGCACTACTGCATCTTTACTGCATCCCTCGCTCCCTCACATTGACGAATTAATACAGAAATTGCGTCGCTATGAATTACTATGTGTTCTATGACTTCTATTTCTAAATCGAGAAACGTTTCTATGGAAACGACAGGATTTTCTTTTTGGATACGAGTATCTCCTTTTAGATGCACTATTCCGTCTTTACTGCATCCCTCGCTCCCTCACATTGACAAATAAACACAGAAATTGCGTCGCTGTGAAATACTATGTGTTATATGATTTCTCCATCTAAATCGAGTATTGTTTCTATGAAAACGACAGGATTTTCTTTTGGGATACGAGTATCTCCTTTCCAATACACTATTCCTTCTTTACTGCATACCTCGCTCCCACACATTGACGAATTAACACAGAAATTGCGTCGCTATGAAATTCTATGGGTTCTATGACTTCTCCTTCTAAATCGAGTAACGTTTCTATGGAAGCGACAGGATTTTCGATTGTGTTACGATTATCTCCTTTCCGATGCACTGCTCTATCTTAACTGCATCCCTCGCTCCCTCACATTTACGAATTAATACAGATATTGCGTCGCTATGAAATACTATGAGTTTAATGACTTCTCCATCTAAATCGAGTAACGTTTCTATGGAAAGGACTGGATATTCTTTTGGGATACGAGTACCTCCTTTCCGATGCACTACTCCATCTTTACTGCATCCCACGCTCCCTCACATTGACAAATAATAACAGAAATTTCACCGCTATGATATGATATGAGTTCCATGTGTTCTCCTTCTAAATCGAGTAACGTTTCAATACAAACGACAGGATTTTCTTTTCTGATACGAGTATCTCCTTTCTGATGCACTACTCCTTGTATATTGCATCCCTTGCTGCCTCCCATAGACGAATTAACACAGAAATTGCGTCACTATGAAATACTATGGGTTCTATGACATCTCCTTCTAAATCGAGTACCGTTTCTATGGAAGCCAGAGGATTTTCATTTGGGGTAGGAGTATCTCCTTTCCGATGCAGTACTCCATCTTCACTGCATCTCTCGCTCCCTCACTTTGACGAATTAACACAGAAATTGCGTCGCTATGAAATACTATGGGTTCTATGACTTCTCCTTCTAAATCGAGTAACGTTTCTATGGAATCGACAGGAGTTTCTTTTGGGTTACGAGTAACTCCTTTCCGATGCACTATTCCTTCTAAACTGCATCCATCGCTCCCTCACATTGACGAATTAAAACAGAATTTGCGTCGCAATGAAATACTGTGGGTTCTATGACATCTCCTTCTAAATCGAGTAACGTTTCTATGGAAACGAGAGGATTTTCTTTTGGGATACGAGTATCTTCTTTTCGATGCACTATTCCTTCTTTTCTGCATCCCTCGCTCCATCACATTGACGAATTAACACAGAAATTGCGTCGTCATGAAATACTATGCGTTCTATGACTTCTCCTTCTAAACCGAGTAACGTTTCTATGGAAACGACAGGATTTTCTTTTGGGAAACGAGTATCTGATTTCCGATGCACTATTCCTTCTGTACTGCATCCTTCGCTCCATCACATTGACGAATTACCACAGAGATTGCGTCGCTATTATATACTACGGGTTCTATGACATCTCCTTCTAAAGCGAGTAACGTTTCTATGGAAACGACAAGATTATTTTTGGGATACGAGTGCCTCCTATCCGATGCACTATACCTTCTTTGTAGCATCCCCCTCTCCCTCACATTGACGAATTAACACAGAAATTGCGTCGATATGAAATATTATGTGTTCTACGACACCTCCGTCTAAATCGAGTAACGTTTCTATGGTTACGATAAAATCTTCTTTTGGGATGCAAATATCTCCTTCCCGATGCACTATTACCTCTATACTGCATCCCTAGCTACCTCGCATTGACGAATTAACACAGATATTGCGTCGCTATGAAATACTAAGGGCTCTATGACATCTCCTACTAATTCGAGTAACATTTGTATGGAAACGACAGGATTTTCTTTTGGGATACGAGTATCTTCTTTCCGAAGCACTATTCCTTCTTTACTGCATCCCTCGCTCCTTCACATTGACGAATTGACACAGAAATTGTGTCGTTGTGAAACACTTCGGGTTCTATAACTTCTCCTTCTAAATCGAGTAATGTTGCTATGGAAACGACAGGATTTTCTTTTGGGATACGAGTATGTCCTTTCCGTTGCACTATTACTTCTTAACGGCATCCGACACTCCCTCACATTGACGAATCAACACAGACATTGCGCCGCTATGAAATACTATGTGTTCTATGACTTCTCCTTCTAAATCGAGTAACGATTCTATGGAAACGACAGGATTTTCTTTTGGGATACGAGTATCTCCTTTCCGATGCACTATCCCTCCTTTACTGCAACCCTCGAGCCCTCACATTGACGAGTTAACACAGATATTGCATCGCTAAGAAATACTTTGGGCTCTACGACTTCTCCTTCTAAATCGAGTGACGTTTCTATGGAAACGACAGGATTTTCCTTGGGAATACGAGTATCTTCTTTCCGATGCACTATTCGTTATTTACTGCATCTCTCGCTCCCTCACATTGACGAATTAACACAGAAATTGCGTCGTTGTGAAATACTATGCGTTCTATAACTTCTACTTCTAAATCGAGTAACGTTTCTAAGGAAACGACAGGATTTCTTTTGGGATACGAGTATCTCCTTTCCGATGCACTATTCCTTCTTTATTGCTTCCCTCGCTCCCTCACATTGACGAATTAACACAGAAATTGCGTCGCTATGAAATACTATGTGTTCTATGACTTCTTCTTCCAAATCGAGTAACGTTTCAATGGAGACGACAGGATTTTCTTTTGGGATACGAATATCTACTTTCCGAAGCACTATTCCTTCTTTACTGCATCCCTCGCTCCTTCACATTGACGAATTGACACAGAAATTGTGTCGTTGTGAAACACTTCGGGTTCTATAACTTCTCCTTCTAAATCGAGTAATGTTGCTATGGAAACGACAGGATTTTCTTTTGGGATACGAGTATGTCCTTTCCGTTGCACTATTACTTCTTAACGGCATCCGACACTCCCTCACATTGACGAATCAACACAGACATTGCGCCGCTATGAAATACTATGTGTTCTATGACGTCTCCTTCTAAATCGAGTAACGATTCTATGGAAACGACAGGATTTTCTTTTGGGATACGAGTATCTCCTTTCCGATGCACTATCCCTCCTTTACTGCAACCCTCGAGCCCTCACATTGACGAGTTAACACAGATATTGCATCGCTAAGAAATACTTTGGGCTCTACGACTTCTCCTTCTAAATCGAGTGACGTTTCTATGGAAACGACAGGATTTTCCTTGGGAATACGAGTATCTTCTTTCCGATGCACTATTCGTTATTTACTGCATCTCTCGCTCCCTCACATTGACGAATTAACACAGAAATTGCGTCGTTGTGAAATACTATGCGTTCTATAACTTCTACTTCTAAATCGAGTAACGTTTCTAAGGAAACGACAGGATTTCTTTTGGGATACGAGTATCTCCTTTCCGATGCACTATTCCTTCTTTATTGCTTCCCTCGCTCCCTCACATTGACGAATTAACACAGAAATTGCGTCGCTATGAAATACTATGTGTTCTATGACTTCTTCTTCCAAATCGAGTAACGTTTCAATGGAGACGACAGGATTTTCTTTTGGGATACGAATATCTACTTTTCGATGCACTATTCCTTCTTTACTGCAGCCCTCGCTCTCTCACCTTGACGAATTAACACAGAAATTGCGTTGCTATGGAATACTACGAGTTCTATGACTTCTCCTTCTAAATCGAGTAACGTTTCAATTGGAACGAAAGAATTTTCTTTTCGGATACGAGTATCTCCTTTCCGATGCACTATCACTACTTTACTGCATCCCTGGCTACCTCACACTGATAAATTAACACGGAAATTGCATCGCAATGGAATGCTATGGGTTCCATGAATTCTCCTTCTAAATAGAGTTACGTTTCTATGGAAATGGCACGAATATCTTTTTTGATACGAGGATCTGCTTTCCGATGCACTATTCCTTCTTTACTGCATCCCTCGCTCCCTCACATTGACGAATTAACACAGAAATTGCGTCGCTATGAAATACTATGGGTTCCATAACTTCTCCTTCTAAATCGAGTAACGTTTCTATGGAAACGATAAGATTTTCTTTTGGTATACGAGTATCTGTTTTCCGATTCACTATGCCTTCTTTACTGCATCCCTCGCTCTCTCACAATGACGAATAAGCAAAGAAATTTCGTCGCTATGAAATACTATCGGGTTCTATGACTTCTCCTTCTAAATCGAGTAACGTTTCAATGGAAACGACTGGATTTTCTTTTGGGATTCGACTATCAGCTTTCCGATGCTCTATTCCATCTTTACTGTATCCATCGCTCCCTCACACTGACGAATTAACAATAAAATTGCGTCGCTATGAAATACAATGGATTCTATTACTTCTCCTTCTAAATCGAGTAACGTTTCTATGGAATCGAAAGGATTTTCTTTTGGGATACGTGTATCTCTTTTCCGATGCACTATTCCTTCATTACTGCATCCCTCCCTCCCTCACAATAACGAACTAACACAGAAATGTCGGCGCTATGATATTCTATGTGTTCTATGTCTTCTCCTTTCAAATCGAGTATCGTTTCTATGGAAACGTCAGGAATTTCTTTCGGGATACGAGTATCTCCTTCCGATGCACTATTCCTTCTTTACTGCATCCCTCGCTAACTCACATTGAGGAATTAACACAGAAATTGCGACGCTATGAAATACTATTTGTTCTATGACATCTCCTTCAAAATCGAGTAACGTTTCTATGGAAACGACAGGGTTTTCTTATGGGATACGAGTATCTCCTTTCCGATGCACTATTCCTTCTTTACTGCATCCCTCGCTCCCTCACAATGACGAATTCACACAGAAATTGCGTCGCTATAACATACTATGTGTTCTATAACTTCTCCTTCTGTATTGGGTAACGCTTCTTTGGAAACGACAGGGTTTCTTTTGGGATACGACTATCTCCTTTTTGATGCATTATTCCTTCTGTATTGCATCCGTCGCTCCCTCACATTGACGAATTAACACAGTTATTGCGTTGCCTTGAAATACTATGCGTACTATGACTTCTTCAAAATCGAATAACGTTTCTATGGAAACGACAGGATTTTCTTTTGGGATACGAGTATCTCCCTTCCGATGCACTATTACATCTTTACTGCATCCCTCGCTCCCTCACATTGACGAATTAACACAGAAATTGCGTTGCTATGAAATACTATGGGTTCTATTACTTCTCCTTCTAAATCTAGTTACGTTTCTATGTAAACGACAGTATTTTCTTTTGGGATACGAGTATCTCTTTTCCGATGCACTATTCCTTCTTTACTGCATCCCTCGCTACCTCGCAATGACGAATAAGCCCAGAAATGGCGTCGCTATGAAATACTATGATTTCTAGGGCTTCTCCATCTAAATCGAGTTACGTTTCTATGGAAATGACAGGATTTTCTTTTGGGATACGAGTGTCTCCTTTCCGATGCACTATTGCTTCTTTACTGCATCCCTCGCTCCCTCAGATTGACGAATTAACACAGAAATGGCGTCGCTATGAAATACTATGTGTTCTATGTCTTCTCCATTTAAATCGAGTTACGTTTCTATGGAAACGTCAGGAATTTCTTTTGGGATACGAGTATCTCCTTCCGATGAACTATTCCTTCTTTACTGCATCCCTCGCTCCCTCACATTGACGAATTAACACAGAAATTGCGTCGCTATGAAATACTATGGTTCTATGATCTTCTTCTAAATCGAGTAACGTTTCTATGGAAACGACAGGATTTTCCTTTGGGATATGAGTTTCTTCTTTCCGGTGCGCTATTCCCTCTTTACTGCATCCCTCGCTCCCTCACATTTACGAATTAACCATGATGTATCGTCGCTATGAAATACTATTGGTTCTATGACTTTTCCTTCTAATCGAGTAACGTTTCTTTGGAAACGACAGGATCTTCTTTTGGAACACGAGTATCTCCTTTCCGATGCACTGTTCCTTCTTTACTGCATCCCTCGCTCCCTCACAATGACGAATACGCACAGAACTTGCGTCGCTATGAAATACTATGGGTTCTATGGCTTCTCCAACTAAATCGAGTAACGTTTCTATGGAAACGACAGGATTTTCTTTCGGGATACGAGTTTCTTCTTCCCGATGCCCTATTCCTTCTTTACTGCATCCCTCGCTCAATCACATTGACGAATTAACAATGATATTCCGTCACTATAAAATACTATGGATTATATGACTTCTCATTCTAATCGAGTAACGTTTCTATGGAAACGACAGGATTTTCTTTTGGGATACGAGTTTCACCGTTCGGATGCACTATTCCTCCTTTACTGCATCCCTCGAACCCTCAGATTGACGAATTAACACAGAAATTGCGTCGCTATGAAATACTATGTGTTCTATGTCTTCTCCTTTTAAATCGAGTTACGTTTCTGTGGAAACGTCAGGAATTTCTTTTGGGATACGAGTATCTCCTTCCGATGAACTATTCAGTCTTTACTGCATCCCTCGCTCCCTCACATTGACGAATTAACACAGAAATTGCGTCGCAATGAATTACTATTTGTTCTATGACATCTCCTCCAAAATCGAGTGCCGTCTCTAAGGAAACGACAGGTTTTTCTTTAGAGATACGAGTTTCTCCTTTCCGATGCGATATTCCTTCCTTACTGCATCCCTCGCTCAATCACATTGACGAATTAACAATGATATTGTGTCGCTATGAAATACTATGGATTCAATGACTTCTCCTTCTAATCGAGTAACGTTTCTATGGAAACGACAGGATTTTCTTTTGGATTACGAGTATCTCCTTTCCGATGCACGTTTCCTTGTTTACTGCATCCCTCGCCCCCTCACATTGACGAATTAAGACAGAAATTGTCGCTATGAAATACTATGGGTTCTATGACATCTCCTTCTAAATCGAGTAACGTTTCTATTGAAACCACATGATTTTCTTTTGGGTTACGAGTATCTCCTGTCCGATGCACTATTCCATCTTTACTGCATTCCTCGCTCCCTTACAATGACGAATTAAGACAGAAATTTCGTGGCTATAAAATACTATGTGTTCTATGACTTCTCCTTCTAAATCGAGTAACGTTTCTATGAAAACGACAGGATTTTCTTTTGGTATACGAGTATGTCCTTTCCGATGCACAATTCCTCCTTTACTGCTTCCCTCGCTCCCTCACATTGACGAATTAACACAGAAATTGCGTCGCTATGAAATACTATGGGTTCTATGACTACTCCTTCAAAATCGAGTAACGTTTCTATGGAAACGACAGGATCTTCTTTTGGGATACGAGTATCTCCTTTCCGATGCACTGTTCCTTCTTTACTGCATCCCTCGCTCCCTCGCAATGACGAATAAGCACAGAACTTGCGTCGCTATGAAATACTATGGGTTCTATGGCGTCTCCTTCTAAATCGAGGAACGTTTCTATGGAAACGACAGTATTTCGTTTTGGGATACGAGTATCTCCTTTTAGATGCACTATTCCGTCTTTACTGCATCCCTCGCTCCCTCACATTGACAAATTAACACAGAAATTGCTTCGCTGTGAAATACTATGTGTTATATGACTTCTCCTTCTAAATCGAGTTTTGTTTCTATGAAAACGACAGGATTTTCTTTTGGGATACGAGTATCTACTTCCCGATACACTATTCCTTCTTTACTGCATCCCTCGCTCCCTCTCATTGACGAATTAACACAGAAATTGCGTCGTTGTGAAATACTTCGGGTTCTATAACTTCTCCTTCTAAATCGAGTAATGTTGCTATGGAAACGACAGGATTTTCTTTTGGGATACGAGTATGTCCTTTCCGTTGCACTATTACTTCTTAACGGCATCCCACGCTTCCTCACATTGACGAATTAACACAGACATTGCGTCGCTATGAAATACTATGGGTTCTATGACATCTCCTTCTAAATCGAGTACCGTTTCTATGGAAGCCAGAGAATTTTCATTTGGGATAGGAGTTTCTCCTTTCCGATGCACTATTCCTTCTATACTGCATCCCTCGCTCCCTCAAATTGACGAATTAAAACAGAATTTGCGTCGCTATGAAATACTATGGGTTCTATGACATCTCCTTCTAAATCGAGTAACGTTTCTATGGAAACGAGAGGATTTTCTTTTGGGATACGAGTATCTTCTTTGTGATGAACTATTCCTTCTTTTCTGCATCCCTCGCTCCATCACATTGTCGAATTAACACAGAAATTGTGTCGTCATGAAATACTATGCATTCTATGACTTCTCCTTCTAAATCGAGTAACGTTTCTATGGAAACGACAGGATTTTCCTTTGGGATACGAGTATCTCTTTTCCGATGCACAATTCCTTCTGTACTGCATCCCTCGCTCCCTCACATTGACGAATTGACACAGAAATTATGTCGTTGTGAAATACTTCGGGTTCTATAACTTCTCCTTCTAAATCGAGTAATGTTGCTATGGAAACGACAGGATTTTCTTTTGGGATAGGAGTATGTCCTTTCCGTTGCACTATTACTTCTTAACGGCATCCGACGCTCCCTCAGATTGACGAATTAACAGAGACATTGCATCGCTATGAAATACTATGTGTTCTATGACTTCTCCTTCTAAATCGAGTAACGATTCTATGGAAACGACAGGATTTTCTTTTGGGATACGAGTATCTCCTTTCCGATGCACTATTCCTCCTTTACTGCAACCCTCGCACCCTCACATTGACGAGTTAACACAGAAATTGCATCGCTAAGAAATACTTTGGGCTCTACGACTTCTCCTTCTAAATCGAGTGACGTTTCTATGGAGACGACAGAATTTTCCTTGGGAATACGAGTATCTTCTTTCCGATGCACTATTCGTTATTTACTGCATCCCTCGCTCCCTCACATTGACGAATTAACACAGAAATTGCGTCGTTGTGAAATACTATGCGTTCTATAACTTCGACTTCTAAATCGAGTAACGTTTCTGTGGAAACGTCAGGAATTTCTTTCGGGATACGAGTATCTCCTTCCGATGCACTATTCCTTCTGTACTGCATCCCTCGCACCCTCACATTTAGGAATTAACACAGAAATTGCGTCGTTATGAAATACTATTTGTTCTATGACATCTCCTTCAAAATCGAGTAACGTTTCTATGGAAACGACAGGATTTTCTTTTGGGATACGAGTATCTCCTTTCCGATGCACTATTCCTTCTTTACTGCAGCCCTCGCTCCCTCACCTTGACGAATTAACACAGAAATTGCGTCGCTATGGAATACTACGAGTTCTATGACTTCTCCTTCTAAATCGAGTAACGTTTCTATGGGAACGAAAGAATTTTCTATTCGGATACGAGTATCTCCTTTCCGATACACTATCACTACTTTACTGAATCCCTGGCTCCCTCACACTGATAAATTAACACAGAAATTGCATCGCTATGGAATGATATGGGTTCTATGAATTCTCCTTCTAAATAGAGTTGCGTTTCTATGTAAATGACACGAATTTCTTTTTTGATACGAGGATCTGCTTTCCGATGCACTATACCTTCTTTACTGCATCCCTCGCTCCCTCACATTGACGATTTAACACAGAAATGTCGGCGCTATGATATACTATGTGATCTATGTCTTCTCCTTTTAAATCGAGTATCTTTTCTATGGAAGCGTCAGGAATATCTTTCGGGATACGAGTATCTCCTTCCGATGCACTATTCCTTCTTTACTGCATCCCTCGCTCCCTCACATTGACGAATTAACACAGAAATTGCGTCGCTATGAAATACTATTTGTTCTATGACATCTCCTTCAAAATCGAATAATGTTTCTATGGAAACGTCGGGATTTTCTTTTGGGATACGAGTATCTCCCTTCCGATGCACTATTACCTCTTTACTGCATCACTCGCTCCCTCACATTGACGAATTAACACAGAAATTGCGTTGCTATGAAATACTATGGGTTCTATTACTTCTTCTAAATCTAGTTACGTTTCTATGGAAACGACAGGATTTTATTTTTGGATAAGCGATCTCTTTTACGATGCACTATTCCATCTTTACTGCATCCCTCGCTCCCTCACAATGACGAAAAAGCACAGAAATGGCGTCGTTATGAAATACTATGTGTTCTATGTCTTCTCCTTTTAAATCGAGTTACGTTTCTATGGAAACGTCAGGAATTTCTTTTGGGATACGAGTATCTCCTTTCCGATGCACTATTGCTTCTTTACTGCTTCCCTCGCTCCCTCAGATTGACGAATTAACACAGAAATTGCGTCGCAATGAAATACTATTTGTTCTATGACATCTCCTCCAAAATCGAGTAAGGTCTCTAAGGAAACGACCGGATTTTCTTTTGGGATACGAGTATCTCCTTTCCGATGCACTATTCCTTCTTTACTGCATTCCTCGCTCCCTTACATTGACGAATTAAGAAAGAAATTTTGTGGCTATAAAATACTATGTGTTCTATGACTTCTCCTTTTAAATCGTGTAACGTTTCTATGGAAACGACAGGATTTTCTTTTGGTATACGAGTATGTCCTTTCCAATGCACTATTCCTCCTTTACTGCTTCCCTCGCTCCCTCGCATTGACGAATTAACACAGAAATTGCGTCGCTATGAAATACTATGGTTCTATGACTTCTCCTTCTAAATCGAGTAACGTTTCCATGGAAACGACAGGATTTTCTTTTGGGATACGAGTTTCTCCTTTCCGATGCGATATTCCTTCTTTACTGCATCCCTCGCTCAATCACATTTACGAATTAACAGTGATATTGCGTCGCTATGAAATACTATGGATTCAATGACTTCTCCTTCTAATCGAGTAACGTTTCTATGGAAACGACAGGATTTTCTTTTGGTATACGAGTATGTCCTTTCCGATGCACTATTCCTCCTTTACTGCTTCCCTCGCTTCCTCACATTGACGAATTAACACAGAAATTGAGTCGCAATGAAATACTATGGGTTCTATGACTTCTTCTTCAAAATCGAGTAACGTTTCAATGGAAACGACAGGATTTTCGTTTGGGTACGAGTTTCTCCTTTCCGGTGCGCTATTCCCTCTTTACTGCATCCCTCGCTCCAACACATTTACGAATTAACAATGATATTTCGTCGCTATGAAATACAATGGGTTCTATGACTTATCTTTCTAATCGAGTAATGTTTCTATGGAAACGACAGGATCTTCTTTTGGGATACGAGCATCTACTTTCCGATGCACTGTTCCATCTTTACTGCATCCCTCGCTCCCTCACAATGACGAATAAGCACAGAACTTGCGTCGCTATGAAATACTATGGGTTCTATGGCTTCTCCAACTAAATCGAGTAACGTTTCTATGGAAACGACAGGATTTTCTTTTGGGATAAGGGTATCTCCTTTCCGATGCACTATTGCTTCTTTACTGCATCCCTCGCTCCCTCACATTGACGAATTAGCACAGAAATGCCGTCGATATGAAATACTATGTGTTCCATGTCTTCTCCATTTTAATCTAGTGAAGTTTCTATGGAAACGTGAGGAATTTCTTTTGGGATACGAGTTTCTCCTTTCCGATGCGGTATTCCTTCTTTACTGCATCCCTCGCTTAATCACATTGACGAATTAACAATGATATTGCGTCGCTATGAAATACTATGGATTCAATGACTTCTCCTTCTAATCGAGTAACGTTTCTATGGAAACGACAGGATTTACTTTCGGGATACGAGTTTCTCCTTTCCGATGCCCTCTTCCTTCTTTACTGCATCCCTCGCTCAATCACATTGACCAATTAACAATGATATTGCGTAGCTATAATATACTATGGATTATATGACTTCTCATTCTAATCGAGTAACGTTTCTATGGAAACGACAGGATTCTCTTTTGGGATACGAGTTTCACCTATCCGATGCACTATTCCTCCTTTACTGCATCCGTCGTTCCCTCACATTGACGAATAAGCACAGAAATTGCGTCGCTATGAAATACTATGCGTTCTATGACTTCTCCTTCTAAATTGAGTAACGTTTCTATGGAAACGACAGGATTTTCATTTCGGATACGAGTATCTCCTTTCCGATGCACTATTCCTTCTGTGTTACATCCCTTGCTCCCTCACATTGATGAATTAACACAGAAATTGCGTCGCCTTGTAATACTATGCGTTCTATGACATCTCCTTCTAATTCGAGAAACGTTTCTATGGAAACGAGAGGATTTTCTTTCGGGATAAGACCATCTTGTTCCCGATGCACTATTTATTCTTTACTACATCCATCGCTCCCTCACATTGTCGAATAAGCAGAGAATTTGGGTCGCCTATCAAATTCTATGGGTTCTTTGTCTTCTCCGTCTAAATCGAGTAACGTGTGTATGGATTCGACAGGATTTTCTGTTGGGGTACGAGTATCTGCTTTCCGATGCACTATTCCTTCTGTACTGCATCCCTCGCTCCCTCACAATGACGAATAAGCACAGAAATGGCGTCGCTATGAAATACTATGGGTTCTATGGCTTCTCCACCTAAATCGAGTAACGTTTCTATGGAAACGACAGGATTTTCTTTTGGAGTACGAGTATCTCCTTTCCGATGCACTATTCCTTCTTTACTGCATCCCTCGCTCCCTCACATTGTCGTATTAAAACAGAAATTGCGTCGCTACGAAATACTATGGGTTCTATGTCTTCTCCCTCGAGAGCGAGTAACGTTGCTATGGAAACGACAGGTTTTTCTTTTGGGATACGAGTATCTCCTTTCCGATGCACTATTCCTTCCAAACTGCATCTCTCGCTCCCTCCTAATGACGAATAAACACAGAAATGGCGTCGCTATGAAATACTATGGGTTCTATGACTTCTCCTTCAAAATCGAATAACGTTTCTATGGAAACGACAGGATTTTCTATTGGGATACGGGTATATCCTTTCAGATGCACTATTCCTTCTTTACTGCATCCCTCGCTCCCAGACATTGTCGTATTAACACAGAAATTGCGTCGCTACGAAATACTATGAGCTCTATGGCTTCTCCATCTATATCGAGTAACGTTTCTATTGAAACGACAGGATTTTCTTTTGGAGTACGAGTATCTCCTTTCCGATGCACTATTCCTTCTTAACTGCATCTCTCGCTCCCTCATAATGACGAATAAACACAGAAATGGCGTTGCTATGAAATACTATGGGTTCTATGACTTCTCCTTCTAAATCGAGTAACGTTTCTATGGAAACGACAATATTTTCTTTTGGGATACGGGTATATCCTTTCAGATGCACTATTCCTTCTTTACTGCATCCCTCGCTCCCTCACATTGTCGTATTAACACAGAAATTGCGTCGCTACGAAATACTATGGGCTCTATGGCTTCTCCATCTAAATCGAGTAACGTTTCTATTGAAACGACAGGATTTTTTTTGGAATACGAATATCTAATTTCCGATGCACTATTCCTTCTTAACTGCATCTCTCGCTCCCTCATAATGGCGAACAAACACAGAAATGGCGTTGCTATGAAATAGTATGGGTTCTATGACTTCTCCTTCTAAATCGAGTAACGTTTCTATGGAAACGACAGGATTTTCTTTTGGGATACGGGTATATCCTTTCAGATGCACTATTCCTTCTTTACTGCATCCCTCGCTCCCTCACATTGTCGTATTAACACAGAAATTGCGTCGCTACAAAATACTGTGGGCTCTATGGCTTCTCCATCTAAATCGAGTAACGTTTCTGTTGTAACGACAGGATATACTTTTGGAGACGAGTATCTCCTTTCCGATGCACTATTCCTTCTTAACTGCATCTCTCGCTCCCTCATAATGACGAATAAACACAGAAATGGCTTCGCTATGAAATACAAAGGGTTCTATGACTTCTCCTTCTAAATCGAGTAACGTTTCTATGGAAACGACAGGATTATCTTTTGGGATACGGGTATATCCTTTCAGATACACTATTCCTTCTTTACTGCATCCCTCGCTCCCTCACATTGTCGTATTAACACAGAAATTGCGTCGCTACGAAATACTATGGGCTCTACGGATCCTCCATCTAAATCGAGTAACGTTTCTATTGAAACGACAGGATTTTCTTTTGGAGTACGAGTATCTCCTTTCCGATGTACCATTCCTTCTTAACTGCATCTCTCGCTCCCTCATAATGGCGAATAAGCACAGAAATGGCGTCGCTACGAAATACTATGTGTTCTATGACTTCTCCATCTAAATCGAGTAACGTTTCTATGGAAACGACAGGATTTTCTTTTGGGATACGAGTATATCTTTTCCGATGCACTATTCCTTCTTTACTGCATCCCTCGCTCCCTCACATTGTCGTATTAACACAGAAATTGCGTTGCTACGAAATACTATGGGCTCTATGGCTTCTCCATCTAAATCGAGTAACGTTTCTATTGAAACGACAGGGTTTTCTTTTGGAGTACGAGTATCTCCTTTCCGATGTACTATTCCTTCTTAACTGCATCTCTCGCTCCCTCATAATGACGAATAAACACAGAATTGGCGTCGCTATGAAATACTATGGGTTCTATTACTTCTCCTTCTAAATCGAGTAACGTTTCTATGGAAACGACAGGATTTTCTTATGGGATACGGGTATATTCTTTCAGATCCACTATTCCTTCTTTACTGCATCCCTCGCTCCCTCACATTGTCGTATTAACACAGAAATAGCGTCGTTACGAAATACTATGGGCTCTATGGCTTCTCCATCAATATCGAGTAACGTTTCTATTGAAACGACAGGATTTTCTTTTGGAGTACCAGTATCTCCATTCCGATGCACTATTCCTTCTTAACTGCATCTCTCGCTCCCTCATAATGACGAATAAACACAGAAATGTCGTCGCTATGAAACACTATGGGTTCTATGACTTCTCCTTCTAAATCGAGTAACGTTTCTATGGAAACGACAGGATTTTCTTTTGGGATACGGGTATATCCTTTCAGATGCACTATTCCTTCTCTACTGCATCCCTCGCTCTCTCACATTGTCGTATTAACACAGAAATTGCGTCGCTACGAAATACTATGGGCGCTATGGCTTCTCCATCTAAATCGAGTAACGTTTCTATTGAAACGACAGGATTTTCTTTTGGAGTACGAGTATCTCCTTTCCGATGCACTATTCCTTCTTAACAGCATCTCTCGCTCCCTCATAATGACGAATAAAAACAGAAATGGCGTCGCTATGAAATACTATGAGTTCTATGACTTCTCCTTCTAAATCGAGTAACGTTTCTATGGAAACGACAGGATTTTCTTTTGGGATACGGGTATATCCTTTCAGATGCACTATTCCTTCTTTACTGTATCCCTCGCTCCCTCACATTGTCGTATTAACAACAGAAATTGCGTCGCCACGAAATACAATGTGCTCTATGGGTTCTCCATCTAAATCGAGTAACGTTTCTATTGAAACGACAGGATTTTCTTTTGGAGTACGAGTATCTCCTTTCCGATGCACTATTCCTTCTTAACTGCATCTCTCGCTCCCTCATAATAACGAATAAACACAGAAATGGCGTCGCTATGAAATACTATGGGTTCTATGACTTCTCCTTCTAATTCGAGTAACGTTTCTATGGAAACGAAAGGATTTTCTTTTGGGATACGGGTATATCCTTTCAGATGCACTATTCCTTCTTTACTGCATCCCTCGCTCCCTCACATTGTCGTATTAACACAGAAATAGCGTCGCTACGAAATACTATGGGCTCTATGGCTCCTCCATCTAAATCGAGTAACGTTTCTATTGAAACGACAGGATTTTCTTATGGAGTACGAGTATCTCCTTTCCGATGCACTATTCCTTCTTAACTGCATCTCTCGCTCCCTCATAATGACGAATAAACATAGAAATGGCGTCGCTATGAAATACTATGAGTTCTATGACTTCTCCTTCTAAATCGAGTAACGTTTCTATGGAAACGACTGGATTTTCTTTATTGATGCGAGTATCTCCTTTCCGATGCACTATTCCCTCTTTACTGCTTCCCTCGCTCCTTAACATTGACGAATTAACACAGATATTGCGTCGCTATGAAATACTATGTGTTCCATGACTTCCCCATCTAAATCGAGTAACGTTTCTATGGAAAGGACATGATTTCCTTTTGGGATACGAGTATCTCATTTCCGATGCACTATTCCTTCTTTGCTGCATACTTCGCTCCCTCATATTGACGAATTAACACAGAAATTGCGTCGATATGAAATACTATGGATTCTATGAGTTTTCCTTCTAAATCGAGTAACGTTTCTATGGAGTCGACAGGAATTTCTTTTGGGATACGAGTATCTCCTTTCCCGATGCTCTATTCCTTCTTTACTGCATCCCTCGCTCCCTCATTTTGACGAATTAACACAGAAATTGCGTCGCTATGAAATACTATGGTTTCTACGGCTATTCTTTCTAAATGGAGTAACGTTTCTATGGAAACGGCAGGATTTTCTTTTGGGATACGAATATCTAATTTCCGATGCACTACTCCTTCTTTACTGCATCCCACGCTACCTAACATTGACGAATTAACACAGAAATAGCGTCCCTATGAAATACTATGGATTCTATGACATCTCCTTCTATATCGAGGAACGTTTCTATGAAAACGATAAAATTTTCTTTTTGGATACGATTATCTCCTTTCCGATGAACTATTCCTTCTTTACTGCATCCCTCGCTCCCTCACATTGACGATTGAACACAGAAATTGCGTCGTTATGAAATACTATGTGTTTTATGACATCTCCTTCTAAATCGAGTAACGTTTCTATGGAGACGACAGGAATTTCTTTTGGGATACGAGTATCTCCTTTCCCGATGCTCTATTCCTTCTTTACTGCATCCCTCGCTCCCTCATTTTGACGAATTAACACAGAAATTGCGTCGCTATGAAATACTATGGGTTCTACGGCTATTCTTTCTAAATGGAGTAACGTTTCTATGGAAACGGCAGGATTTTCTTTTGGGATACGAATATCTAATTTCCGATGCACTACTCCTTCTTTACTGCATCCCACGCTACCTAACATTGACGAATTAACACAGAAATAGCGTCCCTATGAAATACTATGGGTTCTATGACTTCTCCTTCTAAATCGAGTAAAATTTCAATGGAAACGACAGGATATTCTTTTGGGAGACGAGTATCTCCTTTCTGATGCACTACTCCTTGTATATTGCATCCCCCGCTCATTCCCATTGAGGAATTAACACAGAACGTGCGTCGCTATGTTATACAATGGGTTCTATGTCTTCTCCTTCTAAATCGAGGAACGTGTCTATGGAAAGGACTGGATTTTCTTTTGGGATACACCTATCTCGTTTCCGATGCACTATTCCTTCTTTACTACATCCCTCGCTCCCTCACATTAATGATTTAACACAGAAATTGCGTCGCTATGAAATACTATGTGATCTACGACTTCTCCTTGTAAATCGAGTGACATTTCAATGGAAAGGGCTGGATTTTTTTGGGTTACGACTATCTCCTTTCCGATCCACTATTCCCTCTCTACTGCATCACTCGACCCTTCACATTGAGGAATTAACACAGAAATTGCGTCGCTATGAAATACTGTGGGATCTATGACTTCTTCTTCTAAATCGAGTAACGTTTCTATGGAAACGACAGGATGTTCCTTTGGGATACGGGTATATCCTTTCTGATGCACTATTCTTTCTTTACTGCATCCCTCGCTCCCTCACATTGTCGTATTAACACAGAAATTGCGTCGCTACGAAATACTATGGGCTCTATGGCTTCTCCATCTAAATCGAGTAACGTTTCTATTGAAACGACAGGGTTTTCTTTTGGAGTACGAGTATCTCCTTTCCGATGCACTATTCCTTCTTAACTGCATCTCTCGCTCCCTCATAATGACGCATAAACACAGAATTGGCGTCGCTATGAAATACTATGGGTTCTATGACTTCTCCTTCTAAATCGAGTAACGTTTCTATGGAAACGACAGGATTTTCTTTTGGGATACGGGTATATCCTTTCAGATGCACTATTCCTTCTTTACTGTATCCCTCGCTCCCTCACATTGTCGTATTAACAACAGAAATTGCGTCGCCACGAAATACAATGTGCTCTATGGGTTCTCCATCTAAATCGAGTAACGTTTCTATTGAAACGACAGGATTTTCTTTTGGAGTACGAGTATCTCCTTTCCGATGCACTATTCCTTCTTAACTGCATCTCTCGCTCCCTCATAATGACGAATAAACACAGAAATGGCGTCGCTATGAAATACTATGGGTTCTATGACTTCTCCTTCTAATTCGAGTAACGTTTCTATGGAAACGAAAGGATTTTCTTTTGGGATACGGGTATATCCTTTCAGATGCACTATTCCTTCTTTACTGCATCCCTCGCTCCCTCACATTGTCGTATTAACACAGAAATAGCGTCGCTACGAAATACTATGGGCTCTATGGCTCCTCCATCTAAATCGAGTAACGTTTCTATTGAAACGACAGGATTTTCTTATGGAGTACGAGTATCTCCTTTCCGATGCACTATTCCTTCTTAACTGCATCTCTCGCTCCCTCATAATGACGAATAAACATAGAAATGGCGTCGCTATGAAATACTATGACTTCTATGACTTCTCCTTCTAAATCGAGTAACGTTTCTATGGAAACGACTGGATTTTCTTTATTGATACGAGTATCTCCTTTCCGATGCACTATTCCCTCTTTACTGCTTCCCTCGCTCCTTAACATTGACGAATTAACACAGATATTGCGTCGCTATGAAATACTATGGGTTCTATGACTTCTCCTTCTAAATCGAGTAACGTTTCTATTGAAAGGACTGGATTTTCTTTGGGATACGACTATCTCCTTTCCGATGCACTACTCCTTCTTCACTGCATCCCTCGCTCCTTCACATTGGCGAATTAACACAGAAATTGCGTCGCTATGAAATACTATGTGTTCTATGACTTTTTCTAAAACAAGAAACGCTTCTATGGAAACAAGAGGTTTTTTTTTTTTGGGATACGACTATCTCCTTTCCGATGCACTATTCCCTCTTTACTGCATCCCTTGCTCCGTCACATTGACGAATTAACACAGAAATTGCGTCGCTATGAAATACTATGTGTTCCATGACTTCCCCATCTAAATCGAGTAACGTTTCTATGGAAAGGACATGATTTCCTTTTGGGATACGAGTATCTCATTTCCGATGCACTATTCCTTCTTTGCTGCATACTTCGCTCCCTCATATTGACGAATTAACACAGAAATTGCGTCGATATGAAATACTATGGATTCTATGAGTTTTCCTTCTAAATCGAGTAACGTTTCTATGGAGTCGACAGGAATTTCTTTTGGGATACGAGTATCTCCTTTCCCGATGCTCTATTCCTTCTTTACTGCATCCCTCGCTCCCTCATTTTGACGAATTAACACAGAAATTGCGTCGCTATGAAATACTATGGTTTCTACGGCTATTCTTTCTAAATGGAGTAACGTTTCTATGGAAACGGCAGGATTTTCTTTTGGGATACGAATATCTAATTTCCGATGCACTACTCCTTCTTTACTGCATCCCACGCTACCTAACATTGACGAATTAACACAGAAATAGCGTCCCTATGAAATACTATGGATTCTATGACATCTCCTTCTATATCGAGGAACGTTTCTATGAAAACGATAAAATTTTCTTTTTGGATACGATTATCTCCTTTCCGATGAACTATTCCTTCTTTACTGCATCCCTCGCTCCCTCACATTGACGATTGAACACAGAAATTGCGTCGTTATGAAATACTATGTGTTTTATGACATCTCCTTCTAAATCGAGTAACGTTTCTATGGAGACGACAGGAATTTCTTTTGGGATACGAGTATCTCCTTTCCCGATGCTCTATTCCTTCTTTACTGCATCCCTCGCTCCCTCATTTTGACGAATTAACACAGAAATTGCGTCGCTATGAAATACTATGGGTTCTACGGCTATTCTTTCTAAATGGAGTAACGTTTCTATGGAAACGGCAGGATTTTCTTTTGGGATACGAATATCTAATTTCCGATGCACTACTCCTTCTTTACTGCATCCCACGCTACCTAACATTGACGAATTAACACAGAAATAGCGTCCCTATGAAATACTATGGGTTCTATGACTTCTCCTTCTAAATCGAGTAAAATTTCAATGGAAACGACAGGATATTCTTTTGGGAGACGAGTATCTCCTTTCTGATGCACTACTCCTTGTATATTGCATCCCCCGCTCATTCCCATTGAGGAATTAACACAGAACGTGCGTCGCTATGTTATACAATGGGTTCTATGTCTTCTCCTTGTAAATCGAGAAACGTGTCTATGGAAAGGACTGGATTTTCTTTTGGGATACACCTATCTCGTTTCCGATGCACTATTCCTTCTTTACTACATCCCTCGCTCCCTCACATTAATGATTTAACACAGAAATTGCGTCGCTATGAAATACTATGTGATCTACGACTTCTCCTTGTAAATCGAGTGACATTTCAATGGAAAGGGCTGGATTTTTTTGGGTTACGACTATCTCCTTTCCGATCCACTATTCCCTCTCTACTGCATCACTCGACCCTTCACATTGAGGAATTAACACAGAAATTGCGTCGCTATGAAGTACTGTGGGATCTATGACTTCTTCTTCTAAATCGAGTAACGTTTCTATGGAAACGACAGGATGTTCCTTTGGGATACGGGTATATCCTTTCTGATGCACTGATCTTTCTTTACTGCATCCCTCGCTGCCTCACATTGTCGTATCAACAC
Organism: Schistocerca serialis cubense; assembly: GCF_023864345.2. Classification (NCBI taxonomy): domain Eukaryota; kingdom Metazoa; phylum Arthropoda; class Insecta; order Orthoptera; family Acrididae; genus Schistocerca; species Schistocerca serialis. Next base: position 46,086,204 of record NC_064638.1, on the reverse strand, counting down.
AGAAATTGCGTCGCTACGAAATACTATGGGCTCTATGGCTTCTCCATCTAAATCGAGTAACGTTTCTATTGAAACGACAGGGTTTTCTTTTGGAGTACGAGTATCTCCTTTCCGATGCACTATTCCTTCTTAACTGCATCTCTCGCTCCCTCATAATGACGCATAAACACAGAATTGGCGTCGCTATGAAATACTATGGGTTCTATGACTTCTCCTTCTAAATCGAGTAACGTTTCTATGGGAACGACAGGATTTTCTTTTGGGATACGGGTATATTCTTTTAGATCCACTATTCCTTCTTTACTGCATCCCTCGCACCCTCTTATTGACGAATTAATACAGAAATTGCGTGGCTATGAAATACGATGGGTTCTATGACTTATCCTGCTAAATAGAGTAACATTTCTATGGAAACGAAAGGATATTCCTTTGGGATACGAGAATCTCCTTTCCTATGCACTATTGCTTCTTTACTGCATCCTTCGCTCCCTCACATTGACGAATTAACACAGAAATAGGGTCGCTATAAAATACTGTGGGTTCTATGACTTCTCCTTCTAAATCGAGTAACGTTTCTATGGAAACGACAGGATTTTCTTTTGGGATACGACTATCTCCATTCCGATGCACTATTCCTTCTTTTCTGCATCCCATGCTCCTTCACACTGACGAATTTATATAGAAATTGATCGCTATGAAATACTCTGAGATCTAAGACTTCTCCTTCTAAATGGAGTAACTTTTCTATCGAAAGGACATGATTTGCTTTAGGGATACGTGCATCTCTTTTTCGATGCACTACTGCATCTTTACTGCATCCCTCGCTCCCTCACATTGACGAATTAATACAGAAATTGCGTCGCTATGAAATACTATGTGTTCTATGACTTCTATTTCTAAATCGAGAAACGTTTCTATGGAAACGACAGGATTTTCTTTTGGGATACGAGTATCTCCTTTCCGATCCACTATTCCATCTTTACTGCATGCCTCGCTCCTTCACATTGACCAATGAACACAGAAATGGCATCGCTATGAAATACTATGGGTTCTATGACTTCTTCTTCTAAATCGAGTTAGGTTTCTATGGAAGCGACTGGATTTTCTTTTGGGATACGAGTATCTCCTTTCCCGATGCACTATTCCATCTTTATTGCATCCCTCGCTGCCTCTTATCGACGAATTAACAAAGAAATTGCGTCGCTATGAAATACTATGGCTTCTATGACTTCTCCAAAATCGAGTAACGTGTCTATGGAAAGGACTCGATTTTCTTTGGGATACAACTATCATATTTCCGATGCAGTATTTCATCTTCACTGCATCCCTCGCCCCTTCACATTGAAGAAGTAACACAGAAATTGCGTCGCTTTGCAATACTACAGTTCTATGACATCTCCTTCTAAATTAAGTAACGATTCTATGGAAACGAAAGGTATTTATTTTGGGATACTAGTATCTCCATTCCGATGCACTATTCCCTCTTTACTACAGCCCTCGCTCATTCACATAGACGGATTATTCCAGAAATTACGTCGCTTTGAAATACTATGGGTTCTATGACTTCTCCTTCTAAATCGAGGAACGTTTCTATGGAAACGACAGTATATCGTTTTGGGATACGAGTACCTCCTTTTAGATGCACTATTCCGTCTTTACTGCATCCCTCGCTCCCTCACATTGACAAATAAACACAGAAATTGCGTCGCTGTGAAATACTGTGTGTTAAATGACTTCTCCTTCTAAATCGAGTATTGTTTCTATGAAAACGACAGGATTTTCTTTTGGGATACGAGTATCTCCTTTCCGATACACTATTCCTTCTTTACTGCATACCTCGCTCCCACACATTGACGAATTAACACAGAAATTGCGTCGCTATGAAATTCTATGGGTTCTGTGACTTCTCCTTCTAAATCGAGTAACGTTTCTATGGAAGCGACAGGATTTTCGATTTTGTTACGATTATCTCCTTTCCGATGCACTGCTCTATCTTAACTGTATCCCTCGCTCCCTCACATTTACGAATTAATACAGACATTGCGGCGCTATGAAATACTATGAGTTTAATGACTTCTCCATCTAAATCGAGTAACGTTTCTATGGAAAGGACTGGATATTCTTTTGGGATACGAGTATCTCCTATCCGATGCACTGTTCCCTCTTTACTGCATCCCTCGCTCCCTCTCATTGACGAATTAACACAGAAATTGCGTCGCTATGAAATACTATGGGTTCTATGACTATTCCTCTAAATCGAGTAACGATTCTATAGAAACGGCAGGTTTTTGTTTTGGGATACGAGAATCTCTTTTCCGATGCACTATTCCCTCTTTACTGCATCCCTCACTCCCTCACATTGACGAATTAAGACAGAAATTCCTACGCAATGAAATCCTATGTGTTCTATGACTCCACCTTCTAAACCGAGTAACGTTTCTATGGAAAGGACATGATTTTCTTTTGGGATACGAGTATCTCCTTTCCGATGCACTATTCTTTCTTTACTGCATCCCGCGCTGCCTCCTATTGACAAATTAACACAGAAATTGCGTCGCTATGAACTACTACGGCCTCTATGACTTCTCCTAAATCGAGTAACGTGTCGATGGAAAGGACATGATTTTCTTTTGGGATACGAGTATCTCCTTTCCGATGCACTATTCCTTCTTTACTGCATACTTCGCTCAATCATATTGACGAATTAACTCATATATTGCGTCGCTATGAAATAATATGTGTTTCATGACTTCTCCTTCTAAATCGAGTGACGTTACTATGGTAGCGACAGGATTTTCTTTAGGGATACGAGTATCTCCTTTCCGATGCACTACTCCATCTTTACTGCATCCCACGCTCCCTCACATTGACAAATTATAACAGAAATATCACCGCTATGATATGCTATGAGTTCTATGTGTTCTCCTTCTAAATCGAGTAACGTTTCAATAGAAACGACAGGATTTTCTTTTCTGATACGAGTATCTCCTTTCTGATGCACTACTCCTTGTATATTGCATCCCTTGCTGCCTCCCATAGACGAATTAACACAGAAATTGCGTCGCTATGAAATACTATGGGTTCTATGACATCTCCATCTAAATCTAGTACCGTTTCTATGGAAGCCAGAGGATTTTCATTTGGGATAGGAGTATCTCCTTTCCGATGCAGTACTCCGTCTTTACTGCACCTCCCGCTCCCTCACTTTGACGAATTAACACAGAAATTGCGTCGCTATGAAATACTATGGGTTCTATGACTTCTCCTTCTAAATCGAGTAACGTTTCTATGGAATCGACAGGAGTTTCTTTTGGGTTACGAATAACTCCTTTCCGATGCACTATTCCTTCTATACTGCATCCCTCGCTCCCTCACATTGACGAATTAAAACAGAATTTGTGTCGCAATGAAATACTGTGGGTTCTATGACATCTACCTCTAAATCGAGTAACGTTTCTATGGAAACGAGAGGATTTTCTTTTGGGATACGAGTATCTTCTTTTCGATGCACTATTCCTTCTTTTCTGCATCCCTCGCTCCATCACATTGACGAATTAACACAGAAATTGCGTCGTCATGAAATACTATGCGTTCTATGACTTCTCCTTCTAAATCGAGTAACGTTTCTATGGAAACGACAGGACTTTCTTTTGGGATACGAGTATCTCCTTTCCGATGCACTATTCCTTCTGTACTGCATCCTTCGCTCCCTCACATTGACGAATTACCACAGAGATTGCGTCGCTATTAAATACTACGGGTTCTATGACATCTCCTTCTAAAGCGAGTAACGTTTCTATGGAAACGACAGGATTATTTTTGGGATACGAGTGCCTCCTATCCGATGCACTATACCTTCTTTGTAACATCCCCCTCTCCCTCACATTGACGAATGAACACAGAAATTGCGTCGCTATGATATACTATGTGTTCTACGACACCTCCGTCTAAATCGAGTAACGTTTCTATGGTTACGATAAAATCTCCTTTTGGGATGCAAATATCTCCTTCCCGATGCACTATTACCTCTATACTGCATCCCTAGCTACCTCGCATTGACGAATTAACACAGATATTGCGTCGCTATGAAATACTAAGGGCTCTATGACATCTCCTACTAATTCGAGTAACATTTGTATGGAAACGACAGGATTTTCTTTTGTGATACGAGTATCTCCTTTCCGAAGCACTATTCCTTCTTTACTGCATCCCTCGCTCCTTCACATTGACGAATTGACACAGAAATTGTGTTGTTGTGAAACACTTCGGGTTCTATAACTTCTCCTTCTAAATCGAGTAATGTTGCTATGGAAACGACAGGATTTTCTTTTGGGATACGAGTATGTCCTTTCCGTTGCACTATTACTTCTTAACGGCATCCCACATTCCCTCACATTGACGAATTAACACAGACATTGCGTCGCTATGAAATACTATGTGTTCTATGACTTCTCCTCCTAAATCGAGTAACGTTTCTATGGGAACGAAAGAAATTTCTTTTCGGATACGAGTATCTCCTTTCCGATGCACTATCACTACTTTACTGCATCCCTGGCCCCCTCACACTGATAAATTAACACAGAAATTGCATCGCTATGAAATGCTATGGGTTCTATGAATTCACCTTCTAAATAGAGTTACGTTTCTATGGAAATGACACGAATTTCTTTTTTGATACGAGGATCTGCTTTCCGATGCACTATTCCTTCTTTACTGCATCCCTCGCTCCCTCACATTGACGAATTAACACAGAAATTGCGTCGCTATGAAATACTATGGGCTCTATAACTTCTCCTTCTAAATCGAGTAACGTTTCTATGGAAACGATAAGATTTTCTTTTGGTATACGAATATCTGTTTTCCGATTCACTATACCTTCTTTACTGCATCCCTCGCTCTCTCAAAAATGACGAATAAGCAAAGAAATTTCGTCGCTATGAAATACTATAGGGTTCTATGACTTCTCCTTCTAAATCGAGTAACGCTTCAATGGAAACGACAGGATTTTCTTTTGGGATTCGACTATCAGCTTTCCGATGCTCTATTCCATCTTTACTGCATCCATCGCTCCCTCACATTGACGAATTAACAATAAAATTGCGTCGCTATGAAATACTATGTGTTCTATGTCTTCTCCTTTTAAATCGAGTATCGTTTCTATGGAAACGTCAGGAATTTCTTTCGGGATACGAGTATCTCCTTCCGATGCACTATTCCTTCTTTACTGCATCCCTCGCTCCCTCACATTGACGAATTAACACAGAAATTGCTTCGCTATGAAATACTATTTGCTCTATGACATCTCCTTCAAAATCGAGTAACGTTTCTATGGAAACGACAGGATTTTCTTTTGGGCTACGAGTATCTCCATCCCGATGCACTATTCCTTCTTAACTGCATCCCTCGCTCCCTCACATTGACGAATTCACACAGAAATTGCGTCGCTATAACATACTATGTGTTCTATAACTTCTCCCTCTGTATCGGGTAACGCTTCTTTGGAAACGACTGGGTTTCTTTTGAGATACGACTATCTCCTTTTTGATTCATTATTCCTTCTGTATTGCATCCGTCGCTCCCTCACATTGAGGAACTAACACAGTTATTGCGTCGCCTTGAAATACTATGCGTACTATGACTTCTTCAAAATCGAATAACGTTTCTATGGAAACGACAGGATTTTCTTTTGGGATACGAGTATCTCCCTTCCGATGCACTATTACATCTTTATTGCATCCCTCGCTCCCTCACATTGACGAATTAACACAGGAATTGCGTTGCTATGAAATACTATGGGTTCTATTACTTCTCCTTTTAAATCTAGTTACGTTTCTATGGAAACGACAGTATTTTCTTTTGGGATACGAGTATCTCTTTTCCGATGCACTATTCCTTCTTTACTGCATCCCTCGCTCCCTCACAATGACGAATAAGCACAGAAATGGCGTCGCTATGAAATACTATGATTTCTAGGGCTTCTCCATCTAAATCGAGTAACATTTCTATGGAAACGACAGGATTTTCTTTTGGGATACGAGTGTCTCCTTTCCGATGCACTATTGCTTCTTTACTGCTTCCCTTGCTCCCTCAGATTGACGAATTAACACAGAAATGTCGTCGCTATGAAATACTATGTGTTCTATGTCTTCTCCTTTTAAATCGAGTTACGTTTCTATGGAAACGTCAGGAACTTCTTTTGGGATACGAGTATCTCCTTCCGATGAACTATTCCTTCTTTACTGCATCCCTCGCTCCCTCACATTGACGAATTAACACAGAAATTGCGTCACTATGAAATACTATTTGTTCTATGACATCTCCAAAATCGAGTAACGTCTCTGAGGAAACGACCGGATTTTCTTTTGGGATTCGAGTATCTCCTTTCCGATGCACTATTCCTTCTTTACTGCATTCCTCGCTCCCTTACATTGACGAATTAAGACAGAAATTTCGTGGCTATATAATACTATGTGTTCTATGACTTCTCCTTGTAAATCGTGTAACGTTTCTATGGAAACGACAGGATTTTCTTTTGGTATACGAGTATGTCCTTTCCGATGCACTATTCCTCCTTTACTGCTTCCATCGCTCCCTCACATTGACGAATTATCACAGAAATTGCGACGCTATGAAATACTATGGTTCTATGACTTCTCCTTCTAAATCGAGTAACGTTTCTATGGAAACGACAGGATTTTCTTTTGGGATACGAGTTTCTCCTTTCCGGTGCGCTATTCCCTCTTTACTGCATCCCTCGCTCCCTCACATTTACGAATTAACAATGATATATCGTCGGTATGATATACTATTGGTTCTATGACTTTTCCGTCTAATGGAGTAACGTTTCTTTTGAAACGACAGGATCTTTCTTTGGGATACGAGTATCTCCTTTCCGATGCACTGTTCCTTCTGTACTGCATCCCTCGCTCCCTCAAAATGACGAATAAGCACAGAACTTGCGTCGCTATGAAACACTATGGGTTCTATGGCTTCTCCAACTAAATCGAGTAACGTTTCTATGGAAACGACAGGATTTTCTTTCGGGATACGAGTTTCTTCTTCCCGATCCCCTATTCCTTCTTTACTGCATCCCTCGCTCAATCACATAGACGAATTAACAATGATATTCCGTCGCTGTAAAATACTATGGATTATATGACTTCTCATTCTAATCGAGTAACGTTTCTATGGAAACGAAAGGATTTTATTTTGGGATACGAGTTTCACCGTTCGGATGCACTATTACTCCTTTGCTGCATCCCTCGTTCCCTCAAATTGACGAATTAACACAGAAATGGTGTCGCTATGAAATACTATATGTTCTATGTCTTCTCCTTTTAAATCGAGTTACGTTTCTATGGAAGCGTCAGGAATTTCTTTTGGGATACGAGTATCTCCTTTCGATGAACTATTCATTCATTACTGCATCCCTCGCTCCCTCACATTGACGAATTAACACAGAAATTGCGTCGCTAAGAATTACTATTTGTTCTATGACATCTCCTCCAAAATCGAATAACGTCTCTAAGGAAACGACAGGATTTTCTTTAGGGATACGAGTATCTCCTTTCCGATGCACTATTCCTTCTTTACTGCATCTCTCGCTCCCTCACATTGACGAATTACGACAGAAATTGCGTGGCTATGAAATACTATGGGTTCTATGATTTCTACTTCTAAATCAAGTAACGTTTCTATGGAAACGACAGGATTTTCTTTTGGGATACGTGTATGTCCTTTCCGATGCACTATTCCTTCTTTACTGCTTCCCTCGCTCCCTCACATTAACGAATTAACACAGAAATTGCGTCGCTATGAAATACTATGGGTTCTATGACTTCTTCTAAATCGAGTAACGTTTCTATGGAAACGACAGGATTTTCTTTTGGGATACAAGTTTCTCCTTTCCGATGCGATATTCCTTCTTTACGGCATCCCTAGCTCAATCACATTGACGAATTAACAATGATATTACGTCGCTATGAAATACTATGTATTCAATGACTTCTCCTTCTAATCGAGTAACGTTTCTATGGAAACGACAGGATTTTCTTTTGGGTTACGAGTATCTCCTTTCCGATGCACGTTTCCTTGTTTACTGCATCCCTCGCCCCCTCACATTGACGAAATAAGACAGAAATTGACGCTACGCAATACTATGAGTTCTATGACATCTCCTTCTAAATCGAGTAACGTTTCTATTGAAACCATATGATTTACTTTTGGGATACGAGTATCTCCTTTCCGATGCACTATTCCTTCTTTACTGCATTCCTCGCTCCCTTAGATTGGCGAATTAAGACAGAAATTTCGAGGCTATAAAATACTATGTGTTCTATGACTTCTCCTTCTAAATCGAGTAACGTTTCTATGAAAACGACAGGATTTTCTTTTGGTATTCGAGTATGTCCTTTCCGATGCACTATTCCTCCTTTACTGCTTCCCTCGCTCCCTCACATGGACGAATTAACACATAAATTTCGTGGCTATAAAATACTATGGGTTCTATGGCTTCCCCTTCTAAATCGAGGAACGTTTCTATGGAAACGACAGTATTTCGTTTTGGGATACGAGTATCTCCTTTTAGATGCACTATTCCGTCTTTACTGCATCCTTCGCTCCCTCACATTGACAAATTAACACAGAAATTGCGTCGCTGTGAAATACTATGTGTTATATGACTTCTCCTTCTAAATCGAGTTTTGTTTCTATGAAAACGACAGGATTTTCTTTTGGGATACGAGTATCTCCTTCCCGATACACTATTCCTTCTTTTACTGCATCCCTCGCTCCCTCAGATTGACGAATAAAACAGAATTTGCGTCGCTATGAAATACTGTGGGTTCTATGACATCCCCTTCTAAATCGAGTAACGTTTCTATGGAAACGAGAGGATTTTCTTTTGGGATACGAGTATCTTCTTTTTGATGAACTAATCCTTCTTTTCTGCATCCCTCGCTCCATCACATTGACGAATTAACACGGAAATTGCGTCGTCATGAAATACTATGCATTCTATGACTCCTCCCTCTAAATCGAGTAACGTTTCTATGGAAACGACAGGATTTTTTCCTTTGGGATACGAGTATCTCCTTTCCGATGCACTATTCCTTCTGTACTGCATCCCTCGCTCCCTCACATTGATGAATTGACACAGAAATTGTGTCGTTGTGAAATACTTCGGGTTCTATAACCTCTCCCTCTAAATCGAGTAATGTTGCTATGGATACGACAGGATTTTCTTTTGGGATACGAGTATGTCCTTTCGGTTGCACTATTACTTCTTAACGGCATCCCACGCTCCCTCACATTGACGAATTAACACAGACATTGCGTCGCTATGAAATACTATGTGTTCTATGACTTCTCCTACTAAATCGAGTAAAGTTTCTATGGAAACGACGGGATTTTCTTTTGGGATACGAGTATCTCCTTTCCGATGCACTATTCCTCCTTTACTGCAACCCTCGCACCCTCACATTGGCGAGTTAACACAGAAATTGCATCGCTAAGAAATGCTTTGGGCTCTACGAAATCTCCTTCTAAATAGAGTGACGTTTCTATGGAGACGACAGGATTTTCCTTGGGAATACGAGTATCTTCTTTCCGATGCACTATTCGTTATTTACTGCATCCCTCGCTCCCTCATATTGACGAATTAACACAGAAATTGCGTCGTGGTGAAATACTATGCGTTCTATAACTTCTACTTCTAAATCGAGTAACGTTTCTATGGAAACGTCAGGAATTGCTTTCGGGATACGAGTATCTCCTTCCGATGCACTATTCCTTCTTTATTGCATACCTCGCTCCGTCACATTGACGAATTAACACAGAACTTGCGTCGCTATGAAATACTATTTGTTCTATGACATCTCCTTCAAAATCGAGTAACGTTTCTATGGAAACGACACGATTTTCTTTTGGGATACGAGTATCTCCTTTCCGATGAACTATCACTACTTTACAGCATCCCTGGCTCCCTCACACTGATAAATTAACACAGAAATTGCATCGCTATGGAATGCTATGGGTTCTATGAATTCTCCTTCTAAATACAGTTACGTTTCTATGAAAATGACACGAACTTCTTTTTTGATACGAGGATCTGATTTCCGATGCACTATTCCTTCGTTACTGCATCCCTCGCTCCCTCACATTGACGTATTAACACAGAAATGTCGGCGCTATGATATACTATGTGTTCTATGTCTTCTCCTTTTAAATCGAGTATCGTTTCTATGGAAACGTCAGGAATTTCTTTCGGGATACGAGTATCTCCTTCCGATGCACTATTCCTTCTTTACTGCATCCCTCGCTCCCTCACATTGACGAATTAACACAGAAATTGCCTCGCTATGAAATACTATTTGTTCTATGACATCCCCTTCAAAATCGAGTAACGTTTCTATGGAAACGACCGGATTTTCTTTTCGGATACGAGTATCTCCTTTCCGATGCACTATTCCTTCTTTACTGCATCCCTTGCTCCCTCACATTGACGAATTCACACAGAAATTGCGTCGCTATAACATACTATGTGTTCTATAACTTCTCCTTCTGAATCGGGTAACGCTTCTTTGGAAACGCCAGGGTTTCCTTTGGGATACGACTATCTCCTTTTTGATGCATTATTCCTTCTGTATTGCATCCGTCGCTCCCTCACATTGACGAATTAACACAGATATTGCGTCGCCTTGAAATACTATGCGTAGTATGACTTTTTCAAAATCGAATAACATTTCTATGGAAACGACAGAATTTTCTTTTGGGATACGAGTATCTCCCTTCCGATGCACTATTACCTCTTTACTGCATCCCTCGCTCCTTCACATTGACGAATTAACACAGAAATTGCGTTGCTATGAAATACTATGGGTTCTATTACTTCTCCATCTAAATATAGTTACGTTTCTATGGAAACGACAGGATTTTCTTTTGGGATACGAGTATCTCTTTTCCGATGCACTATTGCTTCTTTACTGCTTCCCTCGCTCCCTCAGATTGACGAATTAACACAGAAATGGCGTCGCTATGAAATACTATGTGTTCTATGTCTTCTCCTTTTAAATCGTGTTACGTTTCTATGGAAACGTCAGGAATATATTTTGGGATACGAGTATCTCCTTTCCGATGCACTATTGCTTCTTTACTGCTTCCCTCGCTCCCTCAGATTGACGATTTAACACAGAAATTGCGTCGCTATGAAATACTATTTGTTCTATGACATCTCCTCCAAAATCGAGTAACGTCTCTAAGGAAACGACCGGATTTTCTTTTGGGATACGAGTATCTCCTTTCCGATGCACTATTCCTTCTTTACTGCATTCCTCGCTCCCTTACATTGACGAATTAAGAAAGAAATTTTGTGGCTATAAAATACTATGTGTTCTATGACTTCTCCATGTAAATCGTGTAACGTTTCTATGGAAACGACAGGATTTTCTTTTGGTATACGAGTATGTCCCTTCCGATGCACTATTCCTCCTTTACTGCATCCCTCGCTCCCTCACATTGACGAATTAACACAGAAATTGCGTCGCTATGAAATACTATGGTTCTATGACTTCTCCTTCTAAATCGAGTAACGTTTCTATGGAAACGACAGGATTTTCTTTTGGGATACGACTTTCTCCCTTCCGGTGCGCTATTCCCTCTTTACTGCATCCCTCGCTCCCTCACAATTACGAATTAATAATGATATATCGTCGGTATGAAATACTATTGGTTCTATGACTTTTTCTTCTAATCGAGTAACGTTTCTATGGAAACGACAGGATCTTCTTTTGGGATACGAGTATCTCCTTTCCGATGCACTGTTCCGTCTTTACTGCATCCCCCGCTCCCTCACAATGACGAATTAACACAGAAATTGCGTCGCTATGAAATACTATTTGTTCTATGACATCTCCTCCAAAATCGAGTAACGTCTCTAAGGAAACGACAGGATTTTCTTTAGGGATACGAGTATCTCCTTTCCGATGCACTATTCCTTCTTTACTGCATCCCTCGCTCCCTCACATTGACGAATTACGACAGAAATTGCGTGGCTATGAAATACTATGGGTTCTATGACTTCTTCTAAATCGAGTAACGTTTCTTTGGAAACGACAGGATTTTCTTTTGGGATACGGGTATATCCTTTCAGATGCACTATTCCTTCTTTACTGCCTTCCTCGCTCCCTCACATTGTCGTATTAACACAGAAATTGCGTCGCTACAAAATTCTATGGGCCCTATGGCTTCTCCATCTAAATCGAGTAACGTTTCTACTGAAACGACAGGATTTTCTTTTGGAGTACGGGTATCTCCTTTCCGATGCACTATTCCTTCTTAACTGCATCTCTCGCTCCCTCATAATGACGAATAAACACAGAAATGGCGTCGCTATGAAATACTATGGGTTCTATGACTTCTCCTTCTAAATCGAGTAACTTTTCTATGGAAACGACAGGATTTTCTTTTGGGATACGGGTATATCATTTCAGGTGCACTATTCCTTCTTTATTGCATTCCTCGCTCCCTCACATTGTCGTATTAACACAGAAATTGCGTCGCTACGAAATACTATGGGCTCTATGGCTTCTCCATCTAAATCGAGTAACGTTTCTATTGAAACGACAGGATTTTTTTTGGAGTACGGGTATCTCCTTTCCGATGCACTATTCCTTCTTAACTGCATCTCTCGCTCCCTCATAATGACGAATAAACACAGAAATGGCGTCGCTATGAAATACTATGGGTTCTATGACTTCTCCTTCTAAATCGAGTAACGTTTCTATGGAAACGAAAGGATTTTCTTTTGGGATACGGGTATATCCTTTCAGATCCACTATTCCTTCTTTACTGCATCTCTCGCTCCCTCACATTCTCGTATTAACACAGAAATTGCGTCGCTACGAAATACTATGGGCTCTATGGCTTCTCCATCTAAATCGAGTAACGTTTCTATTGAAACGACAGGGTTTTCTTTTGGAGTACGAGTATCTCCTTTCCGATGCACTATTCCTTCTTAACTGCATCTCTCGCTCCCTCATAATGACGAATAAACACAGAATTGGCGTCGCTATGAAATACTATTAGTTCTATGACTTCTCCTTCTAAATCGAGTAACGTTTTTATGGAACGACAGGCTTTTCTTTTGGGATACGGGTATAACCTTTCAGATGCACTATTCCTTCTTTACTGCATCCCTCGCTCCCTCACATTGTCGTATTAACACAGAAATTGGGTCGCTACGAAATACTATGGGCTCTATGGCTTCTCCATCTAAATCGAGTAACGTTTCTGTTGAAACGACAGGATTTTCTTTTGGAGACGAGTATCTCCTTTCCGATGCACTATTCCTTCTTAACTGCATCTCTCGCTCCTTCATAATGACGAATGAACACAGAAATGGCGTCGCTATGAAATACTATGGGTTCTATGACTACTCCTTCTAAATCGAGTAACGTTTCTATGGAAACGACAGGATTTTCTTTTGGGATACGAGTATATCCTTTCAGATACACTATTCCTTCTTTACTGCATCCCTCGCTCCCTCACCATGTCGTATTAACACAGAAATTGCGTCGCTACGAAATACTATGGGCTCTATGGCTCCTCCATCTAAATCGAATAACGTTTCTATTGAAACGACCGGATTTTCTTTTGGAGTACGAGTATCTCCTTTCCGATGCACCATTCCTTCTTAACTGCAGCTCTCGCTCCCTCATAATGGCGAATAAACACAGAAATGGCGTCGCTACGAAATACTATGCGTTCTATGACTTCTCCATCTAAATCGAGTAACGTTTCTATGGAAACGACAGTATTTTCTTTTGGGATACGGGTATATCGTTTCTGATGCACTATTCCTTCTTTACTGCATCCCTCGCTCCCTCACATTGTCGTATTAACACAGAAATTGCGTCGTTACGAAATACTATGGGCTCTATGGCTTCTCCATCAAAATCGAGTAACGTTTCAATTGAAACGACAGGATATTCTTTTGGAGTACCAGTATCTCCATTCCGATGCACTATTCCTTCTTAACTGCATCTCTCGCTCCCTCATAATGACGAATAAACACAGAAATGGCGTCGCTATGAAACACTATGGGTTCTATGACTTCTCCTTCTAAATCGAGTAACGTTTCTATGGAAACGACAGGATTTTCTTTTGGGATACGGGTATAACCTTTCAGATGCACTATTCCTTCTTTACTGCATCCCTCGCTCCCTCACATTGTCGTATTAACACAGAAATTGCGTCGCTACGAAATACTATGGGCTCTATGGCTTCTCCATCTAAATCGAGTAACGTTTCTGTTGAAACGACAGGATTTTCTTTTGGAGACGAGTATCTCCTTTCCGATGCACTATTCCTTCTTAACTGCATCTCTCGCTCCCTCATAATGACGAATAAACACAGAAATGGCGTCGCTATGAAATACTATGGGTTCTATGACTACTCCTTCTAAATCGAGTAACGTTTCTATGGAAACGACAGGATTTTCTTTTGGGATACGGGTATATCCTTTCAGATACACTATTCCTTCTTTACTGCATCCCTCGCTCCCACACATTGTCGTATTAACACAGAAATTGCGTCGCTACGAAATACTATGGGCTATATGGCTCCTCCATCTAAATCGAATAACATTTCTATTGAAACGAAAGGATTTTCTTTTGGAGTACGAGTATCTCCTTTCCGATGCACCATTCCTTCTTAACTGCATCTCTCGCTCCCTTATAATGACGAATAAACACAGAAATGGCGTCGCTACGAAATACTATGTGTTCAATGACTTCTCCATCTAAATCGAGTAACGTTTCTATGGGAACGACAGGATTTTCTTTTGGGATACGGGTATATCGTTTCTGATGCACTATTCTTTCTTTACTGCATCCCTCGCTCCCTCACATTGTCGTATTAACACAGAAATTGCGTCTCTACGAAATACTATGTGCTCTATGGCTTCTCCATCTAAATCGAGTAACGTTTCTATTTAAACGACAGGGTTTTCTTTTGGAGTACGAGTATCTCCTTTCCGATGCACTATTCCTTCTTAACTGCATCTCTCGCTCCCTCATAATGACGAATAAACACAGAATTGGCGTCGCTATGAAATACTATGGGTTTTATGACTTCTCCTTCTGAATCGAGTAACGTTTCTATGGAAACGACAGGATTTTCTTTTGGGATACGGGTATATTCTTTCAGATCCGCTATTCCTTCTTTACTGCATCCCTCGCTCCCTCACATTGTCGTATTAACACAGAAATTGCGTCGTTACGAAATACTATGGGCTCTATGGGATCTCCATCAAAATCGAGTAACGTTTCTATTGAAACGACAGGATTTTCTTTTGGAGTACCAGTATCTCCATTCCGATGCACTATTCCTTCTTAACTGCATCTCTCGCTCCCTCATAATGACGAATAAACACAGAAATGGCGTTGCTATGAAACACTATGGGTTCTAAGACTTCTCCTTCTAAATCGAGTACCGTTTCTATGGAAACGACAGGATTTTCTTTTGGGATACGGGTATAACCTTTCAGATGCACTATTCCTTCTTTACTGCATCCCTCGCTCCCTCACATTGTCGTATTAACACAGAAAGTGCGTCGCTATGAAATACAATGTGCTCTATGGCTTCTCCATCTAAATCGAGTAACGTTTATATTGAAACGAAAGGATTTTCTTTTGAAGTACGAGTATCTCCTTTCCGATGCACTATTCCTTCTTAACAGCATCTCTCGCTCCCTCATAATGACGAATAAACACAGAAATGGCGTCACTATGAAACACTATGGGTTCTATGACTTCTCCTTCTAAATCGAGTAACGTTTCTATGGAAACGACAGGATTTTCTTTTGGGATACGGGTATATCCATTCAGATGCGCTATTCCTTCTTTACTGCATCCCTCGCTCCCTCACATTGTCGTATTAACACAGAAATTGCGTCGCTACGAAGTACTATGGGCTCTATGGCTCCTCCATCTAAATCGAGTAACGTTTCTATTGAAACGACAGGATATTCTTTTGGAGTACGAGTATCTCCTTTCCGATGCACTATTCCTTCTTAACTGTATCTCTCGCTCCCTCATAATGGCGAATAAACACAGAAATGGCGTTGCTATGAAATACTATGGGTTCTATGACTTCTCCTTCGAAATCGAGTAACGTTTCTATGGAAACGACAGGATTTTCTTTTGGGATACGGGTATATCCTTTCAGATGCACTATTCCTTCTTTACTGCAACCCCCGCTCCCTGACATTGTCGTATTAACACAGAAATTGCGTCGCTACAAAATACTATGCGCTCTATGGCTTCTCCATCTAAATCGAGTAACGTTTCTGTTGAAACGACAGGATTTTCTTTTGGATTACGAGTAGCTCCTTTACGATGCACTATTCCTTCTTAACTGCATCTCTCGCTCCCTCATAATGACGAAGAAACACAGAAATGGCGTCGCTATGAAATACTATGGGTTCTATGACTTCTCCTTCTAAATCGAGTAACGTTTCTATGGAAACGACAGGATTTTCTTTTGGGATACGAGTATATCCTTTCAGATGCACTATTCCTTCTTTACTGCATGACTCGCTCCCTCACATTGTCGTATTAACACAGAAATTACGTCGCTACGAAATACTATGGGCTCTATGGCTCCTCCATCTAAATCGAGTGACGTTTCTATTGAAACGACAGGATTTTCTTTTGGAGTACCAGTATCACCATTCCGATGCACTATTCCTTCTCAACTGCATCTCTCGCTCCCTCATACTGACGAATAAACACAGAAATGGCGTCGCTATGAAACACTATGGGTTCTATGACTTCTCCTTCTAAATCGAGTAACGTTTCTACGGAAACGACAGGACTTTCTTTTGGGATACGGGTATAACCTTTAAGATGCACTATTCCTTCTTTACTGCATCCCTCGCTCCCTCACATTGTCGTATTAACACAGAAATTGCGTCGCTACGAAATACTATGGGCTCTATGGCTTCCCCATCAAAATCGAGTAACGTTTCTATTGAAACGACAGGATTTTCTTTTGGAATACGAGTATCTCCTTTCCGATGCACTATTCCTTCTTAACAGCATCTCTCGCTCCCTCATAATCACGAATAAACACAGAAATGGCGTCGCTATGAAATACTATGAGTTCTATTACTTCTCCTTCCAAATCGAGTAACGTTTCAATGGAAACGCCAGGATTTTCTTTTGGGATACGGGTATATCGTTTCAGATGAACTATTCCTTCTTTACTGCATCCCTCGCTCCCTCACATTGTCGTATTAACACAGAAATTGCGTCGCCACGAAATACAATGTGCTGTATGGCTTCTCCATCTAAATCGAGTAACGTTTCTATTGAAACGACAGGATTTTCTTTTGGAGTACGAGTATCTCCTTTCCGATGCACTATTCCTTCTTAACTGCATCTCTCGCTCCCTCATAATGACGAATAAACACAGAAATGGCGTCGCTATGAAATACTATGGGTTCTATGACTTCTCCTTCTAAATCGAGTAACGTTTCTATGGAAACGACAGGATTTTCTTTTGGGATACGGGTATATCCTTTCAGATACACTATTCCTTCTTTACTGCATCCCTCGCTCCCTCACATATTCGTATTAATACAGAAATTGCGTCGCTACGAAGTACTATGGGCTCTATGGCTCCTCCATCTAAATCGAGTAACGTTTCTATTGAAACGACAGGATTATTTTTGGAGTACGAGTATCTCCTTTCCGATGCACTATTCCTTCTTAACTGCATCTCTCGCTCCCTCATAATGAGGAATAAACACAGAAATGGCGTCGCTATGAAATACTATGGGTTCTATGACTTCTCCTTCTAAATCGAGTAACGTTTCTATGGAAACGACAGGATTTTCTTTTGGGTAACGGGTATATCCTTTCAGATGCACTATTCCTTCTTCACTGCATCCCTCGCTCCCTCACATTGTCGTATTAACAAAGAAATTGCGTCCCTACAAAATACTATGGGCTCTATGGCTTCTCCATCTAAATCGAGTAACGTTTCTGTTGAAACGACAGGATTTTCTTTTGGAGTACGAGTATCTCCTTTCCGATGCACTATTCCTTCTTAACTGCATCTCTCGCTCCCTCATAATGACGAATAAACACAGAAATTGCGTCGCTACTAAATACTATGGGCTCTATGGCTCCTCCATGTAAATCGAGTAACGTTTCTATTGAAACGACAGGATTTTCTATAGGAGTACCAGTATCTCCTTTCCGATGCACTATTCCTTCTTAACTGCATCTCTCGCTCCCTCATAATGACGAATAAACACAGAAATGGCGTCACTATGAAACACTATGGGTTCTATGACTTCTCCTTCTAAATCGAGTAACGTTTCTATGGAAACGACAGGATTTTCTTTTGGGATACGGGTATATCCTTTCAGATGCACTATTCCTTCCTTACTGCATCCCTCGCTCCCTCACATTGTCGTATTAACACAGAAATTGCGTCGCTACGAAGTACTATGGGCTCTATGGCTTCTCCTTCTAAATCGAGTAACGTTTCTATTGAAACGACAGGATTTTTTTTGGTGTACGAGTATCTCCTTTGCGATGCACTATTCCTACTTAACTGCATCTCTCGCTCCCTCATAATGGCGAATAAACACAGAAATGGCGTTGCTATGAAATACTATGGGTTCTATGACTTCTCCTTCGAAATCGAGTAACGTTT
This sequence comes from Schistocerca serialis cubense, assembly GCF_023864345.2. Lineage (NCBI taxonomy): Eukaryota > Metazoa > Arthropoda > Insecta > Orthoptera > Acrididae > Schistocerca > Schistocerca serialis. The sequence goes on along the minus strand of NC_064638.1, from coordinate 46,067,481 downwards.
CTATGGAAACGACAGGATTTTCTTTTGGGATACGGGTATATCCTTTCAGATGCACTATTCCTTCTTTACTGCAACCCCCGCTCCCTGACATTGTCGTATTAACACAGAAATTGCGTCGCTACAAAATACTATGCGCTCTATGGCTTCTCCATCTAAATCGAGTAACGTTTCTGTTGAAACGACAGGCTTTTCTTTTGGATTACGAGTAGCTCCTTTACGATGCACTATTCCTTCTTAACTGCATCTCTCGCTCCCTCATAATGACGAAGAAACACAGAAATGGCGTCGCTATGAAATACTATGGGTTCTATGACTTCTCCTTCTAAATCGAGTAACGTTTCTATGGAAACGACAGGATTTTCTTTTGGGATACGAGTATATCCTTTCAGATGCACTATTCCTTCTTTAATGCATGACTCGCTCCCTCACATTGTCGTATTAACACAGAAATTACGTCGCTACGAAATACTATGGGCTCTATGGCTTCTCCATCCAAATCGAGTAACGTTTCTATTGAAACGACAGGATTTTCTTTTGGAGTACCAGTATCACCATTCCGATGCACTATTCCTTCTCAACTGCATCTCTCGCTCCCTCATACTGACGAATAAACACAGAAATGGCGTCGCTATGAAACACTATGGGTTCTATGACTTCTCCTTCTAAATCGAGTAACGTTTCTACGGAAACGACAGGACTTTCTTTTGGGATACGGGTATAACCTTTAAGATGCACTATTCCTTCTTTACTGCATCCCTCGTTCCCTCACATTGTCGTATTAACACAGAAATTGCGTCGCTACAAAATACTATGGGCTCTATGGCTTCTCCATCTAAATCGAGTAACGTTTCTGTTGAAACGACAGGATTTTCTTTTGGAGTACGAGTAGCTCCTTTACGATGCACTATTCCTTCTTAACTGCATCTCTCGCTCCCTCATAATGACGAAGAAACACAGAAATGGCGTCGCTATGAAATACTATGGGTTCTATGACTTCTCCTTCTAAATCGAGTAACGTTTCTATGGAAACGACAGGATTTTCTTTTGGGATACGAGTATATCCTTTCAGATGCACTATTCCTTCTTTAATGCATGACTCGCTCCCTCACATTGTCGTATTAACACAGAAATTACGTCGCTACGAAATACTATGGGCTCTATGGCTTATCCATCTAAATCGAGTAACGTTTCTATTGAAACGACAGGATTTTCTTTTGGAGTACCAGTATCACCATTCCGATGCACTATTCCTTCTCAACTGCATCTCTCGCTCCCTCATACTGACGAATAAACACAGAAATGGCGTCGCTATGAAACACTATGGGTTCTATGACTTCTCCTTCTAAATCGAGTAACGTTTCTACGGAAACGACAGGACTTTCTTTTGGGATACGGGTATAACCTTTCAGATGCACTATTCCTTCTTTACTGCATCCCTCGCTCCCTCACATTGTCGTATTAACACAGAAATTGCGTCGCTACGAAATACTATGGGCTCTATGGCTTCCCCATCAAAATCGAGTAACGTTTCTATTGAAACGACAGGATTTTCTTTTGGAATACGAGTATCTCCTTTCCGATGCACTATTCCTTCTTAACAGCATCTCTCGCTCCCTCATAATGACGAATAAACACAGAAATGGCGTCGCTATGAAATACTATGAGTTCTATTACTTCTCCTTCCAAATCGAGTAACGTTTCAATGGAAACGACAGGATTTTCTTTTGGGATACGGGTATATCCTTTCAGATGCACTATTCCTTCTTTACTGCATCCCTCGCTCCCTCACATTGTCGTATTAACACAGAAATTGCGTCGCCACGAAATACAATGTGCTCTATGGCTTCTCCATCTAAATCGAGTAACGTTTCTATTGAAACGACAGGATTTTCTTTTGGAGTACGAGTATCTCCTTTCCGATGCACTATTCCTTCTAAACTGCATCTCTCGCTCCCTCATAATGACGAATAAACACAGAAATGGCGTCGCTATGAAATACTATGGGTTCTATGACTTCTCCTTCTAAATCGAGTAACGTTTCTATGGAAACAACAGGATTTTTTTTGGAGTACGAGTATCTCCTTTCCGATGCACTATTCCTTCTTAACTGCATCTCTCGCTCCCTCATAATGGCGAATAAACACAGAAATGGCGTTGCTAGGAAATACTATGGGTTCAATGACTTCTCCTTCTAAATCGAGTAACGTTTCTATGGAAACGACAGGATTTTCTTTTGGGATACGGGTATATCCTTTCAGATGCAGTATTCCATCTTTACTGCAACCCCTGCTCCCTGACATTGTCGTATTAACGCAGAAATTGCGTCGCTACAAAATACTATGGGCTCTATGGCTTCTCCATCTAAATCGAGTAACGTTTCTGTTGAAACGACAGGATTTTCTTTTGGAGTACGAGTAGCTCCTTTACGATGCACTATTCCTTCTTAACTGCATCTCTCGCTCCCTCATAATGACGAATGAACACAGAAATGACGTCGCTATGAAATACTATGGGTTCTATGACTTCTCCTTCTAAATCGAGTAACGTTTCTATGGAAACGAAAGGATTTTCTTTTGGGATACGAGTATATCCTTTCAGATGCACTATTCCTTCTTTACTGCATCCCTCGCTCCCTCACATTGTCGTATTAACACAGAAATTACGTCGCTACGAAATACTATGGGCTCTATGGCTTCTCCATCTAAATCGAGTAACGTTTCTATTGAAACGACAGGATTTTTTTTGGAGTACGAGTATCTCCTTTCCGATGCACTATTCCTTCTTAACTGCAACTCTCGCTCCCTCATAATGGCGAATAAAGACAGAAATGGCGTTGCTATGAAATACTATGGGTTCTATGACTTCTCTTTCTAAATCGAGTAACGTTTCTATTGAAACGACAGGATTTTCTTTTGGGTAACGGGTATATCCTTTCAGATGCACTATTCCTTCTTCACTGCATCCCTCGCTCCCTCACATTGTCGTATTAACAAAGAAATTGCGTCCCTACAAAATACTATGGGCTCTATGGCTTCTCCATCTAAATCGAGTAACGTTTCTGTTGAAACGACAGGATTTTCTTTTGGAGTACGAGTATCTCCTTTCCGATGCACTATTCCTTCTTAACTGCATCTCTCGCTCCCTCATAATGACGAATAAACACAGAAATTGCGTCGCTACTAAATACTATGGGCTCTATGGCTCCTCCATGTAAATCGAGTAACGTTTCTATTGAAACGACAGGATTTTCTTTTGGAGTACGAGTATCTCCTTTCCGATGCTCTATTCCTTCTTAACTGCATCCTTCGCTCCCTCATAATGACGAATAAACACAGAAATGGCTTCGCTATGAAATACTATGGGTTCTATGACCTCTCCTTCTAAATCGAGTAACGTTTCTATGGAAACGAAAGGATTTTCTTTTGGGATACGGGTATATCCTTTCAGATGCACTATTACTCCTTTATTGCATTCCTCGCTCCCTCACATTGTCGTATTAACACAGAAATTGCGTCGCTACGAAATACTATGGGCTCTATGGCTTCTCTATCTAAATCGAGTAACGTTTCTATTGAAACGACAGGATTTTCTTTTGGAGTACGAGTATCTCCTTTCCGATGCACCATTCCTTCTTAACTGCATCTTTCGCTCCCTCATAATGGCCAATAAACACAAAAATGGCGTCGGTACGAAATACTATGTGTTCTATGACTTCTCCATCTAAATCGAGTAACGTTTCTATGGAAACGACAGGATTTTCTTTTGGGATACGGGTATATCGTTTCTGATGCACTATTCTTCCTTTACTGCATCCCTCGCTCCCTCACATTGTCGTATTAACACAGAAATTGCGTCGCTACTAAATGCTATGTACTCTATGGCTCCTCCATGTAAATCGAGTAACGTTTCTATTGAAACGACAGGATTTTCTTTTGGAGTACGAGTATCTCCTTTCCGATGCACTATTCCTTCTTAACTGCATCTCTCGCTCCCTCATAATGACGAATAAACACAGAAATGGCGTCGCTATGAAACACTATGGGTTCTATGACTTCTCCTTCTAAATCGAGTAACGTTTCTATGGAAACGACAGGATTTTCTTTTGGGATACGGGTATATTCTTTCAGATCCGCTATTCCTTCTTTACTGCATCCCTCGCTCCCTCACATTGTCGTATTAACACAGAAATTGCGTCGTTACGAAATACTATGGGCTCTATGGGATCTCCATCAAAATCGAGTAACGTTTCTATTGAAACGACAGGATTTTCTTTTGGAGTACCAGTATCTCCATTCCGATTCACCATTCCTTCTTAACTGCATCTCTCGCTCCCTCATAATGACGAATAAACACAGAAATGGCGTCGCTATGAAACACTATGGGTTCTATGACTTCTCCTTCAAAATCGAGTAACGTTTCTATGGAAACGACAGGATTTTCTTTTGGGATACGGGTATAACCTTTCAGATGCACTATTCCTTCTTTACTGCATCCCTCGCTCCCTCACATTGTCGTATTAACACAGAAATTGCGTCGCTACGAAGTACTATGGGCTCTATGGCTCCTCCATCTAAATCGAGTAACGTTTCTATTGAAACGACAGGATTTTCCTTTGGAGTACGAGTATCTCCTTTCCGATGCACTATTCCTTCTTAACTGTATCTCTCGCTCCCTCATAATGACGAATAAACACAGAAATGGCGTCGCTATGATATACTATGGGTTCTATGACTTCTCCTTCTAAATCGAGTAACGTTTCTATGGAAACGACAGGATTTTCTTTTGGGATAAGGGTATATCCTTTCAGATGCACTATTCGATCTCTACTGTATCCCTCTCTCCCTCACATTGTCGTATTAACACAGAAATTGAGTCGCTACGAAATACTATGGGCTCTATGGCTTCTCCTTCTAAATCGAGTAACGTTTCTATTGAAACGACAGGATTTTTTTTGGAGTACGAGTATCTCCTTTGCGATGCACTATTCCTTACTTAACTGCATCTCTCGCTCCCTCAAAATGGCGAATAAACACAGAAATGGCGTTGCTATGAAATACTATGGGTTCTATGACTTCTCCTTCGAAATCGAGTAACGTTTCTATGGAAACGACAGGATTTTCTTTTGGGATTCAGGTATATCCTTTCAGATGCACTATTCCTTCTTTACTGCAACCCCCGCTCCCTGACATTGTCGTATTAACACAGAAATTGCGTCGCTACAAAATACTATGCGCTCTATGGCTTCTCCATCTAAATCGAGTAACGTTTCTGTTGAAACGACAGAATTTTCTTCTGGATTACGAGTAGCTCCTTTACGATGCACTATTCCTTCTTAACTGCATCTCTCGCTCCCTCATAATGACGAAGAAACACAGAAATGGCGTCGCTATGAAATACTATGGGTTCTATGACTTCTCCTTCTAAATCGAGTAACGTTTCTATGGAAACGACAGGATTTTCTTTTGGGATACGAGTATATCCTTTCAGATGCACTATTCCTTCTTTACTGCATGACTCGCTCCCTCACATTGTCGTATTAACACAGAAATTACGTCGCTACGAAATACTATGGATTCTATGGCTTCTCCATCTAAATCGAGTAACGTCCCTATTGAAACGACAGGATTTTCTTTTGGAGTACCAGTATCTCCATTCCGATGCACTATTCCTTCTCAACTGCATCTCTCGCTCCCTCATACTGACGAATAAACACAGAAATGGCGTCGCTATGAAACACTATGGGTTCTATGACTTCTCCTTCTAAATCGAGTAACGTTTCTACTGAAACGACAGGATTTTCTTTTGGGATACGGGTATAACCTTTCAGATGCACTATTCCTTCTTTACTGCATCCGTCGCTCCCTCACATTGTCGTATTAACACAGAAATTGCGTCGCTACGAAATACTATGGGCTCTATGGCTTCCCCATCAAAATCGAGTAACGTTTCTATTGAAACGACAGGATTTTCTTTTGGAATACGAGTATCTCCTTTCCGATGCACTATTCCTTCTTAACAGCATCTCTCGCTCCCTCATAATGACGAATAAACACAGAAATGGCGTCGCTACGAAATACTATGAGTTCTATTACTTCTCCTTCCAAATCGAGTAACGTTTCTATGGAAACGACAGGATTTTCTTTTGGGATACGGGTATATCCTTTCAGATGCACTATTCCTTCTTTACTGCATCCCTCGCTCCCTCACATTGTCGTATTAACACAGAAATTGCGTCGCCACGAAATACAATGTGCTCTATGCCTTCTCCATTTAAATCGAGTAACGTTTCTATTGAAACGACAGGATTTTCTTTTGGAGTACCAGTATCTCCTTTCCGATGCACTATTCCTTCTTAATTGCATCTCTCGCTCCCTCATAATGACGAATAAACACAGAAATGGCGTCGCTATGAAATACTATGGGTTCTATGACTTCTCCTTCTAAATCGAGTAACGTTTCTATGGAAACGACAGGATTTTCTTTTGGGATACGGGTATAACCTTTCAGATGCACTATTCCTTCTTTACTACATCCCTCGCTCCCTCACATTGTCGTATTAACACAGAAATTGCGTCGCTACGAAATACTATGGGCTCTATGGCTTCCCCATCAAAATCGAGTAACGTTTCTATTGAAACGACAGGATTTTCTTTTGGAATACGAGTATCTCCTTTCCGATGCACTATTCCTTCTTAACAGCATCTCTCGCTCCCTCATAATGACGAATAAACACAGAAATGGCGTCGCTATGAAATACTATGAGTTCTATTACTTCTCATTCCAAATCGAGTAACGTTTCTATGGAAACGACAGGATTTTCTTTTGGGATACGGGTATATCCTTGCAGATGCACTATTCCTTCTTTACTGCATCCCTCGCTCCCTCACATTGTCGTATTAACTCAGAAATTGCGTCGCCACGAAATACAATGTGCTCTATGGCTTCTCCATCTAAATCGAGTAACGTTTCTATTGAAAAGACAGGATTTTCTTTTGGAGTACCAGTATCTCCTTTCCGATGCACTATTCCTTCTTAACTGCATCTCTCGCGCCCTCATAATGACGAATAAACACAGAAATGGCGTCGCTATGAAATACTATGGGTTCTATGACTTCTCCTTCTAAATCGAGTACCGTTTCTATGGAAACGACAGGATTTTCTTTTGGGATACGGGTATATCCTTGCAGATACACTATTCCTTCTTTACTGCATCCCTCGCGCCCTCACATTGTCGTATTAATACAGAAATTGCGTCGCTACGAAGTACTATGGGCTCTATGGCTCCTCCATCTAAATCGAGTAACGTTTCTATTGAAACGACAGGATTATTTTTGGAGTACGAGTATCTTCTTTCCGATGCACTATTCCTTCTTAACTGCATCTCTCGCTCCCTCATAATGACGAAGAAACACAGAAATGGCGTCGCTATGAAATACTATGGGTTCTATGACTTCTCCTTCTAAATCGAGTAACGTTTCTATGGAAACGACAGGATTTTCTTTTGGGATACGAGTATATCCTTTCAGATGCACTATTCCTTCTTTACTGCATGACTCGCTCCCTCACATTGTCGTATTAACACAGAAATTACGTCGCTACGAAATACTATGGATTCTATGGCTTCTCCATCTAAATCGAGTAACGTCCCTATTGAAACGACAGGATTTTCTTTTGGAGTACCAGTATCTCCATTCCGATGCACTATTCCTTCTCAACTGCATCTCTCGCTCCCTCATACTGACGAATAAACACAGAAATGGCGTCGCTATGAAACACTATGGGTTCTATGACTTCTCCTTCTAAATCGAGTAACGTTTCTACTGAAACGACAGGATTTTCTTTTGGGATACGGGTATAACCTTTCAGATGCACTATTCCTTCTTTACTGCATCCCTCGCTCCCTCACATTGTCGTATTAACACAGAAATTGCGTCGCTACGAAATACTATGGGCTCTATGGCTTCCCCATCAAAATCGAGTAACGTTTCTATTGAAACGACAGGATTTTCTTTTGGAATACGAGTATCTCCTTTCCGATGCACTATTCCTTCTTAACAGCATCTCTCGCTCCCTCATAATGACGAATAAACACAGAAATGGCGTCGCTACGAAATACTATGAGTTCTATTACTTCTCCTTCCAAATCGAGTAACGTTTCTATGGAAACGACAGGATTTTCTTTTGGGATACGGGTATATCCTTTCAGATGCACTATTCCTTCTTTACTGCATCCCTCGCTCCCTCACATTGTCGTATTAACACAGAAATTGCGTCGCCACGAAATACAATGTGCTCTATGCCTTCTCCATTTAAATCGAGTAACGTTTCTATTGAAACGACAGGATTTTCTTTTGGAGTACCAGTATCTCCTTTCCGATGCACTATTCCTTCTTAATTGCATCTCTCGCTCCCTCATAATGACGAATAAACACAGAAATGGCGTCGCTATGAAATACTATGGGTTCTATGACTTCTCCTTCTAAATCGAGTAACGTTTCTATGGAAACGACAGGATTTTCTTTTGGGATACGGGTATAACCTTTCAGATGCACTATTCCTTCTTTACTACATCCCTCGCTCCCTCACATTGTCGTATTAACACAGAAATTGCGTCGCTACGAAATACTATGGGCTCTATGGCTTCCCCATCAAAATCGAGTAACGTTTCTATTGAAACGACAGGATTTTCTTTTGGAATACGAGTATCTCCTTTCCGATGCACTATTCCTTCTTAACAGCATCTCTCGCTCCCTCATAATGACGAATAAACACAGAAATGGCGTCGCTATGAAATACTATGAGTTCTATTACTTCTCATTCCAAATCGAGTAACGTTTCTATGGAAACGACAGGATTTTCTTTTGGGATACGGGTATATCCTTGCAGATGCACTATTCCTTCTTTACTGCATCCCTCGCTCCCTCACATTGTCGTATTAACTCAGAAATTGCGTCGCCACGAAATACAATGTGCTCTATGGCTTCTCCATCTAAATCGAGTAACGTTTCTATTGAAACGACAGGATTTTCTTTTGGAGTACCAGTATCTCCTTTCCGATGCACTATTCCTTCTTAACTGCATCTCTCGCGCCCTCATAATGACGAATAAACACAGAAATGGCGTCGCTATGAAATACTATGGGTTCTATGACTTCTCCTTCTAAATCGAGTACCGTTTCTATGGAAACGACAGGATTTTCTTTTGGGATACGGGTATATCCTTGCAGATACACTATTCCTTCTTTACTGCATCCCTCGCGCCCTCACATTGTCGTATTAATACAGAAATTGCGTCGCTACGAAGTACTATGGGCTCTATGGCTCCTCCATCTAAATCGAGTAACGTTTCTATTGAAACGACAGGATTATTTTTGGAGTACGAGTATCTTCTTTCCGATGCACTATTCCTTCTTAACTGCATCTCTCGCTCCCTCATAATGACGAATAAACACAGAAATGGCGTCGCTATGAAATACTATGGGTTCTATGACTTCTCCTTCTAAATCGAGTAACGTTTCTATGGAAACGACAGGATTTTCTTTTGGGATACGGGTATATCCTTTCAGATGCACTATTCGTTGTTTACTGTATCCCTCGCTCCCTCACATTGCCGTATTAACACAGAAATTGCGTCGCTACGAAATACTATGGGCTCTATGGCTTCTCCATCTAAATCGAGTAACGTTTCTATTGAAACGACAGGATTTTTCTTGGAGTACGAGTATCTCCTTTCCGATGCACTATTCCTTCTTAACTGCATCTCTCGCTCCCTCATAATGGCGAATAAACACAGAAATGGCGTTGCTATGAAATACTATGGGTTCTATGACATCTCCTTCTAAATCGAGTAACGTTTCTATGGAAATGACAGGATTTTCTTTTGGGATACGGGCATATCCTTTCAGATGCACTATTCCTTCTTTACTGCAACCCCTGCTCCCTGACATTGTCGTATTAACACAGAAATTGCGTCGCTACAAAATACTATGGGCTCTATGGCTTCTCCATCTAAATCGAGTAACGTTTCTGTTGAAATGACAGGATTTTCTTTTGGAGTACTAGTAGCTCCTTTACGATGCACTATTCCTTCTTAACTGCATCTCTCGCTCCCTCATAATGACGAATAAACACAGAAATGGCGTCGCTATGAAATACTATGGGTTCTATGACTTCTCCTTCTAAATCGAGTAACGTTTCTATGGAAACGACAGGATTTTCTTTTGGGATACGAGTATATCCTTTCAGATGCACTATTCCTTCTTTACTGCATCCCTCGCTCCCTCCCACTGTCGTATTAACACAGAGAAATTAGGCCGCTACGAAATACTATGGGCTCTATGGCTTCTCCATCTAAATCGAGTAACGTATCTATTGAAACGACAGGATTTTTTTTGGAGTACGAGTATCTAATTTCCGATGCACTATTCCTTCTTAACTGCAACTCTCGCTCCCTCATAATGGCGAATAAAGACAGAAATGGCGTTGCTATGAAATACTATGGGTTCTATGTCTTCTCTTTCTAAATCGAGTAACGTTTCTATTGAAACGACAGGATTTTCGTTTGGGTAACGGGTATATCCTTTCAGATGCACTATTCCTTCTTCACTGCATCCCTCGCTCCCTCACATTGTCGTATTAACAAAGAAATTGCGTCCCTACAAAATACTATGGGCTCTATGGCTTCTCCATCTAAATCGAGTAACGTTTCTGTTGAAACGACAGGCTTTTCTTTTGGAGTACGAGTATCTCCTTTCCGATGCACTATTCCTTCTTAACTGCATCTCTCGCTCCCTCATAATGACGAATAATTACAGAAATTGCGTCGCTACGAAATACTATGGGCTCTATGGCTCCTCCATGTAAATCGAGTAACGTTTCTATTGAAACGACAGGATTATCTTTTGGAGTACGAGTATCTCCTTTCCGATGCACTATTCCTTCTTAATTGCATCCTTCGCTCCCTCATAATGACGAATAAACACAGAAATGGCGTCGCTATGAAATACTATAGGTTCTATGACTTCTCCTTCTAAATCGAGTAACGTTTCTATGGAAACGAAAGGATTTTCTTTTGGGATACGGGTATATCCTTTCAGATGCACTATTCGTTGTTTACTGTATCCCTCGCTCCCTCACATTGCCGTATTAACACAGAAATTGCGTCGCTACGAAATACTATGGGCTCTATGGCTTCTCCATCTAAATCGAGTAACGTTTCTATTGAAACGACAGGATTTTTCTTGGAGTACGAGTATCTCCTTTCCGATGCACTATTCCTTCTTAACTGCATCTCTCGCTCCCTCATAATGGCGAATAAACACAGAAATGGCGTTGCTATGAAATACTATGGGTTCTATGACATCTCATTCCAAATCGAGTAACGTTTCTATGGAAACGACAGGATTTTCTTTTGGGATACGGGTATATCCTTGCAGATGCACTATTCCTTCTTTACTGCATCCCTCGCTCCCTCACATTGTCGTATTAACTCAGAAATTGCGTCGCCACGAAATACAATGTGCTCTATGGCTTCTCCATCTAAATCGAGTAACGTTTCTATTGAAACGACAGGATTTTCTTTTGGAGTACCAGTATCTCCTTTCCGATGCACTATTCCTTCTTAACTGCATCTCTCGCGCCCTCATAATGACGAATAAACACAGAAATGGCGTCGCTATGAAATACTATGGGTTCTATGACTTCTCCTTCTAAATCGAGTACCGTTTCTATGGAAACGACAGGATTTTCTTTTGGGATACGGGTATATCCTTGCAGATACACTATTCCTTCTTTACTGCATCCCTCGCGCCCTCACATTGTCGTATTAATACAGAAATTGCGTCGCTACGAAGTACTATGGGCTCTATGGCTCCTCCATCTAAATCGAGTAACGTTTCTATTGAAACGACAGGATTATTTTTGGAGTACGAGTATCTTCTTTCCGATGCACTATTCCTTCTTAACTGCATCTCTCGCTCCCTCATAATGACGAAGAAACACAGAAATGGCGTCGCTATGAAATACTATGGGTTCTATGACTTCTCCTTCTAAATCGAGTAACGTTTCTATGGAAACGACAGGATTTTCTTTTGGGATACGAGTATATCCTTTCAGATGCACTATTCCTTCTTTACTGCATGACTCGCTCCCTCACATTGTCGTATTAACACAGAAATTACGACGCTACGAAATACTATGGATTCTATGGCTTCTCCATCTAAATCGAGTAACGTCCCTATTGAAACGACAGGATTTTCTTTTGGAGTACCAGTATCTCCATTCCGATGCACTATTCCTTCTCAACTGCATCTCTCGCTCCCTCATACTGACGAATAAACACAGAAATGGCGTCGCTATGAAACACTATGGGTTCTATGACTTCTCCTTCTAAATCGAGTAACGTTTCTACTGAAACGACAGGATTTTCTTTTGGGATACGGGTATAACCTTTCAGATGCACTATTCCTTCTTTACTGCATCCCTCGCTCCCTCACATTGTCGTATTAACACAGAAATTGCGTCGCTACGAAATACTATGGGCTCTATGGCTTCCCCATCAAAATCGAGTAACGTTTCTATTGAAACGACAGGATTTTCTTTTGGAATACGAGTATCTCCTTTCCGATGCACTATTCCTTCTTAACAGCATCTCTCGCTCCCTCATAATGACGAATAAACACAGAAATGGCGTCGCTACGAAATACTATGAGTTCTATTACTTCTCCTTCCAAATCGAGTAACGTTTCTATGGAAACGACAGGATTTTCTTTTGGGATACGGGTATATCCTTTCAGATGCACTATTCCTTCTTTACTGCATCCCTCGCTCCCTCACATTGTCGTATTAACACAGAAATTGCGTCGCCACGAAATACAATGTGCTCTATGCCTTCTCCATTTAAATCGTGTAACGTTTCTATTGAAACGACAGGATTTTCTTTTGGAGTACCAGTATCTCCTTTCCGATGCACTATTCCTTCTTAATTGCATCTCTCGCTCCCTCATAATGACGAATAAACACAGAAATGGCGTCGCTATGAAATACTATGGGTTCTATGACTTCTCCTTCTAAATCGAGTAACGTTTCTATGGAAACGACAGGATTTTCTTTTGGGATACGGGTATAACCTTTCAGATGCACTATTCCTTCTTTACTACATCCCTCGCTCCCTCACATTGTCGTATTAACACAGAAATTGCGTCGCTACGAAATACTATGGGCTCTATGGCTTCCCCATCAAAATCGAGTAACGTTTCTATTGAAACGACAGGATTTTCTTTTGGAATACGAGTATCTCCTTTCCGATGCACTATTCCTTCTTAACAGCATCTCTCGCTCCCTCATAATGACGAATAAACACAGAAATGGCGTCGCTATGAAATACTATGAGTTCTATTACTTCTCATTCCAAATCGAGTAACGTTTCTATGGAAACGACAGGATTTTCTTTTGGGATACGGGTATATCCTTGCAGATGCACTATTCCTTCTTTACTGCATCCCTCGCTCCCTCACATTGTCGTATTAACTCAGAAATTGCGTCGCCACGAAATACAATGTGCTCTATGGCTTCTCCATCTAAATCGAGTAACGTTTCTATTGAAACGACAGGATTTTCTTTTGGAGTACCAGTATCTCCTTTCCGATGCACTATTCCTTCTTAACTGCATCTCTCGCGCCCTCATAATGACGAATAAACACAGAAATGGCGTCGCTATGAAATACTATGGGTTCTATGACTTCTCCTTCTAAATCGAGTACCGTTTCTATGGAAACGACAGGATTTTCTTTTGGGATACGGGTATATCCTTGCAGATACACTATTCCTTCTTTACTGCATCCCTCGCGCCCTCACATTGTCGTATTAATACAGAAATTGCGTCGCTACGAAGTACTATGGGCTCTATGGCTCCTCCATCTAAATCGAGTAACGTTTCTATTGAAACGACAGGATTATTTTTGGAGTACGAGTATCTTCTTTCCGATGCACTATTCCTTCTTAACTGCATCTCTCGCTCCCTCATAATGACGAATAAACACAGAAATGGCGTCGCTATGAAATACTATGGGTTCTATGACTTCTCCTTCTAAATCGAGTAACGTTTCTATGGAAACGACAGGATTTTCTTTTGGGATACGGGTATATCCTTTCAGATGCACTATTCGTTGTTTACTGTATCCCTCGCTCCCTCACATTGCCGTATTAACACAGAAATTGCGTCGCTACGAAATACTATGGGCTCTATGGCTTCTCCATCTAAATCGAGTAACGTTTCTATTGAAACGACAGGATTTTTCTTGGAGTACGAGTATCTCCTTTCCGATGCACTATTCCTTCTTAACTGCATCTCTCGCTCCCACATAATGGCGAATAAACACAGAAATGGCGTTGCTATGAAATACTATGGGTTCTATGACATCTCCTTCTAAATCGAGTAACGTTTCTATGGAAATGACAGGATTTTCTTTTGGGATACGGGCATATCCTTTCAGATGCACTATTCCTTCTTTACTGCAACCCCTGCTCCCTGACATTGTCGTATTAACACAGAAATTGCGTCGCTACAAAATACTATGGGCTCTATGGCTTCTCCATCTAAATCGAGTAACGTTTCTGTTGAAATGACAGGATTTTCTTTTGGAGTACTAGTAGCTCCTTTACGATGCACTATTCCTTCTTAACTGCATCTCTCGCTCCCTCATAATGACGAATAAACACAGAAATGGCGTCGCTATGAAATACTATGGGTTCTATGACTTCTCCTTCTAAATCGAGTAACGTTTCTATGGAAACGACAGGATTTTCTTTTGGGATACGAGTATATCCTTTCAGATGCACTATTCCTTCTTTACTGCATCCCTCGCTCCCTCCCACTGTCGTATTAACACAGAGAAATTAGGCCGCTACGAAATACTATGGGCTCTATGGCTTCTCCATCTAAATCGAGTAACGTATCTATTGAAACGACAGGATTTTTTTTGGAGTACGAGTATCTAATTTCCGATGCACTATTCCTTCTTAACTGCAACTCTCGCTCCCTCATAATGGCGAATAAAGACAGAAATGGCGTTGCTATGAAATACTATGGGTTCTATGTCTTCTCTTTCTAAATCGAGTAACGTTTCTATTGAAACGACAGGATTTTCGTTTGGGTAACGGGTATATCCTTTCAGATGCACTATTCCTTCTTCACTGCATCCCTCGCTCCCTCACATTGTCGTATTAACAAAGAAATTGCGTCCCTACAAAATACTATGGGCTCTATGGCTTCTCCATCTAAATCGAGTAACGTTTCTGTTGAAACGACAGGCTTTTCTTTTGGAGTACGAGTATCTCCTTTCCGATGCACTATTCCTTCTTAACTGCATCTCTCGCTCCCTCATAATGACGAATAATTACAGAAATTGCGTCGCTACGAAATACTATGGGCTCTATGGCTCCTCCATGTAAATCGAGTAACGTTTCTATTGAAACGACAGGATTATCTTTTGGAGTACGAGTATCTCCTTTCCGATGCACTATTCCTTCTTAATTGCATCCTTCGCTCCCTCATAATGACGAATAAACACAGAAATGGCGTCGCTATGAAATACTATAGGTTCTATGACTTCTCCTTCTAAATCGAGTAACGTTTCTATGGAAACGAAAGGATTTTCTTTTGGGATACGGGTATATCCTTTCAGATGCACTATTCTTCCTTTATTGCATTCCTCGCTCCCTCACATTGTCGTATTAACACAGAAATTGCGTCGCTACGAAATACTATGGGCTCTATGGCTTCTCTATCTAAATCGAGTAACGTTTCTATTCAAACGACAGGATTTTCTTTTGGAGTACGAGTATCTCCTTTCCGATGCACTATTCCTTCTTAACTGCATCTCTCGCTCCCTCATAATGGCGAATAAACACAGAAATGGCGTCGCTACGAAATACTATGTGTTCTATGACTTCTCCATCTAAATCGAGTAACGTTTCTATGGAAACGACAGGATTTTCTTTTGGGATACGGGTATATCGTTTCCGATGCACTATTCCTTCTTTACTGCATCCCTCGCTTACTCACATTGTCGTATTAACACAGAAATTGCGTCGCTACGAAATACTATGGGCTCTATGGCTTCTCCATCTAAATCGAGTAACGTTTCTATTGAAACGACAGGGTTTTCTTTTGGAGTACGAGTATCTCCTTTCCGATGCACTATTCCTTCTTAACTGCATCTCTCGCTCCCTCGTAATGACGAATAAACACAGAATTGGCGTCGCTATGAAATACTATGGGTTCTATGACTTCTCCTTCTAAATCAAGTAACGTTTCTATGGTAACGACAGGATTTTCTTTTGGGATACGGGTATATTCTTTCAGATCCACTGTTCCTTCTTTACTGCATCCCTCGCTCCCTCACATTGTCGTATTAACACAGAAATTGCGTCGTTACGAAATACTATTGGCTCTATGGCTTCTCCATCAAAATCGAGTAACGTTTCAATTGAAACGACAGGATATTCTTTTGGAGTACCAGTATCTCCATTCCGATGCACTATTCCTTCTTAACTGCATCTCTCGCTCCCTCATAATGACGAATAAACACAGAAATGGCGTCGCTATGAAACACTATGGGTTCTATGACTTCTCCTTCTAAATCGAGTAACGTTTCTATGGAAACGACAGGATTTTCTTTTGGGATACGGGTATAATCTTTCAGATGCACTATTCCTTCTTTACTGCATCCCTCGCTCCCTCACATTGTCGTATTAACACAGAAATTGCGTCGCTACGAAATACTATGGGCTCTATGGCTTCTCCATCTAAATCGAGTAACGTTTCTGTTGAAACGACAGGATTTTCTTTTGGAGACGAGTATCTCCTTTCCGATGCACTATTCCTTCTTAATTGCATCTCTCGCTCCCTCATAATGACGAATAAACACAGAAATGGCGTCGCTATGAAACACTATGGGTTCTATGACATCTCCTTCTAAATCGAGTAACGTTTCTATGGAAACGACAGGATTTTCTTTTGGGATACGGGTATAACCTTTCAGATGCACTATTCCTTCTTTACTGCATCCCTCGCTCCCTCACATTGTCGTATTAACACAGAAATTGCGTCGCTACGAAATACTATAAGCTCTATGGCTTCTCCATCTAAATCGAGTAACGTTTATATTGAAACGACAGGATTTTCTTTTGGAGTACGAGTATCTCCTTTCCGATGCACTATTCCTTCTTAACAGCATCTCTCGCTCCCTCATAATGACGAATAAACACAGAAATGGCGTCGCTATGAAATACTATGAGTTCTACTACATCTCCTTCTAAATGGAGTAACGTTTCTATGGAAACGACAGGATTTTCTTTTGGGATACGGGTATATCCTTTCAGATGCACTATTCCTTCTTTACTGCATCCCTAGCTCCCTCACATTGTCGTATTAACACAGAAATTGCGTCGCCACGAATTACAATGTGCTCTATGGCTTCTCCATCTAAATCGAGTAACTTCTCTATTGAAACGACAGGATTTTCTTTAGGAGTACCAGTATCTCCTCTCCTATGCTCTATTCCTTCTTAACTGCATCTCTCGCTCCCTCATAATGACGAATAAACACAGAAATGGCGTCGCTATGAAACACTATGGGTTCTATGACTTCTCCTTCTAAATCGAGTAACGTTTCTATGGAAACGACAGGATTTTCTTTTGGGATAGGGGTATATCCTTTCAGATGCACTATTCCTTCTTTACTGCATCCCTCGCTCCCTCACATTGTCGTATTAACACAGAAATTGCGTCGCTATAAAACACTATGGGTTCTATGACTTCTCCTTCTAAATCGAGTAACGTTTCTATGGAAACGACAGGATTTTCTTTTGGGATCCGAGTATATCCTTTCAGATGCACTATTCCTTCTTTACTGCATGACTCGCTCCCTCACATTGTCGTATTAACACAGAAATTACGTCGCTACGAAATACTATGGGCTCTATGGCTTCTCCATCTAAATCGAGTAACGTTTCTATTGAAACGACAGAATTTTCTTTTGGAGTACCAGTATCTCCATTCCGATGCACTATTCCTTCTCAACTGCATCTCTCGCTCCCTCATACTGACGAATAAAGACAGAAATGGCGTCTCTATGAAACACTATGGGTTCTATGACTTCTCCTTCTAAATCGAGTACCGTTTCTACGGAAACGACAGGATTTTCTTTTGGGATACGGGTATAACCTTTCAGATGCACTATTCCTTCTTTACTGCATCCCTCGCTCCCTCACATTGTCGTATTAACACAGAAATTGCGTCGCTACGAAATACTATGGGCTCTATGGCTTCCCCATCTAAATCGAGTAACGTTTCTATTGAAACGACAGGATTTTCTTTTGGAATACGAGTATCTCCTTTCCGATGCACTATTCCTTCTTAACAGCATCTCTCGCTCCCTCATAATGACGAATAAACACAGAAATGGCGTCGCTATGAAATACTATGAGTTCTATTACTTCTCCTTCCAAATCGAGTAACGTTTCTATGGAAGCGACAGGATTTTCTTTTGGGATACGGGTATATCCTTTCAGATGCACTATTCCTTCTTTACTGCATCCCTCGCTCCCTCACATTGTCGTATTAACACAGAAATTGCGTCGCCACGAAATAAAATGTGCTCTATGGCTTCTCCATCTAAATCGAGTAACGTTTCTATTGAAATGACAGGATTTTCTTTTGGAGTACGAGTATCTCCTTTCCGATGCACTATTCCTTCTTAACTGCATCTCTCGCTCCCTCATAATGACGAATAAACACAGAAATGGCGTCGCTATGAAATACTATGGGTTCTATGACTTCTCCTTCTAAATCGAGTAACGTTTCTATGGAAACTACAGGATTTTCTTTTGGGATACGGGTATATCCTTTCAGATACACTATTCCTTCTTTACTGCATTCCTTACTCCCTCACATTGTCGTATTAATACAGAAATTGCGTCGCTACGAAGTACTATGGGCTCTATGGCTCCTCCATCTAAATCGAGTAACGTTTCTATTGAAACGACAGGATTATCTTTTGGAGTACGAGTATCTCCTTTCCGATGCACTATTCCTTCTTAACTGCATCTCTCGCTCCCTCATAATGACGAATAAACACAGAAATGGCGTCGCTATGAAATACTATGGGTTCTATGACTTCTCCTTCTAAATCGAGTAACGTTTCTATGGAAACGACAGGAGTTTCTTTTGGGATACGGGTATATCCTTTCAGATGCACTATTCGTTGTTTACTGTATCCCTCTCTCCCTCACATTGTCGTATTAACACAGAAATTGCGTCGCTACGAAATACTATGGGCTCTATGGCTTCTCCTTCTAAATCGAGTAACGTTTCTATTGAAACGACAGGATTTTCTTTTGGGATAAGGGTATATCCTTTCAGATGCACTATTCCTTCTTTACTGCATCCCTCGCTCCCTCACATTGTCGTATTAACACAGAAATTGCGTCGCTACGAAATACTATGGGCTCTATGGCTCCTCCATCTAAATCGAGTAACGTTTCTATTGAAACGACAGGATTTTCTTTTGGAGTACGAGTATCTCCTTTCCGATGCACTATTCCTTCTTCACTGCATCTCTCGCTCCCTCGTAATGACGAATAAACACAGAAATGGCGTCGCTATGAAATGCTATGGGTTCTATGACTTCTCCTTCTAAATCGAGTAACGTTTCTATGGAAACGACAGGATTTTCTTTTGGGATATGGGTATATCCTTTCAGATGCACTATTCGTTCTTTACTGTATCCCTCGCTACCTCACATTGTCGTATTAACACAGAAATTGCGTCGCTACGAAATACTATGGGCTCTATGGCTTCTCCATCTAAATCGAGTAACGTTTCTATTGAAACGACAGGATTTTTTTTGGAGTACGAGTATCTCCTTTCCGATGCACTATTCCTTCTTAACTGCATCTCTCGCTCCCTCATAATGGCGAATAAACACCGAAATGGCGTTGCTAAGAAATTCTAAGGGTTCTATGACTTCTCCTTCTAAATCGAGTAACGTTTCTATGGAAACGACAGGATTTTCTTTTGGGATACGGGTATATCCTTTCAGATGCACTATTCCTTCTTTACTGCAACCCCTGCTCCCTCACATTGTCGTATTAACACAGAAATTGCGTCGCTACAAAATACTATGGGCTCTACGGCTTCTCCATCTAAATCGAGTAACGTTTCTGTTGAAACGACAGCATTTTCTTTTGGAGTACGAGTAGCTCCTTTACGATGCACTATTCCTTCTTAACTGCATCTCTCGCTCCCTCATAATGACGAATAAACACAGAAATGGCGTCGCTATGAAATACTATGGGTTCTATGACTTCTCCTTTTAAATCGAGTAACGTTTCTATGGAAACGACAGGATTTTCTTTTCTGACACGGGTATATCCTTTCAGATGCACTATTCCTTCTTTACTGCATCCCTCGCTCCCTCACATTGTCGTATTAACAAAGAAATTGCGTCGCTACAAAATACTATGGGCTCTATGGCTTCTCCATCTAAATCGAATAACGTTTCTGTTGAAACGACAGGAATTTCTTTTGGAGTAGGAGTATCTCCTTTCCGATGCACTATTCCTTTTTAACTGCATCTCTCGCTCCCTCATAATGACGAATAAACACAGAAATGGCGTCGCTATGAAATACTATGGGTTCTATGACTTCTCCTTCTAAATCGAGTAACGTTTCTATGGAAACGACAGGATTTTCTTTTGGGATACGGGTATATCCTTTCAGATGCACTATTCCTCCTTTATTGCATTCCTCGGTCCCTCACATTGTCGTATTAACACAGAAATTGCGTCGCTACGAAATACTATGGGTTCTATGACTTCTCCTTCTAAATCGAGTAACGTTTCTATGGAAACGACAGGATTTTTTTTGGGATACGGGTATATCCTTTCTGATGCACTATTCTTTCTTTACTGCATCCCTCGCTCCCTCACATTGTCGTATTAACACAGACATTGCGTCGCTACGAAATACTATGGGCTCTATGGCTTCTCCATCTAAATCGAGTAACGTTTCTATTGAAACGACAGGGTTTTCTTTTGGATTACGAGTATCTCCTTTCCAATGCACTATTCCTTCTTTACTGCATCCCTCGCTCCTCACATTGACGAATTAACACAGAAACTGTGTCGCTATGAAATACAATGGGTTCTATGACTTCTCCCTCTAAATCGAGTAACGTTGCTATGGAAACGACAGGTTTTTCTTTTGGGAAACGGGTATATCCTTTCAGATGCACTATTCCTTCTTAACTGCATCTCTCGCTCCCTCATAATGACAAATAAACACAGAAATGGTGTCGCTATGAAATACCCCCATGAACCATGGACCTTGCCGTTGGTGGGGAGGCTTGCGTGCCTCAGCGATACAGATAGCCGTACCGTAGGTGCAACCACAACGGAGGGGTATCTGTTGAGAGGCCAGACAAACATGTGGTTCCCGAAGAGGGGCAGCAGCCTTTTCAGTAGTTGCAAGGGCAACAGTCTGGATGATTGACTGATCTGGCCTTGTAACAATAACCAAAACGGCCTTGCTGTGCTGGTACTGCGAACGGCTGAAAGCAAGGGGAAACTACAGCCGTAATTTTTCCCGAGGGCATGCAGCTTTACTGTATGATTACATGATGATGGCGTCCTCTTGGGTAAAATATTCCGGAGGTAAAATAGTCCCCCATTCGGATCTCCGGGCGGGGACTACTCAAGAGGATGTCGTTATCAGGAGAAAGAAAACTGGCGTTCTACGGATCGGAGCGTGGAATGTCAGATCCCTTAATCGGGCAGGTAGGTTAGAAAATTTAAAAAGGGAAATGGATAGGTTGAAGTTAGATATAGTGGGAATTAGTGAAGTTCGGTGGCAGGAGGAACAAGACTTCTGGTCAGGTGACTACAGGGTGATAAACACAAAATCAAATAGGGGTAATGCAGGAGTAGGTTTAATAATGAATAGGAAAATAGGAATGCGGGTAAGCTACTACAAACAGCATAGTGAACGCATTATTGTGGCCAAGATAGATACGAAGCCCACACCTACTACAGTAGTACAAGTTTATATGCCAACTAGCTCTGCAGATGACGAAGAAATTGAAGAAATGTATGATGAAATAAAAGAAATTATTCAGATTGTGAAGGGAGACGAAAATCTAATAGTCATGGGTGACTGGAATTCGAGTGTAGGAAAAGGGAGAGAAGGAAACATAGTAGGTGAATATGGATTGGGGGACAGAAATGAAAGAGGAAGCCGCCTGGTAGAATTTTGCACAGAGCACAACATAATCATAACTAACACTTGGTTTAAGAATCATGAAAGAAGGTTGTATACATGGAAGAACCCTGGAGATACTAAAAGGTATCAGATAGATTATATAATGGTAAGACAGAGATTTAGGAACCAGGTTTTAAATTGTAAGACATTTCCAGGGGCAGATGTGGACTCTGACCACAATCTATTGGTTATGACCTGTAGATTAAAACTGAAGAAACTGCAAAAAGGTGGGAATTTAAGGAGATGGGACCTGGATAAACTAAAAGAACCAGAGGTTGTACAGAGATTCAGGGAGAGCATAAGGGAGCAGTTGACAGGAATGGGGGAAATAAATACAGTAGAAGAAGAATGGGTAGCTTTGAGGGATGAAGTAGTGAAGGCAGCAGAGGATCAAGTAGGTAAAAAGACGAGGGCTAGTAGAAATCCTTGGGTAACAGAAGAAATATTGAATTTAATTGATGAAAGGAGAAAATATAAAAATGCAGTAAGTGAAACAGGCAAAAAGGAATACAAACGTCTCAAAAATGAGATCGACAGGAAGTGCAAAATGGCTAAGCAGGGATGGCTAGAGGACAAATGTAAGGATGTAGAGGCCTATCTCACTAGGGGTAAGATAGATACCGCCTACAGGAAAATTAAAGAGACCTTTGGAGATAAGAGAACGACTTGTATGAATATCAAGAGTTCAGATGGAAACCCAGTTCTAAGCAAAGAAGGGAAGGCAGAAAGGTGGAAGGAGTATATAGAGGGTCTATACAAGGGCAATGTACTTGAGGACAATATTATGGAAATGGAAGAGGATGTAGATGAAGATGAAATGGGAGATATGATACTGCGTGAAGAGTTTGACAGAGCACTGAAAGACCTGAGTCGAAACAAGGCCCCCGGAGTAGACAATATTCCATTGGAACTACTGACGGCCGTGGGAGAGCCAGTCCTGACAAAACTCTACCATCTGGTGAGCAAGATGTATGAAACAGGTGAAATACCCTCAGACTTCAAGAAGAATATAATAATTCCAATCCCAAAGAAAGCAGGTGTTGACAGATGTGAAAATTACCGAACTATCAGCTTAATAAGTCACAGCTGCAAAATACTAACACGAATTCTTTACAGACGAATGGAAAAACTAGTAGAAGCCAACCTCGGGGAAGATCAGTTTGGATTCCGTAGAAACACTGGAACACGTGAAGCAATACTGACCTTACGACTTATCTTAGAAGAAAGATTAAGGAAAGGCAAACCTACGTTTCTAGCATTTGTAGACTTAGAGAAAGCTTTTGACAATGTTGAGTGGAATACTCTCTTTCAAATTCTAAAGGTGGCAGGGGTAAAATACAGGGAGCGAAAGGCTATTTACAATTTGTACAGAAACCAGATGGCAGTTATAAGGGTCGAGGGACATGAAAGGGAAGCAGTGGTTGGGAAGGGAGTAAGACAGGGTTGTAGCCTCTCCCCGATGTTGTTCAATCTGTATATTGAGCAAGCAGTAAAGGAAACAAAAGAAAAATTCGGAGTAGGTATTAAAATTCATGGAGAAGAAATAAAAACTTTGAGGTTCGCCGATGACATTGTAATTCTGTCAGAGACAACAAAGGACTTGGAAGAGCAGTTGAATGGAATGGACAGTGTCTTGAAAGGAGGATATAAGATGAACATCAACAAAAGCAAAACAAGGGTAATGGAATGTAGTCTAATTAAGTCGGGTGATGCTGAGGGAATTAGATTAGGTAATGAGGCACTTAAAGTAGTAAAGGAGTTTTGCTATTTGGGGAGCAAAATAACTGATGATGGTCGAAGTAGAGAGGATATAAAATGTAGGCTGGCAATGGCACGGAAAGCGTTTCTGAAGAAGAGAAATTTGTTAACATCCAGTATTGATTTAAGTGTCAGGAAGTCATTTCTGAAAGTATTCGTATGGAGTGTAGCCATGTATGGAAGTGAAACATGGACGATAAATAGTTTGGACAAGAAGAGAATAGAAGCTTTCGAAATGTGGTGCTACAGAAGAATGCTGAAGATTAGATGGGTAGATCACATAACTAATGAGGAAGTATTGAATAGGATTGGGGAGAAGAGAAGTTTGTGGCACAACTTGACCAGAAGAAGGGATCGGTTGGTAGGACATGTTCTGAGGCATCAAGGGATCACCAATTTAGTATTGGAGGGCAGCGTGGAGGGTAAAAATCGTAGAGGGAGACCAAGAGATGAATACACTAAGCAGATTCAGAAGGATGTAGGTTGCAGTAGGTACTGGGAGATGAAAAAGCTTGCACAAGATAGAGTAGCATGGAGAGCTGCATCAAACCAGTCTCAGGACTGAAGACCACAACAACAACAACAACAACATGAAATACTATGGGTTCTATGACTTCTCCTTCTAAATCGAGTAACGTTTCTATGGAAACGACAGGATTTTCTTTTGGGATACGGGTATAACCTTTCAGATGCACTATTCCTTCGTTGCTGCATCCCTCGCTCCCTCACATTGTCGGATTAACACAGATATTGCGTCGCTACGAAATACTATGGGCTCTATGGCTGCTCCATCTTAATCGAGTAACGTTTCTATTGAAACGACAGGGTTTTCTTTTGGAGTACGAGTATCTCCTTTCCGATGCACTATTCCTTCTTAACTGCATCTCTCGCTCCCTCATAATGACGAATAAACACAGAATTGGCGTCGCTATGAAATACTATGGGTTCTATGACTTCTCCTTCTAAATCGAGTAACGTTTCTATGGAAACGACAGGATTTTCTTTTAGGATACGGGTATATTCTTTCAGATCCACTATTCCTCTTTTACTGCATCCCTCGCTCCCTCACATTGTCGTATTAACACAGAAATTGCGTCGTTACGAAATACTATGGGCGTTATGGCTTCTCCATCTAAATCGAGTAACGTTTCTATTGAAACGACAGGATTTTCCTTTGGAGTACGAGTATCTCCTTTCCGATGCACTATTCCTTCTTAACAGCATCTCTCCCTCCCTCATAATGACGAATAAACACAGAAATGGCGTCGCTATGAAATAATATGAGTTCTACTACTTCTCCTTCTAAATCGAGTAACGTTTCTATGGAAACGACAGGATTTTCTTTTGGGATACGGGTATATCCTTTCAGATGCACTATTCCTTCTTTACTGCATCCCTCGCTCCCTCACATTGTCGTATTAACACAGAAATTGCGTCGCCAACAAATACAATGTGCTCTATGGCTTCTCCATCTAAATCGAGTAACGTTTCTATTGAAACGACAGGATTTTCTTTTGGAGTACGAGTATCTCCTTTCCGATGCACTATTCCTTCTTAACTGCATCTCTCGCTCCCTCATAATGACGAATAAACACAGAAATGGCGTCGCTATGAAATACTATGGGTTCTATGACTTCTCCTTCTAAATCGAGTAACGCTTCTATGGAAACGACAGGGTTTTCTTTTGGGATACGGGTATATCCTTTCAGATGCACTTTTCCTTCTTTACTGCATCCCTCGCTCCCTCACATTGTCGTATTAACAAAGAAATAGCGTCGCTACAAAATACTATGGGCTCTATGGCTTCTCCATCTAAATCGAGTAACGTTTCTGTTGAAACGACAGGATTTTCTTTTGGAGTAGGAGTATCTCCTTTCCGATGCACTATTCCTTTTTAACTGCATCTCTCGCTCCCTCATAATGACGAATAAACACGGAAATGGCGTCGCTATGAAATACTATGGGTTCTATGACTTCTCCTTCTAAATCGAGTAACGTTTCTATGGAAACGACAGGATTTTCTTTTGGGATACGGGTATATCCTTTCAGATGCACTATTCCTTCATTACTGCATCCCTCGCTCCCTCACATTGTCGTATTAACACAGAAATTGCGTCGCTACGAAATACTATGGGCTCTATGGCTCCTCCATCTAAATCGAGTAACGTTTCTATTGAAACGACAGGATTTTCTTTTGGAGTACGAGTATCTCCTTTCCGATGCACTATTCCTTCTTAACTGCATCCTTCGCTCCCTCATAATGACGAATAAACACAGAAATGGCGTCGCTATGAAATACTATGGGTTCTATGACTTCTCCTTCTAAATCGAGTAACGTTTCTATGGAAACGACAGGATTTTCTTTTGGGATACGGGTATATCCTTTCAGATGCACTATTCCTTCTTTACTGCATCCCTCGCTCCCTCACATTGTCGTATTAACACAGAAATTGCGTCGCTACGAAATACTATGGGCTCTATGGCTCCTCCATCTAAATCGAGTAACGTTTCTATTGAAACGACAGGATTTTCTTTTGGAGTACGAGTATCTCCTTTCCGATGCACTATTCCTTCTTAACTGCATCCTTCGCTCCCTCATAATGACGAATAAACACAGAAATGGCGTCGCTATGAAATACTATGGGTTCTATGACTTCTCCTTCTAAATCGAGTAACGTTTCTATGGAAACGACAGGATTTTCTTTTGGGATACGGGTATATCCTTTCAGATGCACTATTCCTCCTTTATTGCATTCCTCGCTCCCTCACATTGTCGTATTAACACAGAAATTGCGTCGCCAACAAATACAATGTGCTCTATGGCTTCTCCATCTAAATCGAGTAACGTTTCTATTGAAACGACAGGATTTTCTTTTGGAGTACGAGTATCTCCTTTCCGATGCACTATTCCTTCTTAACTGCATCTCTCGCTCCCTCATAATGACGAATAAACACAGAAATGGCGTCGCTATGAAATACTATGGGTTCTATGACTTCTCCTTCTAAATCGAGTAACGCTTCTATGGAAACGACAGGGTTTTCTTTTGGGATACGGGTATATCCTTTCAGATGCACTTTTCCTTCTTTACTGCATCCCTCGCTCCCTCACATTGTCGTATTAACAAAGAAATAGCGTCGCTACAAAATACTATGGGCTCTATGGCTTCTCCATCTAAATCGAGTAACGTTTCTGTTGAAACGACAGGATTTTCTTTTGGAGTAGGAGTATCTCCTTTCCGATGCACTATTCCTTTTTAACTGCATCTCTCGCTCCCTCATAATGACGAATAAACACGGAAATGGCGTCGCTATGAAATACTATGGGTTCTATGACTTCTCCTTCTAAATCGAGTAACGTTTCTATGGAAACGACAGGATTTTCTTTTGGGATACGGGTATATCCTTTCAGATGCACTATTCCTTCTTTACTGCATCCCTCGCTCCCTCACATTGTCGTATTAACACAGAAATTGCGTCGCTACGAAATACTATCGGCTCTATGGCTCCTCCATCTAAATCGAGTAACGTTTCTATTGAAACGACAGGATTTTCTTTTGGAGTACGAGTATCTCCTTTCCGATGCACTATTCCTTCTTAACTGCATCCTTCGCTCCCTCATAATGACGAATAAACACAGAAATGGCGTCGCTATGAAATACTATGGGTTCTATGACTTCTCCTTCTAAATCGAGTAACGTTTCTATGGAAACGACAGGATTTTCTTTTGGGATACGGGTATATCCTTTCAGATGCACTATTCCTTCTTTACTGCATCCCTCGCTCCCTCACATTGTTGTATTAACACAGAAATTGCGTCGCTACGAAATACTATGGGCTCTATGGCTCCTCCATCTAAATCGAGTAACGTTTCTATTGAAACGACATGATTTTCTTTTGGAGTACGAGTATCTCCTTTCCGATGCACTATTCCTTATAATATGGGCTCTATGGCTTCTCCATCTAAATCGAGTAACGTTTCTATTGAAACGACATGATTTTCTTTTGGAGTACGAGTATCTCCTTTCCGATGCACTATTCCTTCTTTACTGCATCCCTCGCTCCTCACATTGACGAATTAACACAGAAACTGTGTCGCTATGAAATACAATGGCTTCTATGACTTCTCCCTCTAAATCGAGTAACGTTGCTATGGAAACGACAGGATTTTCTTTTGGGAGACGGGTATATCCTTTCAGATGCACTATTCCTTCTTAACTGCATCTCTCGCTCCCTCATAATGACAAATAAACACAGAAATGGCGTCGCTATGAAAAACTATGGGTTCTATGACTTCTCCTTCTAAATCGAGTATCGTTTCTATGGAAACGACAGGATTTTCTTTTGGGATACGGGTATATCCTTTCAGATGCACTATTCCCTACTTACTACATCCCTCGCTGCGTCACATTGTCGTATTAACACCGAAATTGCGTCGCTACGAAATACTATGGGCTCTATGGCTTCTCCATCTAAATCGAGTAACGTTTCTATGGAAACGACAGGATTTTCTTTTGGGATACGGGTATATCCTTTCAGATGCACTATTCCTTCGTTACTGCATCCCTCGCTCCCTCACATTGTCGTATTAACACAGATATTGCGTCGCTACGAAATACTATGGGCTCTATGGCTTCTCCATCTAAATCGAGTAACATTTCAATGAAAACGACAGGACTTTCTTTTGGGATACGAGTATCACTTTTCCGATGCACTATTCCTTCTTTACTGCATCCCTCGTACCTCTCATTGACGTATTAACACAGAAACTGTGTCGCTATGAAATACTATGGGTTCTATGACTTCTCGCTCTAAATCGAGTAACGTTGCTATGGAAACGACAGGTTTTCCTTTTAGGTTACGGGTATATCCTTTCAGAAGCACTATTCCTTCTTAACTGCATCTCTCGCTCCCTCATAATGACGAATAAACACAGAAATGGCGTCGCTATGAAATACTATGGGTTCTATGACTTCTCCTTCTAAATCGTGTAACGTTTCTATGGAAACGACTGGATTTATTTTTGGGATGCGGGTATATACTTTCAGATGCTCTATTCCTTCTTTACTGCATCCCTCGCTCCCTCACATTGTCGTATTAACACAGAAATTGCGTACCTACGAAATACTATGGGCTCTATGGCTTCT
Source organism: Schistocerca serialis cubense (assembly GCF_023864345.2). Classification (NCBI taxonomy): domain Eukaryota; kingdom Metazoa; phylum Arthropoda; class Insecta; order Orthoptera; family Acrididae; genus Schistocerca; species Schistocerca serialis. Next base: position 46,038,263 of record NC_064638.1, on the reverse strand, counting down.
CCATCTAAATCGAGTAACGTTTCTATGGAAACGACAGGAATTTCTTTTGGGATACGAGTAGCTCTATTCCGATGCACTATTCCTTCTATACTGCATCCCTCGTTCCTCACATTGACGAATTAACACAGAAACTGTGTCGCTATGAAGTACTATGGGTTCTATGACTTCTCCCTCTAAATCGAGTAACGTTTCTATGGAAACGACAGGATTTTCTTTTGGGATACGGGTATATCCTTTCAGATGCACTATTCCTTATTTACTGCATCCCTCGCTCCGTCACATTGTCGTATTAACACAAAAATTGCGTCGCTACGAAATACTATGGGCTCTATGGCTTCTCCATCTAAATCGAGTAACGTTTCTATGGAAACGACAGGATTTTCTTTTGGGATACGGGTATATCCTTTCAGATGCACTATTCCTTCGTTACTGCATCCCTCGCTCCCTCACATTGTCGTATTAACACAGATATTGCGTCGCTACGAAATACTATGGGCTCTATGGAAGCTCCATCTAAATCGAGTAACGTTTCTACTGAAACGACAGGGTTTTCTTTTGGAGTACGAGTATCTCCTTTCCGATGCACTATTCCTTCTTAACTGCATCTCTCGCTCCCTCATAATGACGAATAAACACAGAATTGGCGTCGCTATGAAATACTATGGGTTCTATGACTTCTCCTTCTAAATCGAGTAACGTTTCTATGGAAACGACAGGATTTTCTTTTAGGATACGGGTATATCCTTTCAGATCCACTATTCCTCCTTTACTGCATCCCTCGCTCCCTCACATTGTCGTATTAACACAGAAATTGCGTCGTTACGAAATACTATGGGCTCTATGGCTTCTCCATCAAAATCGATTAACGTTTCTATTGAAACGACAGGATTTTCTTTTGGAGTACCAGTATCTCCATTCCGATGCACTATTCCTTCTTAACTGCATCTCTATCTCCCTCATAATGACGAATAAACACAGAAATGGCGTCGCTATGAAATAATATGAGTTCTACTGCTTCTCCTTCTAAATCGAGTAACGTTTCTATGGAAACGACAGGATTGTCTTTTGGGATACGGGTATATCCTTTCAGATGCACTATTCCTTCTTTACTGCATCCCTCGCTCCCTCACATTGTCGTATTAACACAGAAATTGCGTCGCCAACAAATACAATGTGCTCTATGGCTTCTCCATCTAAATCGAGTAACGTTTCTATTGAAACGACAGGATTTTCTTTTGGAGTACGAGTATCTCCTTTCCGATGCACTATTCCTTCTTAACTGCATCTCTCGCTCCCTCATAATGGCGAACAAAACACAGAAATAGCGTTGCTATGAAATACTATGGGTTCTATGACTTCTCCTTCAAAATCGAGTAACGTTTCTATGGAAACGACAGGGTTTTCTTATGGGATACGAGTATCTCCTTTCCGATGCACTATTACATCTTTACTGCATCCCTCGCTCCCTCACATTGACGAATTAACACAGAAATTGCGTCGCTATGAAATACTATGGTTCTATGATCTTCTTCTAAATCGAGTAACGTTTCTATGGAAACGACAGGATTTTCCTTTGGGATACGAGTTTCTTCTTTCCGGTGCGCTATTCCCTCTTTACTGCATCCCTCGCTCCCTCACATTTACGAATTAACCATGATGTATCGTCGCTATGAAATACTATTGGTTCTATGACTTTTCCTTCTAATCGAGTAACGTTTCTTTGGAAACGACAGGATCTTCTTTTGGAATACGAGTATCTCCTTTCCGATGCACTGTTCCTTCTTTACTGCATCCCTCGCTCCCTCACAATGACGAATACGCACAGAACTTGCGTCGCTATGAAATACTATGGGTTCTATGGCTTCTCCAACTAAATCGAGTAACGTTTCTATGGAAACGACAGGATTTTCTTTCGGGATACGAGTTTCTTCTTCCCGATGCCCTATTCCTTCTTTACTGCATCCCTCGCTCAATCACATTGACGAATTAACAATGATATTCCGTCACTATAAAATACTATGGATTATATGACTTCTCATTCTAATCGAGTAACGTTTCTATGGAAACGACAGGATTTTCTTTTGGGATACGAGTTTCACCGTTCGGATGCACTATTCCTCCTTTACTGCATCCCTCGATCCCTCAGATTGACGAATTAACACAGAAATTGCGTCGCTATGAAATACTATGTGTTCTATGTCTTCTCCTTTTAAATCGAGTTACGTTTCTGTGGAAACGTCAGGAACTTCTTTTGGGATACGAATATCTCCTTCCGATGAACTATTCAGTCTTTACTGCATCCCTCGCTCCCTCACATTGACGAATTAACACAGAAATTGCGTCGCAATGAATTACTATTTGTTCTATGACATCTCCTCCAAAATCGAGTGCCGTCTCTAAGGAAACGACAGGTTTTTCTTTAGAGATACGAGTTTCTCCTTTCCGATGCGATATTCCTTCCTTACTGCATCCCTCGCTCAATCACATTGACGAATTAACAATGATATTGTGTCGCTATGAAATACTATGGATTCAATGACTTCTCCTTCTAATCGAGTAACGTTTCTATGGAAACGACAGGATTTTCTTTTGGGTTACGAGTATCTCCTTTCCGATGCACGTTTCCTTGTTTACTGCATCCCTCGCCCCCTCACATTGACGAATTAAGACAGAAATTGTCGCTATGAAATACTATGGGTTCTATGACATCTCCTTCTAAATCGAGTAACGTTTCTATTGAAACCACATGTTTTACTTTTGGGTTACGAGTATCTCCTGTCCGATGCACTATTCCATCTTTACTGCATTCCTCGCTCCCTTACAATGACGAATTAAGACAGAAATTTCGTGGCTATAAAATACTATGTGTTCTATGACTTCTCCTTCTAAATCGAGTAACGTTTCTATGAAAACGACAGGATTTTCTTTTGGTATACGAGTATGTCCTTTCCGATGCACAATTCCTCCTTTACTGCTTCCCTCGCTCCCTCACATTGACGAATTAACACAGAAATTGCGTCGCTATGAAATACTATGGGTTCTATGACTACTCCTTCAAAATCGAGTAACGTTTCTATGGAAACGACAGGATCTTCTTTTGGGATACGAGTATCTCCTTTCCGATGCACTGTTCCTTCTTTACTGCATCCCTCGCTCCTCGCAATGACGAATAAGCACAGAACTTGCGTCGCTATGAAATACTATGGGTTCTATGGCGTCTCCTTCTAAATCGAGGAACGTTTCTATGGAAACGACAGTATTTCGTTTTGGGATACGAGTATCTCCTTTTAGATGCAGTATTCCGTCTTTACTGCATCCCTCGCTCCCTCACATTGACAAATTAACACAGAAATTGCTTCGCTGTGAAATACTATGTGTTATATGACTTCTCCTTCTAAATCGAGTTTTGTTTCTATGAAAACGACAGGATTTTCTTTTGGGATACGAGTATCTACTTCCCGATACACTATTCCTTCTTTACTGCATCCCTCGCTCCCTCTCATTGACGAATTAACACAGAAATTGCGTCGTTGTGAAATACTTCGGGTTCTATAATTTCTCCTTCTAAATCGAGTAATGTTGCTATGGAAACGACAGGATTTTCTTTTGGGATACGAGTATGTCCTTTCCGTTGCACTATTACTTCTTAACGGCATCCCACGCTTCCTCACATTGACGAATTAACACAGACATTGCGTCGCTATGAAATACTATGGGTTCTATGACATCTCCTTCTAAATCGAGTACCGTTTCTATGGAAGCCAGAGAATTTTCATTTGGGATAGGAGTTTCTCCTTTCCGATGCACTATTCCTTCTATACTGCATCCCTCGCTCCCTCACATTGACGAATTAAAACAGAATTTGCGTCGCTATGAAATACTATGGGTTCTATGACATCTCCTTCTAAATCGAGTAACGTTTCTATGGAAACGAGAGGATTTTCTTTTGGGATACGTGTATCTTCTTTGTGATGAACTATTCCTTCTTTTCTGCATCCCTCGCTCCATCACATTGTCGAATTAACACAGAAATTGTGTCGTCATGAAATACTATGCATTCTATGACTTCTCCTTCTAAATCGAGTAACGTTTCTATGGAAACGACAGGATTTTCCTTTGGGATACGAGTATCTCTTTTCCGATGCACAATTCCTTCTGTACTGCATCCCTCGCTCCCTCACATTGACGAATTGACACAGAAATTATGTCGTTGTGAAATACTTCGGGTTCTATAACTTCTCCTTCTAAATCGAGTAATGTTGCTATGGAAACGACAGGAATTTCTTTCGGGATACGAGTATCTCCTTCCGATGCACTATTCCTTCTGTACTGCATCCCCCGCTCCCTCACATTGACGAATTAAAACAGAATTTGCGTCGCTATGAAATACTATGGGTTCTATGACATCTCCTTCTAAATCGAGTAACGTTTCTATGGAAACGAGAGGATTTTCTTTTGGGATACGAGTATCTTCTTTGTGATGAACTATTCCTTCTTTTCTGCATCCCTCGCTCCATCACATTGTCGAATTAACACAGAAATTGTGTCGTCATGAAATACTATGCATTCTATGACTTCTCCTTCTAAATCGAGTAACGTTTCCATGGAAACGACAGGATTTTCTTTTGGGATACGAGTTTCTCCTTTCCGATGCGATATTCCTTCTTTACTGCATCCCTCGCTCAATCACATTTACGAATTAACAGTGATATTGCGTCGCTATGAAATACTATGGATTCAATGACTTCTCCTTCTAATCGAGTAACGTTTCTATGGAAACGACAGGATTTTCTTTTGGTATACGAGTATGTCCTTTCCGATGCACTATTCCTCCTTTACTGCTTCCCTCGCTTCCTCACATTGACGAATTAACACAGAAATTGAGTCGCTATGAAATACTATGGGTTCTAAGACTTCTTCTTCAAAATCGAGTAACGTTTCAATGGAAACGACAGGATTTTCGTTTGGGTACGAGTTTCTCCTTTCCGGTGCGCTATTCCCTCTTTACTGCATCCCTCGCTCCCACACATTTACGAATTAGCACAGAAATGCCGTCGATATGAAATACTATGTGTTCCATGTCTTCTCCATTTTAATCTAGTGAAGTTTCTATGGAAACGTGAGGAATTTCTTTTGGGATACGAGTTTCTCCTTTCCGATGCGGTATTCCTTCTTTACTGCATCCCTCGCTCAATCACATTGACGAATTAACAATGATATTTCGTCGCTATGAAATACAATGGGTTCTATGACTTATCTTTCTAATCGAGTAATGTTTCTATGGAAACGACAGGATCTTCTTTTGGGATACGAGTATCTACTTTCCGATGCACTGTTCCATCTTTACTGCATCCCTCGCTCCCTCACAATGACGAATAAGCACAGAACTTGCGTCGCTATGAAATACTATGGGTTCTATGGCTTCTCCATCTAAATCGAGTAACGTTTCTATGGAAACGACAGGATTTTCTTTTGGGATAAGGGTATCTCCTTTCCGATGCACTATTGCTTCTTTACTGCATCCCTCGCTCCCTCACATTGACGAATTAGCACAGAAATGCCGTCGATATGAAATACTATGTGTTCCATGTCTTCTCCATTTTAATCTAGTGAAGTTTCTATGGAAACGTGAGGAATTTCTTTTGGGATACGAGTTTCTCCTTTCCGATGCGGTATTCCTTCTTTACTGCATCCCTCGCTCAATCACATTGACGAATTAACAATGATATTGCGTCGCTATGAAATACTATGGATTCAATGACTTCTCCTTCTAATCGAGTAACGTTTCTATGGAAACGACAGGATTTACTTTCGGGATACGAGTTTCTCCTTTCCGATGCCCTCTTCCTTCTTTACTGCATCCCTCGCTCTATCACATTGACCAATTAACAATGATATTGCGTAGCTATAATATACTATGGATTATATGACTTCTCATTCTAATCGAGTAACGTTTCTATGGAAACGACAGGATTCTCTTTTGGGATACGAGTTTCACCTATCCGATGCACTATTCCTCCTTTACTGCATCCGTCGTTCCCTAACATTGACGAATAAGCACAGAAATTGCGTCGCTATGAAATACTATGCGTTCTATGACTTCTCCTTCTAAATTGAGTAACGTTTCTATGGAAACGACAGGATTTTCATTTCGGATACGAGTATCTCCTTTCCGATGCACTATTCCTTCTGTGTTACATCCCTTGCTCCCTCACATTGATGAATTAACACAGAAATTGCGTCGCCTTGTAATACTATGCGTTCTATGACATCTCCTTCTAATTCGAGAAACGTTTCTATGGAAACGAGAGGATTTTCTTTCGGGATAAGACCATCTTGTTTCCGATGCACTATTTATTCTTTACTACATCCATCGCTCCCTCACATTGTCGAATAAGCAGAGAATTTGGGTCGCCTATCAAATTCTATGGGTTCTTTGTCTTCTCCGTCTAAATCGAGTAACGTGTGTATGGATACGACAGGATTTTCTGTTGGGGTACGAGTATCTGCTTTCCGATGCACTATTCCTTCTGTACTGCATCCCTCGCTCCCTCACAATGACGAATAAGCACAGAAATGGCGTCGCTATGAAATACTATGGGTTCTATGGCTTCTCCATCTAAATCGAGTAACGTTTCTATGGAAACGACAGGATTTTCTTTTGGAGTACGAGTATCTCCTTTCCGATGCACTATTCCTTCTTTACTGCATCCCTCGCTCCCTCACATTGTCGTATTAACACAGAAATAGCGTCGCTACGAAATACTATGGGTTCTATGACTTCTCCCTCGAGATCGAGTAACGTTGCTATGGAAACGACAGGTTTTTCTTTTGGGATACGAGTATCTCCTTTCCGATGCACTATTCCTTCCAAACTGCATCTCTCGCTCCCTCCTAATGACGAATAAACACAGAAATGGCGTCGCTATGAAATACTATGGGTTCTATGACTTCTCCTTCTAAATCGAATAACGTTTCTATGGAAACGACAGGATTTTCTATTGGGATACGGGTATATCCTTTCAGATGCACTATTCCTTCTTTACTGCATCCCTCGCTCCCAGACATTGTCGTATTAACACAGAAATTGCGTCGCTACGAAATACTATGAGCTCTATGGCTTCTCCATCTATATCGAGTAACGTTTCTATTGAAACGACAGGATTTTCTTTTGGAGTACGAGTATCTCCTTTCCGATGCACTATTCCTTCTTAACTGCATCTCTCGCTCCCTCATAATGACGAATAAACACAGAAATGGCGTTGCTATGAAATACTATGGGTTCTATGACTTCTCCTTCTAAATCGAGTAACGTTTCTATGGAAACGACAATATTTTCTTTTGGGATACGGGTATATCCTTTCAGATGCACTATTCCTTCTTTACTGCATCCCTCGCTCCCTCACATTGTCGTATTAACACAGAAATTGCGTCGCTACGAAATACTATGGGCTCTATGGCTTCTCCATCTAAATCGAGTAACGTTTCTATTGAAACGACAGGATTTTTTTTGGAGTACGAATATCTAATTTCCGATGCACTATTCCTTCTTAACTGCATCTCTCGCTCCCTCATAATGGCGAACAAACACAGAAATGGCGTTGCTATGAAATAGTATGGGTTCTATGACTTCTCCTTCTAAATCGAGTAACGTTTCTATGGAAACGACAGGATATTCTTTTGGGATACGGGTATATCCTTTCAGATGCACTATTCCTTCTTTACTGCATCCCTCGCTCCCTCACATTGTCGTATTAACACAGAAATTGCGTCGCTACAAAATACTGTGGGCTCTATGGCTTCTCCATCTAAATCGAGTAACGTTTCTGTTGTAACGACAGGATATACTCTTGGAGACGAGTATCTCCTTTCCGATGCACTATTCCTTCTTAACTGCATCTCTCGCTCCCTCATAATGACGAATAAACACAGAAATGGCTTCGCTATGAAATACTAAGGGTTCTATGACTTCTCCTTCTAAATCGAGTAACGTTTCTATGGAAACGACAGGATTATCTTTTGGGATACGGGTATATCCTTTCAGATACACTATTCCTTCTTTACTGCATCCCTCGCTCCCTCACATTGTCGTATTAACACAGAAATTGCGTCGCTACGAAATACTATGGGCTCTACGGATCCTCCATCTAAATCGAGTAACGTTTCTATTGAAACGACAGGATTTTCTTTTGGAGTACGAGTATCTCCTTTCCGATGTACCATTCCTTCTTAACTGCATCTCTCGCTCCCTCATAATGGCGAATAAGCACAGAAATGGCGTCGCTACGAAATACTATGTGTTCTATGACTTCTCCATCTAAATCGAGTAACGTTTCTATGGAAACGACAGGATTTTCTTTTGGGATACGAGTATATCTTTTCCGATGCACTATTCCTTCTTTACTGCATCCCTCGCTCCCTCACATTGTCGTATTAACACAGAAATTGCGTTGCTACGAAATACTATGGGCTCTATGGCTTCTCCATCTAAATCGAGTAACGTTTCTATTGAAACGACAGGGTTTTCTTTTGGAGTACGAGTATCTCCTTTCCGATGTACTATTCCTTCTTAACTGCATCTCTCGCTCCCTCATAATGACGAAAAACACAGAATTGGCGTCGCTATGAAATACTATGGGTTCTATTACTTCTCCTTCTAAATCGAGTAACGTTTCTATGGAAACGACAGGATTTTCTTATGGGATACGGGTATATTCTTTCAGATCCACTATTCCTTCTTTACTGCATCCCTCGCTCCCTCACATTGTCGTATTAACACAGAAATAGCGTCGTTACGAAATACTATGGGCTCTATGGCTTCTCCATCAATATCGAGTAACGTTTCTATTGAAACGACAGGATTTTCTTTTGGAGTACCAGTATCTCCATTCCGATGCACTATTCCATCTTAACTGCATCTCTCGCTCCCTCATAATGACGAATAAACACAGAAATGGCGTCGCTATGAAACACTATGGGTTCTATGACTTCTCCTTCTAAATCGAGTAACGTTTCTATGGAAACGACAGGATTTTCTTTTGGGATACGGGTATATCCTTTCAGATGCACTATTCCTTCTCTACTGCATCCCTCGCTCTCTCACATTGTCGTATTAACACAGAAATTGCGTCGCTACGAAATACTATGGGCGCTATGGCTTCTCCATCTAAATCGAGTAACGTTTCTGTTGAAACGACAGGATTTTCTTTTGGAGTACGAGTATCTCCTTTCCGATGCACTATTCCTTCTTAACAGCATCTCTCGCTCCCTCATAATGACGAATAAAAACAGAAATGGCGTCGCTATGAAATACTATGAGTTCTATGACTTCTCCTTCTAAATCGAGTAACGTTTCTATGGAAACGACAGGATTTTCTTTTGGGATACGGGTATATCCTTTCAGATGCACTATTCCTTCTTTACTGTATCCCTCGTTCCCTCACATTGTCGTATTAACAACAGAAATTGCGTCGCCACGAAATACAATGTGCTCTATGGGTTCTCCATCTAAATCGAGTAACGTTTCTATTGAAACGACAGGATTTTCTTTTGGAGTACGAGTATCTCCTTTCCGATGCACTATTCCTTCTTAACTGCATCTCTCGCTCCCTCATAATGACGAATAAACACAGAAATGGCGTCGCTATGAAATACTATGGGTTCTATGACTTCTCCTTCTAATTCGAGTAACGTTTCTATGGAAACGAAAGGATTTTCTTTTGGGATACGGGTATATCCTTTCAGATGCACTATTCCTTCTTTACTGCATCCCTCGCTCCCTCACATTGTCGTATTAACACAGAAATAGCGTCGCTACTAAATACTACGGGCTCTATGGCTCCTCCATCTAAATCGAGTAACGTTTCTATTGAAACGACAGGATTTTCTTTTGGAGTACGAGTATCTCCTTTCCGATGCACTATTCCTTCTTAACTGCATCTCTCGCTCCCTCATAATGACCAATAAACACAGAAATGGCGTCGCTATGAAATACTATGAGTTCTATGACTTCTCCTTCTAAATCGAGTAACGTTTCTATGGAAACGACAGGATTTTCTTTTGGGATACGGGTGTATCCTTTCAGATGCACTATTCGTTCTTTACTGTATCCCTCGCTCTCTCACATTGTCGTATTAACACAGAAATAGCGTCGCTACTAAATACTATGGGCTCTATGGCTCCTCCATCTAAATCGAGTAACGTTTCTATTGAAACGACAGGATTTTGTTTGGATTACAAGTATCTCCTTTCCGATGCACTATTCCTTCTTAACTGCATCTCTCGCTCCCTCATAATGGCGAATAAACACAGAAATGGCGTTGCTATGAAATACTATGGGTTCTATGACTTCTCCTTCTAAATCGAGTAACGTTTCTATGGAAACGACTGGATTTTCTTTATTGATACGAGTATCTCCTTTCCGATGCACTATTCCCTCTTTACTGCTTCCCTCGCTCCTTAACATTGACGAATTAACACAGATATTGCGTCGCTATGAAATACTATGGGTTCTATGACTTCTCCTTCTAAATCGAGTAACGTTTCTATTGAAAGGACTGGATTTTCTTTGGGATACGACTATCTCCTTTCCGATGCACTACTCCTTCTTCACTGCATCCCTCGCTCCTTCACATTGGCGAATTAACACAGAAATTGCGTCGCTATGAAATACTATGTGTTCTATGACTTTTTCTAAAACAAGAAACGCTTCTATGGAAACGAGAGGTTTTTTTTTTTTGGGATACGACTATCTCCTTTCCGATGCACTATTCCCTCTTTACTGCATCCCTTGCTCCGTCACATTGACGAATTAACACAGAAATTGCGTCGCTATGAAATACTATGTGTTCCATGACTTCCCCATCTAAATCGAGTAACGTTTCTATGGAAAGGACATGATTTCCTTTTGGGATACGAGTATCTCATTTCCGATGCACTATTCCTTCTTTGCTGCATACTTCGCTCCCTCATATTGACGAATTAACACAGAAATTGCGTCGATATTAAATACTATGGATTCTATGAGTTTTCCTTCTAAATCGAGTAACGTTTCTATGGAGTCGACAGGAATTTCTTTTGGGATACGAGTATCTCCTTTCCCGATGCTCTATTCCTTCTTTACTGCATCCCTCGATCTCATATTTTGACGAATTAACTCAGAAATTGCGCCGCTATGAAATAATATGGGTTCTATGACTATTCGTTCTAAATGGAGTAACGTTTCTATGGAAACGGCAGGATTTTCTTTTGGGATACGAATATCTAATTTCCGATGCACTACTCCTTCTTTACTGCATCCCACGCTACCTAACATTGACGAATTAACACAGAAATAGCGTCCCTATGAAATACTATGGATTCTATGACATCTCCTTCTATATCGAGGAACGTTTCTATGAAAACGATAAAATTTTCTATTTGGATACGATTATCTCCTTTCCGATGAACTATTCCTTCTTTACTGCATCCCTCGCTCCCTCACATTGACGATTGAACACAGAAATTGCGTCGTTATGAAATACTATGTGTTTTATGACATCTCCTTCTAAATCGAGTAACGTTTCTATGGAGACGACAGGAATTTCTTTTGGGATACGAGTATCTCCTTTCCCGATGCTCTATTCCTTCTTTACTGCATCCCTCGCTCCCTCATTTTGACGAATTAACACAGAAATTGCGTCGCTATGAAATACTATGGGTTCTACGGCTATTCTTTCTAAATGGAGTAACGTTTCTATGGAAACGGCAGGATTTTCTTTTGGGATACGAATATCTAATTTCCGATGCACTACTCCTTCTTTACTGCATCCCACGCTACCTATCATTGACGAATTAACACAGAAATAGCGTCCCTATGAAATACTATGGGTTCTATGACTTCTCCTTCTAAATCGAGTAAAATTTCAATGGAAACGACAGGATATTCTTTTGGGAGACGAGTATCTCCTTTCTGATGCACTACTCCTTGTATATTGCATCCCCCGCTCATTCCCATTGAGGAATTAACACAGAACGTGCGTCGCTATGTTATACAATGGGTTCTATGTCTTCTCCTTCTAAATCGAGAAACGTGTCTATGGAAAGGACTGGATTTTCTTTTGGGATACACCTATCTCGTTTCCGATGCACTATTCCTTCTTTACTACATCCCTCGCTCCCTCACATTAATGATTTAACACAGAAATTGCGTCGCTATGAAATACTATGTGATCTACGACTTCTCCTTGTAAATCGAGTGACATTTCTATGGAAAGGGCTGGATTTTTTTGGGTTACGACTATCTCCTTTCCGATCCACTGTTCCCTCTCTACTGCATCACTCGCCCCTTCACATTGAGGAATTAACACAGAAATTGCGTCGCTATGAAATACTGTGGGATCTATGACTTCTTCTTCTAAATCGAGTAACGTTTCTATGGAAACGACAGGATGTTCCTTTGGGATACGGGTATATCCTTTCTGATGCACTATTCTTTCTTTACTGCATCCCTCGCTCCCTCACATTGTCGTATTAACACAGAAATTGCGTCGCTACGAAATAGTATGGGCTCTATGGCTTCTCCATCTAAATCGAGTAACGTTTCTATTGAAACGACAGGGTTTTCTTTTGGAGTACGAGTATCTCCTTTCCGATGCACTATTCCTTCTTAACTGCATCTCTCGCTCCCTCATAATGACGCATAAACACAGAATTGGCGTCGCTATGAAATACTATGGGTTCTATGACTTCTCCTTCTAAATCGAGTAACGTTTCTATGGAAACGACAGGATTTTCTTTTGGGATACGGGTATATTCTTTTAGATCCACTATTCCTTCTTTACTGCATCCCTCGCACCCTCTTATTGACGAATTAATACAGAAATTGCGTGGCTATGAAATACGATGGGTTCTATGACTTATCCTGCTAAATAGAGTAACATTTCTATGGAAACGAAAGGATATTCCTTTGGGATACGAGAATCTCCTTTCCTATGCACTATTGCTTCTTTACTGCATCCTTCGCTCCCTCACATTGACGAATTAACACAGAAATAGGGTCGCTATAAAATACTGTGGGTTCTATGACTTCTCCTTCTAAATCGAGTAACGTTTCTATGGAAACGACAGGATTTTCTTTTGGGATACGACTATCTCCATTCCGATGCACTATTCCTTCTTTTCTGCATCCCATGCTCCTTCACACTGACGAATTTATATAGAAATTGATCGCTATGAAATACTCTGAGATCTAAGACTTCTCCTTCTAAATGGAGTAACTTTTCTATCGAAAGGACATGATTTGCTTTAGGGATACGTGCATCTCTTTTTCGATGCACTACTGCATCTTCACTGCATCCCTCGCCCCTTCACATTGAAGAAGTAACACAGAAATTGCGTCGCTTTGCAATACTACAGTTCTATGACATCTCCTTCTAAATTAAGTAACGATTCTATGGAAACGAAAGGTATTTCTTTTGGGATACTAGTATCTCCATTCCGATGCACTATTCCCTCTTTACTACAGCCCTCACTCATTCACATAGACGGATTATTCCAGAAATTACGTCGCTATGAAATACTATGGGTTCTATGACTTCTCCTTCTAAATCGAGGAACGTTTCTATGGAAACGACAGTATTTCGTTTTGGGATACGAGTACCTCCTTTTAGATGCACTATTCCGTCTTTACTGCATCCCTCGCTCCCTCACATTGACAAATAAACACAGAAATTGCGTCGCTGTGAAATACTGTGTGTTAAATGACTTCTCCTTCTAAATCGAGTATTGTTTCTATGAAAACGACAGGATTTTCTTTTGGGATACGAGTATCTCCTTTCCGATACACTATTCCTTCTTTACTGCATACCTCGCTCCCACACATTGACGAATTAACACAGAAATTGCGTCGCTATGAAATTCTATGGGTTCTGTGACTTCTCCTTCTAAATCGAGTAACGTTTCTATGGAAGCGACAGGATTTTCGATTTTGTTACGATTATCTCCTTTCCGATGCACTGCTCTATCTTAACTGCATCCCTCGCTCCCTCACATTTACGAATTAATACAGACATTGCGGCGCTATGAAATACTATGAGTTTAATGACTTCTCCATCTAAATCGAGTAACGTTTCTATGGAAAGGACTGGATATTCTTTTGGGATACGAGTATCTCCTATCCGATGCACTGTTCCCTCTTTACTGCATCCCTCGCTCCCTCTCATTGACGAATTAACACAGAAATTGCGTCGCTATGAACTACTACGGCCTCTATGACTTCTCCTAAATCGAGTAACGTGTCGATGGAAAGGACATGATTTTCTTTTGGGATACGAGTATCTACTTATAGATGCACTATTCCTTCTTTACAGCATCCCTCGCTCCCTCACATTGACGAATTATCACAGCAATTGCGTCGCTATGAAATACTATGTTTTCTATGTTTTCTTCTAAATCGAGTAACGTTTCTATGCAAACGACAAGATTTTCTTTTGGGATATGAGTATCTCCTTTCCGATGCACTATTCCTTCTTTACTGCATACTTCGCTCTATCATATTGACGAATTAACTCATATATTGCGTCGCTATGAAATAATATGTGTTTCATGACTTCTCCTTCTAAATCGAGTGACGTTACTATGGTAGCGACAGGATTTTCTTTAGGGATACGAGTATCTCCTTTCCGATGCACTACTCCATCTTTACTGCATCCCACGCTCCCTCACATTGACAAATTATAACAGAAATATCACCGCTATGATATGCTATGAGTTCTATGTGTTCTCCTTCTAAATCGAGTAACGTTTCAATAGAAACGACAGGATTTTCTTTTCTGATACGAGTATCTCCTTTCTGATGCACTACTCCTTGTATATTGCATCCCTTGCTGCCTCCCATAGACGAATTAACACAGAAATTGCGTCGCTATGAAATACTATGGGTTCTATGACATCTCCTTCTAAATCGAGTACCGTTTCTATGGAAGCCAGAGGATTTTCATTTGGGATAGGAGTATCTCCATTCCGATGCAGTACTCCGTCTTTACTGCACCTCCCGCTCCCTCACTTTGACGAATTAACACAGAAATTGCGTCGCTATGAAATACTATGGGTTCTATGACTTCTCCTTCTAAATCGAGTAACGTTTCTATGGAATCGACAGGAGTTTCTTTTGGGTTACGAATAACTCCTTTCCGATGCACTATTCCTTCTATACTGCATCCCTCGCTCCCTCACATTGACGAATTAAAACAGAATTTGTGTCGCAATGAAATACTGTGGGTTCTATGACATCTACCTCTACATCGAGTAACGTTTCTATGGAAACGAGAGGATTTTCTTTTGGGATACGAGTATCTTCTTTTCGATGCACTATTCCTTCTTTTCTGCATCCCTCGCTCCATCACATTGACGAATTAACACAGAAATTGCGTCGTCATGAAATACTATGCGTTCTATGACTTCTCCTTCTAAATCGAGTAACGTTTCTATGGAAACGACAGGACTTTCTTTTGGGATACGAGTATCTCCTTTCCGATGCACTATTCCTTCTGTACTGCATCCTACGCTCCCTCACATTGACGAATTACCACAGAGATTGCGTCGCTATTAAATACTACGGGTTCTATAACATCTCCTTCTAAAGCGAGTAACGTTTCTATGGAAACGACAGGATTATTTTTGGGATACGAGTGCCTCCTATCCGATGCACTATACCTTCTTTGTAACATCCCCCTCTCCCTCACATTGACGAATGAACACAGAAATTGCGTCGCTATGATATACTATGTGTTCTACGACACCTCCGTCTAAATCGAGTAACGTTTCTATGGTTACGATAAAATCTCCTTTTGGGATGCAAATATCTCCTTCCCGATGCACTATTACCTCTATACTGCATCCCTAGCTACCTCGCATTGACGAATTAACACAGATATTGCGTCGCTATGAAATACTAAGGGCTCTATGACATCTCCTACTAATTCGAGTAACATTTGTATGGAAACGACAGGATTTTCTTTTGGGATACGAGTATCTCCTTTCCGAAGCACTATTCCTTCTTTACTGCATCCCTCGCTCCTTCACATTGACGAATTGACACAGAAATTGTGTCGTTGTGAAACACTTCGGGTTCTATAACTTCTCCTTCTAAATCGAGTAATGTTGCTATGGAAACGACAGGATTTTCTTTTGGGATACGAGTATGTCCTTTCCGTTGCACTATTACTTCTTAACGGCATCCCACACTCCCTCACATTGACGAATTAACACAGACATTGCGTCGCTATGAAATACTATGTGTTCTATGACTTCTCCTCCTAAATCGAGTAACGTTTCTATGGGAACGAAAGAAATTTCTTTTCGGATACGAGTATCTCCTTTCCGATGCACTATCACTACTTTACTGCATCCCTGGCCCCCTCACACTGATAAATTAACACAGAAATTGCATCGCTATGAAATGCTATGGGTTCTATGAATTCACCTTCTAAATAGAGTTACGTTTCTATGGAAATGACACGAATTTCTTTTTTGATACGAGGATCTGCTTTCCGATGCACTATTCCTTCTTTACTGCATCCTTCGCTCCCTCACATTGACGAATTAACACAGAAATTGCGTCGCTATGAAATACTATGGGCTCTATAACTTCTCCTTCTAAATCGAGTAACGTTTCTATGGAAACGATAAGATTTTCTTTTGGTATACGAATATCTGTTTTCCGATTCACTATACCTTCTTTACTGCATCCCTCGCTCTCTCAAAAATGACGAATAAGCAAAGAAATTTCGTCGCTATGAAATACTATAGGGTTCTATGACTTCTCCTTCTAAATCGAGTAACGCTTCAATGGAAACGACAGGATTTTCTTTTGGGATTCGACTATTAGCTTTCCGATGCTCTATTCCATCTTTACTGCATCCATCGCTCCCTCACATTGACGAATTAACAATAAAATTGCGTCGCTATGAAATACTATGTGTTCTATGTCTTCTCCTTTTAAATCGAGTATCGTTTCTATGGAAACGTCAGGAATTTCTTTCGGGATACGAGTATCTGCTTCCGATGCACTATTCCTTCTTTACTGCATCCCTCGCTCCCTCACATTGACGAATTAACACAGAAATTGCTTCGCTATGGAATACTATTTGCTCTATGACATCTCCTTCAAAATCGAGTAACGTTTCTATGGAAACGACAGGATTTTCTTTTGGGATACGAGTATCTCCTTTCCGATGCACTATTCCTTCTTTACTGCATCCCTCGCTCCCTCACATTGACGAATTCACACAGAAATTGCGTCGCTATAACATACTATGTGTTCTATAACTTCTCCCTCTGTATCGGGGAACGCTTCTTTGGAAACGACTGGGTTTCTTTTGAGATACGACTATCTCCTTTTTGATTCATTATTCCTTCTGTATTGCATCCGTCGCTCCCTCACATTGAGGAACTAACACAGTTATTGCGTCGCCTTGAAATACTATGAGTACTATGACTTCTTCAAAATCGAATAACGTGTCTATGGAAACGACAGGATTTTCTTTTGGGATACGAGTATCTCCCTTCCGATGCACTATTACATCTTTATTGCATCCCTCGCTCCCTCACATTGACGAATTAACACAGGAATTGCGTTGCTATGAAATACTATGGGTTCTATTACTTCTCCTTTTAAATCTAGTTACGTTTCTATGGAAACGACAGTATTTTCTTTTGGGATACGAGTATCTCTTTTCCGATGCACTATTCCTTCTTTACTGCATCCCTCGCTCCCTCACAATGACGAATAAGCACAGAAATGGCGTCGCTATGAAATACTATGATTTCTAGGGCTTCTCCATCTAAATCGAGTAACATTTCTATGGAAACGTCAGGATTTTCTTTTGGGATACGAGTGTCTCCTTTCCGATGCACTATTGCTTCTTTACTGCTTCCCTTGCTCCCTCAGATTGACGAATTAACACAGAAATGGCGTCGCTATGAAATACTATGTGTTCTATGTCTTCTCCTTTTAAATCGAGTTACGTTTCTATGGAAACGTCAGGAACTTCTTTTGGGATACGAGTATCTCCTTCCGATGAACTATTCCTTCTTTACTGCATCCCTCGCTCCCTCACATTGACGAATTAACACAGAAATTGCGTTACTATGAAATACTATTTGTTCTATGACATCTCCTCCAAAATCGAGTAACGTCTCTGAGGAAACGACCGGATTTTCTTTTGGGATTCGAGTATCTCCTTTCCGATGCACTATTCCTTCTTTACTGCATTCCTCGCTCCCTTACATTGACGAATTAAGACAGAAATTTCGTGGCTATATAATACTATGTGTTCTATGACTTCTCCTTGTAAATCGTGTAACGTTTCTATGGAAACGACAGGATTTTCTTTTGGTATACGAGTATGTCCTTTCCGATGCACTATTCCTCCTTTACTGCTTCCATCGCTCCCTCACATTGACGAATTATCACAGAAATTGCGACGCTATGAAATACTATGGTTCTATGACTTCTCCTTCTAAATCGAGTAACGTTTCTATGGAAACGACAGGATTTTCTTTTGGGATACGAGTTTCTCCTTTTCGGTGCGCTATTCCCTCTTTACTGCATCCCTCGCTCCCTCACATTTACGAATTAACAATGATATATCGTCGGTATGATATACTATTGGTTCTATGACTTTTCCGTCTAATCGAGTAACGTTTCTATGGAAACGACAGGATCTTCTTTTGGGATACGAGTATCTCCTTTCCGATGCACTGTTCCTTCTGTACTGCATCCCTCGCTCCCTCAAAATGACGAATAAGCACAGAACTTGCGTCGCTATGAAATACTATGGGTTCTATGGCTTCTCCAACTAAATCGTTAACGTTTCTATGGAAACGACAGGATTTTCTTTCGGGATACGAGTTTCTTCTTCCCGATCCCCTATTCCTTCTTTACTGCATCCCTCGCTCAATCACATAGACGAATTAACAATGATATTCCGTCGCTGTAAAATACTATGGATTATATGACTTCTCATTCTAATCGAGTAACGTTTCTATGGAAACGAAAGGATTTTATTTTGGGATACGAGTTTCACCGTTCGGATGCACTATTACTCCTTTGCTGCATCCCTCGTTCCCTCAAATTGACGAATTAACACAGAAATGGTGTCGTTATGAAATACTATATGTTCTATGTCTTCTCCTTTTAAATCGAGTTACGTTTCTATGGAAACGTCAGGAATTTCTTTTGGGATACGAGTATCTCCTTTCGATGAACTATTCATTCATTACTGCATCCCTCGCTCCCTCACATTGACGAATTAACACAGAAATTGCGTCGCTATGAATTACTATTTGTTCTATGACATCTCCTCCAAAATCGAATAACGTCTCTAAGGAAACGACAGGATTTTCTTTAGGGATACGAGTATCTCCTTTCCGATGCACTATTCCTTCTTTACTGCATCTCTCGCTCCCTCACATTGACGAATTACGACAGAAATTGCGTGGCTATGAAATACTATGGGTTCTATGATTTCTACTTCTAAATCAAGTAACGTTTCTATGGAAACGACAGGATTTTCTTTTGGGATACGTGTATGTCCTTTCCGATGCACTATTCCTTCTTTACTGCTTCCCTCGCTCCCTCACATTAACGAATTAACACAGAAATTGCGTCGCTATGAAATACTATGGGTTCTATGACTTCTTCTAAATCGAGTAACGTTTCTATGGAAACGACAGGATTTTCTTTTGGGATACAAGTTTCTCCTTTCCGATGCGATATTCCTTCTTTACGGCATCCCTCGCTCAATCACATTGACGAATTAACAATGATATTACGCCGCTATGAAATACTATGTATTCAATGACTTCTCCTTCTAATCGAGTAACGTTTCTATGGAAACGACAGGATTTTCTTTTGGGTTACGAGTATCTCCTTTCCGATGCACGTTTCCTTGTTTACTGCATCCCTCGCCCCCTCACATTGACGAAATAAGACAGAAATTGACGCTACGCAATACTATGAGTTCTATGACATCTCCTTCTAAATCGAGTAACGTTTCTATTGAAACCATATGATTTACTTTTGGGATACGAGTATCTCCTTTCCGATGCACTATTCCTTCTTTACTGCATTCCTCGCTCCCTTAGATTGGCGAATTAAGACAGAAATTTCGTGGCTATAAAATACTATGTGTTCTATGACTTCTCCTTCTAAATCGAGTAACGTTTCTATGAAAACGACAGGATTTTCTTTTGGTATTCGAGTATGTCCTTTCCGATGCACTATTCCTCCTTTACTGCTTCCCTCGCTCCCTCACATGGACGAATTAACACAGAAATTTCGTGGCTATAAAATACTATGGGTTCTATGGCTTCCCCTTCTAAATCGAGGAACGTTTCTATGGAAACGACAGTATTTCGTTTTGGGATACGAGTATCTCCTTTTAGATGCACTATTCCGTCTTTACTGCATCCTTCGCTCCCTCACATTGACAAATTAACACAGAAATTGCGTCGCTGTGAAATACTATGTGTTATATGACTTCTCCTTCTAAATCGAGTTTTGTTTCTATGAAAACGACAGGATTTTCTTTTGGGATACGAGTATCTCCTTCCCGATACACTATTCCTTCTTTTACTGCATCCCTCGCTCCCTCACATTGACGAATAAAACAGAATTTGCGTCGCTATGAAATACTGTGGGTTCTATGACATCCCCTTCTAAATCGAGTAACGTTTCTATGGAAACGAGAGGATTTTCTTTTGGGATACGAGTATCTTCTTTTTGATGAACTAATCCTTCTTTTCTGCATCCCTCGCTCCATCACATTGACGAATTAACACGGAAATTGCGTCGTCATGAAATACTATGCATTCTATGACTCCTCCCTCTAAATCGAGTAACGTTTCTATGGAAACGACAGGATTTTCCTTTGGGATACGAGTATCTCCTTTCCGATGCACTATTCCTTCTTTACTGCATTCCTCGCTCCCTTAGATTGGCGAATTAAGACAGAAATTTCGTGGCTATAAAATACTATGTGTTCTATGACTTCTGCTACTAAATCGAGTAAAGTTTCTATGGAAACGACAGGATTTTCTTTTGGGATACGAGTATCTCCTTTCCGATGCACTATTCCTCCTTTACTGCAACCCTCGCACCCTCACATTGGCGAGTTAACACAGAAATTGCATCGCTAAGAAATACTTTGGGCTCTACGAAATCTCCTTCTAAATCGAGTGACGTTTCTATGGAGACGACAGGATTTTCCTTGGGAATACGAGTATCTTCTTTCCGATGCACTATTCGTTATTTACTGCATCCCTCGCTCCCTCATATTGACGAATTAACACAGAAATTGCGTCGTGGTGAAATACTATGCGTTCTATAACTTCTACTTCTAAATCGAGTAACGTTTCTATGGAAACGTCAGGAATTTCTTTCGGGATACGAGTATCTCCTTCCGATGCACTATTCCTTCTTTATTGCATACCTCGCTCCGTCACATTGACGAATTAACACAGAACTTGCGTCGCTATGAAATACTATTTGTTCTATGACATCTCCTTCAAAATCGAGTAACGTTTCTATGGAAACGACACGATTTTCTTTTGGGATACGAGTATCTCCTTTCCGATGAACTATCACTACTTTACAGCATCCCTGGCTCCCTCACACTGATAAATTAACACAGAAATTGCATCGCTATGGAATGCTATGGGTTCTATGAATTCTCCTTCTAAATACAGTTACGTTTCTATGAAAATGACACGAACTTCTTTTTTGATACGAGGATCTGATTTCCGATGCACTATTCCTTCTTTACTGCATCCCTCGCTCCCTCACATTGACGTATTAACACAGAAATGTCGGCGCTATGATATACTATGTGTTCTATGTCTTCTCCTTTTAAATCGAGTATCGTTTCTATGGAAACGTCAGGAATTTCTTTCGGGATACGAGTATCTCCTTCCGATGCACTATTCCTTCTTTACTGCATCCCTCGCTCCCTCACATTGACGAATTCACACAGAAATTGCCTCGCTATGAAATACTATTTGTTCTATGACATCCCCTTCAAAATCGAGTAACGTTTCTATGGAAACGACCGGATTTTCTTTTCGGATACGAGTATCTCCTTTCCGATGCACTATTCCTTCTTTACTGCATCCCGTGCTCCCTCACATTGACGAATTCACACAGAAATTGCGTCGCTATAACATACTATGTGTTCTATAACTTCTCCTTCTGAATCGGGTAACGCTTCTTTGGAAACGCCAGGGTTTCCTTTGGGATACGACTATCTCCTTTTTGATGCATTATTCCTTCTGTATTGCATGAGTCGCTCCCTCACATTGACGAATTAACACAGATATTGCGTCGCCTTGAAATACTATGCGTAGTATGACTTTTTCAAAATCGAATAACGTTTCTATGGAAACGACAGGATTTTCTTTTGGGATACGAGTATCTCCCTTCCGATGCACTATTACCTCTTTACTGCATCCCTCGCTCCTTCACATTGACGAATTAACACAGAAATTGCGTTGCTATGAAATACTATGGGTTCTATTACTTCTCCATCTAAATATAGTTACGTTTCTATGGAAACGACAGGATTTTCTTTTGGGATACGAGTATCTCTTTTCCGATGCACTATTCCATCTTTACTGCATCCCTCGCTCCCTCACAATGAAGAATAAGCACAGAAATGGCGTCGGTATGAAATACTATGGGTTCTAGGGCTTCTCCATCTAAATCGAGTAACGTTTCTATGGAAACGACGGGATTTTCTTTTGGGATACGAGTATCTCCTTTCCGATGCACTATTGCTTCTTTACTGCTTCCCTCGCTCCCTCAGATTGACGAATTAACACAGAAATGGCGTCGCTATGAAATACTATGTGTTCTATGTCTTCTCCTTTTAAATCGAGTTACGTTTCTATGGAAACGTCAGGAATATATTTTGGGATACGAGTATCTCCTTTCCGATGCACTATTGCTTCTTTACTGCTTCCCTCGCTCCCTCAGATTGACGATTTAACACAGAAATTGCGTCGCTATGAAATACTATTTGTTCTATGACATCTCCTCCAAAATCGAGTAACGTCTCTAAGGAAACGACCGGATTTTCTTTTGGGATACGAGTATCTCCTTTCCGATGCACTATTCCTTCTTTACTGCATTCCTCGCTCCCTTACATTGACGAATTAAGAAAGAAATTTTGTGGCTATAAAATACTATGTGTTCTATGACTTCTCCATGTAAATCGTGTAACGTTTCTATGGAAACGACAGGATTTTCTTTTGGTATACGAGTATGTCCTTTCCGATGCACTATTCCTCCTTTACTGCATCCCTCGCTCCCTCACATTGACGAATTAACACAGAAATTGCGTCGCTATGAAATACTATGGTTCTATGACTTCTCCTTCTAAATCGAGTAACGTTTCTATGGAAACGACAGGATTTTCTTTTGGGATACGACTTTCTCCCTTCCGGTGCGCTATTCCCTCTTTACTGCATCCCTCGCTCCCTCACAATTACGAATTAACAATGATATATCGTCGGTATGAAATACTATTGGTTCTATGACTTTTTCTTCTAATCGAGTAACGTTTCTATGGAAACGACAGGATCTTCTTTTGGGATACGAGTATCTCCTTTCCGATGCACTGTTCCGTCTTTACTGCATCCCTCGCTCCCTCACAATGACGAATAAGCACAG
This sequence comes from Schistocerca serialis cubense, assembly GCF_023864345.2. Lineage (NCBI taxonomy): Eukaryota > Metazoa > Arthropoda > Insecta > Orthoptera > Acrididae > Schistocerca > Schistocerca serialis. Next base: position 46,014,556 of record NC_064638.1, on the reverse strand, counting down.
AACTTGCGTCGCTATGAAATACTATTTTTTCTATGACATCTCCTCCAAAATCGAGTAACGTCTCTAAGGAAACGACAGGATTTTCTTTAGGGATACGAGTATCTCCTTTCCGATGCACTATTCCTTCTTTACTGCATCCCTCGCTCCCTCACATTGACGAATTACGACAGAAATTGCGTGGCTATGAAATACTATGGGTTCTATGACTTCTTCTAAATCGAGTAACGTTTCTTTGGAAACGACAGGATTTTCTTTTGGGAGACGGGTATATCCTTTCAGATGCACTATTCCTTCTTTACTGCCTCCCTCGCTCCCTCACATTGTCGTATTAACACAGAAATTGCGTCGCTACAAAATTCTATGGGCCCTATGGCTTCTCCATCTAAATCGAGTAACGTTTCTACTGAAACGACAGGATTTTCTTTTGGAGTACGGGTATCTCCTTTCCGATGCACTATTCCTTCTTAACTGCATCTCTCGCTCCCTCATAATGACGAATAAACACAGAAATGGCGTCGCTATGAAATACTATGGGTTCTATGACTTCTCCTTCTAAATCGAGTAACTTTTCTATGGAAACGACAGGATTTTCTTTTGGGATACGGGTATATCATTTCAGGTGCACTATTCCTTCTTTATTGCATTCCTCGCTCCCTCACATTGTCGTATTAACACAGAAATTGCGTCGCTACGAAATACTATGGGCTCTATGGCTTCTCCATCTAAATCGAGTAACGTTTCTATTGAAACGACAGGATTTTTTTTGGAGTACGGGTATCTCCTTTCCGATGCACTATTCCTTCTTAACTGCATCTCTCGCTCCCTCATAATGACGAATAAACACAGAAATGGCGTCGCTATGAAATACTATGGGTTCTATGACTTCTCCTTCTAAATCGAGTAACGTTTCTATGGAAACGAAAGGATTTTCTTTTGGGATACGGGTATATCCTTTCAGATCCACTATTCCTTCTTTACTGCATCCCTCGCTCCCTCACATTCTCGTATTAACACAGAAATTGCGTCGCTACGAAATACTATGGGCTCTATGGCTTCTCCATCTAAATCGAGTAACGTTTCTATTGAAACGACAGGGTTTTCTTTTGGAGTACGAGTATCTCCTTTCCGATGCACTATTCCTTCTTAACTGCATCTCTCGCTCCCTCATAATGACGAATAAACACAGAATTGGCGTCGCTATGAAATACTATTAGTTCTATGACTTCTCCTTCTAAATCGAGTAACGTTTTTATGGAAACGACAGGCTTTTCTTTTGGGATACGGGTATAACCTTTCAGATGCACTATTCCTTCTTTACTGCATCCCTCGCTCCCTCACATTGTCGTATTAACACAGAAATTGCGTCGCTACGAAATACTATGGGCTCTATGGCTTCTCCATCTAAATCGAGTAACGTTTCTGTTGAAACGACAGGATTTTCTTTTGGAGACGTGTATCTCCTTTCCGATGCACTATTCCTTCTTAACTGCATCTCTCGCTCCTTCATAATGACGAATGAACACAGAAATGGCGTCGCTATGAAATACTATGGGTTCTATGACTACTCCTTCTAAATCGAGTAACGTTTCTATGGAAACGACAGGATTTTCTTTTGGGATACGAGTATATCCTTTCAGATACACTATTCCTTCTTTACTGCATCCCTCGCTCCCTCACCATGTCGTATTAACAGAGAAATTGCGTCGCTACGAAATACTATGGGCTCTATGGCTCCTCCATCTAAATCGAATAACGTTTCTATTGAAACGACCGGATTTTCTTTTGGAGTACGAGTATCTCCTTTCCGATGCACCATTCCTTCTTAACTGCATCTCTCGCTCCCTCATAATGGCGAATAAACACAGAAATGGCGTCGCTACGAAATACTATGTGTTCTATGACTTCTCCATCTAAATCGAGTATCGTTTCTATGGAAACGACAGGATTTTCTTTTGGGATACGGGTATATCGTTTCTGATGCACTATTCCTTCTTTACTGCATCCCTCGCTCCCTCACATTGTCGTATTAACACAGAAATTGCGTCGCTACGAAATACTATGGGCTCTATGGCTTCTCCATCTAAATCGAGTAACGTTTCTATTGAAACGACAGGGTTTTCTTTTGGAGTACGAGTATCTCCTTTCCGATGCACTATTCCTCCTTAACTGCATCTCTCGCTCCCTCATAATGACGAATAAACACAGAATTGGCGTCGCTATGAAATACTATGGGTTCTATGACTTCTCCTTCTAAATCGAGTAACGTTTCTATGGAAACGAAAGGATTTTCTTTTGGGATACGGGTATATTCTTTCAGATCCACTATTCCTTCTTTACTGCATCCCTCGCTCCCTCACATTGTCGTATTAACACAGAAATTGCGTCGTTACGAAATACTATGGGCTCTATGGCTTCTCCATCAAAATCGAGTAACGTTTCAATTGAAACGACAGGATATTCTTTTGGAGTACCAGTATCTCCATTCCGATGCACTATTCCTTCTTAACTGCAACTCTCGCTCCCTCATAATGACGAATAAACACAGAAATGGCGTCGCTATGAAACACTATGGGTTCTATGACTTCTCCTTCTAAATCGAGTAACGTTTCTATGGAAACGACAGGATTTTCTTTTGGGATACGGGTATAACCTTTCAGATGCACTATTCCTTCTTTACTGCATCCCTCGCTCCCTCACATTGTCGTATTAGCACAGAAATTGCGTCGCTACGAAATACTATGTGCTCTATGGCTTCTCCATCTAAATCGAGTAACGTTTCTGTTGAAACGACAGGATTTTCTTTTGGAGACGAGTATCTCCTTTCCGATGCACTATTCCTTCTTAACTGCATCTCTCGCTCCCTCATAATGACGAATAAACACAGAAATGGCGTCGCTATGAAATACTATGGGTTCTATGACTACTCTTTCTAAATCGAGTAACGTTTCTATGGAAACGACAGGATTCCTTTCAGATGCACTATTCCTTCTTTACTGCATCCCTCGCTCCCTCACATTGTCGTATTAACACAGAAATTGCGTCGCTACGAAGTACTATGGGCTCTATGGCTCCTCCATCTAAATCGAGTAACGTTTCTATTGAAACGACAGGATTTTCTTTTGGAGTACGAGTATCTCCTTTCCCATGCACTATTCCTTCTTAACTGTATCTCTCGCTCCCTCATAATGACGAATAAACACAGAAATGGCGTCGCTATGATATACTATGGGTTCTATGACTTCTCCTTCTAAATCGAGTAACGTTTCTATGGAAGCGACTGGATTTTCTTGTGGGATAAGGGTATATCCTTTCAGATGCACTATTCGATCTCTACTGTATCCCTCTCTCCCTCACATTGTCGTATTAACTCAGAAATTGAGTCGCTACGAAATACTATGGGCTCTATGGCTTCTCCTTCTAAATCGAGTAACGTTTCTATTGAAACGACAGGATTTTTTTTGGAGTACGAGTATCTCCTTTGCGATGCACTATTCCTACTTAACTGCATCTCTCGCTCCCTCATAATGGCGAATAAACACAGAAATGGCGTTGCTATGAAATACTATGGGTTCTATTTTTGGAGTACGAGTATCTCCTTTCCGATGCACTATTCCTTCTTAACTGCATCTCTCGCTCCCTCATAATGGCGAATAAACACAGAAATGGCGTTGCTATGAAATACTATGGGTTCAATGACTTCTCCTTCTAAATCGAGTAACGTTTCTATGGAAACGACAGGATTTTCTTTTGGGATACGGGTATATCCTTTCAGATGCACTATTCCTTCTTTACTGCAACCCCCGCTCCCTGACATTGTCGTATTAACACAGAAATTGCGTCGCTACAAAATACTATGCGCTCTATGGCTTCTCCATCTAAATCGAGTAACGTTTCTGTTGAAACGACAGGATTTTCTTTTGGAGTACGAGTAGCTCCTTTACGATGCACTATTCCTTCTTAACTGCATCTCTCGCTCCCTCATAATGACGAATAAACACAGAAATGGCGTCGCTATGAAATACTATGGGTTCTATGACTTCTCCTTCTAAATCGCGTAACGTTTCTATGGAAACGACAGGATTTTCTTTTGGGATACGGGTATATCCTTTCAGATGCACTATTACTTCTTTACTGCATCCCTCGCTCCCTCACATTGTCGTATTAACACAGAAATTGCGTCGCTACGAAGTACTATGGGCTCTATGGCCCCTCCATCTAAATCGAGTAACGTTTCTATTGAAACGACAGGATTTTCTTTTGGAGTACGAGTATCTCCTTTCCGATGCACTATTCCTTCTTAACTGTATCTCTCGCTCCCTCATAATGACGAATAAACACAGAAATGGCGTCGCTATGATATACTATAGGTTCTATGACTTCTCCTTCTAAATCGAGTAACGTTTCTATGGAAACGACAGGATTTTCTTTTGGGATAAGGGTATATCCTTTCAGATGCACTATTCGATCTCTACTGTATCCCTCTCTCCCTCACATTGTCGTATTAACTCAGAAATTGAGTCGCTACGAAATACTATGGGCTCTATGGCTTCTCCTTCTAAATCGAGTAACGTTTCTATTGAAACGACAGGATTTTTTTTGGAGTACGAGTATCTCCTTTGCGATGCACTATTCCTACTTAACTGCATCTCTCGCTCCCTCATAATGGCGAATAAACACAGAAATGGCGTTGCTATGAAATACTCTGGGTTCTATGACTTCTCCTTCGAAATCGAGTAACGTTTCTATGGAAACGACAGGATTTTCTTTTGGGATACGGGTATATCCTTTCAGATGCACTATTCCTTCTTTACTGCAACCCCCGCTCCCTGACATTGTCGTATTAACACAGAAATTGCGTCGCTACAAAATACTATGCGCTCTATGGCGTCTCCATCTAAATCGAGTAACGTTTCTGTTGAAACAACAGGCTTTTCTTTTGGATTACGAGTAGCTCCTTTACGATGCACTATTCCTTCTTAACTGCATCTCTCGCTCCCTCATAATGACGAAGAAACACAGAAATGGCGTCGCTATGAAATACTATGGGTTCTATGACTTCTCCTTCTAAATCGAGTAACGTTTCTATGGAAACGACAGGATTTTCTTTTGGGATACGAGTATATCCTTTCAGATGCACTATTCCTTCTTTAATGCATGACTCGCTCCCTCACATTGTCGTATTAACACAGAAATTACGTCGCTACGAAATACTATGGGCTCTATGGCTTCTCCATCTAAATCGAGTAACGTTTCTATTGAAACGACAGGATTTTCTTTTGGAGTACCAGTATCACCATTCCGATGCACTATTCCTTCTCAACTGCATCTCTCGCTCCCTCATACTGACGAATAAACACAGAAATGGCGTCGCTATGAAACACTATGGGTTCTATGACTTCTCCTTCTAAATCGAGTAACGTTTCTACGGAAACGACAGGACTTTCTTTTGGGATACGGGTATAACCTTTCAGATGCACTATTCCTTCTTTACTGCATCCCTCGCTCCCTCACATTGTCGTATTAACACAGAAATTGCGTCGCTACGAAATACTATGGGCTCTATGGCTTCCCCATCAAAATCGAGTAACGTTTCTATTGAAACGACAGGATTTTCTTTTGGAATACGAGTATCTCCTTTCCGATGCACTATTCCTTCTTAACAGCATCTCTCGCTCCCTCATAATGACGAATAAACACAGAAATGGCGTCGCTATGAAATACTATGAGTTCTATTACTTCTCCTTCCAAATCGAGTAACGTTTCAATGGAAACGACAGGATTTTCTTTTGGGATACGGGTATATCCTTTCAGATGCACTATTCCTTCTTTACTGCATCCCTCGCTCCCTCACATTGTCGTATTAACACAGAAATTGCGTCGCCACGAAATACAATGTGCTCTATGGCTTCTCCATCTAAATGGAGTAACGTTTCTATTGAAACGACAGGATTTTCTTTTGGAGTACGAGTATCTCCTTTCCGATGCACTATTCCTTCTTAACAGCATCTCTCGCTCCCTCATAATGACGAATAAACACAGAAATGGCGTCGCTATGAAATACTATGGGTTCTATGACTTCTCCTTCTAAATCGAGTAAGGTTTCTATGGAAACGACAGGATTTTTTTTGGAGTACGAGTATCTCCTTTCCGATGCACTATTCCTTCTTAACTGCATCTCTCGCTCCCTCATAATGGCGAATAAACACAGAAATGGCGTTGCTATGAAATACTATGGGTTCAATGACTTCTCCTTCTAAATCGAGTAACGTTTCTATGGAAACGAAAGGATTTTCTTTTGGGATACGGGTATATCCTTTCAGATGCACTATTCCTTCTTTACTGCAACCCCTGCTCCCTGACATTGTCGTATTAACGCAGAAATTGCGTCGCTACAAAATACTATGGGCTCTATGGCTTCTCCATCTAAATCGAGTAACGTTTCTGTTGAAACGACAGGATTTTCTTTTGGAGTACGAGTAGCTCCTTTACGATGCACTATTCCTTCTTAACTGCATCTCTCGCTCCCTCATAATGACGAATAAACACAGAAATGGCGTCGCTATGAAATACTATGGGTTCTATGACTTCTCCTTCTAAATCGAGTAACGTTTCTATGGAAACGAAAGGATTTTCTTTTGGGATACGAGTATATCCTTTCAGATGCACTATTCCTTCTTTACTGCATCCCTCGCTCCCTCACATTGTCGTATTAACACAGAAATTACGTCTCTACGAAATACTATGGGCTCTATGGCTTCTCCATCTAAATCGAGTAACGTTTCTATTGAAACGACAGGATTTTTTTTGGAGTACGAGTATCTCCTTTGCGATGCACTATTCCTACTTAACTGCATCTCTCGCTCCCTCATAATGGCGAATAAACACAGAAATGGCGTTGCTATGAAATACTATGGGTTCTATGACTTCTCCTTCGAAATCGAGTAACGTTTCTATGGAAACGACAGGATTTTCTTTTGGGATACGGGTATATCCTTTCAGATGCACTATTCCTTCTTTACTGAAACCCCCGCTCCCTGACATTGTCGTATTAACACAGAAATTGCGTCGCTACAAAATACTATGCGCTCTATGGCGTCTCCATCTAAATCGAGTAACGTTTCTGTTGAAACGACAGGCTTTTCTTTTGGATTACGAGTAGCTCCTTTACGATGCACTATTCCTTCTTAACTGCATCTCTCGCTCCCTCATAATGACGAAGAAACACAGAAATGGCGTCGGTATGAAATACTATGGGTTCTATGACTTCTCCTTCTAAATCGAGTAACGTTTCTATGGAAACGACAGGATTTTCTTTTGGGATACGAGTATATCCTTTCAGATGCACTATTCCTTCTTTAATGCATGACTCGCTCCCTCACATTGTCGTATTAACACAGAAATTACGTCGCTACGAAATACTATGGGCTCTATGGCTTCTCCATCTAAATCGAGTAACGTTTCTATTGAAACGACAGGATTTTCTTTTGGAGTACCAGTATCACCATTCCGATGCACTATTCCTTCTCAACTGCATCTCTCGCTCCCTCATACTGACGAATAAACACAGAAATGGCGTCGCTATGAAACACTATGGGTTCTATGACTTCTCCTTCTAAATCGAGTAACGTTTCTACGGAAACGACAGGACTTTCTTTTGGGATACGGGTATAACCTTTCAGATGCACTATTCCTTCTTTACTGCATCCCTCGCTCCCTCACATTGTCGTATTAACACAGAAATTGCGTCGCTACGAAATACTATGGGCTCTATGGCTTCCCCATCAAAATCGAGTAACGTTTCTATTGAAACGACAGGATTTTCTTTTGGAATACGAGTATCTCCTTTCCGATGCACTATTCCTTCTTAACAGCATCTCTCGCTCCCTCATAATGACGAATAAACACAGAAATGGCGTCGCTATGAAATACTATGAGTTCTATTACTTCTCCTTCCAAATCGAGTAACGTTTCAATGGAAACGACAGGATTTTCTTTTGGGATACGGGTATATCCTTTCAGATGCACTATTCCTTCTTTACTGCATCCCTCGCTCCCTCACATTGTCGTATTAACACAGAAATTGCGTCGCCACGAAATACAATGTGCTCTATGGCTTCTCCATCTAAATGGAGTAACGTTTCTATTGAAACGACAGGATTTTCTTTTGGAGTACGAGTATCTCCTTTCCGATGCACTATTCCTTCTTAACTGCATCTCTCGCTCCCTCATAATGACGAATAAACACAGAATGGCGTCGCTATGAAATACTATGGGTTCTATGACTTCTCCTTCTAAATCGAGTAACGTTTCTATGGAAACGACAGGATTTTTTTTGGAGTACGAGTATCTCCTTTCCGATGCACTATTCCTTCTTAACTGCATCTCTCGCTCCCTCATAATGGCGAATAAACACAGAAATGGCGTTGCTATGAAATACTATGGGTTCAATGACTTCTCCTTCTAAATCGAGTAACGTTACTATGGAAACGAAAGGATTTTCTTTTGGGATACGGGTATATCCTTTCAGATGCACTATTCCTTCTTTACTGCAACCCCTGCTCCCTGACATTGTCGTATTAAAGCAGAAATTGCGTCGCTACAAAATACTATGGGCTCTATGGCTTCTCCATCTAAATCGAGTAACGTTTCTGTTGAAACGACAGGATTTTCTTTTGGAGTACGAGTAGCTCCTTTACGATGCACTATTCCTTCTTAACTGCATCTCTCGCTCCCTCATAATGACGAATAAACACAGAAATGGCGTCGCTATGAAATACTATGGGTTCTATGACTTCTCCTTCTAAATCGAGTAACGTTTCTATGGAAACGAAAGGATTTTCTTTTGGGATACGAGTATATCCTTTCAGATGCACTATTCCTTCTTCACTGCATCCCTCGCTCCCTCACATTGTCGTATTAACAAAGAAATTGCGTCCATACAAAATACTATGGGCTCTATGGCTTCTCCATCTAAATCGAGTAACGTTTCTGTTGAAACGACAGGATTTTCTTTTGGAGTACGAGTATCTCCTTTCCGATGCACTATTCCTTCTTAACTGCATCTCTCGCTCCCTCATAATGACGAATAAACACAGAAATTGCGTCGCTACTAAATACTATGGGCTCTATGGGTCCTCCATGTAAATCGAGTAACGTTTCTATTGAAACGACAGGATTTTCTTTTGGAGTACGAGTATCTCCTTTCCGATGCACTATTCCTTCTTAACTGCATCCTTCGCTCCCTCATAATGACGAATAAACACAGAAATGGCGTCGCTATGAAATACTATGGGTTCTATGACCTCTCCTTCTAAATCGAGTAACGTTTCTAAGGAAACGAAAGGATTTTCTTTTGGGATACGGGTATATCCTTTCAGATGCACTATTACTCCTTTATTGCATTCCTCGCTCCCTCACATTGTCGTATTAACACAGAAATTGCGTCGCTACGAAATACTATGGGCTCTATGGCTTCTCTATCTAAATCGAGTAACGTTTCTATTGAAACGACAGGATTTTCTTTTGGAGTACGAGTATCTCCTTTCCGATGCACCATTCCTTCTTAACTGCATCTCTCGCTCCCACATAATGGCGAATAAACACAAAAATGTCGTCGGTACGAAATACTATGTGTTCTATGACTTCTTCATCTAAATCGAGTAACGTTTCTATGGAAACGACAGGATTTTCTTTTGGGATACGGGTATATCGTTTCTGATGCACTATTCTTCCTTTACTGCATCCCTCGCTCCCTCACATTGTCGTATTAACACAGAAATTGCGTCGCTACGAAATGCTATGGGCTCTATGGCTCCTCCATGTAAATCGAGTAACGTTTCTATTGAAACGACAGGATTTTCTTTTGGAGTACGAGTATCTCCTTTCCGATGCACTATTCCTTCTTAACTGCATCCTTCGCTCCCTCATAATGACGAATAAACACAGAAATGGCGTCGCTATGAAAGACTATGGGTTCTATGACTTCTCCTTCTAAATCGAGTAACGTTTCTATGGAAACGAAAGGATTTTCTTTTGGGATACGGGTATATCCTTTCAGATGCACTATTCGATCTCTACTGTATCCCTCTCTCCCTCACATTGTCGTATTAACACAGAAATTGAGTCGCTACGAAATACTATGGGCTCTATGGCTTCCCCATCAAAATCGAGTAACGTTTCAATTGAAACGACAGGATTTTCTTTTGGAATACGAGTATCCACTTTCCGATGCACTATTCCTTCTTAACAGCTTCTCTCGCTCCATCATAATGACGAATAAACACAGAAATGGCGTCGCTATGAAATACTATGGGTTCTATGACTTCTCCTTCTGAATCGAATAACGTTTCTATGGAAACGACAGGATTTTCTTTTGGGATACGGGTATATTCTTTCAGATCCGCTATTCCTTCTTTACTGCATCCCTCGCTCCCTCACATTGTCGTATTAACACAGAAATTGCGTCGTTACGAAATAGTATGGGCTCTATGGGATCTCCATCAAAATCGAGTAACGTTTCTATTGAAACGACAGGATTTTGTTTTGGAGTACCAGTATCTCCATTCCGATGCACTATTCCTTCTTAACTGCATCTCTCGCTCCCTCATAATGACGAATAAACACAGAAATGGCGTCGCTATGAAACACTATGGGTTCTATGACTTCTCCTTCTAAATCGAGTAACGTTTCTATGGAAACGACAGGATTTTCTTTTGGGATACGGGTATATTCTTTCAGATCCGCTATTCCTTCTTTACTGCATCCCTCGCTCCCTCACATTGTCGTATTAACACAGAAATTGCGTCGTTACGAAATACTATGGGCTCTATGGGATCTCCATCGAAATCGAGTAACGTTTCTATTGAAACGACAGGATTTTCTTTTGGAGTACCAGTATCTCCATTCCGATTCACCATTCCTTCTTAACTGCATCTCTCGCTCCCTCATAATGACGAATAAACACAGAAATGGCGTCGCTATGAAACACTATGGGTTCTATGACCTCCTTCAAAATCGAGTAACGTTTCTATGGAAACGACAGGATTTTCTTTTGGGATACGGGTATAACCTTTCAGATGCACTATTCCTTCTTTACTGCATCCCTCGCTCCCTCACATTGTCGTATTAACACAGAAATTGCGTCGCTACGAAGTACTATGGGCTCTATGGCTCCTCCATCTAAATCGAGTCACGTTTCTATTGAAACGACTGGATTTTCTTTTGGAGTACGAGTATCTCCTTTCCGATGCACTATTCCTTCTTAACTGTATCTCTCGCTCCCTCATAATGACGAATAAACACAGAAATGGCGTCGCTATGATATACTATGGGTTCTATGACTTCTCCTTCTAAATCGAGTAACGTTTCTATGGAAACGACAGGATTTTCTTTTGGGATAAGGGTATATCCTTTCAGATGCACTATTCGGTCTCTACTGTATCCCTCTCTCCCTCACATTGTCGTATTAACACAGAAATTGAATCGCTACGAAATACTATGGGCTCTATGGCTTCTCCTTCTAAATCGAGTAACGTTTCTATTGAAACGACAGGATTTTTTTTGGAGTACGAGTATCTCCTTTGCGATACACTATTCCTTACTTAACTGCATCTCTCGCTCCCTCATAATGGCGAATAAACACAGAAATGGCGTTGCTATGAAATACTATGTGTTCTATGACTTCTCCTTCGAAATCGAGTAACGTTTCTATGGAAACGACAGGATTTTCCTTTGGGATTCGGGTATATCCTTTCAGATGCACTATTCCTTCTTTACTGCAACCCCCGCTCCCTGACATTGTCGTATTAACACAGAAATTGCGTCGCTACAAAATACTATGCGCTCTATGGCTTCTCCATCTAAATCGAGTAACGTTTCTGTTGAAACGACAGAATTTTCTTTTGGATTACGAGTAGCTCCTTTACGATGCACTACTCCTTCTTAACTGCATCTCTCGCGCCCTCATAATGACGAAGAAACACAGAAATGGCGTCGCTATGAAATACTATGGGTTCTATGACTTCTACTTCTAAATCGAGTAACGTTTCTATGGAAACGACAGGATTTTCTTTTGGGATACGAGTATATCCTTTCAGATGCACTATTCCTTCTTTACTGCATGACTCGCTCCCTCACATTGTCGTATTAACACAGAAATTACGTCGCTACGAAATACTATGGGCTCTATGGCTTCTCCATCTAAATCGAGTAACGTTTCTATTGAAACGACAGGATTTTCTTTTGGAGTACCAGTATCTCCATTCCGATGCACTATTCCTTCTCAACTGCATCTCTCGCTCCCTCATACTGACGAATATACACAGAAATGGCGTCGCTATGAAACACTATGGGTTCTATGACTTCTCCTTCTAAATCGAGTAACGTTTCTACTGAAACGACAGGATTTTCTTTTGGGATACGGGTATAACCTTTCAGATGCACTATTCCTTCTCTACTGCATCCCTCGCTCCCTCACATTGTCGTATTAACACAGAAATTGCGTCGCTACGAAATACTATGGGCTCTATGGCTTCCCCATCAAAATCGAGTAACGTTTCTATTGAAACGACAGGATTTTCTTTTGGAATACGAGTATCTCCTTTCCGATGCACTATTCCTTCTTAACAGCATCTCTCGCTCCCTCATAATGACGAATAAACACAGAAATGGCGTCGCTATGAAATACTATAAGTTCTATTACTTCTCCTTCCAAATCGAGTAACGTTTCTATGGAAACGACAGGATTTCCTTTTGGGATACGGGTATATCCTTTCAGATGCACTATTCCTTCTTTACTGCATCCCTCGCTCCCTCACATTGTCGTATTAACACAGAAATTGCGTAGCCACGAAATACAATGTGCTCTATGCCTTCTCCATTTAAATCGAGTAACGTTTCTATTGAAACGACAGGATTTTCTTTTGGAGTACCAGTATCTCCTTTCCGATGCACTATTCCTTCTTAATTGCATCTCTCGCTCCCTCATAATGACGAATAAACACAGAAATGGCGTCGCTATGAAATACTATGGGTTCTATGACTTCTCCTTCTAAATCGAGTAACGTTTCTATGGAAACGACAGGATTTTCTTTTGGGATACGGGTATAACCTTTCAGATGCACTATTCCTTCTTTACTGCATCCCTCGCTCCCTCACATTGTCGTATTAACACAGAAATTGCGTCGCTACGAAATACTATGGGCTCTATGGCTTCCCCATCAAAATCGAGTAACGTTTCTATTGAAACGACAGGATTTTCTTTTGGAATACGAGTATCTCCTTTCCGATGCACTATTCCTTCTTAACAGCATCTCTCGCTCCCTCATAATGACGAATAAACACAGAAATGGCGTCGCTATGAAATACTATGAGTTCTATTACTTCTCATTCCAAATCGAGTAACGTTTCTATGGAAACGACAGGATTTTCTTTTGGGATACGGGTATATCCTTTCAGATGCACTATTCCTTCTTTACTGCATCCCTCGCTCCCTCACATTGTCGTATTAACACAGAAATTGCGTCGCCACGAAATACAATGTGCTCTATGGCTTCTCCATCTAAATCGAGTAACGTTTCTATTGAAACGACAGGATTTTCTTTTGGAGTACCAGTATCTCCTTTCCGATGCACTATTCCTTCTTAACTGCATCTCTCGCGCCCTCATAATGACGAATAAACACAGAAATGGCGTCGCTATGAAATACTATGGGTTCTATGACTTCTCCTTCTAAATCGAGTACCGTTTCAATGGAAACGACAGGATTTTCTTTTGGGATACGGGTATATCCTTGCAGATACACTATTCCTTCTTTACTGCATCCCTCGCTCCCTCACATTGTCGTATTAATACAGAAATTGCGTCGCTACGAAGTACTATGGGCTCTATGGCTCCTCCATCTAAATCGAGTAACGTTTCTATTGAAACGACAGGATTATTTTTGGAGTACGAGTATCTCCTTTCCGATGCACTATTCATTCTTAACTGCATCTCTCGCTCCCTCATAATGACGAATAAACACAGAAATGGCGTCGCTATGAAATACTATGGGTTCTATGACTTCTCCTTCTAAATCGAGTAACGTTTCTATGGAAACGACAGGATTTTCTTTTGGGATACGGGTATATCCTTTCAGATGCACTGTTCGTTGTTTACTGTATCCCTCGCTCCCTCACATTGCTGTATTAACACAGAAATTGCGTCGCTACGAAATACTATGGGCTCTATGGCTTCTCCATCTAAATCGAGTAACGTTTCTATTGAAACGACAGGATTTTTTTTGGAGTACGAGTATCTCCTTTCCGATGTACTATTCCTTCTTAACTGCATCTCTCGCTCCCTCATAATGGCGAATAAACACAGAAATGGCGTTGCTATGAAATACTATGTGTTCTATGACATCTCCTTCTAAATCGAGTAACGTTTCTATGGAAATGACAGGATTTTCTTTTGGGATACGGGTATATCCTTTCAGATGCACTATTCCTTCTTTACTGCTACCCCTGCTCCCTGACATTGTCGTATTAACACAGAAATTGCGTCGCTACAAAATACTATGGGCTCTATGGCTTCTCCATCTAAATCGAGTAACGTTTCTGTTGAAATGACAGGATTTTCGTTTGGAGTACTAGTATCTCCATTCCGATGCACTATTCCTTCTTAACTGCATCTCTCGCTCCCTCATAATGACGAATAAACACAGAAATGGCGTCGCTATGAAATACTATGGGTTCTATGACTTCTCCTTCTAAATCGAGTAACGTTTCTATGGAAACGACAGGATTTTCTTTTGGGATACGAGTATATCCTTTCAGATGCACTATTCCTTCTTTACTGCATCCCTCGCTCCCTCACACTGTCGTATTAACACAGAAATTAGGTCGCTACGAAATACTATGGGCTCTATGGCTTCTCCATCTAAATCGAGTAACGTATCTATTGAAACGACAGGATTTTTTTTGGAGTACGAGTATCTAATTTCCGATGCACTATTCCTTCTTAACTGCAACTCTCGCTCCCTCATAATGGCGAATAAAGACAGAAATGGCGTTGCTATGAAATACTATGGGTTCTATGACTTCTCTTTCTAAATCGAGTAACGTTTCTATTGAAACGAAAGGATTTTCGTTTGGGTAACGGGTATATCCTTTCAGATGCACTATTCCTTCTTCACTGCATCCCTCGCTCCCTCACATTGTCGTATTAACAAAGAAATTGCGTCCCTACAAAATACTATGGGCTCTATGGCTTCTCCATCTAAATCGAGTAACGTTTCTGTTGAAACGACAGGCTTTTCTTTTGGAGTAAGAGTATCTCCTTTCCGATGCACTATTCCTTCTTAACTGCATCTCTCGCTCCCTCATAATGACGAATAATTACAGAAATTGCGTCGCTACGAAATACTATGGGCTCTATGGCTCCTCCATGTAAATCGAGTAACGTTTCTATTGAAACGACAGGATTATCTTTTGGAGTACGAGTATCTCCTTTCCGATGCACTATTCCATCTTAATTGCATCCTTCGCTCCCTCATAATGACGAATAAACACAGAAATGGCGTCGCTATGAAACACTATGGGTTCTATGACTTCTCCTTCTAAATCGAGTAACGTTTCTATGGAAACGACAGGATTTTCTTTTGGGATACGGGTATATTCTTTCAGATCCACTGTTCCTTCTTTACTGCATCCCTCGCTCCCTCACATTGTCGTATTAACACAGAAATTGCGTCGTTACGAAATACTATGGGCTCTATGGCTTCTCCATCAAAATCGAGTAACGTTTCAATTGAAACGACAGGATATTCTTTTGGAGTACCAGTATCTCCATTTCGATGCACTATTCCTTCTTAACTGCATCTCTCGCTCCCTCATAATGACGAATAAACACAGAAATGGCGTCGCTATGAAACACTATGGGTTCTATGACTTCTCCTTCTAAATCGAGTAACGTTTCTATGGAAACGACAGGATTTTCTTTTGGGATACGGGTATAACCTTTCAGATGCACTATTCCTTCTTTACTGCATCCCTCGCTCCCTCACATTGTCGTATTAACACAGAAATTGCGTCGCTACGAAATACTATGGGCTCTATGGCTTCTCCATCTAAATCGAGTAACGTTTCTGTTGAAACGACAGGATTCTCTTTTGGAGACGAGTATCTCCTTTCCGATGCACTATTCCTTCTTAATTGCATCTCTCGCTCCCTCATAATGACGAATAAACACAGAAATGGCGTCGCTATGAAATACTATGTGTTCTATGACATCTCCTTCTAAATCGAGTAACGTCTCTATGGAAACGACAGGATTTTCTTTTGGGATACGGGTATAACCTTTCAGATGCACTATTCCTTCTTTACTGCATCCCTCGCTCCCTCACATTGTCGTATTAACACAGAAATTGCGTCGCTACGAAATACTATGGGCTCTATGGCTTCTCCATCTAAATCGAGTAACGTTTATATTAAAACGACAGGATTTTCTTTTGGAGTACGAGTATCTCCTTTCCGATGCACTATTCCTTCTTAACAGCATCTCTCGCTCCCTCATAATGACGAATAAACACAGAAATGGCGTCGCTATGAAATACTATGAGTTCTACTACATCTCCTTCTAAATGGAGTAACGTTTCTATGGAAACGACAGGATTTTCTTTTGGGATACGGGTATATCCTTTCAGATGCACTATTCCTTCTTTACTGCATCCCTAGCTCCCTCACATTGTCGTATTAACACAGAAATTGCGTCGCCACGAATTACAATGTGCTCTATGGCTTCTCCATCTAAATCGAGTAACTTCTCTATTGAAACGACAGGATTTTCTTTAGGAGTACCAGTATCTCCTTTCCTATGCACTATTCCTTCTTAACTGCATCTCTCGCTCCCTCATAATGACGAATAAACACAGAAATGGCGTCGCTATGAAACACTATGGGTTCTATGACTTCTCCTTCTAAATCGAGTAACGTTTCTATGGAAACGACAGGATTTTCTTTTGGGATCCGAGTATTTCCTTTCAGATGCACTATTCCTTCTTTACTGCATGACTCGCTCCCTCACATTGTCGTATTAACACAGAAATTACGTCGCTACGAAATACTATGTGCTCTATGGCTTCTCCATCTAAATCGAGTAACGTTTCTATTGAAACGACAGGATTTTCTTTTGGAGTACCAGTATCTCCATTCCGATGCACTATTCCTTCTCAACTGCATCTCTCGCTCCCTCATACTGACGAATAAAGACAGAAATGGCGTCGCTATGAAACACTATGGGTTCTATGACTTCTCCTTCTAAATCGAGTAACGTTTCTACGGAAACGACAGGATTTTCTTTTGGGATCCGAGTATTTCCTTTCAGATGCACTATTCCTTCTTTACTGCATGTCTCGCTCCCTCACATTGTCGTATTAACACAGAAATTACGTCGCTACGAAATACTATGTGCTCTATGGCTTCTCCATCTAAATCGAGTAACGTTTCTATTGAAACGACAGGATTTTCTTTTGGAGTACCAGTATCTCCATTCCGATGCACTATTCCTTCTCAACTGCATCTCTCGCTCCCTCATACTGACGAATAAAGACAGAAATGGCGTCGCTATGAAACACTATGGGTTCTATGACTTCTCCTTCTAAATCGAGTAACGTTTCTACCGAAACGACAGGATTTTCTTTTGGGATACGGGTATAACCTTTCAGATGCACTATTCCTTCTTTACTGCATCCCTCGCTCCCTCACATTGTCGTATTAACACAGAAATTGCGTCGCTACGAAATACTATGGGCTCTATGGCTTCCCCATCTAAATCGAGTAACGTTTCTATTGAAACGACAGGATTTTCTTTTGGAATACGAGTATCTCCTTTCCGATGCACTATTCCTTCTTAACAGCATCTCTCGCTCCCTCATAATGACGAATAAACACAGAAATGGCGTCGCTATGAAATACTATGAGTTCTATTACTTCTCCTTTCAAATCGAGTAACGTTTCTATGGAAGCGACAGGATTTTCTTTTGGGATACGGGTATATCCTTTCAGATGCACTATTCCTTCTTTACTGCATCCCTCGCTCCCTCACATTGTCGTATTAACAAAGAAATTGCGTCGCCACGAAATACAATGTGCTCTATGGCTTCTCCATCTAAATCGAGTAACGATTCTATTGAAACGACAGGATTTTCTTTTGGAGTACGAGTATCTCCTTTCCGATGCACTATTCCTTCTTAACTGCATCTCTCGCTCCCTCATAATGACGAATAAACACAGAAATGGCGTCGCTATGAAATACTATGGGTTCTATGACTTCTCCTTCTAAATCGAGTAACGTTTCTATGGAAACTACAGGATTTTCTTTTGGGATACGGGTATATCCTTTCAGATACACTATTCCTTCTTTACTGCATTCCTTACTCCCTCACATTGTCGTATTAATACAGAAATTGCGTCGCTACGAAGTACTATGGGCTCTATGGCTCCTCCATCTAAATCGAGTAACGTTTCTATTGAAACGACAGGATTATCTTTTGGAGTACGAGTGTCTCCTTTCCGATGCACTATTCCTTCTTAACTGCATCTCTCGCTCCCTCATAATGACGAATAAACACAGAAATGGCGTCGCTATGAAATACTATGGGTTCTATGACTTCTCCTTCTAAATCGAGTAACGTTTCTATGGAAACTACAGGATTTTCTTTTGGGATACGGGTATATCCTTTCAGATGCACTATTCCTTCTTTACTGCATTCCTCGCTCCCTCACATTGTCGTATTAACACAGAAATTGCGTCGCTATGAAACACTATGGGTTCTATGACTTCTCCTTCTAAATCGAGTAACGTTTCTATGGAAACGACAGGATTTTCTTTTGGGATCCGAGTATTTCCTTTCAGATGCACTATTCCTTCTTTACTGCATGACTCGCTCCCTCACATTGTCGTATTAACACAGAAATTACGTCGCTACGAAATACTATGTGCTCTATGGCTTCTCCATCTAAATCGAGTAACGTTTCTATTGAAACGACAGGATTTTCTTTTGGAGTACCAGTATCTCCATTCCGATGCACTATTCCTTCTCAACTGCATCTCTCGCTCCCTCATACTGACGAATAAAGACAGAAATGGCGTCGCTATGAAACACTATGGGTTCTATGACTTCTCCTTCTAAATCGAGTAACGTTTCTACGGAAACGACAGGATTTTCTTTTGGGATACGGGTATAACCTTTCAGATGCACTATTCCTTCTTTACTGCATCCCTCGCTCCCTCACATTGTCGTATTAACACAGAAATTGCGTCGCTACGAAATACTATGGGCTCTATGGCTTCCCCATCTAAATCGAGTAACGTTTCTATTGAAACGACAGGATTTTCTTTTGGAGTACCAGTATCTCCATTCCGATGCACTATTCCTTCTCAACTGCATCTCTCGCTCCCTCATAATGACGAATAAACACAGAAATGGCGTCGCTATGAAATACTATGAGTTCTACTACATCTCCTTCTAAATGGAGTAACGTTTCTATGGAAACGACAGGATTTTCTTTTGGGATACGGGTATATCCTTTCAGATGCACTATTCCTTCTTTACTGCATCCCTAGCTCCCTCACATTGTCGTATTAACACAGAAATTGCGTCGCCACGAATTACAATGTGCTCTATGGCTTCTCCATCCAAATCGAGTAACTTCTCTATTGAAACGACAGGATTTTCTTTAGGAGTACCAGTATCTCCTTTCCTATGCACTATTCCTTCTTAACTGCATCTCTCGCTCCCTCATAATGACGAATAAACACAGAAATGGCGTCGCTATGAAACACTATGGGTTCTATGACTTCTCCTTCTAAATCGAGTAACGTTTCTATGGAAACGACAGGATTTTCTTTTGGGATCCGAGTATTTCCTTTCAGATGCACTATTCCTTCTTTACTGCATGACTCGCTCCCTCACATTGTCGTATTAACACAGAAATTACGTCGCTACGAAATACTATGTGCTCTATGGCTTCTCCATCTAAATCGAGTAACGTTTCTATTGAAACGACAGGATTTTCTTTTGGAGTACCAGTATCTCCATTCCGATGCACTATTCCTTCTCAACTGCATCTCTCGCTCCCTCATACTGACGAATAAAGACAGAAATGGCGTCGCTATGAAACACTATGGGTTCTATGACTTCTCCTTCTAAATCGAGTAACGTTTCTACGGAAACGACAGGATTTTCTTTTGGGATCCGAGTATTTCCTTTCAGATGCACTATTCCTTCTTTACTGCATGACTCGCTCCCTCACATTGTCGTATTAACACAGAAATTACGTCGCTACGAAATACTATGTGCTCTATGGCTTCTCCATCTAAATCGAGTAACGTTTCTATTGAAACGACAGGATTTTCTTTTGGAGTACCAGTATCTCCATTCCGATGCACTATTCCTTCTCAACTGCATCTCTCGCTCCCTCATACTGACGAATAAAGACAGAAATGGCGTCGCTATGAAACACTATGGGTTCTATGACTTCTCCTTCTAAATCGAGTAACGTTTCTACGGAAACGACAGGATTTTCTTTTGGGATAAGGGTATAACCTTTCAGATGCACTATTCCTTCTTTACTGCATCCCTCGCTCCCTCACATTGTCGTATTAACACAGAAATTGCGTCGCTACGAAATACTATGGGCTCTATGGCTTCCCCATCTAAATCGAGTAACGTTTCTATTGAAACGACAGGATTTTCTTTTGGAATACGAGTATCTCCTTTCCGATGCACTATTCCTTCTTAACAGCATCTCTCGCTCCCTCATAATGACGAATAAACACAGAAATGGCGTCGCTATGAAATACTATGAGTTCTATTACTTCTCCTTCCAAATCGAGTAACGTTTCTATGGAAGCGACAGGATTTTCTTTTGGGATACGGGTATATCCTTTCAGATGCACTATTCCTTCTTTACTGCATCCCTCGCTCCCTCACATTGTCGTATTAACAAAGAAATTGCGTCGCCACGAAATACAATGTGCTCTATGGCTTCTCCATCTAAATCGAGTAACGATTCTATTGAAACGACAGGATTTTCTTTTGGAGTACGAGTATCTCCTTTCCGATGCACTATTCCTTCTTAACTGCATCTCTCGCTCCCTCATAATGACGAATAAACACAGAAATGGCGTCGCTATGAAATACTATGGGTTCTATGACTTCTCCTTCTAAATCGAGTAACGTTTCTATGGAAACTACAGGATTTTCTTTTGGGATACGGGTATATCCTTTCAGATACACTATTCCTTCTTTACTGCATTCCTTACTCCCTCACATTGTCGTATTAATACAGAAATTGCGTCGCTACGAAGTACTATGGGCTCTATGGCTCCTCCATCTAAATCGAGTAACGTTTCTATTGAAACGACAGGATTATCTTTTGGAGTACGAGTGTCTCCTTTCCGATGCACTATTCCTTCTTAACTGCATCTCTCGCTCCCTCATAATGACGAATAAACACAGAAATGGCGTCGCTATGAAATACTATGGGTTCTATGACTTCTCCTTCTAAATCGAGTAACGTTTCTATGGAAACTACAGGATTTTCTTTTGGGATACGATATATCCTTTCAGATGCACTATTCCTTCTTTACTGCATCCCTCGCTCCCTCACTTTGTCGTATTAACACAGAAATTGCGTCGCTATGAAACACTATGGGTTCTATGACTTCTCCTTCTAAATCGAGTAACGTTTCTATGGAAACGACAGGATTTTCTTTTGGGATCCGAGTATTTCCTTTCAGATGCACTATTCCTTCTTTACTGCATGACTCGCTCCCTCACATTGTCGTATTAACACAGAAATTACGTCGCTACGAAATACTATGTGCTCTATGGCTTCTCCATCTAAATCGAGTAACGTTTCTATTGAAACGACAGGATTTTCTTTTGGAGTACCAGTATCTCCATTCCGATGCACTATTCCTTCTCAACTGCATCTCTCGCTCCCTCATACTGACGAATAAAGACAGAAATGGCGTCGCTATGAAACACTATGGGTTCTATGACTTCTCCTTCTAAATCGAGTAACGTTTCTACGGAAACGACAGGATTTTCTTTTGGGATACGGGTATAACCTTTCAGATGCACTATTCCTTCTTTACTGCATCCCTCGCTCCCTCACATTGTCGTATTAACACAGAAATTGCGTCGCTACGAAATACTATGGGCTCTATGGCTTCCCCATCTAAATCGAGTAACGTTTCTATTGAAACGACAGGATTTTCTTTTGGAATACGAGTATCTCCTTTCCGATGCACTATTCCTTCTTAACAGCATCTCTCGCTCCCTCATAATGACGAATAAACACAGAAATGGCGTCGCTATGAAATACTATGAGTTCTATTACTTCTCCTTCCAAATCGAGTAACGTTTCTATGGAAGCGACAGGATTTTCTTTTGGGATACGGGTATATCCTTTCAGATGCACTATTCCTTCTTTACTGCATCCCTCGCTCCCTCACATTGTCGTATTAACAAAGAAATTGCGTCGCCACGAAATACAATGTGCTCTATGGCTTCTCCATCTAAATCGAGTAACGATTCTGTTGAAACGACAGGATTTTCATTTGGAGTACGAGTATCTCCTTTCCGATGCACTATTCCTTCTTAACTGCATCTCTCGCTCCCTCATAATGACGAATAAACACAGAAATGGCGTCGCTATGAAATACTATGGGTTCTATGACTTCTCCTTCTAAATCGAGTAACGTTTCTATGGAAACTACAGGATTTTCTTTTGGGATACGGGTATATCCTTTCAGATACACTATTCCTTCTTTACTGCATTCCTTACTCCCTCACATTGTCGTATTAATACAGAAATTGCGTCGCTACGAAGTACTATGGGCTCTATGGCTCCTCCATCTAAATCGAGTAACGTTTCTATTGAAACGACAGGATTATCTTTTGGAGTACGAGTGTCTCCTTTCCGATGCACTATTCCTTCTTAACTGCATCTCTCGCTCCCTCATAATGACGAATAAACACAGAAATGGCGTCGCTATGAAATACTATGGGTTCTATGACTTCTCCTTCTAAATCGAGTAACGTTTCTATGGAAACGACAGGATTTTCTTTTGGGATACGGGTATATCCTTTCAGATGCACTATTCGTTGTTTACTGTATCCCTCTCTCCCTCACATTGTCGTATTAACACAGAAATTGCGTCGCTACGAAATACTATGGGCTCTATGGCTTCTCCTTCTAAATCGAGTAACGTTTCTATTGAAACGACAGGATTTTCTTTTGGGATAAGGGTATATCCTTTCAGATGCACTATTCCTTCTTTACTGCATCCCTCGCTCCCTCACATTGTCGTATTAACACAGAAATTGCGTCGCTACGAATTACTATGGGCTCTATGGCTCCTCCATCTAAATCGAGTAACGTTTCTATTGAAACGACAGGATTTTCTTTTGGAGTACGAGTATCTCCTTTCCGATGCACTATTCCTTCTTCACTGCATCTCTCGCTCCCTCGTAATGACGAATAAACACAGAAATGGCGTCGCTATGAAATGCTATGGGTTCTATGACTTCTCCTTCTAAATCGAGTAACGTTTCTATGGAAACGACAGGATTTTCTTTTGGGATATGGGTATATCCTTTCAGATGCACTATTCGTTCTTTACTGTATCCCTCGCTACCTCACATTGTCGTATTAACACAGAAATTGCGTCGCTACGAAATACTATGGGCTCTATGGCTTCTCCATCTAAATCGAGTAACGTTTCTATTGAAACGACAGGATTTTTTTTGGAGCACGAGTATCTCCTTTCCGATGCACTATTCCTTCTTAACTGCATCTCTCGCTCCCTCATAATGGCGAATAAACACCGAAATGGCGTTGCTAAGAAATACTAAGGGTTCTATGACTTCTCCTTCTAAATCGAGTAACGTTTCTATGGAAACGACAGGATTTTCTTTTGGGATACGGGTATATCCTTTCAGATGCACTATTCCTTCTTTACTGCAACCCCTGCTCCCTCACATTGTCGTATTAACACAGAAATTGCGTCGCTACAAAATACTATGGGCTCTACGGCTTCTCCATCTAAATCGAGTAACGTTTCTGTTGAAACGACAGCATTTTCTTTTGGAGTACGAGTAGCTCCTTTACGATGCACTATTCCTTCTTAACTGCATCTCTCGCTCCCTCATAATGACGAATAAACACAGAAATGGCGTCGCTATGAAATACTATGGGTTCTATGACTTCTCCTTCTAAATCGAGTAACGTTTCTATGGAAACGACTGGATTTTCTTTTCTGATACGGGTATATCCTTTCAGATTCACTATTCCTTCTTTACTGCATCCCTCGCTCCCTCACATTGTCGTATTAACAAAGAAATTGCGTCGCTACAAAATACTATGGGCTCTATGGCTTCTCCATCTAAATCGAATAACGTTTCTGTTGAAACGACAGGAATTTCTTTTGGAGTAGGAGTATCTCCTTTCCGATGCACTATTCCTTTTTAACTGCATCTCTCGCTCCCTCATAATGACGAATAAACACAGAAATGGCGTCGCTATGAAATACTATGGGTTCTATGACTTCTCCTCCTAAATCGAGTAACGTTTCTATGGAAACGACAGGATTTTCTTTTGGGATACGGGTATATCCTTTCAGATGCACTATTCCTCCTTTATTGCATTCCTCGCTCCCTCACATTGTCGTATTAACACAGAAATTGCGTCGCTACGAAATACTATGGGTTCTATGACTTCTCCCTCTAAATCGAGTAACGTTTCTATGGAAACGACAGGATTTTTTTTGGGATACGGGTATATCCTTTCTGATGCACTATTCTTTCTTTACTGCATCCCTCGCTCCCTCACATTGTCGTATTAACACAGACATTGCGTCGCTACGAAATACTATGGGCTCTATGGCTTCTCCATCTAAATCGAGTAACGTTTCTATTGAAACGACAGGGTTTTCTTTTGGAGTACGAGTATCTCCTTTCCAATGCACTATTCCTTCTTTACTGCATCCCTCGCTCCTCACATTGACGAATTAACACAGAAACTGTGTCGCTATGAAATACAATGGGTTCTATGACTTCTCCCTCTAAATCGAGTAACGTTGCTATGGAAACGACAGGTTTTTCTTTTGGGAAACGGGTATATCCTTTCAGATGCACTATTCCTTCTTAACTGCATCTCTCGCTCCCTCATAATGACAAATAAACACAGAAATGGTGTCGCTATGAAATACTATGGGTTCTATGACTTCTCCTTCTAAATCGAGTATCGTTTCTATGGAAACGACAGGATTTTCTTTTGGGATACGGGTATATCCTTTCAGATGCACTATTCCTTATTTACTGCATCCCTCGCTCCGTCACATTGTCGTATTAACACAAAAATTGCGTCGCTACGAAATACTATGGGCTCTATGGCTTCTCCATCTAAATCGAGTAACGTTTCTATGGAAACGACAGGATTTTCTTTTGGGATACGGGTATATCCTTTCAGATGCACTATTCCTTCGTTGCTGCATCCCTAGCTCCCTCACATTGTCGGATTAACACAGATATTGCGTCGCTACGAAATACTATGGGCTCTATGGCTGCTCCATCTTAATCGAGTAACGTTTCTATTGAAACGACAGGGTTTTCTTTTGGAGTACGAGTATCTCCTTTCCGATGCACTATTCCTTCTTAACTGCATCTCTCGCTCCCTCATAATGACGAATAAACACAGAATTGGCGTCGCTATGAAATACTATGGGTTCTATGACTTCTCCTTCTAAATCGAGTAACGTTTCTATGGAAACGACAGGATTTTCTTTTAGGATACGGGTATATTCTTTCAGATCCACTATTCCTCTTTTACTGCATCCCTCGCTCCCTCACATTGTCGTATTAACACAGAAATTGCGTCGCTACGAAATACTATGGGCTCTATGGCTTCTCCATCTAAATCGAGTAACGTTTCTATTGAAACGACAGGATTTTCCTTTGGAGTACGAGTACCTCCTTTCCGATGCACTATTCCTTCTTAACAGCATCTCTCCCTCCCTCATAATGACGAATAAACACAGAAATGGCGTCGCTATGAAATAATATGAGTTCTACTACTTCTCCTTCTAAATCGAGTAACGTTTCTATGGAAACGACAGGATTTTCTTTTGGGATACGGGTATATCCTTTCAGATGCACTATTCCTTCTTTACTGCATCCCTCGCTCCCTCACATTGTCGTATTAACACAGAAATTGCGTCGCCAACAAATACAATGTGCTCTATGGCTTCTCCATCTAAATCGAGTAACGTTTCTATTGAAACGACAGGATTTTCTTTTGGAGTACGAGTATCTCCTTTCCGATGCACTATTCCTTCTTAACTGCATCTCTCGCTCCCTCATAATGACGAATAAATACAGAAATGGCGTCGCTATGAAATACTATGGGTTCTATGACTTCTCCTTCTAAATCGAGTAACGTTTCTATGGAAACGACAGGATTTTCTTTTGGGATACGGGTATATCCTTTCAGATGCACTATTCCTTCTTTACTGCATCCCTCGCTCCCTCACATTGTCGTATTAACACAGAAATTGCGTCGCTACGAAATACTATGGGCTCTATGGCTCCTCCATCTAAATCGAGTAACGTTTCTATTGAAACGACAGGATTTTCTTTTGGAGTACGAGTATCTCCTTTCCGATGCACTATTCATTCATAACTGCATCTCTCGCTCCCTCATAATGACGAATAAACACAGAAATGGCGTCGCTATGAAATGCTATGAGTTCTATGACTTCTCCTTCTAAATCGAGTAACGTTTCTATGGAAACGACAGGATTTTCTTTTGGGATATGGGTATATCCTTTCAGATGCACTATTCGTTCTTTACTGTATCCCTCGCTCCCTCACATTGTCGTATTAACACAGAAATTGCGTCGCTACAAAATACTATGTGCTCTATGGCTTCTCCATCTAAATCGAGTAACGTTTCTGTTGAAACGACAGCATTTTCTTTTGGAGTACGAGTAGCTCCTTTACGATGCACTATTCCTTCTTAACTGCATCTCTCGCTCCCTCATAATGACGAATAAACACAGAAATGGCGTCGCTATGAAATACTATGGGTTCTATGACTTCTCCTTCTAAATCGAGTAACGCTTCTATGGAAACGACAGGGTTTTCTTTTGGGATACGGGTATATCCTTTCAGATGCACTTTTCCTTCTTTACTGCATCCCTCGCTCCCTCACATTGTCGTATTAACAAAGAAATAGCGTCGCTACAAAATACTATGGGCTCTATGCCTTCTCCATCTAAATCGAGTAACGTTTCTGTTGAAACGACAGGATTTTCTTTTGGAGTAGGAGTATCTCCTTTCCGATGCACTATTCCTTTTTAACTGCATCTCTCGCTCCCTCATAATGACGAATAAACACGGAAATGGCGTCGCTATGAAATACTATGGGTTCTATGACTTCTCCTTCTAAATCGAGTAACGTTTCCATGGAAATGACAGGATTTTCTTTTGGGATACGGGTGTATCCTTTCAGATGCACTATTCCTTCTTTACTGCATCCCTCGCTCCCTCACATTGTCGTATTAACACAGAAATTGCGTCGCTACGAAATACTATGGGCTCTATGGCTCCTCCATCTAAATCGAGTAACGTTTCTATTGAAACGACAGGATTTTCTTTTGGAGTACGAGTATCTCCTTTCCGATGCACTATTCCTTCTTAACTGCATCCTTCGCTCCCTCATAATGACGAATAAACACAGAAATGGCGTCGCTATGAAATACTATGGGTTCTATGACTTCTCCTTCTAAATCGAGTAACGTTTCTATGGAAACGACAGGATTTTCTTTTGGGATACGGGTATATCCTTTCAGATGCACTATTCCTCCTTTATTGCATTCCTCGCTCCCTCACATTGTCGTATTAACACAGAAATTGCGTCGCTACGAAATACTATGGGCTCTATGGCTTCTCTATCTAAATCGAGTAACGTATCTATTGAAACGACAGTATTTTTTTTTGGAGTACGAGTATCTCCTTTCCGATGCACTATTCCTTCTTAACTGCATCTCTCGCTCCCTCACAATGGCGAATAAATACAGAAATGGCGTCGCTACGAAATACTATGGGTTCTATGATTTCTCCTTCTAAATCGAGTAACGTTTCTATGGAAACGACAGGATTTTCTTTTGGGATACGGGTATATCCTTTCTGATGCACTATTCTTTCTTTACTGCATCCCTCTCTCCCTGACATTGTTGTATTAACACAGAAATTGCGTCGCTACGAAATACTATGGGCTCTATGGCTCCT
This sequence comes from Schistocerca serialis cubense, assembly GCF_023864345.2. NCBI lineage: Eukaryota > Metazoa > Arthropoda > Insecta > Orthoptera > Acrididae > Schistocerca > Schistocerca serialis. Next base: position 45,986,220 of record NC_064638.1, on the reverse strand, counting down.
CCATCTAAATCGAGTAACGTTTCTATTGAAACGACATGATTTTCTTTTGGAGTACGAGTATCTCCTTTCCGTTGCACTATTCCTTATACTATGGGCTCTATGGCTTCTCCATCTAAATCGAGTAACGTTTCTATTGAAACGACATGATTTTCTATTGGAGTACGAGTATCTCCTTTCCGATGCACTATTCCTTCTTTACTGCATCCCTCGCTCCTCACATTGATGAATTAACACAGAAACTGTGTCGCTATGAAATACAATGGGTTCTATGACTTCTCCCTCTAAATCGAGTAACGTTGCTATGGAAACGACAGGTTTTTCTTTTGGGAAACGGGTATATCCTTTCAGATGCACTATTCCTTCTTAACTGCATCTCTCGCTCCCTCATAATGACAAATAAACACAGAAATGGCGTCGCTATGAAATACTATGGGTTCTATGACTTCTCCTTCTAAATCGAGTATCGTTTCTATCGAAACGACAGGATTTTCTTTTGGGATACGGGTATATCCTTTCAGATACACTATTCCTTATTTACTACATCCCTCGCTGCGTCACATTGTCGTATTAACACAGAAATTGCGTCGCTACGAAATACTATGGGCTCTATGGCTTCTCCATCTAAATCGAGTAACGTTTCTATGGAAACGACAGGATTTTCTTTTGGGATACGGGTATATCCTTCCAGATGCACTATTCCTTCGTTACTGCATCCCTCGCTCCCTCACATTGTCGTATTAACACAGATATTGCGTCGCTACGAAATACTATGGGCTCTATGGCTTCTCCATCTAAATCGAGTAACATTTCAATGAAAACGACAGGACTTTCTTTTGGGATACGAGTATCACTTTTCCGATGCACTATTCCTTCTTTACTGCATCCCTCGTACCTCTCATTGACGTATTAACACAGAAACTGTGTCGCTATGAAATACTATGGGTTCTATGACTTCTCGCTCTAAATCGAGTAACGTTGCTATGGAAACGACAGGTTTTCCTTTTAGGTTACGGGTATATCCTTTCAGATGCACTATTCCTTCTTAACTGCATCTCTCGCTCCCTCATAATGACGAATAAACACAGAAATGGCGTCGCTATGAAATACTATGGGTTCTATGACTTCTCCTTCTAAATCGTGTAACGTTTCTATGGAAACGACTGGATTTATTTTTGGGATGCGGGTATATACTTTCAGATGCTCTATTTCTTCTTTACTGCATCCCTCGCTCCCTCACATTGTCGTATTAACACAGAAATTGCGTACCTACGAAATACTATTTGCTCTATGGCTTCTCCATCTAAATCGAGTAACGTTTCTATGGAAACGACAGGAATTTCTTTCGGGATACGAGTAGCTCTTTTCCGATGCACTATTCCTTCTATACTGCATCACTCGTTCCTCACATTGACGAATTAACACAGAAACTGTGTCGCTATGAAGTACTATGGGTTCTATGACTTCTCCCTCTAAATCGAGTAACGTTTCTATGGAAACGACAGGATTTTCTTTTGGGATACGGGTATATCCTTTCAGATGCACTATTCCTTATTTACTGCATCCCTCGCTCCGTCACATTGTCGTATTAACACAAAAATTGCGTCGCTACGAAATACTATGGGCTCTATGGCTTCTCCATCTAAATCGAGTAACGTTTCTATGGAAACGACAGGATTTTCTTTTGGGATACGGGTATATCCTTTCAGATGCACTATTCCTTCGTTACTGCATCCCTCGCTCCCTCACATTGTCGTATTAACACAGATATTGCGTCGCTACGAAATACTATGGGCTCTATGGAAGCTCCATCTAAATCGAGTAACGTTTCTACTGAAACGCAGGGTTTTCTTTTGGAGTACGAGTATCTCCTTTCCGATGCACTATTCCTTCTTAACTGCATCTCTCGCTCCCTCATAATGACGAATAAACACAGAATTGGCGTCGCTATGAAATACTATGGGTTCTATGACTTCTCCTTCTAAATCGAGTAACGTTTCTATGGAAACGACAGGATTTTCTTTTAGGATACGGGTATATTCTTTCAGATCCACTATTCCTCCTTTACTGCATCCCTCGCTCCCTCACATTGTCGTATTAACACAGAAATTGCGTCGTTATGAAATACTATGGGCTCTATGGCTTCTCCATCAAAATCGATTAACGTTTCTATTGAAACGACAGGATTTTCTTTTGGAGTACCAGTATCTCCATTCCGATGCACTATTCCTTCTTAACTGCATCTCTATCTCCCTCATAATGACGAATAAACACAGAAATGGCGTCGCTATGAAATAATATGAGTTCTACTGCTTCTCCTTCTAAATCGAGTAACGTTTCTATGGAAACGACAGGATTTTCTTTTGGGATACGGGTATATCCTTTCAGATGCACTATTCCTTCTTTACTGCATCCCTCGCTCCCTCACTTTGTCGTATTAACACAGAAATTGCGTCGCCAACAAATACAATGTGCTCTATGGCTTCTCCATCTAAATCGAGTAACGTTTCTATTGAAACGACAGGATTTTCTTTTGGAGTACGAGTATCTCCTTTCCGATGCACTATTCCTTCTTAACTGCATCTCTCGCTCCCTCATAATGGCGAACAAAACACAGAAATAGCGTTGCTATGAAATACTATGGGTTCTATGACTTCTCCTTCCAAATCGAGTAACGTTTCTATGGAAACGACAGGGTTTTCTTTTGGGATACGGGTATATCCTTTCAGATGCACTATTCCTACTTTACTGCATCCCTCGCTCCCTCACATTGTCGTATTAACAAAGAAATTGCGTCGCTACAAAATACTATGGGCCCTATGGCTTCTCCATCTAAATCGAGTAACGTTTCTATTGAAACGACAGGATTTTCTTTTGGAGTACGAGTATCTCCTTTCCGATGCACTATTCCTTCTTAACTGCATCCTTCGCTCCCTCATAATGACGAATAAACACAGAAATGGCGTCGCTATGAAATACTATGGGTTCTATGACTTCTCCTCCTAAATCGAGTAACGTTTCTATGGAAACGACAGGATTTTCTTTTAAGATACGGGTATATCCCTTCAGATGCACTATTCCTTCTTTTTTGCATTCCTCGCTCCCTCACATTGTCGTATTAACACAGAAATTGCGTCGCTACGAAATACTATGGGCTCTATGGCTTCTCTATCTAAATCGAGTAACGTTTCTATTGAAACGACAGTATTTTTTTTGGAGTACGAGTATCTCCTTTCCGATGCACTATTCCTTCTTAACTGCATCTCTCGCTCCCTCATAATGGCGAATAAATACAGAAATGGCGTCGCTACGAAATACTATGGGTTCTATGACTTCTCCTTCTAAATCAAGTAACGTTTCTATGAAAACGACAGGATTTTCTTTTGGGATACGGGTATATCCTTTCTGATGCACTATTCTTTCTTTACTGCATCCCTCGCTCCCTCACATTGTTGTATTAACACAGAAATTGCGTCGCTACGAAATACTATGGGCTCTATGGCTCCTCCATCTAAATCGAGTAACGTTTCTATTGAAACGACATGATTTTCTTTTGGAGTACGAGTATCTCCTTTCCGATGCACTATTCCTTATACTATGGGCTCTATGGCTTCTCCATCTAAATCGAGTAACGTTTCTATTGAAACGACATGTTTTTCTTTTGGAGTACGAGTATCTCCTTTCCGATGCACTATTCCTTATACTATGGGGTCTATGGCTTCTCCATCTAAATCGAGTAACGTTTCTATTGAAACGACAGGGTTTTCTTTTGGAGTACGAGTATCTCCTTTCCGATGCACTATTCCTTCTTTACTGCATCCCTCGCTCCTCACATTGACGAATTAACACAGAAACTGTGTCGCTATGAAATACAATGGGTTCTATGACTTCTCCCTCTAAATCGAGTAACGTTGCTATGGAAACGACAGGTTTTTCTTTTGGGAAACGGGTATATCCTTTCAGATGCACTATTCCTTCTTAACTGCATCTCTCGCTCCCTCATCATGACAAATAAACACATAAATGGCGTCGCTATGAAATACTATGGGTTCTATGACTTCTTCTTCTAAATCGAGTATCGTTTCTATGGAAACGACAGGATTTTCTTTTGGGATACGGGTATATCCTTTCAGATGCACTATTCCTTATTTACTGCATCCCTCGCTCCGTCACATTGTCGTATTAACACAGAAATTGCGTCGCTACGAAATACTATGGGCTCTATGGCTTCGCCATCTAAATCGAGAAACGTTTCTATGGAAACGACAGGATTTTCTTTTGGGATACGGGTATATCCTTTCAGATGCACTATTCCTTCGTTACTGCATCCCTCGCTCCCTCACATTGTCGTATTAACACAGATATTGCGTCGCTACGAAATACTATGGGCTCTAAGGCTTCTCCATCTAAATCGAGTAACATTTCAATGAAAACGACAGGATTTTCTTTTGGGATACGAGTATCACTTATCCGATGCACTATTCCTTCTTTACTGCATCCCTCGTACCTCTCATTGACGTATTAACACAGAAACTGTGTCGCTATGAAATACTATGGGTTCTATGACTTCTCGCTCTAAATCGAGTAACGTTGCTATGGAAACGACAGGTTTTTCTTTTGGGATACGGGTATATCCTTTCAGATGCACTATTCCTTCTTAACTGCATCTCTCGCTCCCTCATAATGACGAATAAACACAGAAATAGCGTCGCTATGAAATACTATGGGTTCAATGACTTCTCCTTCTAAATCGAGTAACGTTTCTATGGAAATGACAGGATTTTCTTTTGGGATACGGCTATATCCTTTCAGATGCACTATTCCTTCTTTACTGCATCCCTCGCACCCTCACATTGTCGTATTAACACAGAAATTGCGTCGCTACGAAATACTATGGTCTCTATGGCTTCTCCGTCTAAATCGAGTAACGTTTCTATGGAAACGACAGGATATTCTTTTGTGATACTGGTATATCCTTTCAGATGCACTATTCCTTCTTTACTGCATCCCTCGCTCCCTCACATTGTCGTATTAACACAGAAATTGCGTCGTCATGAAATACTATGGGCTCTAGGGCTTCTCCATCTAAATCGAGTAACGTTTCTATGGAAACGACAGGATTTTCTTTTGGGATACGGGTATATCCTTTCAGATGCACTATTCCTTCTTTACTGCATCCCTCGCTCCCTCACATTGTCGTATTAACACAGAAATTGCGTCGCTACGAAATACTATGGGCTCTATGGCTTCTCCATCTAAATCGAGTAACATTTCTATGGAAACCACAGGATTTTCTTTTGGGATACGAGTATCTCTTTTCCGATGCACTATACCTTCTTTACTGCATCCCTCAATCCTCAAATTGACGAATTAACACAGAAATGACGTCGCTATGAAATACTATGGATTCTATGACTTCTCCCTCTAAATCGAGTAACGTTGCTATGGAAACGACAGGTTTTTCTTTTGGGATACGGTTATATCCTTTCAGATGCACTATTCCTTCTTAACTTCATCTCTCGCTCCCTCATAATGACGAATAAACACAGAAATGGCGTCGCTATGAAATACTATGGGTTCTATGACTTCTCCTTCTAACTCGAGTAACGTTTCTATGGAAACGACAGGATTTTCTTTTGGGATACGGGTATATCCTTTCAGATGCACTATTCCTTCTTTACTGCATCCCTCGCTCCCTCACATTGTCGTATTAACACAGAAATAGCGTCGCTACGAAATACTATGGGCTCTATGGCCTCTCCATCTAAATCGAGTAACGTTTCTATGGAAACGACAGGATTTTCTTTTGGGATACGGGTATATCCTTTCAGATGCACTATTCCTTCGTTACTGCATCCCTCGCTCCCTCACATTGTCGTATTAACACAGAAATTGCGACGCTATGAAATACTATGGGCTCTATGGCTTCTCCATCTAAATCGAGTAACGTTTCTATGGAAACGAGAGGATTTCCTTTTGGGATACGAGTATCTCGTTTCCGATGCACTATTCCTTCTTTACTGCATCCTTCGTTCCTCACATTGACGTATTAACACAGAAACTGTGTCGCTATGAAATACTGTGGGTTCCATGTCTTCTCCCTCTAAATCGAGTATCGTTGCTATGGAAACGACAGGTTTTTCTTTTGGGATACGGGTATATCCTTTCAGATGCACTATTCCTTCTTAACTGCATCTCTCGCTCCCTCATAATGACGAATAAACACAGAAACGGCGTCGCTATGAAATACTATGCGTTCTATGATTTCTCCTTCTAAATCGAGTAACGTTACTATGGAAACGACAGGATTTTCTTTTGGGATACGGGTATATCCTTTCAGATGCACTATTCCTTCTTTACTGCATCCCTCGCTCGCTCCCTCACATTGTCGTATTAACACAGAAATTGCGTCGCTACGTATTACTATGGGCTCTATGGCCTCTCCATCTAAATCGAGTAACGTTTCTATGTAAACGACAGGATTATCTTTTAGGATACGGGTATATCCTTTCAGATGCACTATTCCTTCTTCACTGCATCCCTCGCTCCCTCACATTGTCGTATCAACACAGAAATTGCGTCGCTACGAAATACTATGGGCTCTATGGCTTCTCCATCTGAATCGAGTAACATTTCTATGGAAACCACAGAATTTTCTTTTGGGATACGAGTATCTCTTTTCCGATGCACTATTCCTTCTTTACTGCATCCCTCGCTCCTCACATTGACGAATTAACACAGAAACTGTGTCGCTATGAAATACAATGGGTTCTATGACTTCTCCCTCTAAATCGAGTAACGTTGCTATGGAAACGAAAGGTTTTTCTTTTGGGAAACGGGTATATCCTTTCAGATGCACTATTCCTTCTTAACTGCATCTCTCGCTCCCTCATAATGACGAATAAACACAGAAATGGCGTCGCTATGAAATACTATGGGTTCTATGACTTCTCCTTCTAAATCGAGTATCGTTTCTATGGAAACGACAGGATTTTCTTTTGGGATACGGGTATATCCTTTCAGATGCACTATTCCTTCGTTACTGCATCCCTCGCTCCCTCATATTGTCGTATTAACACAGAAATTGCGTCGCTATGAAATGCTATGGGCTCTATGGCTTCTCCATCTAAATCGAGTAACGTTTCTATGGAAACGACAGGATTTTCTTTTGGTGATACGGGTATATCCTTTCAGATGCACTATTCCTTCTTTACTGCATCCCTCGCTCCCTCACATTGTCGTAATAACACAGAAATTGCGTCGCTACGAAATACTATGGGCTCTATGGCTTCTCCATCTAAATCGAGTAACATTTCAATGAAAACGACAGGATTTTCTTTTGGGATACGAGTATCACTTTTCCGATGCACTATTCCTTCTTTACTGCATCCCTCGTACCTCTCATTGACGTATTAACACAGAAACTGTGTCGCTATGAAATACTATGGGTTCTATGACTTCTCGCTCTAAATCGAGTAACGTTGCTATGGAAACGACAGGTTTTTCTTTTGGGATACGGGTATATCCTTTCAGATGCACTATTCCTTCTTAACTGCATCTCTCGCTCCCTCATAATGACGAATAAACACAGAAATGGCGTCGCTATGAAATACTATGGGTTCTATGACTTCTCCTTCTAAATCGAGTAACGTTTCTATGGAAATGACAGGATTTTCTTTTGGGATACGGCTATATCCTTTCAGATGCACTATTACTTCTTTACTGCATCCCTCGCACCCTCACATTGTCGTATTAACACAGAAATTGCGTCGTTACGAAATACTATAGTCTCTATGGCTTCTCCGTCTAAATCGAGTAACGTTTCTATGGAAACGACAGGATATTCTTTTGTGATACTGGTATATCCTTTCAGATGCACTATTCCTTCTTTACTGCATCCGTCGCTCCCTCACATTGTCGTATTAACACAGAAATTGCGTCGTCATGAAATACTATGGGCTCTATGGCTTCTCCATCTAAATCGAGTAACGTTTCTATGGAAACGACAGGATTTTCTTTTGGGATACGGGTATATCCTTTCAGATGCACTATTCCTTCTTTACTGCATCCCTCGCTCCCTCACATTGTCGTATTAACACAGAAATTGCGTCGCTACGAAATACTATGGGCTCTATGGCTTCTCCATCTAAATCGAGTAACATTTCTATGGAAACCACAGGATTTTCTTTTGGGATACGAGTATCTCTTTTCCGATGCACTATACCTTCTTTACTGCATCCCTCAATCATCAAATTGACGAATTAACACAGAAATGGCGTCGCTATGAAATATTATGGATTCTATGACTTCTCCCTCTAAATCGAGTAACGTTGCTATGGAAACGACAGGTTTTTCTTTTGGGATACGGTTATATCCTTTCAGATGCACTATTCCTTCTTAACTTCATCTCTCGCTCCCTCATAATGACGAATAAACACAGAAATGGCGTCGCTATGAAATACTATGGGTTCTATGACTTCTCCTTCTATATCGAGTAACGTTTCTATGGAAACGACAGGATTTTCTTTTGGGATACGGGTATATCCTTTCAGATGCACTATTCCTTCTTTACTGCATCCCTCGCTCCCTCACATTGTCGTATTAACACAGAAATAGCGTCGCTACGAAATACTATGGGCTCTATGGCCTCTCCATCTAAATCGAGTAACCTTTCTATGGAAACGACAGGATTTTCTTTTGGGATACGGGTATATCCTTTCAGATGCACTATTCCTTCGTTACTGCATCCCTCGCTCCCTCACATTGTCGTATTAACACAGAAATTGCGACGCTATGAAATACTATGCGCTCTATGGCTTCTCCATCTAAATCGAGTAACGTTTCTATGGAAACGAAAGGATTTCCTTTTGGGATACGAGTATCTCGTTTCCGATGCACTATTCCTTCCTTACTGCATCCTTCGTTCCTCACATTGACGTATTAACACAGAAACTGTGTCGCTATGAAATACTGTGGGTTCCATGTCTTCTCCCTCTAAATCGAGTATCGTTGCTATGGAAACGACAGGTTTTTCTTTTGGGATACGGGTATATCTTTTCAGATGCACTATTCCTTCTTAACTGCATCTCTCGCTCCCTCATAATGACGAATAAACACAGAAACGGCGTCGCTATGAAATACTATGCGTTCTATGATTTCTCCTTCTAAATCGAGTAACGTTACTATGGAAACGACATTATTTTCTTTTGGGATACGGGTATATCCTTTCAGATGCACTATTCCTTCTTTACTGCATCCCTCGCTCGCTCCCTCACATTGTCGTATTAACACAGAAATTGCGTCGCTACGAATTACTATGGGCTCTATGGCCTCTCCATCTAAATCGAGTAACGTTTCTATGTAAACGACAGGATTATCTTTTAGGATACGGGTATATCCTTTCAGATGCACTATTCCTTCTTCACTGCATCCCTCGCTCCCTCACATTGTCGTATCAACACAGAAATTGCGTCGCTACGAAATACTATGGGCTCTATGGCTTCTCGATCTGAATCGAGTAACATTTCTATGGAAACCACAGAATTTTCTTTTGGGATATGAGTATCTCTTTTCCGATGCACTATTCCTTCTTTACTGCATCCCTCGCTCCTCACATTGACGAATTAACACAGAAACTGTATCGCTATGAAATACAATGGGTTCTATGACTTCTCCCTCTAAACCGAGTAACGTTGCTATGGAAACGAAAGGTTTTTTTTTGGGAAACGGGTATATCCTTTCAGATGCACTATTCCTTCTTTACTGCATCCCTCGTACCTCTCATTGACGTATTAACACAGAAACTCTGTCGCTATGAAATACTATGGGTTCTATGACTTCTCCCTCTAAATCGAGTAACGTTTCTATGGAAACGACAGGATATTCTTTTGGGATACGGGTATATCCTTTCAGATGCACTATTCCTTCTTAACTTCATCTCTCGCTCCCTCATAATGACGAATAAACACAGAAATGGCGTCGCTATGAAATACTATGGGTTCTATGACTTCTCCTTCTAAATCGAGTAACGTTTCTATGGAAACGACAGGATTTTCTTTTGGGATACGGGTACATCCTTTCAGATGCACTATTCCTTCTTTACTGCATCCCTCGCTCCCTCACATTGTCGTATCAACACAGAAATTGCGTCGCTATGAAATGCTATGGGCTCTATGGCTTCTCCATCGAAATCGAGTAACGTTTCTATGGAAACGACAGGATTTTCTTTTGGTGATACGGGTATATACTTTCAGATGCACTATTCCTTCTTTACTGCATCCCTCGCTCCCTCACATTGTCGTATTAACACAGAAATTGCGTCGCTACGAAATAGTATGGGCTCTATTGCCTCTCCATCTAAATCGAGTAACGTTTCTATGGAAACGACAGGATTACCTTTTGGGACACGGGTATATCCTTTCAGATGCACTATTCCTTCTTTACTGCATCCCTCGCTCCCTCTCATTGACGTATTAACACAGAAACTGTGTCGCTATGAAAAACTATGGGTTCTATGACTTCTCCCTCTAAATCGAGTAACGTTGCTATGGAAACGACAGGTTTTTCTTTTAGGATACGGGTATATCCTTTCAGATGCACTATTCCTTCTTAACTGCATCTCTCGCTCCCTCATAATGACGAATAAACACAGAAATGGCGTCGCTATGAAATACTATGGGTTCTATGACTTCTCCTTCTAAATCGAGTAACGTTTCTATGGAAACGGCTGGATTTTCTTTTGGGATACGGGTATATCCTTTCAGATGCTCTATTCCTTCTTTACTGCATCCCTTGCTCCCTCACATTGTCGGATTAACACAGAAATTGCGTAGCTACGAAATACTATCGGCTCTATGGCTTCTCCATCTAAATCAAGTAACGTTTCTATGGAAACGACAGGATTTTCTTTTGGGATACGAGTTGCTCTTTTCCGATGCACTATTCCTTCTTTACTGCATCCCTCGCACCTCACATTGAGGAATTAACGCAGAAACTGTGTCGCTATGAAGTACTATGGGTTCTATGACTTCTCCCTCTAAATCGAGTAACGTTGCTATGGAAACGACAGGTTTTTCTTTTGGGATACGGGTATATCCTTTCAGATGCACTATTCCTTCTTAACTGCATCTCTCGCTCCCTCATAATGACGAATAAACACAGAAATGGCGTCGCTATGAAATACTGTGGGTTCTATGACTTCTCCTTCTAAATCGAGTAACGTTTCTATGGAAACGACAGGATTTTCTTTTGGGACACGGGTATATCCTTTCAGATGCACTATTCCTTCTTTACTGCATCCCTCGCTCCCTCACATTGTCGTATTAACACAGAAATTGCGTCGCTACGAAATACTATGGGCTCTATGGCTTCTCCATCTAAATCGAGTAACGTTTCTATGGAAACGACAGGATTTTCTTTTGGGATACGGGTATATCCTTTCAGATGCACTATTCCTTCGTTACTGTATCCCTCGCTCCCTCACATTGTCGTATTAACAGAGAAATGGCGTCGCTATGAAATACTATGGGCTCTATGGCTTCTCCATATAAATCGAGTAACGTTTCTATGGAAACGACAGGATTTTCTTTTGGGATACGGGTATATCCTTTCAGATGCACTATTCCTTCTTTACTGCATCCCTCGCTCCCTCACATTGTCGTATTAACACAGAAATTGCGTCGCTACGAAATACTATGGGCTCTATGGCTTCTCCATCTAAATCGAGTAACATTTCAATGGAAACGACAGGATTTTCTTTTGGGATACTAGTATCTCTTTTCCAATGCACTATTCCTTCTTTACTGCATCCCTCGATCCTCACAGAAACTGTGTCGCTATGAAATAGTATGGGTTCTATGACTTCTCCCTCTAAATCGAGTAACGTTGCTATGGAAACGACAGGTTTGTCTTTTAGGATACGGGTATATCCTTTCAGATGCACAATTCCTTCTTAACTGCATCTCTCGCACCCTCATAATGACGAATAAACACAGAAATGGCATCGCTATGAAATACTATGGGTTCTATGACTTCTCCTTCTAAATCGAGTAACGTTTCTATGGAAACGACAGGATTATATTTTGGGATACAGGTATATCCTTTCAGATGCACTATTCCTTCTTTACTGCATCCCTCGCTCCCTCACATTGTCGTATTAACACAGAAATTGCGTCGCTACGAAATACTATGGGCTCTATGGCTTCTCCATCTAAATCGAGTAACGTTTCTATGGAAACGACAGCATTTTCTTTTTGGATACTGGTATATCCTTTCAGATGCACTATTCCTTCTTTACTGCATCCCTCGCTCCCTCACATTGTCGTATTAACACAGAAATTGCGTCGCTACGAAATACTATGGGCTCTATGGCTTCTCCATCTAAATCGAGTAACGTTTCAAAGGAAACGACAGGATTTTCTTTTGAGATACGGGTATATCCTTTCAGATGCACAATTCCTTCTTAACTGCATCTCTCGCTCCCTCATAATGACGAATAAACACAGAAAAGTCGTCGCTATGAAATACTATAGGTTCTGTGACTTCTCCTTCTAAATCGAGTAACGTTTCTATGGAAACGACAGGATTTTCTTTTGGGATACGGGTATATCCTTTCAGATGCACTATTCCTTCTTTACTGCATCGTTCGTTCCTCACATTGACGAATAAACACAGAAATGGCGTCGCTATGAAATACTATGGGTTCCATGACTTCTCCTTCTAAATCGAGTAACGTTTCTATGGAAACGACAGGATTTTCTTTTGGGATACGGGTATATCCTTTCAGATGCACTATTCCTTCTTTACTGCATCCCTCGCTCCCTCACATTGTCGTATTAACACAGAAATTGCGTCGCTACGAAATATTATGGGCTCTATGGCTTCTCCATCCAAATCGAGTAACGTTTCTATGGAAACGACGGGATTTTCTTTTGGGATACGAGTATCTCTTTTTTCGATGCATTATTCCTTCTTTAATGCATTCCTCGTTCCTCACACTGACGAATTAACACAGAAACTGTGTCGCTATGAAATACTATGGGTTCTATGACTTCTCCCTCTAAATCGAGTAACGTTGCTATGGAATCGACAGGTTTTTCTTTTGGGATACGGGTATATCCTTTCTGATGCACTATTCCTTCTTAATTGCATCTCTCGCTCCCTCAAAAAGACGAATAAACAAAGAAATGGCGTCGCTATGAAATACTATGGGTTCTATGACTTCTCCTTCTAAATCGAGTAACGTTTCTATGGAGCCGAAAGGATTTTCTTTTGGGATACGGGTATATCTTTTCAGATGCACTATTCCTTCTTTACTGCATCCCTCGCTCCCTCACATTGTCGTATTAACACAGAAATAGCGTCGCTACGAAATACTATGGGCTCTATGGCTTCTCCATCTAAATCGAGTAACGTTTGTATGGAAACGACAGTATTTTCTTTTGGGATACGAATATCTCTTTTCCGATGCACTATTCCTTCTTTACTGCATCCCTCGTTCTTCACATTGATGAATTAACACAGAAACTGTGTCGCTATGAAATACTATGGGTTCTATGACTTCTCCCTCTAAATCGAGTAACGTTGCTATGGAAACGACAGGTTTTTCTTTTGGGATACGGGTATATCATTTCAGATGCACTATTCCTTCTTAACTGCATCTCTCGCTCCCTCATAATGTCGAGTAAACACACAAATGGCGCCGCTATGAAATACTATGGGTTCTATGACTTCTCCTTCTAAATCGAGTAACGTTTCTATGGAAACTACAGGATTTTCTTTTGGGATACGGGTATATCCTTTCAGATGCACTATTCTTTCTTTACTTTATCGTTCGTTCCTCACACTGACGAATTAACACAGAAACATTGTCGCTATAAAATACTATGGATTCTACGAGTTTTCCCTCTAAATCGAGTAACGTTGCTATGGAAACGACAGGTTTTTCTTTTGAGATACGGGTATATCCTTTCAGACGCACTATTCCTTCTTTACTGCATCCCTCGCTCCCTCACATTGTCGTATTAAAACAGAAATTGCGTCGCTACGAAATACTATGGGCTCTATGGCTTCTCCTTCTAAATCGAGTAACGTTTCTATGGAAACTACCGGATTTTCTTTTGGGATACGGGTATATCCTTTCAGATGCACTATTCCTTCTTTACTGCATCGTTCGTTCCTCACATTGACGAATTAATACAGAGACTGTGTCGCTATGAAATACTATGGATTCTATGACTTCTCCCTCTAAATCGAGTAACGTTGCTATGGAATCGACAGGTTTTTCTTTTGGGATACGGGTATATCCTTTCTGATGCACTATTCCTTCTTAATTGCATCTCTCGCTCCCTCATAATGACGAATAAACACAGAAATGGCGTCGCTATGAAATTCTATGGGTTCTATGACTTCTCCTGCTAAATCGAGTAACGTTTCTATGGAAACGACAGGATTTTCTTTTGGGATACGGGTATATCCTTTCAGATGCACTATTCCTTCTTTACTGCATCCCTCGCTCCCTCACATTGTCGTATTAACACAGAAATTGCGTCGCTACGAAATATTATGGGCTCTATGGCTTCTCCATCTAAATCGAGTAACGTTTCTATGGAAACGACAGGATTTTCTTTTGGGATACGAGTATCTCTTTTCCGATGCATTATTCGTTCTTTAATGCATTCCTCGTTCCTCACATTGACGAATTAACACAGAAACTGTGTCGCTATGAAATACTATGGGTTCTATGACTTCTCCCTCTAAATCGAGTAACGTTGCTATGGAATCGACAGGTTTTTCTTTGGGATACGGGTATATCCTTTCTGATGCACTATTCCTTCTTAATTGCATCTCTCGCTCCCTCAAAATGACGAATAAACACAGAAATGGCGTCGCTATGAAATACTATGGATTCTATGAGTTCTCGCTCTAAATCGAGTAACGTTGCTATGGAAACGACAGGTTTTTCTTTTGAGATACGGGTATATCCTTTCAGATGCACTATTCCTTCTTTACTGCATCCCTCGCTCCCTCACATTGTCGTATTAAAACAGAAATTGCGTCGCTACGAAATACTATGGGCTCTATGGCTTCTCCATCTAAATCGAGTAACGTTTCTATGGAAACGACAGGATTTTCTTTTGGGATACGAGTAACTCTTTTCCGATGCACTATTCCTTCTTTACTGCATCCTTCGTTCCTCACATTGATGAATTAACACAGAAACTGTGTCGCTATGAAATACTATGGGTTCTATGACTTCTCCCTCTACATCGAGTAACGTTGCTATGGAAACGACAGGTTTTTCTTTTGGGATACGGGTATATCCTTTCAGATGCACTATTCCTTCTTAACTGCATCTCTCGCTCCCTCATGATGTCGAATAACCACAGAAATGGCGTCGCTATGAAATACTATGGGTTCTATGACTTCTCCTTCTAAATAGAGTAACGTTTCCATGGAAACGACAGGATTTTCTTTTGGGATACGGGTATATCCTTTCAGATGCACTATTCCTTCTTTACTGCATCCCTCGCTCCCTCACTTTGTCGTATTAACACAGAAATTGCGTCGCTACGAAATACTATGGGCTCTATGGCTTCTCCATCTAAATCGAGTGACATTTCTATGGAAACGACAGGATTTTCTTTTGGGATACAAGTATCTCTTTTCCGATGCACTATTCCTTCTTAACTGCTTCCTCGTTCCTCACATTGATGAATTAACACAGAAACTGTGTCACTATGAAATACTATGGGTTCTATGACTTCTCCCTCTAAATCGAGTAACTTTGCTATGGAAACGACAGGTTTTTCTTTTGGGATACGGGTATATCCTTTCAGATGCACTATTCCTTCTTAACTGCATCTCTCGCTCCCTCATAATGACGAATTGACACAGAAAGTGTGTCACTATGAAATACTAGGGGTTCTATGGCTTCTCCATCTAAATCGAGTAACGTTTCTATGGAAACGACAGGATTTTCTTTTGGGATTCGAGTATCTCTTTTCCGATGCACTATTCCTTCTTTACTGCATCCCTCGTTCCTCACATTGACGAATAGACACAGAAACTGTGTCGCTATGTAATACTATGGGTTCTACGACTTCTCCCTCTAAATCGAGTAACGTTGCAATGGAAACGAGAGGTTTTTCTTTTGGGATACGGGTATATGTCGTTTCAGATGCACTATTCCTTCTTTACTGCATCCTTCGCTCCCTCACATTGTCGTATTAACACAGAAATTGCGTCGCTACGAAATACTATGGGTTCTATGACTTCTCCCTCTAAATCGAGTAACGTTTCTATGGAAACGACACGATTTTCTTTTGGCATATGGTATATCCGTTCAGATGCACTATTCCTTCTTTACTGCATCTCTAGCTCCCTCATAATGACGAATAAACACAGAAATGGCAACGCAATGAAATACTACGGGTTCTATGTCTTCTCCTTCTAAATCGAGTAACGTTTCTATGGAAACGACAGGATTTTCTTTTGGGATACGAGTATCTCTTTTCCGATGCACTATTCCTTCTTTACTGCATCCCTCGTTCCTCCCATTGACGAATTAACACAGAAACTGTGTCGCTATGAAATACTATGGGTTCTATGACTTCTCCCTCTAAATCGAGCAACGTTGCTATAGAAACGACAGGATTTTCTCTTGGGATATGGGTATATACTTTAAGATGCACTATTCCTTCTTAACTGCATCTCTCGCTCTCTCATAATGACGAATAAACACAGAAATGGCGTCGCTATGAAATACTATGGGTTCTATGACTTCTCCTTCTATATCCAGTAACGTTTCTATAGAAACGACAGAATTTTCTTTTGGGATACGGGTATATACTTTCAGATGCACTACTCCTTCTTTACTGCATCTCTCGCTCCCTCACATTGTCGTTTTAACACAGAAATTGCGTCGCTACGAAATACTATGGGCTCTATGGATTCTCCATCTAAATCGAGTAACGTTTCTATGGAAACGACAGGATTTTCTTTTGGGATACGAGTATCTCTTTTCCGATGCACTATTCCTTCTTTACTGCATCCCTCGTTCCTGACATTGACGAATTAACACAGAAACTGTCTCGCTATGAAATACTATGGGTTCTATGACCTCTCCCTCTAAATCGAGTAACGTTTCTATGGAAACGACAGGATATTCTTTTGTGATACTGGTATATCCTTTCAGATGCACTATTCCTTCTTTACTGCATCCGTCGCTCCCTCACATTGTCGTATTAACACAGAAATTGCGTCGTCATGAAATACTATGGGCTCTATGGCTTCTCCATCTAAATCGAGTAACGTTTCTATGGAAATGACAGGATTTTCTTTTGTGATACGGCTATATCCTTTCAGATGCACTATTCCTTCTTTACTGCATCCCTCGCTCCCTCACATTGTCGTATTAACACAGAAATTGCGTCGCTACGAAATACTATGGGCTCTATGGCTTCTCCATCTAAATCGAGTAACATTTCTATGGAAACCACAGGATTTTCTTTTGGGATACGAGTATCTCATTTCCGATGCACTATACCTTCTTTACTGCATCCCTCAATCCTCAAATTGAAGAATTAACACAGAAATGGCGTCGCTATGAAATACTATGGATTCTATGACTTCTCCCTCTAAATCGAGTAACGTTGCTATGGAAACGACAGGTTTTTCTTTTGGAATACGGTTATATCCTTTCAGATGCACTATTCCTTCTTAACTTCATCTCTCGCTCCCGCATAATGACGAATAAACACAGAAATGGCGTCGCTATGAAATACTATGGGTTCTATGACTTCTCCTTCTAAATCGAGTAACGTTCCTATGGAAACGACAGGATTTTCTTTTGGGATACGGGTATATCCTTTCAGATGCACTATTCCTTCTTTACTGCATCCCTCGCTCCCTCACATTGTCGTATTAACACAGAAATAGCGTCGCTACGAAATACTATGGGCTCTATGGCCTCTCCATCTAAATCGAGTAACCTTTCTATGGAAACGACAGGATTTTCTTTTGGGATACGGGTATATCCTTTCAGATGCACTATTCCTTCGTTACTGCATCCCTCGCTACCTCACATTGTCGTATTAACACAGAAATAGCGACGCTATGAAATACTATGGGCTCTATGGCTTCTCCATCTAAATCGAGTAACGTTTCCATGGAAACGACAGGATTTCCTTTTGGGATATGAGTATCTCGTTTCCGATGCACTATTTCTTCTTTACTGCATCCTTCGTTTCTCACATTGACGTATTAACACAGAAACTGTGTCGCTATGAAATACTGTGGGTTCCATGTCTTCTCCCTCTAAATCGAGTATCGTTGCTATGGAAACGACAGGTTTTTCTTTTGGGATACGGGTATATCCTTTCAGATGCACTATTCCTTCTTAACTGCATCTCTCGCTCCCTCATAATGACGAATAAACACAGAAACGGCGTCGCTATGAAATACTATGCGTTCTATGATTTCTCCTTTTAAATCGAGTAACGTTACTATGGAAACGACAGGATTTTCTTTTGGGATACGGGTATATCCTTTCAGATGCACTATTCCTTCTTTACTGCATCCCTCGCTCCCTCTCATTGACGTATTAACACAGAAACTGTGTCGCTATGAAATACTATGGGTTCTATGACTTCTCCCTCTAAATCGAGTAACGTTGCTATGGAAACGACAGGTTTTTCTTTTAGGATACGGGTATATCCTTTCAGATGCACTATTCCTTCTTAACTGCATCTCTCGCTCCCTCATAATGACGAATAAACACAGAAATGGCGTCGCTATGAAATACTATGGGTTCTATGACTTCTCCCTCTAAATCAAGTAACGTTTGTATGGAAACGACAGTATTTTCTTTTGGGATACAAATATCTCTTTTCCGATGCACTATTCCTTCTTTACTGCATCCCTCGTTCCTCACATTGATGAATTAACACAGAAACTGTGTCGCTATGAAATACTATGGGTTCTATGACTTCTCCCTCTAAATCGAGTAACGTTGCTATGGAAACGACAGTTTTTTTCTTTTGGGATACGGGTATATCATTTCAGATGCACTATTCCTTCTTAACTGCAGCTCTCGCTCCCTCATAATGTCGAGTAAACACACAAATGGCGCCGCTATGAAATATTATGGGTTCTATGACTTCTCCTTCTAAATCGAGTAACGTTTCTATGGAAACTACAGGATTTTCTTTTGGGATACGGGTATATCCTTTCAGATGCACTATTCCTTCTTTACTGCATCGTTCGTTCCTCACACTGACGAATTAACACAGAAATTGTGTCGCTATGAAATACTATGGATTCTATGAGTTCTCCCTCTAAATCGAGTAACGTTGCTATGGAAACGACAGGTTTTTCTTTTGAGATACGGGTATATCCTTTCAGACGCACTACTCCTTCTTTACTGCATCCCTCGCTCCCTCACATTGTCGTATTAAAACAGAAATTGCGTCGCTACAAAATACTATGGGCTCTATTGCTTCTCCTTCTAAATCGAGTAACGTTTCTATGGAAACTACCGGATTTTCTTCTGGGATACGGGTATATCCTTTCAGATGCACTATTCCTTCTTTACGGCATCGTTCGTTCCTCACATTGACGAATTAACACAGAAACTGTGTCGCTATGAAATAATATGGATTATATGACTTCTCCCTCTAAATCGAGTAACGTTGCTATGGAATCGACAGGTTTTTCTTTTGGGATACGGGTATATCCTTTCTGATGCACTATTCCTTCTTAATTGCATCTCTCGCTCCCTCATAATGACGAATAAACACAGAAATGGCGTCGCTATGAAATTCTATGGGTTCTATGACTTCTCCTGCTAAATCGAGTAACGTTTCTATGGAAACGACAGGATTTTCTTTTGGGATACGGGTATATCCTTTCAGATGCACTATTCCTTCTTTACTGCATCCCTCGCTCCCTCACATTGTCGTATTAACACAGAAATTGCGTCGCTACGAAATATTATGGGCTCTATGGCTTCTCCATCTAAATCGAGTAACGTTTCTATGGAAACGACAGGATTTTCTTTTGGGATACGAGTAACTCTTTTCCGATGCACTATTCCTTCTTTACTGCATCCCTCGTTCCTCACATTGATGAATTAACACAGAAACTGTGTCGCTATGAAATACTATGGGTTCTATGACTTCTCCCTCTACATCGAGTAACGTTGCTATGGAAACGACAGGTTTTTCTTTTGGGATACGGGTACATTCTTTCAGATGCACTATTCCTTCTTAACTGCATCTCTCGCTCCCTCATAATGTCGAATAACCACAGAAATGGCGTCGCTATGAAATACTATGGGTTCTATGACTTCTCCTTCTAAATAGAGTAACGTTTCCATGGAAACGACAGGATTTTCTTTTGGGATACGGGTATATCCTTTCAGATGCACTATTCCTTCTTTACTGCATCCCTCGCTCCCTCACTTTGTCGTATTAACACAGAAATTGCGTCGCTACGAAATACTATGGGCTCTATAGCGTCTCCATCTAAATCGAGTAACGTTTCTATGGAAACGACAGGATTTTCTTCTGGGATACGAGTATCTCTTTTCCGATGCACTATTCCTGCTTTACTGCATCCCTCGTTCCTCACATTGACGAATTAAGACAGAAACTGTGTTGCTATGAAATACTATGGGTTCTATGACTTCTCCCTCTAAATCGAGTAACGTTGCTATGGAAACGACAGGTTTTTCTTTTGGGATACGGGTATATCCTTTCAGATGTACTATTCCTTCTTAACTGCATCTCTCGCTCCCTCATAATGACGAATAAACACAGAAATGGCGTCGCTATGAAATACTACGGGTTCTATGACTTCTCCTTCAAAATCGTGTAACGTTTCTATGGAAACGAGAGGATTTTCTTTTGGGATACGGGTATATCCTTTCAGATGCACTATTCCTTCTTTACTGCATCCCTCGCTCCCTCACATTGTCGTATTAACACAGATATTGCGTCGCTACGAAATACTATGGGCTCTATGGCTTCTCCATCTAAATCGAGTGACATTTCTATGGAAACGACAGGATTTTCTTTTGGGATACGAGTATCTCTTTTCCGATGCACTATTCCTTCTTTACTGCTTCCTCGTTCCTCACATTGATGAATTAACACAGAAACTGTGTCACTATGAAATACTATGGGTTCTATGACTTCTCCCTCTAAATCGAGTAACTTTGCTATGGAAACGACAGGTTTTTCTTTTGGGATACGGGTATATCCTTTCAGATGCACTATTCCTTCTTAACTGCATCTCTCGCTCCCTCATAATGACGAATTGACACACAATGTGTGTCACTATGAAATACTGTGGGTTCTATGGCTTCTCCATCTAAATCGAGTAACGTTTCTATGGAAACGACAGGATTTTCTTTTGGGTTTCGAGTATCTCTTTTCCGATGCACTATTCCTTCTTTACTGCATCCCTCGTTCCTCACATTGACGAACAGACACAGAAACTGTGTCGCTATGTAATACTATGGGTTCTACGACTTCTCCCTCTAAATCGAGTAACGTTGCAATGGAAACGAGAGGTTTTTCTTTTGGGATACGGGTATATGTCGTTTCAGATGCACTATTCCTTCTTTACTGCATCCTTCGCTCCCTCACATTGTCGTATTAACACAGAAATTGCGTCGCTACGAAATACTATGGGTTCTATGACTTCTCCCTCTAAATCGAGTAACGTTTCTATGGAAACGACACGATTTTCTTTTGGGATATGGTATATCCTTTCAGATGCACTATTCCTTCTTTACTGCATCTCTTGCTCCCTCATAATGACGAATAAACACAGAAATGGCAACGCAATGAAATACTACGGGTTCTATGTCTTCTCCTTCTAAATCGAGTAACGTTTCTATGGAAACGACAGGATTTTCTTTTGGGATACGAGTATCTCTTTTCCGATGCACTATTCCTTCTTTACTGCATCCCTCGTTCCTCACATTGACGAATTAACACAGAAACTGTCTCGCTATGAAATACTATGGGTTCTATGACCTCTCCCTCTAAATCGAGTAACGTTGCTATGGAAACGACAGGTTTTTTTTGGGATACGGGTATATCTTTTCAGATGCACTATTCCTTGTTAACTGCATCTCTCGCTTCCTCATAATGACGAATAAACACAGAAATGGCGTCGCTATGAAATACTATGGGTTCTATGACTTCACCTTCTAAATCGAATAACGTTTCTATGGAAACGACAGGATTTTCTTTTAGGATACGGGTATATCCTTTCAGATGCACTATTCCATCTTTACTGCATCACTCGCTCCCTCACATTGTCGTATTAACACTGAAATTGCGTCGCTACGAAATACTATGGGCTCTATGGCTTCTCCATCTAAACCGAGTAACGTTTCTATGGAAACGACAGGATTTTCTTTTGGGATACGAGTATCCCGTTTCCGATGCACTATTCCTTCTTTACTGCATCCCTCGTTCCTCACATTGACGAATTGACACAGAAACTGTGTCTCTATGAAATACTATAGGCTCTATGAATTCTCCCTCTAAATCGAGTAACGTTGCTATGGAAACGACACGTTTTACTTTTGGGATACGGGTATTCCTTTCAGATGCACTATTCCTTCTCAACTGCATCTCTCGCTCCCTCATATTGACGAATAAACACAGAAATGGCGTCGCTAAGAAATACTATGGGTTCTATGACTTCTCCTTCTAAATCGAGTAACGTTTCTATGGAAGCGACAGGATTTTCTTTTGGGATACGGGTATATCCTTTCAGATGCACTATTCCTTCTTTACTGCATCCCTCGTTCCTCACATTGACGAATTAACACAGAAACTGTGTCGCTATGAAATACTGTGGGTTCTATGACTTCTCCCTCTAAATCGAGTAACGTTGCTATAGAAACGACAGGTTTTTCTTTTCAGATACCGGTATATCCTTTCAGATGCACTATTCCTTCTTAACTGCTTCTATCGCTTCCTCATAAAGACGAATAAACACAGAAATGGCGTCGCTATGAAATACTATGGGTTCTATGACTTCTCCTTCTAAATCGAGTAACGTTTCAATGGAAACGAGAGGATTTTCTTTTGGGATACGGGCATATCCTTTCAGATGCACTATTCCTTCTTTACTGCATACCTCGCTCCCTCACATTGTCGTATTGACACAGAAATTGCGTCGCTGCGAAATACTATGGGTTCTATGGCTTCTCCATCTAAATCGAGTAACGTTTCTATGGAAACGACAGTATTTTCTTTTGGGATACGAGTATCTCTTTTCCGATGCACTATTCCTTCTTTATTGCATCCCTCGTTCCTCACATTGACGAATTAACACAGAAACTGTGTCGCTATGAAATACTATGGGTTCTATGACTTCTCCCTCTAAATCGAGTAACGTTGCTATGGAAACGACAGGTTTTTTTTTTGGGATACGGGTATATCCTTTCAGATGCACTATTCCTTCTTAACTGCATCTTTCGCTCCCTCATAATGACGAATAAACACAGAAATGGCGTCGCTATGAAATACTATGGGTTCTATGACTTCTCCTTCGAAATCGAGTAACGTTTCTATGGAAACGACAGGATTTTCTTTTGGGATATGGGTATATCCTTTCAGATGCACTATTCCTTCTTTACTGCATCCCTCGCTCCCTCACATTGTCGTATTAACACAGAAATTGCGTCGCTACGAAATACTATGGGCTCTATGGCTTCTATATCAAAATCGAGTAACGTTTCTATGGAAACGACAGGATTTTCTTTTGGGATACGAGTATCTCTTTTCCGATGCACTATTCCTTCTTTACTGCATCCCTCGTTCCTCACATTGACGAATTAACACAGAAACTGTAACGCCATGAAATACTATGGGTTCTATGATTTCTCCCTCTAAATCGAGTACCGTTGCTATGGAAACGACAGGTTTTTCTTTTGGGATACGGGTGTATCCTTTCAGATGCACTATTCCTTCTTAACTGCACCTCTCGCTCCCTCATAATGACGAATAAACACAGAAATGGCGTCGCTATGAAATACTATTGGTTCTATGACTTCTCCTTCTAAATCGAGTAACGTTTCTATGGAAACGACAGGATTTTCTTATGGGATACGGGTATATCCGTTCAGATGCACTATTCCTTCTTTATTCTTTACTGCATCCCTTGCTCCCTCACATTGTCGTATTGACAAAGAAATTGCGTCGCTACGAAATACTATGGGCTCTATGGCTTCTCCATCTAAATCGAGTAACGTTTCTATGGAAACGACAGGATTTTCTTTTGGGATACGAGTATCTCTTTTCCGATGCACTATTCCTTCTTTACTGCATCCCTCGTTCCTCACATTGACGAATTAACACAGAAACTGTAACGCCATGAAATACTATGGGTTCTATGACTTCTCTTTCTAAATCGAGTAACGTTGCTAAGGAATCGACAGGTTTTTCTTTTGGGATACGGGTATATCCTTTCAGATGCACTATTCCTTCTTAACTGCATCTCTCGCTCCCTCATAATGACGTATAAACATAGAAATGGCGTCGCTATGAAATACTATGTGTTCTATGACTTCTCCTTCTAAATCGAGTAACGTTTCTATGGAAACGACAGGATTTTCTTTTGGGATACGAGTATCTCTTTTCCGATGCACTATTCCTTCTTTATTGCATCCCTCGTTCCTCACAATGACGAATTAACACTGAAACTGTGTCGCTATGAAATACTATGGGTTCTATGACTTCTCCCTGTAAATCGAGTAACGTTGCTATGGCAAGGACAGGTTTTTCTTTTGGGATACGGGTATCTCCTTTCAGATGCACTATTCCTTCTCAACTGCATCTCTCGCTCCCTCATATTGACGAATAAACACAGAAATAGCGTCGATATGAAATACTATGGGTTCTATGACTTCTCCTTCTAAATCGAGTAACGTTTCTATGGAAACGACAGGATTTTCTTTTGGGATACGGGTATATCCTTTCAGATGCACTATTCCTTCTTTACTGCATCCCTCGTTCCTCACATTGACGAATTAACACAGAAACTGTGTCGCTATGAAATACTATGGGTTTTATGACTTCTCCCTCTAAATCGAGTAACGTTGATATGGAAACGACAGGTTTTTCTTATGGGATCCTGGTATATCCTTTCAGATGCACTATTCCTTCTTAACTGCATCTCTCGCTCTCTCTTAATGACGAATAAACACAGAAATGGCGTCGCTATGAAATACTATAGGTTCTAGATTTCTCCTTCTAAATCGAGTAACGTTTCTATGGAAACGATAGGATTTTATTTTGGGATACGGGTATATACTTTAAGATGCACTATTCCTTCATTACTGCATCCCTCGCTCCCTCACATTGTCGTATTAACACAGAATTTGCGTCGCTACGAAATACTATGGGCTCTATTGCTTCTCCATCTAAATCGAGTAACGTTTCTATGGAAACGACAGGATTTTCTTTTGGGATACGAGTATCTCTTTTCCGATGCACTATTCCTTCTTTACTGCATCCCTCGTTCATCACTTTGACGAATTAACACAGAAACTGTGTCGCTATGAAATACTATGGGTTCTATGACTTCTCCCTCTCAATCGAGTAACGTTGCTATGGAACGACAGGTTTTTCTTTTGGGATACGGGTATATCCTTTCAGATGCACTATTCCTTCTTAACTGCATCTTTCGCTCCCTCATAATGACGAATAAACACAGAAATGGCGTCGCTATGAAATACTATGGGTTCTATGACTTCTCCTTCTAAATCGAGTAACGTTTCTACGGAAACGACAGGATTTTCTTTTGGGATACGGGTATATCCTTTCAGATGCACTATTCCTTCTTTACTGCATCCCTCGCTCCCTCACATTGTCGTATTAACACAGAAATTGCGTCGCTACGAAATACTATGGGCTCTATGGCTTCTCCATCTAAATCGAGTAATGTTTCTATGGAAACGACAGGATTTTCTTTTGGGATACGAGTATTTCTTTTCCGATGTACTATTCCTTCTTTACTGCATCCTTCGTTCCTCACATTGACGAATTAACACAGAAACTGTGTCGCTATGAAATACTATGGGTTCTACGACTTCTCCCTCTAAATCGAGTATCGTTGCTATGGAAACGACAGGTTTTTCTTTTGGGATACGGGTATATCCTTTCAGATGCACAATTCCTTCTTAACTGCATCTATCGCTCCCTCATAATGATGAATAAACACAGAAATGGCGTCGCTATGAAATACTATGGGTTCTATGACTTCTCCTTCGAAATCGAGTAACGTTTCTATGGAAACGACAGGATTTTCTTTTGTGATACGGGTATATCCTTTCAGATGCACTATTCCTTCTTTACTGCATCCCTGGCTCCCTCACATTGTCGTATTAACACAGAAATTGCGTCGCTACGAAATACTATGGGCTCTATGGCTTCTCCATCTAAATCGAGTAACGTTTCTATGGAAACGACAGGATTTTCTTTTGGGATACGAGTATCTCTTTTCCGTTGCACTATTCCTTCTTTACTGCATCCCTCGTTCCTCACAATGACGAATTAACACAGAAACTGTATCGCTGTGAAATACTATGGGTTCTATGACTTCTCCCTCTAAATCGAGTAACGTTGCTATGGAAACGACAGGTTTTTCTTTTGGGATACGGGTATATCCTTTCAGATGCACTATTCCTTCTTAACTGCATCTCTCGCTCCCTCATAATGTCGAATAAACACAGAAATGGCGTCGCTATGAAATACTATGGGTTCTCTGACTTCTCCTTCTAAATCGAGTAACGTTTCTATGGAAACGACAGGATTTTCTTATGGGATACGGGTATATCCGTTCAGATGCACTATTCCTTCTTTACTGCATCCCTTGCTCCCTCACATTGTCGTTGTTGTTGTTGTTGTGGTCTTCAGTCCTGAGACTGGTTTGATGCAGCCCTCCATGCTACTCTATCCTGTGCAAGCCTTTTCATCTCCCAGTACCTACTGCAACCCACATCCTTCTGAATCTGCTTAGTGTAATCATCTCTTGGTCTCCCTCTACGATTTTTACCCTCCACGCTGCCCTCCAATACTAAATTGGTGATCCCTTCATGCCTCAGAACATGTCCTATCAACCGATCCCTTCTTCTGGTCAAGTTGTGCCACAAACTTCTCTTCACCCCAATCCTATTCAATACTTCCTCATTAGTTATGTGATCTACCCATCTAATCTTCAGCATTCTTCTGTAGCACCACATTTCGAAAGCTTCTATTCTCTTCCTGTCGAAACTATTTATCGTCCATGTTTCACTTCCATACATGGCTACACTCCATACGAATACTTTCAGAAATGTCTTCCTGACACTTAAATCAATACTGGATGTTAACAAATTTCTCTTCTTCAGAAACGCTTTCCTTGCCATTGCCAGCCTACATTTTATATCCTCTCTAATTCGACCATCATCAGTTATTTTGCTCCCCAAATAGCAAAACTCCTTTACTACTTTAAGTGCCTCATTTCCTAATCTAATTCCCTCAGCATCACCCAACTTAATTAGACTACGTTCCATTATCCTTGTTTTGCTTTTGTTGATGTTCATCTTATATCCTCCTTTCAAGACACCATCCATTCCATTCAACTGCTCTTGCAAGTCCTTTGCTGTCTCTGACAGAATTACAATGTCATCGGCGAACCTCAAAGTTTTTATTTCTTCTCCGTGAATTTTAATACCTACTCCGAATTTTTCTTTTGTTTCCTTTACTGCTTGCTCTATATACAGATTGAACAACATCGGGGAGAGGCTACAACCCTGTCTTACTCCCTTCCCAACCACTGCTTCCCTTTCATGTCCCTCGACTCTTATAACTGCCATCTGGTTTCTGTACAAATTGTAAATAGCCTTTCGCTCCCTGTATTTTACCCCTGCCACCTTTAGAATTTGAAAGAGAGTATTCCAGTCAACATTGTCAAAAGCTTTCTCTAAGTCTACAAAGGCTAGAAACGTAGGTTTGCCTTTCCTTAATCTTTCTTCTAAGATAAGTCGTAAGGTCAGTATTGCCTCACGTGTTCCAGTGTTTCTACGGAATCCAAACTGATCTTCCCTGAGGTTGGCTTCTACTAGTATTTCCATTCGTCTGTAAAGAATTCGTGTTAGTATTTTGCAGCTGTGACTTATTAAGCTGATTGTTCGGTAATTTTCACATCTGTCAACACCTGCTTTCTTTGGGATTGGAATTATTATATTCTTCTTGAAGTCTGAGGGTATTTCGCCTGTTTCATACATCTTGCTCACCAGATGGTAGAGTTTTGTCAGGACTGGCTCTCCAACGGCCGTCAGTAGTTCCAATGGAATATTGTCTACTCCGGGGGCCTTGTTTCGACTCAGGTCTTTCAGTGCTCTGTCAAACTCTTCACGCAATATCATATCTCCCATTTCATCTTCATCTACATCCTCTTCCATTTCCATAATATTGTCCTCAAGTACATCGCCCTTGTATAGTCCCTCTATATACTCCTTCCACCTTTCTGCTTTCCCTTCTTTGCTTAGAACTGGGTTTCCATCTGAGCTCTTGATATTCATATAAGTGACTCTCTTATCTCCAAAGGTCTCTTTAATTTTCCTGTAGGCGGTATCTATCTTACCCCTAGTGAGATAGGCCTCTACATCCTTACATTTGTCCTCTAGCCATCCCTGCTTAGCCATTTTGCACTTCCTGTCGATCTCATTTTTGAGACGTTTGTATTCCTTTTTGCCTGTTTCACTTACTGCATTTTTATATTTTCTCCTTTCATCAATTAAATTCAATATTTCTTCTGTTACCCAAGGATTTCTACGAGCCCTCGTCCTTTTACCTACTTGATCCTCTGCTGCCTTCACTACTTCATCCCTCAAAGCTACCCATTCTTCTTCTACTGTATTTATTTCCCCCATTCCTGTCAATTGCTCCCTTATGCTCTCCCTGAATCTCTGTACCACCTCTGGTTCTTTTAGTTTATCCAGGTCCCATCTCCTTAAATTCCCACCTTTTTGCAGTTTCTTCAGTTTTAATCTACAGGTCATAACCAATAGATTGTGGTCAGAGTCCACATCTGCCCCTGGAAATGTCTTACAATTTAAAACCTGGTTCCTAAATCTCTGTCTTACCATTATATAATCTATCTGATAACTTTTAGTATCTCCAGGGTTCTTCCATGTATACAACCGTCTTTAGTGATTCTTAAAACAAGTGTTAGTTATGATTATGTTGTGCTCTGTGCAAAATTCGACCAGGCGGCTTCCTCTTTCATTTCTGTCCCCCAATCCATATTCGCCTACTATGTTTCCTTCTCTCCCATTTCCTACACTCCAATTCCAGTCACCCATGACTATTAAATTTTCGTCTCCCTTCACAATCTGAATAATTTGTCGTATTAACAAAGAAATTGCGTCGCTACGAAATACTATGGACTCTATGGCTTCTCCATCTAAATCGAGTAACGTTTCTATGGAAACGACAGGATTTTCTATTGGGATACGAGAATCTCTTTTCCGATGCACTATTCCTTCTTTACTGCATCCCTCGTTCCTCACATTGACGAATAAACATAGAAATGGCGTCGCTATGAAATACTATGGGTTCTATGACTTCTCCTTATAAATCGAGTAACGTTTCTATGGAAACGACAGGATTTTTTTTTGGGATACGGGTATATACTTTCAGATGCACTATTCCTTCTTTACTGCATCCCTCGCTCCCTCACATTGTCGTTTTAACACAGAAATTGCGTCGCTACGAAATACTATGGGCTCTATGGCTTCTCCATCTAAATCGAGTAACGTTTGTATGGAAACGACAGGATTTTCTTTTGGGATACGAGTATCTCTTTTCCGATGCACTATTCCTTCTGTACTGCATCCCTCGTTCCTCACATTGACGAATTAACACAGAAAATGTTTCGCTATGAAATACTATGGGTTCTATGACTCCTCCCTGTAAATCGAGTAACGTTGCTATGGAAACGACAGGTTTTTCGTTTGGGATACGGGTATATCCTTTCAGATGCACTATTCCTTCTTAACTGCATCTCTCGCTCCCTCATAATGACGAATAAACACAGAAATGGCGTCGCTATGAAATACTATGGGTTCTATGTCTTCTCCTTCTAAATCGAGTAACGTTTCTATGGAAACGACAGGATTTTCTTCTGGGATACGGGTATATCCTTTCACATGCACTATTCCTTCTTTACCGCATCCCTCGTTCCTCACATTGACGAATTAACACAGAAACTGTGTCGCTATGAAATACTATGGGTCCTATGACTTCTCCCTCTAAATCGAGTAGCGTTGCTATGGAAACGACAGGTTTTTCTTTTGGGATACGGGTATATCCTTTCAGATGCACTATTCCTTCTTTACTACATCCCTCGCTCCCTCACATTGTCGTATTAACACAGAAATTGCGTCGCTACGAAATACTATGGGCTCTATGGCTTCTCCATCTAAATCGAGTAACATTTCTATGGAAACGACAGGATTTTCTTTTGGGATACGAGTATCTCTTTTCCACTGCACTATTCCTGTTTTACTGCATCCCTCGTTCCTCATATTGACGAATGAACACAGAAACTGTGTCGCTATGAAATACTATGGGTTCTATGACTTCTCCCTCTAAATCGAGTAACGTTGCTATGGAAACGACAGGTTTTTCTTTTGGGATACGGGTATATCCTTTCAGATGCACTATTCTATCTTAACTGCATCTCTCGCTCCCTCATAATGACGAATAAAAACAGAAATGGCGTCGCTATGAAATACTATGTGTTCTATGACTTCTCCTTCTAAATCGAGTACCGTTTCTATGGAAACGACAGGATTTTCTTTTGGGATACGGGTATATCCTTTCAGATGCACTAATCCTTCTTTACTGCAGCCCTCGCTCCCTCACATTGTCGTATTAACTCAGAAATTGCGTCGCTGCGAAATACTATGGGATCTATTGCTTCTCCATCTAAATCGAGTAACGTTTCTATGGAAACGACAGGATTTTATTTTGGGATACGAGTATATCTTTTCCGATGCACTATTCCTTCTTTACTGCATCCCTCGTTCCTCACACTGACGAATGAATACAGAAACTGTGTCGCTATGAAATACTATGGGTTCTTTGACTTCTCCCTCTAAATTGAGTAACGTTGCTATGGAAACGACAGGTTTTCCTTTTGGGATACGGGTATATCCTTTTAGATGCACTATTCCTTCTTAACTGCATCTCTCGCTCCCTCATAATGACGAATAAACACAGAAATGGCGTCGCTATGAAATACAATGGGTTCTATGACTTCTCCTTCTAAATTCGAGTAACGTTTCTACGGAAATGACAGGATGTTCTTTTGGGATATGGGTATATCCTTTCAGATGCACTATTCCTTCTTTACTGCATCCTTCGTTCCTCACATTGACGAATTTACACAGAAACTGTGTCGCTATGAAATACTACAGGGTTCTATGACTTCTCCCTCTAAATCGAGTAACGTTCCTATGGAAACGACAGGTTTTTCTTTTGGGTTACGAGTATCTCTTTTCCGATGCACTATTCCTTCTTTACTGCATCCCTCGTTCCTCACATTGACGAATTAACACAGAATCTGTGTCGCTATGAAATACGATGTGTTCTATGACTTCTCCCTATAAATCGAGTAACGTTGCTATGGAAACGACAGGTTTTTCTTTTGGGATACGGGTATATCCTTTCTGATGCACTATTCCTTCTTTACTGCATCCTTCGTTCCTCACATTGAAGAATTAACACAGAAACTGTGTCGCTATGAAATACTATGTGTTCTATGATTTCTCCCTTTAAATCGAGTAACCTTGCTATGGAAACGACAGGTTTTTCTTTTGGGATACGGGTATATCCTTTCAGATGCACTATTCCTTCTTAACTGCATCTCTCGCTCCCGCATAATGACGAATAAACACAGAAATGGCGTCGCTATGAAATACTATGGGTTCTATGACTTCTCCTTCTAAATCGAGTAACGTTTCTATGGAAACGACAGGATTTTCTTTTGGGATACGGGTATATCATTTCAGAAGCACTATTCCTTCTTTACTGCATCCCTCGCTCCCACACATTGTCGTATTAACACAGAAATTGCGTCGCTACGAAATACTATGGGCTCTATGGCTTCTCCATCTAAATCGAGTAACGTTTCTATGGAAACGACAGGATTTTCTTTTGGGATACGAGTATCTCTTTTCCGATGCACTATTCCTTCTTTCCTGCATCCCTCTTTCCTCACATTGACGAATTAACACAGAAACAGTGTCGCTATGAAATACTATGGGTTCTATGACTTCTCCCTCCAAATCGAGTAACGTTGCTATGGAAACGACAGGTTTTTCTTTTGGGATACGGGTATATCCTTTCAGATGCTCTATTCCTTCTTAACAGCATCTCTCGCTCCCTCATAATGACGAATAAACGCAGAAATGGCGTCGCTATGAAATACTATGGGTTCTATGACTTCTACTTCTAAATCGAGTAACGTTTCTATGAAAACGACAGGATTTTCTTTTGGGATACGGGTATATCCTTTCAGATGCACTATTCCTTCTTTACTGCATCCCTCGCTCCCTCACATTGTCGTATTAACACAGAAATTGCGTCGCTACGAAATACTATGGGCTATATGGCTTCTCCATCTAAATCGAGTAACATTTCTATGGAAACGACAGGCTTTTCTTTTGGGATACGAGTATCTCTTTTCCGATGTACTATTCCTTCTTTACTGCATACCTCGTTCCTCACATTGACGAATTAACACAGAAACTGTGTCGCTATGAAATACTATGGGTTCTATGACTTCTCCCTCTAAATCGAGTAACGTTGCTATGGAAACGACAGGTTTTTCTTTTGGGATACGGGTATATCCTTTCAGATGCACTATTCCTTCTTAACTGCATCTCTAGCTCCCTCATAATGACGAATAAACACAGAAATGGTGGTGCTACGAAATACTATGGGTTCTATGACTTCTCCTTCTAAATCAAGTAACGTTTCTAAGGAAACGACAGGATTTTCTTCTGGGATACGGGTATATCCTTTCAGATGCACTATTCCTTCTTTACTGCATCCCTCGCTCAGTCACATTATCGTATTAACACAGAAATTGCGTAGCTACGAAATACTATGGGCTCTATCGCTACTCCCTCTAAATCGAGAAACGTTTCTATTGAAACGACAGGATTTTCTTTTGGAGTACGAGTATCTCCTTTCCGATGCAGTATTCCTTCTTAACTGCATCTCTCGCTCCCTCATAATGACGAATAAACACAGAAATGGCGACGCTATGAAATACTATGGGTTCTATGACTGCTCCTTCTAAATCGAGTAACGTTTCTATGGAAACGACAGGATTTTCTTTTGGGGTACGGGTATATCCTTTCAGATGCACTATTCCTTCTTTACTGCATCAATCGCTCCCTCACATTGTCGTATTAACACAGAAATTGCGTCGCTACGAAATACTATGGGCTATATGGCTTCTCCATCTAAATCGAGTAACATTTCTATGGAAACGACAGGCTTTTCTTTTGGGACACGAGTATCTCTTTTCCGATGCACTATTCCTTCTTTACTGCATACCTCGTTCCTCACATTGACGAATTAACACAGAAACTGTGTCGCTATGAAATACTATGGGTTCTATGACTTCTCCCTCTAAATCGAGTAACGTTGCTATGGAAACGACAGGTTTTTCTTTTGGGATACGGGTATATCCTTTCAGATTCACTATTCCTTC
This sequence comes from Schistocerca serialis cubense, assembly GCF_023864345.2. Classification (NCBI taxonomy): domain Eukaryota; kingdom Metazoa; phylum Arthropoda; class Insecta; order Orthoptera; family Acrididae; genus Schistocerca; species Schistocerca serialis. Next base: position 45,952,428 of record NC_064638.1, on the reverse strand, counting down.
TTAACTGTATCTCTCGCTCCCTCATAATGACGAATAAACACAGAAATGGCGTCGCTATGAAATACTATGGGTTCTATGACTTCTCCTTCTAAGTCGAGTAACGTTTCAATGGAAACGGCAGGATTTCCTTTTGGGATACGGGTATATCCTTTCAGATGCACTATTCCTTCTTTACTGCATCCCTCGCTCCCTCACACTGTCGTATTAACACAGAAATTGCGTCGTTACGAAATACTATGGGCTCTATGGCTTCTCCCACTAAACCGAGAAAAGATTCTATTGAAACACAGGATTTTCTTTTGGAGTACGAGTATCTCCTTTCCGATGCACTATTCCCTCTTAACTGCATCTGACGCTCCCTCATAATGACGAATAAACACAGAAATGGCGTCGCTATGAAATACTATGGGTTCTATGACTTCTCCTTCTAAATCGAGTAACGTTTCTATGGAAACGACAGGATATTCCTTTGGGATACGGGTATATCTTTTCAGATGCACTATTCCTTCTTTACTGCATCCCTCGCTCCCTCACATTGTCGTATTAACACAGAAATTGCGTCGCCACGAAATACTATGATCTCTATGGCCTCTCCATCTAAATCGAGTAACATTTCTATGGAAACAACAGGATTTTCAATTGGAGTACGAGTATCTCCTTTCCGATGCACTATTCCTTCTTAACTGCATCTCTCGCTCCCTCATAATGACGAATAAACACAGAAATGGCGTCGCTATGAAATACTATGGGTTCTATGACTTCTCCTTCTAAATCGAGTAACGTTTCTATGGAAACGACAGGATTTTCTTTTGGGATACGGGTATATCCCTTCAGATGCACTATTCCTTCTTTACTGCATCAATCGCTCCCTCTCATTGTCGTATTAACACAGAAACTGTGTCGCTATGAAATACTATGAGTTCTATGACTTCTCCCTCTAAATCGAGTAACGTTGCTATGGAAACGACAGGTTTTTCTTTTGGGATACGGGTATATCCTTTCAGATGCACTATTCCATCTTAACTGCATCTCTCGCTCCCTCATAATGACGAATAAACACAGAAATTGCGTCACTATGAAATACTATGGGTTCCATGACTTCTCCTTCTAAATCGAGTAACGTTTCTATGGAAACGACAGGATTTTCTTTTGGGATACGGGTATAAACTTTCAGATGCACTATTCCTTCTTTACTGCATCCCTCGCTCCCTCACATTGTCGTATTGACACAAAAATTGCGTCGCTACGTTATACTATGGGCTCTATGGCTTCTCCCTCTAAATCGAGAAACGTATCTATTGAAACGACAGGATTTTCTTTTGGAGTACGAGTATCTCCTTTCCGATGCACTATTCCTTCTTAACTGCATCTCTCGCTCCCTCATAATGACGAATAAACACAGAAATGGCGTCGCGATGAAATACTATGGGTTCTATGACTTCTCCTTCTAAATCGAGTTACGTTGCTATGGAAACGACAGGTTTTTCTTTTGAGATACGGGTATATCCTTTCAGATGCACTATTCCTTCTTTACTGCATCCCTCGCTCCCTCACATTGTCGTATTAAAACAGAAATTGCGTCGCTACGAAATACTATGGGCTCTATGGCTTCTCCATCTAAATCGAGTAACGTTTCTATGGAAACGACAGGATTTTCTTTTGGGATACGAGTAACTCTTTTCCGATGCACTATTCCTTCTTTACTGCATCCCTCGTTCCTCACATTGATGAATTAACACAGAAACTGTGTCGCTATGAAATACTATGGGTTCTATGACTTCTCCCTCTACATCGAGTAACGTTGCTATGGAAACGACAGGGTTTTCTTTTGGGATACGGGTATATCCTTTCTGATGCACTATTCCTTCTTAAGTGCATCTCTCGCTCCCTCATAATGTCGAATAACCACAGAAATGGCGTCGCTATGAAATACTATGGGTTCTATGACTTCTCCTTCTAAATAGAGTAACGTTTCCATGGAAACGACAGGATTTTCTTTTGGGATACGGGTATATCCTTTCAGATGCACTATTCCTTCTTTACTGCATCCCTCGCTCCCTCACATTGTCGTATTAACACAGAAATTGCGTCGCTACGAAATACTATGGGCTCTATGGCTTCTCCATCTAAATCGAGTGACATTTCTATGGAAACGACAGGATTTTCTTTTGGGATACGAGTATCTCTTTTCCGATGCACTATTCCTTCTTTACTGCTTCCTCATTCCTCACATTGATGAATTAACACAGAAACTGTGTCACTATGAAATACTATGGGTTCTATGACTTCTCCCTCTAAATCGAGTAACTTTGCTATGGAAACGACAGGTTTTTCTTTTGGGATACGGGTATATCCTTTCAGATGCACTATTCCTTCTTAACTGCATCTCTCGCTCCCTCATAATGACGAATTGACACAGAATGTGTGTCACTATGAAATACTGTGGGTTCTATGGCTTCTCCATCTAAATCGAGTAACGTTTCTATGGAAACGACAGGATTTTCTTTTGGGTTTCGAGTATCTCTTTTCCGATGCACTATTCCTTCTTTACTGCATCCCTCGTTCCTCACATTGACGAACAGACACAGAAACTGTGTCGCTATGTAATACTATGGGTTCTACGACTTCTCCGTCTAAATCGAGTAACGTTGCAATGGAAACGAGAGGTTTTTCTTTTGGGATACGGGTATATGTCGTTTCAGATGCACTATTCCTTCTTTACTGCATCCTTGGCTCCCTCACATTGTCGTATTAACACAGAAATTGCGTCGCTACGAAATACTATGGGTTCTATGACTTCTCCCTCTAAATCGAGTAACGTTTCTATGGAAACGACACGATTTTCTTTTGGGATATGGTATATCCTTTCAGATGCACTATTCCTTCTTTACTGCATCTCTTGCTCCTTCATAATGACGAATAAACACAGAAATGGCAACGCAATGAAATACTACGGGTTCTATGTCTTCTCCTTCTAAATCGAGTAACGTTTCTATGGAAACGACAGGATTTTCTTTTGGGATACGAGTATCTCTTTTCCGATGCACTATTCCTTCTTTACTGCATCCCTCGTTCCTCACATTGACGAATTAACACAGAAACTGTCTCGCTATGAAATACTATGGGTTCTATGACCTCTCCCTCTAAATCGAGTAACGTTGCTATGGAAACGACAGGTTTTTCTTTTGGGATACGGGTATATCTTTTCAGATGCACTATTCCTTGTTAACTGCATCTCTCGCTTCCTCATAATGACGAATAAACACAGAAATGGCGTCGCTATGAAATACTATGGGTTCTATGACTTCTCCTTCTAAATCGAGTAACGTTTCTATGGAAAAGACAGGATTTTCTTTTAGGATACGGGTATATCCTTTCAGATGCACTATTCCATCTTTACTGCATCCCTCGCTCCCTCACATTGTCGTATTAACACTGAAATTGCGTCGCTACGAAATACTATGGGCTCTATGGCTTCTCCATCTAAATCGAGTAACGTTTCTATGGAAACGACAGGATTTTCTTTTGGGATACGAGTATCCCTTTTCCGATGCACTATTCCTTCTTTACTGCATCCCTCGTTCCTCACATTGACGAATTGACACAGAAACTGTGTCTCTATGAAATACTATGGGCTCTATGACTTCTCCCTCTAAATCGAGTAACGTTGCTATGGAAACGACACGTTTTACTTTTGGGATACGGGTATTCCTTTCAGATGCACTATTCCTTCTCAACTGAATCTCTCGCTCCCTCATATTGACGAATAAACACAGAAATGGCGTCGCTAAGAAATACTATTGGTTCTATGACTTCTCCTTCTAAATCGAGTAACGTTTCTAGGGAAACGACAGGATTTTCTTTTGGGATACGGGTATATCCTTTCAGATGCACTATTCCTTCTTTACTGCATCCCTCGTTCCTCACATTGACGAATTAACACAGAAACTGTGTCGATATGAAATACTGTGGGTTCTATGACTTCTCCCTCTAAATCGAGTAACGTTGCTATAGAAACGACAGGTTTTTCTTTTCAGATATCGGTATATCCTTTCAGATGCACTATTCCTTCTTAACTGCTTCTATCGCTTCCTCATAAAGACGAATAAACACAGAAATGGCGTCGCTATGAAATACTATGGGTTTTATGACTTCTCCTTCTAAATCGAGTAACGTTTCAATGGAAACGAGAGGATTTTCTTTTGGGATACGGGCATATCCTTTCAGATGCACTATTCCTTCTTTACTGCATACCTCGCTCCCTCACATTGTCGTATTGACACAGAAATTGCGTCGCTGCGAAATACTATGGGTTCTATGGCTTCTCCATCTAAATCGAGTAACGTTTCTATGGAAACGACAGTATTTTCTTTTGGGATACGAGTATCTCTTTTCCGATGCACTATTCCTTCTTTATTGCATCCCTCGTTCCTCACATTGACGAATTAACACAGAAACTGTGTCGCTATGAAATACTATGGGTTCTATGACTTCTCCCTCTAAATCGAGTAACGTTGCTATGGAAACGACAGGTTTTTTTTTTTGGGATACGGGTATATCCTTTCAGATGCACTATTCCTTCTTAACTGCATCTTTCGCTCCCTCATAATGACGAATAAACACAGAAATGGCGTCGCTATGAAATACTATGGGTTCTATGACTTCTCCTTCGAAATCGAGTAACGTTTCTATGGAAACGACAGGATTTTCTTTTGGGATACGGGTATATCCTTTCAGATGCACTATTCCTTCTTTACTGCATCCCTCGCTCCCTCACATTGTCGTATTAACACAGAAATTGCGTCGCTACGAAATACTATGGGCTCTATGGCTTCTCCATCAAAATCGAGTAACGTTTCTATGGAAACGACAGGAATTTCTTTTGGGATACGAGTATCTCTTTTCCGATGCACTATTCCTTCTTTACTGCATCCCTCGTTCCTCACATTGACGAATTAACACAGAAACTGTAACGCCATGAAATACTATGGGTTCTATGATTTCTCCCTCTAAATCGAGTACCGTTGCTATGGAAACGACAGGTTTTTCTTTTGGGATACGGGTGTATCCTTTCAGATGCACTATTCCTTCTTAACTGCACCTCTCGCTCCCTCATAATGACGAATAAACACAGAAATGGCGTCGCTATGAAATACTATTGGTTCTATGACTTCTCCTTCTAAATCGAGTAACGTTTCTATGGAAACGACAGGATTTTCTTATGGGATACGGGTATATCCGTTCAGATGCACTATTCCTTCTTTATTCTTTACTGCATCCCTTGCTCCCTCACATTGTCGTATTGACAAAGAAATTGCGTCGCTACGAAATACTATGGGCTCTATGGCTTCTCCATCTAAATCGAGTAACGTTTCTATGGAAACGACAGGATTTTCTTTTGGGATACGAGTATCTCTTTTCCGATGCACTATTCCTTCTTTACTGCATCCCTCGTTCACACATTGACGAATTAACACAGAAACTGTAACGCCATGAAATACTATGGGTTCTATGACTTCTCTTTCTAAATCGAGTAACGTTGCTAAGGAATCGACAGGTTTTTCTTTTGGGATACGGGTATATCCTTTCAGATGCACTATTCCTTCTTAACTGCATCTCTCGCTCCCTCATAATGACGTATAAACATAAAAATGGCGTCGCTATGAAATACTATGTGTTCTATGACTTCTCCTTCTAAATCGAGTAACGTTTCTATGGAAACGACAGGATTTTCTTTTGGGATACGAGTATCTCTTTTCCGATGCACTATTCCTTCTTTATTGCATCCCTCGTTCCTCACAATGACGAATTAACACTGAAACTGTGTCGCTATGAAATACTATGGGTTCTATGACTTCTCCCTCTAAATCGAGTAACGTTGCTATGGCAAGGACAGGTTTTTCTTTTGGGATACGGGTATCTCCTTTCAGATGCACTATTCCTTCTCAACTGCATCTCTCGCTCCCTCATATTGAGGAATAAACACAGAAATAGCGTCGATATGAAATACTATGGGTTCTATGACTTCTCCTTCTAAATCGAGTAACGTTTCTATGGAAACGACAGGATTTTCTTTTGGGATACGGGTATATCCTTTCAGATGCACTATTCCTTCTTTACTGCATCCCTCGTTCCTCACATTGACGAATTAACACAGAAACTGTGTCGCTATGAAATACTATGGGTTTTATGACTTCTCCCTCTAAATCGAGTAACGTTGATATGGAAACGACAGGTTTTTCTTATGGGATACTGGTATATCCTTTCAGATGCACTATTCCTTCTTAACTGCATCTCTCGCTCTCTCTTAATGACGAATAAACACAGAAATGGCGTCGCTATGAAATACTATGGGTTCTATGACTTCTCCTTCTAAATCGAGTAACGTTTCTACGGAAACGACAGGATTTTCTTTTGGGATACGGGTATATCCTTTCAGATGCACTATTCCTTCTTTACTGCATCCCTCGCTCCCTCACATTGTCGTATTAACACAGAAATTGCGTCGCTACGAAATACTATGGGCTCTATGGCTTCTCCATCTAAATCGAGTAATGTTTCTATGGAAACGACAGGATTTTCTTTTGGGATACGAGTATTTCTTTTCCGATGTACTATTCCTTCTTTACTGCATCCCTCGTTCCTCACATTGACGAATTAACACAGAAACTGTGTCGCTATGAAATACTATGGGTTCTACGACTTCTCCCTCTAAATCGAGTATCGTTGCTATGGAAACGACAGGTTTTTCTTTTGGGATACGGGTATATCCTTTCAGATGCACAATTCCTTCTTAACTGCATCTATCGCTCCCTCATAATGATGAATAAACACAGAAATGGCGTCGCTATGAAATACTATGGGTTCTATGACTTCTCCTTCGAAATCGAGTAACGTTTCTATGGAAACGACTGGATTTTCTTTTGTGATACGGGTATATCCTTTCAGATGCACTATTCCTTCTTTACTGCATCCCTGGCTCCCTCACATTGTCGTATTAACACAGAAATTGCGTCGCTACGAAATACTATGGGCTCTATGGCTTCTCCATCTAAATCGAGTAACGTTTCTATGGAAACGACAGGATTTTCTTTTGGGATACGAGTATCTCTTTTCCGTTGCACTATTCCTTCTTTACTGCATCCCTCGTTCCTCACAATGACGAATTAACACAGAAACTGTGTCGCTATGAAATACTATGGGTTCTATGACTTCTCCCTCTAAATCGAGTAACGTTGCTATGGAAACGACAGGTTTTTCTTTTGGGATACGGGTATATCCTTTCAGATGCACTATTCCTTCTTAACTGCATCTCTCGCTCCCTCATAATGACGAATAAACACAGAAATGGCGTCGCTATGAAATACTATGGGTTCTCTGACTTCTCCTTCTAAATCGAGTAACGTTTCTATGGAAACGACAGGATTTTCTTATGGGATACGGGTATATCCATTCAGATGCACTATTCCTTCTTTACTGCATCCCTTGCTCCCTCACATTGTCGTTGTTGTTGTTGTTGTGGTCTTCAGTCCTGAGACTGGTTTGATGCAGCCCTCCATGCTACTCTATCCTGTGCAATCCTTTTCATCTCCCAGTACCTACTGCAACCCACATCCTTCTGAATCTGCTTAGTGTAATCATCTCTTGGTCTCCCTCTACGATTTTTACCCTCCACGCTGCCCTCCAATACTAAATTGGTGATCCCTTCATGCCTCAGAACATGTCCTATCAACCGATCCCTTCTTCTGGTCAAGTTGTGCCACAAACTTCTCTTCACCCCAATCCTATTCAATACTTCCTCATTAGTTATGTGATCTACCCATCTAATCTTCAGCATTCTTCTGTAGCACCACATTTCGAAAGCTTCTATTCTCTTCTTGTCGAAACTATTTATCGTCCATGTTTCACTTCCATACATGGCTACACTCCATACGAATACTTTCAGAAATGACTCCCTGACACTTAAATCAATACTGGATGTTAACAAATTTCTCTTCTTCAGAAACGCTTTCCTTGCCATTGCCAGCCTACATTTTATATCCTCTCTAATTCGACCATCATCAGTTATTTTGCTCCCCAAATAGCAAAACTCCTTTACTACTTTAAGTGCCTCATTTCCTAATCTAATTCCCTCAGCATCACCCGACTTAATTAGACTACGTTCCATTATCCTTGTTTTGCTTTTGTTGATGTTCATCTTATATCCTCCTTTCAAGACACCATCCATTCCATTCAACTGCTCTTGCAAGTCCTTTGCTGTCTCTGACAGAATTACAATGTCATCGGCGAACCTCAAAGTTTTTATTTCTTCTCCGTGAATTTTAATACCTACTCCGAATTTTTCTTTTGTTTCCTTTACTGCTTGCTCTATATACAGATTGAACAACATCTGGGAGAGGCTACAACCCTGTCTTACTCCCTTCCCAACCACTGCTTCCCTTTCATGTCCCTCGACTCTTATAACTGCCATCTGGTTTCTGTACAAATTGTAAATAGCCTTTCGCTCCCTGTATTTTACCCCTGCCACCTTTAGAATTTGAAAGAGAGTATTCCAGTCAACATTGTCAAAAGCTTTCTCTAAGTCTACAAAGGCTAGAAACGTAGGTTTGCCTTTCCTTAATCTTTCTTCTAAGATAAGTCGTAAGGTCAGTATTGCCTCACGTGTTCCAGTGTTTCTACGGAATCCAAACTGATCTTCCCCGAGGTTGGCTTCTACTAGTATTTCCATTCGTCTGTAAAGAATTCGTGTTAGTATTTTGCAGCTGTGACTTATTAAGCTGATTGTTCGGTAATTTTCACATCTGTCAACACCTGCTTTCTTTGGGATTGGAATTATTATATTATTCTTGAAGTCTGAGGGTATTTCGCCTGTTTCATACATCTTGCTCACCAGATGGTAGAGTTTTGTCAGGACTGGCTCTCCAACGGCCGTCAGTAGTTCCAATGGAATATTGTCTACTCCGGGGGCCTTGTTTCGACTCAGGTCTTTCAGTGCTCTGTCAAACTCTTCACGCAATATCATATCTCCCATTTCATCTTCATCTATATCCTCTTCCATTTCCATAATATTGTCCTCAAGTACATCGCCCTTGTATAGTCCCTCTATATACTCCTTCCACCTTTCTGCTTTCCCTTCTTTGCTTAGAACTGGGTTTCCATCTGAGCTCTTGATATTCATATAAGTGACTCTCTTATCTCCAAAGGTCTCTTTAATTTTCCTGTAGGCGGTATCTATCTTACCCCTAGTGAGATAGGCCTCTACATCCTTACATTTGTCCTCTAGCCATCCCTGCTTAGCCATTTTGCACTTCCTGTCGATCTCATTTTTGAGACGTTTGTATTCCTTTTTGCCTGTTTCACTTACTGCATTTTTATATTTTCTCCTTTCATCAATTAAATTCAATATTTCTTCTGTTACCCAAGGATTTCTACTAGCCCTCGTCCTTTTACCTACTTGATCCTCTGCTGCCTTCACTACTTCATCCCTCAAAGCTACCCATTCTTCTTCTACTGTATTTATTTCCCCCATTCCTGTCAATTGCTCCCTTATGCTCTCCCTGAATCTCTGTACCACCTCTGGTTCTTTTAGTTTATCCAGGTCCCATCTCCTTAAATTCCCACCTTTTTGCAGTTTCTTCAGTTTTAATCTACAGGTCATAACCAATAGATTGTGGTCAGAGTCCACATCTGCCCCTGGAAATGTCTTACAATTTAAAACCTGGTTCCTAAATCTCTGTCTTACCATTATATAGTCTATCTGATAACTTTTAGTATCTCCAGGGTTCTTCCATGTATACAACCGTCTTTAGTGATTCTTAAAACAAGTGTTAGTTATGATTATGTTGTGCTCTGTGCAAAATTCGACCAGGCGGCTTCCTCTTTCATTTCTGCCCCCCAATCCATATTCGCCTACTATGTTTCCTTCTCTCCCATTTCCTACACTCCAATTCCAGTCACCCATGACTATTAAATTTTCGTCTCCCTTCACAATCTGAATAATTTGTCGTATTAACAAAGAAATTGCGTCGCTACGAAATACTATGGACTCTATGGCTTCTCCATCTAAATCGAGTAACGTTTCTATGGAAACGACAGGATTTTCTTTTGGGATACGAGTATCTCTTTTCCGATGCACTATTCCTTCTTTACTGCATCCCTCGTTCCTCACATTGACGAATAAACATAGAAATGGCGTCGCTATGAAATACTATGGGTTCTATGACTTCTCCTTATAAATCGAGTAACGTTTCTATGGAAACGACAGGATTTTTTTTTGGGATACGGGTATATACTTTCAGATGCACTATTCCTTCTTTACTGCATCCCTCGCTCCCTCACATTGTCGTTTTAACACAGAAATTGCGTCGCTACGAAATACTATGGGCTCTATGGCTTCTCCATCTAAATCGAGTAACGTTTGTATGGAAACGACAGGATTTTCTTTTGGGATACGAGTATCTCTTTTCCGATGCACAATTCCTTCTGTACTGCATCCCTCGTTCCTCACATTGACGAATTAACACAGAAAATGTTTCGCTATGAAATACTATGGGTTCTATGACTCCTCCCTGTAAATCGAGTAACGTTGCTATGGAAACGACAGGTTTTTCGTTTGGGATACGGGTATATCCTTTCAGATGCACTATTCCTTCTTAACTGCATCTCTCGCTCCCTCATAATGACGAATAAACACAGAAATGGCGTCGCTATGAAATACTATGGGTTCTATGTCTTCTCCTTCTAAATCGAGTAACGTTTCTATGGAAACGACAGGATTTTCTTCTGGGTTACGGGTATATCCTTTCACATGCACTATTCCTTCTTTACCGCATCCCTCGTTCCTCACATTGACGAATTAACACAGAAACTGTGTCGCTATGAAATACTATGGGTCCTATGACTTCTCCCTCTAAATCGAGTAGCGTTGCTATGGAAACGACAGGTTTTTCTTTTGGGATACGGGTATATCCTTTCAGATGCACTATTCCTTCTTTACTACATCCCTCGCTCCCTCACATTGTCGTATTAACACAGAAATGGCGTCGCTACGAAATACTATGGGCTCTATGGCTTCTCCATCTAAATCGAGTAACGTTTCTATGGAAACGACATGATTTTCTTTTGGGATACGAGCATCTCTTTTCCGACGCACTATTCCTTCTTTACTGCATCCCTCGATCCTCACATTGACGAATTAACACAGAAACTGTGTCGCTATGAAATACTATGGGTCCTATGACTTCTCCCTCTAAATCGAGTAGCGTTGCTATGGAAACGACAGGTTTTTCTTTTGGGATACGGGTATATCCTTTCAGATGGACTATTCCTTATTAGCTGCATCTCTCGCTCCCTCATAATGACGAATAAACACGGAAATGGCGTCGCTATGAAATACTATGGGTTCTATGACTTCTCCTTCTAAATCGAGTAACGTTTCTATGGTAACGACAGGTTTTTCTTTTGGGATATGGGTATATCCTTTCAGATGCACTATTCCTTCTTAACTGCATCTCTCGCTCCCTCTTAATGACGAATAAACACAGAAATGGCGTCGCTATGAAATACTATGGGTTCTATGACTTCTCCTTCTAAATCGAGTAACGGTTCTATAGAAACGACAGGATTTTCTTTTGGGATACGGGTATATCCCTTCAGATGCACTATTCCTTCTTTACTGCATCCCTCGCTCCCTCACATTGTCGTATTAACACAGAAATTGCGTCGCTACGAAATACTATGGGCTCTATGGCTTCTCCATCTAAATCGAGTAACATTTCTATGGAAACGACAGGATTTTCTTTTGGGATACGAGTATCTCTTTTCCACTGCACTATTCCTGTTTTACTGCATCCCTCGTTCCTCATATTGACGAATGAACACAGAAACTGTGTCGCTATGAAATACTATGGGTTCTATGACTTCTCCCTCTAAATCGAGTAACGTTGCTATGGAAACGACAGGTTTTTCTTTTGGGATAGGGGTATATCCTTTCAGATGCACTATTCTATCTTAACTGCATCTCTCGCTCCCTCATAATGACGAATAAAAACAGAAATGGCGTCGCTATGAAATACTATGTGTTCTATGACTTCTCCTTCTAAATCGAGTACCGTTTCTATGGAAACGACAGGATTTTCTTTTGGGATACGGGTATATCCTTTCAGATGCACTATTCCTTCTTTACTGCAGCCCTCGCTCCCTCACATTGTCGTATTAACTCAGAAATTGCGTCGCTGCGAAATACTATGGGATCTATTGCTTCTCCATCTAAATCGAATAACGTTTCTATGGAAACGACAGGATTTTATTTTGGGATACCAGTATATCTTTTCCGATGCACTATTCCTTCTTTACTGCATCCCTCGTTCCTCACATTGACGAATGAATACAGAAACTGTGTCGCTATGAAATACTATGGGTTCTTTGACTTCTCCCTCTAAATTGAGTAACGTTGCTATGGAAACGACAGGTTTTCCTTTTGGGATACGGGTATATCCTTTTAGATGCACTATTCCTTCTTAACTGCATCTCTCGCTCCCTCATAATGACGAATAATCACAGAAATGGCGTCGCTATGAAATAAAATGGGTTCTATGACTTCTCCTTCTAAATTCGAGTAACGTTTCTATGGAAACGACAGGATTTTCTTTTGGGATACGTGTATATCCTTTCAGATGCACTATTCCTTCTTTACTGCATCCCTCGTTCCTCACATTGACGAATGAATACAGAAACTGTGTCGCTATGAAATACTATGGGTTCTTTGACTTCTCCCTCTGAATTTAGTAACGTTGCTATGGAAACGACAGGTTTTCCTTTTGGGATACGGGTATATCCTTTTAGATGCACTATTCCTTCTTAACTGCATCTCTCGCTCCCTCATAATGACGAATAAACACAGAAATGGCGTCGCTATGAAATACAATGGGTTCTATGACTTCTCCTTCTAAATTCGAGTAACGTTTCTACGGAAACGACAGGATGTTCTTTTGGGATATGGGTATATCCTTTCTGATGCACTATAACTTCTTTACTGCATCCTTCGTTCCTCACATTGAGGAATTTACACAGAAACTGTGTCGCTATGAAATACTACAGGGTTCTATGACTTCTCCCTCTAAATCGAGTAACGTTGCTATGGAAACGACAGGTTTTTCTTTTAGGATACGGGTATATATTTTCAGATGCACTATTCCTTGTTAACTGCATCTCTCGCTCCCTCATAATTACGAATAAACACAGAAATGGCGTCGCTATGAAATACAATGGCTTCTGTGACTTCTCCTTCTAATTCAAGTAACGTTTCTATGGAAACGACAGGATTTTCTTTAGGGACACTGGTATATCCTTTCAGATGCACCATTCCTTCTTTACTGCATCCCTCGCTCCCTCACATTGCCGTATTAACACAGAAATTGCGTCGCTACGAAATACTATGGGCTCTATGACTTCTCCATTTAATCTAGTAACATTTCTATGGAAACGACAGGATTTTCTTTTGGGATACGAGTATCTCTTTTCCGATGCACTATTCCTTCTTTACTGCATCCCTCGTTCCTCACATTGAAGAATTAACACAGAAACTGTGTCGCTATGAAATACTATGTGTTCTATGATTTCTCCCTTTAAATCGAGTAACCTTGCTATGGAAACGACAGGTTTTTCTTTTGGGATACGGGTATATCCTTTCAAATGCACTATTCCTTCTTAACTGCATCTCTCGCTCCCTCATAATGACGAATAAACACAGAAATGGCGTCGCTATGAAATACTATGGGTTCTATGACTTCTCCTTCTAAATCGAGTAACGTTTCTATGGAAACGACAGGATTTTCTTTTGGGATACGGGTATATCCTTTCAGAAGCACTATTCCTTCTTTACTGCCTCCCTCGCTCCCACACATTGTCGTATTAACACAGAAATTGCGTCGCTACGAAATACTATGGGCTCTATGGCTTCTCCATCTAAATCGAGTAACATTTCTATGGAAACGACAGGGTTTTCTTTTGGGATACGAGTATCTCTTTTCCACTGCACTATTCCTGTTTTACTGCATCCCTCGTTCCTCATATTGACGAATGAACACAGAAACTGTGTCGCTATGAAATACTATGGGTTCTATGACTTCTCCCTCTAAATCGAGTAACGTTGCTATGGAAACGACAGGTTTTTCTTTTGGGATAGGGGTATATCCTTTCAGATGCACTATTCTATCTTAACTGCATCTCTCGCTCCCTCATAATGACGAATAAAAACAGAAATGGCGTCGCTATGAAATACTATGTGTTCTATGACTTCTCCTTCTAAATCGAGTACCGTTTCTATGGAAACGACAGGATTTTCTTTTGGGATACGGGTATATCCTTTCAGATGCACTATTCCTTCTTTACTGCAGCCCTCGCTCCCTCACATTGTCGTATTAACTCAGAAATTGCGTCGCTGCGAAATACTATGGGATCTATTGCTTCTCCATCTAAATCGAATAACGTTTCTATGGAAACGACAGGATTTTATTTTGGGATACGAGTATAACTTTTCCGATGCACTATTCCGTCTTTACTGCATCCCTCGTTCCTCACATTGACGAATGAATACAGAAACTGTGTCGCTATGAAATACTATGGGTTCTTTGACTTCTCCCTCTAAATTGAGTAACGTTGCTATGGAAACGACAGGTTTTCCTTTTGGGATACGGGTATATCCTTTTAGATGCACTATTCCTTCTTAACTGCATCTCTCGCTCCCTCATAATGACGAATAAACACAGAAATGGCGTCGCTATGAAATACAATGGGTTCTATGACTTCTCCTTCTAAATTCGAGTAACGTTTCTATGGAAACGACAGGATTTTCTTTTGGGATACGTGTATATCCTTTCAGATGCACTATTCCTTCTTTACTGCATCCCTCGTTCCTCACATTGACGAATGAATACAGAAACTGTGTCGCTATGAAATACTATGTGTTCTATGATTTCTCCCTTTAAATCGAGTAACCTTGCTACGGAAACGACAGGTTTTTCTTTTGGGATACGGGTATATCCTTTCAGATGCACTATTCCTTCTTTACTGCATCCCTCGCTCCCTCACATTGTCGTATTAACACAGAAATTGCGTCGCTACGAAATACTATGGGCTCTATGACTTCTCCATCTACATCGAGTAACGTTTCTATGGAAACGACAGGATTTTCTTTTGGGAATCGAGTATCTCTATTCCGCTGCACTATACCTTCTTTACTGCATCCGCGTTCATCACATTGACGAATGAACACAGAAACTGAGTCGCTATGAAATACTGTGGTTTCTATGACTTCTCCCTCTAAATCGAGTAACGTTGCTATAGAAACGACAGGTTTTCCTTTTGGGATACAGGTATATACTTTCAGATGCACTATTCCTTCTTATTTGCATCACTCGCTCCCTCATAATGACGAATAAACACAGAAAAGGCGTCGCTATGAAATACTATGGGTTCTATGACTTCTCCTTCTAAATCGAGTAACGCTTCGATGGAAACGACAGGATTTTCTTTTGGGATACGAGTATATCCTTTCAGATGCACTATTCCTTCTTTACTGCATCCCTCGCTCCCTCACATTGTAGTATTAACACAGAAATTGCGTCGCTACGAAATACTATGGGCTATATGGCTTCTCCATCTAAATCGAGTAACATTTCTTTGGAAACGACAGGCTTTTCTTTTGGGATACGAGTATCTCTTTTCCGATGTACTATTCCTTCTTTACTGCATACCTCGTTCCTCACATTGACGAATTAACACAGAAACTGTGTCGCTATGAAATACTATGGGTTCTATGACTTCTCCCTCTAAATCGAGTAACGTTGCTATGGAAACGACAGGTTTTTCTTTTGGGATACGGGTATATCCTTTCAGATGCACTATTCCTTCTTAACTGCATCTCTAGCTCCCTCATAATGACGAATAAACACAGAAATGGTGTCGCTACGAAATACTATGGGTTCTATGACTTGTCCTTCTAAATCAAGTAACGTTTCTAAGGAAACGACAGGATTTTCTTCTGGGATACGGGTATATCCTTTCAGATGCACTATTCCTTCTTTACTGCATCCCTCGCTCCCTCACATTATCGTATTAACACAGAAATTGCGTAGCTACGAAATACTATGGGCTCTATCGCTACTCCCTCTAAATCGAGAAACGTTTCTATTGAAACGACAGGATTTTCTTTTGGAGTACGAGTATCTCCTTTCCGATGCAGTATTCCTTCTTAACTGCATCTCTCGCTCCCTCATAATGACGAATAAACACAGAAATGGCGACGCTATGAAATACTATGGGTTCTATGACTGCTCCTTCTAAATCGAGTAACGTTTCTATGGAAACGACAGGATTTTCTTTTGGGATACGGGTATATCCTTTCAGATGCACTATTCCTTCTTTACTGCATCAATCGCTCCCTCACATTGTCGTATTAACACAGAAATTGCGTCGCTACGAAATACTATGGGCTATATGGCTTCTCCATCTAAATCGAGTAACATTTCTATGGAAAATAGAGGCTTTTCTTTCGGGATACGAGTATCTCTTTTCCGATGCACTATTCCTTCTTTACTGCATACCTCGTTCCTCACATTGACGAATTAACACAGAAACTGTGTCGCTATGAAATACTATGGGTTCCTTGACTTCTCCCTCTAAATCGAGTAACGTTGCTATGGAAACGACAGGTTTTTCTTTTGGGATACGGGTATATCCTTTCAGATTCACTATTCCTTCTTAACTGCATCTCTCGCTCCCTCATAATGACGAATAAACACAGAAATGGCGTCGCTATGAAATACTATGGGTTCTATGACTTCTCCTTCTAAGTCGAGTAACGTTTCAATGGAAACGGCAGGATTTCCTTTTGGGATACGGGTATATCCTTTCAGATGCACTATT
The DNA here is from genome assembly GCF_023864345.2 of Schistocerca serialis cubense. Classification (NCBI taxonomy): domain Eukaryota; kingdom Metazoa; phylum Arthropoda; class Insecta; order Orthoptera; family Acrididae; genus Schistocerca; species Schistocerca serialis. The sequence continues at coordinate 45,935,502 of NC_064638.1, read as the reverse complement.
CCTTCTTTACTGCATCCCTCGCTCCCTCACACTGTCGTATTAACACAGAAATTGCGTCGTTACGAAATACTATGGGCTCTATGGCTTCTCCCACTAAATCGAGAAAAGATTCTATTGAAACACAGGATTTTCTTTTGGAGTACGAGTATCTCCTTTCCGATGCACTATTCCCTCTTAACTGCATCTCTCGCTCCCTCATAATGACGAATAAACACAGAAATGGCGTCGCTATGAAATACTATGGGTTCTATGACTTCTCCTTCTAAATCGAGTAACGTTTCTATGGAAACGACAGGATATTCCTTTGGGATACGGGTATATCTTTTCAGATGCACTATTCCTTCTTTACTGCATCCCTCGCTCCCTCACATTGTCGTATTAACACAGAAATTGCGTCGCCACGAAATACTATGATCTCTATGGCCTCTCCATCTAAATCGAGTAACATTTCTATGGAAACAACAGGATTTTCTATTGGAGTACGAGTATCTCCTTTCCGATGCACTATTCCTTCTTAACTGCATCTCTCGCTCCCTCATAATGACGAATAAACACAGAAATGGCGTCGCTATGAAATACTATGGGTTCTATGACTTCTCCTTCTAAATCGAGTAACGTTTCTATGGAAACGACAGGATTTTCTTTTGGGATACGGGTATATCCCTTCAGATGCACTATTCCTTCTTTACTGCATCAATCGCTCCCTCTCATTGTCGTATTAACACAGAAACTGTGTCGCTATGAAATACTATGAGTTCTATGACTTCTCCCTCTAAATCGAGTACCGTTGCTATGGAAACGACAGGTTTTTCTTTTGGGATACGGGTATATCCTTTCAGATGCACTATTCCATCTTAACTGCATCTCTCGCTCCCTCATAATGACGAATAAACACAGAAATTTCGTCACTATGAAATACTATGGGTTCCATGACTTCTCCTTCTAAATCGAGTAACGTTTCTATGGAAACGACAGGATTTTCTTTTGGGATACGGGTATAAACTTTCAGATGCACTATTCCTTCTTTACTGCATCCCTCGCTCCCTCACATTGTCGTATTGACACAGAAATTGCGTCGCTACGTTATACTATGGGCTCTATGGCTTCTCCCTCTAACTCGAGAAACGTATCTATTGAAACGACAGGATTTTCTTTTGGAGTACGAGTATCTCCTTTCCGATGCACTATTCCTTCTTAACTGCATCTCTCGCTCCCTCATAATGACGAATAAACACAGAAATGGCGTCGCGATGAAATACTATTGGTTCTATGACTTCTCCTTCTAAATCGCGTTACGTTTCTATGGAAACGACTGGATTTTCTTTTGGGATACGGGTAAATCTTATCAGATGCACTATTCCTTCTTTACTGCAATCCTCGTTCCTCACATTGACGAATTAACACAGAAACTGTGTCGCTATGAATTACTATGGGTTCTATGACTTCTCCCTCTAAATCGAGTAATGTTGCTATGGAAACGACAGGTTTTTCTTTTGGGATACGGGTATATCCATTCAGATGCACTATTCCTCCTTAACTGCATCTCTCGCTCCCTCATAATGACGAATAATCAATGAAATAGTGTCGCTATGAAATACTGTGGTTTCTATGACTTCTCCTTCTAAATCGAGTAACGTTTCTATGGAAACGACAGGATTTTCTTTTGGGATACGGGTATATCCTTTCAGATGCACTATTCCATCTTTACTGCATCCCTCGCTCCCTCACATTGTCGTATTAACACAGAAATTGCGTCGCTACGAAATACTATGTGCTCTATGGCTTCTCCATCTAAATCGAGTAACGTTTCTATGGAAACGACAGGATTTTCTTTTGGGATACGAGTATCTCTTTTCCGATGCACTATTCCTTCTTTACTGCATCCCTCGTTCCTCACATTGACGAATTAACACAGAAACAGTGTCGCTATGAAATACTATGGGTTCTATGACTTCTCCCTCTAAATCGATTAACGTTGCTATGGAAACGACAGGTTTTTCTTTTGGGATACGGGTATATCCTTTCAGATGCACTGTTCCTTGTAAACTGCATCTCTCGCTCCCTCATAATGACGAATAAACACAGATTTGGCATCGCTATGAAATACTAAGGGTTCTATGACTTCTCCTTCTAAATCGAGTTACGTTTCTATGGAAACGACAGGGTTTTCTTTTGGGATACGGGTATATCTTTTCAGATGCACTATTCCTTCTTTACTGCATCCCTCGTTCCTCACATTGACGAATTAACACAGAAACTGTGTCGCTATGAAATACTATGGGTTATATGACTTCTCCCTCTAAATCGAGTAACGTTGCTATGGAAACGACAGGTTTTTCTTTTGGGATACGGGTATATCCTTTCAGATGCTCTATTCCTTCTTAACTGCATCTCTCGCTCCATCATTATGACGAATAAACGCAGAAATGGCGTCGCTATGAAATACTATGGGTTCTATGACTTCTCCTTCTAAATCGAGTAACGTTTCTATGGAAACGACAGGATTTTCTTTTGGGATACGGGTATATCTTTTCAGATGCACTATTCCTTCTTTACTCCATCCCTCGCTCCCTCACATTGTCGTATTATCACAGAAATTGCGTCGCCACGAAATACTATGGGCTCTATGGCCTCTCCATCTAAATCGAATAACATTTCTATGGAAACGACAGGATTTTCTTTTGGAGTACGAGTATCTCCTTTCCGATACACTATTCCTTCCTAACTGCATCTCTCGCTCCCTCATAATGACGAATAAACACAGAAATGGCGTCGCTGTGAAATACCATGGGTTCTATGACTTCTCCCTCTAAATCGAGTAACGTTTCTATGGAAACGACAGGATTTTCTTTTGGGATACGGGTATATCCTTTCAGATGCACTATTCCTTCTTTACTGCATCCCTCGCTCCCTCACATTGTCGTATTAACACAGAAACTGTGTCGCTATGAAATACTATGAGTTCTATGACTTCTCCCTCTAAATCGAGTAACGTTGCTATTGAAACGACAGGATTTTCTTTTGGAGTACGAGTATCTCCTTTCCGATGCACTATTCCTTCTTAACTGCATCTCTCGCCCCTCATAATGACGAATAAACACAGAAATGGCGTCGCTATGAAATACTATGGGTTCTATGACTTCTCCTTCTAAATCGAGTTACGTTTCTATGGAAATGACAGGATTTTCTTTTGGGATACGGTTATATCTTTTCAGATGCACTATTCCTTCTTTACTGCATCCCTCGTTCCTCACATTGACGAATTAACACAGAAACTGTGTCAATATGAATTACTATGGGTTCTATGACTTCTCCCTCTAAATCGAGTAACGTAGCTATGGAAACGTCAGGTTTTTCTTTTGGGATACGGGTTTTTTCATTCAGATGCACTATTCCTTCATAACTGCATCTCTCGCTCCCTCATAATGACGAATAATCACTGAAATGGTGTCGCTATGAAATACTATGGGTTCTATGACTTCTCATTCTAAATCGAGTAACGTTTCTATGGAAACGACAGGATTTTCTTTTGGGATACGGGTATATCTTTTCAGATGCACTATTCCTTCTTTACTGCATCCCTCGCCCCCTCACATTGTCGTATTAACACAGAAATTGCGTCGCCCCGAAATACTATGGGCTCTATGGCCTCTCCATCTAAATTGAGTAACATTTCTATGGAAACGACATGATTTTCTTTTGGAGTACGAGTATCTCCTTTCCGATACACTATTCCTTCTTAACTGCATCTCTCGCTCCCTCATAATGACGAATAAACACAGAAATGGCGTCGCTATGAAATACTATGGGTTCTATGACTTCTCCTTCTAAATCGTGTAATGTTTCAATGGAAACGACAGGATTTTCTTTTGGGATACGGGTATATCCTTTCAGATGCACTATTCCTTCTTTACTGCTTCCCTTGCTCCCTCACATTGTCGTATTAACACAGAAATTGCGTCGCTACGAAATACTATGGGCTCTATCGCTTCACCCTCTAAATCGAGAAACGTTTCTATTGAAACGACAGGATTTTCTTTTGGAGTACGAGTATCTCCTTTCCGATGCACTATTCCTTCTTAACTGCATCTCTCGCTCCCTCATAATGACGAATAAATACAGAAATGGTGTAGCTATGAAATACTATGGGTTCTATGACTTCTCCTTCTAAATCGAGTAACGCTTCTATGGAAACGACAGGATTTTCTTTTGGGTTACGGGTATATCCTTTCAGATGCACTATTCTTCTTTACTGCATCCTTCGTTGCTCACATTGACGAATTAACACAGAAACTGTGTCGCTATGAAATACTATGGGTTCTATGACTTCTCCTTCTAAATCGACTAACGTTTCTATGGAAAGGACAGGATTTTCTTTTGGGATACGGTTATATCCTTTAGGATGCACTATTCCTTCTTTACTGCATCCATCGCTCCCTCACATTGTCGTATTAACATAGAAATTGCGTCGCTTCGAAATACTATGGGCTATATGGCTTCTCCATCTAAATCGAGTAACATTTCTATGGAAACGACAGGCTTATTTTTGGGATACGAGTATCTCTTTTCCGATGCACTATTCCTTCTTTACTGCATACCTCGTTCCTCACATTGATGAATTAACACAGAAACTGTGTCGCAATGAAATACTATGGGTTCTATGACTTCTCCCTCTAAATCGAGTAACGTTGCTATGGAAACGACAGATTTTTCTTTTGGGATGCGGGTATATCCTTTCAGATGCACTATTCCTTCTTAACTGCATCTCTCGCTCCCTCATAATGACGAATAAACACAGAAATGGCGTCGCTATGAAATTCTATGGGTTCTATGACTTCTCCTTCTAAGTCGAGTAACGTTTCTATGGAAACGACAGGATTTCCTTTTGGGATACGGGTATATCCTATCAGATGCACTATTCCTTCTTTACTGCATCCCTCGCTCCCTCACATTATCGTATTAACACAGAAATTGCGTCGTTACGATATACTATGGGCTCTATGGCTTCTCCCACTAAATCGAGAAAAGTTTCTATTGAAACGACAGGATTTTCTTTTGGAGTACGAGTATCTCCTTTCCTATGCACTATTCCTTCTTAACTGCATCTCTCGCTCCCTCATAATGACGAATAAACACAGAAATGGCTTCGCTATGAAATACTATGGGTTCTATGACTTCTCCTTCTAAATCGAGTAACGTTTCTATGGAAACGACAGGATTTTCTTTTGGGATTCGAGTATATCTTTTCAGATGCACTATTCCTTCTTTACTGCATCCCTCGCTCCCTCACATTGTCGCATTAACACAGAAATTGCGTCGCCACGAAATACTATTTGCTCTATGGCCTCTCCATCTAAATCGAGTAACATTTCTATGGAAACGACAGGATTTACTTTTGTAGTACGAGTATCTCCTCTCCGATACACTATTCCTTCTTAACTGCATCTCTCGCTCCCTCATAATGACGAATAAACACAGAAATGGCGTCGCTATGAAATACTATGGGTTCTATGACTTCTCCTTCTAAATCGAGTAACGTTTCTATGGAAACGACACGATTTTCTTTTGGGATACGGGTATATCCTTTCAGATGCACTATTCCTTCTGTACTGCATCCCTCGCTCCCTCACATTGTCGTATTAACACAGAAACTGTGTCGCTATGAAATACTGTGAGTTCTATGACTTCTCCCTCTAAATCGAGTAACGTTGCTATGGAAACGACAGGTTTTTCTTTTGGGATACGGGTAAATCGTTTCAGATGCACTATTCCTTCTTAACTGCATCTCTCGCTCCCTCATAATGACGAATAAACACAGAAATGGCGTCACTATGAAATACTGTGGGTTCTATGACTTCTCCTTCTAAATCGAGTAACGTTTCTATGGAAACGACAGGATTTTCTTTTGGAATACGGGTATATCCTTTCAGATGCACTATTCCTTCTTTACTGCATCGCTCGCTCCCTCACATTGTCGTATTGACACAGAAATTGCGTCGCTACGAAATACTGTGGGCTCTATGGCTTCTCCCTCTAAATCGAGAAACGTTTCTATTGAAACGACAGGATTTTCTTTTGGAGTACGAGTATCTCCTTTCCGATGCACTATTCCTTCTTAGCTGCATCTCTCGCCCCTCATAATGACGAATAAACACAGAAATGGCGTCGCTATGAAATACTATGGGTTCTATGACTTCTCCTTCTAAATCGAGTTACGTTTCTATGGAAACGACAGGATTTTCTTTTGGGATACGGGTATATCCTTTCAGATGCACTATTCCTTCTTTACTGCATCAATCGCTCCCTCACATTGTCGTATTAACACAGAAATTGCGTCGCTACGAAATACTATGGGCTATATGGCTTCTCCATCTAAATCGAGTAACATTTCTATGGAAACGACAGGCTTTTCTTTTGGGATACGAGTATCTCTTTTCCGATGCACTATTCCCTCTTTACTGCATACCTCGTTCCTCACATTGACGAATTAACACAGAAACTGTGTCGCTATGAAATACTATGGGTTCTATGACTTCTCCCTCTAAATCGAGTAACGTTGCTATGGAAACGACAGGTTTTTCTTTTGGGATACGGGTATATCCTTTCAGATTCACTATTCCTTCTTAACTGCATCTCTCGCTCCCTCATAATGACGAATAAACACAGAAATGGCGTCGCTATGAAATACTATGGGTTCTATGACTTCTCCTTCTAAGTCGAGTAACGTTTCAATGGAAACGGCAGGATTTCCTTTTGGGATACGGGTATATCCTTTCAGATGCACTATTCCTTCTTTACTGCATCCCTCGCTCCCTCACACTGTCGTATTAACACAGAAATTGCGTCGTTACGAAATACTATGGGCTCTATGGCTTCTCCCACTAAATCGAGAAAAGATTCTATTGAAACACAGGATTTTCTTTTGGAGTACGAGTATCTCCTTTCCGATGCACTATTCCCTCTTAACTGCATCTCTCGCTCCCTCATAATGACGAATAAACACAGAAATGGCGTCGCTATGAAATACTATGGGTTCTATGACTTCTCCTTCTAAATCGAGTAACGTTTCTATGGAAACGACAGGATATTCCTTTGGGATACGGGTATATCTTTTCAGATGCACTATTCCTTCTTTACTGCATCCCTCGCTCCCTCACATTGTCGTATTGACACAGAAATTGCGTCGCTACGTTATACTATGGGCTCTATGGCTTCTCCCTCTAAATCGAGAAACGTATCTATTAAAACGACAGGATTTTCTTTTGGAGTACGAGTATCTCCTTTCCGATGCACTATTCCTTCTTAACTGCATCTCTCGCTCCCTCATAATGACGAATAAACACAGAAATGGCGTCGCGATGAAATACTATGGGTTCTATGACTTCTCCTTCTAAATCGAGTTACGTTTCTATGGAAACGACTGGATTTTCTTTTGGGATACGGGTATATCTTTTCAGATGCACTATTCCTTCTTTACTGCAATCCTCGTTCCTCACATTGACGAATTAACACAGAAACTGTGTCGCTATGAATTACTATGGGTTCTATGACTTCTCCCTCTAAATCGAGTAATGTTGCTATGGAAACGACAGGTTTTTCTTTTGGGAAACGGGTATATCCATTCAGATGCACTATTCCTTCTTAACTGCATCTCTCGCTCCCTCATAATGACGAATAATCAATGAAATGGTGTCGCTATGAAATACTGTGGGTTCTATGACTTCTCCTTCTAAATCGAGTAACGTTTCTATGGAAACGACAGGATTTTCTTTTGGGATACGGGTATATCCTTTCAGATGCACTATTCCTTCTTTACTGCATCCCTCGCTCCCTCACATTGTCGTATTAACACAGAAATTGCGTCGCTACGAAATACTATGTGCTCTATGGCTTCTCCATCTAAATCGAGTAACGTTTCTATGGAAACGACAGGATTTTCTTTTGGGATACGAGTATCTCTTTTCCGATGCACTATTCCTTCTTTACTGCATCCCTCGTTCCTCACATTGACGAATTAACACAGAAACAGTGTCGCTATGAAATACTATGGGTTCTATGACTTCTCCCTCTAAATCGAGTAACGTTGCTATGGAAACGACAGGTTTTTCTTTTGGGATACGGGTATATCCTTTCAGATGCACTGTTCCTTGTAAACTGCATCTCTCGCTCCCTCATAATGACGAATAAACACAGATTTGGCATCGCTATGAAATACTAAGGGTTCTATGACTTCTCCTTCTAAATCGAGTTACGTTTCTATGGAAACGACAGGGTTTTCTTTTGGGATACGGGTATATCTTTTCAGATGCACTATTCCTTCTTTACTGCATCCCTCGTTCCTCACATTGACGAATTAACACAGAAACTGTGTCGCTATGAAATACTATGGGTTATATGACTTCTCCCTCTAAATCGAGTAACGTTGCTATGGAAACGACAGGTTTTTCTTTTGGAATACGGGTATATCCTTTCAGATGCTCTATTCCTTCTTAACTGCATCTCTCGCTCCCTCATAATGACGAATAAACGCAGAAATGGCGTCGCTATGAAATACTATGGGTTCTATGACTTCTCCTTTTAAATCGAGTAACGTTTCTATGGAAACGACAGGATTTTCTTTTGGGATACGGGTATATCCTTTCAGATGCACTATTCCTTCTTTACTGCATCCCTCGCTCCCTCACATTGTCGTATTAACACAGAAATTGCGTCGCTACGAAATACTATGGGCTATATGGCTTCTCCATCTAAATCGAGCAACATTTCTATGGAAACGGCAGGCTTATTTTTGGGATACGAGTATCTCTTTTCCGATGCACTATTCCTTCTTTACTGCATACCTCGTTCCTCACATTGACGAATTAACACAGAAACTGTATCGCAATGAAATACTATGGGTTCTATGACTTCTCCCTCTAAATCGAGTAACGTTGCTATGGAAACGACAGGTTTTTCTTTTGGGATACGGGTATATCCTTTCAGATGCACTATTCCTTCTTAACTGCATCTCTCGCTCCCTCATAATGACGAATAAACACAGAAATGGCGTCGCTATGAAATACTGTGGGTTCTATGACTTCTTCTAAGTCGAGTAACGTTTCTATGGAAACGACAGGATTTCCTTTTGGGATACGGGTATATCCTTTCAGATGCACTATTCCTTCTTTTCTGCATCCCTCGCTCCCTCACATTGTCGTATTAACACAGAAATTGCGTCGTTACGATATACTATGGGCTCTATGGCTTCTCCCACTAAATAGAGAAAAGTTTCTATTGAAACGACAGGATTTTCTTTTGGAGTACGAGTATCTCCTTTCCGATGCACTATTCCTTCTTAACTGCATCTCTCGCTCCCTCATAATGACGAATAAACACAGAAATGGCGTCGCTATGAAATACTATGGGTTCTACGACTTCTCCTTCTAAGTCGAGTAACGTTTCTATGGAAACGACAGGATTTTCTTTTGGGATACGGGTATATCCTTTCAGATGCACTATTCCTTCTTTACTGCATCCCTCGCTCCCTCACTTAGTCGTATTAACACAGAAATTGCGTCGCTACGAAATACTATGGGCTCTATCGCTTCTCCCTCTAAATCGAGAAACGTTTCTATTGAAACGACAGGATTTTCTTTTGGAGTACGAGTATCTCCTTTCCGATGCACTATTCCTTCTTAACTGCATCTCTCGCTACCTCATAATGACGAATAAACACAGAAATGGTGTCGCTATGAAATACTATGGGTTCTATGACTTCTCCTTCTAAATCGAGTAACGCTTCTACGGAAACGACAGGATTTTCTTTTGGGATACGGGTATATCCTTTCAGATGCACTATTCCTTCTTTACTGCATCCCTCGTTCCTCACATTGACGAATTAACACAGAAACTGTGTCGTTATGAAATACTATGGGTTCTATGACTTCTCCTTCTAAATCGATTAACGTTTCTATGGAAACGACAGGATTTTCTTTTGGGATACTGGTATATCTTTTCAGATGCACTATTCCTTCTTTACTGCATCCCTCGCTCCCTCACATTGTCGTATTAACACAGAAATTGCGTCGCTACGAAATACTATGGGCTATATGGCTTCTCCATCTAAATCGAGTAACATTTCTAAGGAAACGGCAGGCTAATTTTTGGGATACGAGTATCTCTTTTCCGATGCACTATTCCTTCTTTACTGCATACCTCGTTCCTCACATTGACGAATTAACACAGAAACTGTGTCGCAATGAAATACTATGGATTCTATGACTTCTCCCTCTAAATCGATTAACGTTGCTATGGAAACGACAGGATTTTCTTTTGGGATACGGGTATATCTTTTCAGATGCACTATTCCTTCTTTACTCCATCCCTCGCTCCCTCACATTGTCGTATTAACACAGAAATTGCGTCGCCACGAAATACTATGGGCTCTATGGCCTCTCCATCTAAATCGAATAACATATCTATGGAAACGACAGGATTTTCTTTTGGAGTACGAGTATCTCCTTTCCGATGCACTATTCCTTCTTAACTGCATCTCTCGCTCCCTCATAATGACAAATAAACACAGAAATGGCGTCGCTATGAAATACTATGGGTTCTATGACTTCTCCTTCTAAATCGAGTAACGTTTCTATGGAAACGACAGGATTTTCTTTTGGGATACGGGTATATCTTTTCAGATGCACTATTCCTTCTTTACTCCATCCCTCGCTCCCTCACATTGTCGTATTAACACAGAAATTGCGTCGCCACGAAATACTATGGGCTCTATGGCCTCTCCATCTAAATCGAATAACATTTCTATGGAAACGACAGGATTTTCTTTTGGAGTACGAGTATCTCCTTTCCGATACACTATTCCTTCTTAACTGCATCTCTCGCTCCCTCATAATGACGAATAAACACAGAAATGGCGTCGCTGTGAAATACCATGTGTTCTATGACTTCTCCCTTTAAATCGAGTAACGTTTCTATGGAAACGACAGGATTTTCTTTTGGGATACGGGTATATCCTTTCAGATGCACTATTCCTTCTTTACTGCATCCCTCGCTCCCTCACATTGTCGTATTAACACAGAAACTGTGTCGCTATGAAATACTATGAGTTCAATGACTTCTCCCTCTAAATCGAGAAACGTTTCTATTGAAACGACAGGATTTTCTTTTGGAGTACGAGTATCTCCTTTCCGATGCACTATTCCTTCTTAACTGCATCTCTCGCTACCTCATAATGACGAATAAACACAGAAATGGTGTCGCTATGAAATACTATGGGTTCTATGACTTCTCCTTCTAAATCGAGTAACGCTTCTACGGAAACGACAGGATTTTCTTTTGGGATACGGGTATATCCTTTCAGATGCACTATTCCTTCTTTACTGCATCCCTCGTTCCTCACATTGACGAATTAACACAGAAACTGTGTCGTTATGAAATACTATGGGTTCTATGACTTCTCCTTCTAAATCGATTAACGTTTCTATGGAAACGACAGGATTTTCTTTTGGGATACTGGTATATCTTTTCAGATGCACTATTCCTTCTTTACTGCATCCCTCGCTCCCTCACATTGTCGTATTAACACAGAAATTGCGTCGCTACGAAATACTATGGGCTATATGGCTTCTCCATCTAAATCGAGTAACATTTCTAAGGAAACGGCAGGCTAATTTTTGGGATACGAGTATCTCTTTTCCGATGCACTATTCCTTCTTTACTGCATACCTCGTTCCTCACATTGACGAATTAACACAGAAACTGTGTCGCAATGAAATACTATGGATTCTATGACTTCTCCCTCTAAATCGATTAACGTTGCTATGGAAACGACAGGATTTTCTTTTGGGATACGGGTATATCTTTTCAGATGCACTATTCCTTCTTTACTCCATCCCTCGCTCCCTCACATTGTCGTATTAACACAGAAATTGCGTCGCCACGAAATACTATGGGCTCTATGGCCTCTCCATCTAAATCGAATAACATTTCTATGGAAACGACAGGATTTTCTTTTGGAGTACGAGTATCTCCTTTCCGATGCACTATTCCTTCTTAACTGCATCTCTCGCTCCCTCATAATGACAAATAAACACAGAAATGGCGTCGCTATGAAATACTATGGGTTCTATGACTTCTCCTTCTAAATCGAGTAACGTTTCTATGGAAACGACAGGATTTTCTTTTGGGATACGGGTATATCTTTTCAGATGCACTATTCCTTCTTTACTCCATCCCTCGCTCCCTCACATTGTCGTATTAACACAGAAATTGCGTCGCCACGAAATACTATGGGCTCTATGGCCTCTCCATCTAAATCGAATAACATTTCTATGGAAACGACAGGATTTTCTTTTGGAGTACGAGTATCTCCTTTCCGATACACTATTCCTTCTTAACTGCATCTCTCGCTCCCTCATAATGACGAATAAACACAGAAATGGCGTCGCTGTGAAATACCATGGGTTCTATGACTTCTCCCTTTAAATCGAGTAACGTTTCTATGGAAACGACAGGATTTTCTTTTGGGATACGGGTATATCCTTTCAGATGCACTATTCCTTCTTTACTGCATCCCTCGCTCCCTCACATTGTCGTATTAACACAGAAACTGTTTCGCTATGAAATACTATGAGTTCAATGACTTCTCCCTCTAAATCGAGTAACGTTGCTATTGAAACGACAGGATTTTCTTTTGGAGTACGAGTATCTCCTTTCCGATGCACTATTCCTTCTTAACTGCATCTCTCGCCCCTCATAATGACGAATAAACACAGAAATGGCGTCGCTATGAAATACTATGGGTTCTATGACTTCTCCTTCTAAATCGAGTTACGTTTCTATGGAAACGACAGGATTTTCTTTTGGGATACGGGTATATCTTTTCAGATGCACTATTCCTTCTTTACTGCATCCCTCGTTCCTCACATTGACGAATTAACACAGAAACTGTGTCAATATGAATTACTATGGGTTCTATGACTTCTCCCTCTAAATCGAGTAACGTAGCTATGGAAACGTCAGGTTTTTCTTTTGGGATACGGGTATATTCATTCAGATGCACTATTCCTTCATAACTGCATCTCTCGCTCCCTCATAATGACGAATAATCACTGAAATGGTGTCGCTATGAAATACTATGGGTTCTATGACTTCTCATTCTAAATCGAGTAACGTTTCTATGGAAACGACAGGATTTTCTTTTGGGATACGGGTATATCTTTTCAGATGCACTATTCCTTCTTTACTGCATCCCTCGCCCCCTCACATTGTCGTATTAACACAGAAATTGCGTCGCCCCGAAATACTATGGGCTCTATGGCCTCTCCATCTAAATCGAGTAAAATTTCTATGGAAACGACATGATTTTATTTTGGAGTACGAGTATCTCCTTTCCGATACACTATTCCTTCTTAACCTCATCTCTCGCTCCCTCATAATGACGAATAAACACAGAAATGGCGTCGCTATGAAATACTATGGGTTCTATGACTTCTCCTTCTAAATCGTGTAACGTTTCAATGGAAACGACAGGATTTTCTTTTGGGATACGGGTATATCCTTTCAGATGCACTATTCCTTCTTTACTGCTTCCCTCGCTCCCTCACATTGTCGTATTAACACAGAAATTGCGTCGCTACGAAATACTATGGGCTCTATCGCTTCTCCCTCTAAATCGAGAAACGTTTCTATTGAAACGACAGGATTTTCTTTTGGAGTACGAGTATCTCCTTTCCGATGCACTATTCCTTCTTAACTGCATCTCTCGCTCCCTCATAATGACGAATAAATACAGAAATGGTATAGCTATGAAATACTATGGGTTCTATGACTTCTCCTTCTAAATCGAGTAACGCTTCTATGGAAACGACAGGATTTTCTTTTGGGTTACGGGTATATCCTTTCAGATGCACTATTCTTCTTTACTGCATCCTTCGTTGCTCACATTGACGAATTAACACAGAAACTGTGTCGCTATGAAATACTATGGGTTCTATGACTTCTCCTTCTAAATCGACTAACGTTTCTATGGAAAGGACAGGATTTTCTTTTGGGATACGGTTATATCCTTTAGGATGCACTATTCCTTCTTTACTGTATCCCTCGCTCCCTCACATTGTCGTATTAACACAGAAATTGCGTCGCTTCGAAATACTATGGGCTATATGGCTTCTCCATCTAAATCGAGTAACATTTCTATGGAAACGACAGGCTTATTTTTGGGATACGAGTATCTCTTTTCCGATGCACTATTCCTTCTTTACTGCATACCTCGTTCCTCACATTGATGAATTAACACAGAAACTGTGTCGCAATGAAATACTATGGTTTCTATGACTTCTCCCTCTAAATCGAGTAACGTTGCTACGGAAACGACAGGTTTTTCTTTTGGGATACGGGTATATCCTTTCAGATGCACTATTCCTTCTTAACTGCATCTCTCGCTCCCTCATAATGACGAATAAACACAGAAATGGCGTCGCTATGAAATTCTATTGGTTCTATGACTTCTCCTTCTAAGTCGAGTAACGTTTCTATGGAAACGACAGGATTTCCTTTTGGGATACGGGTATATCCTTTCAGATGCACTATTCCTTCTTTACTGCATCCCTCGCTCCCTCACATTATCGTATTAACACAGAAATTGCGTCGTTACGATATACTATGGGCTCTATGGCTTCTCCCACTAAATCGAGAAAAGTTTCTATTGAAACGACAGGATTTTCTTTTGAAGTACGAGTATCTCCTTTCCTATACACTATTCCTTCTTAACTGCATCTCTCGCTCCCTCATAATGACGAATAAACACAGAAATGGCTTCGCTATGAAATACTATGGGTTCTATGACTTCTCCTTCTAAATCGAGTAACGTTTCTATGGAAACGACAGGATTTTCTTTTGGGATACGGGTATATCTTTTCAGATGCACTATTCCTTCTTTACTGCATCCCTCGCTCCCTCACATTGTCGCATTAACACAGACATTGCGTCGCCACGAAATACTATGGGCTCTATGGCCTCTCCATCTAAATCGAGTAACATTTCTATGGAAACGACAGGATTTTCTTTTGGAGTACGAGTATCTCCTCTCCGATACACTATTCCTTCTTAACTGCATCTCTCGCTCCCTCATAATGACGAATAAACACAGAAATGGCGTCGCTATGAAATACTATGGGTTCTATGACTTCTCCTTCTAAATCGAGTAACGTTTCTATGGAAACGACACGATTTTCTTTTGGGATACGGGTATATCCTTTCAGATGCACTATTACATCTGTACTGCATCCCTCGCTCCCTCACATTGTCGTATTAACACAGAAACTGTGTCGCTATGAAATACTATGAGTTCTATGACTTCTCCCTCTAAATCGAGTAACGTTGCTATGGAAACGACAGGTTTTTCTTTTGGGATACGGGTAAATCGTTTCAGATGCACTATTCGTTCTTAACTGCATCTCTCGCTCCCTCATAATGACGAATAAACACAGAAATGGCGTCACTATGAAATACTGTGGGTTCTATGACTTCTCCTTCTAAATCGAGTAACGTTTCTATGGAAACGACAGGATTTTCTTTTGGAATACGGGTATATCCTTTCAGATGCACTATTCCTTCTTTACTGCATCCCCCGCTCCCTCACATTGTCGTATTGACACAGAAATTGCGTCGCTACGTAATACTGTGGGCTCTATGGCTTCTCCCTCTATATCGAGAAACGTTTCTTTTGAAACGACAGGATTTTCTTTTGGAGTACGAGTATCTCCTTTCCGATGCACTATTCCTTCTTAGCTGCATCTCTCGCCCCTCATAATGACGAATAAACACAGAAATGGCGTCGCTATGAAATACTATGGGTTCTATGACTTCTCCTTCTAAATCGAGTTACGTTTCTATGGAAACGACAGGATTTTCTTTTGGAATACGGGTATATCCTTTCAGATGCACTATTCCTTCTTTACTGCATCCCTCGCTCCCTCACATTGTCGTATTGACACAGAAATTGCGTCGCTACGAAATACTATGGGCTCTATGGCTTCTCCCTCTAAATCGAGAATCGTTTCTATTGAAACGACAGGATTTTGTTTTGGAGTACGAGTATCTCCTTTCCGATGCACTATTCCTTCTTAACTGCATCTCTCGCCCCTCATAATGACTGAAAAAACACAGAAATGGCGTCGCTATGAAATACTATGGATTCTATGACTTCTCCTTCTAAATCGAGTTACGTTTCTATGGAAACGACAGGATTTTCTTTTGGGATACGGGTATATCTTTTCAGATGCACTATTCCTTCTTTGCTGCATCCCTCGTTCCTCACATTGACGAATTAACACAGAAACTGTGTCGCTATGAATTACTATGGGTTCTATGAGTTCTCCCTCTAAATCGAGTAACGTAGCTATGGAAACGTGAGGTTTTTCTTTTGGGATACGGGTATATCCATTCAGATGCACTATTCCTTCATAATTGCATCTCTCGCTCCCTCATAAAGACGAATAATCAATGAAATGGTGTCGCTATGAAATACTATGGGTTCTATGACTTCACCTTCTAAATCGAGTAACGTTTCTATGGAAACGAAAGGATTTTCTTTTGGGATACGGGTATATCCTTTCAGATGCACTATTCCTTCTTTACTGCATCCCTCGCTCCCTCACATTGTCGTATTAACACAGAAATTGCGTCGGTACGAAATACTATGGGCTCTATGGCTTCTCCATCTAAATCGAGTAACGTTTCTATGGAAACGACAGGGTTTTCTTTTGGGATACGAGTATCTCTTCTCCGATGCACTATTCCTTCTTTACTGCATCCCTCGATCCTCAAGTTGACGAATTAACACGGAAACAGTGTCGCTGTGAAATACTATGGATTCTATGACTTCTCCCTCTAAATCGAGTAACGTTGCTATGGAAACGACACGTTTTTCTTTTGGGATACGGGTATATCCTTTCAGATGCACTATTCCTTCATAACTGCATCTCTCGCTCCCTCATAATGACGAATAAACACAGAAATCTCGTCGCTATGAAATACTATGGGTTCTATGACTTCTCCTTCTAAATCAAGTTACGTTTCTATGGAAACGACAGGGTTTTCTTTTGGGATACGGGTATATCTTTTCAGATGCACTATTCCTTCTTTACTGCATCCCCCGTTCCTCACATTGACGAATTAACACAGAAACTGTGTCGCTATGAATTACTATGTTTTCTATGACTTCTCCCTGGAAATTGAGTAACCTTGCTATGGAAACGACAGGTTTTTCTTTTGGGATACGGGTATATCCATTCAGATGCGCTATTACTTCTTAACTGCATCTCTCGATCCCTCATAATGACGAATAAACACAGAAATGGTGTCGCTATTCAATACTATGGGTTCTATGACTTCTCCCTCTAAATCGAGTAACGTTTCTATGGAAAAGTCAGGATTTTGTTTTGGGATACAGGTATATCCTTTCAGATGCACTATTCCTTCTTACTGCATCCCTCGCTCCCTCACATTGTCGAATTAACACAGAAATTGCGTCGCTACGAAATACTATGGGCTCTATGGCTTCTCCATCTAAATCGAGTAACATTTCTATGGAAATGACAGGATTTTCTTTTGGGATACGAGTATCTCTTATCCGAGGCACTATTCCTTCTTTACTGCATCCCTCGTTCCTCACATTGACGAATTAACACAGTAATTGTGTCGCTATGAAATACTATGGGTTCTATGACTTCTCCCTCTAAATCGATTAACGTTGCTATGGAAACGACAGGTTTTTCTTTTGGGATACGGGTATATCCTTTCAGATGCTCTATTCCTTCTTAACTGCATCTCTCGCTCCCTCATAATGACCAATAAACGCAGAAATGGCGTCGCTATGAAATACTATGGGTGCTATGAATTCTCCTTCTAAATCGAGTAACGATTCTATGGAAACGACGGGATTTTCTTTTGGCATACGGGTATATCCTTTCAGATGCACTATTCCTTCTTTACTGCATCCCTCGCTCCCTCACATTGTCGTATTAACACAGAAATTGCGTCGCTACGAAATACTATGGGCTCTATGGCTTCTCCATCTAAATCGAGTAACGTTTCTATGGAAGCGACAGCATTTTCTTTTGGGATACGAGTATCTCTTTTCCGATAAACTATTCCTTCTTTACTGCATCCCTCGTTCCTCACATTGACCAATGAACACAGAAACTGTGTCGCTATGAAATATTGTGGGTTCTATGACTTCCCCCTCTAAATCGAGTAACGTTGCTATAGAAACGACAGGTTTTCCTTTTGGGATACGGGTATATCCTTTCAGATGCACTATTCCTTCTTTACTGCATCCCTCGCTCTCTCACATTCTCGTATTAACACAGAATTTGCGTTGCTACGACATACTATGGGCTCTATCGCTTCTCCCTCTAAATCGGGATACTTTTCTGTTGAAACGACAGGATTTTCTTTTGGAGTACGAGTATCTCCTTTCCGATGCACTATTCCTTCTTAACTGCATCTCTCGCTCCCTCATAATGACGAATAAACACAGAAATGGCGTCGCTATGAAATACTATGGGTTCTATGACTTCCCCTTCTAAATCGAGTATCGTTTCTATGGTAACGACAGGGTTTCTTTTGGGATACGGGTATATCCTTTCCGATGCACTATTCCTTCTTTACTGCATCCCTCACTCCCTCACATTGTCGTATTAACACAGAAATTGCGTCGCTACGAAATACTATGGGCTATATGGCTTCTCCATCTAAATCGAGTAACATTTATATGGAAACGACAGGCTTTTCTTTTGGGATACGAGTAACTCATTTCCGATGCACTATTCCTTCTTTACTGCATCCCTCGTTCCTCACATTGACGAATTAACACAGAAACTGTGTCGCTATGAAATACTATGGGTTCTATGACTTCTCCCTCTAAATCGAGTAACGTTGCTATGGAAACGACAGGTTTTTCTCTTGGGATACGGGTATATCCTTTCAGATGCACTATTACTTCTTAACTGCATCTCTCGCTCTCTCATAATGACGAATAAACACAGAAATGGCGTCGCTATGTAATACTATGGGTTCTATGTCTTCTCCTTCTAAATCGAGTAACGTTTCTATGGAAACGACAGGATTTCCCTTTGGGATACGGTTATATCCTTTCAGATGCACTATTCCTTCTTTACTGCATCCCTCGCTCCCTCACATTGTCGTATTAACACAGAAATTGCGTCGCTACGAAATACTATGGGCTCTATGGCTTGTCCCACTATATCGAGAAACGTTTCTATTGAAACGACAGGATTTTCTTTTGGAGTACGAGTATCTCCTTTCCGATGCACTATTCCTTCTTATCTGCATCTCTCGCTCCCTCATAATGACGAATAAACACAGAAATGGCGTCGCTATGAAATACTATGGGTTCTATGACTTCTCCTTCTAAATCAAGTAACATTTCTATGGAAACGACAGGATTTTCTTTTGGGATACGAGTTTCTCTCTTCTGATGCACTATTCCTTCTTTACTGCATCCCTCGTTCCTCACATTGACGAATTAACACAGCAACAGTGTCGCTATGAAATACTATGGGTTCAATGACTTCTCCCTCTAAATCGAGTAACTTTGCTATGGAAACGACAAGTTTTTCTTTTATGATACGGGTATATCCTTTCAGATTCCCTATTCCTTCATAACTGCATCTCTCGCTCCCTCAGAATGACGAATAAACACAGAAATGGCGTCGCTATGAAATACTATGGGTTCTATGACTTCTCCTTCTAAATCGAGTTACGTTTCTATGGAAACGACAGGATTTTCTTTTGGGATACGGTTATATCTTTTCAGATGCACTATTCCTTCTTTACTGCATCCCTCGTTCCTCACATTGACGAATTAACACAGAAATTGCGTCGTTACGAAATACTATGGGCTCTATGGCTTCTCCCACTAAATCGAGAAAAGATTCTATTGAAACACAGGATTTTCTTTTGGAGTACGAGTATCTCCTTTCCGATGCACTATTCCTTCTTAACTGCATCTCTCGCTCCCTCATAATGACGAATAAACACAGAAATGGCGTCGCTATGAAATACTATGGGTTCTATGACTTCTCCTTCTAAATCGAGTAACGTTTCTATGGAAACGACAGGATATTCCTTTGGGATACGGGTATATCTTTTCAGATGCACTATTCCTTCTTTACTGCATCCCTCGCTCCCTCACATTGTCGTATTAACACAGAAATTGCGTCGCCACGAAATACTATGATCTCTATGGCCTCTCCATCTAAGTCGAGTAACATTTCTATGGAAACAACAGGACTTTCTATTGGAGTACGAGTATCTCCTTTCCGATGCACTATTCCTTCTTAACTGCATCTCTCGCTCCCTCATAATGACGAATAAACACAGAAATGGCGTCGCTATGAAATACTATGGGTTCTATGACTTCTCCTTCTAAATCGAGTAACGTTTCTATGGAAACGACAGGATTTTCTTTTGGGATACGGGTATATCCCTTCAGATGCACTAATCCTTCTTTACTGCATCAATCGCCCCCTCTCATTGTCGTATTAACACAGAAACTGTGTCGCTATGAAATACTATGAGTTCAATGACTTCTCCCTCTAAATCGAGTAACGTTGCTATGGAAACGACAGGTTTTTCTTTTGGGATACGGGTATATCCTTTCAGATGCACTATTCCTTCTCAACTGCATCTCTCGCTCCCTCATAATGGCGAATAAACACAGACATGTCGTCACTATGAAATACTATGGGTTCCATGACTTCTCCTTCTAAATCGAGTAACGTTTCTATGGAAACGACAGGATTTTCTTTTGGGATACGGGTATATCCCTTCAGATGCACTATTCCTTCTTTACTGCATCAATCGCCCCCTCTCATTGTCGTATTAACACAGAAACTGTGTCGCTATGAATTACTATGGGTTCTATGACTTCTCCCTGGAAATTGAGTAACGTTGCTATGGAAACGACAGGTTTTTCTTTTGGGATACGGGTATATCCATTCAGATGCACTATTACTTCTTAACTGCATCTCTCGCTCCCTCATAATGACGAATAAACACAGAAATGGTGTCGCTATTCAATACTATAGGTTCTATGACTTCTCCCTCTAAATCGAGTAACGTTTCTATGGAAAAGTCAGGATTTTGTTTTGGGATACAGGTATATCCTTTCAGATGCACTATTCCTTCTTACTGCATCCCTCGCTCCCTCACATTGTCGAATTAACACAGAAATTGCGTCGCTACGAAATACTATGGGCTCTATGGCTTCTCCATCTAAATCGAGTAACATTTCTATGGAAATGACAGGATTTTCTTTTGGGATACGAGTATCTCTTATCCGAGGCACTATTCCTTCTTTACTGCATCCCTCGTTCCTCACATTGACGAATTAACACAGAAACTGTGTCGCTATGAAATACTATGGGTTCTATGACTTCTCCCTCTAAATCGAGTAACGTTGCTATGGAAACGACAGGTTTTTCTTTTGGGATACGGGTATATCCTTCCAGATGCTCTATTCTTTCTTAACTGCATCTCTCGCTCCCTCATAATGACCAATAAACGCAGAAATGGCGTCGCTATGAAATACTATGGGTGCTATGACTTCTCCTTCTAAATCGAGTAACGATTCTATGGAAACGACGGGATTTTCTTTTGGGATACGGGTATATCCTTTCAGATGCACTATTCCTTCTTTACTGCATCCCTCGCTCCCTCACATTGTCGTATTAACACAGAAATTGCGTCGCTACGAAATACTAGGGGCTCTATGGCTTCTCCATCTAAATCGAGTAACGTTTCTATGGAAGCGACAGCATTTTCTTTTGGGATACGAGTATCTCTTTTCCGATAAACTATTCCTTCTTTACTGCATCCCTCGTTCCTCACATTGACCAATGAACACAGAAACTGTGTCGCTATGAAATACTGTGGGTTCTATGACTTCCCCCTCTAAATCGAGTAACGTTGCTATAGAAACGACAGGTTTTCCTTTTGGGATACGGGTATATCCTTTCAGATGCACTATTCCTTCTTAACTGCATCTCTCGCTCCCTCATAATGACGAATAAACATAGAAATGGCGTCGATATGAAATACAATGGGATCTATGACTTCTCCTTCTAAATCGAGTAACGTTCCTATGGAAACGACAGGATTTTCTTTTGGGATACGGGTATAACCTTTCAGATGCACTATTCCTTCTTTACTGCATCCCTCGCTCTCTCACATTCTCGTATGAACACAAAAATTGCGTTGCTACGACATACTATGGGCTCTATCGCTTCTCCCTCTAAATCGGGATACATTTCTATTGAAACGACAGGATTTTCTTTTGGAGTACGAGTATCTCCTTTCCGATGCACTATTCCTTCTTAACTGCATCTCTCGCTCCCTCATAATGACGAATAAACACAGAAATGGCGTCGCTATGAAATACTATGGGTTCTATGACTTCCCCTTCTAAATCGAGTATCGTTTCTATGGAAACGACAGGATTTTCTTTTGGGATACGGGTATATCCTCTCCGATGCACTATTCCTTCTTTACTGCATCCCTCGCTCCCTCACATTGTCGTATTAACACAGAAATTGCGTCGCTACGAAATACTATGGGCTATATAGCTTCTCCATCTAAATCGAGTAACATTTATATGGAAACGACAGGCTTTTCTTTTGGGATACGAGTATCTCATTTCCGATGCACTATTCCTTCTTTACTGCATCCCTCGTTCCTCACATTGACGAATTAACACAGAAACTGTGTCGCTATGAAATACTATGGGTTCTATGACTTCTCCCTCTAAATCGAGTAACGTTGCTATGGAAACGACAGGTTTTTCTCTTGGGATACGGGTATATCCTTTCAGATGCACTATTACTTCTTGACTGCATCTCTCGCTCTCTCATAATGACGAATAAACACAGAAATGGCGTCGCTATGTAATACTATGGGTTCTATGACTTCTCCTTCTAAATCGAGTAACGTTTCTATGGAAACGACAGGATTTCCTTTTGGGATACGGTTATATCCTTTCAGAAGCACTATTCCTTCTTTACTGCATCCCTCGCTCCCTCACATTGTCGTATTAACACAGAAATTGCGTCGCTACGAAATACTATGGGCTCTATGCCTTGTCCCACTATATCGAGAAACGTTTCTATTGAAACGACAGGATTTTCTTTTGGAGTACGTGTATCTCCTTTCCGATGCACTATTCCTTCTTATCTGCATCTCTCGCTCCCTCATAATGACGAATAAACACAGAAATGGCGTCGCTATGAAATACTATGGGTTCTATGACTTCCCCTTCTAAATCGAGTATCGTTTCTATGGAAACGACAGGATTTTCTTTTGGGATACGGGTATATCCATTCAGATGCACTATTCCTCCTTAACTGCATCTCTCGCTCCCTCATAAAGACGAATAATCAATGAAATGGTGTCGCTATGAAACACTGTGTGTTCTATGACTTCTCCTTCTAAATCGAGTAACGTTTCTATGGAAACGACAGGATTTTCTTTTGGGATACGGGTATATCCTTTCAGATGCACTATTCCTTCTTTACTGCATCCCTCGCTCCCTCACATTGTCGTATTAACAAAGAAATTGCGTCGCTACGAAATACTATGGGCTCTATGGCTTCTCCATCTAAATCGAGTAACGTTTCTATGGAAACGACAGCATTTTCTTTTGGGTTACGAGTATCTCTTTTCCGATGAACTATTCCTTCTTTACTGCATCCCTCGTTCCTCACATTGACGAATTAACACAGAAACTGTGTCGCAATGAAATACTATGGGTTCTATGACTTCTCCCTCTAAATCGAGTAACGTTGCTATGGAAACGACAGGTTTTTCTTTTGGGATACGGGTATATCCTTTCAGATGCACTATTCCTTCTTAACTGCACCTCTCGCTCCCTCATAATGACGAATAAACACAGAAATGGCGTCGCTATGAAATACTATGGGTTCTATGACTTCTCCTTCAAAGTCGAGTAACGTTTCTATGGAAACGACAGGATTTCCTTTTGGGATACGGGTATATCCTTTCAGATGCACTATTCCTTCTTTACTGCATCCCTCGCTCCCTCACATTGTCGTATTAACACAGAAATTGCGTCGTTACGATATACTATGGGCTCTATGGTTTCTCCCACTAAATAGAGAAAAGTTTCTATTGAAACGACAGGATTTTCTTTTGGAGTACGAGTATCTCCTTTCCGATGCACTATTCCTCCTTAACTGCATCTCTCGCTCCCTCATAATGACGAATAAACACAGAAATGGCGTCGCTATGAAATACTACGGGTTCTATGATTTCTCCTTCTAAGTCGAGTAACGTTTCTATGGAAACGACAGGATTTTCTTTTGGGATACGGGTATATCCTTTCAGATGCACTATTCCTTCTTTACTGCATCCCTCGCTCCCTCACATTGTCGTATTAACACAGAAACTGTGTCGCTATGAAATACTATGAGTTCTATGACTTCTCCCTCTAAATCGAGTAACGTTGCTATTGAAACGACAGGATTTTCTTTTGGAGTACGAGTATCTCTTTTCCGATGAACTATTCCTTATTTACTGCATCCCTCGTTCCTCACATTGACGAATGAACACAGAAACTGTGTCGCTATGAAATACTGTGGGTTCTATGACTTCCCCCTCTAAATCGAGTAACGTTGCTATAGAAACGACAGGTTTTCCTTTTGGGATACGGGCATATCCTTTCAGATGCACTATTCCTTCTTAACTGCATCTCTCGCTCCCTCATAATGACGAATAAACACAGAAAAGGCGTCGCTATGAAATTCTATGGTTTCTATGACTTCTCCTTCTAGATCGAGTAACGTTTCTATGGAAACGACAGGATTTTCTTTTGGGATACGGGTATATCCTTACAGATGCACTATTCCTTCTTTACTGCATCCCTCGTTCCTCACATTGACGAATTAACACAGAAACTGTGTCGCTATGAAATACTATGGGTTCTATGACTTCTCCCTCTAAATCGAGTAACGCTGCTATGGAAACGACAGGTTTTTCCTGTAGGATACGGGCATATCCTTTCAGATGCACTATTCCTTCTTAACTGCATCTCTCGCTCCCTCATAATGACGAATAAACACAGAAATGGCGTCGATATGAAATACTATGGGTTCTATGACTTCTCCTTCTAAATCGAGTAACGTTTCTACGGAAACGACAGGATTTTCTTTTGGGATACGGGTATATCCTTTCAGATGCACTATTCCTTCTTTACTGCATCCCTCGCTCCCTCACTTTGTCGTATTAACACAGAAATTGCGTCGCTACGAAATACTATGGGCTCTATCGCTTCTCCCTCTAAATCGAGAAACGTTTCTATTGAAACGACAGGATTTTCTTTTGGAGTACGAGTATCTCCTTTCCGATGCACTATTCCTTCTCAACTGCATCTCTCGCTCCCTCATAATGACGAATAAACACAGAAATGGTGTCGCTATGAAATACTATGGGTTCTATGACTTCTCCTTCTAAATCGAGTAACGCTTCTACGGAAACGACAGGATTTTCTTTTGGGATACGTGTATATCCTTTCAGATGCACTATTCCTTCTTTACTGCATCCCTCGTTCCTCACATTGACGAATTAACACAGAAACTGTGTCGTTTTGAAATACTATGGGTTCTCTGACTTCTCCTTCTAAATCGATTAACGTTTCTATGGAAACGACAGGATTTTCTTTTGGGATACTGGTATATCTTTTCAGATGCACTATTCCTTCTTTACTGCATCCCTCGCTCCCTCACATTGTCTTATTAACACAGAAATTGCGTCGCTACGAAATACTATGTTCTATATGGCTTCTCCATCTAAATCGAGTAACATTTCTATGGAAACGGAAGGCTTATTTTTGGGATACGAGTATCTCTTTTCCGATGCACTATTCCTTCTTTACTGCATACCTCGTTCCTCACATTGACGAATTAACACAGAAACTGTGTCGCAATGAAATACTATGAGTTCTATGACTTCTCCCTCTAAATCGAGTAACGTTGCTATGGAAACGACAGGTTTTTCTTTTGGGATACGGGTATATCCTTCCAGATGCTCTATTCTTTCTTAACTGCATCTCTCGCTCCCTCATAATGACCAATAAACGCAGAAATGGCGTCGCTATGAAATACTATGGGTGCTATGACTTCTCCTTCTAAATCGAGTAACGATTCTATGGAAACGACGGGATTTTCTTTTGGGATACGGGTATATCCTTTCAGATGCACTATTCCTTCTTTACTGCATCCCTCGCTCCCTCACATTGTCGTATTAACACAGAAATTGCGTCGCTACGAAATACTAGGGGCTCTATGGCTTCTCCATCTAAATCGAGTAACGTTTCTATGGAAGCGACAGCATTTTCTTTTGGGATACGAGTATCTCTTTTCCGATAAACTATTCCTTCTTTACTGCATCCCTCGTTCCTCACATTGACCAATGAACACAGAAACTGTGTCGCTATGAAATACTGTGGGTTCTATGACTTCCCCCTCTAAATCGAGTAACGTTGCTATAGAAACGACAGGTTTTCCTTTTGGGATACGGGTATATCCTTTCAGATGCACTATTCCTTCTTAACTGCATCTCTCGCTCCCTCATAATGACGAATAAACATAGAAATGGCGTCGATATGAAATACAATGGGATCTATGACTTCTCCTTCTAAATCGAGTAACGTTCCTATGGAAACGACAGGATTTTCTTTTGGGATACGGGTATAACCTTTCAGATGCACTATTCCTTCTTTACTGCATCCCTCGCTCTCTCACATTCTCGTATGAACACAAAAATTGCGTTGCTACGACATACTATGGGCTCTATCGCTTCTCCCTCTAAATCGGGATACATTTCTATTGAAACGACAGGATTTTCTTTTGGAGTACGAGTATCTCCTTTCCGATGCACTATTCCTTCTTAACTGCATCTCTCGCTCCCTCATAATGACGAATAAACACAGAAATGGCGTCGCTATGAAATACTATGGGTTCTATGACTTCCCCTTCTAAATCGAGTATCGTTTCTATGGAAACGACAGGATTTTCTTTTGGGATACGGGTATATCCTCTCCGATGCACTATTCCTTCTTTACTGCATCCCTCGCTCCCTCACATTGTCGTATTAACACAGAAATTGCGTCGCTACGAAATACTATGGGCTATATAGCTTCTCCATCTAAATCGAGTAACATTTATATGGAAACGACAGGCTTTTCTTTTGGGATACGAGTATCTCATTTCCGATGCACTATTCCTTCTTTACTGCATCCCTCGTTCCTCACATTGACGAATTAACACAGAAACTGTGTCGCTATGAAATACTATGGGTTCTATGACTTCTCCCTCTAAATCGAGTAACGTTGCTATGGAAACGACAGGTTTTTCTCTTGGGATACGGGTATATCCTTTCAGATGCACTATTACTTCTTGACTGCATCTCTCGCTCTCTCATAATGACGAATAAACACAGAAATGGCGTCGCTATGTAATACTATGGGTTCTATGACTTCTCCTTCTAAATCGAGTAACGTTTCTATGGAAACGACAGGATTTCCTTTTGGGATACGGTTATATCCTTTCAGAAGCACTATTCCTTCTTTACTGCATCCCTCGCTCCCTCACATTGTCGTATTAACACAGAAATTGCGTCGCTACGAAATACTATGGGCTCTATGGCTTGTCCCACTATATCGAGAAACGTTTCTATTGAAACGACAGGATTTTCTTTTGGAGTACGTGTATCTCCTTTCCGATGCACTATTCCTTCTTATCTGCATCTCTCGCTCCCTCATAATGACGAATAAACACAGAAATGGCGTCGCTATGAAATACTATGGGTTCTATGACTTCCCCTTCTAAATCGAGTATCGTTTCTATGGAAACGACAGGATTTTCTTTTGGGATACGGGTATATCCATTCAGATGCACTATTCCTCCTTAACTGCATCTCTCGCTCCCTCATAAAGACGAATAATCAATGAAATGGTGTCGCTATGAAACACTGTGTGTTCTATGACTTCTCCTTCTAAATCGAGTAACGTTTCTATGGAAACGACAGGATTTTCTTTTGGGATACGGGTATATCCTTTCAGATGCACTATTCCTTCTTTACTGCATCCCTCGCTCCCTCACATTGTCGTATTAACAAAGAAATTGCGTCGCTACGAAATACTATGGGCTCTATGGCTTCTCCATCTAAATCGAGTAACGTTTCTATGGAAACGACAGCATTTTCTTTTGGGTTACGAGTATCTCTTTTCCGATGAACTATTCCTTCTTTACTGCATCCCTCGTTCCTCACATTGACGAATTAACACAGAAACTGTGTCGCAATGAAATACTATGGGTTCTATGACTTCTCCCTCTAAATCGAGTAACGTTGCTATGGAAACGACAGGTTTTTCTTTTGGGATACGGGTATATCCTTTCAGATGCACTATTCCTTCTTAACTGCACCTCTCGCTCCCTCATAATGACGAATAAACACAGAAATGGCGTCGCTATGAAATACTATGGGTTCTATGACTTCTCCTTCAAAGTCGAGTAACGTTTCTATGGAAACGACAGGATTTCCTTTTGGGATACGGGTATATCCTTTCAGATGCACTATTCCTTCTTTACTGCATCCCTCGCTCCCTCACATTGTCGTATTAACACAGAAATTGCGTCGTTACGATATACTATGGGCTCTATGGTTTCTCCCACTAAATAGAGAAAAGTTTCTATTGAAACGACAGGATTTTCTTTTGGAGTACGAGTATCTCCTTTCCGATGCACTATTCCTCCTTAACTGCATCTCTCGCTCCCTCATAATGACGAATAAACACAGAAATGGCGTCGCTATGAAATACTACGGGTTCTATGATTTCTCCTTCTAAGTCGAGTAACGTTTCTATGGAAACGACAGGATTTTCTTTTGGGATACGGGTATATCCTTTCAGATGCACTATTCCTTCTTTACTGCATCCCTCGCTCCCTCACATTGTCGTATTAACACAGAAACTGTGTCGCTATGAAATACTATGAGTTCTATGACTTCTCCCTCTAAATCGAGTAACGTTGCTATTGAAACGACAGGATTTTCTTTTGGAGTACGAGTATCTCTTTTCCGATGAACTATTCCTTATTTACTGCATCCCTCGTTCCTCACATTGACGAATGAACACAGAAACTGTGTCGCTATGAAATACTGTGGGTTCTATGACTTCCCCCTCTAAATCGAGTAACGTTGCTATAGAAACGACAGGTTTTCCTTTTGGGATACGGGCATATCCTTTCAGATGCACTATTCCTTCTTAACTGCATCTCTCGCTCCCTCATAATGACGAATAAACACAGAAAAGGCGTCGCTATGAAATTCTATGGTTTCTATGACTTCTCCTTCTAGATCGAGTAACGTTTCTATGGAAACGACAGGATTTTCTTTTGGGATACGGGTATATCCTTACAGATGCACTATTCCTTCTTTACTGCATCCCTCGTTCCTCACATTGACGAATTAACACAGAAACTGTGTCGCTATGAAATACTATGGGTTCTATGACTTCTCCCTCTAAATCGAGTAACGCTGCTATGGAAACGACAGGTTTTTCCTGTAGGATACGGGCATATCCTTTCAGATGCACTATTCCTTCTTAACTGCATCTCTCGCTCCCTCATAATGACGAATAAACACAGAAATGGCGTCGATATGAAATACTATGGGTTCTATGACTTCTCCTTCTAAATCGAGTAACGTTTCTACGGAAACGACAGGATTTTCTTTTGGGATACGGGTATATCCTTTCAGATGCACTATTCCTTCTTTACTGCATCCCTCGCTCCCTCACTTTGTCGTATTAACACAGAAATTGCGTCGCTACGAAATACTATGGGCTCTATCGCTTCTCCCTCTAAATCGAGAAACGTTTCTATTGAAACGACAGGATTTTCTTTTGGAGTACGAGTATCTCCTTTCCGATGCACTATTCCTTCTCAACTGCATCTCTCGCTCCCTCATAATGACGAATAAACACAGAAATGGTGTCGCTATGAAATACTATGGGTTCTATGACTTCTCCTTCTAAATCGAGTAACGCTTCTACGGAAACGACAGGATTTTCTTTTGGGATACGTGTATATCCTTTCAGATGCACTATTCCTTCTTAACTGCATCTCTCGCTCCCTCATAATGACGAATAAACACAGAAATGGCGTCGCTATGAAATACTATGGGTTCTATGACTTCTCCTACTAAGTCGAGTAACGTTTCTATGGAAACGACGGGATTTCCTTTTGGGATACGGGTATATCCTTTCAGATGCACTATTCCTTCTTTACTGCATCCCTCGCTCCCTCACATTGTCGTATTAACACAGAAATTGCGTCGTTACGATATACCATGGGCTCTATGGCTTCTCCCACTAAATAGAGAAAAGTTTCTATTGAAACGACAGGATTTTCTTTTGGAGTACGAGTATATCCTTTCCGATGCACTATTCCTTCTTAACTGCATCTCTCGCTCCCTCATAATGACGAATAAACACAGAAATGGCGTCGCTGTGAAATACCATGGGTTCTATGACTTCTCCCTCTAAATCGAGTAACGTTTCTATGGAAACGACAGGATTTTCTTTTGGGATACGGGTATATCCTTTCAGATGCACTATTCCTTCTTTACTGCATCCCTCGCTCCCTCACATTGTCGTATTAACACAGAAACTGTGTCGCTATGAAATACTATGAGTTCTATGATTTCTCCCTCTAAATCGAGTAACGTTGCTATTGAAACGACAGGATTTTCTTTTGGAGTACGAGTATCTCCTTTCCGATGCACTATTCCTTCTTAACTGCATCTCTCGCCCCTCATAATGACGAATAAACACAGAAATGGCGTCGCTATGAAATACTATGGGTTCTATGACTTCTCCTTCTAAATCGAGTTACGTTTCTATGGAAACGACAGTATTTTCTTTTGGGATACGGGTATATCTTTTCAGATGCACTATTCCTTCTTTACTGCATCCCTCGTTGCTCACATTGACGACTTAACACAGAAACTGTGTCAATATGAATTACTATGGATTCTATGACTTCTCCCTCTAAATCGAGTAACGTAGCTATGGAAACGTCAGGTTTTTCTTTTGGGATACGGGTATATTCATTCAGATGCACTATTCCTTCATAACTGCATCTCTCGCTCCCTCATAATGACGAATAATCACTGAAATGGTGTCGCTATGAAATACTATGGGTTCTATGACTTCTCATTCTAAATCGAGTAACGTTTCTATGGAACGACAGGATTTTCTTTTGGGATACGGGTATATCTTTTCAGATGCACTATTCCTTCTTTACTGCATCCCTCGCTCCCTCACATTGTCGTATTAACACAGAAATTGCGTCGCCCCGAAATACTATGGGCTCTATGGCCTCTCCATCTAAATCGAGTAACATTTCTATGGAAACGACATGATTTTCTTTTGGAGTACGTGTATCTCCTTTCCGATACACTATTCCTTCTTAACTGCATCTCTCGCTCCCTCATAATCACGAATAAACACAGAAATGGCGTCGCTATGAAATACTATGGGTTCTATGACTTCTCCCTCTAAATCGTGTAACGTTTCTATGGAAACGACAGGATTTTCTTTTGGGATACGGGTATATCCTTTCAGATGCGCTATTCCTTCTTTACTGCATCCCTCGCTCCCTCACATTGTCTTATTAACACAGAAACTGTGTCGCTCTGAAATACTATGAGTTCTATGACTTCTCCCTCTAAATCGAGTAACGTTGCTATTGAAACGACAGGATTTTCTTTTGGAGTACGAGTATCTCTTTTCCGATGAACTATTCCTTCTTTACTGCATCCCTCGTTCCTCACATTGACGAATGAACACAGAAACTGTGTCGCTAGAAATACTGTGGGTTCTATGACTTCTCCTTCTAGATCGAGTAACGTTTCTATAGAAACGACAGGATTTTCTTTTGGGATACGGGTATATCCTTACAGATGCACTATTCCTTCTTTACTGCATCCCTCGTTCCTCACATTGACAAATTAACACAGAAACTGTGTCGCTATGAAATACTATGGGTTCTATGACTTGTCCCTCTAAATCGAGTAACGTTGCTATGGAAACGACAAGTTTTTCTTGTGGGATACGGGTATATCCTTTCAGATGCACTATTCCTTCTTAACTGCATCCCTCGCTCCCTCACATTATCGTATTAACACAGAAATTGCGTCGTTACGATATACTATGGGCTCTATGGCTTCTCCCACTAAAACGAGAAAAGTTTCTATTGAAACGACAGGATTTTCTTTTGGAGTACGAGTATCTCCTTTCCTATGCACTATTCCTTCTTAACTGCATCTCTCGCTCCCTCATAATGACGAATAAACACAGAAATGGCGTCGCTATGAAATACTATGTGTTCTATGATTTCTCCTTCTAAATCGAGTAACGTTTCTATGGAAACGACAGGATTTTCTTTTGGGATACGGGTATATCTTTTCAGATGCACTATTCGTTCTTTACTGCATCCCTCGCTCCCTCACATTGTCGTATTAACACAGAAATTGCGTCGCCACGAAATACTATGGGCTCTATGGCCTCTACATCTCAATCGAGTAACATTTCTATGGAAACGACAGGATTTTCTTTTGGAGTACGAGTATCTCCTCTCCGATACACTATTCCTTCTTAACTGCATCTCTCGCTCCCTCATAATGACGAATAAACACAGAAATGGCGTCGCTATGAAATACTATGGGTTCTATGACTTCTCCTTCTAAATCGAGTAACGTTTCTATGGAAACGAC
This sequence comes from Schistocerca serialis cubense, assembly GCF_023864345.2. Lineage (NCBI taxonomy): Eukaryota > Metazoa > Arthropoda > Insecta > Orthoptera > Acrididae > Schistocerca > Schistocerca serialis. The sequence goes on along the minus strand of NC_064638.1, from coordinate 45,902,634 downwards.
ACGATTTTCTTTTGGGATACGGGTATATCCTTTCAGATGCACTATTCCTTCTGTACTGCATCCCTCGCTCCCTCACATTGTCGTATTAACACAGAAACTGTGTCGCTATGAAATACTATGAGTTCTATGACTTCTCCCTCTAAATCGAGTAACGTTGCTATGGAAACGACAGGTTTTTCTTTTGGGTTACGGGTATATCGTTTCAGATGCACTATTCCTTCTTAACTGCATCTCTCGCTCCCTCATAATGACGAATAAACACAGAAATGGCGTCACTATGAAATACTGTAGGTTCTATGACATCTTCTTCTAAATCGAGTAACGTTTCTATAGAACCGACAGGATTTTCTTTTGGGATACGGGTATATCCTTTCAGATGCACTATTCCTTCTTTACTGCATCCCTCGCTCCCTCACATTGTCGTATTGACACAGAAATTGCGTCGCTACGAAATACTGTGGGCTCTATGGCTTCTCCCTCTAAATCGAGAAACGTTTCTATTGAAACGACAGCATTTTCTTTTGGGATACGAGTATCTCTTTTCCGATGAACTATTCCTTCTTTACTGCATCCATCGTTCCTCACATTGACGAATTAACACAGAAACTGTGTCGCTATGAAATACTATGGGTTCTATGACTTCTCCCTCTAAATCGAGTAACGTTGCTATGGAAACGACAGGTTTTTCTTTTGGGATACGGGTATATCCTTTCAGATGCACTATTCCTTCTTAACTGCATCTCTCGCTCCCTCATAATGACGAATAAACACAGAAATGGCGTCACTATGAAATACTATGGGTGCTATGACTTCTCCGTCTAAATCGAGAAACGTTTCTATAGAAACGACAGGATTTTCTTTTGGGATACGGGTATATCCTTTCAGATGCACTATTCCTTCCTTACTGCATCCCTCGTTCCCTCACATTGTCTTATTGACACAGATATTGCGTCGCTACGAAATACTATGGGCTCTATGGCTTCTCCATCTAAATCGAGTAACATTTCTATGGAAACGACAAGATTTTCTTTTGGGATACGAGTTTCTCTTTTCCGATGCACTATTCCTTCTTTACTGCATCCCTCGTTCCTCACATTGACGAATTAACACAGTAACTGTGTCGCTATGAAATACTATGGGTTCTATGACTTCTCCCTCTAAATCGAGTAACGTTGCTATGTAAACGACAAGTTTTTCTTTTATGATACGGGTATATCCTTTCAGATGCCCTATTCCTTCATAACTGCATCTCTCGCTCCCTCAGAATGACGAATAAACACAGAAATGGCGTCGCTATGAAATACTATGGGTTCTATGACTTCTTCTTCTAAATCGAGTTACGTTTCTATGGAAACGACAGGATTTTCTTTTGGGATACGGGTATATCTTCTCAGATGCACTATTCCTTCTTTACTGCATCCCTCGTTCCTCACATTGACGAATTAACACAGAAACTGTGTCGCTATGAATTACTATGGGTTCTATGACTTCTCCCTCTAAATCGAGTAACGTTGCTATGGAAACGACAGGTTTTTCTTTTGGGATACGGGTATATCCATTCAGATACACTATTCGTTCGTAACTGCATCTCTCGCTCCCGCATAATGAGGAGTAAACACAGAAATGGTGTCGCTATGAAATACTATGGGTTCTATGACTTCTCCTTCTAAATCGAGTAACGTTTCTATGGAAACGACAGGATTTTCTTTTGGGATACAGGTATATCCTTTCAGATGCACTTTTCCTTCTTTACTGCATCCCTCGCTCCCTCACATTGTCGTATTAACACAGAAATTGCGTCGCTACGAAATACTATGGGCTTTATGGCTTCGCCATCTAAAATGAGTAACATATCCATGGAAAGGACAGTATTTTCTTTTGGGATACGAGTATCTCATTTCCGATGCACTATTCCTTCATTACTGCATCCCTCGTTCCTCACATTGACGAATTAACACAGGAATTGTGTCGTTATGAAATACTATGGGTTCTATGACTTCTCCCTCTAAATCGAGTAACGTTGCTATGTAAACGACAGGTTTTTATTTTGGGATACGGGTATATACTTTCAAATGCTCTATTCCTTCTTAACTGAATCTCTCGCTCCCTCATAATGACGAATAAACGCAGAAATGGCGTCGCTATGAAATACTATGGGTTCTATGACTTCTCCTTCTAAATCGAGTAACGATTCTATGGAAACGACGGGATTTTCTTTTGTGATACGGGTATATCCTTTCAGATGCACTTTTCCTTCCTTACTGCATTCCTCGCTCCCTCACATTGTCGTATTAACACAGAAATTGCGTCGCTACGAAATACTATGGGCTCTATGGCTTCTCCATCTAAATCGAGTAACATTTCTATGGAAACGACAGGATTTTCTTTTGGGATTCGAGTATCTCTTTTCCGCTGGACTATTCCTCCTTTACTGCATCCCTCGTTCCTCACATTGACGAATGAACACAGAAACTGTGTCGCTATGAAATACTGTGGGTTCTATGACTTCTCCCTCTAAATCGAGTAACGTTGCTATAGAAACGACAGGTTTTCCTTTTGGGATACGGGTATATACTTCTAGATGCACCATTCCTTCTTAAATGCTTCTCTCGCTCCCTCATAATGACGAATAAACACAGAAATGGCGTCGCTATGAAATACTATGGGTTCTATGACTTCTCCTTCTAAATCGAGCAACGTTTCTATGGAAACGACAGGATTTTCTTTTGCGATACGGGTATATTCTTTCAGATGCACTATTCCTTCTTTACTGCATCCCTCGCTCCCTCACATTGTCGTATTAACACAGAAATTGTGTCGCTACGAAATACTATGGGCTCTATCGCTTCTCCCTCTAAATCGAGAAACGTTTCTATTGAAACGACAGTATTTTCTTTTGGAGTACGCGTATCTCCTTTCCGATGCACTATTCCTTCTTAACTGCATCTCTCGCTCCCTCATAATGACGAATAAACACAGAAATGGCGTCGCTATGAAATACTATGGGTTCTATGACTTCTCCTTCTAAATCGAGTAACGTTTCTATGGAAACGACAGGATTTTCTTATGGGATACGGGTATATCCTTTCAGATGCACTATTCCTTCTTTACTGCATCCCTCGTTCCTCACATTGACGAATTAACACAGAAACTGTGTCGCTATGAAATACTATGGATTCTATGACTTCCCCTTCTAAATCGAGTAACGTTTCTATGGAAACGACAGGATTTTCTTTAGGGATACGGGTATATCCTTTCAGATGCACTATTCCTTCTTTACTGCATCCCTCGCTCCCTCACATTGTCGTATTAACACAGAAATTGCGTCGCCACGAAATACTATGGGCTCTATGGCCTCTCCATCTACATCGAGTAACATTTCTCTGGAAACGACAGTATTTTCTTTTGGAGTACGAGTGTCTCCTTTACGGTGCACTATTCCTTCTTAACTGCATCTCTCGCTCCCGCATAATGACGAATAAACACTGAAATGGCGTCGCTATGAAATACTATGGGTTCTATGTCTTCTCCTTCTAAATCGAGTAACGTTTCTAAGGAAACGACAGTATTTTCTTTTGGGATACGGGTATATCCTTTCAGATGCACTATTCCTTTTTTCCTGCTTCCCTCGCTCCCTCACATTGTCCTATTAACACAGAAACTCTGTCGCTATGAAATACTATGGGTTCTATGACTTCTCCCTCTAAATCGAGTAACGTAGCTATGGAAACGACAGGTTAATCTTTTGGGATACGGGTATATCCTTTCAGATGCACTATTCCTTCTTAACTGCATCTCTCGCTCCCTCATAATGACGAATAAACACAGAAATGGCGTCACTATGAAATACTATGGGTTCTATGACTTCTCCTTCTAAATCGAGAAACGTTTCTATAGAAACGACAGGATTTTCTTTTGGGATACGGGTATATCCTTTCAGATGCACTATTCCTTCCTTACTGCATCCCTCGCTCCCTCACATTGTCGTATTAACACAGAAATTGCGTCGCTACGAAATACTATGGGCTCTATGGCTTCTCCATCTAAATCGAGTAACATTTCTATGGAAACGACAGGATTTTCTTTTGGGATACGAGTTTCTCTTTTCCGATGCACTCTTCCTTCTTTACTGCATCCCTCGTTCCTCACATTGACGAATTAACACAGTAACAGTGTCGCTATGAAACACTATGGGTTCTATGACTTCTCCCTATAAATCGAGTAACGTTGCTATGGAAACGACAAGTTTTTCTTTTATGATACGGGTATATCCTTTCAGATGCCCTATTCCTTCATAACTGCATCTCTCGCTCCCTCAGAATGACGAATAAACACAGAAATGGCGTCGCTATGAAATACTATGGGTTCTATGACTTCTCCTTCTAAATCGAGTTACGTTTCTATGGAAACGACAGGATTTTCTTTTGGGATACGGGTATATCTTCTCAGATGCACTATTCCTTCTTTACTGCATCCCTCGTTCCTCACATTGATGAATTAACACAGAAACTGTGTCGCTATGAATTACTATGGGTTCTATGACTTCTCCCTCTAAATCGAGTTACGTTGCTATGGAAACGACAGGTTTTTCTTTTGGGATACGGGTATATCCATTCAGATGCACTATTCCTTCGTAACTGCATCTCTCGCTCCCTCATAATGACGAGTAAACACAGAAATGGTGTCGCTATGAAATACTATGGGTTCAATGACTTCTCCTTCTAAATCGAGTAACGTTTCTATGGAAACGACAGGATTTTCTTTTGGGATACAGGTATATCCTTTCAGATGCACTTTTCCTTCTTTACTGCATCCCTCGCTCCCTCACATTGTCGTATTAACACAGAAATTACGTCGCTACGAAATACTATGGGCTTTATGGCTTCGCCATCTAAAATGAGTAACATTTCCATGGAAAGGACAGTATTTTCTTTTGGGATACGAGTATCTCATTTCCGATGCACTATTCCTTCTTTACTGCATCCCTCGTTCCTCACATTGACGAATTAACACAGGAACTGTGTCGTTATGAAATACTATGGGTTCTATGACTTCTCCCTCTAAATCGAGTAACGTTGCTATGTAAACGACAGGTTTTTATTTTGGGATACGGGTATATACTTTCAAATGCTCTATTCCTTCTTAACTGCATCTGTCGCTCCCTCATAATGACGAATAAACGCAGAAATGGCGTCGCTATGAAATACTATGGGTTCTATGACTTCTCCTTCTAAATCGAGTAACGATTCTATGGAAACGACGGGATTTTCTTTTGGGATACGGGTATATCCTTTCAGATGCACTTTTCCTTCCTTACTGCATCCCTCGCTCCCTCACATTGTCGAATTAACACAGAAATTGCGTCGGTACGAAATACTATGGGCTCTATGGCTACTCCATCTAAATCGAGTAACATTTCTATGGAAACGACAGGATTTTCTTTTGGGATTCGTGTATCTCTTTTCCGCTGCACTATTCCTTCTTTACTGCATCCCTCGTTCCTCACATTGACGAATGAACACAGAAAATGTGTCGCTATGAAATACTGTGGGTTCTATGACTTCTCCCTCTAAATCGAGTAACGTTGCTATAGAAACGACAGGTTTTCCTTTTGGGATACGGGTATTTACTTTTAGATGCACTATTCCTTCTTAAATGCTTCTCTCGCTCCCTCATAATGACGAATAAACACAGAAAAGGCGTAGCTATGAAATACTATGGGTTCTATAACTTCTCCTTCTAAATCGAGTAACGATTCTATGGAAACGACAGGATTTTCTTTTGGGATACGGGTATATTCTTTCAGATGCACTATTCCTTCTTTACTGCATCCCTCGCTCCCTCACATTGTCGTATTAACACAGAAATTGCGTCGCTACGAAATACTATGGGCTATATGGCATTTCCATCTAAATCGAGTAACATTTCTATGGAAACGACAGGCTTTTCTTTTGGGATACGAGTATCACTTTTGCGATGCACTATTCCTTCTTTACTGCATCCCTCGTTCCTCACATTGACGAATTAACATATAAACTGTGTCGGTATGAAATACTATGGGTTCTATGACTTCTCCCTCTAAATCGAGTAACGTTGCTGTGGAAACGACAGGTTTTTCTTTTGGGATACGGGTATATCCTTTCAGATCCTCTATTCCTTCTTAACTGCATCTCTCGCTCCCTCATAATGACGAATAAACACAGAAATGGCGTCGCTATGAAATACTATGTGTTCTATGACTTCTCCTTCTAAATCGAGTAACATTTCTTTGGAAACGACAGGATTTTCTTTTGGGATACGGGTATATCCTTTCAGATGCACTATTCCTTCTTTACTGCATCCCTCGCTCCCTCATAATGACGAGTAAACACAGAAATGGCGTCGTTATGAAATACTATGGGTTCTATGACTTCTCCCTCTAAATCGAGTAACGTTGCTATGTAAACGACAGGTTTTTATTTTGGGATACGGGTATATACTTTCAAATGCTCTATTCCTTCTTAACTGAATCTCTCGCTCCCTCATAATGACGAATAAACGCAGAAATGGCGTCGCTATGAAATACTATGGGTTCTATGACTTCTCCTTCTAAATCGAGTAACGATTCTATGGAAACGACGGGATTTTCTTTTGAGATACGGGTATATCCTTTCAGATGCACTTTTCCTTCCTTACTGCATTCCTCGCTCCCTCACATTGTCGTATTAACACAGAAATTGCGTCGCTACGAAATACTATGGGCTCTATGGCTTCTCCATCTAAATCGAGTAACATTTCTATGGAAACGACAGGATTTTCTTTTGGGATTCGAGTATCTCTTTTCCGCTGGACTATTCCTCCTTTACTGCATCCCTCGTTCCTCACATTGACGAATGAACACAGAAACTGTGTCGCTATGAAATACTGTGGGTTCTATGACTTCTCCCTCTAAATCGAGTAACGTTGCTATAGAAACGACAGGTTTTCCTTTTGGGATACGGGTATATACTTCTAGATGCACCATTCCTTCTTAAATGCTTCTCTCGCTCCCTCATAATGACGAATAAACACAGAAATGGCGTCGCTATGAAATACTATGGGTTCTATGACTTCTCCTTCTAAATCGAGTAACGTTTCTATGGAAACGACAGGATTTTCTTTTGCGATACGGGTATATTCTTTCAGATGCACTATTCCTTCTTTACTGCATCCCTCGCTCCCTCACATTGTCGTATTAACACAGAAATTGTGTCGCTACGAAATACTATGGGCTCTATCGCTTCTCCCTCTAAATCGAGAAACGTTTCTATTGAAACGACAGTATTTTCTTTTGGAGTACGCGTATCTCCTTTCCGATGCACTATTCCTTCTTAACTGCATCTCTCGCTCCCTCATAAAGACGAATAAACACAGAAATGGCGTCGCTATGAAATACTATGGGTTCTATGACTTCTCCTTCTAAATCGAGTAACGTTTCTACGGAAACGACAGGATTTTCTTATGGAATACGGGTATATCCTTTCAGATGCACTATTCCTTCTTTACTGCATCCCTCGTTCCTCACATTGACGAATTAACACAGAAACTGTGTCGCTATGAAATACTATGGGTTCTATGACTTCCCCTTCTAAATCGAGTAACGTTTCTATGGAAACGACAGGATTTTCTTTTGGGATACGGGTATATCCTTTCAGATGCACTATTCCTTCTTTACTGCATCCCTCGCTCCCTCACATTGTCGTATTAACACAGAAATGGCGTCGCCACGAAATACTATGGGCTCTATGGCCTCTCCATCTACATCGAGTAACATTTCTCTGGAAACGACAGTATTTTCTTTTGGAGTACGAGTGTCTCCTTTCCGGTGCACTATTCCTTCTTAACTGCATCTCTCGCTCCCGCATAATGACGAATAAACACTGAAATGGCGTCGCTATGAAATACTATGGGTTCTATGTCTTCTCCTTCTAAATCGAGTAACGTTTCTAAGGAAACGACAGTATTTTCTTTTGGGATACGGGTATATCCTTTCAGATGCACTATTCCTTTTTTCCTGCTTCCCTCGCTCCCTTACATTGTCCTATTAACACAGAAACTCTGTCGCTATGAAATACTATGGGTTCTATGACTTCTCCCTCTAAATCGAGTAACGTAGCTATGGAAACGACAGGTTAATCTTTTGGGATACGGGTATATCCTTTCAGATGCACTATTCCTTCTTAACTGCATCTCTCGCTCCCTCATAATGACGAATAAACACAGAAATGGCGTCACTATGAAATACTATGGGTTCTATGACTTCTCCTTCTAAATCGAGAAACGTTTCTATAGAAACGACAGGATTTTCTTTTGGGATACGGGTATATCCTTTCAGATGCACTATTCCTTCCTTACTGCATCCCTCGCTCCCTCACATTGTCGTATTAACACAGAAATTGCGTCGCTACGAAATACTATGGGCTCTATGGCTTCTCCATCTAAATCGAGTAACATTTCTATGGAAACGACAGGATTTTCTTTTGGGATACGAGTTTCTCTTTTCCGATGCACTCTTCCTTCTTTACTGCATCCCTCGTTCCTCACATTGACGAATTAACACAGTAACAGTGTCGCTATGAAATACTATGGGTTCTATGACTTCTCCCTCTAAATCGAGTAACGTTGCTATGGAAACGACAAGTTTTTCTTTTATGATACGGGTATATCCTTTCAGATGCCCTATTCCTTCATAACTGCATCTCTCGCTCCCTCAGAATGACGAATAAACACAGAAATGGCGTCGCTATAAAATACTATGGGTTCTATGACTTCTCCTTCTAAATCGAGTTACGTTTCTATGGAAACGACAGGATTTTCTTTTGGGATACGGGTATATCTTCTCAGATGCACTATTCCTTCTTTACTGCATCCCTCGTTCCTCACATTGATGAATTAACACAGAAACTGTGTCGCTATGAATTACTATGGGTTCTATGACTTCTCCCTCTAAATCGAGTTACGTTGCCATGGAAACGACAGGTTTTTCTTTTGGGATACGGGTATATCCATTCAGATGCACTATTCCTTCGTAACTGCATCTCTCGCTCCCTCATAATGACGAGTAAACACAGAAATGGTGTCGCTATGAAATACTATGGGTTCAATGACTTCTCCTTCTAAATCGAGTAACGTTTCTATGGAAACGACAGGATTTTCTTTTGGGATACAGGTATATCCTTTCAGATGCACTTTTCCTTCTTTACTGCATCCCTCGCTCCCTCACATTGTCGTATTAACACAGAAATTACGTCGCTACGAAATACTATGGGCTTTATGGCTTCGCCATCTAAAATGAGTAACATTTCCATGGAAAGGACAGTATTTTCTTTTGGGATACGAGTATCTCATTTCCGATGCACGATTCCTTCTTTACTGCATCCCTCGTTCCTCACATTGACGAATTAACACAGGAACTGTGTCGTTATGAAATACTATGGGTTCTATGACTTCTCCCTCTAAATCGAGTAACGTTGCTATGTAAACGACAGGTTTTTATTTTGGGATACGGGTATATACTTTCAAATGCTCTATTCCTTCTTAACTGCATCTGTCGCTCCCTCATAATGACGAATAAACGCAGAAATGGCGTCGCTATGAAATACTATGGGTTCTATGACTTCTCCTTCTAAATCGAGTAACGATTCTATGGAAACGACGGGATTTTCTTTTGGGATACGGGTATATCCTTTCAGATGCACTTTTCCTTCCTTACTGCATCCCTCGCTCCCTCACATTGTCGAATTAACACAGAAATTGCGTCGGTACGAAATACTATGGGCTCTATGGCTACTCCATCTAAATCGAGTAACATTTCTATGGAAACGACAGGATTTTCTTTTGGGATTCGTGTATCTCTTTTCCGCTGCACTATTCCTTCTTTACTGCATCCCTCGTTCCTCACATTGACGAATGAACACAGAAAATGTGTCGCTATGAAATACTGTGGGTTCTATGACTTCTCCCTCTAAATCGAGTAACGTTGCTATAGAAACGACAGGTTTTCCTTTTGGGATACGGGTATTTACTTTTAGATGCACTATTCCTTCTTAAATGCTTCTCTCGCTCCCTCATAATGACGAATAAACACAGAAAAGGCGTAGCTATGAAATACTATGGGTTCTATAACTTCTCCTTCTAAATCGAGTAACGATTCTATGGAAACGACAGGATTTTCTTTTGGGATACGGGTATATTCTTTCAGATGCACTATTCCTTCTTTACTGCATCCCTCGCTCCCTCACATTGTCGTATTAACACAGAAATTGCGTCGCTACGAAATACTATGGGCTATATGGCATTTCCATCTAAATCGAGTAACATTTCTATGGAAACGACAGGCTTTTCTTTTGGGATACGAGTATCACTTTTGCGATGCACTATTCCTTCTTTACTGCATCCCTCGTTCCTCACATTGACGAATTAACATATAAACTGTGTCGCTATGAAATACTATGTGTTCTATGACTTCTCCTTCTAAATCGAGTAACGTTTCTTTGGAAACGACAGGATTTTCTTTTGGGATACGGGTATATCCTTTCAGATGCACTATTCCTTCTTTACTGCATCCCTCGCTCCCTCATAATGACGAGTAAACACAGAAATGGCGTCGTTATGAAATACTATGGGTTCTATGACTTCTCCTTCTAAATCGAGTAACGTTTCTATGGAAACGACAGGATTTTCTTTTGGGATACGGGTATGTCCTTTCAGATGCACTATTCCTTCTTTACTGCATCCCTCGCTCCCTCACATTGTCGTATTAACACAGAAATTGCGTCGCTACGAAATACTATGGGCTATATGGCTTCTCCATCTAAATCGAGTAACATTTCTATGGAAACGACAGGCTTTTATTTTGGGATACGAGTATCTCTTTTCCGATGCACTACTCCTTCTTTACTGCATCCCTCGTTCCTCACATTGACGAATTAACACAGAAACTGTGTCGCTATGAAATACTATGGGTTCTATGATTTCTCCCTCTAAATCGAGTAACGTTGCTATGGCAAGGACAGGTTTTTCTTTTGGGATACGGGTATCTCCTTTCAGATGCACTAATCCTTCTTAACTGCATCTCTCGCTCCCTCATAATGACGAATAAACACAGAAATGGCGTCGCTATGATATACTATGTGTTCTTTGACTTCTCCTTCTAAATCGAGTAACGTTTCTATGGAAACGACCGGGTTTCCTTTTGGGATACGGGTATATCCTTTCAGATGCACTAATCCATCTTTACTGCATCCCTCTCTCCCTCATAATGACGAATAAACACAGAAATGGCGTCGCTATGAAATACTATGGGTTCTATGATTTCTCCTTCTAAATCGAGTAACGTTTCTATGGATACGACAGAATTTTCTTTTGGGATACGGGTATATCCTTTCAGATGCACTATTCCTTCTTTACTGCATCCCTCGCTCCCTTACTTTGTCGTATTAACACAGAAATAGCGTCGCTACGAAATACTATGGGCTATATGGCTTCTCCATCTAAATCGGGTAACATTTCTATGGAAACGACAGGCTTTTCTTTTGGGATACGAGTATCTCTATTCCGATGCACTATTCCTTCTTTACTGCATCCCTCGTTCCTCACATTGACGAATTAACACAGAAACTGTGTCGCTATGAAATACTATGGGTTCTATAACTTCTCCCTCTAAATCGAGTAACGTTGCTATGGAAACGACAGGTTTTTCTTTTGGGATACGGGTATATGCTTTCAGATGCACTATTCCTTCTTAACTGCATCTGTCGCTCCCTCAAAATGACGAATAAACACAGAAATGGCGTCGCTATGAAATTCTATGGGTTCTATGACTTCTCCTTCTAAATGGAGTAACGTTTCTATGGAAACGAAAGGATTTCCTTTTGGGATACGGGTATATCCTTTCAGATGCACTATTCTTTCATTACTGCATCCCTCGCTCCCTCACATTGTCGTATTAACACAGAAATTGCGTCGCTACGAAATACTATGGGCTCTATGGCTTCTCCCTCTAAATCGAGAAATGTTTCTATTGAAACGACAGGATTTTCTTTTCGAGTACGAGTATCTCCTTTCCGATGCACTATTCCTTCTTAACTGCATCTCTCGCTCCCCCATAATGACGAATAAACACAGAAATGGCGTCGCTATGAAATACTATGGGTTCTATGACTTCTCCTTCTAAATCGAGTAACGTTTCTATGGAAACGATAGGATTTTCTTTTGGGATACTGGTATATCTTTTCAGATGCACAATTCCTTCTTTACTGCATCCCTCGCTCCCTCACATTGTCGTAGTAACACTGATATTGCGTCGCTACGAATTACTATGGGCTCTATGGCCTCTCCATCTAAATCGAGTAACATTTCTATGGAAACGACAGGATTTTGTTTTGGAGTTCGAGTATCTCCTTTCCGATGAACTATTCCTTCTTAACTGCATCTCTCGCTCCCTCATAATGACGAATAAACACTAAAATGGCGTCGCTATGAAATACTATGGGTTCTATGACTTCTCCTTCTAAATCGAGTAACGTTTCTATGGAAACGACAGGATTTTCTTTTGGGATACGGGTATATCCTTTCAGGTGTACTATTCCTTCTTTACTGCATCCCTCGCTCCCTCACATTGTCGTATTGACACAGAAATTGCGTCGCTACGAAATACTATGGGCTCTATGTCTTCTCCCTCTAAATCGAGAAACGTTTCTATTGAAACGACAGGATTTCCTTTTGGAGTACGAGGATCTCCTTTCCGATGCACTATTCCTTCTTAACTGCATCTCTCGCTCCCTCATAATGACGAATAAACACAGAAATTGCGTCGCTATGAAATACTATGGGTTCTATGACTTTTCCTTCTAGATCGAGTAACGTTTCTATGGAAACGACAGGATTTTCTTTTGGGATACGGGTATATCCTTTCAGATGCACTATTCCTTCTTTACTGCATCCCTCGCTCCCTCACATTGTCGTATAAACACAGAAATTGCGTCGCTACGAAATACTATGGGCTATATGGCTTCTCCATCTAAATCGAGTAACATTTCTATGGAAACGACAGGCTTTTCTCTTGGGATACGGGTATATCCTTTCAGATGCACTATTCCTTCTTAACTGCATCTCTCGCTCTCTCATAATGACGAATAAACACAGAAATGGCGTCGCTATGAAATACTATGGGTTCTATGACTTCTCCTTCTAAATCGAGTAACGTTTCTATGGAAACGACAGGATTTCCTTTTGGGATACGGTTATATCCTTTCAGATGCACTATTCCTTCTTTACTGCATCCGTCGCTCCCTCACATTGTCGTATTAACACAGAAATTGCGTCGCTACGAAATACTATGGGCTATATGACTTCTCCCTCTAAATCGAGTAACGTTGCTATGGAAACGACAGGTTTTTCTCTTGGGATACGGGTATATCCTTTCAGATGCACTATTCCTTCTTAACTGCATCTCTCGCTCTCTCATAATGACGAATAAACTCAGAAATGGCGTCGCTATGAAATACTATGGGTTCTATGACTTCTCCTTCTAAATCGAGTAACGTTTCTATGGAAACGACAGGATTTCCTTTTGGGATACGGTTATATCCTTTCAGATGCACTATTCCTTCTTTACTGCATCCGTCGCTCCCACACATTGTCGTATTAACACAGAAATTGCGTCGCAACGAAATACTATGGGCTCTATGGCTTGTCCCACTAAATCGAGAAACGTTTCTATTGAAACGACAGGATTTTCTTTTGGAGTACGAGTATCTCCTATCCGATGCACTATTCCTTCTTAACTGCATCTCTCGCTCCCGCATAATGACGAATAAACACTGAAATGGCGTCGCTATGAAATACTATGGGTTCTATGACTTCTCCTTCTAAATCGAGTAACGTTTCTATGGAACCGAGAGTATTTTCTTTTGGGATACGGGTATATCCTTTCAGATGCACTATTCCTTCTTTACTGCTTACCTCGCTCCCTCACATTGTCCTATTAACACAGAAACTGTGTCGCTATGAAATACTATGGGTTCTATAACTTCTCCCTCTAAATCGAGTAACGTTGCTATGGAAACGACAGGTTTTTCTTTTGGGATACGGGTATATCCTTTCAGATGCACTATTCCTTCTTAACTGCATCTCTCGCTCCCTCATAATGACGAATAAACACAGAAATGGCGTCACTATGAAATACTATGGGTTCTATGACTTCTCCTTCTAAATCGAGAAACGTTTCTATAGAAACGACAGGATTTTCTTTTGGGATACGGGTATATCCTTTCAGATGCACTATTCCTTCCTTACTGCATCCCTCGCTCCCTCACATTGTCGTATTAACACAGAAATTGCGTCGCTACGAAATACTATGGGCTCTATGGCTTCTCCATCTAAATCGAGTAACATTTCTATGGAAACGACAGGATTTTCTTTTGGGATACGAGTTTCTCTTTTCCGATGCACTATTCCTTCTTTTCTGCATCCCTCGTTCCTCACATTGACGAATTAACACAGTAACAGTGTTGCTATGAAATACTATGGGTTCTATGACTGCTCCCTCTAAATCTAGTAACGTTGCTATGGAAACGACAAGTTTTTCTTTTATGATACGGGTATATCCTCTCAGATGCCCTATTCCTTCATAACTGCATCTCTCGCTCCCTCAGAATGACGAATAAACACAGAAATGGCGTCTCTATGAAATACTATGGGTTCTATGACTTCTCCTTCTAAATCGAGTTACGTTTCTATGGAAACGACAGGATTTTCTTTTGGGATACGGGTATATCTTCTCAGATGCACTATTCCTTCTTTACTGCATCCCTCGTTCCTCACATTGACGAATTAACACAGAAACTGTGTCGCTATGAATTACTATGGGTTCTATGATTTCTCCCTCTAAATCGAGTAACGTTGCTATGGAAACGACAGGTTTTTCTTTTGGGATACGGGTATATCCATTCAGATGCACTATTCCCTCGTAACTGCATCTCTCGCTCCCTCATAATGACGAGTAAACACAGAAATGGTGTCGCTATGAAATACTATGGGTTCTATGACTTCTCCTTCTAAATCGAGTAACGTTTCTATGGAAACGACAGGATTTTCTTTTGGGATACAGGTATATCCTTTCAGATGCACTTTTCCTTCTTTACTGCATCCCTCGCTCCCTCACATTGTCGTATTAACACAGAAACTGCGTCGCTACGAAATACTATAGGCTTTATGGCTTCGCCATCTAAAATGAGTAACATTTCCATGGAAAGGACTGTATTTTCTTTTGGGATACGAGTATCTCATTTCCGATGCACTATTCCTTCTTTACTGCATCCCTCGTTCCTCACATTGACGAATTAACACAGGAACTGTGTCGTTATGAAATACTATGGGTTCTATGACTTCTCCCTCTAAATCGAGTAACGTTGCTATGGAAACGACAGGTTTTTCTTTTGGGATAGGGGTATATTCTTTCAGATGCACTATTCCTTCTTAACTGCATCTCTCGCTCCCTCATAATGACGAATAAACACATAAATGGCGTCGCTATGAAATACTATGGGTTCTATGACTTCTCCTTCTAAATCGAGTAACGTTTCTATGGAAACGACAGGATTTTCTTTTGCGATACGGGTATATTCTTTCAGATGCACTATTCCTTCTTTACTGCATCCCTCGCTCCCTCACATTGTCGTATTAACACAGAACTTGTGTCGCTACGAAATACTATGGGCTCTATCGCTTCTCCCTCTAAATCGAGTAACATTTCTATGGAAACGACAGGCTTTTCTTTTGGGATACGAGTATCTCTTTTGCGATGCACTATTCCTTCTTTACTGCATCCCTCGTTCCTCACATTGACGAATTAACATAGAAACTGTGTCGCTATGAAATACTATGGGTTCTATGACTTCTCCCTCTAAATCGAGAAACGTTTCTATTGAAACAACAGGATTTTCTTTTGGAGTACGAGTATCTCCTATCCGATGCACTATTCCTTCTTAACTGCATCTCTCGCTCCCTCATAATGACGAATAAACACAGAAATGGCGTTGCTATGAATTACTATGGGTTCTATGTCTTCTCCTTCTAAATCGAGTAACGTTTCTATGGAAACGACAGTATTTTCTTTTGGGATACGGGTATATCCTTTCAGATGCACTATTCCTTCTTTACTGCATCCCTCGCTCCCTCGCATTGTCCTATTAACACAGAAACTGTGTCGCTATGAAATAATATGGGTTCTATAACTTCTCCCTCTAAATCGAGTAACGTTGCTATGGAAACGACAGGTTTTTCTTTTGGGATACGGGTATATCCTTTCAGATGCACTATTCCTTCTTAACTGCATCTCTCGCTCCCTCATAATGACGAATAAACACAGAAATGGCGTCACTATGAAATACTATGGGTTCTATGACTTCTCCTTCTAAATCGAGAAACGTTTCTATAGAAACGACAGGATTTTCTTTTGGGATACGGGTTTATCCTTTCAGATGCACTATTCCTTCCTTACTGCATCCCTCGCTCCCTCACATTGTCGTATTAACACAGAAATTGCGTCGCTACGAAATACTATGGGCTCTATGGCTTCTCCATCTAAATCGAGTAACATTTCTATGGAAACGACAGGATTTTCTTTTGGGATACGAGTTTCTCTTTTCCGATGCACTATTCCTTCTTTACTGCATCCCTCGTTCCTCACATTGACGAATTAACACAGTAACAGTGTCGCTATGAAATACTATGGGTTCTATGACTGCTCCCTCTAAATCGAGTAACGTTGCTATGGAAACGACAAGTTTTTCTTTTATGATACGGGTATATCCTCTCAGATGCCCTATTCCTTCATAACTGCATCTCTCGCTCCCTCAGAATGACGAATAAACACAGAAATGGTGTCGCTATGAACTACTATGGGTTCTATGACTTCTCCTTCTAAATCGAGTAACGTTTCTATGGAAACGACCGGATTTTCTTTTGGGATACAGGTATATCCTTTCAGATGCACTTTTCCTTCTTTACTGCATCCCTCGCTCCCTCACATTGTCGTATTAACACAGAAATTGCGTCGCTACGAAATACTATGGGCTTTATGGCTTCGCCATCTAAAATGAGTAACATTTCCATGGAAAGGACTGTATTTTCTTTTGGGATACGAGTATCTCATTTCCGATGCACTATTCCTTCTTTACTGCATCCCTCGTTCCTCACATTGACGAATTAGCACAGGAACTGTGTCGTTATGAAATACAATGGGTTCTATGACTTCTCCCTCTAAATCGAGTTACGTTGCTATGTAAACGACAGGTTTTTATTTTGGGATACGGGTATATACTTTCAAATGCTCTATTCCTTCTTAACTGCATCTGTCGCTCCGTCACAATGACGAATAAACGCAGAAATGGCGTCGCTATGAAATACTATGGGTTCTATGACTTCTCCTTCTAAATCGAGTAACGATTCTATGGCAACGACTGGATTTTCTTTTGGGATACGGGTATATCCTTTCAGATGCACTTTTCCTTCCTTACTGCATCCCTCGCTCCCTCACATTGTCGTATTAACACAGAAATTGCGTCGCTACGAAATACTATGGGCTCTATGGCTTCTCCATCTAAATCGAGTAACATTTCTATGGAAACGACAGGATTTTCTTTTGGGATTCGAGTATCTCTTTTCCGCTGCACTATTCCTTCTTTACTGCATCCCTCGTTCCTCACATTGACGAATGAACACAGAAAATGTGTCGCTATGAAATACTGTGGGTTCTATGACTTCTCCCTGTAAATCGAGTAACGTTGCTATAGAAACGACAGGTTTTCCTTTTGGGATACGGGTATATACTTTTAGATGCACTATTCCTTCTTAAATGCTTCTCTCGCTCCCTCATAATGACGAATAAACACAGAAAAGGCGTAGCTATGAAATACTATGGGTTCTATAACTTCTCCTTCTAAATCGAGTAACGATTCTATGGAAACGACACGATTTTCTTTTGGGATATGGGTATATCCTTTCAGATGCACTATTCCTTCTTTACTGCATCCCTCGTTCCTCACATTGACGAATTAACACAGAAAGTGTGTCGCTATGAAATACTATGGGTTCTATGACTTCTCCCTCTAAATCGAGTAACGTTGCTATGGAAACGACAGGTTTTTCTTTTGGGATAGGGGTATATCCTTTCAGATGCACTATTCCTTCTTAACTGCATCTCTCGCTCCCTCATAATGACGAATAAACACAGAAATGGCGTCGCTATGAAATACTATGGGTTCTATGACTTCTCCTTCTAAATCGAGTAACGTTTCTATGGAAACGACAGGATTTTCTTTTGCGATACGGGTATATTCTTTCAGATGCACTATTCCTTCTTTACTGCATCCCTCGCTCCCTCACATTGTCGTATTAACACAGAAATTGTGTCGCTACGAAATACTATGGGCTCCATCGCTTCTCCCTCTAAATCGAGAAACGTTTCTATTGAAACGACAGTATTTTCTTTTGGGGTACGAGTATCTCCTTTCCGATGCACTATTCCTTCTTAACTGCATCTCTCGCTCCCTCATAATGACGAATAAACACAGAAATGGCGTCGCTATTAAATTCTATGGGTTCTATGACTTCTCCTTCTAAATCGAGTAACGTTTCTATGGAAACGACAGGATTTTCTTTTGGGATACGGGTATATCCTTTCAGATGCACTATTCCTTCTTTACTGCATCCCTCGCTCCCTCACATTGTCGTATTAACACAGAAATTGCGTCGCTACGAAATACTATGGGCTATATGGCTTCTCCATCTAAATCGAGTAACATTTCTATGGAAACGACAGGCTTTTCTTTTGGGATACGAGTATCTCTTTTGCGATGCACTATTCCTTCTTTACTGCATCCCTCGTTCCTCACATTGACGAATTAACATAGAAACTGTGTCGCTATGTAATACTATGGGTTCTATGACTTCTCCCTCTAAATCGAGTAACGTTGCTGTGGAAACGACAGGTTTTTCTTTTGGGATACGGGTATATCCTTTCAGATGTTCTATTCCTTCTTAACTGCATCTCTCGCTCCCTCATAATGACGAATAAACACAGAAATTGCGTCGCTATGATATACTATGTGTTCTATGACTTCTCCTTCTAAATCGAGTAACGTTTCTATGGAAACGACAGGATTTCCTTTTGGGATACGGGTATCTCCTTTCAGATGCACTAATCCTTCTTAACTGCATCTCTCGCTCCCTCATAATGACGAATAAACACAGAAATGGCGTCGCTATGATATACTATGTGTTCTATGACTTGTACTTCTAAATCGAGTAACGTTTCTATGGAAACGACAGGGTTTCCTTTTGGGATACGGGTATATCCTTTCAGATGCACTAATCCATCTTTACTGCATCCCTCGCTCCCTCATAATGACGAATAAACACAGAAATGGCGTCGCTATAAAATACTATGGGTTCTATGACTTCTCCTAAATCGAGTAACGTTTCTATGGATACGACAGAATTTTCTTTTGGGATACGGGTATATCCTTTCAGATGCACTATTCCTTCTTTACTGCACCCCTCGCTCCCTTACATTGTCGTATTAACACAGAAATAGCGTCGCTACGAAATACTATGGGCTATATGGCTTCTCCATCTAAATCGGGTAACATTTCTATGGAAACGACAGGCTTTTCTTTTGGGATACGAGTATCTCTATTCCGATGCACTATTCCTTCTTTACTGCATCCCTCGTTCCTCACATTGACGAATTAACACAGAAACTGTGTCGCTATGAAATACTATGGGTTCTATAACTTCTCCCTCTAAATCGAGTAACGTTGCTATGGAAACGACAGGTTTTTCTTTTGGGATACGGGTATATCCTTTCAGATCCACTATTCCTTCTTAACTGCATCTGTCGCTCCCTCATAATGACGAATAAACACAGTAATGGCGTCGCTATGAGATTCTATGTGTTCTATGACTTCTCCTTCTAAATCGAGTAACGTTTCTATGGAAACGAAAGGATTTCCTTTTGGGATACGGGTATATCCTTTCAGATGCACTATTCTTTCATTACTGCATCCCTCGCTCCCTCACATTGTCGTATTAACACAGAAATTGCGTCGCTACGAAATACTATGGGCTCTATGGCTTCTCCCTCTAAATCGAGAAATGTTTCTATTGAAACGACAGGATTTTCTTTTGGAGTACGAGGTTCTCCTTTCCGATGCACTATTCCTTCTTAACTGCATCTCTCGCTCCCTCATAATGACGAATAAACACTAAAATGGCGTCGCTATGAAATACTATGGGTTCTATGACTTCTCCTTCTAAATCGAGTAACGTTTCTATGGAAACTACAGGATTTTCTTTTGGGATACGGGTATATCCTTTCAGGTGTACTATTCCTTCTTTACTGCATCCCTCGCTCCCTCACATTGTCGTATTGACACAGAAATTGCGTCGCTACGAAATACTATGGGCTCTATGGCTTCTCCCTCTAAATCGAGAAACGTTTCTATTGATACGACAGGATTTCCTTTTGGAGTACGAGGATCTCCTTTCCGATGCACTATTCCTTCTTAACTGCATCTCTCGCTCCCTCATAATGACGAATAAACACAGAAATGGCGTCGCTATGAAATACTATGGGTTCTATGACTTCTCCTTCTAGATCGAGTAACGTTTCTATGGAAACGACAGGTATTCCTTTTGGGATGCGGGTATATCTTTTCAGATGCACTATTCCTTCTTTACTGCATCCCTCGCTCCCTCACATTGTCGTATTAACACAGAAATTGCGTTGCTACGAAATACTATGGGCTCTATGGCCTCTCCATCTAAATCGAGTAACATTTCTATGGAAATGAAGGGATTTTCTTTTGGAGTACGAGTATCTCCTTTCGATGCACTATTCCTTCTTAACTGCATCTCTCGATCACTCATAATGACGAATAAACACAGAAATGGCGTCGCTATGAAGTACCATGGGTTCTATGACTTCTCCTTCTAAATCGAGTAGCGTTTCTATTGAAACGACAGTATTTTCTTTTGGGATACGGGTATATCCTCTCAGATGCACTATTTCTTCTTTACTGCATCCCTCGCTCCCTCACATCGTCGTATTAACACAGAAACTGTGTCGCTATGAAATACTATGGGTTCTATGACTTCTCCCTCTAAATCGAGTAACGTTGCTATGGAAACGACAGGTTTTTCTTTTGGGATACGGGTATATCCTTTCAGATGCACTATTCCTTGTTAACTGCATCTCTCGCTCCCTCATAATGACGAATAAACACAGAAATGGCGTCACTATGAAATACTATGGGTTCTATGACTTTTCCTTCTAAATCGAGTAACGTTTCTATGGAAACGACAGGATTTTCTTTTGGGATACGGGTATATCCTTTCATATGCACTATTCCTTCTTTACTGCATCCCTCGCTCCCACACATTGTCGTATTAACACAGAAATTGCGTCGCTACGAGATACTATGGGCTCTATGGCTTCTCCATCTAAATCGAGTAACATTTCTATGGAAACGACAGGATATTCTTTTGGAGTACGAGTATCTCCTTTCCGATGCACTATTCCTTCTTAACTGCTTCTCTCGCACCCTCATAATGACGAATAAACACAGAAATGGCGTCACTATGAAATACTATGGGTTCTATGACTTCTCCTTCTAAATCGAGTAACGTTTCTATGGAAACGACAGTATTATCTTTTGGGATACGGGTATATCCTTCCAGATGCACTATTCCTTCTTTACTGCATCCCTCGCTCCCTCACATTGTCGTATTAACACAGAAATTGCGTCGCTACGAAATACTATGGGCTCTATGGCTTCTCCATCTAAATCGAGTAACGTTTCTATTGAAACGACAGGATTTTCTTTTGGAGTACGAGTATCTCCTTTCCGATGCACTATTCCTTCTTAACTGCATCTCTCGCTCCCTCATAATGACGAATAAACACAGAAATGGCGACGCTATGAAATACTATGTGTTCTATGACTTCTCCTTCTAAATCGAGTAACGTTTCTATGGAAACGACAGGATTTTCTTTTGGGATACTGGTATATCTTTTCGGATGCACTATTCCTTCTTTACTGCATCCCTCGCTCCCTCACATTGTCGTATTAACACTGAAATTGCGTCGCTACGAATTACTATGGGCTCTATGACCTCTCCATCTAAATAGAGTAACATTTCTATGGAAACGACAGGATTTTGTTTTGGAGTACGAGTATCTCCTTTCCGATGCACTATTCCTTCTTAACTGCATCTCTCGCTCCCTCATAATGACGAATAAACACTAAAATGGCGTCGCTATGAAATACTATGGGTTCTATGACTTCTCCTTCTAAATCGAGTAACGTTTCTATGGAAACGACAGGATTTTCTTTTGGGATACGGGTATATCCTTTCAGGTGTACTATTCCTTCTTTACTGCATCCCTCGCTCCTTCACATTGTCGTATTGACACAGAAATTGCGACGCTACGAAATACTATGGGCTCTATGGCTTCTCCCTCTAAATCGAGAAACGTTTCTATTGAAACGACAGGATTTCCTTTTGGAGTACGAGGATCTCCTTTCCGATGCACTATTCCTTCTTAACTGCATCTCTCGCTCCCTCATAATGACGAATATACACAGAAATGGCGTCGCTATGAAATACTATGGGTTCTATGATTCTCCTTCTAGATCGAGTAACGTTTCTATGGAAACGACAGGATTTTCTTTTGGGATACGGGTATATCCTTTCAGATGCACTATTCCCTCTTTACTGCATCCCTCGCTCCCTCACATTGTCGTATTAACACAGAAATTGCGTCGCTACGAAATACTATGGGCTATATGGCTTCTCCATCTAAATCGAGTAACATTTCTATGGAAACGACAGGCTTTTCTTTTGGGATACGAGTATCTCTTTTCCGATGCACTATTCCTTCTTTACTGCATCCCTCGTTCCTCACATTGACGAATTAACACAGAAACTGTGTCGCTATGAAATACTATGGGGTCTATGACTTCTCCCTCTAAATTGAGTAACGTTGCTATGGAAACGACAGGTTTTTCTTTAGGCATACGGGTATATCCTTTCAGATGCACTATTCCTTTTTAACTGCATCTCTCGCTCCCTCATAATGACGAATAAACACAGAAATGGCGTCGCTATTAAATACTATGGGTTCTATGACTTCTCCTTCTAAATCGAGTAACGTTTCTATGGAAACGACAGGATTTCCTTTTGGGATACGGGTATATCCTTTCAGATGCACTTTTCCTTCTTTACTTCATCCCTCGCTCCCCCACATTGTCGTATTAACACAGAAATTGCGTCGCTACGAAATACTATGGGCTCTATGGCTACTCCCGCTACATCGAGAAACGTTTCTATTGAAACGACAGGATTTTCTTTTGGAGTACGAGTATCTCTTTTCCGATGCACTATTCCTTTTTAACTGCATCTCTCGCTCCCTCATAATGACGAATAAACACAGAAATGGCGTCGCAATGAATAACTATGTGTTCTATGGCTTCTCCTTCTAAATCGAGTAACGTTTCTATGGAAACGACAGGATTTTCTTTTGGGATACGGGTATATCCTTTCATATGCACTATTCCTTCTTTACTGCATCCCTCGCTCCCACACATTGTCGTATTAACACAGAAATTGCGTCGCTACGAGATACTATGGGCTCTATGGTTTCTCCATCTAAATCGAGTAACATTTCTATGGAAACGACAGGATATTCTTTTGGTGTACGAGTATCTCCTTTCCGATGCACTATTCCTTCTTAACTGCTTCTCTCGCACCCTCATAATGACGAATAATCACAGAAATGGCGTCACTATGAAATACTATGGGTTCTATGACTTCTCCTTCTAAATCGAGTAACGTTTCTATGGAAACGACAGTATTTTCTTTTGGGATACGGGTATATCCTTCCAGATGCACTATTCCTTCCTTACTGCATCCCTCGCTCCCTCACATTGTCGTATTAACACAGAAATTGCGTCGCTACGAAATACTATGGGCTCTATGGCTTCTCCATCTAAATCGAGTAACGTTTCTATTGAAACGACAGGATTTTCTTTTGGAGTACGAGTATCTCCTTTCCGATGCACTATTCCTTCTTAACTGCATCTCTCGCTCCCTCATAATGACGAATAAACACAGAAATGGCGACGCTATGAAATACTATGTGTTCTATGACTTCTCCTTCTAAATCGAGTAACGTTTCTATGGAAACGACAGGATTTTCTTTTGGGATACTGGTATATCTTTTCGGATGCACTATTCCTTCTTTACTGCATCCCTCGCTCCCTCACATTGTCGTATTAACACTGAAATTGCGTCGCTACGAATTACTATATGCTCTATGGCCTCTCCATCTAAATAGAGTAACATTTCTATGGAAACGACAGGATTTTGTTTTGGAGTACGAGTATCTCCTTTCCGATGCACTATTCCTTCTTAACTGCATCTCTCGCTCCCTCATAATGACGAATAAACACTAAAATGGCGTCGCTATGAAATACTATGGGTTCTATGACTTCTCCTTCTAAATCGAGTAACGTTTCTATGGAAACGACAGGATTTTCTTTTGGGATACGGGTATATCCTTTCAGGTGTACTATTCCTTCTTTACTGCATCCCTCGCTCCTTCACATTGTCGTATTGACACAGAAATTGCGTCGCTACGAAATACTATGGGCTGTATGGCTTCTCCATCTAAATCGAGTAACATTTCTATGGAAACGACAGGCTTTTCTTTTGGGATACGAGTATCTCTTTTCCGATGCACTATTCCTTCTTTACTGCATCCCTCGTTCCTCACATTGACGAATTAACACAGAAACTCTGTCGCTATGAAATACTATGGGTTCTATGACTTCTCCCTCTAAATTGAGTAACGTTGCTATGGAAACGACAGGTTTTTCTTTAGGCATATGGGTATATCCTTCAGATGCACTATTCCTTTTTAACTGGATCTCTCGCTCCCTCATAATGACGAATAAACACAGAAATGGCGTCGCTATGAAATACTATGGGTTCTATGACTTCTCCTTCTAAATCGAGTAACGTTTCTATGGAAACGACAGGATTTCCTTTTGGGATACGGGTATATCCTTTCAGATGCATTTTTCCTTCTTTACTTCATCCCTGGCTCCCCCACATTGTCGTATTAACACAGAAATTGCGTCGCTACGAAATACTATGTGCTCTATGGCTACTCCCGCTACTTCGAGAAACGTTTCTATTGAAACGACAGGATTTTCTTTTGGAGTACGAGTATCTCTTTTCCGATGCACTATTCCTTTTTAACTGCATCTCTCGCTCCCTCATAATGACGAATAAACACAGAAATGGCGTCGCAATGAATAACTATGTGTTCTATGGCTTCTCCTTCTAAATCGAGTAACGTTTCTATGGAAACGACAGGATTTTCTTTTGGGATACGTGTATATCTTTTCAGATGCACTATTCCTTCTTTACTGCATCCCTCGCTCCCTCACATTGTCGTATTAACACAGAAATTGCGTTGCTACGAAATACTATGGGCTCTATGGCCTCTCCATCTAAATCGAGTAACATTTCTATGGAAACGACAGGATTTTCTTTTGGAGTACGAGTATCTCTTTTCCGATGCACTATTCCTTCTTAACTGCATCTCTCGCTTACTCATAATGACGAATAAACACAGAAATGGCGTCGCTATGAAATACTATGGGTTCTATGACTTCTCCTTCTAAATCGAGTAACGTTTGTATGGAAACGAAAGGATTTTCTTTTGGGATACGGGTATATCCTTTCAGATGCACTATTCCTTCTTTACTGCATCCCTCGCTCCCTCACATCGTCGTATTAACACAGAAACAGTGTCGCTATGAAATACTATGGGTTCTATGACTTCTCCCTCTAAATCGAGTAACGTTGCTATGGAAACGAGAGGTTTTTCTTTTGGGATACGGGTATATCCTTTCAGATGCACTATTCCTTGTTAACTGCATCTCTCGCTCCCTCATAATGACGAATAAACACAGAAATGGCGTCACTATGAAATACTATGGGTTCTATGACTTTTCCTTCTAAATCGAGTAACGTTTCTATGGAAACGACAGGATTTTCTTTTGGGATACGGGTATATCCTTTCATATGCACTATTCCTTCTTTACTGCATCCCTCGCTCCCACACATTGTCGTATTAACACAGAAATTGCGTCGCTACGAGATACTATGGGCTCTATGGCTTCTCCATCTAAATCGAGTAACATTTCCATGGAAACGACAGGATATTCTTTTGGTGTACGAGTATCTCCTTTCCGATGCACTATTCCTTCTTAACTGCTTCTCTCGCACCCTCATAATGACGAATAAACACAGAAATGGCGTCACTATGAAATACTATGGGTACTATGACTTCTCCTTCTAAATCGAGTAACGTATCTATGGAAACGACAGGATTTTCTTTTGGGATACGGGTATATCCTTTCAGATGCACTATTCCTTCTTTACTGCATCCCTCGCTCCCTCACATTGTCGTATTAACACTGAAATTGCGTCGCTACGAAATACTATGGGCTCTATGGTTTCTCCCTCTAAATCGACAAACGTTTCTATTGAAACGACTGGATTTTCTTTTGGAGTACGAGTATCTCCTTTCCGATGCACTATTCCTTCTTAACTGCATCTCTCGCTCCCCCATAATGACAAATAAACACTGAAATGGCGTCGCTATGAAATACTATGGGTTCTATGACTTCTCCTTCTAAATCAAGTAACGTTTCTATGGAAACGACAGGATTTTCTTTTGGAATACGGGTATATCTTTTCAGATGCACTATTCCTTCTTCACTGCATCCCTCGCTCCCTCACATTGTCGTATTAACACAGAAATTGCGTCGCTACGAGATACTATGGGCTCTATGGCTTCTCCATCTAAATCGAGTAACATTTCTATGGAAACGACAGGATTTTCTTTTGGAGTACGAGTATCTCCTTTCCGATGCACTATTCCTTCTTAACTGCTTCTCTCCCAACCTCATAATGACGAATAAACACAGAAATAGCGTCGCTATGAAATACTATGGGTTCTATGTCTTCTCCCACTAAATCGAGTAACGTTGCTATGGAAACGACAGGTTTTTCTTTTGGGATAAGGGTATATCCTTTCAGATGCTCTATTCCTTCTTTACTGCATCCCTCGCTCCCTCACATTGTCGTATTAGCACGGAAATTGCGACGCTACGAAATACTATGGGCTCCATGGCTTCTCCCTCTAAAACGAGAGACGTTTCTATTGAAACGACAGGATTTTCTTTAGGAGTACGAGACTCTCCTTCCGATGCACTATTCCTTCTTAACTGCATCTCTCGCTCCCTCATAATGACGAATAAACACAGAAATGGCGTCGCAATGAATAACTATGTGTTCTATGACTTCTCCTTCTAAATCGAGTAACGTTTCTATGGAAACGACAGGATTTTCTTTTGGGATACGGGTATATCTTTTCAGATGCACTATTCCTTCTTTACTGCATCCCTCGCTCCCTCACATTGTCGTATTAACACAGAAATTGCGTTGCTACGAAATACTATGGGCTCTATGGCCTCTCCATCTAAATCGAGTAACATTTCTATGGAAACGACAGGATTTTCTTTTGGAGTACGAGTATCTCCATTCCGATGCACTATTCCTTCTTAACTGCATCTCTCGCTCACTCATAATGACGAATAAACACAGAAATGGCGTCGCTATGAAATACTATGGGTTCTATGACTTCTCCTTCTAAATCGAGTAACGTTTGTATGGAAACGACAGGATTTTCTTTTGGGATACGGGTATATCCTTTCAGATGCACTATTTCTTCTTTACTGCATCCCTCGCTCCCTCACATCGTCGTATTAACACAGAAATTGTGTCGCTATGAAATACTATG
Source organism: Schistocerca serialis cubense (assembly GCF_023864345.2). Classification (NCBI taxonomy): domain Eukaryota; kingdom Metazoa; phylum Arthropoda; class Insecta; order Orthoptera; family Acrididae; genus Schistocerca; species Schistocerca serialis. The sequence continues at coordinate 45,874,673 of NC_064638.1, read as the reverse complement.
GGTTCTATGACTTCTCCCTCTAAATCGAGTAACGTTGCTATGGAAACGACAGGTTTTTCTTTTGGGATACGGGTATATCCTTTCAGATGCACTATTCCTTCTTAACTGCATCTCTCGCTCCCTCATAATGACGAATAAACACAGAAATGGCGTCACTATGAAATACTATGGGTTCTATGAGTTTTCCTTCTAAATCGAGTAACGTTTCTATGGAAACGACAGGATTTTCTTTTGGGATACGGGTATATCAATTCATATGCACTATTCCTTCTTTACTGCATCCCTCGCTCTCTCACATTGTCGTATTAACACAGAAATTGCGTCGTTACGAGATACTATGGGCTCTATGGCTCCTCCATCTAAATCGAGTAACATTTCTATGGAAACGACAGGATATTCTTTTGGAGTACGTGTATCTCCTTTCCGATGCACTATTCCTTCTTAACTGCTTCTCTCGCACCCTCATAATGACGAATAAACACAGAAATGGCGTCGCTATGAAATACTATGGGTTCTATGACTTCTCCTACTAAATCGAGTAACGTTTCTATGGAAACGACAGTATTTTCTTTTGGGATACGGGTATATCCTTTCAGATGCACTATTCCTTCTTTACTGCATCGTTCGCTCCCTCACATTGTCGTATTAACACAGAAATTGCGTCGCTACGAAATACTATGGGCTCTATGGCTTCTCCATCTAAATCGAGTAATGTTTCTATTGAAACGACAGGATTTTCTTTTGGAGTACGAGTATCTCCTTTCCGATGCACTATTCCTTCTTAACTGCATCTCTCGCTCCCTCATAATGACGAATAAACACAGAAATGGCGACGCTATGAAATACTATGTGTTCTATGACTTCTCCTTCTAAATCGAGTAACGTTTCTATGGAAACGACAGGATTTTGTTTTGGGATACGGGTATATCCTTTCAGATGCACTATTCCTTCTTTACTGCATACCTCGCTCCCTCACATTATCGTATTAACACAGAAATTGGGTCGCTACGAAATACAATGGGCTCTATGGCTTCTCCATCTAAATCGAGTAACGTTTCTATGGAAACGACAGGATTTTCTTTTGGGATACGAGTATCTCTTTTCCGACGCACTATTGCTCCTTTACTGCATCCCTCGTTCCTCACATTGACGAATTAACACAGAAACTGTGTCGCTATGAAATACTATTGGTTCTATGACATCTCCCTCTAAAAAGAGTAACGTTGCAATGGAAACGATAGGTTTTTCATTTGGGATACGGGTATATCCTTTCAGATCCGCTATTCCTTCTCAACTGCATCTCTCGCTCCTTCATAATGACGAATAAACACAGAAATGGCGTCGCTATGAAACACTATGGGTTCTATGACTTCTCCTTCTAAATCGAGTAACGTTTCTATGGAAACGACAGGATTGTCTTTTGGGATACGGGTATATTCTTTCACATGCACTATTCCTTCTTTATTGCATCCCTCGCTCCCTCACATTGTCGTATTAACACAGAAATTGCGTCGCTACGAAATACTATGGGCTCTATGGCTTCTCCATCTAAATCGAGTAACATTTCTATGGAAACGACAGGATTTTCTTTTGGTATACGAGTATCTCTTTTCCGATGCAATATTCCTTCTTTCTGCATTACTCGTTCCTCACATTGACGAATTAACACAGAAACTGTGTCGCTATGAATTACTAAGGGTTCTAAGACTTCTCCCTCTAAATCGAGTAACGTTGCTATGGAAACGACAGGTTTTTCTTTTGGGATACGGGTATATCCTTTCAGATGCACTATTCCTTCTCAACTGCATCTCTCGCTCCCTCATAATGACGAATATACACAGAAATGGCGTCGCGATGAAATACTATGGGTACTATGACTTCTCCTTCTAAATCGAGTAACGTTTCTATGGAAACGACAGGATTTTCTTTTGGGATACGGGTATATCCTTTCAGATGCACTATTCCTTCTTTAATGCATCCCTCGCTCCCTCACATTGTCGTATTAACACTGAAATTGCGTCGCTACGAAATACTATGGGCTCTATGGTTTCTCCCTCTAAATCGACAAACGTTTCTATTGAAACGACTGGATTTTCTTTTGGAGTACGAGTATCTCCTTTCCGATGCACTATTCCTTCTTAAGTGCATCTCTCGCTCCCCCATAATGACGAATAAACACTGAAATGGCGTCGCTATGAAATACTATGGGTTCTATGACTTCTCCTTCTAAATCAAGTAACGTTTCTATGGAAACGACAGGATTTTCTTTTGGAATACGGGTATATCTTGTCAGATGCACTATTCCTTCTTCACTGCATCCCTCGCTCCCTCACATTGTCGTATTAACACAGAAATTGCGTCGCTACGAGATACTATGGGCTCTATGCCTTCTCCATCTAAATCGAGTAATATTTCTATGGAAACGACAGGATTTTCTTTTGGAGTACGAGTATCTCCTTTCCGATGCACTATTCCTTCTTAACTGCTTCTCTCGCACCCTCATAATGACGAATAAACACAGAAATAGCGTCGCTATGAAATACTATGGGTTCTATGGCTTCTCCATCTAAATCGTGTAACATTTCCATGGAAACGACAGGATTTTCTTTTGGAGTACGAGTATCTCCTTTCCGATGCACTATTCCTTCTTAACTGCATCTCTCGCTCCCTCATAATGACGATTAAAAACAGTATTGGCGACGCTATGTAATACTATGGGTTCTATGACTTCTCCTTCTAAATCGAGTAACGTTTCTATGGAATCGACAGGATTTTCTTTTGGGATTCGTGTATATCTACTCAGATGCACTATTCCTTCTTTACTGCATCCCTCGCTCCCTCACATTGTCGTATTAACACAGAAATTGCGTCGCTACGAAATACTATGGATTCTATGACTTCTCCCTCTAAATCAAGTAACGTTGCTATGGAAAGGACAGGTTTTTCTTTTGGGATACAAGTATCTCCTTTCCGATGCACTATTCCTTCTTAACTGCATCTCTCGCTCCCTCATAATGACGAATAAACCCAGAAATCTCGTCGCTATGAAATTCTATGGGTTCTATGACTTCTCCATCTAAATCGAGTAACGTTTCTATGGAAACGACAGGATATTCTTTTGGGATACCGGTATATCCTTTCAGATGCACTATTCCTTCTTTACTGCATCCCTCGTTCCTCACATTGACGAATTAACACAGAAACTGTGTCGCTATGAAATACTATGGGTTCTATGACTTCTCCCTCTAAATCGAGTAACGTTGCTATGGAAACGACAGGTTTTTCTTTTGTGATACGGGTATATCCTTTCAGATGCACTATTCCTTCTTAACTGCATCTCTCGCTCCCTCATAATGACGAATAAACACAGAAATGGCGTCGCTATGAAGTACTATGGGCTCTATGGCTTCTCCCTCTAAATCGTGAAACGTTTCTATTGAAACGACATGATTTTCTTCTGGAGTACGAGTATCTCCTTTCCGATGCACTATTCCTTCTTAACTGCATCTCTCGCTCCCTCATAATGACGAATAAACACAGAAATGGCGTCGCTATGAAATACTATGGGTTCTATGACTTCTCCTTCTAAATCGAGTAACGTTTCTATGGAAACGACAGGGTTTTCTTTTGGGATACGGGTATACCCTTTCAGATGCACTATTCCTTCTTTACTGCATCCCTCGCTCCCTCACATTGTCGTATTAACACAGAAATTGCGTCGCTACGAAATACTATGGGCTATATGGCTTCTCCCTCTAAATCGAGAAACGTTTCGATTGAAACGACAGGATTTTCTTTTGGAGTACGAGTATCTCCTTTCCGATGCACTATTCCTTCTTAACTGCATCTCTCGCTCCCTCATAATGACGAATAAACACAGAAATGGCGTCGCTATGAAATACTATGGGGTCTATGACTTCTCCTTCTAAATCGAGTAACGTTTCTACGGAAACGACAGGATTTTCTTTTGGGATACCGGTATATCCTTTCAGATGCACTATTCCTTCTTTACTGCATCCCTCGCTCCCTCACATTGTCGTATTAACACAGAAATTGCGTCGCTACGAAATACTATGTTCTCCATGGCTTCTCCATCTAAATCGAGTAACATTTCTATGGAAACGAAAGGATTTTCTTTTGGAGTACGAGTATCTCCTTTCCGATGCACTATTCCTTCTTAACTGCATCTCTCGCTCCCTCATATGACGAACAAACACAGAAATGGCGTCGCTATGAAATACTATGGGTTCTATGACTTCTCCTTCTAAATCGAGTAACGTTTCTATGGAAACGACAGGGTTTTCTTTTGGGATACGGGTATACCCTTTCAGATGCACTATTCCTTCTTTACTGCATCCCTCGCTCCCTCACATTGTCGTATTAACACAGAAATTGCGTCGCTACGAAATACTATGGGCTATATGGCTTCTCCCTCTAAATCGAGAAACGTTTCTATTGAAACGACAGGATTTTCTTTTGGAGTACGAGTATCTCCTTTCCGATGCACTATTCCTTCTTAACTGCATCTCTCGCTCCCTCATAATGACGAATAAACACAGAAATGGCGTCGCTATGAAATACTATGGGGTCTATGACTTCTCCTTCTAAATCGAGTAACGTTTGTATGGAAACGACAGGATTTTCTTTTGGGATACCGGTATATCCTTTCAGATGCACTATTCCTTCTTTACTGCATCCCTCGCTCCCTCACATTGTCGTATTAACACAGAAATTGCGTCGCTATGAAATACTATGGGCTCTATGGCTTCTCCATCTAAATCGAGTAACAATTCTATGGAAACGACAGGATTTTCTTTTGGAGTACGAGTATCTCCTTTCCGATGCACTATTCCTTCTTAACTGCATCTCTCGCTCCCTCATAATGACGAATAAACACAGAAATGGCGTCGCTATGAAATACTATGGGTTCTATGACTTCTCCTTCTAAATCGGGTAACGTTTCTATGGAAACGACAGGATTTTCTTTTGGGATACGGGTATATCCTTTCAGATGCACTATTACTTCTTTACTGCATCCCTCGCTCCCTCACATTGTCGTATTAACACAGAAATTGCGTCGCTACGAAATACTATGGGCTCTATGGCTTCTCCATCTAAATCGAATATCATTTCTATTGAAACGACAGGATTTTCTTTTGGAGTACGAGTATCTCCTTTCCGATGCACTATTCCTTCTTAACTGCATCTCTCGCTCCCTCATAATGACGAATAAACACAGAAATGGCGGCGCTATGAAATACTATGGGTTCTACGACTTCTCCTTCTAAATCGAGTAACGTTTGTATGGAAACGACAGGATTTTCTTTTGGGAAACGGGTATATCCTTTCAGATGCACTATTTCTTCTTTACTGCATCCCTGGCTCCCTCACATCGTCGTATTAACACAGAAACTGTGTCGCTATGAAATACTATGGGTTCTATGACTTCTCCCTCTAAATCGAGTAACGTTGCTATGGAAACGACAGGTTTTTCTTTTGGGATACGGGTATATCCTTTCTGATGCACTATTCCTTCTTAACTGCATCTCTCGCTCCCTCATAATGACGAATAAACACAGAAATGGCGTCACTATGAAATACTATGGGTTCTATGACTTTTCCTTCTAAATCGAGTAACGTTTCTATGGAAACGACAGGATTTTCTTTTGGGATACGGGTATATCCTTTCATATGCACTATTCCTTCTTTACTGCATCCCTCGCTCCCTCACATTGTCGTATTAACACAGAAATTGCGTCGCTACGAGATACTATGGGCTCTATGGCTTCTCCATCTAAATCGAGTAACATTTCTATGGAAACGACAGGATATTCTTTTGGAGTACGAGTATCTCCTTTCCGATGCACTATTCCTTCTTAACTGCTTCTCTCGCACCCTCATAATGACGAATAAACACAGAAATGGCGTCGCTATGAAATACTATGGGTTCTATGACTTCTCCTTCTAAATCGAGTAACGTTTCTATGGAAACGACAGTATTTTCTTTTGGGATACGGGTATATCCTTTCAGATGCACTATTCCTTCTTTACTGCATCCCTCGCTCCCTCACATTGTCGTATTAACACAGAAATTGCGTCGCTACGAAATACTATGGGCTCTATGGCTTCTCCATCTAAATCGAGTAACGTTTCTATTGAAACGACAGGATTTTCTTTTGGAGTACGAGTATCTCCTTTCCGATGCACTATTCCTTCTTAACTGCATCTCTCGCTCCCTCATAATGACGAATAAACACAGAAATGGCGACGCTATGAAATACTATGTGTTCTATGACTTCTCCTTCTAAATCGAGTAACGTATCTATGGAAACGACAGGATTTTCTTTTGGAATACGGGTATATCTTTTCAGATGCACTATTCCTTCTTCACTGCATCCCTCGCTCCCTCACATTGTCGTATTAACACAGAAATTGCGTCGCTACGAGATACTATGGGCTCTATGCCTTCTCCATCTAAATCGAGTAATATTTCTATGGAAACGACAGGATTTTCTTTTGGAGTACGAGTATCTCCTTTCCGATGCACTATTCCTTCTTAACTGCTTCTCTCGCACCCTCATAATGACGAATAAACACAGAAATAGCGTCGCTATGAAATACTATGGGTTCTATGGCTTCTCCATCTAAATCGTGTAACATTTCCATGGAAACGACAGGATTTTCTTTTGGAGTACGAGTATCTCCTTTCCGATGCACTATTCCTTCTTAACTGCATCTCTCGCTCCCTCATAATGACGATTAAAAACAGAATTGGCGACGCTATGTAATACTATGGGTTCTATGACTTCTCCTTCTAAATCGAGTAACGTTTCTATGGAAACGACAGGATTTTCTTTTGGGATTCGTGTATATCTACTCAGATGCACTATTCCTTCTTTACTGCATCCCTCGCTCCCTCACATTGTCGTATTAACACAGAAATTGCGTCGCTATGAAATACTATGGGCTCTATGGCTTCTCCATCTAAATCGAGTAACAATTCTATGGAAACGACAGGATTTTCTTTTGGAGTACGAGTATCTCCTTTCCGATGCACTATTCCTTCTTAACTGCATCTCTCGCTCCCTAATAATGACGAATAAACACAGAAATGGCGTCGCTATGAAATACTATGGGTTCTATGACTTCTCCTTCTAAATCGGGTAACGTTTCTTTGGAAACGACAGGATTTTCTTTTGGGATACGGGTATATCCTTTCAGATGCACTATTACTTCTTTACTGCATCCCTCGCTCCCTCACATTGTTGTATTAACACAGAAATTGCGTCGCTACGAAATACTATGTTCTCCATGGCTTCTCCATCTAAATCGAGTAACATTTCTATGGAAACGAAAGGATTTTCTTTTGGAGTACGAGTATCTCCTTTCCGATGCACTATTCCTTCTTAACTGCATCTCTCGCTCCCTCATAATGACGAATAAATACAGAAATGGCGTCGCTATGAAATACTATGGGTTCTATGACTTCTCCTTCTAAATCGGGTAACGTTTCTTTGGAAACGACAGGATTTTCTTTTGGGATACGGGTATATCTTTTCAGATGCACTATTCCTTCCTCACTGCATCCCTCGCTCCCTCACATTGTCGTATTAACACAGAAATTGCGTCGCTACGAGATACTATGGGTTCTATGACTTCTCCTTCTAAATCGGGTAACGTTTCTTTGGAAACGACAGGATTTTCTTTTGGGATACGGGTATATCCTTTCAGATGCACTATTACTTCTTTACTGCATCCCTCGCTCCCTCACATTGTTGTATTAACACAGAAATTGCGTCGCTACGAAATACTATGTTCTCCATGGCTTCTCCATCTAAATCGAGTAACATTTCTATGGAAACGAAAGGATTTTCTTTTGGAGTACGAGTATCTCCTTTCCGATGCACTATTCCTTCTTAACTGCATCTCTCGCTCCCTCATATGACGAACAAACACAGAAATGGCGTCGCTATGAAATACTATGGGTTCTATGACTTCTCCTTCTAAATCGAGTAACGTTTCTATGGAAACGACAGGGTTTTCTTTTGGGATACGGGTATACCCTTTGAGATGCACTATTCCTTCTTTACTGCAACCCTCGCTCCCTCACATTGTCGTATTAACACAGAAATTGCGTCGCTACGAAATACTATGGGCTATATGGCTTCTCCCTCTAAATCGAGAAACGTTTCTATTGAAACGACAGGATTTTCTTTTGGAGTACGAGTATCTCCTTTCCGATGCACTATTCCTTCTTAACTGCATCTCTCGCTCCCTCATAATGACGAATAAACACAGAAATGGCGTCGCTATGAAATACTATGGGGTCTATGACTTCTCCTTCTAAATCGAGTAACGTTTGTATGGAAACGACAGGATTTTCTTTTGGGATACCGGTATATCCTTTCAGATGCACTATTCCTTCTTTACTGCATCCCTCGCTCCCTCACATTGTCGTATTAACACAGAAATTGCGTCGCTATGAAATACTGTGGGCTCTATGGCTTCTCCATCTAAATCGAGTAACAATTCTATGGAAACGACAGGATTTTCTTTTGGAGTACGAGTATCTCCTTTCCGATGCACTATTCCTTCTTAACTGCATCTCTCGCTCCCTCATAATGACGAATAAACACAGAAATGGCGTCGCTATGAAATACTATGGGTTCTATGACTTCTCCTTCTAAATCGGGTAACGTTTCTATGGAAACGACAGGATTTTCTTTTGGAAAACGGGTATATCCTTTCAGATGCACTATTTCTTCTTTACTGCATCTCTCGCTCCCTCATAATGACGAATAAACACAGAAATGGCGTCACTATGAAATACTATGGGTTCTATGACTTTTCCTTCTAAATCGAGTAACGTTTCTATGGAAACGACAGGATTTTCTTTTGGGATACGGGTATATCCTTTCATATGCACTATTCCTTCTTTACTGCATCCCTCGCTCCCTCACATTGTCGTATTAACACAGAAATTGCGTCGCTACGAGATACTATGGGCTCTATGGCTTCTCCATCTAAATCGAGTAACATTTCTATGGAAACGACAGGATATTCTTTTGGAGTACGAGTATCTCCTTTCCGATGCACTATTCCTTCTTAACTGCTTCTCTCGCACCCTCATAATGACGAATAAACACAGAAATGGCGTCGCTATGAAATACTATGGGCTCTATGACTTCTCCTTCTAAATCGAGTAACGTTTCTATGGAAACGACAGTATTTTCTTTTGGGATACGGGTATATCCTTTCAGATGCACTATTCCTTCTTTACTGCATCCCTCGCTCCCTCACATTGTCGTATTAACACAGAAATTGCGTCGCTACGAAATACTATGGGCTCTATGGCTTCTCCATCTAAATCGAGTAACGTTTCTATTGAAACGACAGGATTTTCTTTTGGAGTACGAGTATCTCCTTTCCGATGCACTATTCCTTCTTAACTGCATCTCTCGCTCCCTCATAATGACGAATAAACACAGAAATGGCGACGCTATGAAATACTATGTGTTCTATGACTTCTCCTTCTAAATCGAGTAACGTATCTATGGAAACGACAGGATTTTGTTTTGGGATACGGGTATATCCTTTCAGATGCACTATTCCTTCTTTACTGCATCCCTCGCTCCCTCACATTATCGTATTAACACAGAAATTGGGTCGCTACGAAATACAATGGGCTCTATGGCTTCTCCATCTAAATCGAGTAACGTTTCTATGGAAACGACAGGATTTTCTTTTGGGATACGAGTATCTCTTTTCCGACGCACTATTCCTTCTTTACTGCATCCCTCGTTCCTCACATTGACGAATTAACACAGAAACTGTGTCGCTATGAAATACTATGGGTTCTATGACATCTCCCTCTAAAAAGAGTAACGTTGCAATGGAAACGACAGGTTTTTCTTTTGGGATACGGGTATATCCTTTCAGATCCACTATTCCTTCTCAACTGCATCTCTCGCTCCCTCATAATGACGAATAAACACAGAAATGGCGTCGCTATGAAATACTATGGGTTCTATGACTTCTCCTTCTAAATCGAGTAACGTTTCTATGGAAACGACAGGATTGTATTTTGGGATACGGGTATATCCTTTCACATGCACTATTCCTTCTTTATTGCATCCCTCGCTCCCTCACATTGTCGTATTAACACAGAAATTGCGTCGCTACGAAATACTATGGGCTCTATGGCTTCTCTATCTAAATCGAGTAACATTTCTATGGAAACGACAGGATTTTCTTTTGGTATACGAGTATCTCTTTTCCGATGCAATATTTCTTCTTTCTGCATCCCTCGTTCCTCACATTGACGAATTAACACAGAAACTGTGTCGCTATGAATTACTAAGGGTTCTAAGACTTCTCCCTCTAAATCGAGTAATGTTGCTATGGAAACGACAGGTTTTTCTTTTGGGTTACGGGTATATCCTTTCAGATGCACTATTCCTTCTCAACTGCATCTCTCGCTCCCTCATAATGACGAATATACACAGAAATGGCGTCGCTATGAAATACTATGGGTACTATGACTTCTCCTTCTAAATCGAGTAACGTTTCTATGGAAACGACAGGATTTTCTTTTGGGATACGGGTATATCCTTTCAGATGCACTATTCCTTCTTTACTGCATCCCTCGCTCCCTCACATTGTCGTATTAACACTGAAATTGCGTCGCTACGAAATACTATGGGCTCTATGGTTTCTCCCTCTAAATCGACAAACGTTTCTATTGAAACGACTGGATTTTCTTTTGGAGTACGAGTATCTCCTTTCCGATGCACTATTCCTTCTTAACTGCATCTCTCGCTCCCCCATAATGACGAATAAACACTGAAATGGCGTCGCTATGAAATACTATGGGTTCTATGACTTCTCCTTCTAAATCAAGTAACGTTTCTATGGAAACGACAGGATTTTCTTTTGGAATACGGGTATATCTTTTCAGATGCACTATTCCTTCTTCACTGCATCCCTCGCTCCCTCACATTGTCGTATTAGCACGGAAATTGCGACGCTACGAAATACTATGTGCTCCATGGCTTCTCCCTCTAAAACGAGAAACGTTTCTATTGAAACGACAGGATTTTCTTTAGGAGTACGAGACTCTCCTTTCCGATGCACTATTCCTTCTTAACTGCATCTCTCGCTCCCTCATAATGACGAATAAACACAGAAATGGCGTCGCTATGATATACTATGGGTTCTATGACTTCTCCTTCTAAATCGATTAACGTTTCTATGGAAACGAGAGGATTTTCTTTTGGGATACGGGTATATCCTTTCAGATGCACTATTCCTTCTTTACTGCATCCCTTGCTCCCTCACATTGTCGTATTAACACAGAAATTGCGTCGCTACGAAATACTATGGGCTCTATGGCTTCTCCCTCTAAATCGAGAAACGTTTCAACTGAAACGATAGGATTTTTTTTGGAGTACGAGTATCTCCTTTCCGATGCACTATTCCTTCTTAACTGCATCTCTCGCTCCCTCATAATGACGAATAAACACATAAATGGCGTCGCTATGAAATACTATGGGTTCTATGGCTTCTCCCTCTAAATCGAGTAATGTTTCTATGGAAACGACAGGATTTTCTTTTGGGATACGGGTATATCCTTTCAGATGCACTATTCCTTCTTTACTGCATCCCTCGCTCCCTCACATTGTCGTATTTACACAGAAATTGCGTCGCTACGAAATACTATGGGTTCTATGACTTCTCCCTCTAAATCGAGTAACGTTGTTATGGAAACGACAGGTTTTTCTTTTGGGATACGAGTATCTCCTTTCCGATGCACTATTCCTTCTTAACTGCATCTCTCGCTCCCTCATAATGACGAATAAACACAGAAATGGCGTCGCTCTGAAATACTATAGGTTCTATGACTTCTCCTTCTAAATCGAGTAACGTATCTATGGCAACGACAGGATATTTTTTTGGGATACGGGTATATCCTTTCAGATGCACTATTCCTTCTTTACTGCATCCCTCGCTCCCTCACATTGTCGTATTATCACAGAGATTGCGTCGCTTCGAAATACTATGGGCTCTATGGCTTCTCCATCTAAATCGAGTAACATTTCCATGGAAACGACAGGATTTTCTTTTGGAGTACGAGTATCTCCTTTCCGATGCACTATTCCTTCTTAACTGCATCTCTCGCTCCCTCATAATGACGAATAAACACAGAAATGGCGTCGCTATGAAATACTATGGGTTCTATGATTTCTCCTTCTAAATCGAGTAACGTCTCTATGGAAACGACAGGATTTTCTTTTGGGATACGGGTATATCCTTTCCGATGCACTATTACTTCTTTACTGCATCCCTCGCTCCCTCACATTGACGTATTAACACAGAAATTGCGTCGCTACGAAATACTGTGGACTCTATGGCTTCTCCATCTAAATCGAGTAACATTTCTATGGAAACGACAAGATTTTCTTTTGGAGTACGAGTATCTCCTTTCTGATGCACTATTCCTTCTTAACTGCATCTCTCGCTCCCTCATAATGACGATTAAAAACAGAATTGGCGACGCTATGTAATACTATGGGTTCTATGACTTCTCCTTCTAAATCGAGAAACGTTTCTATGGGAACGACAGGATTTTCTTTTGGGATACGTGTATATCTTTTCAGATGCACTATTGCTTCTTTACTGCATCCCTCGCTCCCTCACATTGTCGTATTAACACAGAAATTGCGTCGCTACGAAATACTATAGATTCTATGACTTCTCCCTCTAAATCAAGTAACGTTGCTATGGAAACGACAGGTTTTTCTTTTGGAGTACCAGTTTCTCCTTTCCGATGCACTATTCCTTCTTAACTACATCTCTCGCTCCCTCATAATGACGAATAAACACAGAAATCTCGTCGCTATGAAATTCTATGGGTTCTATGACTTCTCCTTCTAAATCGAGTAACGTTTCTATGGAAACGACAGGATATTCTTTTGGGATACCGGTATATCCTTTCAGATGCACTATTCCTTCTTTACTGCATCCCTCGTTCCTTACATTGACGAATTAACACAGAAACTGTGTCGCTATGAAATACTAATGGTTCTATGACTTCTCCCGCTAAATCGAGTAACGTTGCTATGGAAACGACAGGTTTTTCTTTTGTGATACGGGTATATCCTTTCAGAGTCACTATTCCTTCTTAACTGCATCTCTCGCTCCCTCATAATGACGAATAAACACAGAAATGGCGTCGCTATGTAGTACTATGGGCTCTATGGCTTCTCCCTCTAAATCGAGAAACGTTTCTATTGAAACGACAGGATTTTCTTTTGGAGTACGAGTATCTCCTTTCCGATGCACTATTCCTTCTTAACTGCATCTCTCGCTCCCTCATAATGACGAATAAACACAGAAATGGCGTCGCTATGAAATACTATGGGTTCTATGACTTCTCCTTCTAAATCGGGTAACGTCTCTATGGAAACGACAGGATTTTCTTTTGGGATACGGGTATATCCTTTCAGATGCACTATTACTTCGTTACTGCATCCCTCGCTCCCTCACATTGTTGTATTAACGCAGGAATTGCGTCGCTACGAAATACTATGGGCTCCATGGCTTCTCCATCTAAATCGAGTAACATTTCTATGGAAACGAAAGGATTTTCTTTTGGAGTACGAGTATCTCCTTTCCGATGCACTATTCCTTCTTAACTGCATCTCTCGCTTCCTCATAACGACGAATAAAAACAGAATTGGCGTCGCTATGAATGACAATGGGTTCTATGACTTCTCTTTCTAAATCGAGTAACGTTTCTATGGAAACGACAGGATTTTCTTTTGGGATACGGGTATATCCTTTCAGATGCACTATTCCTTCTTTACTGCATCCCTCGCTCCCTCACATTGTCGTATTAACACAGAAATTGCGTCGCTACGAAATACTATGGGCTCTATGGCTTCTCCATCTAAATCGAGTAACATTTCTACGGAAACGACAGGATTTTCTTTTGGGATACGAGTATCTCTTTTCCGATGCACTATTCCTTCTTTACTGCATCCCTCGTTCCTCACATTGACGAATTAACACAGAAACTGTGTCGCTATGAAATACTATGGGTTCTATGACTTCTCCCTCTAAATCGAGTAGCGTTGCTATGGAAACGACACGTTTTTCTTTTGGGATACGGGTAATCCTTTCTGATGCACTGTTCCTTCTTAACTGCATCTCTCGCTCCCACATAATGACGAAGAAACACAAAAATCGCGTCGCAATGAAATACTATGGGTTCTATGACTTCTCCTTCTAAATCGAGTAACGTTTCTATGGAAACGCCAGGATTTTGTTTTGGGGTACGGGTATATCCTTTCAGAAGCACTATTCCTTCTTTACTACATCCCTCGCTCCCTCACATTGTCGTATTAACACAGAAATTGTGTCGCTACGAAATACTATGGGCTCTACGGCTTCTCCATCTAAATCGAGTAACGTTTCTATGGAAACGACAGGATTTTCATTTGGGATACGAGTATCTCTTTTCCGATGCACTATTCCTTCTTTACTGCATCCCTCGTTCCTCGCTTTGGCGAATTAACACAGAAACTGTGTCGCTATGAAATACTATTTGTTCTATGACTTCTCCCTCTAAATCGAGTAACGTTGCTATGGAAACGACAGGTTTTTCTTTTAGGATACGGCTATAGCCTTTCAGATGCACTATTCCTTCTTAACTGCATCTATCGATCCCTCATAATGACGAATAAACACAGAAATGGCGTCGCTATGAAATACTATGAGTTCTATGACTTCTCCTTCTAAATCGAGTAACGTTTCTATGGAAACGATAGGATTTTCTTTTGGGATGCGGGTATATCCTTTCAGATGCACTATTCCTTCTTACCTGCATCTCTCGCTCCCTCATAATGACGAATAAACACAGATATGGCGTCACTATGAAAAACTATGTGTTCTATGACTTCTCTTTCTAAATCGAGTAACGTTTCTATGGAAACGACAGGATTTACTTTTGGGATACGGGTATATCCTTTCTGATGCACTATTCCTTCTTTACTGCATCAATCGGTCCCACACATTGTCTTATTAACACAGAAATTGCGTCGCTACGAAATACTATGGGCTCTATGGCTTCTCCCTCTAACTCGAGAAACGTTTCTATTGAAACGACAGGATTTTCTTTTGGTGTAGGAGAATCTCCTTTCCGATGCACTATTCCTTCTTAACTGCATCTCTCGCTCCCTCATAATGACGAATAAACACAGAAATGGCGTCGCTATGAAATACTATGGGTTCTATGACTTCTCCTTCTAAATCGAGTAACGTTTCTATGGAAACGACAGGATTTTCTTTTGGGATACGGGTATATCCTTTCCGATGCACTATTACTTCTTTACTGCATCCCTCGCTCCCTCACATTGTCGTATTAACACAGAAATTGCGTCGCTACGAAATACTATGGATTCTATGACTTCTCCCTCTAAATCAAGTAACGTTGCTATGGAAACGACAGGTTTTTCTTTTGGGATACAAGTATCTCCTTTCCGATGCACTATTCCTTCTTAACTGCATCTCTCGCTCCCTCATAATGACGAATAAACCCAGAAATCTCGTCGCTATGAAATTCTATGGGTTCTATGACTTCTCCTTCTAAATCGAGTAACGTTTCTATGGAAACGACAGGATATTCTTTTGGGATACCGGTATATCCTTTCAGATGCACTATTCCTTCTTTACTGCATCCCTCGTTCCTCACATTGACGAATTAACACAGAAACTGTGTCGCTATGAAATACTATTGGTTCTATGACTTCTCCCTCTAAATCGAGTAACGTTGCTATGGAAACGACAGGTTTTTCTTTTGTGATACGGGTATATCCTTTCAGATGCACTATTCCTTCTTAACTGCATCTCTCGCTCCCTCATAATGACGAATAAACACAGAAATGGCGTCGCTATGAAATACTATGGGTTCTATGACTTCTCCTTCTAAATCGGGTAACGTTTCTATGGAAACGCCAGGATTTTGTTTTGGGGTACGGGTATATCCTTTCAGAAGCACTATTCCTTCTTTACTACATCCCTCGCTCCCTCACATTGTCGTATTAACACAGAAATTGTGTCGCTACGAAATACTATGGGCTCTACGGCTTCTCCATCTACATCGAGTAACGTTTCTATGGAAACGACAGGATTTTCTTTTGGGATACGAGTATCTCTTTTCCGATGCACTATTCCTTCTTTACTGCATCCCTCGTTCCTCACATTGACGAATTAACACAGAAACTGGGTCGCTATGAAATACTATGGGTTCTATGACTTCTCCCTCTAAATCGAGTAACGTTGCTATGGAAACGAGAGGTTTTTCTTTTGGGATACGGGTATATCCTTTCAAATGTAGGAGTATCTCCTTTCCGATGCACTATTCCTTCTTAACTGCATCTCTCGCTCCCTCATAATGACGAATAAACACAGTAATGGCGTCGCTATGAAATACTATGGGTTCTATGACTTCTCCTTCTAAATCTAGTAACGTTTCTATGGAAACGACAGGATTTTCTTTTGGGATACGGGTATATCCTTTCAGATGCACTATTCCTTCTTTACTGCATCAATCGGTCCCTCACATTGTCGTATTAACACAGAAATTGCGTCGCTACGAAATACTATGGGCTCTATGGCTTCTCCCTCTAAATCGAGAAACGTTTCTATTGAAACGAAAGGATTTTCTTTTGGTGTAGGAGTATCTACTTTCCGATGCACTATTCCTTCTTAACAACATCTCTCGCTCCCTCATAATGACGAATAAACACAGAAATGGCGTCGCTATGAAATACTATGGGTTCTATGACTTCTCTTTCTAAATCGAGTAACGTTTCTATGGAAACGACAGGATTTTCTTTTGGGATACGGGTATATCCTTTCAGATGCACTATTCCTTCTTTACTGCATCCCTCGTTCCTCACATTGACGAATTAACACAGAAACTGTGTCGCTATGAAATACTATGGGTTCTATGACTTCTCCCTCTAAATCGAGTAACGTTGCTATGGAAACGACAGGTTTTTCTTTTGTGATACGGGTATATCCTTTCAGATGCACTATTCCTTCTTAACTGCATCTCTCGCTCCCTCATAATGACGAATAAACACAGAAATGGCGTCGCTATGAAGTACTATGGGTTCTATGACTTCTCCTTCTAAATCGAGTAACGTTTCTATGGAAACGACAGGGTTTTCTTTTGGGATACGGGTATACCCTTTCAGATGCACTATTCCTTTTTTACTGCATCCCTCGTTCCCTCACATTGTCGTATTAACACAGAAATTGCGTCGCTACGAAATACTATGGGCTATATGGCTTCTCCCTCTAAATCGAGAAACGTTTCTATTGAAACGACAGGATTTTCTTTTGGAGTACGAGTATCTCCTTTCCGATGCACTATTCCTTCTTAACTGCATCTCTCGCTCCCTCATAATGACGAATAAACACAGAAATGGCGTCGCTATGAAATACTATGGGGTCTATGACTTCTCCTTCTAAATCGAGTAACGTTTCTATGGAAACGACAGGATTTTCTTTTGGGATACCGGTATATCCTTTCAGATGCACTATTCCTTCTTTACTGCATCCCTCGCTCCCTCACATTGTCGTATTAACACAGAAATTGCGTCGCTATGAAATACTATGGGCTCTATGGCTTCTCCATCTAAATCGAGTAACAATTCTATGGAAACGACAGGATTTTCTTTTGGAGTACGAGTATCTCCTTTCCGATGCACTATTCCTTCTTAACTGCATCTCTCGCTCCCTCATAATGACGAATAAACACAGAAATGGCGTCGCTATGAAATACTATGGGTTCTATGACTTCTCCTTCTAAATCGGGTAACGTTTCTATGGAAACGACAGGATTTTCTTTTGGGATACGGGTATATCCTTTCAGTTGCACTATTACTTCTTTACTGCATCCCTCGCTCCCTCACATTGTTGTATTAACACAGAAATTGCGTCGCTACGAAATACTATGGGCTCCATGGCTTCTCCATCTAAATCGAGTAACATTTCTACGGAAACGAAAGGATTTTCTTTTGGAGTACGAGTATCGCCTTTCCGATGCACTATTCCTTTTTAACTGCATCTCTCGCTTCCTCATAACGACGAATAAAAACAGAATTGGCGTCGCTATGTAATACAATGGGTTCTATGACTTCTCCTTCTAAATCGGGTAACGTTTCTATGGAAACGACAGGATTTTCTTTTGGGATACGGGTATATCCTTTCAGATGCACTATTCCTTCTTTACTGCATCCCTCGCTCCCTCACATTGTCGTATTAACACAGAAATTGCGTCGTTACGAAATACTATGGGCTCTATGGCTTCTCCATCTAAATCGAATATCATTTCTATTGAAACGACAGGATTTTCTTTTGGAGTACAAGTATCTCCTTTCCGATGCACTATTCCTTCTTAACTGCATCTCTCGCTCCCTGATAATGACGAATAAACACAGAAATGGCGGCGCTATGAAATACAATGGGTTCTATGACTTCTCCTTCTAAATCGAGTAACGTTTCTATGGAAACGACAGGATTTTCTTTTGGGATACGGGTATATCCTTTCAGATGCACTATTCCTTCTTTAATGCATCCCTCGCTCCCTCACATTATCGTATTAACACAGAAATTGCGTCGCTACGAAATACTATGGGTTCTATGACTTCTCCCTCTAAATCGAGTATCGTTGCTATGGAATCGACAGGTTTTTCTTTTGGGATACGAGTATCTCCTTTCCGATGCACTATTCCATCTTAACTGCATCTCTCGCTCCCTCATAATGATGAATAAACACAGAAATGGCGTCGCTATGAAATACTATGGGTTCTATGACTTCTCCTTCTAAATCGAGTAACGTTTCTATGGAAACGCCAGGATTTTGTTTTGGGATACGGGTATATCCTTTCAGAAGCACTATTCCTTCTTTACTGCATCCCTCGCTCCCTCACATTGTCGTATTAACACAGAAATTGGGTCGCTACGAAATACTATGGGTTCTATGACTTCTCCTTCTAAATCGAGTAACGTTTCTATGGAAACGACAGGATATTCTTTTGGGATATCGGTATATCCTTTCAGATGCACTATTCCTTCTTTACTGCATCCCTCGATCCTCACATTGACGAATTAACACAGAAACTGTGTCGCTATGAAATACTATGGGTTCTATGACTTCTCCCTCTAAATCGAGTAACGTTGCTATGGAAACGACAGGTTTTTCTTTTGTGATACGGGTATATCCTTTCAGATGCACTATTCCTTCTTAACTGCATCTCTCGCTCCCTCATAATGACGAATAAACACAGAAATGGCGTCGCTATGAAGTACTATGGGTTCTATGACTTCTCCTTCTAAATCGAGTAACGTTTCTATGGAAACGACAGGGTTTTCTTTTGGGATACGGGTATACCCTTTCAGATGCACTATTCCTTTTTTACTGCATCCCTCGCTCCCTCACATTGTCGTATTAACACAGAAATTGCGTCGCTACGAAATACTATGGGCTATATGGCTTCTCCCTCTAAATCGAGAAACGTTTCTATTGAAACGACAGGATTTTCTTTTGGAGTACGAGTATCTCCTTGCCGATGCACTATTCCTTCTTAACTGCATCTCTCGCTCCCTCATAATGACGAATAAACACAGAAATGGCGTCGCTATGAAATACTATGGGGTCTATGACTTCTCCTTCTAAATCGAGTAACGTTTCTATGGAAACGACAGGATTTTCTTTTGGGATACCGGTATATCCTTTCAGATGCACTATTCCTTCTTTACTGCATCCCTCGCTCCCTCACATTGTCGTATTAACACAGAAATTGCGTCGCTATGAAATACTATGGGCTCTATGGCTTCTCCATCTAAATCGAGTAACAATTCTATGGAAACGACAGGATTTTCTTTTGGAGTACGAGTATCTCCTTTCCGATGCACTATTCCGTCTTAACTGCATCTCTCGCTCCCTCATAATGACGAATAAACACAGAAATGGCGTCGCTATGAAATACTATGGGTTCTATGACTTCTCCTTCTAAATCGGGTAACGTTTCTATGGAAACGACAGGATTTTCTTTTGGGATACGGGTATATCCTTTCAGTTGCACTATTACTTCTTTACTGCATCCCTCGCTGCCTCACATTGTTGTATTAACACAGAAATTGCGTCGCTACGAAATACTATGGGCTCCATGGCTTCTCCATCTAAATCGAGTAACATTTCTATGGAAACGAAAGGATTTTCTTTTGGAGTACGAGTATCGCCTTTCCGATGCACTATTCCCTTTTAACTGCATCTCTCGCTTCCTCATAACGACGAATAAAAACAGAATTGGCGTCGCTATGTAATACAATGGGTTCTATGACTTCTCCTTCTAAATCGGGTAACGTTTCTATGGAAACGACAGGATTTTCTTTTGGGATACGGGTATATCCTTTCAGATGCACTATTCCTTCTTTACTGCATCCCTCGCTCCCTCACATTGTCGTATTAACACAGAAATTGCGTCGTTACGAAATACTATGGGCTCTATGGCTTCTCCATCTAAATCGAATATCATTTCTATTGAAACGACAGGATTTTCTTTTGGAGTACAAGTATCTCCATTCCGATGCACTATTCCTTCTTAACTGCATCTCTCGCTCCCTGATAATGACGAATAAACACAGAAATGGCGGCGCTATGAAATACAATGGGTTCTATGACTTCTCCTTCTAAATCGAGTAACGTTTCTATGGAAACGACAGGATTTTCTTTTGGGATACGGGTATATCCTTTCAGATGCACTATTCCTTCTTTAATGCATCCCTCGCTCCCTCACATTATCGTATTAACACAGAAATTGCGTCGCTACGAAATACTATGGGTTCTATGACTTCTCCCTCTAAATCGAGTATCGTTGCTATGGAATCGACAGGTTTTTCTTTTGGGATACGAGTATCTCCTTTCCGATGCACTATTCCATCTTAACTGCATCTCTCGCTCCCTCATAATGATGAATAAACACAGAAATGGCGTCGCTATGAAATACTATGGGTTCTATGACTTCTCCTTCTAAATCGAGTAACGTTTCTATGGAAACGCCAGGATTTTGTTTTGGGATACGGGTATATCCTTTCAGAAGCACTATTCCTTCTTTACTGCATCCCTCGCTCCCTCACATTGTCGTATTAACACAGAAATTGGGTCGCTACGAAATACTATGGGCTCTATGGCTTCTCCATCTAAATCGAGTAACGTTTCTATGGAAACGACAGGATTTTCTTTTGGGATACGAGTATCTCTTTTCCGATGCACTATTCCTTCTTTACTGCATCCCTCGTTCCTCGCATTGGCGAATTAACACCGAAACTGTGTCGCTATGAAATACTATTTGTTCTATGACTTCTCCCTCTAAATCGAGTAACGTTGCAATGGAAACGACAGGTTTTTCTTTTAGGATACGGCTATAGCCTTTCAGATGCACTGTTCCTTCTTAACTGCATCTATCGATCCCTCATAATGACGAATAAACACAGAAATGGCGTCGCTATGAAATACTATGGGTTCTATGACTTCTCCTTCTAAATCGAGTAACGTTTCTATGGAAACGATAGGATTTTCTTTTGGGATGCGGGTATATCCTTTCAGATGCACTATTCCTTCTTACCTACATCTCTCGCTCCCTCATAATGACGAATAAACACAGAAATGGCGTCGCTATGAAATACTATGGGTTCTATGACTTCTCCTTCTAAATCGAGTAACGTTTCTATGGAAACGACAGGATTTTCTTTTGGGATACGGGTATATCCTTTCAGATGCACTATTCCTTCTTTACTGCATCAATCGGTCCCTCACATTGTCGTATTAACACACAAATTGCGTCGCTACGAAATAATATGGGCTCTATGGCTTCTCCCTCTAAATCGAGAAACGTTTCTATTGAAACGAAAGGATTTTCTTTTGGTGTAGGAGTATCTCCTTTCCGATGCACTATTCCTTCTTAACTGCATCTCTCGCTCCCTCATAATGACGAATAAACACAGAAATGGAGTCGCTATGAAATACTATGGGTTCTATGACTTCTCTTTCTAAATCGAGTAACGTTTCTATGGAAACGACAGGATTTTCTTTTGGGATACGGGTATATCCTTTCAGATGCACTATTACTTCTTTACTGCATCCCTCGCTCCCTCACATTGTCGTATTAACACAGATATTGCGTAGCCTTGAAATACTATGCGTTCTCCTTCTAAATCGAGTAACCTTTCTATGGAAACGACAGGGTTTTCTTTTGGGGTACGAGTACTTCCTTTCCGATGCACTATTCCTTCTATACTGCATCTCTCGTTCCCTCATAGTAATGAATAAACACAGAAATGACGTCGTTATGAAATACTATGTGATCTATGACATCTCCTTCTAAATCGAGTAACGTTTCTATGGAAACGACAGGATTTTCTTTTGGGATACAGATATATCCATTCAGATGCACTATTCCTTCTTTACTGCATCCCTCGCTCCCTCACATTGTCGTATTAACAGAGAAATTGCGTCGCTACGAATTACTATAGGTTCTGTGGCTTCTCCATCTAAATCGAGTAACGTTTCTATGGAAACGACAGGATTTTCTTTTCGGATACGGGTATATCCTTTCCGATGCACTAATCCTTCTGTATTGCATCCCTCGCTCCCTCACATTGATGAATTAACACAGAGATAGCGTCGCTATGAAATACTATGGGCTCTATTACTTCTCCATCTAAATCTAGTTACGTTTCGATGGATACGACAGGATTTTCTTTTGGGATACGAGTATCTCTTTTCCGATGCACTATTCCTTCTTTACTGCATCCCTCGCTCCCTCACAATGACGAATAAGTACAGAAATGGCGTCGCTATGAAATACTATGGGTTTTATGGCTTCTCCATCTAAATCGAGTAACGTTTCTATGGGAACGACAGGATTTTCACTTGGGATACGAGTATCTCCTTCCGATGAACTATTCCTTCTTTACTGCATCCCTCGCTCCCTCACATTGTCGAATTAACACAGTAATTGCGCCGCTATGAAGTACTATTTGTTCTATGACATCTCCTTCAAAATCGAGTAACGTTTCTAAGGAAACGACAGGATTTTCTTTTGGGATACGAGTATCTCCTTTCCGATGCACTATTCCTTCTTTACTGCATTCCACGCTCCCTCACATTGACGAATCAAGACAGACATTGCGTGGCTATGTAATACTATCGGTTCTATGACTTCTCCTTCTAAATCATATGACGTTTCTATGGAAACGACAGGATTTTCTGTTGGGATACGAGTATGACCTTTCCGATGCACTATTCCTTCTTTACTGCTTCCCTCGCACCCTCACATTGACGAGTTAACACAGAAATTGCGTCGCTATGAAATACTATGGGTTCTATGACTTCTCCTTCTAAATCGAGTAACGTTTCTATGGAAACGACAGGATTTTCTTTTGGGATACGAGTTTCTCCATACCGATGCGATATTCCTTCTTTACTGCATCCCTCGCTCCCTCACATTGACAAATTACCAATGATATATCGTCGCTATGAAATACTATGGGTTCTATGAATTCTCCTTCTACCCGAGTAACGTTTCTATGGAAACGACAGGATCTTCTTTTGGGATACAGGTATATCCTTTCAGATGCACTATTCCTTCTTTACCTCATCCCTCGTTCCCTCACATTGTCGTATTAACAGAGAAATTGCGTCGCTACGAATTAATATGGGTTCTGTGGCTTCTCCATCTAAATCGAGTAACGCTTCTATGTAAACGACAGGATTTTCTTTTGGGATACGAGTATCTCCCTACCGATGCACAATTCCTTCTTTACTGCATCCCTCGCCTAATCACATAAACGAATTAACACAGAAATTGCGTCGCTATGAAATACTATGGGTTCTATGACATCTCCCTCTAAATCGAGAAACGTTTCTATGGAAGCGACAGGATTTGCTTTTGGGATACGGGTATCTCCTTTCCGATGCACTATTCCTTCTGTATTGCATCCCTCGCTCCCTCACATTGATGAATTAACACAGAAGTTGCGTAGCCTTGAAATACTATGCGTTCTATGACTTCTTCAAAATCGACTAACTTTACAATGGAAACGACAGGATTTTCTTTTGGGATACAAGTAACTCCTTTCCGATGCACTATTACCTCTTTACTGCATCCATCGCTCCCTCACATTAACGAATTAACACAGAGATTGCGTCGCTATGAAATACTATGGGTTCCATTACTTCTCCTTCTAAATCTAGTTACGTTTCGATGGAAACGACAGGATTTTCTTTTGGGATACGAGTATCTCCTTCCGATGAACTATTCCTTCTTTTCTGCATCCCTCGCTCCCTCACATTGTCGAATTAACACAGTAATTGCGCCGCTATGAAATACTATTTGTTCTATGACATCTCCTTCAAAATCAAGTAACGTTTCTAAGGAAACGACAGGATTTTCTTTTGGGATACGAGTATGACTTTGCCGATGCACTATTCCCTCTTTACTGCTTCCCTCGCTCCCTCACATTGACGAGTTAACACAGAAATTGCGTCGCTATGAAATACTATGAGTTCTATGACTTCTCCTTCTAATCGAGTAACGTTTCTATGGAAACGAAAGATTTTCTTTTGGGATAAGAGTTTCTCCTTTCGGATACACTATACCTTCTTTACTGCATCCCACGTTCACTCACATTGACGAATAAGCACAGAAATTGCGTCGAGATAAAATACTATGTGTTCTATGACTTCTCCTTCTAAATCGAGTAACGTTTCAATGGTAACGACAGGGTTTCTTTTGATATACGACTATCTCCATTTTGATGCACTATTCCTTCTGTATTGTGACCGTCGCTCCCTCACAATGATGATTTAACACAGATATTGCGTAGCCTTGAAATACTATGCGTTCTATGACTTCTCCTTCTAAATCGAGTAACGTTTCTATGTTAACGACAGGATTTTCTTTTGGGATACGACTATCTCCATTTTGATGCACTATTCCTTCTGTATTGCATCCTTCGCTCCCTCACATTGACGAATTAACACAGATACTGCGTAGCCTTGAAATACTATGCTTTCTATGACTTCTCCTTCTAAATCGAGTAACGTTTCTATGGAAACGACAGGATTTTCTTTTGGGATACGAATATCTCCTTTCCGATGCACTATTACCTATTTACTGCATCCCTCGCTCCCTCACATTGACGAATTAACACAGAAATTGCGTCGCTATGAAATACTATGTGTTCTAGTACCTCTCCCTCTAACTCGAGTAACGTTTCTATGGAAACGAAAGGATTTTCTTTTGGGATACGAGTATCTCCTTTCCGATGCACTATTCCTTCTTTACTTCATCCCTCGCTCCCTCACATAGACGAATAAGCTCAGAAATTGCGTCGCGATGAAATACTATGGGTTCTATGACTCCTCCTTCTAAATCGAGTTAGGTCTCTATGGAAAGGACTGGATTTTCTTTTGGGATAAGAGTATCTCCTTTCCGGTGCACTATTCCTTCTTTACTGCATCCCTCGCTCCCTCACATTGACGATTTAACTCAGAATTTGCGTCGCTATGAAATACTATGGGGTCTATGACATCTCCTTCTAAATCGAGTAACGTTTCTATGGAAACGACAGGATTTTCTATTGGGATACGACTATCTCCTTTCCGATGCTCTATTCCTTCAGTGCTGATTCCCTCACTCCCTCACATTGGCGAATTAACACAGAAATTGCGTCGCTATGAAATACCATGAGTTCTATGACCTCTCCTTCTAAACCGAGTAACATTTCTATGGAAACGAAAGGATTTTCATTTGGGATACGACTATCTGCTTTCCGATGCACTATTGGTTCTTTACTGCATCCCTCGCTCGATCACACTGACGAATACGCACAGAAATTGCGTTGCTATCAAATACTTTTGGTTCTATGACTTCTCCTTCTAAATCAAGTAAAGTTTCTATGGAAGCAAAAGGATTTTCTTTTGGGATACGAGTGTCTCCTTTCCGATGCACTATTCCTTCATTACTGCTTCCCTCTCTCCCTCACATTGACGAATTAACTCAGAAATTGCGTCGCTATGAAATACTATGGGTTCTATGACTTCCCCTTCTAAATCGAGTAACGTTTCTATGGAAACGACAGGATTTTCTTTTGGGATACGAGTTTCTCCTTTCCGATGCGCTATTCCTTCTTTACTGCATTCCTCACTGCCTCACATGGACGAATTAACACAGAGATTGGGTCGCTATGAAATACTATGGGTTCTATGAGTTCTCCTTCAAAATCGAGTAACGTTTCTATTGAAACGACAGGATTTTCTTTTGGGGTACGAGTACTTCCTTTCCGATGCTCTATTCCTTCTTTACTGCATTCCTCGTTCCCTCACATTGACGAATTAAGACCGAAATTGCGTGGCAATGAAATACTATGGGTTCTATGACTTCTCCTTCTGATCGACTAACGTTTCTATGGAAACGACAGGATCATCTTTTGGGATACGAGTATCTCCTTTCCGATGCACTATTCCTTCTTTACTGCATGCCTCGTTCCCTCACATTGAAGAATAAGCACAGAAATTGCGTCGCTATGAAATACTATGGGTTCTATCACTTCTCCTTCTAAATCGAGTATCGTTTCTATGGAAACGACAGCATTTTCTTTTGGGATACGAGTTTCTCCTTTTCGATGTGCTATTCCTTGTTTACTGCATCCCTCGCTCCCTCACCTTGACGAATTAACAATGCTATAGCGTCGCTATGAAAAACTATGGGTTCTATGACTTCTCCTTCTAATCGAGTAACGCATCTATGTTAACGACAGGATTTTCTTTTCGGATACGAGTATTTCCTTTCCGATGCACTATTCCTTCTGTATTGCATCCCTCGCTCCCTCACATTGACGAATTCAGAGAAATTGCGTCGCTATAACATACTATGGGTTCTATAACTTCTCCTTCTACATCGGGTAACGCTTCTATGGAAACGACGGGGTTTCTTATGGGATACGACTATCTCCATTTTGATGCACTATTCTTTCTGTTTTGCATCCTTCGCTCCCTCACATTGACGAATTAACACAGATACTGCGTAGCTTTGAAGTAGTATGCGTTCTATGACTTCTCCTTCTAAATCGAGTATCGTTTCTATGGAAACGACAGGATTTTCTTTTGGGATACGAGTATCTCCTTTCCGATGCACTATTACATCTTTACTGCATCTATCGCTCCCTCACATTCACGAATTAACACAGAAATTGCGTCGCTATGAAATACTATGTGTTCTATTACTTCTCCTTCTAAATCGAGTAACGTTTCTATGGAAACGAAAGGTTTTTCATTTGGGATACGAGTATCTCTTTGCCGATGCACTATTCCTTCTTTACTGCATCCCTCGCTCCCTCACATTGACGATTTAACTCAGAATTGGCGTCGCTATGAAATACTTTGTGTTCTATGACATCTCCTTCTAAATCGAGTAACGTTTCTTTCGAAACGACAGGATTTTCTATTGGGATACGACTATCTCCTTACCGATGCTCTATTCCTTCTGTACTGATTCCCTCACTCCCTCACATTGGCGAATTAAGACAGAAATTGGGTGGCTATGAAATACTACGGGATCTATTACTGCTCCTTCTAAATCGAGTAACGTTTCTATGGAGACGACAGGATTTTCTTTTGGAATACGAGTTTCTCCTTTCCGATGCGCTATTCCTTCTTAACTGCATTCCTCACTCCCTCACAATGTCGAATTAACAATGATATATCGTCGCAATGAAATACTATGGGTTCTATGACTTTTCCTTCTGATCGCCTAACGTTTCAATGGAAACGACAAGATCTTCTTTTGGGATACGAGTATGTCCTTTCCGATGCACTATTCCTTCTTTACTGCATTCCTCGCTCCCTCACATTGACGAAGTAAGGCAGAAATGTCGAGGCTATGAAATACTTTGGGTTCTATGACTTTTCCTTCTTAATCGAGTAACATTTCTATGAAAACGACAGGATTTTCTTTTGGTATACGAGTATGTCCTTTTCGATGCACTATTCCTTCTTTACTGCTTCCCTCGCTCCCTCACCTTGACGAATTAACACAGAATTTGCGTCGCAATGAAATACTACGGGTTCTATGACTTCTCCTTCTAAATCTAGGAACGTTTGTATGGAAACGACCGGATTTTCTTTTGGGATACGAGTTTCTCCTTTCCGATGCGCTATTCCTTGTTTACTGCATCCCTCGCTCCCTCACCTTGACGAATTATCAATGATATAGCGTCGCTATGAAATACTATGGGTTCTATGACATCTACTTCTAATCGAGTAACGTTTCTATGGAAACGACAGGATTTTCTTTTGGTATAAGAGTATCTCCTTTCCGATGCACTATTCCTTGTGTACTGATTCCCTCACGCCCTCACATTTGCGAAATAACACAGAAATTGCGTCGCTATGAAATACCTTGGGTTCTATGACATCTGCTTCTAAATCGAGTAACGTTTCTATGGAAACGACAGGATTTTCTATTGCGATACCACTATCTCCTTTCCGATGCACTATTCCTTGTGTACTGATTCCCTCACTCCCTCTCATAGTCGAATTAACACAGAAATTGCGTCGCTATGAAATACCATGGGTTCTATGACTTCTCCTTCTAAACCGAGTAACGTTTCTATGGAGACGACAGGATTTTCATTTGGGTTACGACTATCTGCTTTCCGATGCACCATTGGATCTTTACTGCATCCCTCGCTCGATCACACTGACGAATACGGACAGAAATTTCGTCGCTATCAAATACTTTTGGTTGTATGACTTCTCCTTCTAAATCAAGTAACGTTTCTATGGAAGCAAAAGGATTTTCTTTTGGAATACGAGTATCTCCTTTCGGATGCACTATTCCTTCTTTACTGCATTCCTCGCTCCCTCACACTGACGAATTACGACAGAAATTGCGTAGCTATGAAATACTATGGTTTCTATTTCTCCTCCATCTAAATCGAGTACCGTTTCTGTGGAAACGACAGGATATTCTTTTAGGATACGAGTATCTCCTTTCCGAAGCAGTATTCCTTATTTACTGCATCCCTCGCTCCATCAAATTGACGAATAAGCTCAGAAATTGCGTCGCTATAAGATACTATGGGTTCTATGACTCCTCCTTCTAAATCGAGTTACGTTTCTATGGAAGCGACTGGATTTTCTTTTGGGATACGAGTATCTCCTTTCCGATGCACTATTCCTTTTGTACTGATTCCCTCTATCCCCCACATTGGCGAATTAACACAGAAATTGCGTCGCTATGAAAAACCATGGGTTCTATGACTTCTCCTTCTAAACCGAGTAACGTTTCTGTGGAAACGATAGGATTTTCTTCTGGGATACGTCTATCTCCTCTCGGATGCACTATTGGTTCCTTACTGCATCCCCCGCTCGATCACATTGAGGAATACGCACAGAAATTGCGTCGCTATCAAATACTATTGGTTCTATGACTTCTCCTTCTTAATCAAGTATCGTTTCTATGGAAACGAAAGGATTTTCTTTTGGGATACGAGTATCCCCTTTCCAATGCGCAATCTCTTCTTTACTGCATGCCTCGCCCCCTCACATTGACGAATTAACACAGAAATTGCGTCGCTATGAAATACTACGGGTTCTATGACTTCTCCTTCTAAATTTAGGAACGTTTCTATGGTAACGAACGGATTTTCTTTTGGGATACGAGTTTCTCCTTTCCGATGCGCTATTCCTTGTTAACTGCATTCCTCGTTCCCTCACCTTGACGAATTATCAATGATATAGCGTCGCAATGAAATACTATGGGTTCTATGCCTTCTCCTTCTAATCGAGTATGGTTTCTATGGAAACGACAGGATATCCTTTTGGTTTATGAGTATCTCCTTTCCGATGCACTATTCCTTCTTTACTGCATCCTTCGTTCCCTCACATTGACGAATATGCACAGAAATTGCGTCGCTATGAAATACTATGGGATCTATGACTTCTCTTTCTAAATCGAGTAACGTGTCTATGGAAACGACAGCATATTCTTTTGGGATACGGGTTTCTCCTTTCCGATGCGCTATTCCTAGTTTACTGCATCCCTCGCTCCCTCACCTTGACGAATTAACAATGCTATATCGTCGCTATGAAATACTATGGGTTCTATGACTTCTCCTTCTAATCGAGTAACGTTTCTATGTTAACGACAGGATTTTCTTTTGGGATACGACTATCTCCATTTTGATGCACTACTCCTTCTGTATTGCATCCTTCGCTCCCTCACATTGACGAATTAACACAGATACTGCGTAGCCTTGAAATACTATGCTTTCTATGACTTCTCCTTCTAAATCGAGTAACGTTTCTATGGAAACGACAGGATTTTCTTTTGGGATACGAATATCTCCTTTCCGATGCACTATTACCTATTTACTGCATCCCTCGCTCCCTCACATTGACGAATTAACACAGAAATTGCGTCGCTATGAAATACTATGTGTTCTAGTACCTCTCCTTCTAACTCGAGTAACGTTTCTATGGAAACGAAAGGATTTTCTTTTGGGATACGAGTATCTCCTTCCCGATGCACTATTCCCTCTTTACTTCATCCCTCGCTCCCTCACATAGACGAATAAGCTCAGAAATTGCGCCGCGATGAAATACTATGTGTTCTATGACTCCTCCTTCTAAATCGAGTTAGGTCTCTATGGAAAGGACTGGATTTTCTTTTGGGATACGAGTATCTCCTTTCCGGTGCACTATTCCTTCTTTACTGCAACCCTCGCTCCCTCACATTGACGATATAAGTCAGAATTTGTGTCGCTATGAAATACTATGGGGTCTATGACATCTCCTTCTAAATCGAGTAACGTTTCTATGGAAACGAGAGGATTTTCTATTGGGATACGACTATCTCCTTTCCGATGCACTATTCCTTCAGTACTGATTCCCTCACTCCTTCACATTGGCGAATTAACACAGAAATTGCGTCGCTATGAAATACCATGAGTTCTATGACCTCTCCTTCTAAACCGAGTAACATTTCTTTGGAAACGAAAGGATTTTCATTTGGGATACGACTATCTCCTTTCCGATGCACTATTGGTTCTTTACTGCATCCCTCGCTCGATCACATTGACGAATACGCACAGAAATTGCGTCGCTATCAAATACTTTTGGTTCTATGACTTCTCCTTCTAAATCAAGTAAAGTTTCTATGGAAGCAAAAGGATTTTCTTTTGGGATACGAGTGTCTCCTTTCCAATGCACTATTCCTTCATTACTGCTTCCCTCTCTCCCTCACATTGACGAATTAACTCAGAAATTGCGTCGCTATGAAATACTATGGGTTCTATGACTTCCCCTTCTAAATCGAGTAACGTTTCTATGGAAACGACAGGATTTCCTTTTGGGATACGAGTTTCTCCTTTCCGATGCGCTATTCCTTCTTTACTGCATTCCTCACTGCCTCACATGGACGAATTAACACAGAGATTGGGTCGCTATGAAATACTATGGGTTCTATGAGTTCTCCTTCAAAATCGAGTAACGTTTCTATTGAAACGACGGGATTTTCTTTTGGGGTACGAGTACTTCCTTTCCGATGCTCTATTCCTTCTTTACTGCATTCCTCGTTCCCTCACATTTACGAATTAAGACCGAAATTGCGTGGCAATGAAATACTATGGGTTCTATGACTTCTCCTTCTGATCGACTAACGTTTCTATGGAAACGACAGGATCATCTTTTGGGATACGAGTATCTCCTTTCCGATGCACTATTCCTTCTTTACTGCATGCCTCGTTCCCTCACATTGAAGAATAAGCACAGAAATTGCGTCGCTATGAAATACTATGGGTTCTATGACTTCTCCTTCTAAATCGAGTATCGTTTCTATGGAAACGACAGCATTTTCTTTTGGGATACGAGTTTCTCCTTTTCGATGTGCTATTCCTTGTTTACTGCATCCCTCGCTCCCTCACCTTGAGGAATTAACAATGCTATAGCGTCGCTATGAAAAACTATGGGTTCTATGACTTCTCCTTCTAATCGAGTAACGCATCTATGTTAACGACAGGATTTTCTTTTCGGATACGAGTATTTCCTTTCCGATGCACTATTCCTTCTGTATTGCATCCCTCGCTCCCTCACATTGACGAATTCAGAGAAATTGCGTCGCTATAACATACTATGGGTTCTATAACTTCTCCTTCTACATCGGGTAACGCTTCTATGGAAACGACAGGGTTTCTTATGGGATACGACTATCTCCATTTTGATGCACTATTCTTTCTGTTTTGCATCCTTCGCTCCCTCACATTGACGAATTAACACAGATACTGCGTAGCTTTGAAGTACTATGCGTTCTATGACTTCTCCTTCTAAATCGAGTAACGTTTCTATGGAAACGACAGGATTTTCTTTTGGGATACGAGTATCTCCTTTCCGATGCACTATTACATCTTTACTGCATCTATCGCTCCCTCACATTCACGAATTAACACAGAAATTGCGTCGCTATGAAATACTATGTGTTCTATTACTTCTCCTTCTAAATCGAGTAACGTTTCTATGGAAACGAAAGGTTTTTCATTTGGGATACGAGTATCTCTTTGCCGATGCACTATTCCTTCTTTACTGCATCCCTCGCTCCCTCACATTGACGATTTATCTCAGAATTGGCGTCGCTATGAAATACTTTGGGTTCTATGACATCTCCTTCTAAATCGAGTAACGTTTCTTTCGAAACGACAGGATTTTCTATTGGGATACGACTATCTCCTTACCGATGCTCTATTCCTTCTGTACTGATTCACTCACTCCCTCACATTGGCGAATTAAGACAGAAATTGGGTGGCTATGAAATACTACGGGATCTATTACTGCTCCTTCTAAATCGAGTAACGTTTCTATGGAGACGACAGGATTTTCTTTTGGGATACGAGTTTCTCCTTTCCGATGCGCTATTCCTTCTTAACTGCATTCCTCACTCCCTCACAATGTCGAATTAACAATGATATATCGTCGCTATGAAATACTATGGGTTCTATGACTTCTCCTTCTGATCGACTAACGTTTCAATGGAAACGACAAGATCTTCTTTTGGGATACGAGTATGTCCTTTCCGATGCACTATTCCTTCTTTACTGCATCCCTCGTTCCCTCACATTGACGAATAAGGACAGAAATTGCGTCGCTATGAAATACTATGGGTTCTATGAGTTCTCCTTCTAAATCGATTAACGTTTCTATTGAAACGACTGGATTTTCTTTTTGGGTACGAGTACTTCCTTTCCGATGCACTATTCCGTCTTTACTCCATTCCTCGCTCCCTCACATTGACGAAGTAAGGCAGAAATTTCGAGGCTATGAAATACTTTGGGTTCTATGACTTTTCCTTCTTAATCGAGTAACATTTCTATGAAAACGACAGGATTTTCTTTTGGTATACGAGTATGTCCTTTTCGATGCACTATTCCTTCTTTACTGCTTCCCTCGCTCCCTCACCTTGACGAATTAACACAGAATTTGCGTCGCAATGAAATATTACGGGTTCTATGACTTCTCCTTCTAAATCTAGGAACGTTTGTATGGAAACGACCGGATTTTCTTTTGGGATACGAGTTTCTCCTTTCCGATGCGCTATTCCTTGTTTACTGCATCCCTCGCTCCCTCACCTTGACGAATTATCAATGATAGAGCGTCGCTATGAAATACTATGGGTTCTATGACATCTCCTTCTAATCGAGTAACGTTTCTATGGAAACGACAGGATGTTCTTTTGGTATAAGAGTATCTCCTTTCCGATGCACTATTCCTTGTGTACTGATTCCCTCACGCCCTCACATTTGCGAAATAACACAGAAATTGCGTCGCTATGAAATACCTTGGGTTCTATGACATCTGCTTCTAAATCGAGTAACGTTTCTATGGAAACGACAGGATTTTCTATTGCGATACCTCTATCTCCTTTCCGATGCACTATTCCTTGTGTACTGATTCCCTCACTCCCTCTCATAGTCGAATTAACACAGAAATTGCGTCGCTATGAAATACCATGGGTTCTATGACTTTCCCTTCTAAACCGAGTAACGTTTCTATGGAGACGACAGGATTTTCATTTGGGTTACGACTATCTGCTTTCCGATGCACCATTGGTTCCTTACTGCATCCCTCGCTCAATCACACTGACGAAAATGGACAGAAATTTCGTCGCTATCAAATACTTTTGGTTGTATGACTTCTCCTTCTAAATCAAGTAACGTTTCTATGGAAGCAAAAGGATTTTCTTTTGGAATACGAGTATCCCATTTCCGATGCACTAATGCTTCTTTACTGTATTCCTCGCTCCCTCACATTGACGAATTAAGACAGAAATTGGGTGGTTATGAAATACTATGGGTTCTATTACTTCTCCTTCTAAATCGAGAAACGTTTCTATGGTAACGACATGATTTTCTTTTGGGATACGAGTATCTCCTTTCCGATGCACTATTCCTTCTTTACTGCATCCCTCGCTCCCTCACATTGACGAATTAACACAGAAATTGTCGCTATGAAATACCATGAGTTCTATGACCTCTCCTTCTAAACCGAGTAACATTTCTATGGAAACGACAGGATTTTCATTTGGGATACGTCTATCTCCTTTCCGATGCACTATTGATTCTTTACTGCATCCCTCGCTCGATCACATTGACGAATACGCACAGAAATTGCGTCGCTATCAAATACTTTTGGTTCTATGACTTCTCCTTCTAAGTCAAGTAACGTTTCTATGGAAGCAAAAGGATTTTCTTTTGGGATACGAGTATCTCCATTCCGATGAACTACTCTTTCTTTACTGCTTCCCTCTCTCCCTCACATTGACGAATTAACACAGAAATTGCGTCGCTATGAAATACTATGTGTTCTATGACTTCCCCTTATAAATCGAGTAACGTTTCTATGGAAACGACAGGATTTTCTTTTGGGATACGAGTTTCTCCTTTCCGATGCGCTATTCCTTCTTTACTGCATTCCTCACTGCCTCACATGGACGAATTAACACAGAGATTGGGTCGCTATAAAATACTATGGGTTCTATGAGTTCTCCTTCTAAATCGAGTAACGTTTCTATTGAAACGATAGGATTTTCTTTTAGGGTACGAGTACTTCCTTACCGATGCTCTATTCCTTCTTTACTGCATTCCTCTCTCTCTCACATTGACGAATTAAGACCGAAATTGCGTGGCTATGAAATACTATGGGTCCTATGACATCTCCTTCTAAATCGAGTAACGTTTCTTTCGAAACGACAGGATTTTCTATTGGGATACGACTATCTCCTTACCGATGCTCTATTCCTTCTGTACTGATTCACTCACTCCCTCACATTGGCGAATTAAGACAGAAATTGGGTGGCTATGAAATACTACGGGATCTATTACTTCTCCTTCTAAATCGAGTAATGTTTCTATGGAGACGACAGGATTTTCTTTTGGGATACGAGTTTCTCCTTTCCGATGCGCTATTCCTTCTTAACTGCATTCCTCACTCCCTCACATCGACGGATTAACAATGATATATCGTCGCTATGAAATACTATGGGTTCTGTGACTTCTCCTTCTGATCGACTAACGTTTCAATGGAAACGAGAGGATCTTCTTTTGGGATACGAGTATCTTCTTTCCGATGCACTATTCCTTCTTTACTGCATCCCTCGTTCCCTCACATTGACGAATAAGGACAGAAATTGCGTCGCTATGAAATACTATGGGTTCTATGAGTTCTCCTTCTAAATCGATTAACGTTTCTATTGAAACGACTGGATTTTCTTTTTGGGTACGAGTACTTCCTTTCCGATGCACTATTCCGTCTTTACTGCATTCCTCGCTCCCTCACATTGACGAAGTAAGGCAGAAATTGCGTGGCTATGAAATACTTTGGGTTCTATGACTTCTCCTTCTTAATCGAGTAACAATTCTATGAAAACGACAGGATTTTCTTTTGGTATACGAGTATGTCCTTTTCGATGCACTATTCCTTCTTTACTGCTTCCCTCGCTCCCTCACATTTACGAATTAACACAGAATTTGCGTCGCAATGAAACACTACGGGTTCTATGACTTCTCCTCCTAAATCTAGGAACGTTTGTATGGAAACGACCGGATTTTCTTTTGGGATACGGGTTTCTCCTTTCCGATGCGCTATTCCTTGTTTACTGCATCCCTCGCTCCCTCACCTTGACGAATTATCAATGATATAGCGTCGCTATGAAATACTATGGGTTCTATGACATCTCCTTCTAATCGAGTAACGTTTCTATGGAAACGACAGGATTTTCTTTTGGTATACGACTATCTCCTTTCCGATGCACTATTCCTTGTGTACTGATTCCCTCACGCCCTCACATTGGCGAAATAACACAGAAATTTCGTCGCTATGAAATACCTTGGGTTCAATGACATATGCTTCTAAATCGAGTAACGTTTCTATGGAGACGACAGGATTTTGTATTGCGATACCACTATCTCCTTTCCGATGCACTATTCCTTGTGTACTGATTCCCTCACTCCCTCTCATAGGCGAATTAACACAGAAATTGCGTCGCTATGAAATACCATGGGTTCTATGACTTCTCCTTCTAAACCGAGTAACGTTTCTATGGAGACGACAGGATTTTCATTTGGGTTACGACTATCTGCTTTCCGATGCACCATTGGTTCTTTACTGCATCCCTCGCTCGATCACACTGACGAATACGGACAGAAATTGCGTCGCTATCAAATACTTTTGGATGTATGACTTCTCCTTCTAAATCAAGTAACGTTTCTATGGGAGCAAAAGGATTTTCTTTTGGAATACGAGTAACCCATTTCCGATGCACTATTGCTTCTTTACTGCATTCCTCGCTCCCTCACATTGACGAATTAAGACAGAAATTGGGTGGCTATGAAATACTATGGGTTCTATTACTTCTCCTTCTGTATCGAGTAACGTTTCTATGGAAACGACATGATTTTCTTTTGGGATACGAGTATCTCCTTTCCGATGCACTATTCCTTCTTTACTGCATCCCTCGCTCCCTCACATTGACGAATTAACACAGAAATTGTCGCTATGAAATACTATGGGTTCTATGACTACCCCTTCTAAATCGAGTAACGTTTCGCATAAAACTACATGAATTTCTTTTGGGATACGGGTATCTCCTTTCCGATGCACTATTCCTTCTTTACTGCTTTCCTCGCTCCCTCACATTGAAGAATTAGGACAGAAATTGCGTGGCTATGAAATACTATGGGTTCTATGACTTCACCTTCTAAACCGAGTAACGTTTCTATGGAAACGACAGGATTTACATTTGGGATACGACTATCTCCTTTCCGATGCACTATTGGTTCTTTACTGCATCTCTCGCTCGATCACATTGACGAATACCCACAGAGATTGCGTCGCTATCAAATACTTTTGGTTCTATGACTTCTCCTTCTAAGTCAAGTAACGTTTCTATGGAAGCAAAAGGATTTTCTTTTGGGATACGAGTATCCCATCTCCGATGCACTATTGCTTCTTTACTGCTTTCCTCGCTCCCTCACATTGACGAATTAAGAGAGAAATTGTGTGGCTATGAAATACTATGGGTTCTATTACTTCTCCTTCTAAATCGAGTAACGTTTCTATGAAACGACAGGATTTTCTTTTGGGATACGAGTACCTCCTTCCGATGCACTATTCCTTCTTTACTGCATCCCTCGCTACCTCACATGGACGAATTAACACAGAAATTGCGTCGCTATGAAATACTATGGGTTCTATGACTTCTGATTCTAAATTGAGTAACGTTTCTATGGAAAGGACAGGATTATCTTTTGGGATACGAGTTTCTCCATTCCGATGCGCTATTCCTTCTTTACTGCATTCCTCACTCCCTCTCATTGACGAATTAACAATGATATTTCGTCGCTATGAAATACTATGGGTTCTATGACTTCTCCTTCTGATCGAGTAACGTTTCTATGGAAACGACAGCATCTTCTTTTGGGATACGAGTATCTCCTTTCCGATGCACTATTCCTTCTTTACTGCATTCCTCGTTCCCTCACATTGACGAATATGCACAGAAATTGCGTCGCAATGAGATACTATGGGTTCTATGACTTCTCCTTCTAAATCTAGGAACGTTTCTATGGAAACGACCGGATTTTCTTTTGGGATACGAGTTTCTCCTTTCCGATGCGCTATTCCTTGTTTACTGCATCCCTCGCTCCCTCACCTTGACGAATTATCAATGATATATCGTCGCTATGAAATACTATGGGTTCTATGACTTCTCCTTCTAATCGAGTAACGTTTCTATGGAATCGACAGAATCTTGTTATGGTATACGAGTATCTCCTTTCCGATGCAGTATTCCTTGTTTACTGCATCCTTCGCTCCCTCACATTGACGAAAAAACACAGATACTGCGTAGCCTTGAAATACTATGCGTTCTATGACTTCTCCTTCTAAATCGAGTAACGTTTCTATGGAAACGACAGGATTTTCTTTCGGGATACGAGTATCTCCTTTCCGATGCACTATTGGTTCTTTACAGCATCCCTCACTCGATCACATTGACGATTACGCACAGAAATTGCGTCGCTATCAAATACTTTTGGTTCTATGACTTCTCCTTCAACATCAAGTAACGTTTCTATGGAAGCAAAAGGATTTTCCTTTGGGATACGAGTATCCCATTTCCGGTGCACTATTGCTTCTTTACTGCATTCCTCGCTCCCCCACATTGACGAATTAAGACAGAAATTGGGTGCTATGAAATACTATGGGTGCTATTACTTCTCCATCTAAATCGAATAACGTTTCTATGGAAACGACAGGATTTTCTTTTGGCATTCGAGTATCTCCTTTCCGATGCACTATTCCTTCTTTACTGCATCCCTCGCTGCCTCACATTGACGAAATAACACAGAAATTGTCGCTATGAAATACTATGGGTTCTGTGACTTCCACTTTTAAATCGAGTAACGTTTC
Organism: Schistocerca serialis cubense; assembly: GCF_023864345.2. Taxonomy (NCBI): domain Eukaryota; kingdom Metazoa; phylum Arthropoda; class Insecta; order Orthoptera; family Acrididae; genus Schistocerca; species Schistocerca serialis. The sequence goes on along the minus strand of NC_064638.1, from coordinate 45,835,579 downwards.
TATTGAAACTACATGATTTTCTTTTGGGATACGAGTATCTCCTTTCCGAAGCACTATTCCTTCTTTACTGCATTCCTCGCTCAATCACATTGACGAATTAGGACAGAAATTACGTGGCTATGAAATACTTTGAGTTCTATGACTTCTCCTTCTAAACCGAGTAACGTTTCTATGGAAACGACAGGATTTTCTTTTGGAATACGAGTATCTCCTTTCCGATGCACCATTCCTTCTTTACTGCATCCCTCGTTCCCACACATTGACGAGTTAAGACAGAAATTGGGTGGCTATGAAATACTATGGGTTGTACTACTTCTCCTTCTAAATCGAGGAACGTTTCTATGGAAACGAAAGGATCTTTTTTTTGCATACGAGTATCTCCTTTCCGAGACACTATTCCTTCATTACTGCAACCCTCGTTCCCTCACATTGACGAATAAGCACAGAAATTGCGTCGCTATGAAATACTATTGGTTCTATGACTTCTCCATCTAAATCAAGTAACGTTTCTATGGAATCGAAAGGATTATCTTTTGGGATACGAGTTTCCCTTTTCCGATGCACCAATGCTTCTTTACTGCATCCCTCGCTCCCTCACATCGACGAATTAACACAGAAATGGCGTCGCTATGAAATACTATGTGTTCGATGTCTTCTCCTTTTAAATCGAGTAACGTTTCTATGGAAACGTCAGGTATTTCTTGAGGGATACGAGTACCTCCTTCCGATGCACTATTCCTTCTTTACTGCATCCCTCGCTCCCTCACATCGACGAATAAACACAGACATTGCGTCGCTATGAAATACTATTTGTTCTATGACATCTCCTTCAAAATCAAGTAACGTTTCTACGGAAACGACAGGATTTTGTATTGGGATACGAGTATCTCCTTTCCGATGCACTACTCCTGCTTCATTGCATTCCTCGCTCCCTCACATTGACGAATGAAGACAGAAATTGCGTGGCTATGAAATACTATGGGTTATATGAATTCTCCATCTAAATCGATTAACGTTTCTATGGATACGACTGGATTTTCCTTTGGTATACGAGTATGTCCATTCCGATGCACTATTCCTTCTTTACTGCTTCCCTCGCTCCCTCGCATTGACGAATTAACACAGAAATTGCGTCGCTATGATATCCTATGGGTTCTATGACTGCTCCTTCTAAATCGGGTAACGTTTCAATGGAAACGAAATGGATTTTCTTTTGGGATACGAGTATCTCCTTTTCGATGAACCATTCCTTGTTTATTGCATCCCCTGCTCCCTCACATTGACGAATTAACAATGATATAGCGTCGCTATGAAAAACTATGGGTTCTATGACATCTCCTTCTAATCGAGTAACGTTTATATGGAAACAACAGGATTTTCTTTTGTAATACGAGTATCTCCTTTCCGATGCACCACTCCTTCTTTACTGCATCCCTCGTTCCCTCACATTGACGAATAAGCACAGATATTGCGTCGCTATGAAATACTATGTGTTCTATGAATTCTCCTTCTAATCGAGTAACGTTTCTATGGAAACGACAGGATTTTCTTTTGGAATACGAGTATCTCCTTTCCGAGGCACCATTCCTTCTTTACTGCATCCCTCGTTCCCTCACAATGACGAATAAGCACAGATATTGCGACGCTATGAAATACTATGTGTTCTATGACTTCTCCTTCTAATTCGAGTAACGTTTCTATGGAAACGACAGGATTTTCTTTTGGAATACGAGTATGTCCTTTCCGAAGCGCTATTCCTTGTTTACTGCATCCCTCGCTCCCTCACTTTGTCGACTTAACAATGATATAGCGTCGCTATGAAATACTATGGGTTCTATTACTTCTCCTTCTCATTCGATTATTGTTTCTATGGAAACGAAAGGATTTTCTTTTGGTGTACGAGTATCTCTTTTCCGATGCACTAATCCTTCGTTACTGCAACCATCGCTCCCTCACAATGACGAATAAGCACAGATATTGCGTCGCTATGAAATACTATGGGTTCTATGACTAACCCTTCTAAATCGAGTAACGTTTCCATAGAAACGACAGGATTTTCTTTTGGGATACGAGTATCTCCTTTTCCGATGCACTAATCCCTCTTTACTGCATCCCTCGCTCTCTCACATTTACGTATTAACACAGAAATTGCGTCGCTATGAAATACTATGATTTCTATGGCTTCTCCATCTAAATCGAGTAATGTTTCTATGGAAACGACAGGTTTTTCTTTTGGGATACGAGTATATCCTTTCCGATGCACTATCCCTTCTCTACTGCATCCCTCGTTCCCTCACATTGACGAATAAGCACAGAAATTGCGTCGCTATGAAATACGATGGGTTCTATGACTTCTCCTCCTAAATCGAGTAACGTTTCTATGGAAACGACGGGATTTTCTTTTGGGATACGAGTATATCCTTTCCGATGCACCATTCCTTCTTTACTGCATCCATCGTTCCCTCACATTGACGAATAAGTACAGATACTGCGTCGGTATGAAATACTATGTGTTCTATGTCTTCTCCTTCTAATCGAGTAACGTTTCTATGTAAACGACAGGATTTTTTTTTGGAATACGTGTATCTCCTCACCGATGCAGCATTCCTTCTTTACTGCATCCCTCGCTCCCGCACATTGACGAATAAGCACTGATATTGCGTCCTATGAAATAATATGTGTTCTATGACTTCTCCTTCTAATTCGAGTAACGTTTCTATGGAAACTACAGGATTTTCTTTTGGGATACGAGTATATCCTTTCCGATGCACCATTCCTGCTTTACTGCATTCCTCGTTCCCTCACATAGACGAATAAGCACAGATATTCCGTCGCTATGATATATTATGGGATCTATGACTTCTCCTTCTAAATCGAGTAACATTTCGATGGAAACGACGGGATTTTCTTTAGGTATACGAGTATGTCCTTTCGATGCACCATTCCTTCTTTACTGCATCGCTCGCTCCCGCACATTGACGAATTAACACAGAAATTGCGTCGCTATGAAATACTACGGGTTCTATGACTTCTCCTTCTAAATCTAGTAACGTTTCTATGGAAACGACCGGATTTTCTTAACAATGATTTAGCGTCGCTATGAAATACCATGGGTTCTATGACTTCTCCTTCTCAGTCGAGTATTGTTTCTATGGAAACGAAAGGATTTTCTTTTGGGATACGAGTATCTCCTTTTCCGATGCACTAATCCTTCTTTCCTGCAACCATCGCTCCCTCACAATGCCGAATAAGCACAGAAATAGCGTCGCTATGAAATACTATGGGTTCTATGACTTCTCCTTCTAAATCGAGTAACGTTTCTATGGAAACGACAGGATTTTCTTTTGGGATACGAGTATCTCCTTTTCCGATGCACTATTCCCTCTTTACTGCATCCCTCGCTCTCTCACATTTACGTATTAACACAGAAATAGCGTCGCTATGAAATACTATGGTCTCTATAGCTTCTCCATCTAAATCGAGTAACGTTTCTATGGAAACGACAGGATTTTCTATTGGGATACGACTAACTCCTTTCCGATGCACTATTCCTTCTGTACTGATTCCCTCACTCCCTCAAATTGGCGAATGAACACAGAAATTGCGTCGCTATGAAATACGATGGGTTCTATGACTGCTCATGCTAAACCGAGTAACGTTTCTATGGAAACGACAGGATTTTCATTTGGGATACGACTGTCTCCTTTTCGATGCACTATTGGTTCTTTACTCCATCCCTCGCTCGAACACACTGACGAATACGCATAGAAATTGCCTCGCTATCAAATACTATTTGTTCTATGCCTTCTCCTTCTAAATCAAGTAACGTTTCTATGGAAACGAAAGGATTTTCTTTTGGGATACGAGGATCTCCTTTCCGATGCACTATACCCTTCTTTACTGCATTCCTCGCTCCTCACATTGACGAATTAAGACAGAAATTGCGTGGCTACGAAATACTATGGGTTTTATGAATTCTCCTTCTAAATCGAGTAACGTTTCTATGGAAACGACAGGATTTTCCTTTGGTATACGAGTATGTCCTTTCCGATGCACTATTCCTTCGTTACAGCTTCCCTCGCTCCCTCACATTGACGAATAAGCACAGAAATTTTGTCGCTATGAAATACTATGTGTTCTATGACTTCTCCTTCTAAATCGAGTATCGTTTCTATGGAAACTTCAGGGTTATCGTTTGGGATACGAGTATCTCCTTTCCGATGCACTGTTCCTTCTTTACTGCATCCCTCTCTCCCTCACATTGACGAATAAGCACAGAAATTGCGTCGCTATCATATACTGCAGGTTCTACGACTTCTCCTTCTAAATAAAGTATCGTTTCAATAGAAACGGTAGGATTTTCTTTTGGGATACGAGTATCTCTTTTCCGATGCACTATTCCTTCTTTACGGCCTACCACGCTCCCTCATATTGACGAATTAAGACAGAAATAGCGTGACTATGAAGTACTATGGGTTCTATGACTTCTCCTTCTAAATCGAGTAACGTTTCTATGAAAACGACAGGATTTTCTTTTGGGATACGAGTTTCTACTTTCCGATGCGCTATTCCTACTTTACTGCATCCCTCGCTCCCTCACATTGACGAATTAACAATGATATATCGTCGCTATGAAATACTATGGGTTCTATGACTTCTCCTTCTAATCGAGTAACGTTTCTATGGAATCGACAGAATCTTGTTTTGGTATACGAGTATCTCCTTTCCGATGCACTATTCCTTCTTTACTGCATCCCTCGTTCCCTCACATTGACGAATAAGCACAGAAATAGTGTTTCTATGAAATACTATGTGTTCTATGACTTCTCATTCTAAATCGAGTATCGTACCTATGGAAACGCCGGGATTTTCGTTTGGGATGTGAGTATCTCCTTTCCGATGCACTGTTCCTTCTTTACTGCATCCCTCGCTCCCTCACATTGACGAATAAGCACAGACATTGCGTCGCTATCAAATACTGTAGGTTCTACGACTTCTCCTTCTAAATCGAGTAACATTTCTAAGGAAACGACAGGATTTTCTTTTGGTATACGAGTATGTCCTTTTCGATGCACTATTCCTTCTTTACAGCTACCCTCGCTCCCTCACAGTGACGAATTAACACAGAAATAGCGTCGCTATGAAATACTATGGTCTCTATAGCTTCTCCATCTAAATCGAGTAACGTTTCTATGGAAACGACAGGATTTTCTAATGGGATACGACTAACTCCTTTCCGATGCACTATTCCTTCTGTACTGATTCCCTCACTCCCTCAAATTGGCGAATGAACACAGAAATTGCGTCGCTATGAAATACTATGGTTTCTATGGCTTCTCCATCTAAATCGAGTAATGTTTCTATGGAAACGACAGGTTTTTCTTTTGGGATACGAGTATATCCTTTCCGATGCACTATCCCTTCTCTACTGCATCCCTCGTTCCCTCACATTGACGAATAAGCACAGAAATTGCGTCGCTATGAAATACGATGGGTTCTATGACTTCTCCTCCTAAATCGAGTAACGTTTCTATGGAAACGACGGGATTTTCTTTTGGGATACGAGTATATCCTTTCCGATGCACCATTCCTTCTTTACTGCATCCATCGTTCCCTCACATTGACGAATAAGTACAGATATTGCGTCGGTATGAAATACTATGTGTTCTATGTCTTCTCCTTCTAATCGAGTAACGTTTCTATGGAAACGACAGGATTTTTTTTTGGAATACGACTATCTCCTTACCGATGCAGCATTCCTTCTTTACTGCATCCCTCGCTCCCGCACATTGACGAATAAGCACTGATATTGCGTCCTATGAAATAATATGTGTTCTATGACTTCTCCTTCTAATTCGAGTAACGTTTCTATGGAAACTACAGGATTTTCTTTTGGGATACGAGTATATCCTTTCCGATGCACCATTCCTGCTTTACTGCATTCCTCGTTCCCTCACATAGACGAATAAGCACAGATATTCCGTCGCTATGATATATTATGGGATCTATGACTTCTCCTTCTAAATCGAGTAACATTTCGATGGAAACGACGGGATTTTCTTTAGGTATACGAGTATGTCCTTTCGATGCACTATTCCTTCTTTACTGCATCGCTCGCTCCCGCAAATTGACGAATTAACACAGAAATTGCGTCGCTATGAAATACTACGGGTTCTATGACTTCTCCTTCTAAATCTAGTAACGTTTCTATGGAAACGACCGGATTTTCTTAACAATGATTTAGCGTCGCTATGAAATACCATGGGTTCTATGACTTCTCCTTCTCAGTCGAGTATTGTTTCTATGGAAACGAAAGGATTTTCTTTTGGGATACGAGTATCTCCTTTTCCGATGCACTAATCCTTCTTTCCTGCAACCATCGCTCCCTCACAATGACGAATAAGCACAGAAATAGCGTCGCTATGAAATACTATGGGTTCTATGACTTCTCCTTCTAAATCGAGTAACGTTTCTATGGAAACGACAGGATTTTCTTTTGGGATACGAGTATCTCCTTTTCCGATGCACTATTCCATCTTTACTGCATCCCTCGCTCTCTCACATTTACGTATTAACACAGAAATAGCGTCGCTATGAAATACTATGGTCTCTATAGCTTCTCCATCTAAATCGAGTAACGTTTCTATGGAAACGACAGGATTTTCTATTGGGATACGACTAACTCCTTTCCGATGCACTATTCCTTCTGTACTGATTCCCTCACTCCCTCAAATTGGCGAATGAACACAGAAATTGCGTCGCTATGAAATACGATGGGTTCTATGACTGCTCATGCTAAACCGAGTAACGTTTCTATGGAAACGACAGGATTTTCATTTGGGATACGACTATCTCCTTTCCGATGCACTATTGGTTCTTTACTCCATCCCTCGCTCGAACACACTGACGAATACGCATAGAAATTGCGTCGCTATCAAATACTATTTGTTCTATGCCTTCTCCTTCTAAATCAAGTAACGTTTCTATGGAAACGAAAGGATTTTCTTTTAGGATACGAGTATCCCCTTTCCCATGCACTAATGCTTCTTTACTGCATCCCTCGCTCCCTCACATTGACGAATTACAAAGAAATTGCGTCGCCATGATATACTATGTGTTCGATGTCTTCTCCTTTTAAATCGAGTAACGTTTCTATGGAAACGTCACGAATTTCTTTAGGGATACGAGTACCTCCTTCCGATGCATTATTCCTTCTTTACTGCATCCCTCGCTACCTCACATGGACGAATTAACACAGAAATTGCGTCGCTATGAAATACTATTTGTTCTATGACATCTTCTTCAAAATGGAGTAACGATTTTATGGAAACGACACGTTTTTCTTTTGGGATACGAGTATCTCCTTTCCGATGCACTATACCCTTCTTTACTGCATTCCTCGCTCCCTCACATTGACGAATTAAGACAGAAATTGCGTGGCTACGAAATACTATGGGTTTTATGAATTCTCCTTCTAAATCGAGTAACGTTTCTATGGAAACGACAGGATTTTCCTTTGGTATACGAGTATGTCCTTTCCGATGCACTATTCCTTCGTTACAGCTTCCCTCGCTCCCTCACATTGACGAATAAGCACAGAAATTTTGTCGCTATGAAATACTATGTGTTCTATGACTTCTCCTTCTAAATCGAGTATCGTTTCTATGGAAACTTCAGGATTATCGTTTGTGATACGAGTATCTCCTTTCCGATGCACTGTTCCTTCTTTACTGCATCCCTCTCTCCCTCACATTGACGAATAAGCACAGAAATTGCGTCGCTATCATATACTGTAGGTTCTACGACTTCTCCTTCTAAATAAAGTATCGTTTCAATAGAAACGGTAGGATGTTCTTTTGGGATACGAGTATCTCTTTTCCGATGCACTATTCCTTCTTTACGGCCTACCACGCTCCCTCATATTGACGAATTAAGAGAGAAATTGCGTGACTATGAAGTACTATGGGTTCTATGACTTCTCCTTCTAAATCGAGTAACGTTTCTATGAAAACGACAGGATTTTCTTTTGGGATACGAGTTTCTACTTTCCGATGCGCTATTCCTACTTTACTGCATCCCTCGCTCCCTCACATTGACGAATTAACAATGATATATCGTCGCTATGAAATACTATGGATTCTATGACTTCTCCTTCTAATCGAGTAACGTTTCTATGGAATCGACAGAATCTTGTTTTGGTATACGAGTATCTCTTTTCCGATGCACTATTCCTTCTTTACTGCATCCCTCGTTCCCTCACATTGACGAATAAGCACAGAAATTGTGTCGCTATGAAATACTATGTGTTCTATGACTTCTCATTCTAAATCGAGTATCGTACCTATGGAAACGCCGGGATTTTCGTTTGGGATGTGAGTATCTCCTTTCCGATGCACTGTTCCTTCTTTACTGCATCCCTCGCTCCCTCACATTGACGATTAAGTACAGACATTGCGTCGCTATCAAATACTGTAGGTTCTACGACTTCTCCTTCTAAATCGAGTAACATTTCTATGGAAACGACAGGATTTTCTTTTGGTATACGAGTATGTCCTTTTCGATGCACTATTCCTTCTTTACAGCTACCCTCGCTCCCTCACAGTGACGAATTAACACAGAAATAGCGTCGCTATGAAATACTATGGTCTCTATAGCTTCTCCATCTAAATCGAGTAACGTTTCTATGGAAACGACAGGATTTTCTATTGGGATACGACTAACTCCTTTCCGATGCACTATTCCTTCTGTACTGATTCCCTCACTCCCTCAAATTGGCGAATGAACACAGAAATTGCGTCGCTATGAAATACGATGGGTTCTATGACTGCTCATGCTAAACCGAGTAACGTTTCTATGGAAACGACAGGATTTTCATTTGGGATACGACTATCTCCTTTCCGATGCACTATTGGTTCTTTACTCCATCCCTCGCTCGAACACACTGACGAATACGCATAGAAATTGCCTCGCTATCAAATACTATTTGTTCTATGCCTTCTCCTTCTAATTCAAGTAACGTTTCTATGGAAACGAAAGGATTTTCTTTTGGGATACGAGTATCCCCTTTCCCATGCACTAATGCTTCTTTACTGCATCCCTCGCTCCCTCACATTGACGAATTACAAAGAAATGGCGTCGCCATGATATACTATGTGTTCGATGTCTTCTCCTTTTAAATCGAGTAACGTTTCTATGGAAACGTCACGAATTTCTTTAGGGATACGAGTACCTCCTTCCGATGCATTATTCCTTCTTTACTGCATCCCTCGCTACCTCACATGGACGAATTAACACAGAAATTGCGTCGCTATGAAATACTATTTGTTCTATGACATCTTCTTCAAAATGGAGTAACGATTTTATGGAAACGACACGTTTTTCTTTTGGGATACGAGTATCTCCTTTCCGATGCACTATACCCTTCTTTACTGCATTCCTCGCTCCCTCACATTGACGAATTAAGACAGAAATTGCGTGGCTACGAAATACTATGGGTTTTATGAATTCTCCTTCTAAATCGAGTAACGTTTCTATGGAAACGACAGGATTTTCCTTTGGTATACGATTTAAGGAACCATTTGCACTCGAGCACAGACAATATTTAATTTAGTTAACTTAGATTATATGTATCGATTTTTTAAGACAAGAGAATGCAAAATAAAGCAATTAACACCGCTCTCTTGTCACAGCCAGTAGGCATCAACACTCTCATGTCATTCGTTGTCCTAGAAGGACTTAATATTTTATGCGGCTCCACTGTTAGCCATATTGATATTTATTAGCAGAAAAGAGGCGCAGAATTAATAAGTCGCTCTCATTTGTGAATGATCTGCCATTATTTATCTAGAATTTTACATAAGTGTAATTTATATCGTAATGTATATGTTGAAATGAATATATGTTTATTTAATCGTATGCTTTTCTTTGTTTTAGTAGTTTTAGTCACTCCATTTTCATGATTGATGCTGAGGTCAGATATCAGACTCTGTCTACAAAAAAAAATACATAATGAGCCCTGGCTACGTTCCGTACATCTTCGGACGTGCGAAGCTCGATTAATTCACGGCGTAAAATTTTAATCCCTCAATTACTTATCCAAACAAATAACAATTATTATTATTACAAATTATTATTATTATATTTTATTATTTTATTTTATTTTTTTATTTGTTACACTGGCGACTATGTGCCAGGACTCATTATTGTATCTGTACTACAACTAATTGTTTTTTTTTTCATGTACATCCTGACCGGTGACGAGAATATTGAAGAAAACGAATAAAATCTGGAGACAATTTGGACTGGAAATGCAATCTTCGCATCAAGACGACATGTACGGTAAGACGCAGCACTTGCGCATCCACAATTGATTCCAAGCACATTTTTCATTCAAAATTATTTTTCTCAGCATTAAATTCAATATTCAGTTTCCATTCAGTAATTTTTTCCAAATTCCGCGAAATCTCATTATTCAGACGATTACATTCCGATCCAACAATACGCAAGTTACATTGCACAATATGGCCGACATTGTACAAGATTCAAGCAACATGGCTAGTCACCATTAACACGTATGCTACTTTCCATCTTTAAAGTCATCTCTCAATCATTCTCAGTCATTTAAACACACACATAGGCAGTACATTTTCACACTACGCGCTTAAACAATTTTTTTTCTTGCACACAATTTACTCACGATATGATAAAAACTCGACACCAGTACACAATGGAACAACAATCAAGTAATGCAAACATGGATACACAGACACATTCAGACACAGAAATTAATACAGACACGCAAACACATCAAAATAATCCGCTACAGACACAAATAAACGCCGAGAGGAGCAATTCAGAACCAAACCTGAGAGACCACGTCACGTCTAATGACGCGGCGGGGGCAAGCTCATTTTGCAATCAAAATTTTGGCGCTATACTGAATTCAATTTTGGAAGGCATATCCAATATTAAGCAAGATAATGACGAAAAATTCTCACAATTAATGACAGACAATGCAGCCTTCAGGAATGACATAAAATCAGACTTCGCCACACTGACTCAAAAGGTAGATGAAATTAATACACGTCTTTCCAAACAGGTCGACGATCTTACGGAAAAATTCGAAAATTTAGAGTTACGACAAAGCGACAATGCCAATCACATCCACGACTTGACAAAAACCTGTGAAACTATTAATTGCAAACTAGAATCAAACACGCACGCATGTGACGAAATTAATTTAAAGGTGAATACAATAGAAACAAACGTAGCTGACATCCACAAACAGATTCACACAACAATACAGATAGAGGCTGAACCCCATTTGTCTCGCATTAATTCACAATTTAAAGAATGGACGGCACACAAAGACGAAATTTTTGAAGAATGTCTACAAAACAAATTGCCACATATTGTGCACGATTCTGTAGTGGAATACATGAACAACAATAGGCAAGTAATCGATGACGATATGCAAACAAAGACAACTCAATGTCAGGTACAACCCAATAGTACACCCACTACACATTTTTACACACACAGAAGAAAATCTCGATTCGGGAATGAACACATGTACTCACACGAATTTCAACACTCAAATACACAATACACTGACACGCATAGCAACAGATACCCATCACCTGAAATACAATACAATTATCATTCTGATGAAGAACCATGTACACACAGGGAAGAATTCAATGATTACACGGAAAGAAACAGACGAACACGTAACAAAGAAGAAGAAAGTCTATTCAAGCACCGTAAATTCCAACCTTTTATACCAGGCAAAAACACTGTACACCCTGTCATCTTCTTAAAAGCTTTTAGGAACGCATTCCCACGTTCGTGGAGCGACCACAAACGCATTGCGTACGTTGTGGATTACATTCAAGGGGACGCTGCTGTCTGGGCTTACCATGAAAGCGACAGATGTGTAACATACGAGCAGTTTGAACGCGCCTTCTTGAATAAGTTTTGGTCACCCACTGTGCAGGAACGCATCCGCAAACAAGTCACTGAACCCGAACACTTCAATCCTAAAAACGGCAACCTGCGCAGATATTTCGAGAAGTACCTAAACATGACACACTTCCTTAATGAACCAGTGAAACCAAAAGATGTGATCCGATCACTGAAAGCAAGACTTCCTTTTAATATTAAAGAGAAATTACTGTACTTACCGGACGACGATCCTGAATATTTTTTGGAAAAGTTAGATGCTGTTGATTTACTATATGAAGAACAAGAACCAACACACAACTCACGCAGTAGGAATCAACATGTCTACATTGCTACATTACCAAACACACAGCAAAATTCACAACACACAGTAAACATGCAAAACAGTCACCACAACTCACAGCTGCACACAAACAACAACTACAACTATACACAGGGAGATAACCCGTACAAAAAACGAAGAAACAACAATTTTAATTCAAGAAGCAATAATTGAAACAACAACGGACACAAAGCAAAACACAAACACTGGCAAAGAAACAACAACACAGATTACACAAGAAATGGAACACTTACACCGCACTTTAATCAGAACGACAACCAGTATGATGTGAGACAGTGGCAAACACCGCAACCGCCACCACAAAATCATATTCAGATGCCACAAGGGAATTTTGCGCAAACAAGCAACACAAACCAACAAGTGAATTCAGCCAAACGAAACCAGACAGGTGATTGGCAAAGACAATATCCAAATGTAAATATTATTGAGGTAGCTAATGAAACTACAACTACACTTACCAATGACCAGACAAACCAGGTAAACTAGAACCAGTCATTACTGAGCCCCAGGTCGTGACTGAGGAACATTTGGGGGGCAACTTCAATTTAGAAACTATGTTTGAATACACACTTGCTAGTGAAACTGTGAAACAAGAAAAATTAACATTTACACAACAAGAGTTGCCTACACTATTCTTAAGATATAATGAAAGTGGAAACTTAGCTGATGATCTGATAAATGACAACACACAATGTCACAATGTAAAGAAAAGATTTGTACTGTCTTCCACCTCAGGCATTGTAGGAGGTATACCTACTAACATAATTATTGATACAGGAGCTGCTGTCAGTGTGATTTCTCACAATTTTTATACTATGATGAAGAAAACTTCTAAGATACCAGAGTTCCCAGTTCAGAACTGTTTAATATTAACTGCATTAGGTAATAAGTCAAGTAGAGTTAATAAGCAGGTATTTGTGACTGTTAATATGGGAAATGGAATCGTACAATGGCCTTTCCTAGTTGTCCAAAACCTTGCTGCCAATTGTATATTGGGTATTGATTTTCTTTGCGAGAAGGACTGTACTATAGACTTCTCCAAAGGCATTTGTTATTTTAAGTATGAAGGCAGAGACATAGTTTTGAACTTGGACACTCGACTAGTAGACCATAACAAGCACTGTTCTGGCTACAAGATACAGATTATACGTGAGACTGACATAGATTCCACACAGCAACCTGTATCACACGGTGAGGTAGTGAATGATGTACTTACACAAATTAATTCTAAGTTATCAGAATGTGATGCTATTAATGAAGAGGAGAGATCCCAGCTTAAACATATTTTACTTAAGAATAAGGATGTTTTCACTAGTAAGCCAGGTAGGATCAACACATATATGTATACGATTGAAGTCAAGCCTCACCAAATCTATTACCACAAGTCATACAATGTACCTCTAGCTCTGCGACCTGCAGTTTGGGAAGAACTAAAGAAAATGATTGCATGGAATATTATAGAACCATCAACATCTCCATATTGTAGCCCTTTGCATGTAGTGAAAAGACACAATGGAAGTATCAGGTTAGTATTAGATGCAAGAGCTATCAACCAAATTATCTTACCTGTGAGGACACAACCAGAAAATCTTGACGAACAACTTCAGAAGTTCTTGGATGCAAAATATTTCTCTACAATAGACCTTAAAAATTCGTTTTGGCAGGTGCCAATAAGCAAAGAATCCAGAAAATATACAGCCTGTATGTTTGGTGGCAGAACTTATCAATTTTGTGTATTACCATTTGGCCTAAATGTAAGCTCAGGAGTATTCATTACTGCACTAAACTCTGTACTCGGTGATGATTTACTAGAGACTGTTACACACTATGTAGATGACATACTGATTGCCTCAAAAACCTGGAAGGATCACACTGATACTCTGAACACTTTACTATGCAGATTCATACAAGCTGGTATCACTGCCAATATTTGTAAATCTAGATTTGCTTGTGTGAGATCAAATACCTAGGACACATCATCAACACACAAGGCATTAAACCTGACCCTTCAAAATTAGATGCTATCAGACATTTCCCCAGTCCCACTAATAAGAAACAGTTAAAATCATTTCTCGGTCTATGCTCATTTTTCAGACGATTCATACCTAAACAGTTACTCAAAGCAGATACTTACTAAACTTATTAAAGAAGAACCAGGTATGGATTTGGAACCAAGACTGTGAAAATGACTTTACTAAAATCAAAGAAGCCTTAGTAAATTCTAACATGCTGGAACATCCAGACTTCAATTTGAACTTTTGTATTGCTTGTGATGCATCAAACATTGGTTTGGGATGTTGTTTATTTCAACTTGTTAATACAGAAACTTCAGAACATATTAAGATCATTGGTTTTGCCAGTCGTACTTTAACAGAATGTGAAAGATCTTACTCCACCACAGAATTGGAAACATTATCTATTATATGGGCATTTAAAAAGTTTAATTATTATCTGTATGGAAGACACACCATTATATACACTGACCATCAAGCACTTACATTCCTTTTGTCATGTAAACTCATTCATCCTAGACTTACACGATGGGCACTTGCATTACAGAATTACTCTTTTGAAATCAAGCACATCAAGGGAAAAGACAACATAATAGCTGACACACTCTCAAGACTACCGCAAGGATTACATCATAACAATACAGACTTTGAGAACACACACGATTACAGAATACTACTCATGCAAGACAAACAGTTTACACAATACTACATAGACCTATGCAAGAACATGGCAACACTACAACATTCAGATCCACACTGGTACAAAATAAAACAAATCATAGTACAACAACACAATGACACTTTACAAGACAGATACATGTTACACAACAACATACTTTTCTACAAAAGACACACAAATGCTACTAACTGGTGCGTTTGCATACCACAAGATTCTGTACACAATCTCGTTGCACACACTCACACAGTTTGGGGACACTACGGAACAAAGAAATGTCTAAACAAGTTACATACATATTGCTATTTTCCAAACATGAGAAGAAAAATACATGATGTTATCAGCAAATGTCTCATATGTCAAAAATCCAAGCCACAAAATCAATCCACCAAAACAGATTTGCACTCTATCTTACCTACCGGACCTAGAGAGATACTTTGTACAGATGTTAGCGGACCTCATCCAACTAGCATCGGAGGTTGCAAATACATTCTAGCATTTTATGACATATTTTCTAAGCACATCAAACTTTTTGCCATTAAGTCACCCACAGCAAACACCATCATCAGAAGATTCACGAATGATTACATGCCATACTGTGGAAAACCTAAAGCCATTCTATCAGATAACGCCAAGTATTATGCAGGATTCACCTGGAGAAAATTTCTAAAGGACAATAACATTAAGAGCATCTTTATTTCAAAGTTTCATGCATCAGCCAACCCTTGTGAGAGAGTTTTTAGAGAATTAAATAGATTCATGAGAACTTATACCTCAACACAGCACACAAACTGGATACATTACCTAGCACTTTTTGAGGAAATACACAACAATTTAAATATATACAACACACCCTACACTCCCAGAGAAATCATGTTTGACACAAAGGAAACTAATGAATGGAGCAACCCACTACCAAAATTTTCTGACACCAAACCTTCACACGAGGAAAAGGTAAGGGAAGTACTCATGGCAATTACTGAACAAGCTGACATTAGAAATAAGAACTATGGTGCTAATCTGAAAAGAAGGCAAAACTTTACAATAGGCATGCAAGTTTTACTTAAGACCCACTACAAATCGTCATTACCTCTAAAACGTAATGTTAAGTGGCGTCCGCTATATGAAGGTCCTTACACAATCGTTGATATACCACATCCTGGAGCATATCTGTTACAAAACCCCAAGAATAAGAGAATTTTAGGTTTGTACCCTCACAAAGATTTGAAAACTTTTAGCCCTTAGCAGAGTATGCTGATACAAAAACAAGGTAAGTCACATCTGGTACTTCAAGCTGGAAGAAGAAGAAGATATAAGCTATAATCTTAAGTATCTACATTTTACAGCAGCAGCAAGAAGATAAGACACAGGAAGAACTAACAATTTTCATGCAAAGCACAGTTACTGATTATATTTGTTAATACCTTGCAGACAAGCTGACAGACTAAATGACCGGAGACAATTGCTGCTCTGAACCTGATATATTAATTGGCATGATAGACACTTGATTTTCTATTCACACCACAAAAAAAAAAAAAAAAAAAAAAAAAAAAAAAAAAAAAAAAACCTCTACAGGAAATGACAAATGAAATTAATTGAGCAAGGCTATATACTTTATTTTATTTGTAAATGATACTTTGTGCATGTGCTAATTTGGAATTGATTGTGGATGTGACGTGTCGTGTCTTATTGTAATCATGACTTTTCAGGACAGATCATCTCAAGGATGTTTTCTAACCTATTATGAAAGTTTATGTTGCAGGAAACATTTAATGAGGAAAAACACTTATTGTGTAGTACTGATGTAAAGGAAAATATACTTAAAAGGAAAACTTTATTAAAAAGGTGAAGAGACCTATAAAAGAAAATGGATTTTCTGAATGTATCACAATACACTGAACCTATTAGATAATTTTTTTTATGTCTGACCCATATATATTTGTAAATATCTAGTTTAATGCAACTGAAAAATATAAAATATGTATATGTATTACGAAACAATGTAGTGTAAATGTATAGATACATGTTTCACAGAAAATTTTTATATCTATGTAAATAGGTAACAGAAAACTGTACTCAAAGTGAAGTGATATTTGTTATGTTTTGTGCTCTCTGTTGTGAACGAACATTTTGTTTTGCAACGAACAATGTATGAATAAGTTGTGTGCAAATATTAAAAAAAAACGGTTCACTGCGCTCATGATGGGACACTATAGGTGACGTGAGTAGCAAAACCACGGCACACTTTTCGGCGAAACGACGACACAATATCCAGGAGACGACATAAGCTTTTTGGAAGACGAAATATGGAGGTTATTGAGTAGATGTAACACGGACTGGTCAGTATGGAACCACTGACACCATGAATTCCTACCAAGACGAAACCACATTTTTAACTACTTCCAAAGCACGCTTCATTGCGGGACTGTTGATCTCCAACTTGTTTCTTCAAGAACTTTCGTCTCAATGTAAACAAAACGTGTGACACGTGACATTTATTTTAAAGTGCAAAGACTTTAGCACAGTATAAACCTTTACTAACAAGTGACATTCTAAAGAGAATATGTTCACATATCTCTGAATATGCACAAAACCATTAATTAATTTTATTTATTGAATGAACATGTGTAATAACATTTTGAAGTGAAAGAGAACAACGGACTATATGCCCAACAAAATTTTTACAAAGTAACAGCACAAGTGAATACGAACTATGAAATTCGTTATTGTCTGTGTAGAACTGTTACATAAAATTGAGAAATGTATGCATGGAAGCAGTGATAGCACTGTGTCACATCGCTGGCTTCTGATACTGAAGTCCCCGAGTTCAATACTGCTCGAAAGCGAATATTTTTATTTTTCTTTTCACTTTCATTGATCTTGTATGTAAATATTATTTATGTATTTTTGTGGATGTATGACATTTTATGATATTTTAAGTATGTTGAATCTGTGAAACAAGATACGTAATAACTTATGATTCATGACATGACAAATAAAGAAAATACGTCAACAAATTGCTCAGCTGCAGGTGGTACACCTTTGCTCTCGCAATTTGGGGGGCAGTTTAAGGAACCATTTGCACTCGAGCACAGACAATATTTAATTTAGTTAACTTAGATTATATGTATCGATTTTTTAAGACAAGAGAATGCAAAATAAAGCAATTAACACCGCTCTCTTGTCACAGCCAGTAGGCATCAACACTCTCATGTCATTCGTTGTCCTAGAAGGACTTAATATTTTATGCGGCTCCACAGTTAGCCATATTGATATTTATTAGCAGAAAAGAGGCGCAGAATTAATAAGTCGCTCTCATTTGTGAATGATCTGCCATTATTTATCTAGAATTTTACGTAAGTGTAATTTATATCGTAATGTATATGTTGAAATGAATATATGTTTATTTAATCGTATGCTTTTCTTTGTTTTAGTAGTTTTAGTCACTCCATTTTCATGATTGATGCTGAGGTCAGATATCAGACTCTGTCTACAAAAAAAAATACATAATGAGCCCTGGCTACGTTCCGTACATCTTCGGACGTGCGAAGCTCGATTAATTCACGGCGTAAAACTTTAATCCCTCAATTACTTATCCAAACAAATAACAATTATTATTATTACAAATTATTATTATTATATTTTATTATTTTATTTTATTTTTTTATTTGTTACAACGAGTATGTCCTTTCCGATGCACTATTCCTTCGTTACAGCTTCCCTCGCTCCCTCACATTGACGAATAAGCACTGAAATTTTGTCGCTATGAAATACTATGTGTTCTATGACTTCCCCTTCTAAATCGAGTATCGTTTCTATGGAAACTTCAGGATTATCGTTTGGGATACGAGTATCTCCTTTCCGATGCACTGTTCCTTCTTTACTGCATACCTCTCTCCCTCACATTGACGAATAAGCACAGAAATTGCGTCGCTATCATATACTGTAGGTTCTACGACTTCTCCTTCTAAATAAGGTATCGTTTCAATAGAAACGGTAGGATTTTCTTTTGGGATACGAGTATCTCTTTTCCGATGCACTATTCCTTCTTTACGGCCTACCACGCTCCCTCATATTGACGAATTAAGACAGAAATTGCGTGACTATGAAGTACTATGGGTTCTATGACTTCTCCTTCTAAATCGAGTAACGTTTTTATGAAAACGACAGGATTTTCTTTTGGGATACGAGTTTCTACTTTCCGATGCGCTATTCCTACTTTACTGCATCCCTCGCTCCCTCACATTGACGAATTAACAATGATATATCGTCGCTATGAAATACTATGGGTTCTATGACTTCTCCTTCTAATCGAGTAACGTTTCTATGGAATCGACAGGATCTTGTTTTGGTATACGAGTATCTCCTTTCCGATGCACTATTCCTTCTTAACTGCATCCCTCGTTCCCTCACATTGACGAATAAGAACAGAAATTGTGTCGCTATGAAATACTATGTGTTCTATGACTTCTCATTCTAAATCGAGTATCGTACCTATGGAAACGCCGGGATTTTCGTTTGGGATGTGAGTATCTCCTTTCCGATGCACTGTTCCTTCTTTACTGCATCCCTCGCTCCCTCACATTGACGATTAAGCACAGACATTGCGTCGCTATCAAATACTGTAGGTTCTACGACTTCTCCTTCTAAATCGAGTAACATTTATATGGAAACGACAGGATTTTCTTTTGGTATACGAGTATGTCCTTTTCGATGCACTATTCCTTCTTTACAGCTACCCTCGCTCCCTCACAGTGACGAATTAACACAGACATTGCGTCGCTATGAAATACTACCGGTTCTATGAGTTCTCCTTCTAAATCTAGTAATGTTACTATGGAAACGACCGAATTATCTTTTGGGCTACGAGTTTATCCATTCCGATGCGCTATTCTTTGTTTACTGCATCCCTCGCTCCCTCAAATTATCGAATAAACATAGAAATGACGTCGCAATGAAATACTATCGGTTCTATGACTTCTCCTTCTAAATCGGGTAACGTTTCTATGGAAACGACCGGATTTTCTTTTGGAATACGAGTATGTCCTTTCCGATGCACTATTCCCTCTTTACAGCATTTCTCGTTTCCTCATATTGAGGAATTAAGACAGAAATTGCGTTGTTATGAAGTACTATGGGTTCTATGACTTCCCCTTCTAATTCGAGTAACGTATCTATGGAAACGACATTTTATTCTTTTGGTATACGAGTATGTCCATTCCGATGCACTATTCCTTCTTTACTGCTTCTCTCGCTCCATCACATTGACGAATTAACACAGAAATGGCGTCGCTACGAAATACTATTGTTTCTATGACTTCTCCTTCTAAATGGAGTAACGTCTCTATAGAAACGACAGGATTTTCTTTTGGGATACCAGTACCTCCTTTCCGATGCTCTATTCCTTCTTTACTGCATTCCTCGCTCCCTCACATTGACGAATTAAGACAGAAATTGCGTGGCTATGAAGTACTATTGGTTCTATGACTTCTCCTTCTAATTCGAGTAACGTTTCTACAGAAACGACAGGATTTTCTTTTGGTATACGAGTATGTCCTTTCCGATGCACTATTCCTTCTTTACTGCTTCCCTCGCTCCCTCACATTGACGAATAAGCACAGAAATTGCGTTGCTATCAAATACTGTAGGTTCTACGACATCTCCTTCTAAATAAAGTATCGTTTCAATAGTAACGGTAGGATTTTCTTTTGGGATACGAGTAACTCCTTTCCGATGCACTATTCCTTCTTTACTGCATTCCTCGCTCCCTCACATTGACGAATTAAGACAGAAATTGCATGGCTATTAAATACTATGGGTTCTATGACTTCTCTTTCTAAATTGAGTAACATTTCTATGGAAACGACAGGATTTTCTTTTGGTATACGAGTATGCCCTTTTCGATGCACTATTCCTTCTTTACTGCTTCCCTCGCTCCCTCACATTGACGAATTAACACAGACATTGCGTCGCTATGAAATACTACCGGTTCTATGAGTTCTCCTTCTAAATCTAGTAATGTTTCTATGGAAACGACCGGATTTTCTTTTGGGCTACGAGTTTCTCCTGAAGATGCGCTATTCCCATTTTACTGCATCCCTCGCTCCCTCACATTGACGAATTAACAATGATATATCGTGGCTATGAAATACTATGGGTTCTCTGACTTCTCTTTCTAATCGAGTAACGGTTATATGGAAACGACAGGATTTTCTTTTAAGATACGAGTATCTCCTTTCCGATGCAATATTCCTTCTTTACTGCATCCGTCGTTCCATCACACTGACGAATACGCACAGAAAATGCGTCGCTATGAAATACTATGTGATCTATGACTTCTCCTTCTAAATCGAGTAACGTTTCTATGGAAACGACAGGTTTTTCTTTTGGGATACGAGTACCTCCTTTCCGATGCTCTATTCCTTCTTTACAGCGTCCCTCGTTCCCTCACATTGACGAATAAGCACAGAAACTGCGTCGCTATGAAATACTATGGATTCAATGACATCTCCTTCTAAATCGAGCAACGTTTCTATGGAAACGACAGTATTTTCTTTTGGGATACGAGGATCTCCTTTCCAATGCATTATTGGTTTTTTACTGCATCCCTCGCTCCCTCACATAGACGAATAACCACAGAAATTACGTCGCTATGATATACTCGCGTTCTATGAGTTCTCCTACTAAATCGAGTAACATTTCTATGGATACGACAGGATTATCTATTGGGATACGACTATGTCCTTTCCGATGCACTATTCCTTCTTTACGGCCTTCCTCGCTCCATCACATTGACGACTTAACACAGAAATGGCGTCGCTATGAAATACAATTGTTTCTATGACTTCTCCTTCTAAATGAAGTAACGTTTTTATAGAAACGACAGGATTTTCTTTTGGGCTACGACTACCTCCTTTCCGATGCTCTATTCCTTCTTTACTGCATTCCTCGCCCCCTCACATTGACGAATAAAGACAGAAATTGTGTGGCTTTGAAGTACTATGGGTTCTATGACTTCTCCTTCTAATTCGAGTAACGTTTCTACGGAAACGACAGGATTTTCTTTTGGTATACGAGTATGTCCTTTCCGATGCACTATTCCTTCTTTACTGCTTCCCTCGCTCCCTCACATTGACGAATAAGCACAGAAATTGCGTCGCTATCAAATACTGTTGGTTCTACGACATCTCCTTCTAAAGAAAGTATCGTTTCAATAGAAACGGTAGGATTTTCTTTTGGGATACGAGTATCTCCTTTCCGATGCACTATTCCATCTTTACTGCATTCCTCGCTCCCTCACATTGACGAATTAAGACAGAAATTGCATGGCTATTAAATACTATGGGTTCTATCACTTCTCCTTCTAAATTGAGTAACATTTCTATGGAGACGACAGGATTTTCTTTTGGTACACGAGTATGTCCTTTTCGATGCACTATTCCTTCTTTACTGCTTCCGTCGCTCCCTCACATTGACGAATTAACACAGACATTGTGTCGCTATGAAATACTACCGGTTCTATGAGTTCTCCTTCTAAATCTAGTAATGTTTCTATGGAAACGACCGGATTTTCTTTTGGGCTACGAGTTTCTCTTTTCCGATGCGCTATTCCTATTTTACTGCATCCCTCGCTCCCTCACATTGTCGAATTAACAATGATATATCGTGGCTATGAAATACTATGTGTTCTATGACTTCTCTTTCTAATCGAGTAACGTTTCTATGGAAACGACAGACTTTCTTTTAAGATACGAGTATCTCCTTTCCGATGCAACATTCCTTCTTTACTGCATCCCTCGTTCCCTCACATTGACGAATAAGCACAGAAATTGCTTCGCTATGAAATACTATGGGTTCTATGACTTCTCCTTCTAAATCGAGTAACGTTTCCATGGAAACGACAGGATTTTCTTTTGGGATACAAGTTTCTCCTTTCCGATGTGCTATTCCTCCTTTACTGCATCCGTCGCTCCCTCACATTGACGAATTAACAATGATATTGCGTCGCTATGAATTACTACGGATTCTATTACTTCTCCTTCTAATCGAGTAACGTTTCTATGGAATCGACAGGATTTTCTTTTGGGATACGACTATCTCCTTTCCGATGCACTATTCCTTCTTTACTGCATCCCTCGTTCCCTCACATTGACGAATAAGCACAGAAATTGCGTGGCTATGAAATACTGTGGGTTCTATGCCATCTCCTTCTAAATCGAGTAACGTTTCTATGGAAACGACAGATTTTGTTTTGGGATTCCAATATCTCCTTTCCGATGCACTATTCCTTCTTTACTGCTTCCCTTACTCCCTCACATTGACGACTAAGCAAAGAGATTGCGTCGCTACGAAGTACAAGGGTTCTATGACTTCTCCTTCTGAATCTAGTTACGTTTCTATGGAACCGACAGGATTTTCTTTGGGAAACGAGTATCTCCTTTCCGATGCATTATTCTTTCATTACTGCATCCCTCGCTCCCTCACATTGACGAATTAACACAGAAATTGCGTTGCTATGAAATACTATGGGTTCAATGACTTCTCCTTCTAAATCGAGTAACGTTTCTATGGAAACGACAGAATTTTCTTTTCGCATACGAGTATCTCCTTTCCGATGCACTATTCTTTATTTACTGCATCCCTCGCTCCCTCACATTGACGAATAAGCACAGAGATTGCGTCGCTATGAAATACTATGGGTTCTATGACTTCTCCTTCTAAATAGAGTAACGTCCCTATGGAAGCGACAGGATTTTCTTTTGGGATACGAGTATCTCCTTTCCGATGCACTATGTCTTCTTTACTGCTTCCCTCGCTCCCTCACATTGACGAATGAACACAGAAATTGCGTCGCTATGAAATACTATGTGTTCTATGACTTCTCCTTCTAAATCGAGTAACGTTTCTATGGAAACGAGAGGATATTCTTTTGGTATACGAGTATCTCCTTTCCGATGCACTATTCCTTCTTAACTGCATCCCTCGCTCCCACACTTTGACGAATTAACACAGAAATTGCGTCGCTATGAAATACTATGGGTTTTATGACTTCTCCTTCTAATTAGAGTAACGTTACTATGGAAACGTCAGAATTTTCTTCTGGGATACGACTATCTCCATTCCGATGCCCTATTCCTTCTATACTGCAACCCTCGCTTCCTCACACTGACGATTTAACACAGAAATTGCGTCGCTATGAAATACTATGGGTTCTATGATTTCTCCTTCTAAATCGAGTAACGTTTCTATTGAAACGACAGCATTTTCATTTGGGATACGAGTATCTCCTTTCCGATGTACTATTCCTTCTTTACTGCATGCCTCGCTCCCTCACATTGACGAAATAACACAGACATTGCGTCGCTATGAAATACTATTGGTACTGTGACTTCTCCTTCTAAATCGAGTAACGTTTCTATGGAAACGACAGTATTTTCTTTTGGCATACGAGTATCTCCTTTCCGACCCACTATTCCTTCTTTACTGCATCCCTCGCTCCCTCACATTGACGTATTAACACAGATAATGCGTCGTTATGATATCCTATGGGTTCTATGACTGCTCCTTCTAAATCGGGTAAGGTTTCTATGGAAACGACAGGATTTTCTGTTGGGATACGAGTATCTCCTTTTCGATGTACTATTCCTTCTTTACTGCATCCCTTGGTGCCTCACATTGAAAAATTAACACAGAATTTGCGTCGCTATGAAATACTATTGGTTCTATGACATCTGCTTCCAAATCGAGTAACGTTTCTACGGAAGCGACAGGATTTTCTTTTGAGATACGAGTATCTCCTTTCCGATGCACTATTCCATCCTTACTGCATACCTCGCTCCCTCACATTGACGAATTAACACAGAAATTGCGTCGCTATGAAATACTATGCGTTCTATGACTTCTTCTTCTAAATCAAATAACGTTATATGGAAACGACTCGATTTTCTTTTGGGATACGAGTATCACCTTTCCGTTGCACTTTTCCTTCTTTGCTGCATCCTCGCTCCCGCACATTGACAAATTATCACAGAAATAGCGTCGCTATGAAATACCATGTGTTCCATGACTTCTCCTAAATCGAGTAACGTTTCTATGAAAAGACAGAATTTTCATTTGGGATACGAGTATCTCCTTTCCGATGCACTATTCCTTCCTTTCTGCATCCCTCACTCCCTCACATTGACGAATTAACACAAAAATTGAGTGGCTATGAAATATTATGTGTTCTATGACTTCTCCTTCTAAATAGAGTAACGTTTCTATGTTAACGGCAGATTTTCTTTTGGTATACCAGTATCTCCTTTCCCTTGCACTATTCCTTCTTTACTGCCTCCCTCGCTCCCTCACATTGACGAATAATTACAGAGATTCCGTCTCTATGTTATACTATGGGTTCTATGACTTGTCCTTCTAAATCTAGTTACGTTTCTATGGAAACGACAGGATTTTCATTTGGTGTACGAGTATCTCCTTTCCGCTGCACTATTCCTTCTTTACTGCATCCCTCGCTCAATCACATTAACGAATTAACACAGAAATTGCGGCGCGATAAAAAACTATGGTTTCGTGGGCTTCTCATTCTAAATTGTGTAACGTTTCAATGGAAACGATATGATTTTCTTTTGAGAAACGAGTATCTTCTTTCCGATGGACTATTCCATCTTTACTGCATCCCTGGCTCCCTCACATTGACGAATTAACACAGAAAGTGCGTCGCTCTGAAATACTGTCAGATCAATGACTCCCCCTTTTTAAATTGAGAAACGTTTCTATGGATACGACAGGATTTTCTTTTGGGATACGACCATCTCCTTTCCGATGCTTTATTCCTTTTTGACTGCATCCCTCGCTAACTCACAATGACGAATTAATACAGAAATTGCGTTGCTATGTAATACTATGTGTTCTATGACATTTCTTTCCAACTCGAGTAACATTTATATGTAAACGACAGGAATTTCTTTTGGGAAACTTCTATCTAGTTTCCGATGCACCATTCCTTCTTTACTGTAATCCTCGCTCCCACACATTGACGAATTAACACAGAAATTCCCTCGCTATGAAATACTATTGGTTCTGTGACTTCTAATTCTAAATCAGGTAACGTTTCTATGAAAAAGACAGGATTTTCTTTTGGCATACGAGTATCTCCTTTCCGATGCACCATTCCTTCCTTACTGCATACCTCGCTCCCTCACACTGTCGAATTAACACAGAAATTGCGTCGCAATGAAATACTACGGGTTCAATCACATCTCCTCCTAAATCCAGTAACGTTTCTATGGAAACTACAGGATTATCTTTTGGGAAACGAGTATCTTCTTTCCGATGCACTATTCCTCCTTTCCTGCATCCCTCGGTCCCTCACATCGACGAATCAACACTGAAATTGATCGCTATGGAACTCCATGGGTTCTATGACTTCTCCTTCTAAATCGAGTAACGTTTCTATAGAAAGGACAGGATTTTCTTTTGGGATACGAGTATCTTTTTTCCAATGCACTTATCCTTCATTACTGCATCCCTCGCTCCCTCACACTGACGAATTAACAGAGAAATTGCGTCGCTAAGAAATACTGTGTGTTTTAAGACTTCTCTTTCTAAATCGTGTAACGTTTCTATGGAAACGATAGGTTTTTCTTTTGAGAAACGAGTATCTTCTTTCCGATGCACTATTCCTTCTTTTCTGCATCCCTCGGTTCCTCACATTGACGAATTAACACGGATATTGCGTTACTGTGAAATACTATGGGTTCTATGACATCTCCTTCTAAATCGGGTAACGTTTCTATGGAAACGACAGGCTTTTCTCGTGAGATACGAGTATCTCCGTTCCCGATGCCCTATTCCTTCTTACTACATCCCTCGCTCCCTCACAATGACGAATTAACTCAGAAATTGCGTCGCTAAGAAATACTACGTGTTCTATGACATCTCCTTCTATATCGAGTACATTTCAATGGAAACGACAGGATTTACTTTTGGAATACATCTAACTCCTTTCCGATGCACTATTCCATATTAACTGCATCCCTCGCTCCCTCACACTGTCGAATTAACACAGAAATTGCGTCGCGATGAAATACTATGGGGTCTATGACCTCTCCTTCTTAATCGAGTAACGTTTCTATGGAAGCGACAGGCTTTTTTTTTTTTTGGGATACGAGTATCTCCTTTCCCGATGCACTATTCCATCTTTACTGCATCCCACGTTCCCTCTAATTGACGAATTGACACAGTAATTGCGTCGCTAACAAGTGCTATGGGTTCTATGACTTCTCCTTCTAAATTGAGTAATTTGTCTATGGAAAGGTCGGGATTTTCTTTTGGGATACGCCTGTCTCCTTTCCGATGCACGATTCCTTCTTTACTGCATCCCTCGCTCCCTCACATTGAGGAATTAACACAGAAATACCGTCGCTATGAAATTCTATGAGTTCTATGATTCTCCTTCTATATCGAGTAACGATTCTAAGAAAACTACAGGATTTTCTTTTGGGATACGACTATCTCCTTTCCGATGCATTTTTCCTTCTTTACAGCATCCCTCTCTCCCTCACATTGTCGAATTAACACAGAAATTGCGTCACTATAGAATACTATCGGTTCTATGACTTCTCCATCTTAATCGAGGTACGTTTCTATGGAGACAGGATTTTCTTTTGGGATACGAATATCTAATTTCCGATGCACTATTCCTACTTTACTGCATCGCTCGCTACCTAACATTGACGTATTAACACAGATATAGCGTCCCTATGAAATACTATGGGTTCTATGACATCTCCTTCTAAATAGAGTAACATTTCTATGGAAACGACAGGATTTTCTTTTGGGATACGAGTATCTCCTTTCCGATGCACGATTCCTTCTTTACTGCATCCCTCGCTCCCTCACATTGACGAATTAACACAGAAAGGGCGTCCCTATGAAATATCATTTGTACTATAACATATCGTTCTAAATCGAGTAACGTTTCTATGGAAATGACAGGATATTCTTTAGGGATACGAATATCTCCTTTTCGATGCACTATTCCTTCCTTACTGCACCCCTCGCTACCTAACATTGACGTATTAACACAGAAATTGCGTCTCTATGAAATACTATGTGTTCTATGACATCTACTTCTAAATCGAGTAACGTATCTATAGAAACGACAGGATTTTCCTCTGGGATACGAGTACGTCCTCTCCGATGCACGATTCCCTCTTTACTGCATCCCTCGCTCCCTCACATTGACGAAGTAACACAGAAATTGCGTCGCTATAAAATACTAAGGGTTCTATGACTTCTCCTTCTAAATCGAGTAACGTTTCTATGGAAAGGACAGGATTTTCTTTTGGGATACGAGTATTTCCTTTCCGATGCACTATTCCCTCTCTACTGAATCCCTCGCTCTCTCACATTGAAGAAATAACACAGAAATTGCGTCGCTATGAAATACTATGGGTTCTATGATTTCTCCTTCTAAATCGAGTAACGTGTCTATGGATAGAACAGGATTTTCTTTTGGGATACGAGTATCTCCATTCCGATGCACGATACCTTCTTTACTGCATCCCTCGCTACCTAACATTGACACAGAAATTGCGTCGCTATGGAGTACTATCAGTTCTATGACTTCTCCTTCTTAATCGTGTAACGTTTCTATGGAAACTGCAGGATTTTTTTTTGGGATACGACTATCTCCCTTCCGAAGCATTATTCCTTCTTTACTGCATCCCTCGCTCCCTCAAATTGACGAATTAACACAGAAATTTCGTCGCTATGGAATACTATGTGTAGTATGACTTCTCCTTCTAAGTCGAGTAACGTCTCTATGGAAACGAAAGGATTTTCTTTTGGATAAGAATATCGCCTTTCCGATGCACTATTTCTTCTTTACTGCATCCCTCGCTACCTAACATTGTCGAATTAACACAGAAATTGCGTCGCTATGAAATACTATGGGTTCTATGACTTCTACTTCTAAATCGAGTAACCTTTCTATGGAAATGACTGGATTTTCTTTTGGGATACGAGTATCTCCTTTCCCGATGCACTATTCCCTCTATACTGCATCCCTGGGTCCCTCTCATTGACGAATTAAAACAGAAATTGTGTCGCAATGAAATACTGTGGGTTCTATGACTTTTCATTCTAAATCGAGTAACGTGTCTATGGAAAGGACAGGATTTTTCTTTTGGGATACGCCTATCTCCTTTCCGATGCACTATTCCGTCTTTACTGCATCCCTCGCTCCCTCACATTGTCGAATTAACACAGAAATTGCGTCGTTATGGAGTACTATTACTTCTATAACTTCTCCTTCTTAATCGAGTAACGTTTCTATGGAAACGACAGGATTATCTTTTGGGATACGAATATTTCCTTTCCGATGCACTATACATTCTTTACTGCATCCCTCGCAACCTAACATTGACGTATTATCACAGAAATTGCGTCCCTGTGAAATACTATGGGTTCTATGACATCTCCTTCTAAATCGAGTAACGTTTCTAAGTAAACGACAGGATTTTCTTTTAGGATACGAGTATCTCCTTTCCGATGCACTATTCCTTCTTGACTGCTTCCCTCGCTCCCTCACCTTCACGAATTGGCACAGATATAGCGTCGCTATGAAATGCTATGAGTTCTATGACTTCTGCTTCGAAATCGAGTAACGGGTCTATGGAAAGGACATGATCTTTTGGGATACGAGTATCTCCTTCCCCGATGCACTATTCCCTCTTTACTGCATCCCTGGCTCCCTCTTATTGACGAATTAACACAGAAATTGTGTCGCTATGAAATACTATGGGTTCCATGACTTTTCATTGTAAACCGAGTAACGTGTCTATTTAAAGAACAGGATTTTTCTTTCGGGATACGCCTGTCTCCTTTCCGATGCGCTATTCCGTCTTTACTGCATCCCTCGCTCCCTCACATTGTCGAATTAACACAGAAATTGCGTCGCTATGGAGTACTAACAGTTCTATGACATCTCCTTCTTCATCGAGTAACCTCTCAATGGAAACGACAGGATTTTCTTTTGGGATACGAATATCTCCTTTCCCATGCACTATACCTTCTTTACTGCATATCTCGCAACCTAACATTGTCGAATTAACACAGAAATTGCGTCGCTATGGAGTACTAACAGTTCTATGACATCTCCTTCTTAATCGAGTAACCTCTCAATGGAAACGACAGGATTTTCTTTTGGGATACGACTATCTCCCTTCCGAAGCATTATTCCTTTTTTACTGCATCCCTCGCTCCCTCAAATTGACGAATTAACACAAATATTTCGTCGCTATGGAATACTACGTGTTGTATGACTTCTCCTTCAAAGTCGAGTAACGTCTCTATGGAAACGAAAGGATTTTCTTTTGGATACGAATATCGCCTTTCGGATGCACTATTTCTTCTTTACTGCATCCCTCGCTACCTAACATTGTCGAATCAACACCGAAATGCGTCGCTATGAAATATTATGGGTTCTATGACTTCTACTTCTAAATCGAGTAACGTTTCTATGGAAATGACTGGATTTTCTTTTGGGATACGAGTATCTCCTCTCCCAATGCACTATTCCCTTTTTACTGGATCCCTGGCTCTCTCTTTATGACGAATTAACACAGAAATTGTGTCGCTATGATATTCTATGGGTTCTATGAGTTTTCATTCTAAATCGAGTAACGTGTCTATGGAAAGGACTGGATTTTTCTTTTGGGATACGCCTATCTCCTTTCCGATGCACTATTCCGTCTTTACTGCATCCCTCACTCCCTCACATTGTCGAATTAACACAGAAATTACTTCGCTATGGAGTACTATCAGTTCTATGACTTCTCCTTCTTAATCGAGTAACGTTTCTATGGAAACGACAGGATTTTCTTTTGGGATACGAATATCTCCTTTCCGCTGCACTATACCTTCTTTACTGCATCCCTCGCTACCTCACATTGACGAATTAACACAGAAATTGCGTCCCTGTGAAATACTATGGGTTCTATGACTACTCCTTCTAAAACGAGTAACGTTTCTATGGAAAGGACAAGATTTTCTTTTGGGATACGAGTATCTCCTTTCCCATTCACTATTCCTTCTCTACTGCATCCCTCGCTCACTCACATTGACGAATTAACAGAGAAATTGCGTCGCTATAAAATACTATTGGTTCTATGGCTTCTACTTCTAAATCGAGTAACGTTTGTATGGAAACGACAGGATTTTCTTTTGAAATACGAGTATCTCCTTTCTCGATGCACTATTCCTTCTTTGCTGCATTCCTCGCTCCGTCACATTGACGAATTTACACAGAAATTGCGTTGCTATGAAGTACAATGGGTTCTATGACATCTCCTTCTAAATCGGGTAACGTTTATATGGAATCGACAGGATTTTCTTTTGGGATACGAGTATCTTCTTTCCGATGCACCATTCCTTCTTTACTGCATACCTGACTCCCTCACACTGACGAATTAACACAGAAATTGCGTCGCTTTGAAATACAATGGGATCTGTGACTTTTCATTCTAAATCGAGTAACGTGTCTATGGAAATGACTGGATTTTCTTTTGGGATACGAGTATCTCCTTTCCCAATGCACAATTCCTTCTTTACTGGATCCCTGGCTCTCTCTTATTGACGAATTAACACAGAAATTGTATCGCTATGAAATACTATGGGTTCTATGACTTTTCATTCTAAATCGAGTAACGTGTCTATGGAAAGGACTGGATTTTCTTTTGGGATACGCCTATCTCCTTTCCGATGCACTATTCCGTCTTTACTGCATCCCTCGCTTCCTCACATTGTCGACTTAACACAGAAATTGCGTCGCTATGGAGTACTATCAGTTCTATGACTTCTGCTTCTTAATCGAGTAACGTTTCTATGGAAACGACAGGATTTTCTTTTGGGAAACGAATATCTCCTTTCCGCTGCACTATACCTTCTTTACTGCATCCCTCGCAACCTAACATTGACCTATTATCACAGAAATTGCGACCCCTTGAAATACTATGTGTTCTATGACATCTCCTTCTAAATCGAGTAACATTTCTATGTAGAGGACAGGATTTTCTTTTGAGATACGAGTATCTCCTTTCCGATGCACGATTCCTTCTTTGCTGCTTCCCTCGCTACCTAACATTGACGAATTAACACAGAAATTGCGTCGGTATGAAATGCTATGGGTTCTATGACTTCTCCTACTAAATCGAGTAACGTCTCTATGGAAACGAAAGGATTTTCTTTTGGATACGAATATCGCCTTACCGATGCACTATTACTTCTCTACTGCATCCCTCGCAACCTAACATTGTCGAATTAACACAGAGATTGCGTCGCTATGAAATACTATGGGTTCTATGACTTCTACTTCTAAATCGAGTAACGTTTCTACGGAAATGACTGGATTTTCATTTGGGATACGAGTATCTCCTTTCCCGATGCACTATTCCCTCTATACTGCATCCCTGGGTCCCTCTCATTGACGAATTAAAACAGAAATTGTGTCGCAATGAAATACTGTGGGTTCTATGACTTTTCATTCTAAATCGAGTAACGTGTCTATGGAAAGGACAGGATTATCTTTAGGGGATACGAATATTTCCTTTCCGATGCACTATACATTCTTTACTGCATCCCTCGCAACCTAACATTGACGTATTATCACAGAAATTGCGTCCCTGTGAAATACTATGGGTTCTATGACATCTCCTTCTAAATCGAGTAACGTTTCTAAGTAAACGACAGGATTTTCTTTTAGGATACGAGTATCTCCTTTCCGATGCACTACTCCTTCTTGACTGCTTCCCTCGCTCCCTCACCTTCACGAATTGGCACAGATATAGCGTCGCTATGAAATGCTATGGGTTCTATGACTTCTGCTTCGAAATCGAGTAACGTGTCTATGGAAAGGACATGATCTTTTGGGATACGAGTATCTCCTTCCCCGATGCACTATTCCCTCTTTACTGCATCCCTGGCTCCCTCTTATTGACGAATTAACACAGAAATTGTGTCGCTATGAAATACTATCGGTTCCATGACTTTTCATTCTAAACCGAATAACGTGTCTATTTAAAGAACAGGATTTTTCTTTCGGGATACGCCTGTCTCCTTTCCGATGCGCTATTCCGTCTTTACTGCATCCCTCGCTCCCTCACATTGTCGAATTAACACAGAAATTGCGTCGCTATGGAGTACTAACAGTTCTATGACATCTCCTTCTTAATCGAGTAACCTCTCAATGGAAACGACAGGATTTTCTTTTGGGATACGAATATCTCCTTTCCCATGCACTATACCTTCTTTACTGCATATCTCGCAACCTAATATTGTCGAATTAACACAGAAATTGCGTCGCTATGGAGTAGTAACAGTCCTATGACATCTCCTTCTTAATCGAGTAACCTCTCAATGGAAACGACAGGATTTTCTTTTGGGATACGACTATCTCCCTTCCGAAGCATTATTCCTTCTTTACTGCATCCCTCGCTCCCTCAAATTGACGAATTAACACAAATATTTCGTCGCTATGGAATACTACGTGTTGTATGACTTCTCCTTCAAAGTCGAGTAACGTCTCTATGGAAACGAAAGGATTTTCTTTTGGATACGAATATCGCCTTTCGGATGCACTATTTCTTCTTTACTGCATCCCTCGCTACCTAACATTGTCGAATCAACACCGAAATGCGTCGCTATGAAATATTATGGGTTCTATGACTTCTACTTCTAAATCGAGTAACGTTTCTATGGAAATGACTGGATTTTCTTTTGGGATACGAGTATCTCCTCTCCCAATGCACTATTCCCTTTTTACTGGATCCCTGGCTCTCTCTTTATGACGAATTAACACAGAAATTGTGTCGCTATGATATTCTATGGGTTCTATGACTTTTCATTCTAAATCGAGTAACGTGTCTATGGAAAGGACTGGATTTTTCTTTTGGGATACGCCTATCTCCTTTCCGATGCACTATTCCGTCTTTACTGCATCCCTCGCTCCCTCACATTGTCGAATTAACACAGAAATTGCGTCGCTATGGAGTACTATCAGTTCTATGACTTCTCCTTCTTAATCGAGTAACGTTTCTATGGAAACGACAGGATTTTCTTTTGGGATACGAATATCTCCTTTCCGCTGCACTATACCTTCTTTACTGCATCCCTCGCTACCTCACATTGACGAATTAACACAGAAATTGCGTCCCTGTGAAATACTATGGGTTCTATGACTACTCCTTCTAAAACGAGTAACGTTTCTATCGAAAGGACAAGATTTTCTTTTGGGATACGAGTATCTCCTTTCCCATTCACTATTCCTTCTCTACTGCATCCCTCGCTCACTCACATTGACGAATTAACAGAGAAATTGCGTCGCTATAAAATACTATTGGTTCTATGGCTTCTACTTCTAAATCGAGTAACGTTTGTATGGAAACGACAGGATTTTCTTTTGAAATACGAGTATCTCCTTTCTCGATGCACTATTCCTTCTTTGCTGCATTCCTCGCTCCGTCACATTGACGAATTTACACAGAAATTGCGTTGCTATGAAGTACAATGGGTTCTATGACATCTCCTTCTAAATCGGGTAACGTTTATATGGAATCGACAGGATTTTCTTTTGGGATACGAGTATCTTCTTTCCGATGCACCATTCCTTCTTTACTGCATACCTGACTCCCTCACACTGACGAATTAACACAGAAAGTGCGGCGCTATGGAACACTATGTGTTCTAAGACATTTCCTTCTAAATCGAGTAACGTTTGTATGGAAGCGACAGGATTTTCTTTTGGGATATGACTATCTCCTTACCGATACACTATTTCTTCTTTACTGCATTCCTCGCTCCCTCACACTGACGAATTAACACAGAAAGTGCGGCGCTATGGAACACTATGTGTTCTAAGACATTTCCTTCTAAATCGAGTAACGTTTGTATGGAAGCGACAGGATTTTCTTTTGGGATACGCCTATCTCCTTTCCGATGCACTATTCCGTCTTTACTGCATCCCTCGCTTCCTCACATTGTCGAATTAACACAGAAATTGCGTCGCTATGGAGTACTATCAGTTCTATGACTTCTGCTTCTTAATCGAGTAACGTTTCTATGGAAACGACAGGATTTTCTTTTGGGAAACGAATATCTCCTTTCCGCTGCACTATACCATCTTTACTGCATCCCTCGCAACCTAACATTGACCTATTATCACAGAAATTGCGACCCTGTGAAATACTATGTGTTCTATGACATCTCCTTCTAAATCGAGTAACATTTCTATGTAGAGGACAGGATTTTCTTTTGAGATACGAGTATCTCCTTTCCGATGCACGATTCCTTCTTTGCTGCTTCCCTCGCTACCTAACATTGACGAATTAACACAGAAATTGCGTCGGTATGAAATGCTATGGGTTCTATGACTTCTCCTACTAAATCGAGTAACGTTTCTATGGAAACTACAGGATTCTCTTTTGGGATACGACTGACTCCCTTCCGAAGCATTATTCCTTCTTTACTGCATCCCTCGCTCCCTCAAATTGACCAATTAACACAGAAATATCGTCGCTATGGAAAACTATGTGTTGTATGACTTCTCCATCTAAGTCGAGTAACGTCTCTATGGAAACGAAAGGATTTTCTTTTGGATACGAATATCGAGTTACCGATGCACTATTACTTCTCTACTGCATCCCTCGCAACCTAACATTGTCGAATTAACACAGAGATTGCGTCTCTATGAAATACTATGGGTTCTATGACTTCTACTTCTAAATCGAGTAACGTTTCTACGGAAATGACTGGATTTTCATTTGGGATACGAGTATCTCCTTTCCCGATGCACTATTCCCTGTATACTGCATCCCTGGCTCCCTCTTATTGACGAATTAACACAGATATAGCGTCGCTATGAATTGCTATGGGTTCTATGACTTCTGCTTCGAAAACGAGTAACGTGTCTATGGAAATGACTGGATTTTCTTTTGGGATACGAGTATCTCCTTTCCCGATGCTCTATTCCTTCTTTACTGCATCCCTCGCTCCGTCACATTGACGAATTTACTCAGAAATTGCGTTGCTATGAAATACAATGGGTTCTATGACATCTCCTTCTAAATCGGGTAACGTTTATTTGGAATCGACAGGATTTTCTTTTGGGATACGAGTATCTCCTTTCCGATGCACTATTCCTTCTTTACTGCTTCCCTCGCTTCCACACATTGACGAATTAACATAGAAATTGCATCGCTATTAAATACTATGGGTTCTATGACTTCTCCTTCTAAATCGAGTACCGTTTCTATGGAAACGACAGGATTTTATTTTGGGGTACGAGTATTTCATTTCCGATGCAGTATTCCTACTTAACTGCATCTCTCGCTCCCTCACCTTGACGAATTAACACAGATATAGTGTCGCTATGAAATGCTATGGGTTCTATGACTTCTGCTTCGAAATCGAGTAACGTGTCTATGGAAATGACTGGATTTTCTTTTGGGATACGAGTATCTCCTTTCCCGATGCACTATTCCTTCTTTACTGCATCCCTCGCTCCGTCACATTGACGAATTTACACAGAAATTGCGTTGCTATGAAATACAATGGGTTCTATGACATCTCCTTCTAAATCGGGTAACGTTTATTTGGAATCGACAGGATTTTCTTTTGGGATACGAGTATCTCCTTTCCGATGCACTATTCCTTCTTTACTGCTTCCCTCGCTTCCACACATTGACGAATTAACATAGAAATTGCATCGCTATTAAATACTATGGGTTCTATGACTTCTCCTTCTAAATCGAATACCGTTTCTATGGAAACGACAGGATTTTATTTTGGGGTACGAGTATTTCATTTCAGATGCAGTATTCCTACTTAACTGCATCTCTCGCTCCCTCACCTTGACGAATTAACACAGATATAGTGTCGCTATGAAATGCTATGGGTTCTATGACTTCTGCTTCGAAATCGAGTAACGTGTCTACGGAAAGGACATGATCTTCTTTTGGGATACGAGTAACTCCTTTCCGATGCACTATTCCTTTTTTACTGCATCACTCGCTCCCTCACGTTGACGAATTAACACAGAAGTTGCGTCGCTATGAAATTCCATGTGTTCTCTGACTTCTCCTTCTAAATCGAGTAACGTTTCTATGGAAACGACTGAATTTTCTTTTGGGCTAAGAGTATTTCGTTTCCCGATGCACCATTCCCTCTTTACTGCATCCCTGGCTCCCTCTTATTGACGATTTAACACAGATATTGCGTCGCTATGAAATACTATGGGTTCTATGTCTTATCCTTCTAAATCTAGTAACGTGTCTATGTAACGGACTGGATTTTTCTTTTGGGATACGCCTATCTCCTTTCCGATGCACTATTCCGTCTTTACTGCATCCCTCTCTCCTTCACATTGTCGAACTAACACAGAAATTAAGTCGCAATGAAATACTGTGGGTTCTATGACTTCACCTTCTAAATCGAGTAACGTTTCTGTGGAAATGACTGGATTTTCTTTTGGGATACGAGTATTTCCTTTCCCGATGAACAATTCCCTCTTTACTGCATCCCTGGCTCCCTCTTATTGACGAATTAACACAGAAATTGTGTCGCTATGAAATACTATGCGTTCTATGACTTTTCATTCTAAACCGAGTAACGTGGCTATTTAAAGGACAGGATTTTTCTCTTGTGATACGCTTATCTCCTTTCCGATGCACTATTCCGTCTTTACTGCATCCCTCGCAACCTAACATTGACGTATTGTCACAGAAATTGTGTCGCTATGAAATTCCATTGTTTCTATGACTCCTCCTTCTAAATCGAGTAACGTTTCTATGGAAACTACAGGATTTTCTTTTGGGATACGACTATGTCCCTTCCGAAGCATTATTCCCTCTTTACTGCATCCCACGCTCCCTCAAATTGACGAATTAACGCAGATATTTCGTCGCTATGGAATTCTATGTGTTGTATGACGTCTCCTCCTAAGTCGAGTAGCGTCTCTATGGAAACGAAAGGATTTTCTTTTGGATTCGGATATCACCTTTCCCATGCACTATTCCTTCTTTACTGCATCACTCGTTCCTCACATTGACGAATTAACACAGAAGTTGCGTCGCTATGAAATTCAATGGGTTCTATGACTCCTCCTTCTAAATCGAGTAACGTTTCTATGGAAACTACTGGATTTTCTTTTGGGATACGACTGTCTCCCTTCCGAAGCATTATTCCTTCTTTACTGCATCCCTCGCTCCCTCAAATTCACCAATTAACACAGAAATATCGTCGCTATGGAATACTATGTGTTGTATGACTTCTCCATCTAAGTCGAGTAGCGTCTCTATGGAAACGAAAGGATTTTCTTTTGGATACGGATATCGCCTTTCCGATGCACTATTCCGTCTTTACTGCATCCCTCGCTCCCTCACATTGTCGAATTAACACAGAAATTGCGTCGCTATGGAGTACTATCAGTTCTATGACTTCTCCTTCTTAATCGAGTAATATTTCTATGGGAACGACAGGATTTTCTTTTGGAATACGAATATCTCCTTTCCGACGTACTATACCTTCTTTACTGCATCCCTCGCAACCTAACATTGACGTATTATCACAGAAATTGCGTCCTTGTGAAATACTATGGGTTTTATGACATCTCCTTCTAAATCGATTAACATTTCTATGTAAACGACAGGATTTTCTTTTGGGATACGAGTGTCTCCATTCCGATGCACGATTCCTTCTTTACTGCATCCCTCGCTACCTAACATTGACGAATTAACACAGAAATTGCGTCGGCATGAAATACAATGGGTTCTGTGACTTCTCCTTCTAAATCGAGTAACGTTTCTATGGAACGGACAGGATTCTCTTTTTGGATACGGGTATCTCCTTTCCGATGTACTATTCCTTCTCTACTGCATCCCTCGCTACCTCACATTGACGAATTAACACAGAAATTGCGTCGCTATGAAATACTATGTGTTCTATGACTATTCCTTCTAAAACGAGTAACGTTTCTATGGAAAGGACAGGATATTCATTTGGGATACGAGTATCTCCTTTCCCATGCACTATTCCTTCTCTACTGCATCCCTCGCTTACTCACATTGACGAATTAACAGAGAAATTGCGTCGCTATAAAATACTATGGGTTCTATGACTTCTATTTCTAAATCGAGTAACGTTTGTAGGGAAACCACAGGATTTTCTTTTGGGATACTAGTATCTCCTTTCCCGATGCACTATTCCTTCTTTACTGCATCCCTCGCTCCGTCACACTGACGAATTTACACAGAAATTGCGTTGCTATGAAATACAATGGGTTCTATGACATCTCCTTCTAAATCGGGAAACGTTTATATGAAATCGACAGGATTTTCTTTTGGGATACGAGTATCTTCTTTCCGATGCACTATTCCTTCTTTACTGCAACCCTCGCTCCCTCACATTGACGAATTAACATAGAAATTGCGTCGCTATGAAACACTATGGGTACCAAGACTTCTTCTTCTAAGTCGAGAAACGATTCTATGGAACCCACAGTATTTTCATTTGGGATACGACTATCTCCTTACCGATGCTCTACTCCTTCTTTACTGCATCCCTCGCAACCTAACATTGACGTATTATCACAGAAATTGCGTCCTTGTGAAATACTATGGGTTTTATGACATCTCCTTCTAAATCGATTAACATTTCTATGTAAACAACAGGATTATCTTTTGGGATACGAGTATCTCCATTCCGATGCACGATTCCTTCTTTACTGCATCCCTCGCTACCTAACATTGACGAATTAACACAGAAATTGCGTCGGCATGAAATACAATGGGTTCTGTGACTTCTCCTTCTAAATCGAGTAACGTGTCTATGGAAAGGACAGGATTTTTCTTTTGGGATACGCCTATCTCCTTTCCGATGCACAATTCCGTCTTTACTGCATCCCTCGCTCCCTCAAATTGCCGAATTAACACAGAAATATCGTCGCTATGGAATACTATGTGTTGTATGACTTCTCAATCTAAGTCGAGTAACGTCTCTATGGTAACGAAAGGATTTTCTTTTGGATACGAATATCGCCTTTCCGATGCACTATTCCTTCTTTACAGCATCCCTCGCTCCGTCACATTGACGAATTTACACAGAAATTGCGTTGCTATGAAATACAATGGGTTC
This sequence comes from Schistocerca serialis cubense, assembly GCF_023864345.2. NCBI lineage: Eukaryota > Metazoa > Arthropoda > Insecta > Orthoptera > Acrididae > Schistocerca > Schistocerca serialis. The sequence goes on along the minus strand of NC_064638.1, from coordinate 45,795,402 downwards.
TATGACATCTCCATCTAAATCGGGTAACGTTTATGTGGAATCGACAGGATTTTCTTTTGGGATACGAGTATCTTCGTTCCGATGCACTATACCTTCTTTACTGCATCCCTCGCAACCTAACATTGACGTATTATCACAGAAATTGCGTCCCTGTGAAATACTATGGGTTCTATGACATCTCCTTCTAAATCGAGTAACGTTTCTATGTAAACGACAGGATTTTCATTTGGCATACGAGTATCTCCTTTCCGATGCACGATTCCATCTTTACTGCATCCCTCGCTACCTAACATTGACGAATTAACACAGAAATTGCGTCGCTATGAAATACTATGGGTTCTATGACTTCTCCTTCTAAATCGAGTAACGTTTCTATGGAACGGACAGGATATTCTTTTGGGATACGAGTAACTCCTTTCCGATGCACTATTCCTTCTCTACTGCATCCCTCGCTCACTCAAAATGACGAATTAACAGAAAAATTGCGTCGCTATGAAATACTATAGGTTGTATGACTTCTACTTCTAATTCGAGTAACGATTGTATGGTAACGACAGGATTTTCTTTTGGGATACGAGTATCTCCTTTCCCGATGCACTATTACTTCTTAACTGCATCCCTCGCTCCGACGCATTGACGAATTTACACAGAAATTGCGTTGCTATGAAATACAATGGGTTCTATGACATCTCCTTCTAAATCGGGAAACGTTTATATGAAATCGACAGGATTTTCTTTTGGGATACGAGTATTTCTTTTCCGATGCGCTATTCCTTCTTTACTGCATCCCTTGTTCCCTCACATTGAAGAATTAACAATGATATATCGTCGCTATAAAATACTATGTGTTCTATTACTCCTCATCCTAATTCGAGTAACGTTTTATGGAAACGACAGGATTTTCTTTTACGATACGAGTATCTCCTTTCCGATGCACTATTCCTTCTTTACTGCATCCCTAGTTCCCTCACATTGGCGAATTAACACAGAATTTGCGTCGCTATGAAATACCATGGGTTCTATGACAACTTCTTCTAAACCGAGTAACGTTACTATGGAAACGGCAGGATTTTCATTTGGGATACGACTGTCTCCTTTCCGATGCACTATTCCATCTTTACTGCATTCCTCGCTACCCCACATGGACGAATTAACACAGAAATTGCGTCGCTATGAAATACTATTTGTTCTATGACATCTCCTTCAAATTCGAGTAACGTTTCTATGGAAACGACAGTATTTGCTTTTCTGGATACGAGTATCTCCTTTGCGATTCACTATTCCTGCTTTACTGCATTTCTCGCTCCCTCATATTGACGAATTAACACAGAAGTTGCGTCGCTATGAAATACTATGGGTTTTATTAATTCTCCTTCTAAATCGAGTAAAGTTTCTATGGAAACGACAGGATTTTGTTTTGGTATACGAGTATGTCCTTTCCGATGCACTATTCCGTCTTTACTGCATCCCTCGCTCCCTCACATTGTCGAGTTAACACAGAGATTAAGTCGCTATGGAGTACTATCAGTTCCATGACATCTCCTTCTTAATCGAGTAACGTTTCTACGGAAACGACAGGATTTTCTTTTGGGATACGAATATATCCTTTCCGATGCACTATACATTCTTTACTGCATTCCTCGCTACCTAACATTGACGTATGAACAAAGAAATTGCGTCCCTATGAAATACCATGTCTTCTATGACTTCTCCGACTAAATCGAGTTACGTTTCTATGGAAACGACAGAATTTTCTTTTGGGATGCGAGTATCTCCTTTCCGATGCACGATTCTTTCTTTACTGCATCCCTCGCTACCTAACATTGACGAATTAACACAGAAATTGCGTCGCTATGAAGTACTATGGGTTCTATGACTTCTCCTTCTAAATCGAGAAACGTTCCTATGGAAGGAACAGAATTTTCTTTTGGGATACGATTATGTCCTTCCGATGCACTATTCCTTCTCTACTGCATCCCTCGCTCCCTCACATTGATGAATTAACACAGAAATTGCGTTGCTATGAAATACAATGGGTTCTATTACATCTCCTTCTAAATCGAGTAACGTTTATATGGAATCGACAGAATTTTCTTTTGGGAGACGAGTATCTCCTTTCCGATGCATTATTCCTTCCTTATTGCATCCCTAGCTCCCTCACACTGTTGAATTAACACAGATATTGCGGCACTATGAAATACTATGTGGTCGATGACATTTCCTTCTCAATCGAGTAACGTTTCTGTGGAAGCGACAGGATTTTATTTTGGGATACGACTATCTCCTTACCGTTGCATTATTCCTTCTTTACTGCATTGCTCGCTCGTTCACATTGACAAATTAACACAGTAATTTCGTCGCTATGAAATACTATGCGCTCTGTGACTTCTCCGTCTATATCGAGTAACGTTTCTATGGAAACGACAGGATTTTCTTTCGGAATACGAGTATCTCCTTTTCGATGCACCATTCCTTTTTTTCTGCATCATTCTCCCACTCACATTGACGAATTAACACAGAAGTTGCGGCGCTATGAAATTCCACGGGTTCTATGACTTCTCCTTCTAAATCGAGTAACGTTTCTATGGAAACGATTGGATTTTCTATTGGGATACGAGTATCTACTTTCCCGATGCAATATTCCCTCTTTACTGCATCCCTCGCTCTCTCACATTGATGAATTAACACAGAAATTGATCGCTATGAAATACTAGGGGTTCTATGGCTTTTCCTTCTAAATCGTGTAACGTTTCTATGGAAAAGGAAAGATGTTCTTTTTGGATACGACTATCTCCTATCCAATGCACTATTCCTTCACTACTGCATCCCTCCCTGCCTCACATTGTCGAATTAACACAGAAATTGCGTCGCTATGGAATACTATCGGTTCTATGACTTCTCCTTCTTAATCGAGTAACGTTTCTATGGAAACGACAGGATATTCTTTTGGGATACGATTATCTCCTTTCCGATGGACCATTTCTTCTTTACTGCATCCCTCGCTACCTAACGTTGAAGCATTAACACATAAATTGCGTCCCTATGAAATACTATGGGATCTATGACATCTACTTCTAAATCGAGTAACGTTTCTATGGAAACGACTGTATTTTCTTTTGGGATAGGAGTACCTCGTTTCCCGATGCACTATTCCCTCTTTACTGCATCCCTCGCTCCCTCTTATTGACGATTTAACACAGATATTGCGTCGCTATGTAATACTATGGGTTCTATGACTTCTCCTTCTAAATCGAGTAACGTGTCTATGGAAGGGACATGATTTTTCTTTCGGGATACGCCTATCTCCTTTCCGATGCACCATTCCGTCTTAACTGCATCCCTCGCTCCCTCACATTGTCGAATTAACACAGAAGTTGCGTCGCTATGAAATTCCACGGGTTTGTGACTTCTCCTTCTAAATCGAGTAACGTTTCTATGGAAACTACAGGATTTTCGTTTGGGATACGACTATCTCCTTATCGTTGCACTATTCCTTCTTTACTGCATCCCTCGCTCCCTCACATTGACAAATTAACACAATAATTGCGTCGCTATGAAATACTGTGGGGTCTGTGACTTCTCCTTCTAAATCGAGTAACGTTTCTATGGAAAGGTAAGGATTTTCTTTTGAGATACGAGTATCTCTTTTACAATGCACTATTCCTTCACTACTGCATCCCTAGCTGCCTCACATTGTCGAATTAACAAAGAAATTGTGTCGCTATGGAATACAATCGGTTCTGTGACCTCTCCTTCTTAATCGAGAACGTTTCTATGGAAACGACAGGATTTTCTTTTGGGATACTTATATCTCCTATCCGATGCACTATTCCTTCTTTACTGCATCCCTCGCTATCTAACGTTGACGTATTAACACAGTAATTGCGTCCCTATGAAATACTATGGGATCTATGACATCTACTTCTAAATCGAGTAACGTTTCTATGGAAAGGACAGGATGTTGATTTGGGATACGAGTATCTACTTTCCGATCCACGGTTCCTTCTTTACTGCATCCCTCGCTACCTCACATAGACGAATTAACACAGATATTGCGTGGCTATGAAATACTATGGGTTCTATGACTTCTACTTCTAAATCAAGTAACGTTTGTATGGGAACGACAGGGTTTTTCTTTTGGGATTCGAGTATCTCCCTTCCCGATGCACTATTCATTCTTTACTGCATCCCTCGCTCCGTCGCATTGACAAATTAACACAGAGATTGCGTTGCTATGAATTACTATGTGTTCTATGACATCTCCTTCTGAATTGAGTAACGTTTATATGGAAATGACAGGATTTTATTTTGGGATACGAGAATCTCCTTTCCGATGCACTATTCCTTCTTTACTGCATCACTGGCTCCCTCACACTGACGAATTGACACAGAAATATCGGCGCTATGAAATACTATGAGTTTTATGACATCTGCTTCTAAATCGCGTAACGTTTCCATGGAAGCGACTGGATTTTCTTTTGGGATATGTCTATCTCCTTACCGTTGCACAATTCCTTCTTTACTGCATCCCTCGCTCCCTCATATTGACAAATTAACACAGATATTGCGTCGCTATGAAATGCTATGGTTCTATGACTTCTGCTTCGACATCGGGTAACGTGTCTATGGAAGGGGCAGGATTTTTCTTTTGGGATACGCCTATCTCCTTTCCGATGCACAATTCCTTCTTTACTGCATCCCTCGCTCCCTCACATTGAGAAATTAACACAGTAATTGCGTCGCTATGAAATACTATGCGATTTGTCACTTCTCCTTCTAAATCGAGTACCGTTTCTATGGAAACGACAGGATTTTATTTTGGGATACGAGTATTTCCTTTCCGATGCAGTATTCCTTCTTTACTGCATCCCCCGCTCCCACACCTTGACAAATTAACACAGATATTGCGTCGCTATGAAATGCTATGGTTCTATGTCTTCTGATTCGAAATCGGGTATCGTGTCTATGGAAAGGGCAGGATGTTTCTTTTGGGATACGCCTATCTCCTTTCCGATGCACTATTCCTTCTTTACTGCATCCCTTGCTCCCTCACATTGACAAATTAACACAGTAATTGCGTCGCTATGAAATACTATGGGGTCTGTGACTTCTGCTACTAAACCGATTAACGATTCTATGGAAACGACAGGATTTTCTTTTGGGATACGAATATCTCCTTTCCGATGAACTATTCCTTTTTTACTTCATCACTCGCTCCCTCACATTAACGAATTAACACAGAAGTAGCGTCGCTATGAAATTCCATGGGTTCTATGACTTCGCCTTCTAAATCGAGTAACGTTTCAATGGAACGACAGGATTTTCTTTTGGGATACGAGTATCTCCTTTCCGATGCACGATTCCTTCTTTACTGCATCCCTCGCTACCTAACATAGACGAATTAAAACACATATTGCGTCGCTTTGAAATACTATGGGTTCCATGACTTGTCCATATAAATCGAGTAACGTTGCTATGGAAAGGACAGGATTTTCTTTTGGGATACGAGTATGTCCTTTCCGAAGCACTATTCCATCTCTACTGCATCCCTCGCTCCATCACAATGACGAATAAACACAGGAATTGCGTGGCTATGAAATACTATGGGTTCTGTGACTTCTACTGCTAAATCGAGTAACGTTTGTATGGAAACGACAGGATTTTCCTTTGGGATACGAGTATCTCGTTTCCCGATGCACTATTCAATCTTTACTGCATCCCTTGATCCGCCACATTGACGAATTAACACAGAAATTGCGTTGCTATGAAATACAATGGGTTCTATGACATCTCCTTCTTAATCGAGTGACGTTTATATGGAAACGACAGGAATTTCTTTTGGGATACGAGTATCTCCATTCCGATGCACTATTCCTTCACTATTGGATCCCTCGCTGCCTCACATTGTCGAATTACCACAGAAATTGCGTCGCTATGGATACTATGGGTTGTATTACTTCTCCATCTAAATCGAGTAACGTTTCTTTGGAAACGAAAGGATTTTCTTTTTAATACGAATATCTAATTTCCGATTCACCATTTCTCTTTACTGCATCCCTCGCTACCTAACGTTGACGCATTAACACATAAATTGCGTCCCGATGAAATACTATGGGATCTATGACATCTACTTCTAAATCGAGTAACGTTTCTATGGAACGGACAGGATTCCCTTTTTGGATACGAGTATCTCCCTTCCGATGCATTATTCCTCCTTTACTCCATCCCTCGCTCCCTCACATTGACGAATTAACACAGAAAGTGCGTCGCTATGGAATACTATGGGTTGTATGACTTCTCCTTCTAAATCGAGTAACGTTTCTACGGAAACGACAGGATTTTCTTTTGGGATACGAGTATCTCCTTTCCGATGCACGATTCCTTCTTTACTGCATCCCTCGCTACGTAACGTTGACGTATTAACACAGAAATTGCGTCCCTATGAAATACTATGGGATCTATGACATCTCCTTCTGAATCGAGTAACGTTTATATGGAAATGACAGGATTTTATTTTGGGATACGAGTATCTCCTTTCCGATGCACTATTCCTTTTTTACTGCATCCCTGGCTCCCTCACACTGACAAATTACAACGGAAATTGTGGCGCTATGAAATACTATGTGTTCTATGACATCTGCTTCTAAATCGCGTAACGTTTCCATGGAAGAGACAGTATTTTCTTTTCGGATACGACTATCTCCTTGCCGTTGCACTATTCCTCCTTTGCTGCATCCCTCGCTCCCTCACATTGGCAAATTGACACAGTAATTGCGTCGCTATGAAATACTATGTGGTCTGGGACTTCTATATCTAAATCGAGTAACGTTTCTATGGAAACGACAGGATTTTCTTTTGGGATACGAATATCTCCATTCCGATGCACTATTCCTTCTTTACTGCATCCCTCGCTACGTAACGTTGACGTATTAACCCAGAAATTGCGTCCCTATGAAATACTATGGGATCTATGACATCTCCTTCTGAATCGAGTAACGTTTATATGGAAATGACAGGATTTAGTTTGGGATACGAGTATCTCCTTTCCGATGCACTATTCCTTTTTTACTGCATCCCTGGCTCCCTCACACTGACGAATTACAACGGAAATTGCGGCGCAATGAAATACTATGTGTTCTATGACATCTGCTTCTAAATCGCGTAACGTTTCCATGGAAGCGACAGTATTTTTTTTTCGGATACGAGTATTTCCTTTCCGATGCAGTATTCCTTCTTTACTGCATCCCCCGCTCCCTCACCTTGACAAATTAACACAGATATTGCGTCGCTATGAAATGCTATGGTTCTATGGCTTCTGCTTCGAAATCGAGTAACGTGTCTATGGAAAGGGCTGGATTTTTCTTTTGGGATGCGCTTATCTCGTTTCCGATGCACTATTCCTTCTCTACTGCATCCCTCGCTCCCTCACAAGGACGAATTAACACAGAAATTGCGTCGCTATGAAATACAATGGCTTCTATGACTTCTACTGCTAAATCGAGTAATGTTTGTATGGAAACGACAGGATTTTCCTTTGGGATACGAGTATCTCGTTTCCCGAGCACTATTCCATCTTTACTGCATCCCTTGATCCGCCACATTGACGAATTAACACAGAAATTGCGTTGCTATGAAATACAATGGGTTCTATTACATCTCCTTCTTAGTCGAGTGACGTTTATATGGAATCGACAGGATTTTCTTTTGGGATACGAGTATCTCCTTTCCGATGCACTATTCCTTCTTTATTGCATCCCTGGCTCCCTCACACTGACGAATTAACACAGAAATTGCGGCACTATGAAATACTATGTGTTCTATGACATTTCCTTCTAAATGGAGTAACGTTTCTATGGATGCGACAGGATTTTCTTTTTGGGATACGACTATCTCCTTACCCTTACACTATTCCTTCTTTACTGCATCACTCGCTCCCTCACATTGACAAATTAACACAGTAATTGCGTCGCTATGATATACTATGGGGTCTGTGACTTCTGCTACTAAATCGAGTAACGATTCTATGGAAACGACAGGATTTTGTTTTGGTATACGAATATCTCCTTTCCGATGGACTATTCCTTTTTTACTGCATCACTCGCTCCCTCACATTGACGAATTAACACAGAAGTTGCGTCGCTATGAAATTCCATGGGTTCTATGACTTCTCCTTCTAAATCGAGTAACGTTTCTATGGAAACTACAGGATTTTCTATTGGGACACGACTATCTCCCTCCGATGCATTATTCCTTCTTTACTGCATCTCTCGCTCCCTCACATTGACGAATTAACACAGAAATTGCGTCGCTATGGAATACTATGGGTTGTATTACTTCTCCATCTAAATCGAGTAACGTTTCTTTGGAAACGAAAGGATTTTCTTTTGAATACGAATATCTACTTTGCGATGCACTATTCCTTCTTTACTGCATCCATCGCTACCTAACTTTGACGAATTAACACAGAAATTGCGTCGCTATGAAATACTATGGGGTTCTATGTCTTCTCCTGCTAAATCGAGTAACGTTTCTATGGAAAGGAAAGGATTTTCTTTGGGATACGAGTATCTCCTTTCCAATGCACTATTCCTTCACTACTGCATCCCTCGCTGCCTCACATTATCGAATTAACACAGAAATTGCGTCGCTATGGAATACTATGGGTTGTATTACTTCTCCATCTAAATCGAGTAACGTCTCTTTGGAAACGAAAGGATTTTCTTTTGGATACGAATATCTCCTTTCCGATGCACCATTTCTTCTTTACTGCATCATTCGCTACCTAACGTGTACGAATTAACACAGAAATTGCGTCGCTATGAAATACTATGGGGTTCTATGACTTCTACTTCTAAATCGAGTTACGTTTCTATGGAAACGACTGCATTTTCTTTTGGGATACGAGTACCTCGTTTCCCGATGCACTATTCCCTCTTTACTGCATCCCTCGCTCCCTCTTATTGACGATTTAACACAGATATTGCGTCGCTATGTAATACTATGGGTTCTATGACTTCTCCATCTAAATCGGGTAACGTGTCTATGGAAGGGACATGATTTTTCCTTTGGGATACGCCTATCTCCTATCCGATGCACCATTCCGTCTTTACTGCATCCCTCGCTCCCTCACATTGTCGAATTAGCACAGAAATTAAGTCGCTATGTTGTACTATCAGTTCTATGACTTCTCCTTCTTAATCGAGTAACGTTTGTATGGAAACGACTGGATTTTCTTTTGGGATACGAATATCTCCATTCCGATGCACTATACCTTCTTTACTGCATCCCTCGCTACCTAACATTGACGTATTAACAAAGAAATTGCGTCCCTTTGAAATACTATGGGTTCTATGGCATCTCCTTCTAAATCGAGTAACATTTCTGTTGTGTCGGTAGCTGGGCCGACACCGTGATGTTGAGATGGCTGAAAATGCACGCTAGACTTACGCAGACGGGCGTGAAGTAGTGGAACAGGCTACGTAATTAATGTTAAGAATAAAACTACGTAGCTTGATTAATACTTATCTTTAATATCATTGTGGTACATCGATCTTGACGATACACAGGAGACTTTAATTACAATCACTGTAAGGCTAATGGCGCCTTGCTAGTTCGTAGCCATTAACTTAGCTGATGGCTATTCTGTCTCTCGGCTAATGAGAGAGAAAGGCTTCGTACATCTGGTCGGTAGCTAGGTTCTCGTACAACTGGGGCGAGTGCTCTCTCGTATCACGAGACCTGCCTTGGTGGTGGCGCTAGGTCTGCGATTACACAGTGGCGACACGCGGGTCCGACATGTACTAAATGGACCGCGGCCGATTTAAGCTACCACCTAGCAAGTGTGGTGTCTGGCGGTGACACCACATTCCTCCCCCGCAAATCGGCGAACGGTCGTGTGATAAGGCTTCCGCCCGCCGTGGGGAGGACCACATGTTGACGTATGCGATGAGGTGGGGAGCCTAACAACAGGCGAGGCTGTGCCACCCGCACCCGGCCATTCGGTCCGAGGGGAGCTAGGAAACGCCGGAAAAACTAGTCCAGGGTGCACGTCAACATGCGGTGTATGCACCCGTAAAGAGACAGGAGAGACCGAAGGGTCAACCTCCATTGCGTCGGGGTAGCCGACGCGCGATGACGTCATGTGGTCCGGAGCGGGCGGGAGTTCCATGGCGGAGGACAGCTGGTCACGGGAAGCGATCGGCGGCGCGTGACCCTGGGAGGCGCCTGGCGGCTGCAACGAAGCGTCGAATGCGGTCGGCGCCGGCAGGAGAACAAGCGGCGGCGTCGGCGTCGGCGGCTGCTGCTGCGGCGGCGGCGGCGCGTCGCCATGGGGCAAAATGGAAGGCATCGTCGGTAACACCTGGGGATGAGGCCAGCCAGTAGATGGGTCCCCAGGGCGCTGACCGGACGGCACCGTCGCTGAAAGCAGACGGGGAGCGGCAGAACCCGAGCGACGACAGAGGCGCAGCTGATTGAGATGCCGACGCACCTCACCAGAGGCCCCCAAAACCAAATACATCGCGCGGCCGAGGCAGCGAAGAATGCGCCCTGCGAGCCAACGCCGTGAACCTCGATAGTTGCGATAAAATACAACGTCGCCTGGAGCAAAAGCAGGAGTCTGCCGCTGCACAGGAACCTGATGCGGCGGATGCAGCAAAGACATCAAGGTGCGATGAGGACGACCGTGGAGCAACTCAGCCGGCGAGCGACCATCTCGGGGCTGAGAGCGATACGAAGACAAAAAGAGCAACAATGCGTCCTCCCGAGAATGCGACTCTTTCAATTTCAACATCTGTGACTTGAAAGTCCGGACCAATCGTTCAGCGGCACCGTTGGACTGAGGCGAAAACGGCGCGGATGTCAGATGTTGAATACCATTGGCCTGGCAGAATGACTGAAATTCTGCGGACATGAATTGTGGGCCATTGTCGGAAACAACAGTCTGCGGAAGACCTTCACTGCAAAAGATAGCAGACAACGCTTGGATGGTGGCGGAGGACGTCGTGGAAGACATACGGACAACAAAAGGAAAATTACTGAAGGCGTCGACCAGAACCAACCATCGAGCATTCCAGAATGGACCAGCAAAATCAATGTGCAAGCGTTGCCAAGGGGAAGTGGCTTTTGGCCACGCAAAGACTTTCCGCGGCGGTGCGGACTGTTGTTCGGCACACGCCGGGCACGAAGAACACATATTCGTAATCGCAGCATCGATTCCGAACCAAGTACAGTGCTGACGAGCAAGTTGTTTCGTTCGCACTATACCCCAATGTCCTTGGTGAAGAAGCCGTAAAACAGAGGACTGTAACGAACGTGGGACCACGACTCTGGAGTGATCATTAGCAGAACGCAACAACAAAACACCACGTCGAACAAAAAGTCTCTCCTTGTGAGCAAAAAATCGGCGAACCAACGGATCCTCGATCCGAGACTTTGACAAAGGCCATTGCGTAGCAACAAAACGTAAAACAGTAGCAAGGACAGGGTCAGCAGCTGTGGCTGTAGCGACATGACGAAAATCAATCGGAAACGATTCGACCACTTCATCGGTTTCCGAATCAATGAACATGCAAGCAAGTTCGGAAGAATCGAATGCTTTATCCTCAGCAACAGGCAAACGGGACAACGCATCGGCGTTTCCGTGCTTAGCAGTGGACCGATACAAGATATTGTAGCGGTACTGCGAGAGGAAAATAGACCAGCGAATGAATTTCTGCGCTGTACGTGGAGGTACAGGCTTGGTCGGATGAAAAAGCGATGTCAAAGGTTTGTGGTCTGTGATGATAGTAAAGTGACGACCATACAAGAATTCATGGAACTTAGTAACACCAAACACGAGAGCCAAAGCTTCTTTCTCTATCTGTGAATAATTTCTTTGCGCAGACGAGAGCAATTTGGACGCAAAGGCAATAGGGCGATCATGGGAGCCAACTTTGTGCGCAAGCACAGCACCGATCCCGAAATCCGATGCATCTACCATCAACAAAAGGGGTTTCTGGGCAAGTATTAGAAAGCAACGCCGATTTCAACTGGCGAAAGGCGCGTTCGCATTCCGTCGTCCAGAGAAACGGAACACCTGTACGGCGTAAACGATGAAGCGGAGCTGAAATGAAAGAGGCATTGCGCACATTCACTCACACCTAGTGATTCTACATTGTGCAATGTTCTTGCGACCTCCTGACGCAATGCGTGGGGAACATTGCGCGCTCGGAAAAATTTCGGTTGCGCGTTTCCTTCCAGTTCCAAATGTGCTTCATAGTTTTTAGCGCAACCTAAGCCCGGGGCAAAAATGTCTGGAAATTCGTCACACAGCCGAGAAACACTGTCTGTAGGCACAGTCTGATTCACTGATAGCACCTGATTTACAATAGACATGTTAAACAACTGTAACAAATCTAGACCAAACAAGTTCACTGCAGAAGAAGAACGAAGAACGTAAAATGACACAAGTTTTGTTTGTCCCTTGTATGTTGCAAGAAGGCTGCACTGTCCTAACACAGGAATTGTCTGTCCAGAATATGTAGTTAGCTGAACATTTGCGGAACGCAACGGAGGTTTGCCCAGTTGTTTGTACGTGTCATGATTGAGCAATGAAACTGCAGCTCCGGTATCGAGCTGGAATGGTATCACTTTGCCTCCAAAGTCTAAGTCCACAAAAAGTTTATTGTTCTGCTGACGACAAGAGCGACTGTTTTGTGCAATTGGAACAGACACTGGTACAGAATCACTTGCTAATTGACGTGACTTCCGGCGACGTCGACGCACAGTTTTTGTGGGACGAACACAGTTACCATTAGAGAAAGTGTCACTGGACGAAGTGGAATTAACGACATGAATGTCCATAGGCGAAGGCCCACGAGCCTGAGTGTCCTTGGTTCGATTCTGGCGCAAAGCAAAGGGCCTGGAATGATTGTGATTGTCTGATCTGAGCTTTTTCTGGCAAACACTTTGAACATGTCCTTTCTTATTGCAGAAAAAGCAAATAGCTTGGCGTGACGGGCAATGTTCACGCGAATGTCTAGTAGCACACCGCGGGCACGATTTCACTACATTTGTGGGCTGGCGCGGCACACGTGGCTTAGCGCGCGGCGGCAGCTGTGCGGACGTGCGCGAGGCCGGGTTACCGGGCCGCGCAGCGCGTCCAGCGGGCCGATTAATGTTACACACGGCTGGCGAAGTTTCAAAAGATTCCTGAGCACAGTCAAGTGTGTCCTGTCTATCCAATATGTCTATCACTTGTTGAAGGGAGGGATTAACTAGTTTCAAAATTTGCTCCCGTATGCGAACATCAGAAACGTTCTGTGCAATTGCATCACGCACCATTGTATCTGAATAAGAAAGACCACAGTCACATTCAAAGGCACAGTCCCTAGTAAGTCCTTGCAATGTTGCGACCCACTCCCTATTAGTTTGACCGGCCGTACGTTTTGTACGAAAGAACGTATACCGTTTTGCAACCACATTAACTGTTTCTTTGAAATAGGCATCTAATGCAGACAAAATTTCCTCGTAGGACAGAGTTGCTACGTCGCGTCGGGGAAACAATTTCACTATCACACGGTATGTGGACACACCGACACAAGAAAGCAAAAACAGCTGCCGCTCTTTACCTTGAATTCTGTAGGCTGCTAGATGAAAGTTGAACTGGCGAGACCACTCGTGCCAGGTCTCATCGGCTGCCACGTATGGTCGAAAGGGAGGTGCAACAGCGTTTAGTGGCAGCGGTAGCGAAGAAGCGGCGGCGGCCGCATCGGTGTGCAGCGCACGTTGACCCTGGACGAGCTGTCCAAGGGCATCCAGTAACGCCTGCGTCTGCTGATTCTGCAAGCGATAAAATTCGGACAGTACATCTGGAGAATGTGGCGAAGCCATGACACAATTAAATGTAAGCAATCAGAAAGAACTCTTACCTCGTCGCCAATGTTGTGTCGGTAGCTGGGCCGACACCGTGAAGTTGAGATGGCTGAAAATGCACGCTAGACTAACGCAGACGGGCGTGAAGTACTGGAACAGGCTACGTAATTAATGTTAAGAATAAAACTACGTAGCTTGATTAATACTTATCTTTAATATCATTGTGGTACATCGATCTTGACGATACACAGGAGACTTTAATTACAATCACTGTAAGGCTAATGGCGCCTTGCTAGTTCGTAGCCATTAACTTAGCTGATGGCTATTCTGTCTCTCGGCTAATGAGAGAGAAAGGCTTCGTACATCTGGTCGGTAGCTAGGTTCTCGTACAACTGGGGCGAGTGCTCTCTCGTATCACGAGACCTGCCTTGGTGGTGGCGCTAGGTCTGCGATTACACAGTGGCGACACGCGGGTCCGACATGTACTAAATGGACCGCGGCCGATTTAAGCTACCACCTAGCAAGTGTGGTGTCTGGCGGTGACACCACAGTTTCTACGGAAACGACATGATTTTCTTTTGGGATACGAATATCTCCTTTCCGATGCACTATTCCTTCTTTACTGCATCCCTCGCTACCTAACATTGACGAATTAACACAGAAATTGCGTCGCTATGAAATACTATGGGTTCTATGACTACTCCTTCTAAATCGAGTAACGTTTCTACGGAAACGACAGGATTTTCTTTTGGGATACGAGTATCTCCTTTCCGATGCACTATTCCTTTTTTTCTGCATCACTCGCCAACTCACATTGTCGAATTAACACAGAAGTTGCGTCGCTATGAAATTCCACGGGTTTATGACTTCTCCTTCTAAATCGAGTAACATTTCTATGGAAACTACAGGATTTTCGTTTGGGATACGAATATCTCCTTTCCGATGCACTATTCCTTCTTTACTGCATCCCTCGCTACCTAACGTTGACGTATTAACACAGAAATTGCGTCCCTATGAAATACTATGGGATCTACGACATCTACTTATAAATCGAGTAACGTTTCTGTGGAAACGACTGGATTTTCTATTGGGACACGAGTATCTCCTTTCCCGATGCACTATTCCCTCTTTACTGCATCCCTCGCTCTCTCACATTGATGAATTAACACAGAAATTGATCGCTATGAAATACTAAGGGTTCTATGACTTCTCCTTCTAAATCGAGTAACGTTTGTATGGGAACGACAGGGTTTTTCTTTTGGGATACGAGTATCTCCCTTCCCGATGCACTATTCCTTCTTTACTGCATCCCTCGCTCCGTCACATTGACAAATTAACACAGAGATTTCGTTGCTATGAAATACTATGGGTTCTATGACATCTCCTTCTGAATTGAGTAACGTTTATATGGAAATGACATGATTTTATTTTGGGATACGAGTATCTCCTTACCGATGCACTATTCCATCTTTAATGCATCCCTGGCTCCCTCACACTGACGAATTAACACAGATATTGCGGCGCTATGAAATACTATGTGTTCTATGACATCTGCTTCTAAATCGCGTAACGTTTCCGTGGAAGCGACAGGATTTTCTTTTCCGATACGACTATCTCCTTACCGTTGCACTATTCCGTCTTTACTGCATCCCTCGCTCCCTCACATTGTCGAATTAACACCGAAATTAAGTCGCTATGTAGTACTATCAGGTCTATGACTTCTCCTTCTTAATCGTGTAACGTTTCTATGGAAACGACAGGATTTTCTTTTCGGATACGCATATCTCCTTTCCGATGCACTATACCTTCTTTACTGCATCCCTCGCTAAATAGCATTGACGTATTAACAAAGAAATTGCGTCTATATGAAATACAATGGGTTCTATGACATCTCCTTCTAAATCGAGTAACGTTTCTATGGAATCGACAGGATTTTCTTTTGGGATACGAGTATCTCCTTTCCGATGCATTACTCCTTCTTTACAGCATCCCTCGCTCCCTCACATTGACAAATTAACACAGTAATTACGTCGCTATGAAATACTATGGGGTCTGTGACTTCTGCTTCTAAATCGCGTAACGATTTTATGGAAACGACAGGATTTTCTTTTGGTATACGAATATCTCCTTTCCGATGGACTATTCCTTTTTTACTGCATCACTCGCTCCCTCACATTGACGAATTAACACAGAAGTTGCGTCGCTATGAAATTCCATGGGTTCTATGACTTCTCCTTCTAAATCGAGTAACGTTTCTATGGAAACTACAGGATTTTCTATTGGGACACGACTATCTCCCTTCCGATGCATTATTCCTTCTTTACTGCATCTCTCGCTCCCTCACATTGACGAAATAACACAGAAATTGCGTCGCCATGGAATACTATGGGTTGTATTACTTCTCCATCTAAATCGAGTAACGTTTCTTTGGAAACGAAAGGATTTTCTTTTGAATACGAATATCTACTTTGCGATGCACTATTCCTTCTTTACTGCATCCCTCGCTACCTAACTTTGACGAATTAACACAGAAATTGCGTCGCTATGAAATACTATGGGGTTCTATGACTTCTACTCCTAAATCGAGTAACGCTTCTATTGAAACGACTAAATTTTCTATTGGGATACGAGTATCTCCTTTCCCGATGCACTATTCCCGCTTTACTGCATCGCTCGCTCTCTCACTTTGATGAATTAACACAGAAAGTGATCACTATTAATTACTAAGAGTTCTATGTCTTCTCCTGCTAAATCGAGTAACGATTCTATGGAAAGGAAAGGATTTTCTTTGGGATACGAGTATCTCCTTTCCAATGCACTATTCCTTCACTACTGCATCACTCGCTGCCTCACATTGTCGAATTAACACAGAAATTGCGTCGCTATGGAATACTATGGGTTGTATTACTTCTCCATCTAAATCAAGTAACGTTTCTTTGGAAACGAAAGGATTTTCTTTTGGATACGAATATCTCCTTTCCGATGCACCATTTCTTCTTTACTGCATCTTTCGCTACCTAACGTTGACGAATTAACACAGAAATTGCGTCGCTATGAAATACTATGGGGTTCTATGACTTCTACTTCTAAATCAAGTTACGTTTCTATGGAAACGACTGCATTTTCTTTTGGGATACGAGTACCTCGTTTCCCGATGCACTATTCCCTCTTTACTGCATCCCTAGCTCCCTCACACTGACGAATTAACACAGAAATTGCGGCACTCTGAAATACTATGTGTTCTATGACATTTCCTTCTAAATCGAGTAACGTTTATATGGATGCGACAGGATTTTCTTTTGGGATTCGACTATCTCCTTACCATTGCACTATTCCTTCTTTACTGCATCCCTCGCTCCCTCACATTGACAAATTAACACAGTAATTGCGTCGCTATGAAATACTATGAGATTTGTCACTTCTCTTTCTAAATCGAGTACCGTTTCTATGGAAACGACAGGATTTTATTTTGGGATACGAGTATTTCCTTTCCGATGCAGTATTCCGTCTTTACTGCATCCCCCGCTCCCTCACCTTGACAAATTAACACAGATATTGCGTCGCTATGAAATGCTATGGTTCTATGACTTCTGCTTCGAAATCGAGTAACGTGTCTATGGAAAGGGCAGGATTTTTCTTTTGGGATACGCCTATCTCCTCTCCGATGCACTATTCCGTCTTTACTGCATCCCTCGCTCCCTCACATTTTCGAATTAACACCGAAATTAAGTCGCTATGTAGTACTATCAGGTCTATGACTTCTCCTTCTTAATCGTGTAACGTTTCTATGGAAACGACAGGATTTTCTTTTCGGATACGCATATCTCATTTCCGATGCACTATACCTTCTTTACTGCATCCCTCGCTACCTAACATTGACGTATTAACAAAGAAATTGCGTCCCTATGAAATACTATGGGTTCTATGACATCTCCTTCTAAATCGAGTAACGTTTCTATGGAAACGACAGGATTTTCTTTTGGGATACGAGTATCTCCTTTCCGATGCACGATTCCTTCTTACTGCATCCCTCGCTACCTAACATACACGAATTAACACAGAAATTTCGTCGCTATGAAATACTATGGGTTCCATGACTTCTCCTTATAAATCGAGTAACGTTGCTATGGAAAGGACAGGATTTTCTTTTGGGATACGAGTATGTCCATTCCGATGCACTATTCCTTCTCTACTGCATCCCTCGTTCCCTCACATTGACGAATTAACGCAGAAATTGCGTCGCTATGAAATACTATGGGTTCTATGACTTCTACTGGTAAATCGAATAACGTTTGTATGGAAACGACAGGATTTTCCTTTGGATTACGAGTATCTCGTTTCCCAAAGCACTACTCCATCTTTACTGCATCCCTTGATCCGCCACATTGACGTATTAACACAGAAATTGCGTTGCTATGAAAGACAATGGGTTCTATGACATCTCCTTCTTAATCGAGTAACGTTTATATGGAATCAACAGGATTTTCTTTTGGAATACGAGTATCTCCTTTCCGATGCACGGTACCTTCTTTGCTGCATACCTCGCTCCGTCACATTGACGAATTAACACAGATATTGCGTCGCTATGAAATACTATGGGTTCTATGACATCTACCACTAAAACGAGTAATGTTTGTATGGGAACGACAGGATTTTCTTTTGGGATACGAGTATCTCCCTTCCCGATGCACTATTCCTTCTTTACTGCATCCCTCGCTCCGTCACATTGACGAATTAACACAGAGATTTCGTTGCTATGAAATACTATTTTTTCTATGACATCTCCTTTTAAAACGAGTAACGTTTATATGGGAACGACAGGATTTTCTTTTGGGATACGAGTATCTCCTTTCCGATGCACTATTCGTTCTTTACTGAATCCCTCGCTCCCTCCCTTTGACAACTTAACACAGTAATTGCGTCGCTATGAAATACTATGGGATCTGTGACTTCTCCTTCTAAATCGAGTAACGTTTCTATGGCAACGAAAGGATTTTCTTTTGAATACGAATGTCTCCTTCCGGTGCACTATTTCTTATGTACTGCATCCCCCGCTACGTAAGATTGACAAATTAACACAGAAATTTCGTCGGTATGAAATACTATGTGTTCTATGACTTCTACTTCTAAATCGAGTAACGTTTCTATGGAAACGACTGGATTTTCTTTTGGGATACGAGTATCTCCTTTCCCGATGCACTACTCCCTCTTTACTGCATCCCTCGCTCCCTCACATTGACAAATTAACAAAGTACTGGCGTCGCTATGAAATACTATGTCGTCTGTGAGTTCTCCTTCTAAATCGAGTAACGTTCCAATGGAAGCGACAGGATTTTCTTTTGGTATACGAGTATCTCATTTCCGATGCACTATTCCTTCTTTACTGCATCCCTCGCTCCCGCTTATTGACGCATTAACACAGAAATTGCATCGCTATGAAATACTATGGGTTCTATTACTTCTCCTTCTAAATCGAGTAACGTTTATATGGAAGCGACGGGATTTTCTTTTGGGATACGTCTATCTCCTTACCGTTGCACTATTGCTTCTTTACTGCATACCTCGCTCCCTCACTTTGACAAATTAACACAGTAATTGCGTCGCTATGTAATACTATGGGATCTGTGACTTCTCCTTCTAAATCCAGTAACGTTTCTATGGGAACGACAGGATTTTCTTTTGGGATACGAATATCTCCGTTCCGATTCACTATTCCTTCTTTACTGCATCCCTCGCTTCCTCACATTGACTAATTAACACAGAAATTGCATCGTTATGAAAAACTATGTGTTCTTTGACTTCTCCTTATAAATCGAGTAACGTTTCTAAGGAAACGACAAGATTTTCTTTTGGGATACGACTATCTCCTTTCCGATGCACTATTCCTACTTTACTGCATCCCTCGCTCCCTGACATCGACGAATTAACACAGAAATTGCGTCACTATGAAATACTATGGGTTCTATGACTCCTCCTTCTAAATCGAGTAACGTTTCTACGGAAACGACAGGATTTTCTTTTGGGATACGAGTATCTCCTTTCCGATGCACTATTCCTTTTTTACTGCATCACTCGCTAACTCACATTGACGAATTAACACAGAAGTTGCATCGCTATGGAATACTATGGGTTGTATGACTTCTCCTTCTAAATCGAGTAACGTTTCTATGGAAACGAATGGAATTTCTTTAGGATACGAATATCTCCTTTCCGATGCACTATTTCCTCTTTACTACATCCCTCGCTACCTAACATTGACGAATTAACACAGAAATTTCGTCGGTATGAAATACTATGGGTTCTATGACTTCTACTTCTAAATCGAGAAACGTTTCTATGGTATCGACTGGATTTTTTTTTTGGGAAACGAGTATATCCTTTCCCGACGCACTATTCCCTCTTTACAGCATCCCTCGCTCCCTCTTATTGGCGAATAAACACAGAAATTGCGTCTCTATGAAATACTGTGGGTTCTATGACTTAACCTTCTAAATCGAGTAGCGTGTCTATGAAAAGGACGGGATTATGTTCTGCGATACGCCTATCTCCTTTCCGATGCACTATTCCATCTTTACTGCATCACTCGCTCCCTCACATTGACGAATTGACACAGAAATTGTGTTGCTATGGAATACTATGGGTTCTATGACATCTCCTTCTAAATCGAGTAACGTTTATATGGAAACGACAGGATTTTCTTTTGGGATACGTGTATCTCCTTTCCGATGCACTATTCCTACTTTACTGCATCCCTCGCTATCTCACATTGACGAATTAACACAGATATTTCGTCACTATGAAATACTATGGGTTCTATGACACCTCCTTCTAAATCGAGTAACGTTTCTATGAAAACGACAGTATTTTATTTTGGGATACGAGTATCTCCTTTCCGATGCACTATTCCTTTTTTACTGCATCACTCACTCCCTTACATTGACGATTTAACGCAGTAGTTGCGTCGCTATGAAATTATATTGGTTCTATGACTTCTTCTTCTAAATCGGGTAACGTTTCTATGGACACTACAGGATTTTCTTTTGGGATACGACGATCTCCATTACGATGCACGATTCCTTGTTTACTGCATCCCTCGCTTCCTCACATTAACGAATTAACACTGAAATTGCGTCGCTATGAAATACTATGGGTTCCTAGACTTCTCCTTCTAAATCCAGTAACGTTTCTAAGGAAACCACTGTATTTTGTTTTGGGATACGAGTATCTCCTTTCCGATGCAATATTCCTTTTTTACCGCATCACTCGCTCCCTCACATTGACGAATTAACACGGAGGTGGTGTCGCAATGAAATTCCATGGGTTCAATGGCTTCTCCTTCTAATTCGAGAGACGTTTCTATGGAAACTACAGGATTTTCGTTTGGGATACGACTATCTCTCTTCCAATGCATTATTCCATCTTTACTGCATCCCTCGCTCCCTCACGTAGACGAATTAACACAGATATTGCAACGATATGGAATACTATGGGTTTATGACTTCACCTTCTAAATCGAGTAACGTTTCTATGGAAACGAAAGGGATTTCGTTTGGATACGAATATCTCCTTTCCGATGCACTATTTCTTCTTTACTGCATCCCTCGGCACCTAACATTGACGAATTCACACAGAAATTTCGTCGGTATGAAATACTATGGGTTCTATGACCTCTACTTCTAAATCGAGTAACGTTTCTATGGAATCGACTGGTTTTTCTTTTGGGATACGAGTATCTCCTTTCCCGATGCACTATTCCCTCTTTACTGGATCCCTCGCTCCCTCACATTGACGAATTAACACAGAAATTGTGTTGCTATGGAATACTATGGGATCTATGACATCTGCTTCTAAATCGAGTAACGTTTCCATGGAAGTGACAGGATTTTCTTTTGGGATACGACTATCTCCTTACCGTTGCAGTATTCCTTCTTTACTGCATCCCTCGCTCCCTCACTTTGACAAATTAACTCAGTAATTGCGTCGCTATGAAATACTATGGGATCTGTGACTTCTCCTTCTACATCGAGTAACGTTTCTATGGAAACGACAGGATTTTCTTTTGGTATACGAGTATTTCCCTTCCGATGCACTATTCCTTCTTTACTGTATCCCTCGCTTCCTTGGATTTTCTTTTGGGATACGAGTATCTCCTTTCCCGATGCACTATTCCCTCTTTACTGGATCTCTCGCTCCCTCACATTGACGAATTAACACAGAAATTGTGTTGCTATGAAATACTATGGGTTGTATGACTTCTCTTTCTAAATCGAGTAACGTTTCTATGGAGGCGAAAGGATTTTCATTTGGATACGAATATCTCCATTCCGATGCACTATTCCTTCTTTACTGCATCCCTCGCTTCCTAACATTGACGAATTATCACAGAAATTGCGTCGCTATGTAATACTATGGGGTTCTATGACTTCTACTTCTAAATCGAGTAACGTTTCTATGGAAACGACAAGATTTTCTTTTGGGATACAACTATCTCCTTTCCGATGCACTATTCCTTCACTACTGCATCCCTCGCTGCCTCAATTTGACGAATTAACACAGATATCGCGTCGCTATGAAATACAATGGATTCTATGACTTCTACCTCTAAATTGAGTTACGTTTGTATGGGAACGACAGGATTTCCCTTTGGGATACGAGTATCTCCCTTCCCGATGCACTATTTTTTCTTTACTGCATCCCTCGCTCCGTCACATTGAAGAAATAACACAGAGACTGCGTTGCTATGAAATACTATGGGTTCTATGACATCTGCCTCTAAATCGAGTTACGTTTCCATGGAAGTGACAGGATTTTCTTTTGGGATACGACTATCTCCTTACCGTTGCAGTATTCCTTCTTTACTGCATCCCTCGCTCCCTCACTTTGACAAATTAACTCAGTAATTGCGTCGCTATGAAATACTATGGGATCTGTGACTTCTCCATCTAAATCGAGTAACGTTTCTATGGAAACGACAGAATTTTCTTTTGGTATACGAGTATCTCCTTTCCGATGCCCTATTCCTTCTTTACTGCATCCCTCGCTTCCTCACATTGACGAATTAACACAGAAATTGCGTCGCCATGAAATACTATGTGTTCTATGACTTCTCCTTCTAAATCGAGTAACGTTTCTATGGAAACGACAAGATTTTCTTTTGGGATACAACTATCTCCTTTCCGATGCACTATTCCTTCTTTACTACATCACTCGCTCCCTCACATTCACGAATTAACACAGAAATTGCGTCACTATGAAATACTATGGGTTCTATGACTCCTCCTTCTAAATCGAGTAACGTTTCTATGGAAACGACTGGATTTTCTTATGCGGTACGAGTATCTCCTTCCCGATGCACTATTCCTTTTTTACTGCATCACTCGCTCCCTCACATTGACGAATTGACACAGAAGTTGCGACGCTATGAAATTCTATGGGTTCTATGACTTCTCCTTCTAAATCGAGTAACGTTTCTATGGAAACTACAGGATTATCTTTTGGGATACGACCATCTCCCTTACGATGCATTATTCCTTCTTTACTGCATCCCTCGCTCCCTCACATTGACGAAGTAACACAGAAATTGCATCGCTATGGAATTCTACGGGTTGTAGGACTTCTCCTTCTAAATCGAATAACGTTTCTATTTAAAGGAAAGGATTTTCATTTTGATACGAATATCTCCTTTCCGATGCACTATTTCTTCTTTACTGCATCCCTCGCTACCTAAAATTGACGAATTAACACAGAAAAAGCGTCGCTATGAAGTACTATGAGTTCTATGACCTCTCCTTCTAAATCGAGTAACGTTTCTATGGAAACTACAGGACATTCTCTTGGGATACGAGTATCTCCTTTCCGATGCATTATTCCCTCTTTACTGCATCCGTCTCTCCTTCATATCGACGAATTATCACAGATATTGCGTCGCTATGAAAAACGGCATTGCTGTGCTGGTACTGCGAACGTCTGAAAGCAAGGGGAAACTACAGCCGTGATTTTTCCCGAGGGCATGCAGCTTTACTGTATGATTACATGATGATGGCGTCCTCTTGGGTAAAATATTCCGGAGGTAAAATAGTCCCCCATTCGGATCTCCGGGCGAGGACTACTCAAGAGGATGTCGTTATCAGGGGAAAGAAAACTGGCGTTCTACGGATCGGAGCGTGGAATGTCAGATCCCTTAATCGGGCAAGTAGGTTAGAAAATTTAAAAAGGGAAATGGATAGGTTGAAGTTAGATATAGTGGGAATTACTGAAGTTCGGTGGCAGGAGGAACAAGACTTCTGGTCAGGTGACTACAGGGTTATAAACACAAAATGAAATAGGGGTAATGCAGGAGTAGGTTTAATAATGAATAGGAAAATAGGAATGCGGGTAAGCTACTACAAACAGCATAGTGAACGCATTATTGTGGCCAAGATAGATACGAAGCCCACACCTACTACAGTAGTACAAGTTTATATGCCTACTAGCTCTGCAGATGACGAAGAAATTGAAGAAATGTATGATGAAATAAAAGAAATTATTCAGATTGTGAAGGGAGACGAAAATTTAATAGTCATGGGTGACTGGAATTCGAGTGTAGGAAAAGGGAGAGAAGGAAACATAGTAGGTGAATATGGATTGGGGGACAGAAATGAAACAGGAAGCCGCCTGGTAGAATTTTGCACAGAGCACAACATAATCATAACTAACACTTGGTTTAAGAATCATGAAAGAAGGTTGTATACATGGAAGAACCCTGGAGATACTAAAAGGTATCAGATAGATTATATAATGGTAAGACAGAGATTTAGGAATTAGGTTTTAAATTGGAAGACATTTCCAGGGGCAGATGTGGACTCTGACCACAATCTATTGATTATGACCTGTAGATTAAAACTGAAGAAACTGCAAAGTGGTGGGAATTTAAGGAGATGGGACCTGGATAAACTAAAAGAACCAGAGGTTGTACAGAGATTCAGGGAGAGCATAAGGGAACAATTGACAGGAATGGGGGAAATAAATGCAGTAGAAGAAGAATGGGTAGCTTTGAGGGATGAAGTAGTGAAGGCAGCAGAGGATCAGGTAGGTAAAAAGACGAGGGCTGGTAGAAATCCTTGGGTAACAGAAGAAATATTGAATTTAATTGATGAAAGGAGAAAATATAAAAATGCAGTAAGTGAAACAGGCAAAAAGGAATACAAACGTCTTAAAAATAAGATCGACAGGAAGTGCTAAATGGCTATACAGGGATGGCTAGAGGACAAATGTAAGGATGTAGAGGCCTATCTCACTAGGGGTAAGATAGATACCGCCTACAGGAAAATTAAAGAGACCTTTGGAGATAAGAGAACGACTTGTATGAATATCAAGAGCTCAGATGGAAACCCAGTTCTAAGCAAAGAAGGGAAAGCAGAAAGGTGGAAGGAGTATATAGAGGGTCTATACAAGGGCGATGTACTTGAGGACAATATTATGGAAATGGAAGAGGATGTAGATGAAGATGAAATGGGAGATACGATACTGCGTGAAGAGTTTGACAGAGCACTGAAAGACCTGAGTCGAAACAAGGCCCCCGGAGTAGACAATATTCCAATGGAACTACTGACGGCCTTGGGAGAGCCAATCCTGACAAAACTCTACCATCTGCTGAGCAAGGTGTATGAAACAGGTGAAATACCCTCCGACTTCAAGAAGAATATAATAATTCCAATCCCAAAGAAAGCAGGTGTTGACAGATGTGAAAATTACCGAACTATCAGCTTAATAAGTCACAGCTGCAAAATACTAACACGTATTCTTTACAGACGAATGGAAAAACTAGTAGAAGCCAAGCTCGGGGAAGATCAGTTTGGATTCCGTAGAAACACTGGAACACGTGAGGCAATACTGACCTTACGACTCATCTTAGGAGAAAGATTAAGGAAAGGCAAATCTACGTTTCTAGCATTTGTAGACTTAGAGAAAGCTTTTGACAATGTTGACTGGAATACTCTCTTTCAAATTCTAAAGGTGGCCGGGGTAAAATACAGGGAGCGAAAGGCTATTTACAATTTGTACAGAAACCAGATGGCAGTTATAAGAGTCGAGGGACATGAAAGGGAAGCAGTGGTTGGGAAGGGAGTAAGACAGGGTTGTAGCCTGTCCCCGATGTTGTTCAATCTGTATATTGAGCAAGCAGTAAAGGAAACAAAAGAATAATTCGGAGTAGGTATTAAAATTCATGGAGAAGAAATAAAAACTTTAAGGTTCGCCGATGACATTGTAATTCTGTCAGAGACAGCAAAGGACTTGGAAGAGCAGTTGAATGGAATGGACAGTGTCTTGAAAGGAGGATATAAGATGAACATCAACAAAAGCAAAACAAGGATAATGGAACGTAGTCTAATTAAGTTGGGTGAAGCTGAGGGAATTAGATTAGGAAATGAGGCACTTAAAGAAGTAAAGGAGTTTTGCTGTTTGGGGAGCAAAATAACTGATGATGGTCGAAGTAGAGAGGATATAAAATGTAGGCTGGCAATGGCAAGGAAAGCGTTTCTGAAGAAGAGAAATTTGTTAACATCCAGTATTGATTTAAGTGTCAGGAAGTCATTTCTGAAAGTATTCGTATGGAGTGTAGCCATGTATGGAAGTGAAACATGGACGATAGATAGTTTGGACAAGAAGAGAATAGAAGCTTTCGAAATGTGGTGCTACAGAAGAATGCTGAAGATTAGATGGGTAGATCACATAACTAATGAGGAAGTATTGAATAGGATTGGGGAGAAAAGTTTGTGGCACAACTTGACCAGAAGAAGGGATCGGTTGGTAGGACATGTTCTGAGGCATCAAGGGATCACCAATTTAGTATTGGAGGCCAGCGTGGAGGGTAAAAATGGTAAGGGGAGACCAAGAGATGAATACACTAAGCAGATTCAGAAGGATGTAGGTTGCAGTAGGTACTGGGAGATGAAAAAGTTTGCACAGGATAGAGTAGCATGGAGAGCTGCATCAAACCAGTCTCAGGACTGAAGACCACAACAACAACAACATGAAATACTATGGGTTCTATGACTTCTACCTCTAAATCGAGTAACGTTTGTATGGGAACGACAGGATTTTGCTTTGGGATACGAGTATCTCCCTTCCCGAAGCACTATTCCTTCTTTACTGTATCCCACGCTCCGTCACATTGACGAATTAACACAGAGATTGCGTTGCTATGAAATACTATGGGTTCTATGACATCTCCTTCTAAATCGGGTAACGTTAATATGGATACGACAGGATTTTCTTTTGGGATACGCCTATCTCCTTTCCGATGCACTATTCCATCTTTCCTGCATCCTTCGCTCCCTCACATTGACGAATTAACACAGAAGTAGCGTTGCTATGCAGTACTATGGGTTCTATGAGTTCTCCTTCTAAATCGAGTAACGTTTCTATGGAAAGGAAAGGATTTTCCTTTGGGATACGAGTATCTCCATTCCAATAAACTATTCCTTCTCTACTGCATCCTTCGCTCCCTCACATTGTCGAATTAACACAGAAATTGCGACGCTATGGAATACTATCGGTTCTATGACTTCTCCTTCTTAATCGAGTAACGTTTCTATGGAAACGAGAGGATTTTCTTTTGGGATACGCCTATCTCATTTCCGATGCACTAGTCCATCTTTACTGCATCCCTCGCTCATTCACATAGACCAATTAACACAGAAATAGCGTCGCTATGAAATACTATGAGTTCTATGACTTCTCCTTCTAAATCGAGTAACGTTTCCATGGAAGCGACAGGATTTTCTTTTGGGATACGACTATCTCCATACCGTTGCACTATTCCTTCTTTACTGAATCCCTCGCTCCCTCACTTTGACAAATTATCACAGTAATTGCGTCGCTATGAAATACTATGGGATCTGTGACTTCTCCTTCTAAATCGAGTAACGTTTCTATGGAACCGACAGGATTTTCTTTTGGTATACGAGTATCTCCTTTCCGATGCACTAATCCTTCTTTACTGCATTCCTCGCTTCGTAACATTGCCGAATTAAAACAGAAATTGCGTCGCTATGAAAAACTATGTGTTCTATGACTTCTCCTTCTAAATCGAGAAACGTTTCTATGGAAACCACAAGATTTTCTTTTGGGATACAACTATCTCCTTTCCGATGCACTATTCCTTCTTTACTGCATCACTCGCTCCCTCACATTGACGAATTAACACAGATATTGCGTCACTATGAAATACTGTGGGTTCTGTGACACCTCTTTCTAAATCGGGTAACGTTTCTATGGAAACAACAGGATTTTCTTTTGGGATACGACTATCTCCCGTCCAATGCTTTATTCCTTCTTTTACTGCATCCCTTGCTCCCTCACATTGACGAACTAACACAGAAATTGTATCGCTATGGAATACTATGGGTTGTATGACTTCTCCTTCTAAATCGAGTAACGTTTCTATGGAAACGAAAGGAATTTCTTTTGGATACGAATGTCTCCTTTCCGGTGCAATATTTCTTATGTACTGCATCCCTCGCTACGTAAGATTGACGAATTAACACAGATATTTCGTCGGTATGAAATACTATGGGTTCTATTACTTCTACTTCTAAATCGAGTAACGTATCTATGGAAACGACTGGATTTTTTTTTGGGATACGAGTATCTCCTTTCCCGATGCACTATTCCCTCTTTACTGCATCCCTCGCTCCCTCACATTGACAAATTAACAAAGTACTGGCGTCGCTATGATATACTATGTGGTCTGTGACTTCTCCTTCTAAATCGAGTAACGTTCCTATGGAAGCGACAGGATTGTCTTTTGGTATACGAGTATCTCCTTTCCGAAGCACTATTCCTTCTTTACTGCATCCCTCGCTCCCGCTTATTGGCGCATTAACACAGAAATTGCGTCGCTATGAAATACTATGGATTCTATTACTTCTCCTTCTAAATCGAGTAACGTTTATATGGAAGCGACGGGATTTTTTTTGCGATACGTCTATCTCCTTACCGTTGCACTATTCCTTCTTTACTGCATCCCTCGCTCCCTCACTTTGACAAATTAACACAGTAATTGCGTCGCAATGAAATATTATGGGATCTCTGACTACTCCTTCTAAATCGAGTAACGTTTCTATGGGAACGACAGGATTTTCTTTTGGGATACGAATATCTCCTTTCCGATTCACTATTCCTGCTTCACTGCATCCCTCGCTTCCTCACATTGACGAATTAACACAGAAATTGCGTCGCAATGAAATACTATGGGATCTGTGACTACTCCTTCTAAATCGAGTAACGTTTCTATGGGAACGACAGGATTTTCTTTTGGGATACGAATATCTCCTTTCCGATTCACTATTCCTGCTTCACTGCTTCCTTCGCTCCCTGACATTGACGAATTAACACATAAATTGCGTCACTATGAAATACTATGGGTTCTACGACACCTCCTTCTAAATCGAGTAACGTTTCTACGGAAACGACAGGATTTTCTTTTGGGATACGAGTATCTCCTTTCCCATGCACTACTCCTTTTTTACTGCATCACTCGCTAACTCACATTGACGAATTAACACAGAAGTTGCGTCGCTATGAAATTCTATGGGTTCTATGACATCTCCATCTAAATCGAGTAACGTTTCTATGGAAACGACAGGATTATCTTTTGGGATACGAGTATCTCCCTTCCGATGCTTTATTCCTTCTTTTACTGCATCCCTCGCTCCCTCACATTGACGAATTAACACAGAAATTGCATCGCTATGGAATACTATGGATTGTATGACTTCTCCTTCTAAATCGAGTAACGTTTCTATGGAAACGAAAGAAATTTCTTTAGGATACGAATAACTCCTTTCCGATGAACTATTTCACTCTTTACTGCATCCCTCGCTACCTAACATTGACGAATTAACACAGAAGTTTCGTCGGTATAAAATACTATGGGATCTGTGACTTCTCCTTCTAAATCGAGTAACGTTACTATGGAAAGGAAAGGATTTTCTTTTGGGATACGACTACCTCCTTTCCAATGCACTATTCGTTCACTACTGCATCCCTCGCTGCCTCACACTGTCGAATTAACACAGAAATTGCGTCGCTATGGAATATTATCGGTTCTATGACTTCTCCATCTTAATCGAGTAACGTTTCTATGGAAAGGACAGGTTTTTCTTTTGGGATACGAATATCTCCTTTCCGATGCAGTATTCATTCTTTACTGCATCCCTCGCTACCTAACGTTGACGTATTTACACAGAAATTGCGTCCCTATGAAATTCTATGGGTTCTATGATATCTCCTTCAAAATCGAGTAACGATTCTATGGATGGACAGGAATTTCTTTTGGGATACGAGTATCTCCTTTCCGTTGCGCGGTTCTTTCTATACTGCATTCCTCGCTCCCTCACATTGACGAATTAACACAGATTTTGCGTCGCTATGATATACTATGCGTTCTATGACTTCTACCTCTAAATCGAGTAACGTTTGTATGGGAACGACTGGATATTCTTTTGGGATACGAGTATCTCCCTTCCCGATGAACTATTCCATCTTTACTGCATCCCTCGCTTCGTCACATTGACGAATTAACACAGAGATTGCGTTGCTATGAAATACTATGGGTTCTATGACATATCCTTCTAAATCGAGTAACGTTTCTATGGAAACGAGAGGATTTTCTTTTGGGAAACGAGTATCTCCTTTCCGATGCACTATTCCTTTTTTACTGCATCACTCGTTAACTCACATTGACGAATTAACACAGAAGTTGCGTCGCTATGAATTTCTGTGGGTTGTATGACATCTCCTTCTAAATCGAGTACCGTTTCTATGAAACCACAGGATTTTCTTTTGTGATACGACTATCTCCCTTACGATGCATTATTCCTTCTTTACTGCATACCTCGCTCCCTCACGTAGACGAATTAACACAGAAATTGTATCGATATGGAATACTATGTGTTTATGTCTCCACCTTCTAAATCGAGTAACGTTTCTACGGAAACGAAAGGGTCTTCTTTTGGATACGAATATCTCCTTTCCGATGCACTATTTAATCTTTACTGCATCCCTCGCCACCTGACATTGACGAATTAACACAGAAATATCGTCGGTATGAAATACTATTTGTTCTATGACCTCTACGTCTATATCGAGTAACGTTTCTATGGAATCGACTGGATTTTCTTTTGGGATACGAGTATATCTTTTCCCGATGCACTATTCCCTCTTTACTGCATCCCTCGCTCCCTCTTATTGACGAATTAACACAGAAATTGCGTCGCTACGAAACACTATGTGTTCTATGACTTCTCCTTCTAAATCGAGTAACGTGTCTATGAAAAGGACAGGATTATGTTCTGCGATACGCCTATCTCCTTTCCGATGCACTATTCCAACTTTACTGCATCCCTCGCTCCCTCACATTGACGAATTAATACAGAAATTGTGTTGCTATGGAATACTATGGGTTGTATGACTTCTCCTTCTAAATCGAGTAATGTTTCTATGGAAACGAAAGGATTTTCTTTTGGGATACGAATATCTCCTTTCCGATGCAGTATTCCTTCTTTACTGCATCCCTCGCCACCAAACGTTGACGTATTAACACAGAAATTGCGTCCCTATGAAATACTATGTATTCTATGACATCTCCTTCTAAATCGAGTAACGTTTCTACGGAAAGGACAGGATTTTCTTTTGGGATAGGAGTATCACCTTTCCGATGCACGGTTCCTTCTTTACTGCGTCCCTCGCTCCCTCACATTGACGAATTAACACAGATATTGCGTCGCTATGAAATACTATGGTTTCTATGACTTCTACCTCTAAATCGAGTAGCGTTTGTATGGGAACGACAGGATTTCCATTGGGGATTGGAGTATCTCCCTTCCCGATGCACTATTCCTTCTTTACTGCATCCCTCGCTCCGTCACATTGAAGAATTAACACAGAGATTGCGTTGCTATGAAATACTATGGGTTCTATGACATCTGCTTCTAAATCGAGTAACGTTTCCATGGAAGTGACAGGATTTTCTTTTGGGATACGACTATCTCCTTACCGTTGCAGTATTCCTTCTTTACTGCATCCCTCGCTCCCTCACTTTGACAAATTAACTCAGTAATTGCGTCGCTATGAAATACTATGGGATCTGTGACTTCTCCTTCTAAATCGAGTAACGTTTCTATGGAAACGACAGGATTTTCTTTTTGTATACGAGTATCTCCTTTGCGATGCACTATTCCTTCTTTACTGCATCCCTCGCTTCCTCACATTGACAAATTAACACAGAAATTGCGTCGCTATGAAAAACTATGTGTTCTATGACTTCTCCTTCTAAATTGAGTAACGTTTCTATGGAAACGACAAGATTTTCTTTTGGGATACGACTATTTCCTTTCCGATGCACTATTCCTTCTTTACTACAACACTCGCTCCCTCACATTGACGAATAACCACAGAAATTGCGTCACTATGAAATACTATGGGTTCTATGACTCCTCCTTCTAAATCGAGTAACGTCTCTATGGAAACGACAGGATTTTCTTATGGGATACGAGTATCTCCTTTCCGATGCAGTATTCCTTTTTTACTGCATCACTCGCTCCCTCACATCGACGAATTGACACAGAAGTTGCGTCCCTATGAAATTCTATGTGTTCTATGACTTCTCCTTCTAAATCGAGTAACGTTTCTATGGGAACTACAGGACATTCTCTTGGGATACGAGTATCTCCTTTCCGATGCATTATTCCCTCTTTACTGCATCCCTCTCTCCTTCATATTGACAAATTATCACAGATATTGCGTCGCTATGAAAAACGGCCTTGCTGTGCTGGTACTGCGAACGTCTGAAAGCAAGGGGAATCTACAGCCGTAATTTTTCCCGAGGGCATGCAGCTTTACTGTATGATTACATGATGATGGCGTCCTCTTGGGTAAAATATTACGGAGGTAAAATATTTCCCCATTCGGATTTCCGGGCGAGGACTACTCAAGAGGATGTCGTTATCAGGAGAAAGAAACTGGCGTTCTACGGATCGGAGCGTGGAATGTCAGATCCCTTAATCGGGCAGGTAGGTTAGAAAATTTATAAAGGGAAATGGATAGGTTGAAGTTAGATATAGTGGGAATTACTGAAGTTCGGTGGCAGGAGGAACAAGACTTCGGGCAGATGACTACAGGGTTATAAACCCAAAATCAAATAGGGGTAATGCAGGAGTAGGTTTAATAATGAATAGGAAAATAGGAATGCGGGTAAGCTACTACAAACAGCATAGTGAACGCATTATTGTGGCCAAGATAGATACGAAGCCCACACCTACTACAGTAGTACAAGTTTATATGCCTACTAGCTCTGCAGATGACGAAGAAATTGAAGAAATGTATGATGAAATAAAAGAAATTATTCAGATTGTGAAGGGAGACGAAAATTTAATAGTCATGGGTGACTGGAATTCGAGTGTAGGAAAAGGGAGAGAAGGAAACATAGTAGGTGAATATGGATTGGGGGACAGAAATGAAACAGGAAGCCGCCTGGTAGAATTTTGCACAGAGCACAACATAATCATAACTAACACTTGGTTTAAGAATCATGAAAGAAGGTTGTATACATGGAAGAACCCTGGAGATACTAAAAGGTATCAGATAGATTATATAATGGTAAGACAGAGATTTAGGAACCAGGTTTTAAATTGGAAGACATTTCCAGGGGCAGATGTGGACTCTGACCACAATCTATTGATTATGACCTGTAGATTAAAACTGAAGAAACTGCAAAGTGGTGGGAATTTAAGGAGATGGGACCTGGATAAACTAAAAGAACCAGAGGTTGTACAGAGATTCAGGGAGAGCATAAGGGAACAATTGACAGGAATGGGGGAAATAAATGCAGTAGAAGAAGGATGGGTAGCTTTGAGGGATGAAGTAGTGAAGGCAGCAGAGGATCAGGTAGGTAAAAAGACGAGGGCTGGTAGAAATCCTTGGGTAACAGAAGAAATATTGAATTTAATTGATGAAAGGAGAAAATATAAAAATGCAGTAAGTGAAACAGGCAAAAAGGAATACAAACGTCTTAAAAATAAGATCGACAGGAAGTGCTAAATGGCTATACAGGGATGGCTAGAGGACAAATGTAAGGATGTAGAGGCCTATCTCACTAGGGGTAAGATAGATACCGCCTACAGGAAAATTAAAGAGACCTTTGGAGATAAGAGAACGACTTGTATGAATATCAAGAGCTCAGATGGAAACCCAGTTCTAAGCAAAGAAGGGAAAGCAGAAAGGTGGAAGGAGTATATAGAGGGTCTATACAAGGGCGATGTACTTGAGGACAATATTATGGAAATGGAAGAGGATGTAGATGAAGATGAAATGGGAGATACGATACTGCGTGAAGAGTTTGACAGAGCACTGAAAGACCTGAGTCGAAACAAGGCCCCCGGAGTAGACAATACTCCATTGGAACTACTGACGGCCTTGGGAGAGCCAGTCCTGACAAAACTCTACCATCTGGTGAGCAAGGTGTATGAAACAGGTGAAATACCCTCCGACTTCAAGAAGAATATAATAATTCCAATCCCAAAGAAAGCAGGTGTTGACAGATGTGAAAATTACCGAACTATCAGCTTAATAAGTCACAGCTGCAAAATACTAACACGAATTCTTTACAGACGAATTGAAATACTAGTAGAAGCCAACCTCGGGGAAGATCAGTTTGGATTCCGTAGAAACACTGGAACACGTGAGGCAATACTGACCTTACGACTCATCTTAGGAGAAAGATTAAGGAAAGGCAAATCTACGTTTCTAGCAATTGTAGACTTAGAGAAAGCTTTTGACAATGTTGACTGGAATACTCTCTTTCAAATTCTAAAGGTGGCTGGGGTAAAATACAGGGAGCGAAAGGCTATTTACAATTTGTACAGGAACCAGATGGCAGTTATAAGATTCGAGGGACATGAAAGGGAAGCAGTGGTTGGGAAGGGAGTAAGACAGGGTTGTAGCCTGTCCCCGATGTTGTTCAATCTGTATATTGAGCAAGCAGTAAAGGAAACAAAAGAATAATTCGGAGTAGGTATTAAAATTCATGGAGAAGAAATAAAAACTTTAAGGTTCGCCGATGACATTGTAATTCTGTCAGAGACAGCAAAGGACTTGGAAGAGCAGTTGAATGGAATGGACAGTGTCTTGAAAGGAGGATATAAGATGAACATCAACAAAAGCAAAACAAGGATAATGGAATGTGGTCTAATTAAGTCGGGTGAAGCTGAGGGAATTAGATTAGGAAATGAGGCACTTAAAGTAGTAAAGGAGTTTTGCTGTTTGGGGAGCAAAATAACTGATGATGGTCGAAGTAGAGAGGATATAAAATGTAGGCTGGCAATGGCAAGGAAAGCGTTTCTGAAGAAGAGAAATTTGTTAACATCCAGTATTGATTTAAGTGTCAGGAAGTCATTTCTGAAAGTATTCGTATGGAGTGTAGCCATGTATGGAAGTGAAACATGGACGATAAATAGTTTGGACAGGAAGAGAATAGAAGCTTTCGAAATGTGATGCTACAGAAGAATGCTGAAGATTAGATGGGTAGATCACATAACTAATGAGGAAGTATTGAATAGGATTGGGGAGAAGAGAAGTTTGTGGCACAACTTGACCAGAAGAAGGGATCGGTTGGTAGGACATGTTCTGAGGCATCAAGGGATCACCAATTTAGTATTGGAGGCCAGCGTGGAGGGTAAAAATCGTAGGGGGAGACCAAGAGATGAATACACTAAGCAGATTCAGAAGGATGTAGGTTGCAGTAGGTACTGGGAGATGAAAAAGCTTGCACAGGATAGAGTAGCATGGAGAGCTGCATCAAACCAGACTCAGTACTGAAGACCACAACAACAACAACATGAAATACTATGGGTTCCTATGGGTTCTATGACTTCTACCTCTAAATCGAGTAACGTTTGTATGGGAAGACAGGCTTTTCTTTTGGGATACGAGTATCTCCCTTCCCGAAGCACTATTCCTTCTTTACTGTATCCCACGCTCCGTCACATTGACGAATTATCACAGAGATTGCGTTGCTATGAAATACTAAGGGTTCTATGACATCTCCTTCTAAATCGAGTAACGTTAATATGGAAACGACAGGATTTTCTTTTGGGATACGCCTATCTCCTTTCCGATGCACTATTCCATCTTTCCTGCATCCTTTGCTCCCTCACATTGACGAATTAACACAGAAATAAAGTCGCTATGAAGTACTATGGGTTCTATGAGGTCTCCTCCTAATTCGAGTTACGTTTCTATGGAAAGGAAAGGATTTTCCTTTGGGATACGAGTATCTCCTTTCCAATAAACTATTCCTTCTCTACTGCATCCTTCGCTCCTTCACATTGTCGAATTAACACAGAAATTGCGTCGCTATGGAATACTATCGGTTCTATGACTTCTCCTTCTTAATGGAGTAATGTTTCTATGGAAACGAGAGGATTTTCTTTTGGGATACGCCTATCTCATTTCCGATGCACTAGTCCATCTTTACTGCATCCCTCGCTCATTCACATAGACGAATTAACACAGAAATAGCGTCGCTATGAAATACTATGAGTTCTATGACTTCTCCTTCTAAATCGAGTAACGTTTCTATGGAAACGACTGGATCTTCTTTTGGGATACGAGTATCTCCTTTCCCGATGCACTAGTCCCTCTTTACTGCATCCCTCGCTCCCTCCTATTGACGAATCAATACTGAAATTGCGTCGCAATGAAATACTATGGGTTCTATGACTTCTCCTTCTAAATCGAATAACGTGTCGATGGAAAGGACAGGATTTTCTTTTGGGATACGCCTATCTCCTTTCCGATGCACTATTCCATCTTTATTGCATCCCTCGCTCATTCACATAGACGAATTAACACAGAAATAGCGTCGGTATGAAATACTATGAGTTCTATGACTTCTCCTTCTAAATCGAGTAACGTTTCTATGGAAACTACAGGATTTTATTTTGGGATTTGACTATCTCCTTTCCGATGCACTATTCCTTCTTTACTGCATCCCTCGCTCTGTCACATTGACGAATTAACACAGAGCTTGCGTTGCTATGTAATACTATGGGCTCTATGACATCTCCTTCTAAATCGAGTAACATTTATATGGAAACGACAGGATTTTCTTTTGGGATACGAGTTCCTCCGATGCACTATTCCTTCTTTGCTGCATCCCTGGCTCCCTCACACTGACGAATTAACACAGAAATTACGGCGCTATGAAATACTAAGGGTTCTTTGACTCCTCCTTCTAAATTGAGTAAAGTTTCTATGGAAACGACATTCATTTCTTTTGGGACAAGAGTATCTCCTTTCTGAAGCACTATTCCTTTTTTACTGCATCACACGCTTCCTCACATTGACTAATAAACACAGAAGTTGAGTCGGTACGTAATTCTATGGATTCAATGACTTCTCCTTCTAAATCGAGTAACGTTTCTATGGAAATTATAGAATTTTCTTTTGGGATGCGACTATCTCCCATCCGAAGCAATATTCCTACTTTACTGCATCCCTCGCTCCCTCAGATTGACGAATTAACACAGAAATTGAGTCGCTATGGAATACTATGGGCTGTATGACTACTTCTTCTAAATTGAGTAATGTTTCTATGGATACGAAAGGATTTTCTTTTGGATACGAATATCTCATTTCCGATGCACTATTCCTTCTTTACTGCATCCCTCGCTAGCTAACATTGACGAATTAATACAGAAATTACGTCGCTATGCAATACTATGGGTTCTATGACTTCTACTTCTAAATCGAGTAACGTTTCTATGGAAACGACTAGATTTTCTTTTGGGATACGAGTATCTCCTTTCCCGATGCACTAGTCCCTCTTTACTGCATCCCTCGCTCCCTCCTATTGACGAATTAACACTGAAATTGCGACGCTATTAAATGCTATGGGTTCTATGACTTCTCCTTCTAAATCCAGTAACGTGTCAATGGAAAGGAAAGATTTTTTTTGGGGCACGACTCTCTCCCTTCCGATGCACGATTCCTTCTTTACTGCATCCCCCGCTCCCTCACATTGACGAATTAACACAGAAATTGCGTCGCTATGAAATACTATGGGTATCACGACTTCTTCTTCTAAGTCGAGTAACGTTTCTATGGAAACGACAGGATTTTCTTTTGGGATACGACTATCTCCTTTCCGATGCACTATTGCTTCTTTACTGCATCCCTCGCTCCCTCTCATTGACGAATTAACGCAGAAATTGAGTCGCCATGCAATACTATGGGTTCTCTGACTTCTACTTCTAAATCGAGTAACGTTTCTATGGAAACGACTGGATTTTCTTTTGGGATACGTGTATCTCCTTTCCCGATGCACTAGTCCCTCTTTACTTCATCCCTCGCTCCCTCCTATTGACGAATTAACACTGAAATTGCGTCGCTATGAAATAATATGGGTTATATGACTTCTCCTTCTAAATCGAGTAACGTGTCTATGGAAAGGACAGGATTTTCTTTTGGGAAGCGCCTATCTCCTTTCCGATGCACTGTTCCATCTTTACTGCATCCCTCGGTCATTCACATAGACGAATTAACACAGAAATAGCGTCGCTACGAAATACTATGAGTTCTATGACATATCCTTCTAAATCGAGTAAGGTTTCTATGGAAACTACAAGATTTTATTTTGGGATTTGACTATCTCCTTTCCGATGCATTACCCCTTCTTTACTGTATCCCTCGCTCCTTCACATTGAAGAATTAACACAGAGCTTGCGTTGCTATGAAATACTATGGGTTATATGACATCTCCTTCTAAATCGAGTAACGTTTATATGGAAAGGACAGGATTTTCTTTTTGGATACGAGAATCTCCGTTGCACTATCCCTTCTTTACTGCATCCCTGGCTCCCTCACAGTGACGAATTAACATAGAAATTACGGCGCTATGAAATACTATGGGTTCTTTGACTCCTCCCTCTAAATTGAGTCAAGTTTCTATGGAAACGACAGGATTTTCTTTTAGGATACGCCTATCTCCTTGCCGATGCACTATTCCATCTTTCCTGTATCCTTCGCTCCCTCACATTGACGAATTAACACAGAAATAGCGTCGCTATGAAGTACTATGGGTTCTATGACTTCTCCTTCTAAATCGAGTAACGTTTCTATGGAAAGGAAAGGATTTTCCTTTGGGATACGAGTATCTCCTTTCCAATAAACTATTCCTTCTCTACTGCATCCGTCGATCCCTCACATTGTCGAATTAACACAGAAATTGCGTCGCTATGGAATACTATCGGTTCTATGACTTCTCCTTCTTAATCGAGTATAGTTTCTATGGAAACGAGAGGATTTTCTTTTGGGTTATGAGAATCCCTTTCCGATGCACTATTCCTTCTCAACTGCATCCATCGCTCCCTCACATTGATGAATTAACACAGAAATTGCGTCGCTATGAAATAGTATGGGTTCTATGTCTTCTCCTTCTAAATGGAGTAACGGGTCTATGGAAAGGACAGTATTTTCTTTTGGGATACGACTCTCTCCTTTCCGATGCACTACTCCTTCTTTACTGCATCCCTTGCTCACTCACATTGACGAATTAACACAGAAATAGCGTCGCTATGAAGTACTATGGGTTCTATGACTTCACCTTCTGAATTGAGTAACGTTTCTATGGAAAGGAAGGGATTTTCCTTTGGGATACGAGTATCCCCTTTCCCGATGCACTAGTCCCTCTTTACTGCATCCCTCGCTCCCTCCTATTGACGAATTAACACTGAAATTGCGTCGCTATGAAATAATATGGGTTCTATGACTTCTCCTTCTAAATCGAGTAACGTGTCTATGGAAAGAACAGGATTTTCTTTTGGGAAACGCCTATCTCCTTTCGGATGCACTGTCCCATCTTTACTGCATCCCTCGCTCATTCACATAGACGAATTAACACAGAAATAGCGTCGCTATGAAATACTATGAGTTCTATGACATATCCTTCTAAATCGAGTAAGGTTTCTATGGAAACTACAGGATTTTATTTTGGGATTTGACTATCGCCTTTCCGATGCATTACCCCTTCGTTACTGCATCCCTCGCTCCTTCACATTGCCGAATTAACACAGACATTGCGGCGCTATGAAATACTATAGGTTCTGTGACTTCTCTTTCTAAATCGAGTAACATTTCTATGGAAAGGACAGGATTTTCTTTTGGGTTACGAGAATCTCCTTTCCGATGCACTATTCCTTCTCAACTGCATCCCTCGCTCCCTCACATTGACGTATTAACACAGAAATTGCGTCGCTGTGAAATAGTATGGGTTCTATGTCTTCTCCTTCTAAATCGAGTAACGTGTCTATGGAAAGGACAGTACTTTCTTTTGGGATACGACTCTCTCCTTTGCGATGCACTATTCCTTCCTTACTGCATCCCTTGCTTCCTCACAATGACGAATGAACATAGATATTGCGTCACTATGAAATACTATGTTTACCAAGACTTTTTCTTCTAAGTCGAGTAACGTTTCTATGGAAACGAGAGGATTTTCTTTTGGGATTCGACTATCTCCATTCCGATGCACTATTGCTTCTTTACTGCATCCCTCGCTCCCTCACATCGACGAATTAACTCAGATATTGCGTCGCTATAAAATACTATGTGTTTTATGACTTCTCCTTCTAAATCAAGTAACGTTTCTTTGGAAACGACAGGATTTTCTTTTGGGATACGCCTATC
Source organism: Schistocerca serialis cubense (assembly GCF_023864345.2). Taxonomy (NCBI): domain Eukaryota; kingdom Metazoa; phylum Arthropoda; class Insecta; order Orthoptera; family Acrididae; genus Schistocerca; species Schistocerca serialis. Next base: position 45,754,821 of record NC_064638.1, on the reverse strand, counting down.
TCCTTTCCGATGCACTATTCCATCTATACTGCATCCCTCGCTCATTCACATAGACGAAGTAGCACAGAAATAGCGGCGCAATGAAATACTATGAGTTCTATGACTTCTCCTTCAAAATCGAGTAACGTTTCTATGGAAACGAGAGGATTTTCTTTTGGGATTCGACTATCTCCATTCCGATGCACTATTGCTTCTTTACTGCATCCCTCGCTCCCTCATATCGACGAATTGACGCAGAAATGTCGTCGCTATAAAATGGTAGGAGTTCTATGACTTCTCCTTCTAAATCAAGTAACCTTTCTATGGAAACGACAGGATTTTCTTTTGGGATACGTGTATCTCCTTTCCCTATGCACTATTCCCTTTCTACAACAACCCTCGCTCCCTCACAATGTGGAATTAACACAGATATTGCGTCGCTATGAAATACAATGGGTTCTATGACTTCTCCTTCTAAATCGAGTAACGTGTCTGAGGAAAGGACAGGATTTTCATTTGGGATACGCCTATCTCCTTTTCCATGCACTATTCCTTCTTTACTGCATCCCTCGCTCCCTCACATTGAGGAATTTACACAGAAATTGCGTCGCTATGAAAATCTATAGGTTCTGTGACTTCTCCTTCTAAAGCAAGTAACGTTTTTATTGAAACGACAGGATTCGTGTAACGTTTCTATGGAAAGGAAAGGATTTTCCTTTGGGATACGAGTATCTCCTTTCCAATAAACTATTCCTTCTCTACTGCATCCGTCGATCCCTCACATTGTCGAATTAACACAGAAATTGCGTCGCTATGGAATACTATCGGTTCTATGACTTCTTCTTCTAAATCGAGCAACGTTTCTACGGAAACGACAGGATTTTCTTTTTGGATACGAGTATCTCCTTTCCGATGCAGTATTCCTTCTTTACTGCATCCATCCCTCCCTCACATTGACGAATAAACACAAGTTTGCGTCGCTATGAGATTCTATGGGTTCTATTACTTCTCCTCCCAAATTGAGTACCGTGTCTAAGGAACGGACGGGATTTTCTTTTGGGATACGACTATCTCCTTTCCCATGCACTATTCCTTCTTTACTGTATCCCTTGCTCCCTTATATTGACGAATTAACACAGAAACTGCGTCGCTATGAAATTCTATGGGTTCTATGACTTCTTCTTCTAAATCGTGTAACGTTTCTACGGAAACGACAGGATTTTCTTTTGGGATACGTGTATCTCCTTTCCGATGCACTAATCCTTCTTTACTGCATCCCTCGCTCCCTCACAATGACGAATTAAGCCAGAAATTACGTCGCTATGAAATACTATGGTTTCTATTACTTCTCCTTCTAAAACGAGTAACGTTTCTATGGAAACGACGGGATTTTCTATTGGGATACGACTATCTCCTATCCGATGCACTATTCCTTCTTTACTGCATCCCTCGCACCCTCACACTGACGAATTAACACCGAAATTGATCGCTATACAATACTATGGGTTCTATGACTTCTCCATCTAAATCGAGTAACGTTTTTATGGAAAGGACAGGATTTACTTTTGGTATACGAGTAGCTTCTTTCCGAAGCACTACTCCATCTTTTCTGCATCCCTCGCTCCCTCACATTGACGAACTAACACAGAAATTGCGTCGCTATGAAATACTATCAGTTCTATGACTTCTCCTTCTAAATCGAGTCACGATTCTATGGAAACTACAGGATTTTCTTTTGGGATACGAGTAACTCCTTTCAAATGCACTATTCCATCTTTACTGCATTACTCGCTCCCCCACATTGACGAATTAACACAGAAATTGTGTCGCTATGAAATACTATGGGTTCTATGACTTCTCCTTCTAAAAGGAGTACCGTTTCTATGGAAACGACAGGATTTTCTTTTGGGATACGATTATCTCCTTTCCGATGCATTATGCCTCCTTTACTGCATCCCTCGCGCCCTCACATTGACGAAATAACACAGAAATTGTGTCGCTATGGAATACTATGGGTTCTATGGCATCTCCTTCTAAATCGAGTAACGTTTCTATGGAAACGACAGCATCTTCTTTTCGGATACAAATATCTCCTTTCCGATGCACTGTTCCTGTTTTACTGCATCACTTGCAACCTAACATTGACGAATTACCACATAAATTGCGTCCCTATGTAATACCATGCGTTCTATGACATCTCCTTCTAAATCGAGTAACGTTTGTATGGAAACGACAGGATTTTCTTTGGGGATACGACTATGTCCTTTCCGATGCACTATTCCGTCTTTACTGCATCCCTCGCTTCCTCACATTGACGAATTACACAGAAATAGCGTCGCTATGGAATACTATGGGTTCTATGAACTCTCCTACTAAATCGAGTAACGTTTCTATAGAAACGACAGGATTTTCTTTTCGGATACGAATATCTCAATTCCGGTGCACTATTCCTGCGTTACTGCATCACTCACTACCTAACATTGACGAATTAAAACAAATATTGCGAACCCTTTGTTAATTCGTCAATAGGAGGGAGCGGGGACGCAATATACAAGGAATAGTGCATCGGAAAAGAGATATCCGTATCCCAAAAGAAAATCCTGCCGTTTCCATAGAAATGTTCTTCGATTCAGAAGGAGATGTCATAGAACCCATGGTATTTTATAGCGACGCAATGTCTGTGTTAATACGTCAGTGTGAGGGAGCGAGTTATGCAGTAAGGAAGGAATAGTGCATCGGAATGGAGATACTGTATCCCAAAAGCAAAATCCTGTCCTTTCCATAGAAACGTTACTAGATTTAGAAGGAGATGTCATAGAACATATGGTATTTCATAGGGACGCAATTTATGTGGTAATTCGTCAATGTTAGGTTGCAAGTGATGCAGTAAAACAGGAACAGTGCATCGGAAAGGAGATATTCGTATCCGAAAAGAAGATCCTGTCGTTTCCATAGAAACGTTACTCGATTTAGAAGGAGATGCCATAGAACCCATAGTATTCCATAGCGACACAATTAACCCAGAAATTGGGTCGCTATGATATACTATGGGTTCTATGACTTCTCCTTCTAAATCGAGTAACGGTTCTATGGAAACGACATGATTTTCTTTTGGGATACGAGTATCTCCTTTCCGATGCACTATTCCTTCTCTACTGCATCCCTCGATCCCTCACATCGACGAATTAATACAGTAATTGCGTCGCTATGAAATACTATGAGTTCTATGATTTTTCCTTCTAAATCGAGTAACGTTTCTACGGTAACGACAGGATTTTCGTTTGGGATACGAGTATCTCCTCTCCTGATGCACTATTGCTTCTTTACTACATTCCTCGCTCCCTCTTATTGACGAATTAACACAGAAATTGCGTCGCTATGAAATAAATTGGTTTCTATGACTTCTCCTTCTAAATCGAGTAACGTTTCTATGGAAAGGACAGGATTTTCTTTTGGGATACAAGTAACTATTTTCAAATGCACTATTCCTTCTTTACTGCATCCCTCGCTCTCTCACATTGACTAATTAACACAGAGATTGCGTCGCTATGAAATACCATGGTTTCTATGACTTCTCCTTCTAAATCGAGTAACGTGTCTATGGAAAGGACAGGATTTTCTTTAGAGCTACGACTATCTCCTTTCCGATGCACTATTCCATCTTCACTGCATCCCTCGCTCCCTCACAGTGACGGATTAACACAGAAATTTCGTCGCTATGAAATACTATGGTTTCTATAACTTCTTCTTCTAAATCGAGTAACGTTTCTATGGAACCGACAGGATTCTCTTTTGGGATACGAGTATCTCCTTTCCGATGCACTGCTCCATCTTTACTGCATCCCTCGCTCCCTCACATTGACGAATGAATTCAGAAATTGCGTCGCTATGAATTTCAAAGGGTTCTATGAGTTCTTCTAAATCGAATAACGTTTCTATGGAAAGGACAGGATTTTCTTTTGGGATACGAGTATCTCCTTTCTGATGCACTATTCCCTCTTTACTGCATCCCTCGCTCCCACACATTGACGAATAAACACAGAAATTGCGTCGCTATGAAATACTATGGGTTCTATGACTTCTCCATCTAAATCGAGTAACGTGTCTATGGAAAGGACAGGATTTTCTTCTGGGATACGACAATTTCCCTTCCGATGCACTATTCCTTCTTCACTGCATCCCCCGCACCCTCACATTGACGAATTAACACAGAAAATGCTTCGCTATGAAATATTATGAGTTCTATGACATATCTTTCTAAATCGAGTAACTTTTCTATGGAAACTTCAGGATTTTCTTTTGGGATACGACTATCTCCTTTCCGATGCACTATTCCGTCTTTACTGCATCCCTCGCTCCCTCACATTGACGAATTAACAGAGAAATTGATCGCTATGATATACTATGGGTTCTATGACTTCTCCTTCCATATCGAGTAACGTTTCTACTAAGAGGATAGGATTTTCTTTTGGGATTCGAGTATCTCCTGTCCGATGCTCTATTCCATCTTTACTGCATCCCTCGCTCCCTCGCATTGACGAATTAACACAAAAATTGCGTCGATATGAAATACTATGCGTTCTATGACTTCTCTTTCTAAATCAAGTAACGTTTCTATTGAAACTACAGGAATTTCTTTTGGGATACGACTATCTCCCTTCCGATGCATTATTCCTTCTTTACAGCATCCCTCGCTCTCTCACATTGACTAATTAACTCAGAGATTGCGAGGCTATGAAATACTATGGGTTCTATGAATTCTCCTTCTAAATCGAGTAACGTGTCTATGGAAAGGACAGGATTTTCTTTTGGGCTACGACTATCTCCTTTCTGATGCACTATTCCTTCTTCACTGCATCCCTCCCTCCCTGACATTGACGAATTAACACAGAAGTTGCGTCGCTGTGAAATACTCGTAGTATGGTTTCTCTGACTTCTTCTTCTAATTCGTGTAACGTTTCTATGGAAACGACAGGATTTTTTTTTGGTATACGAGTATCTCCTTTCCGATGCACTATTCCATCTTTACTGCATCCCTCGCTCCCTCGCATTGACGAATTAACACAAAAATTGCGTCGATATGAAATACTATGCGTTCTATGACTTCTCTTTCTAAATCGAGTAACGTTTCTATGGAAACTGCAGGAATTTCTTTTGGGATACGACTATCTCCCTTCCGATGCATTATTCCTCCTTTACTGCATCCCTCGCTCCTTCACATTGACGAATTAACCCAGAAATTGCGTCGCTCTGATATACTATGCGTTCTATGACTTCTCCTTCCAAATCGAGTAATGTTTCTATGAAAACGAAATAATTTTCTTTTGGGATACGAGTATCTCTTTTCCGATGCACTATTCCTTCTCTACTGCATCCCTCGCTCCCTCACATTGTCAAATTAATACAGAAATTGCGTCGCTATGAAGTACTATGAGTTCTATGATTTCTCCTTCTAAATCGAGAAACGTTTCTGTGGTAACGACAGGATTTTTTTTGGGGATACGAGTATCTCCTCTCCCGAAGCACTATTGCTTCTTTGCTGCATTCCTCGCTCCCTCTTATTGACGAATTAACACAGAAATTGCGTCGCTATGATATTCAAAGGGTTCTATGACTTCTTCTAAATCGAATAAGGTTTCTATGGAAAGGACAGGATTTTCTTTTGGGATGCGAGTATTTCCTTTCCGATGCACTATTCCTTCTTTACTGCATCCCTCGCTCCCACACATTGACAAATAATCACAGAAATTGCGTCGCTATGTAATACTATGGGTTCTATGACTTCTCCATCTAAATCAAGTAACGTGTCTATGGAAAGGACATGATATTCTTTTGGGATACGACAATTTCCCTTCCGATGCACTATTCTTTCTTCACTGCATCCCTCGCTCCCTCACATTGACGAATTAACACAGAAATTGCTTCGCTATGAAATATTATGAGTTCTATGACTTCTCTTTCTAAATCGAGTAACTTTTCTATGGAAACTTCAGGATTTTCTTTTGGGATACGTCTGTCTCCTTTCCCGATGCACTATTCCTTGTATATTACATCCCCCGCTCCACCCCATAGACGAGTTAACACAGAAATTGCGTCGCTATGAAATACTATGTGTTCTATGACTTCTCCTTCTAAATCGTGTAACGTTTCTAAGTAAAGGACAGGATTTTCTTTTGGGATACGAGTATCTCCTTTCCGATGCGCTATTCCTTATATTTCATCCCTCGTTCCCTCACATTGACGAATTAACACAGAAACTGCGTCGCTATAAAAGACTATGGGTTCGATGATTTCCTCTTCTAAATCGAGTAACGTTTCTATGGAAATTACGGGATTTTCTTTTGGGATACGAGTATCTCGTTCCCGATGCCCTATTCCTTCTCTACTGCATCCCTCGATCCCTCACATCGACGAATTAATACAGTAATTGCGTCGCTATGAAATACTATGAGTTCTATGATTTTTCCTTCTAAATCGAGTAACGTTTCTACGGTAACGACAGGATTTTCGTTTGGGATACGAGTATCTCCTCTCCTGATGCACTATTGCTTCTTTACTACATTCCTCGCTCCCTCTTATTGACGAATTAACACAGAAATTGCGTCGCTATGAAATACCATGGTTTCTATGACTTCTCCTTCTAAATCGAGTAACGTTTCTATGGAAAGGACAGGATTTTCTTTTGGGATACAAGTAACTATTTTCAAATGCAATATTCCTTCTTTACTGCATCCCTCGCTCTCTCACATTGACTAATTAACACAGAGATTGCGTCGCTATGAAATACCATGGTTTCTATGACTTCTCCTTCTAAATCGAGTAACGTGTCTATGGAAAGGACAGGATTTTCTTTAGAGCTACGACTATGTCCTTTCCGATGCACTATTCCATCTTCACTGCATCCCTCGCTCCCTCTCAGTGACGGATTAACACAGAAATTTCGTCGCTATGAAATACTATGGTTTCTATAACTTCTTCTTCTAAATCGAGTAACGTTTCTATGGAACCGACAGGATTCTCTTTTGGGATACGAGTATCTCCTTTCCGATGCACTGCTCCATCTTTACTGCATCCCTCGCTCCCTCACATTGACGAATGAATTCAGAAATTGCGTCGCTATGAATTTCAAAGGGTTCTATGACTTCTTCTAAATCGAATAACGTTTCTATGGAAAGGACAGGATTTTCTTTTGGGATACGAGTATCTCCTTTCTGATGCACTATTCCCTCTTTACTGCATCCCTCGCTCCCACACATTGACGAATAAAAACAGAAATTGCGTCGCTATGAAATACTATGGGTTCTATGACTTCTCCATCTAAATCGAGCAACGTGTCTATGGAAACTTCAGGATTTTCTTTTGGGATACGACTATCTCCCTTCCGATGCATTATTCCTTCCTTACTGCATCCCTCGCTCCTTCACATTGACGAATTATCACGGAAATAGCATCGCTATGTAAATCTATGTGTTCTATGACCTCTCCTTCTAAATCGAGTAACGTATCTATGGAAACGACATGATTTTCATTTCGGATACGACTATCTCCTTTCCGATGCACTATTCCGTTTTTACTGCATCCCTCGCTCCCTCACATTGACGAATTAACAGAGAAATTGATCGCTATGATATACTATGGGTTCTATGACTTCTCCTTCCATATCGAGTAACGTTTCTATTAAGAGGATAGGATTTTCTTTTGGGATTCGAGTATCTCCTGTCCGATGCTCTATTCCATCTTTACTGCATCCCTCGCTCCCTCGCATTGACGAATTAACACAAAAATTGCGTCGATATGAAATACTATGCGTTCTATGACTTCTCTTTCTAAATCAAGTAACGTTTCTATTGAAACTACAGGAATTTCTTTTGGGATACGACTATCTCCCTTCCGATGCATTATTCCTTATTTACTGCATCCCTCGCTCTCTCACATTGACTAATTAACTCAGAGATTGCGTGGCTATGAAATACTATGGGTTCTATGAATTCTCCTTCTAAATCGAGTAACGTGTCTATGGAAAGGACGGGATTTTCTTTTGGGCTACGACTATCTCCTTTCTGATGCACTATTCCTTCTTCACTGCATCCCTCCCTCCCTGACATTGACGAATTAACACAGAAGTTGCGTCGCTGTGAAATACTCGTACTATGGTTTCTCTGACTTCTTCTTCTAAATCGAGTAACGTTTCTATGGAAACGACAGGATTTTCTTTTGGGATACGAGTATCTCCTTTCCGATGCACTATTCCATCTTTACTGCATACTTCGCTCCCTCACATTGACGAATTAACACAGAAATTGCGTCGCTATGAAATACTACCGGTTCTATGACTGCTCCTTCTAAATCGAGTAACGTGTCTATGGAAAGGACCGGATTTTCTTTTGGGATACGACTATCTCCTTTCCGATGCACTATTCCTTCTTTACTGCATCCCTCGCTCCCTCACATTGGCGAATAAACAGAGAAATTGCGTCCCTAAGAAATACTATGTGTTCTATGACTTCTCCTTCTAAATCGGGTAATGTTACTATGAAAAGGACAGGATTTTCTTTTGCGATACGAGTATCTCCTGTCCGATGCACTATTCCAACTTTACTGCACCCCCCGCTCCCTCACATTGACGAATTAACACAGAAATTGCGTCGATATGAAATACTATGCGTTCTATGACTTCTCTTTCTAAATCGAGTAACGTTTCTATGGAAACTGCAGGAATTTCATTTGGGATACGACTATCTCCCTTCCGATGCATTATTCCTCCTTTACTGCATCCCTCGCTCCTTCACATTGACGAATTAACCCAGAAATTGCGTCGCTCTGATATACTATGCGTTCTATGACTTCTCCTTCCAAATCGAGTAATGTTTCTATGAAAACGAAATAATTTTCTTTTGGGATACGAGTATCTCTTTTCCGATGCACTATTCCTTCTCTACTGCATCTCTCGCTCCCTCACATTGTCAAATTAATACAGAAATTGCGTCGCTATGAAGTACTATGAGTTCTATGATTTCTCCTTCTAAATCGAGAAACGTTTCTGTGGTAACGACAGGATTTTTTTTGGGGATACGAGTATCTCCTCTCCCGAAGCACTATTGCTTCTTTGCTGCATTCCTCGCTCCCTCTTATTGACGAATTAACAGAGAAATTGCGTCGCTATGATATTCAAAGGGTTCTATGACTTCTTCTAAATCGAATAAGGTTTCTATGGAAAGGTCAGGATTTTCTTTTGGGATGCGAGTATTTCCTTTCCGATGCACTATTCCTTCTTTACTGCATCCCTCGCTCCCACACATTGACAAATAATCACAGAAATTGCGTCGCTATGTTATACTATGGGTTCTATGACTTCTCCATCTAAATCGAGTAACGTGTCTATGGAAAGGACATGATATTCTTTTGGGATACGACAATTTCCCTTCCGATGCACTATTCTTTCTTCACTGCATCCCTCGCTCCCTCACATTGACGAATTAACACAGAAATTGCTTCGCTATGAAATATTATGAGTTCTATGACTTCTCTTTCTAAATCGAATAACTTTTCTATGGAAACTTCAGGATTTTCTTTTGGGATACGTCTGTCTCCTTTCCCGATGCACTATTCCTTGTATATTACATCCACCGCTCCCTCCCATAGACGAGTTAACACAGAAATTGCGTCGCTATGAAATACTATGTGTTCTATGACTTCTCCTTCTAAATCGTGTAACGTTTTTAAGTAAAGGACAGGATTTTCTTTTGGGATACGAGTATCTCCTTTCCGATGCGCTATTCCTTATATTTCATCCCTCGTTCCCTCACATTGACGAATTAACACAGAAATTGCGTCGCTATAAAAGACTATGGGTTCGATGATTTCCTCTTCTAAATCGAGTAACGTTTCTATGGAAATGACGGGATTTTCTTTTGGGATACGAGTATCTCGTTCCCGATGCCCTATTCCTTCTTTACTGCATCCCTCGCTCCCTCACATTGATGAATTAACACAGAAATTGCGTCGCTATAAAATACTATGTGTTCTATGACTTCTTCTTCTATATCGAGTAACGTTTCTATGAAAACGACAGGATTTTCTATTTGGATACGAGTAACTCCTTTCCGTTGAACTATTCATTCATAACTGCATCCCTCGCTCCCTGACACTGACGAATTAACAAAGAAGTTGCGTCGCTATGAAATACTATGAGTTCTATGATTTCTCCTTCAAAATCGAGTAACCTTTGTATGGAAACGACAGGATTTTTTTTTGGGATACGAGTATCTCCTTTCCCAATGCACTATTCCTTCATCACTGCATGCCTCGCTCCCTCACATTGACGAATTAACACAGAAATTGCGTCGCTATGAAATACTATGGGTTCTATGACTTCTTCTTCTAAATCGAGTAACGTTTCTGTGCAAAGGAGAGGATTTTCTTTTGGGATACGAGTATCTCTATGCCGATGCACTATTCCTTGTATATTGCATCGCCCACTCCCTCCCATTGACGAATTAACACAGAAATTGCGTCGCTATGAAATACTATGGGTTCTATGACTTCTCCTTCTAAATCGAGTAACGTGTCTATAAAAAGGACAGGATTTTCTTTTGGGATACGAGTAGCTCCTTTCCGATGCACTACTATTACCTTACTGCATCCCTCGCTCCCTTATATTGACGAAATAATACAGAAATTGCGTCGCTATGGATTGCTATGGGTTCTATGACATCTCCTTCTAAGTCGAGTAACGTTTCTATGGAAAGGACAGGAATTTTTTTTGGGATACGAGTATCTCCTTTCCGTTGCACTAACCCTTGTTTACTGCATCCCTCGCTCCCTCACATTGACGAATTAACACAGAAATTGCTTCGCTATGATATACTATGAGTTCTATGACTTCTCCTTCTAATTCGAGTAACGCTTGCATGGAAACGACAGGATTTTCTTTTGGGATACGAGTATCTCCTTTCCCGATGCACTATTCCTTCTTTACAACATCCCTCGCTCCCTCACATTGAGGAATTAACACAGATATTGCGTCGCTAAGAAATACTGCGGGGTTCTATGACATTTTCGTCTAAATCAAGTAACGTTTTAATGGAAACGACAGGATTTTCTTTTGGGATACGAGTATATCCTATCCTGATGCACTATTCCTTCTTTACTGCATCCCTCGCTTTCTCACAATGACGAATTAACCCAGATATTGCGTCGCTATGCAATACTATGGGTTCTATGACCTCTCCATCTAAATCGAGTAACGTGTCTATGGAAAAGACAGGATTTTCTTTTGGGCTACGACTATCTCCTTTCCGATGCACTATTCGTTCATTACTGCATCCCTCGCTCCCCCACATTGACGAATTAACACAGAAATTGCGTCGCTTTTAAATACTATGGGTTCTATGACTTCTTCTTATAAATCGAGTAATGTTCCCATGGAAACCACAGAATATTCTTTTGGGATACGAGTAACTCCTTTCCGATGCACTATTCCTTGTATATTACATCCCCCGCTCCATCCCATAGACGAGTTAACACAGATATTGCGTCGCTATGAAATACTATGGGTTCTATGACTTCTCCTTCTAAATCGAGTAACATTTCTATGAAAATCACAGGATTTTCTTTTGGGTTACGACTAACTCTTTTCGAATGCACTATTCCTTCCTTTCTTCATCCCTCGCTCCCTCACATTAACGAATTAACACGGAAAATGCGTCGCTATGAAGTCCTATGGGTTCTATGACTTCTTCTTCTAAATCGAGTAACGTTTCTACGGAATCGACATGATTTTCTTTTGGGATACGAGTATGTCCTTTCCGATGCACTATTTCTCCTTTATTTCATCCCTCGTTCCCTCACATTGACGAATTAACACAGAAATTGCGTCGCTATAAAAGACTATGGGTTCGATTATTTCTTCTTCTAAATCGAGTAACGTTTCTATGGAAACCACAGGATTTTCTTTTGGGATACGAGTATATCGTTCCCGATGCACTATTCCTTCTTTACTGCATCCCTCGCTCCCTCATATTGATGAATTAACACAGAAATTGCGTCGCTATAAAATACTATGGGTTCTATGACTTCTTCTTGTATATCGAGTAACGTTTCTATGAAAACGACAGGATTTTCTATTTGGATACGAGTATCTCCTTTCCGATGAACTATTCATTCCTAACTGCATCCCTTGCTCCCTCACACTGACGAATTAACACAGAAATTGCACCGCTATGAAATACTATGGGTTCTGTGACTTCTCCTAAATCGAGTAACGTTTCTATGGAAAGGGAATGTTTTTCTTTTGGGATAGGAGAATCTCCTTTCCGATGCACTATTTCTTCCTTACTGCATACCTCGCTCCCTCACATTGACGAATTAACAAAGAAATTGCGTCGCTATGAAATACTATGGGTTCTATGACTTCTTCTTCTATATCGAGTAACGTTTCTATGGAAACGACAGGAAATTCTATTTGGATATGAGTATCTCCTTTCCGATGAACTATTCATTCTTAACTGCATCCATCGCTCCCTCACATTGACGAATTAACACAGAAATTGCGCCGCTATGAAACACTATGGGTTCTGTGACTTCTCCTTCTAAATCGATTAACGTTTCTATGGAAAGGGCATGATTTTCTTTTGGGATATGAGTATCTCCTTTCCGATGCACTATTCCTTATATTTCATTACTCGTTCCCTCACATTGACGAATTACCACAGAAATTGCGTCGCTATAAAAGACTATGGGTTCGATTATTTCTTCTTCTAAATCAAGTTACGTTTCTATGGAAAGGACAGGATTTTCATTTGGGATACGAGTTTCTCCTTCCCGATGCACTATTCCTTCTTTACTGCATACCTCGCTCCCTCACATTGATGAATTAACACAGAAATTGCGTCGCTATGAAATACTATGTGTTCTATGACTTCTTCTTCTATATCGAGTAACTTTTCTATGGAAACGACAGGATTTTCTATTTGGATACGAGTATGTCCTTTCCGATGAACTATTCGATCTAAACTGCATCCCTCGCTCCCTCACACTGACGAATTAACACAGAAATTGCGTCGCTATTAAATGGTATGGGTTCTATGCGTTCTCCTTCTAAATCGAGTAACGTTTCTATGTAAAGGTAGGATTTTCTTTTGGGATACGACTATCTCTTTTCCGATGCACTATTCCTTCTTTACTGCATCTCGTGCTCCCTCACATTAACGAACTAACTCAGAAATTGCGTCGCTATGTAATACTACGTGTTCAATGCCTTCTTCTTCTTCTAAATCGAGTAACGTTTCTTTGGAAACGACAGGATTTTCTTTTGGGATACGAGTATCTCCTTTCCGATGCACTAATCCATCTTTACTGCATCAGTCGCACCCTCACATTGACGAATATACACAGAAATTGCGTCAGTATGAAATACTATGGGTTCTATGACTTCTTCTTCTAAATCGACAAACGTTTCTATGGAATCGACAGAATTTTCTTTTGGAATACGAGTATCTCCTTTCCGATGCACTATTCCTTGTATATTCCATCCCCCACTCCCTCCCACTGTCGAATTAACACAGAAATAGCGTCGCTATGAAATACTATGGGTTCTATGACTTCTCCTTCTAAATCGAGTAACGTTTCTATGTAAAGGACATGATTTTCTTTTGGGATACGACTTCTCTTTTCCGATGCATTATTCCTTTTTTACTGCATTTCTTTCTCCCTCACATTGACGAATTAACACAGAAATTGCGTCGCTATGAAATATCTATGGGTTCTATGTGTTGTTCTTCTAAATGGAGTAACGTTTCTATGGAAACGACCGGATTTTCATATGGGATACGAGTATCTCCTTTCCGTTGCACTATTCCTTGTATATTGCATCCCCCGCTCCCTACCATTGACGAATTAACACAGAAATTGCGTCGCTGTGAAATACTATGGGTTCTATCACTTCCCCTTCTAAATCAAGTAACGTTTCTATGTAAAGGACAGGATTTTCTTTTGGGATACGACTAACTCTTTTCCGATGCACAATTCCTTCTTTACTGCATCTCTCGCACCCTCACATTGACGAATTAACACAGAAATTGCATTGCTATGAAATACTGTGGGTTCTACGACTTCTCCTCCTAAATCCAGTAACGTTTCTATGTAAAGGACAGGATTTTCTTTTGGGATACGACTATCACTTTTCCGATGCACTATTCCTTCTCTACTGCATCCCTCTCTCCCTACCATTGACGAATTAACACAGAAATTGCGTCGCTGTGAAATACTATGGGTTCTATCACTTCCCCTTCTAAATCGAGTAACGTTTCTATGTAAAGGACAGGATTTTCTTTTGGGATACGACTAACTCTTTTCCGATGCACAATTCCTTCTTTACTGCATCTCTCGCACCCTCACATTGACGAATTAACACAGAAATTGCGTCGCTACGAACTTCTATGGGTTCTATGACTTCTTCTTCTAAATCGAGTAACGCTACTATGTAAACGACTGAATTTGCTTTTGGGATAAGAGTATATCCTTTCCGATACACTATTCCATCATTACTGCATACCTCGCTCTATCACACTGACCAATTAACACAGAAATTGCGTCGCCATGAAATACTATGTGTTCTATGACTTCTCTTTCTAAATCGAGAAACGTTTCTATGGAAAGGACATGATTTTCATTTGGGATACAAGTATCTCCTTGCCGATGCACAATTCCTTCGTTACTGCATCCCTCGCTCCCTCTTATTGACGAACTAACACAGAAACTGCGTCGCTATGAACTACTACGACTTCTATGACTTCTCCAAAATCGAGTAACGTGTCGATGAAAAGGACATGATTTTCTTTTGGGATACGAGTATCTCCTTTCCGAAGCACTATTCCTTATTTACTGCATCCCTCGCTCCCTCTTATTGACGAATTAACACAGAAATTGCGTCGCCATGGAATACTATGAGTTCTATGACTTATCCTTCTAAATGGAGTAACGTTTCTATGGAAAGGGGGGGATTTTCTTTTGGGATACGAATATCTAATTTCCGATGCACTACTCCTTCTTTACTGCCTCCCTCGCTCCCTCACATTGACGATTTAACACAGAAATTGCGTCGCTACGATATACTATGTGTTCTATGACTTCTCCTTCTAAATCGATTAACGTTTCTATGGAATGGACCAGATTTTCTTTTGGGCTACGAGTATCTCGTTTCCGATGCACTATTCCTTCTCTTCTGCATCCCTCGTTAAATCACATTGACGAATTAACACAAAAATTGCGTCGCTGTGAAATACTATGGGTTCTATGTCTTCTCCTTCTAAATCGTGTAATGTATCTATGGAAAGGACTGGATTTTATTTTGGGATATGAGTATCTCCTTTCCCGATGCCCTATTCCTTCTTTACTGTAACCCTCGCTCCCTCTTATTGACGAATTAACACAGAAATTGCGTCGCTATGAAATGCAATGTGTTCTATGACTTCTCCGTCTAAATCGAGGAACGTGTCTATGGAAAGGACTGGATTTTCTTTTGGGATACAACTATCTCCTTTATGATGCACTATTCCATCTATACTGCATCCTTCGCTCCTTCACATTGACGAATTACAACAGAAATTGCGTTGCTATTAAATACTACGGGTTCTATGACATATTCTTCTAAATCGAGTAACATTTCTATGGAAACGACAGGATTATTTTTGGGATACGTGTGTCTCCTATCCGATGCACTATACCTTCTTTATAGCATCCCTCGCTCCTTCACATTGACGAATTAACACAGAAATTGCGTCGCTATGATATACTATGTGTTCTATGACACATCCCTCTAAATCGAGTAACGTTTCTATGGTTACGACAAAATTTTCTTTTGGGATTCAAATATCTCCGTCCCGATGCACTATTACTTCTTTACTGCATCCCTCGCTACGTCGCATTGACGAATTATCACAGATATTGCGCCGCTATGAAATACTATAGGCTCTATGACATCTCCTTCTAATTCGAGTAACGTTTGTATGGAAACGACCGGATTTTCTTTTGGGATACGAGTATGTCCTTTCCGATGCACTATAACTTCTTAACGGCATCCCACGCTACCTTACATTGACGAATTAACACAGACATTGCGTCGCTATGTGTTCTATGACTTCTCCTTCTAAATCGAGTAACGTTTCTATGGAAACGACACGAATTTCTTTTGGGATACGAGTATATCCTTTCCGATGCACTATTCCTCCTTTACTGCAACCCTCGCAGCCTCACATTGACGAGTTAACACAGAAATTGCATCGCTAAGAAATACTTTGGGCTCTGCGACTTCTCCTTATAAATCGAGTGACGTTTCTATTGAAACGACAGGATTTTCCTTGGGAATACGAGTATCTTCTTTCCTAGGCACTATTCGTTATTTACCTCATCCCTCGCTTCCCTCACATTGACGAATTAACACAGAAATTGCGTCGTTGTGAAATACTATGTGATCTATAACTTCTTCTAAATCCAGTAACGTTTCTATGGAGACGACAGGATTTTCTTTTGGGATACGAATATCTCCTTTCCGATACATTATTCCATCTTTACTGCATCCCTCGCACCCTCACATTGACGAATTAACATAGAAATTGCGTCGCTATGGAATACTACGAGTTCTATGACTTCTCCTTCTAAATCGAGTAACGTTTCTATGGAAAGGACTGGATTTTATTTTGGGATATGAGTATCTCCTTTCCCGATGCCCTATTGATTCTTTACTGTATCCCTCGCTCCTCTTATTGACGAATTAACACAGATATTGCGTCGCTATGAAATGCAATGTGTTCTATGACTTCTCCGTGTAAATCGAGGAACGTGTCTATGGAAAGGACTGGATTTTCTTTTGGGATACAACTATCTTTTTTCTGATGCACTATTCCATCTATACTGCATCCTTCGCTCCTTTACATTGACGAATTACAACAGAAATTGCGTCGCTATTAAATACTACGGGTTCTATGATATCTCCTTCTAAATCAAGTAACATTTCTATGGAAAGGACAGGATAATTTTTGGGATACGAGTGTCTCCTATCCGATGCACTATACCTTCCTTATAGCATCCCTCGCTCCCTCACATTGACGAATTAACACAGAATGTGCGTCGCTATGAAATACTATGTGTTCTATGACACCTCCCACTAAATCGAGTAACTTTTCTATGGTTACGACAAAATTTACTTTTGGGATACAAATATCTCCATCCCGATGCACTATTACTTCTTTACTGCATCCCTCGCTACGTCGCATTGACGAATTGACACAGAAATTGTGTCTTTGTGTAATACTACGGGTTCTATAACTTCTCCTTCTAAATCGAGTAATGTTTCTATGGAAACGACAGGATTTTCTTTTGGGATACGAGTATGTCCTTTCCGATGCACTTTTACTTCTTAACGGCATCCCACGCTCCCTCACATTGACGAATTAACACAGACTTTGCGTCGCTATGAAATACTATGTGTTCTATGACTTCTCCTTCTAAATCGAGTAACGTTTCTATGGAAACGAAAGGATTTTCCTTGGGAATACGAGTATCTTCTTTCCCATGCACTATTCGTTATTTACTGCATCCCTCGCTTCCCTCACATTGACGAATTAACACAGAAATTGCGTCGTTGTGAAATACTATGGGTTCTATGACTTCTCCATCTAAATCGAGTAACGTTTCTATGGAAACAACCATATTTTCTTTTAGGATACGACTATCTCCTTTCCGATGATCTATTCCGTCTTTACTGCGACCTTCACTCCTTCACACTGCCGAATTAACACAGAAATTGCGTCGCTATGAAATACTGTGGGTTCTATGACTTCCCCTTCTAAAACGAGTAACGTTTTTATGGAAACGACAGGATTTTCTTTTCGGATAAGAGTATCTCCTTTCCGATGCACTATTCCTTCTGTATTGCATCCCTCGCTCCCTCACATTGATGAATTAACACAGAAATTGCGTCGCCTTGAAATGCTATGCGTTCTATGACATCTCCTTCTAAATCGAGTAACGTTTCTATGGAAACGAAAGGATTTTCTTTCGGGATACGACCATTTCCTTTCCGATTCACTATTTTTTCTATACTGCATCCCTCGCTCCCTCACATTGTCGAATAAGCACAGAAATTGCTTCGCTATCAATTACTATGGGTTCTATGACTTCTCCTTCTAAATCGAGTAACGTTTCTATGGAATCGACAGGAATTTCTTTTGGGATACTAGTATCTCCTTTCGATGCACTATTTCTTCTTTACTGCATCCCTCGCTACCTCACATTGACGAATTAACGCAGAAATTGAGTCGTTATGAAATACTATGGGTTCTATGACTTCTCCTTCTAAATCGAGAAACGTTTCTATGGAAAAGACAGGATTTTCTTTTGGGATACGAGTTTTTCCTTTCCGATGCGCTATTCCTTCTTTACTGCATTCCTCACTCCCTCACATTGACGAACTAACAATGATATATAGCCGCTATGAAATACTATGGGTTCTATGACTTCTCCTTCTAATCGAGTAACGTTTCTATGGACACGATAGATCTTCTTTTGGGATACGAGTATCTCCTTTCCGATGCACTGTTCCTTCTTTACTGCATCAATCGCTCCCTCACATTGACGAATTAACACAGACATTGGGTCGCTATGAAATACTATGGGTTCTATGACTTCTCCTTCTAATTCGAGTAACGTTTCTATTGAAACGACAGGATTTTC
Organism: Schistocerca serialis cubense; assembly: GCF_023864345.2. Classification (NCBI taxonomy): domain Eukaryota; kingdom Metazoa; phylum Arthropoda; class Insecta; order Orthoptera; family Acrididae; genus Schistocerca; species Schistocerca serialis. The sequence continues at coordinate 45,736,110 of NC_064638.1, read as the reverse complement.
TTTTAGGGTACGAGTATCTCCTTTCCGATGCACTATTCCTTCTTTACTGCATCTCTCGCTCCCTCATAATGATGAATAAACACAGAAATGGCATCGCTATGAAATACTATGGGTTCTATGACTTCTCCTTCTAAATCGAGTAACGTTTCTATGGAATCGACAGGATTTTCTTTTGGGATACGAGTATCTCCTTTCCGATGCACAATTCCTTCTTTACTGCATCCCTCGCCTACTCACATAGACGAATTAACACAGAAATTGCGTCGCTATGAAATACTATGGGTTCTATGTCTTCTCCATCTAAATCGAGAAACGTCTCTATGGAAACGACAGGATTTTCTTTTGGGATATGACTATTTCCTTTCCGATGCACTATTCCTTCTTTACTGCATCCCTGGCTCAGTCACACTGACAAATTAACACAGAAATTGCATCGCTATGGAATAGTATTGGTTCTCTGAATTCGCCTTCTAAATCGAGTAATGTTTCTATGGAAATGACACGATTTTCTTTTGGCATACGAGTATCTGCTTTCCTATGCACTATTCCTTCTTTGCTGCATCCCTCGCTCCCTCACATTGACGAATAAACACAGAAATTGCGTCGCTATGAAATTTTATGGGTTCTAAAACTTCTCCTTCTATATCGAGTAACGTTTCTATGGAAATGACAGGGTTTCTTTTGGGATACGACTATCTCCTTTTTGATGCACTATTCCCTCTGTATTGCATCCGTCGCTCCCTCACATTGACGAATTAACACAGAAATTGCGTTGCTATGAAATACTATGGGTTCTATAACCTCTCCTTCTAATTCGAGTAACGTTTCAATGGAAACGTTAGGATTTTGTTTCGGGATACGAACATCTCCTTTCCGATGCACTATTTGTTCTTTACTGCATCCCTCGATCCCTCACATTGTGGAATAAGCACGGAAATTACGTCGCTATCAAATACTATGGGTTCTATGACTTCTCCTTCTAAATCGAGTAACGTTTCTATGGAAACGACAAGATTTTCTTTTGGGTTACGAGTATCTCCTTTCCGATGCACTATTCCTTCTGTATTGCATTCCTCGCTCCCTCACATTGACGAATTAACAGAGAAATTGCGTCGCTATGAAATACTATGGGTACTATTACTTCTCCCTCTAAATCGAGTAACGTTTCAATGGAAACGAAAGGATTTTCTTTTGGGATACGAGAATCTCTTATCCGATGCACTATTCCTTCTTTACTGCATCCTTCGATCCCTAACAATGACGAATAAGCACAGAACTTGCGTCGCTATGAAATACTATGGGTTCTATGTCTTCTCCTTTTAAATCGAGTAACGTTTCTATGGAAAGGTCAGGAATTCCTTTGGGAATACGAGTACCTCCTTCCGATGCACTATTCCTTCTTTGCTGCATCCCTCGCTACCTCACATGGCAGAATTAACACAGAAATTGCGTCGCTACGTAATACTATTTGTTCTATGACATCTCCTTCAAAATCGACTAACGTTTCTATGGAAACGACAGGATTTTTTTTTGGGTTACGAGTATCTCCTTTCCGATGCACTATCCCTTCTTTACTGCATCCCTCGCTCCCTCACATTGACGAATAAGCACAGAAATTGCGTTGCTATTACATACTATGGGTTCTATAACTTCTCCTTCTAAATCGAGTAACGTTTCTATGGAAACGACAGGATTTTCTTTTGGGATACGAGTATCTCCTTTCCGATGCACTATTCCCTCTTTACTGCATCCCTCGCTCTCTCACATTTACGTATTAACACAGAAATTACGTCGCTATGAAATACCTTGGTTTCTATGGCTTCTCCATCTAAATCGAGTAACGTTTCTATGGAAACGACAGGATTTTCTTTTGGGATACGAGTATCTCCTTTCAGAAGCAGTATTCTTTCTTTACTGCATGCCTCGATCCCTCACATTGACGAATAAGCTCGGAAATTGCATGGCTATGAAATACTATAGGTTCTATGACTCCTCCTTCTAAATCGAGTTACGTTTCTATGGAAACGACTGTATTTTCTTTTGGGATACGAGTATCTCCATTCCGATGCACAATTCCTTCTTTACTGCATCCCTCGCTCCCTCACATTGACGATTTAACTCAGGATTTGCGTCGCTATGAAATACTATGGGTTCTATGACATCTCCTTCTAAATCGAGTAACGTTTCTATGGGAACGACAGGATTTTCTTTTGGGTTACGACTATCTCCTTTCCGATGCACTATTCCTTCTGTACTAATTGCCTCACTCCCTCACATTGGCGAATTAGCACAGAAATTGCTTCGCTATGAGATACCATGGGTTCTATGACTTCTCCTTCTAAACCGAGTAACGTTTCTATGGAAACGACAGGATTTTCTTTTGGGATACGACTATCTCCTCTCCGATGCACTATTGGTTCTTTACTGCATCCCTCGCTCGATCACATTGAGGAATACGCACAGAAATTGCATCGCTATCAAATACTATTGGTTCTATGACTTCTCCTTCTAAATCAAGTAACGTTTCTATGTAGACGAAAGGATTTTCTTTTGGGATACGAGTATCCCCTTTCCGATGCGCTATTGCTTCTTTACTGCATCCCTCGCTCCCTCACATTGACGAATTAACACAGAAATGGCGTCGCTATGAAATAGTATGTGTTCTATGTCTTCTCCCTTTAAATCGAGTAACGTTTCTACGGAAACGACAGGATTTTCTTTTGGGATACGAGTATCTCCTTTCCGATGAACTAATACCTCTTTACTGCATCCCTCACTCCCTCACATTGACGAATTAACACAGAAATTGCGTCGCTATGAGCTACTATGGGTTTTATGACTTTGTAAGTAGGCTGTTTATGTTTTCTCTATGTAAGTAGGCTGTTTATGTTTTCTTGTTGGCAACGTTAAGTAGGCTGTTTATGTTTTCTGTATGTAAGTAGGCTGTTTAGGTTTTTTTATTGGTAACGCCACCTCTGTATGTAAATCACTGGCTGTGCTGTGTGCAGTCTGTGGCTAGTTTGCATTGTTGTCCGCCATTGTAGTGTTAGGCAGCTGGATGTGAACAGTGCGTAGCGTTGCGCAGTTGGAGGTGAGCCGCCAGCAGTGGTGGATGTGGGGAGAGAGATGGCGGAGATTTGTAATTTGTCATGAACTGCTATATTTATACATGATGATGTCAAGGTAAATACATTGTTTGTTCTCTATTAATATCTTTCATTTGCTAACTATCCCTATCAGTAGTTAGTGCCTTCCATAGTTTGAATCTTTTATTTAGCTGGCAGTAGTGGCGCTCGCTGTATTGCAGTAGCTTGAGCAGCGAAGATTTTTGTGAGGTAAGTGATTTGTGAAAGGTATAGTTTAATGTTAGTCAGGGCCATTCTTTTGTAGGGAATTTTGAAAGTCAGATTGCGTTGCGCTAACAAAATATTGTGTGTCATCAGTGACACATGTTTACGCAATACACAGTTGGGTAACTTCACACTTATGAAACTGTATTTTGTCTGTACTTTGTAAACTGTTCATATTTTTTCAGAACCATTGTGATATTATGAGAGCTTTGAATGATGTATTTGGTATGAGATCATGATTTTTAAAGTACGTTTGAGGCAGCTGACACTTTTGACATGAGCAGAGAATTCTTTTAGGCTTAGAAATTATTGGAGGAAGTTACGACGATTTTGAGATTTGACTGAGGTGTTATGATGTTATTATTATGACGACGATGTGTATTATGTTGTTGAGGAATGTTTATTATGCTACGTATTTCTCATGATGAAATATTGAAGAAGTGTCGACGAATATGTACATGTATAATGAGGTAAGGAATAATGAGTAGTGTTTAGGGACTCTGATTTATGAAAAGGATGTTGGAAACCAAGAAACATACTTTAAGAGTTATGAAATGTGTGTGTATATTCGTGAATGTATTACAATGCAGACGAAACTTTTTTTGGACACTGTTATATCAATAGCATTTTGTTTCTACAGATTTGTAACGCAAATTCTTGACCTGTGAAATATTTTTATATGCGACTGTCACTGTAGCGGAAACTGCTGTCGTAAATATTTCCGTAAGAAAGTTAACGGACCACCTACACATAATGCGTCGTGGGCACCCAGCTGTGTCAGACACCTGGAGAAAAAGCCATTAGCGCGTGCCTTTCAGAGCACAGGAAGGAAAAAAAGGGACGCCATTAACCTCGCTTCTGACATTCCTTTGTAGAAAGCATCGCAAAAACGACATGGTCGAACTTGAAAACATATGATTTTTGTAATGCGTTGTGGGCACACAGCTGTGTCAAACACCTGGAGAACAAGCCATTAGGGTGTGCCTTTCATCGCTAATGCGACACCCTCGTTACTTGAAAACATATGATTACTCGCACTTTGTGCTAATTACTGAAATGCTTATGAATTGATGGGAAATATTCGTACATCTGCACACCTGATTACGACAAGCGTCTTTCTACGAGAGTTGAGAGAATTTGTACTAACTTACGAAATGCCACATGACTATTGAATGATATTTTTATGCTTTGGTTTGCGTAATTGCTTATTTCATTTGATATCTGGTTTCCAGCTGTGTTGCAGCATTGCTTTTATAAAATGAAATGCATTTGCTAATGTGAACACTATCTGTCAACAGATCTATTAAATAATTATTTTATGATCCACATTCTTTAAAAAAAGGAGCACTTGGAAAGGAAAGAACAATAAGAAGGAACTAATAACAGTAACACATAATTTTCTTTTCAAGTACTTGGTAATTTCTTTTGTAGAATAAATTGTGATGCATCACTCTAGTGTTAAGATGTGACATAGGTATTAGACATGGCCATTTTAGTGTAATATTTTTTCTGCTTGCGCTATGTCATGTTTAGGTATAAGTGGCTGCTGTTTGCCAGGCATAGTGCTACTGAACTTTAATTTGTGTTTCTCTGCTAAGCCAGATTTATTTTTTTGTTGCTGCACATTGGCTCATATTAGTTGTAATTTTGCATTTTTTCTGTTAATTTAGATTTACTGTAGCTTGCTTTGCGATTTTCCATTTTTTTCATTGCTGTTTATATTAATTGTTTTATGTGCTGCTGCATTGCCTCGTCCCTTAGTTTAGCATCTGAGCTCAGTAGATTTAAGTTAGCTTAAGAGGGGTAGACTATATAAGAAACTAAATATGATGAACTGGAAGAAATGCATTTAGACGCTATAAGAAAATGGTTTGGCCAAAAAAAAAAGTATTTTAGGTAGGATTTTCTTGGAAATAAATGATGAGGTAAGATAATGGAAAATAAAAATGAGGTAAGAAATGTGTGAACATATAAACACAGAAAGCATGCTTAGTTAGAATTTTTTTTGGTGGAAACAAAGGATGAAATAAGAGGAAAGATGTATGAAGTTCTGGGTTGGACTGCAGTACCAAATGTTACACTGAAAACGAACCCTGTCCTTTCCTATTGGTGTTATCCCACTATGTGTGTGTGTACCCTTGTGTATTTGTTTTCTTCCTGTCTCTGTGTAGTTTCATAGAATTTTTTCTTCTTTTAATATTAAGCTACATTCACTATGATGAGGAATACTGTTATCCTCGAATATAATTGGCATTAATAATATGTTATTTACTTTGTAAAGATGTTTAGACAGTATTTACTCTGTTTTGTGTTAATGCTAATGTGTGAAGTTGATGTTTCAAAAGTTATTGTGATCTTTTATGTATGTACTCATGTCATAATTCCTGTAACACTGACGTATATGTCTATTTCTATTCTTTTGTAACGCCTGTTTTACTACAAATGTTATCTGTATTGTTATGTTCTTTAATGATGTATTTTGTACCTTTGTTATTGTATTCTTCTGTTATAAAATTGTAATTGTCACCAGTTCATGATATTATTAACTTGTAAGTTCCATTTCACTGCACACGTTTCTGTTGGTCATAGTATATGGACAATATGTGAGAAGTAGGTACTGACAGTGTTTGCACGTGTGTTGGTAATTCAGCAAGGGACTGGATAACAGCATTGCTGGTTCTAAGGACAATTAAAAGAAAAACTTTCTGAGTGCACAAGTGGTGGTTTATGGACTTGCTATATTCTCTGCAAGAATCTTCGATGGTGATTGTGCACCTGCACAGTCGCAACAGATGGCTGCTGGCCGTCTATACCAGGACTACAGTGGGTCTGCACCTCTGGTGGCCCACCAATACCATTATCTCTACAAGGACTACAGTGGGTCTGCACCTCTGGTGGCCCACCAATACCATACTCTCTACCAGGACTACAGTGGGTCTGCTCTGTGGTGACCTACCTACCAATATTCTTCCAAACTACGACTGACTCTGCTGTGGGTTTGCTCTGTTGTGGCCCATTATCTTCCGTTGGAAGGACAACGCTACTTCTTCAAGACTGCATGGAAATCCACTACTTCCGTGTGCATTTTCTTTTACTGCTCAGACTTTGAGAAAAACACTGTTATTCTACTGTTATGTACGATCAGGACTGTCTTTATAGACTGTGAGAAAATTTTAGCTTTTGACCAACATTGTAATAATAAGTGTGTGCATTTGATTTCTTTGTTATTGTAATTATGAAAAATTTTATCAAATCATTATTGGCCACTGCCCAAAAATATATTGTAAAATTTTTTGTGGGGAGCATGGAGGCTATATAAGTAGTCTGTTTATGTTTTCTCTATGTAAGTAGGCTGTTTATGTTTTCTTGTTGGCAACGTTAAGTAGGCTGTTTATGTTTTCTGTATGTAAGTAGGCTGTTTAGGTTTTTTTATTGGTAACGCCACCTCTGTATGTAAATCACTGGCTGTGCTGTGTGCAGTCTGTGGCTAGTTTGCATTGTTGTCCGCCATTGTAGTGTTAGGCAGCTGGATGTGAACAGCGCGTAGCGTTGCGCAGTCGGAGGTGAGCCGCCAGCAGTGGTGGATGTGGGGAGAGAGATGGCGGAGATTTGTAATTTGTCATGAACTGCTATATTTATACATGATGATATCAACGTAAATACATTGTTTGTTCTCTATTAAAATCTTTCATTTGCTAACTATCCCTATCAGTAGTTAGTGCCTTCCATAGTTTGAATCTTTTATTTAGCTGGCAGTAGTGGCGCTCGCTGTATTGCAGTAGCTTGAGCAGCGAAGATTTTTGTGAGGTAAGTGATTTGTGAAAGGTATAGTTTAATGTTAGTCAGGGCCATTCTTTTGTAGGGAATTTTGAAAGTCAGATTGCGTTGCGCTAACAAAATATTGTGTGTCACGTTAAGCACAGTCTCGTGTACAATTGTTCAAAGGGGACGTTTCAACTTCTCCTTCTAATTCGAGTAACGTTTCTATGGAAACGACAGGATTTTCTTTTGGGATACGAGTATCTCATTTCCGATGCACTATTCCCTCTTTACTGCAGCCCTCGCTCTCTCACATTTAGGTATCAACACAGAAATTACGTCGCTATGAAATACTATGGTTTCTATGGCTTCTCCATCTAAATCGAGTAACGTTTCTATGGATACGACAGGATTTTCTTTTGGGATACGAGTATCTCCTTTCCGAAGCAGTATTCCTCCTTTACTGCATCCCTCGCTCCCTCACATTGACGAATAAGCTCAGAAATTGCGTCGCTATGAAATACTATAGGTTCTATGACTCCTCCTTCTAAATCGAGTTACGTTTCTATGGAAACTAATTGATTTTCTTTTGGGATACGAGTATCTCCTTTCCGATGCACTATTCCATCATTACTGCATCCCTCGCTCCCTCACATTGACGATTTAACTCAGAATTTGCGTCGCTATGAAATACTATGGGTTCTATGACATCCCCTTCTAAATCGAGTAACGTTTCTATGGAAACGTCAGGAATTTCTTTAGGGATACGAATACCTCCTTCCGATGCACTATTCCTTCTTTACTGCATCCCTCGCTATCTCACATGGACGAATTAACACAGAAATTGCGTCGCTATGAAATACTATTTGTTCTATGACATCTCCTTCAAAATCGACTAACGTTTCTATGGTAACGACAGGATTTTTTTTTGGGTTACGAGTATCTCCTTTCTCTTCTTCCCTTCTTTACTGCATTCCTCGCTCCCTCACTTTGACGAATTAAGACAGAAATTGCGTGGCTATGTAATACTATGGGTTCTATGACTTCTCCTGCTAAATCGAGTAACGTTTCTATGGTATCGACAGGATTTTCATTTCGGATACGAGTATCTCTTTTCCGATGCACTATTCCTTCTGTATTGCATCCCTCGCTCCCTCACAATGACGAATTCACACGGATATTGCGTTGCTATTACAGACTATGGGTTCTATAACTTCTCCTTCTATTTCGGGTAACGCTTCTATGGAAACGACAGGGTTTCTTTTTGGATACGACTATCTCCATTTTGATGCACTATTCCTTCTGTATTGCATCCCTCGCTCCCTCACATTGACGAATTCACACAAATATTGCGTCGCCATGAATTACTATGGGTTCTATGACTTCTCCTTCTAAATCGAGTAACGTTTCTATGGTAACGACAGGATTTTCTTTTGTGATACGAGTATCTCATTTCCGATGCACTATTCCCTCTTTACTGCATCCCTCGCTCCCTCACATTTACGTATTAACACAGAAATTACGTCGCTATGAAATACTATGGTTTCTATGGCTTCTCCATCTAAATCGAGTGACGTTTCAATGGATACGACAGGATTTTCTTTTGGGATACGAGTATCTCCATTCCGAAGCAGTATTCCTCCTTTACTGCATCCCTCGCTGCCTCACATTGACGAATAAGCTCAGAAATTGCGTCGCTATGAAATACTATAGGTTCTATGACTCCTCCTTCTAAATCGAGTTACGTTTCTATGGAAACGAATTGATTTTCTTTTGGGGTACGAGTATCTCTTTCCGATGCACTATTCCTTCTTTACTGCATCCCTCGCTCCCTCACATTCACCAATTAAGACAGAAATTGCGTGGCTATGAAATACTATGGGTTCTATGACTTCTCATTCTAATCGAGTAACGTTTCAATGGAAACGACAGGATTTTCTTTTGGGATATGAGTTTCTCCTATCCGATGCACTATTCCTTCTTTACTGCATCCCTCGTTCCCTCACATTGACGAATAAGCACAGAAATTGCGTCGCTATAAAATACTATGGGTTCTATGACTTCTCCTTCTAAATCGAGTAACGTTTCAATGGAAACGACAGGATTATCTTTCGGGATACGAACACCTCCGGTCCGATGCACTATTTGTTCTTTACTGCATCCCTCGCTCCCTCACATTGTCGAATAAGCACAGAATTTACGTCGCTGTCAAATACTATGGGTTCTATGACTTCTCCTTCTAAATCGAGTAACTTTTCTATGGAAACGACAGGATTTTCTTTTGGGTTACGAGTATCTCCTTTCCGATGCACTATTCCTTCTGTATTGCATCCGTCGCTCCCTCACATTGCCAAATTAACATAGATAATGCGTAGCCCTGAAATACTATGCGTACTATGACTTCTTCAAAATCGACTAACGTTTCTATGGAAACGACAGGATTTTCTTTTGGGATACGAGTATCTCATTTCCGATGCACTATTCCCTCTTTACTGCAGCCCTCGCTCTCTCACATTTAGGTATCAACACAGAAATTACGTCGCTATGAAATACTATGGTTTCTATGGCTTCTCCATCTAAATCGAGTAACGTTTCTATGGATACGACAGGATTTTCTTTTGGGATACGAGTATCTCCTTTCCGAAGCAGTATTCCTCCTTTACTGCATCCCTCGCTCCCTCACATTGACGAATAAGCTCAGAAATTGCGTCGCTATGAAATACTATAGGTTCTATGACTCCTCCTTCTAAATCGAGTTACGTTTCTATGGAAACTAATTGATTTTCTTTTGGGATACGAGTATCTCCTTTCCGATGCACTATTCCATCATTACTGCATCCCTCGCTCCCTCACATTGACGATTTAACTCAGAATTTGCGTCGCTATGAAATACTATGGGTTCTATGACATCCCCTTCTAAATCGAGTAACGTTTCTATGGAAACGTCAGGAATTTCTTTAGGGATACGAATACCTCCTTCCGATGCACTATTCCTTCTTTACTGCATCCCTCGCTATCTCACATGGACGAATTAACACAGAAATTGCGTCGCTATGAAATACTATTTGTTCTATGACATCTCCTTCAAAATCGACTAACGTTTCTATGGTAACGACAGGATTTTTTTTTGGGTTACGAGTATCTCCTTTCTCTTCTTCCCTTCTTTACTGCATTCCTCGCTCCCTCACTTTGACGAATTAAGACAGAAATTGCGTGGCTATGTAATACTATGGGTTCTATGACTTCTCCTGCTAAATCGAGTAACGTTTCTATGGTATCGACAGGATTTTCATTTCGGATACGAGTATCTCTTTTCCGATGCACTATTCCTTCTGTATTGCATCCCTCGCTCCCTCACAATGACGAATTCACACGGATATTGCGTTGCTATTACAGACTATGGGTTCTATAACTTCTCCTTCTATTTCGGGTAACGCTTCTATGGAAACGACAGGGTTTCTTTTTGGATACGACTATCTCCATTTTGATGCACTATTCCTTCTGTATTGCATCCCTCGCTCCCTCACATTGACGAATTCACACAAATATTGCGTCGCCATGAATTACTATGGGTTCTATGACTTCTCCTTCTAAATCGAGTAACGTTTCTATGGTAACGACAGGATTTTCTTTTGTGATACGAGTATCTCATTTCCGATGCACTATTCCCTCTTTACTGCATCCCTCGCTCCCTCACATTTACGTATTAACACAGAAATTACGTCGCTATGAAATACTATGGTTTCTATGGCTTCTCCATCTAAATCGAGTGACGTTTCAATGGATACGACAGGATTTTCTTTTGGGATACGAGTATCTCCATTCCGAAGCAGTATTCCTCCTTTACTGCATCCCTCGCTGCCTCACATTGACGAATAAGCTCAGAAATTGCGTCGCTATGAAATACTATAGGTTCTATGACTCCTCCTTCTAAATCGAGTTACGTTTCTATGGAAACGAATTGATTTTCTTTTGGGGTACGAGTATCTCTTTCCGATGCACTATTCCTTCTTTACTGCATCCCTCGCTCCCTCACATTCACCAATTAAGACAGAAATTGCGTGGCTATGAAATACTATGGGTTCTATGACTTCTCATTCTAATCGAGTAACGTTTCAATGGAAACGACAGGATTTTCTTTTGGGATATGAGTTTCTCCTATCCGATGCACTATTCCTTCTTTACTGCATCCCTCGTTCCCTCACATTGACGAATAAGCACAGAAATTGCGTCGCTATAAAATACTATGGGTTCTATGACTTCTCCTTCTAAATCGAGTAACGTTTCAATGGAAACGACAGGATTATCTTTCGGGATACGAACACCTCCGGTCCGATGCACTATTTGTTCTTTACTGCATCCCTCGCTCCCTCACATTGTCGAATAAGCACAGAATTTACGTCGCTGTCAAATACTATGGGTTCTATGACTTCTCCTTCTAAATCGAGTAACTTTTCTATGGAAACGACAGGATTTTCTTTTGGGTTACGAGTATCTCCTTTCCGATGCACTATTCCTTCTGTATTGCATCCGTCGCTCCCTCACATTGCCAAATTAACATAGATAATGCGTAGCCCTGAAATACTATGCGTACTATGACTTCTTCAAAATCGACTAACGTTTCAATGGAAACGACAGGATTTTCTTTTGGGATACGTGTATCTCCTTTCCGATGCACTATTACCTCTTTACTGCATCCCTCGCTCCCTCACATTGACGAATTAACACAGAAATTGCCTCGCTATGAAATACTATGGGTTCTATTACTTCTCCTTCTAAATAGTGTAACGTTTAAATGGAAACGACAGGTTTTTCTTTCGGGATACGAACACCGCCTTTCCGATGCACTATTTGTTCTTTACTGCATCCCTCGCCCCCTCACATTGACGAATTAACACAGAAATGCCGTCGCTATGAAATACTATGTGTTCAATGTCTTCTCCTTTTAAATCGAGTAACGTTTCTATGGAAACCTCAGGAATTTCTTTTGGGATACGAGTATCTCCTTTCCGATGCACTATTCCTTCTTTACTGCTTCCCTCTCTCCCTCACATTGACGAATTAACACAGAAATTGTCGCTATGAAATACCATGGGTTCTATGACTTCCCCTTCTAAATCGAGTAACGTTTCTATTGAAACTACATGATTTTCTTTTGGGATACGAGTATCTCCTTTCCGATGCACTATCCCTTCTTTACTCCATCCCTCGCTCCGTCACATTGACGAATTAACACAGAAATTGTCGCTATGAAATACTATGGGTTCTATGACTTCCCCTTCTAAATCGAGTAACGTTTCTATTGAAACTACATGATTTTCTTTTGGGATACGAGTATCTCCTTTCCGATGCACTGTTCCTTCTTTACTGCATCCCTCGCGCCCTCACATTGATGAATTAACACAGACATTGGGTAGCTATGAAATACTATGAGTTCTATGACTTCTCCTTCTAATCGAGTAACGTTTCTATGGAAACGACAGGATTTTCTTTTGGTATACGAGTATCTCCATTCCGATGCACTATTCCCTCTTTACTGCATTCCTCGCTCCCTCACATTGACGAATTCAGACAGAAATTGCGTGGCTATGAAATACTATGGGTTCTATTACTTCTCCTTCTAAATCGAGTAACGTTTCTATGGAAATGACAGGATTCTCTTTTGGTATACGAGTATGTCCTTTCCGATGCACTATTCCTTCTTTACTGCTTCCCTCGCTCCCGCACATTGGCGAATTAAGACAGAAATTGCGTGGCTATGTAATACTATGGGTTCTATGACTTCTCCTGCTAAATCGAGTAACGTTTCTATGGTATCGACAGGATTTTCATTTCGGATACGAGTATCTCTTTCCGATGCACTATTCCTTCTGTATTGCATCCCTCGCTCCCTCACAATGACGAATTCACACGGATATTGCGTTGCTATTACATACTATGGGTTCTATAACTTCTCCTTCTATTTCGGGTAACGCTTCTATGGAAACGACAGGGTTTCTTTTTGGATACGACTATCTCCATTTTGATGCACTATTCCTTCTGTATTGCATCCCTCGCTCCCTCACATTGACGAATTCACACAAATATTGCGTCGCCATGAATTACTATGGGTTCTATGACTTCTCCTTCTAAATCGAGTAACGTTTCTATGGTAACGACAGGATTTTCTTTTGTGATACGAGTATCTCATTTCCGATGCACTATTCCCTCTTTACTGCATCCCTCGCTCCCTCACATTTACGTATTAACACAGAAATTACGTCGCTATGAAATACTATGGTTTCTATGGCTTCTCCATCTAAATCGAGTGACGTTTCTATGGATACGACAGGATTTTCTTTTGGGATACGAGTATCTCCATTCCGAAGCAGTATTCCTCCTTTACTGCATCCCTCGCTGCCTCACATTGACGAATAAGCTCAGAAATTGCGTCGCTATGAAATACTATAGGTTCTATGACTCCTCCTTCTAAATCGAGTTACGTTTCTATGGAAACGAATTGATTTTCTTTTGGGGTACGAGTATCTCTTTCCGATGCACTATTCCTTCTTTACTGCATCCCTCGCTCCCTCACATTCACCAATTAAGACAGAAATTGCGTGGCTATGAAATACTATGGGTTCTATGACTTCTCATTCTAATCGAGTAACGTTTCAATGGAAACGACAGGATTTTCTTTTGGGATATGAGTTTCTCCTATCCGATGCACTATTCCTTCTTTACTGCATCCCTCGTTCCCTCACATTGACGAATAAGCACAGAAATTGCGTCGCTATAAAATACTATGGGTTCTATGACTTCTCCTTCTAAATCGAGTAACGTTTCAATGGAAACGACAGGATTATCTTTCGGGATACGAACACCTCCGGTCCGATGCACTATTTGTTCTTTACTGCATCCCTCGCTCCCTCACATTGTCGAATAAGCACAGAATTTACGTCGCTGTCAAATACTATGGGTTCTATGACTTCTCCTTCTAAATCGAGTAACTTTTCTATGGAAACGACAGGATTTTCTTTTGGGTTACGAGTATCTCCTTTCCGATGCACTATTCCTTCTGTATTGCATCCGTCGCTCCCTCACATTGCCAAATTAACATAGATAATGCGTAGCCCTGAAATACTATGCGTACTATGACTTCTTCAAAATCGACTAACGTTTCAATGGAAACGACAGGATTTTCTTTTGGGATACGTGTATCTCCTTTCCGATGCACTATTACCTCTTTACTGCATCCCTCGCTCCCTCACATTGACGAATTAACACAGAAATTGCCTCGCTATGAAATACTATGGGTTCTATTACTTCTCCTTCTAAATCGTGTAACGTTTAAATGGAAACGACAGGTTTTTCTTTCGGGATACGAACACCGCCTTTCCGATGCACTATTTGTTGTTTACTGCATCCCTCGCCCCCTCACATTGACGAATTAACACAGAAATGCCGTCGCTATGAAATACTATGTGTTCAATGTCTTCTCCTTTTAAATCGAGTAACGTTTCTATGGAAACCTCAGGAATTTCTTTTGGGATACGAGTATCTCCTTTCCGATGCACTATTCCTTCTTTACTGCTTCCCTCTCTCCCTCACATTGACGAATTAACACAGAAATTGTCGCTATGAAATACCATGGGTTCTATGACTTCCCCTTCTAAATCGAGTAACGTTTCTATTGAAACTACATGATTTTCTTTTGGGATACGAGTATCTCCTTTCCGATGCACTATCCCTTCTTTACTCCATCCCTCGCTCCGTCACATTGACGAATTAACACAGAAATTGTCGCTATGAAATACTATGGGTTCTATGACTTCCCCTTCTAAATCGAGTAACGTTTCTATTGAAACTACATGATTTTCTTTTGGGATACGAGTATCTCCTTTCCGATGCACTGTTCCTTCTTTACTGCATCCCTCGCGCCCTCACATTGATGAATTAACACAGACATTGGGTAGCTATGAAATACTATGAGTTCTATGACTTCTCCTTCTAATCGAGTAACGTTTCTATGGAAACGACAGGATTTTCTTTTGGTATACGAGTATCTCCATTCCGATGCACTATTCCCTCTTTACTGCATTCCTCGCTCCCTCACATTGACGAATTCAGACAGAAATTGCGTGGCTATGAAATACTATGGGTTCTATTACTTCTCCTTCTAAATCGAGTAACGTTTCTATGGAAATGACAGGATTCTCTTTTGGTATACGAGTATGTCCTTTCCGATGCACTATTCCTTCTTTACTGCTTCCCTCGCTCCCGCACATTGGCGAATTAACACAGAAATTGCGTCGCTATGAAATACTACCGGTTCTGTGACTTCTCCTTGTAAATCGAGTAACGTTTCAATTGAAACGACAGGATTTTCTTTTGGGGCACGAGTACTTCCGTTCCGATGCGCTATTCCTTCTTTACTGCATTCCTCGCTCCCTCTCATTGACGAATTAAGACAGAAATTGCGTGGCTATGAAATACTATGTGTTCTATGACTTCTCCTTCTATTTCGAGTAACATTTCTATGGTAACGACAGGATTTTCTTTTGGTATACGACTATGTCCTTTTCGATGCACTATTCCTTGTTTACTGCTTCCCTCGCTCCGTCACATTGACGAATTAACACAGAAATTGTCGCTTTGAAATACTATGGGTTCTATGACTTCCCCTTCTAAATCGAGTAACGTTTCTATTGAAACTACATGATTTTCTTTTGGGATACGAGTATTTCCTTTCCGATGCACAGTTCCTTCTTTACTGCGTCCCTCGCTCCCTCACATTGACGAATTAACACAGAGTTTGGGTAGCTATGAAATACTATGGGTTCTATGACTTCTCTTTCTTGACCGAGTAACGTTTCTATGGAAACGACAGGATTTTCTTTTGGGTTACGACTATCTCCTCTCCGATGCACTATTGGTTCTTTACTGCATCCCTCGCTCGTTCACATTGAGGAATACGCACAGAATTTTCGTCGCTATCAAGTGCTATTGGTTCTATGACTTCTCCTTCTAAATCAAGTAACGTTTCTATGAAAACGAAAGGATTTTCTCTTGGGATACGAGTATCCCCTTTCCGATGCGCTATTGCTTCTTTACTGCATCCCTGGCTCCCTCACATTGACGAATTAACACAGAAATGGCTTCGCTATGAAATAGTATGTGTTCTATGTCCTCTCCCTTTAAATCGAGTAACGTTTGTAAGGGTACGTCAGGAATTTCTTTAGGGATACGAGTACCTCTTTCCGATGCACTATTCCTTGTTTACTGCATTCCTCGCTCCCTCTCATTGTCGAATTAAGACAGATATTGCGTGGCTATGAAATACCATGGGTTCTATGACTTTGCACTCTAAATGGAGTAACGTTTCTATGGTAACGACAGGATTTTCTTTTCGGATACGAGTATCTCCTTTCAGATGCACTATTCCTTGTGTGTTGCATCCGCCGCTCCCTCACATTGACGAATTAACACAGATATTGTGTCGCTATGAAATACTATGTGTTCTATGGCTTCTCCTTCTAAATCGAGTAACGTTTCTACTGAAACTACAGGATTTTCATTTGGGCAACGAGTATCTCCTTTCAGATGCACTATTCCTTCTTCACTGCATCCCTCGCTCAATCACATTGACGAATTAACAATGATATTGCGTCGCTATGAAATACTATGGATTCTATGACATCTCCTTCTAAATGAGTAACGTTTCTATGGTATCGACAGGATTTTCTTTTCGGATACGAGTATCTCCTTTCCGATGCACTATTCCTTCTTTACTGCATCCCTCGTTCCCTCACATTGATGAATAAGCACAGAAATTGCGTCGCTATAAAATACTATGGGTTCTATAACTTCTCCTTCTAAATCGAGTAACGTTTATATGTTAACCACAGGATTTTCTTTTCGGATACGAGTATCTCATTTCCGATGCACTATTCCTTCTGTATTGCATCCCTTGCTCCCTCACATTGACGAATTCACACAGAAATTGCGTCGCTATAACATACAATGGGTTCTATAACTTCTCCATCTATATTGGGTAACGCTTCTATGGAAACGACGGGGTTTCTTTTGGGTTACGACTATCTCCACTTTGATGCTCTATTCCTTCTGTATTGCATCCGTCGCTCCCTCACATTGACGAATTAACACAGATACTGCGTAGCCTTGAAATACTATGCGTTCTATGACTAATCCATCTAAATCGAGTAACGTTTCTATGGAAACGACAGGATTTCCTTTTGGGATACGAGAATCTCCTTTCCGATGCACTATTCCTTCTTTACTGCATTCCTCGCTAACTCACATTGATGAATTCATAGAGAAATTGCGTGGCTATGAAATACTATGGGTTCTATTACTTCTCATTCTAAATCGAGTAACGTTTCTATGGAAACGACAGGATTTTATTTTGGTATACGAGTATGTCCTTTCCGATGCACTATTCCTTCTTTACTGCTTCCCTCGCTACCGCACATTGACGAATTAACACAGAAATTGCGTCGCTATGAAATAGTATGTGTTCTATGTCTTCTCCCTTTAAATCGAGTAACGTTTCTATGGAAACGTCAGGAATTTCTTTAGGGATACGAGTAGCTCTTTCCGATGCACTATGCCTTCTTTACTGCATCCCACGCAACCTTACATGGACGAATTAACACTGAAAATGCGTCGCTATGAAATACTATTTGTTCTATGACATCTCCTTCAAAATCGACTAACGTTTCAATGGAAACGACAGGATTTTCTTTTGGGATACGAGTATCTCCTTTCCGATGCACTATCCCTTCTTTACTGCATCCCTCGCTCCGTCACATTGACGAATTAACACAGAAATTGTCGCTGTGAAATATTATGGGTTCTATGACTTCCCCTTCTAACTCGAGTAACGTTTCAATTGAAACTACATGATTTTCTTTTGGGATACGAGTATGTCCTTTCCGATGCACTATTCCTTCTTTACTGCTTCCCTCGCTCCCTCACATTGACGAATTAACACAGAGATTGGGTAGCTATGAAATAGAATGGGCTCTATGAGTTCTCCTTCTAAATCGAGTAACGTTTCTATTGAAAACACAGGATATTCTTTTGGGGTACGAGTACTTCCATTCCGATGCACTATTCCTTCTTTACTGCATTCCTCGCTCCCTCACATTGACGAATTAGGACAGAAATTGCGTGGCTATGAAATACTATCGGTTCTATGACTTCTCCTTCTAAATCGAGTAACATTTCTACGGAAACGACAGGATTTTCTTTTGGTATACGAGTATGTCCTTTTCGGTGTACTATTCCTTCTTTAATGCTTCCGTCGCTCCCTCACATTGACGAATGAACACAGAAATTGCGCCGCTATGAAATACTATGGGTTCTATGACTTCTCCTTCTAATCGAGTAACGTTTCTATGGAAACGACAGGTTTTTCTTTTGGTATACGAATATCTCATTTCCGATGCACTATTCCTTCTGTACTGCATCCCTCGTTCCCTCACATTGACGAATAAGCACAGAAATTGCGTCGCTATAAAATACTATGGGTTCTATGACTTTTCACACTAAATCGAGTAATGTTTCTATGGTAACGACAGGATTTTCTTTTCGGATTCGAGTATCTCCTTTCCGATGCAGTATTCCTTCTTTACTTCATCCCTCGCTCCCACACATTGACGATTTAACTCAGAATTTGTGTCGCTATGAAATACTATGGGTTCTATGACATCTCCTTCTAAATCGAGTAACGTTTCTATGGAAACGACAGGATTTTCTATTATGATACGGCTATCTCCTTTCCGATGCACTATTCCTTCTGTACCGATTGCCATAATCCCTCACATTGGCGAATTAACACAGAAATTGCGTCGCTATGAAATACCATGGGATATATGACTTCTCCTTCTAAACCGAGTAACGTTTCTAAGGAAACGACAGGATTTTCATTTGGGATACGACTATCTCCTTTCCGAAGCAGTATTGCTTCTTTACTGCATCCCCCGCTCGATCACAATGACGAATACGCACAGAAATTGCGTCGCTATCAAATACTATTGGTTCTATGAATTCTCCTTCTAAATCAAGTAGCCTTTCTATCGAAGCAAAAGGATTTTCTTTTGGGATACGAGTATCCCCTTTCTGATGCACTATTGTTTCTTTACTGCATTCCTCGCTCCCTCACATTGACGAATTAAGACAGAAATTGCGTGGCTATGAAATAATATGGGTTCTATTACTTCTCCTTCTAAATCGAGTAACGTTTCTATGGAAACGACAGGATTTTCTTTTCGGATACGAGTATCTCCTTTCCGATGCACTATTCCTTCTTTACTGCATCCCTCGCTCCCTCACATTGACGAATTAACACAGAAATTGTCGCTATGAAATACTATGGGTATTATGAATTCCCCTTCTAAATCGAGTAACGTTTCTATTGAAACTACATGATTTTCTTTTGGGATACGAGTATTTCCTTTACGATGCACTATTGCTTCTTTACTGTTTCCCTCGCTCCCGCACATTGACGAATTAAAACAGAAATTTCGTCGCTATGAAATACTACCGGTTCTATGACTTCTCCTTCTAAATCGAGGAACGTTTCTATTGAAACGACAGGATTTTCTTTTGGGGTAATAGTACTTCCTTTCCGATGCGCTATTCCTTCTTTACTGCATTCCTCGCTCCCTCTCATTGACGAAGTAAGACAGAAATTGCGTGGCTATGAAATACTATAAGTTCTTTGACTTCTCCTTCTATATCGAGTAACATTTCTACGGGAACGACAGGATTTTCTTTTGGTATACGAGTATGTCCTTTTCGATGCACTATTCCTTCTTTACTGCTTCCCTCGCTCCCTCACATTAACGAATAACCACAGAAATTGCGTCGCTATGATATACTATGGGTTCTATGACTTCTCCTTCTAAATCGAGTAACAGGATTTTCTTTTGGTATACGAGTATGCCCTTTTCGATGCACTCTTCCTTCTTGACTGCTTCCCTCGCTCCCGCACATTGACGAATAAGCACAGCAATTGCGTCGCTATGGAATACTATGGGTTCTATGACTTCTCCTTCTAAATCGAGTAACGTTTCTATTGTAACGACAAGATTTTCTTTAGGGATACGAGTATCTCCTTTCCGATGCACTATTCCTTCTTTACTGCATCCCTCGTTCCCTCACATTGACGAATAAGCACAGAAATTTCGTCGCTATGGAATACTATGGGTTCTATGACTTCCCCTTCTAAATCGAGTAACGTCTCTATGGAAACGACAGATTTTACTTACGGATACGACTAAATCCTTTCCGATGCACTATTGGTTCTTTACTGCATCCCTCTCTTCCTCATATTGACGAATAAGCACAGAAATTGCGTCGCTATCAAATACTGTAGGTTCTACGACTTCTCCTTCTAAATCAAGTATCGTTTCTATGGAGACGGTAGGATTTTCTTTTGGGATACGAATATCTTCTTTCGATGCACTATTCCTTCATTACTGCATTCCTCGCTCCCTCACATTGACGAATTAAGACAGAAACTGCATGGCTATGAAATACTATGGGTTCTATGACTTCTCCTTCTAAATCGAGTAACATTTCTATGGAAACGACAGGATTTTCCTTTGGTATACGAGTTTCTCCTTTCCGATGCGCTATTCCTTGTTTACTGCAGCCCTCGCTCTCTCACATTGACGAATTAACAATGATATATCGTCGCAATGAAAAACTATGGGTTCTATGACTTCTCCCTCTAATCGAGTAACATTTCTATGGAAACGACAGGATTTTCTTTTGGAATACATCTCCTTTCCGATGCATTATTCCTTCTTTACTGCATGCCTCGTTCCCTCACATTGACGAATAAGCACAGATATTGCGTCGCTATGAAATGCTGTGTGTTCTATGACTTCTCCTTCTAATTCGAGTATCGTTTCTATGGAAACGACAGGATTTTCTTTTGGGATACGACTATCTCCGTTCCCATGCACTATTCCTTCTTTACTGCATTCCTCGCTCCCTCATATTGACGAATTAAGATAGAAATTGCGTGGCTATGAAGTACTATGGTTTCTATGACTTCTCCTTCCAATTCGAGTAACGTTTCCATGGAAACGACAGGATTTTCATTTGGTATACGGCTATGTCCCTTCCGATGCACTATTCCATCTTTATTGCCTCCACGCTCCCTAATATTGACGAATTAGCACAGAAATAGCGTCGCTATGAAATACTATGGGTTCTATGACTTCTCCTTCCATATCGAGTAACGTTTCTATGGAAACGACAGGATTTTCTTTTGGGATACAAGTTTCCCCTTTCCCATGCGCTATTGATCCTTTAATGCATCCATCGCTCCCTCACACTGACGAATTAACAACGATATTGCGTCGCTATGAAATACTATGGATTCTATGACTTCTCCCTCTAAATCGAGTAACGTTTCTATTGAAACGACAGGATTTTCTTTTGGGATACGAGTATCTCCTTTCCGATGCACTATTCCTTCTTTACTGCTTCCCTCGCTCCCTCACATTGACGAATTAACACAGAAATTGCGTCGGTATGAAATACTATGGGTTCTATGACTTCTCCTTCTAAATCGAGTAACGTTGCTATTGTAACGACAAGATTTTCTTTTGGGATACGAGGATCTCCTTTCCGATGCACTATTGGTACTTTACTGCATCCCTCGCTCTCTCACATTGACGAATTAACACAGAAATGGGGTCGCTATGAAGTACTATGTGATCTATGACTTTTCCTTCTAAATCGAGTAACGTTTCTATGGAAACGTCAGGATTTTCCTCGGTATACGAGTATGTCCTTTTCGATGCACTATTCCTTCTTTACTGCTTCCCTCGCTCCCTCACATTGACGAATTAACACAGAAATTGCGTCGCTTTGAAATACTACGGGTTCTATGACCTCTCCTTCTAAATCTAGTAACCTTTCTATGGAAACGACCGCATTTTCTTTTGGGAAACGAGATTCTCCTTTCCGATGCGCTATTCCTAGTTTACTGCATCCCTCGCTCCATCACATTGACGAATTAACAATGATATATCGTCGCTATGAAATACTATGGGTTCTATGACTTCTTTTTCTAATCGAGTAACATTTCTATGGAAACGACGGGATTCTCTATTGGAATACATCTCCTTTCCGATGCACTCTTCCTTCTTTACTGCATGCCTCGTTCCCTCACATTGATGAATAAGCACAGATATTGCGTCGCTATGAAATGCTATGTGTTCTATGATTTCTCCTTCTAATTCAAGTAACGTTTCTATTGAAACGACAGTATTTTCTTTTGGGGTACGAGTACGTCCTTTCCGATGCACTATTCCTTGTTAACTGCATTCCTCGCTCCCTCACATTGACGAATTAACACAGAAATTGCGTCGCTATGAAATACTACGGGTTCTATGACCTCCCCTTCTAAATCTAGTAACGTTTCTATGGAAACAACCGGATTTGCTTATGGGATACGAGTTTCTCCTTTCCGATGCGCTATTCCTTGTTTACTGCATCCCTCGCTCCCTCACATAGACGAATTAACAAAGATATGTCGTCGCTATGAAATACTATGGGTTCTATGACTTCTCCTGCTAATCGAGTAACATTTCTATGGAAACGACAGGATTTTCTTTTGGGATACGAGTATCTCCTTTCCGATGCACTATTCCTTCTTTACTGCATCCCTCGTTCCCTCACATTGACGAATAACCACAGAAATTCCGTCGCTATGAAATACTATGTGTTCTATGACTTCTCCTTCAAAATCGAGTAACGTTTCTATGGAAACGACAGGATTTTCTTTGGGGATACGAGTATCTCTTTTCCGATGCACTATGCCTTCTTTACTGCATCCCTCGTTCCCTCACATTGACGAATGAGCACAGAAATTGCGTCGGTATGAAATACTATGGGTTCTATGACTTCTCCTTCTAAATCGAGTAACGTTGCTATTGTAACGACAAGATTTTCTTTTGGGATACGAGGATCTCCTTTCCGATGCACTATTGGTACTTTACTGCATCCCTCGCTCTCTCACATTGACGAATAACCACAGAAATTGCGTCGCTATGATATACTATGGGTTCTATGACTACTCCTTCTAAATCGAGTAACGTTTCTATGGAAACGACATGATTTTACTTTGGGATACGGCTATCTCCTTTCCGATGCACTATTGGTTCTTTACTGCATCCCTCTCTCCCTCACATTGACGAATAAGCACAGAAATTGCGTCGCTATCAAATACTGTAGGTTCTACGGCTGTCCTAAATCAAGTATCGTTTCTATGGAAAAGGTAGGATTTTCTTTTGGGATACGAATATCTTCTTTCGATGCACTATTCCTTCTTTACTGCATTCCTCGCTCCCTCACATTGACGAATTAAGACAGAAATTGCATGGCTATGAAATACTATGGGTTCTATGACTTCTCCTTCTAAATCGAGTAACATTTCTATGGAAACGACAGGAATTTCCTTTGGTATACGAGTATGTCCTTTTCGATGCACTATTGCTTATTTACTGCTTCCCTCGCTCCCTCACATTGACGTATTAACACAGAAATTGCGTCGCTATGAAATACTACGGGTTCTATGACCTCTCCTTCCAAATCTAGTAACGTTTCTATGGAAACGACCGGATTTGCTTATGGGATACGAGTTTCTCCTTTCTGATGCGATATTCCTTGTTTACTGCATCCCTCGTTCACTCACATTGACGAATTAACAATGATATAGCGGCGCAATGAAATACTATGGGTTCTATTACTTCTCCTTCTAAATCGAGTAACGTTTCTATTGAAACGAACGGATTTTCTTTTGGGATACGAGTATCTCTTTTCCGATGCGCTATTCCTTCTTTACTGCATCCCTTGTTCCCTCACATTGAAGAATTAACAATGATATATCGTCGCTATAAAATACTATGGGTTCTATTACTCCTCATCCTAATTCGAGTAACGTTTTATGGAAACGACAGGATTTTCTTTTACGATACGAGTATCTCCTTTCCGATGCACTATTCCTTCTTTACTGCATCCCTAGTTCCCTCACATTGGCGAATTAACACAGAATTTGCGTCGCTATGAAATACCATGGGTTCTATGACTTCTTCTTCTAAACCGAGTAACGTTACTATGGAAACGGCAGGATTTTCATTTGGGATACGACTGTCTCCTTTCCGATGCACTATTCCATCTTTACTGCATTCCTCGCTACCCCACATGGACGAATTAACACAGAAATTGCGTCGCTATGAAATACTATTTGTTCTATGACATCTCCTTCAAATTCGAGTAACGTTTCTATGGAAACGACAGTATTTGCTTTTCTGGATACGAGTATCTCCTTTGCGATTCACTATTCCTGCTTTACTGCATTTCTCGCTCCCTCATATTGACGAATTAACACAGAAGTTGCGTCGCTATGAAATACTATGGGTTTTATTAATTCTCCTTCTAAATCGAGTAAAGTTTCTATGGAAACGACAGGATTTTGTTTTGGTATACGAGTATGTCCTTTCCGATGCACTATTCCGTCTTTACTGCTTTACTCGCTCCCTCACATTGACGAATTAACACAGAAGTTACGTCGCTATGAAATACTATGGGTTCTATGACTTCTCCATCTAAATCGAGTAACGTTTCTATGGAAACGACAGGATTTTCTTTTGGGATACGAGTTTCTCCTTTCCGTTGCGCTATTCCTTCTTTACTGCATCCCTTGTTCCCTCACATTGAAGAATTAACAATGATATATCGTCGCTATAAAATACTATGGGTTCTATGACTTCTCCTTCTAATCGAGTAACGTTTCTGTGGAAACGACAGGATTTTAATTTGGGGTACGAGTATCTCCTTTCTGATGCACTGTTCCTTCTTTACTGCATCCCTCGCTCCCTCACATTGACGAATTAACACAGAGATTTGGTCGCTATGAAATACTATGGGTTCTTTGACTCCTCCTTCTAAATCGAGTAACGTTTCTATTGAAACGACAGGATTTTCTTATAGGGTACGAGTACATACTTTCCGATGCACTATTCCGTCTTTACTGCATTCCTCGCTCCCTCTCATTGACGAATTAAGACAGAAATTGCGTGGCTATGAAATACTACCGGTTCTATGAATTCTCCTTCTAAATCTAGTAATATTTAACAATGATATAGCGTCGCTATGAAATACTATGGGTTCTATGACTTCTCCTTCTAATCGAGAAACGTTTCTATGGAAACGAGACGATTTACATTTAAGATACGAGTATCTCCTTTCCGATGCAATATTCCTTCTTCACTGCATCCCTCGTTCCCTCACATTGACGAATAAGCACAGAAATTGCGTCGCTATGAAATACTACCGGTTCTATGACTTCTCCTTCTAAACCGAGTAACATTTCTATGGAAACGACAGGATTTTCTTTTGGTATACGAGTATGTCCTTTTCGATGCACTATTCCTTCTTTATTGCTTCCATCGTTCCCTCACATTGACAAATTAAAATAGAAATTGTGTCGCTATGAAATAGTATGGGTTCTTGACTTCTCCTTCTAAATCGAGTAACGTTTCTATGGAAACGACAGGATTTTACTTTGGGATATGACTATCTCCTTTCCGATGCACTACTGGTTCTTTACTACATCCCTCTCTCCCTCACATTGACGAAGAAGCAGTAAAGAGGGAATAGTGCATCGGAAAGGAGATACTCGTATCCCAAAAGAAAATCCTGTCGTTTCATGGATACGTTACTCGATTTAGAAGGAGATGTCATAGGTTCTACGACTTCTCCTTCTAAATCAAGTATCGTTTCTATGGAAACGGTAGGATTTTATTTTGGGATACGGTTATCTCCTTTCCGATGCACTATTCCTTCTTTACTG
Organism: Schistocerca serialis cubense; assembly: GCF_023864345.2. NCBI lineage: Eukaryota > Metazoa > Arthropoda > Insecta > Orthoptera > Acrididae > Schistocerca > Schistocerca serialis. Next base: position 45,710,124 of record NC_064638.1, on the reverse strand, counting down.
CTTCCCTCGCTCCCTCACATTGACGAATTAACACAGAAATTGCGTTGCTATGAAATACTACCGGTTCTATGAATTCTCCTTCTAAATCTAGTAATATTTAACAATGATATAGCGTCGCTATGAAATACTATGGGTTCTATGACTTCTCCTTCTAATCGAGAAACGTTTCTATGGAAACGAGACGATTTACATTTAAGATACGAGTATCTCCTTTCCGATGCAATATTCCTTCTTCACTGCATCCCTCGTTCCCTCACATTGACGAATAAGCACAGAAATTGCGTCGCTATGAAATACTATGTGATCTTTGACTTCTCCTTCTAAATCGAATAACGTTTCTATGGAATCGACAGGATTTTCTTTTGGGATACGAGGATCTCATTTCCAATGCACTATTCCTTCTATACTGCATCCCTCGCTCCCTCACATTGACAAATTAACACAGAAAATGCGTCGCTACGAAAAACTATTGGTCCTATGACACCTCCTTCTAAATCGAGTAACGTATCTATGAAAACGACAGGATTTTCTTTTGGGATACGAGTATCTCCTTTCCGATGCACTATTCCCTCTTTACTGCATCCCTCGCTCCCACAGATTGACGTATTAACACAGAAATTGCGTCACTATGAATTACTATGGGTTCTATGGCATCTCCTTCTAAATCATGTAACGTTTCTAGGGAAACGAGAGGATTTTCTTTTGGATACGAGTATCGCCCTTCCGTTGCACTATTCCTTCTTTACTGCAACCCTCGCTCCCTCACATTGACGAATTAACACAGAAAAGGCGTCGGTATGAAATTCTATGTGTTCTTTGTCTTGTCCTTCTTAATCGAGTAACGTTTCTATGGAGACGTCTGGATTTTCGTTTGGGATACGAGTATCTCCTTTCCGACGCACTATTCCTTCTTTACTGTATCCCTCGCTCAATCACAATGACGAATTAACACAGAAATTGTGTCGCTATGAGATACAATGGGTTCTATGGCATCTCCTTGTAATTCGAGTAACGTTTCAATGGAAACGAGAGGATTTTCTTTTGGACACGAGTATCTCCTTTCCGTTGCACTATTCCTTCTTTACAGCTATCCTCGCTCCCTCACATTGACGAATTACGACAGAAATTGCGTGGTTATGAAATACTATGGGTTTTATGACTTCTCCTTCTAAATCGAGTAACGTTGCTATGGAAACGAAAGGATTTTCTTTTGGGATCCGGGTATCTCATTTCCGATGCTGTGTTCCTTCTTTACTGCATCCTTCGCTTCCTCACATTGACGAATTAACATTGATATTGCGTCGCTATGAAATACTATGGAATCTAGGACTTCTCCTTCTAATCGAGAAACGTTTCAATGGAAACGACAGGACTTTCTTTTGGGATACGAGTATCTGCTTTCCGATGCACTACTCCTTCTTTACTTCATCCCTCGCTCCCTCACATTGACGTATTAACTCAGGAATTGCGTCGCTATGAGATACAATGGGTTCTATGGCTTCTCCTTGTAAATCGAGTAACGTTTCTACGGAAACGAGAGGATTTTCTTTTGGATACGAGTATTTCCTTTCCGTTGCACTATTCCTTCTATACTGCTTCCCTCGCTCCCTCACATTGACGAATTAACACAGAAATGGCGTCGCTATGAAATACTATGTGTTCTATGTCATCTCCTTCCAAATCGAGTAACGTTTCTATCGAAACGACAGAATTTTCTTTTGGTATTCTAGTATGTCCTTTGCGATGCACTATTCCTTCTTTACTGCTTCTCTCGCTCCATCACAATGACGAATTAACACAGAAACGGCGACGCTACGAAATACTATGGGTTCTATGACTACTCCTTCTAAATCGAGTAACGTTTCTATGGAAACGAGAGGATTTTCTTTTGGGATACGAGTATCTCCTATCCGATGCACTATTCCTTCTTTACTGCATCCCTCGCTCCCTCACATTGACAAAATGACACAGTAATTGCGTCGCTATGAAAAACTATTGGTCCTATGACATCTCCTTCCAAATCGAGTAACGTTTCTATTGAAACGACAGGATTTTCTTTTGGTATACGAGTATGTCCTTTGCGATGCACTATTCCCTCTTTACTGCATCCCTCGCTCCCTCACATTGACGAATTAACACAGAAATTGCGTCGCTATGAATTACTGTGGGTTCTATGGCATCTCCTTCTAAATCGAGTAACGTTTCTAGGGAAACGAGAGGATTTTCTTTTGGATACGAGTATCTCCTTTCCGTTGCACTATTCCTTCCTTACTGGATCCCTCGCTCCCTCACATTGACGAATAACCACAGAGATTGCGTCGGTATGATATACAATGGGATCTATGACTTCTCCTTCTAAATCGAGTAACGTTTCTATGGAAACGACAGGATTTTATTTTGGATTACGACTAACTCCTTTCCGATGCACTATTGGTTTTTTACTGCATCCCTCTCTCCCTTACATTGACGAATAAGCACAGAATTGCGTCGCTATAAAATCCTATAGGTGCTACGACTTCTCCTTCTAAATCAAGTAACGTTTCTATGGAAACGGTAGGATTTTCTTTTGGGATACGAGTATCTCCTTTCCGATGCTCTATTCCGTCTTTACTGCATCCCTCGCTCCCTAACATTGACGAATTAACAAAAAAAAGACGTCGCTATGAAATTCTATTTGTACTATCTCTTCTCCTTCTTAATCGAGTAACGTTTCTATGGAAACGTCTGGATTTTCGTTTGGGATACGAGTATCTCCTTTCCGATGCACTATTCCTTCTTTACTGCTTCCATCGCTCAATCACATTCACGAATTAACACAGAGATTGTGTCGCTATGAAATACTATGTGTTCTATGTCTTCTCCTTCCAAATAGAGTAACGTTTCTACTGATACGACAGGAATTTCTTTTGGGATACGAGTACGTCCTTTGCGATGCACTATTCCGTCTTTACTGCATTCCTCGCTCCCTCACATTGACGAATAAAGACAGAAATTGCGTGGCTATGAAATACTATGGGTTATATGACTTCTCCTTGGAATCGAGTAACGTTTCTATGGAAACGACAGGATTTTCTTTTGGGATACGAGTATCACCTTTCCGATGCACTATTCCTTCTTTACTGCATTCCTCGCTCCCTCATATTTACTAATTAACACAGAAATTGCGTGGCTATGAAGTACTACGGGTTCTATGACTTCCCCTTCTAATTCGAGTAACGTTTCTATGAAAACGACAGGATTTTCTTTTGGGATACGAATATCTCCTTTTCGATGCACTATTCTCTCTTTACTGCATCCCCCGCTCCCTCACGTTGACGTATTAACACAAAAATTGCGTCGCTATGAATTGCAATGGGTTCTAAGACTTCTCCTTCTAAATCGAGTGACTTTTCTATGGAAACGAGAGGATTTTCTTTTGGGATACGAGTATCTTCTTTCCGATGCACTATTCCATCTTTACTGCATCCCTCGCTCCCTCACATTGACGAATTAACACAGAAATGGCGTCGCTATGAAATTCTATGTGTTCTATGTCTTCTCGTTTTTAATCGAGTAACGTTTCTATATAAACGTCTGGATTTTCGTTTGGTATACGAGTATCTCCTTTCCGATGCACTATTCCTTCTTTACTGCATCCCTCGCTCCGTCACATTGACAAATTAACACAGAAATTGCGTCGCTATGAAAAACTATTGGTCCTATGACATCTCCTTCCAAATCGAGTAACGTTCCTATTGAAACGACAGGATTTTCTATTGGTATTCGAGTATGTCCTTTGCGATGCACTATTCCCTCTTTACTGCATCCCTCGCTCCCTCACATTGACGAATTAACACAGAAATTGCGTCGCTATGAATAACTATGGATTCTATGGCATCTCCTTCTAAATCGAGTAACGTTTCTAGGGAAACGAGAGGATTTTCTTTTGGATACGAGTATCTCCTTTCCGTTGCACTATTCCTTCCTTACTGGATCGCTCGCTCCCTCACATTGACGAATAACCACAGAGATTGTGTCGGTATGATATACAATGGGATCTATGACTTCTCCTTCTAAATCGAGTAACGTTTCTATGGAAACGACAGGATTTTCTTTTGGGGTACGAGTACTTCCATTCCGATGCACTATTCCTTCTTTACTGCATCCCCCTCTCCCACACATTGACGAATAAGCACAGAATTGCGTCGCTATAAAATCATATAGGTGCTACGACTTCTCCTTCTAAGTCAAGTAACGTTTCTATGGAAACGGTAGGATTTTCTTTTGGGATACGAGTATCTCTTTTCCGATGCACTATTCCGTCTTTACTGCATCCCTCGTTCCCTAACATTGACGAATTAACTCAGAAAAGGCGTCGCTATGAAATTCTATTTGTTCTATCTCTTCTCCTTCTTAATCGAGTAACGTTCCTATGGAAACGTCTGGATTTTCGTTTGGGATACGAGTATCTCCTTTCCGATGCACTATTCCTTCTTTACTGCTTCCATCGCTCAATCACATTGACGAATTGACACATAGATTGCGTCGCTATGAAATACCATGGATTCTATGACTTCTCCTTCTAAATGGAGTAACGTTTCTATTGAAACGCCAGGATTTTCTTTTGGGATACGAGTATCTGTTTTCCGATGCACTATTCCGTCTTTACTTCATCCCTCGCTCTCTCACATTGACATATTAACACAGAAATTGCGTCGCTATGAATTACAATGGGTTCTATGGCATCTCCTTCTAAATCGAGTAACGTTTCTAGGGAAACGAGAGGATTTCCTTTTGGATACGAGTATCTCCCTTCCGTTGCACTATTCCTTCTTTACTGCATCCCTCGCTCCCTCACATTGACGAATTAACACAGAAAAGGCGTCGCTATGAAATTCTATGTGTTCTTTGTCATGTCCTTCTTAATCGAGTAACGTTTCTATGGAAACGTCTGGATTTTCGTTTGGGATACGAGTATCTCCTTTCCGAACGCACTATTCCTTCTTTACTGCATCCCTCGCTCAAACACATTGACGAATTAACACAGAGATTGTGTCGCTATGAAATAGTATGGGTTCTATGACTTCTCCTTCAAAATCGAGTAACGTTTCTATTGAAACGACAGGATTTTCTATTGGGATACGAGTACCTCCTTTGCGATGCACTATTCCTTCTTTACTGCTTTCCTCGCTCCCTCACATTGACGAATTACGACAGAAATTGCGTGGCTATGAAATACTATGGGTTCTATGACATCTCCTTCTAATAGAGTAACGTTTCAATGGAAACGACATGATTTTCTTTAGGGATACGAGTATCTGCTTTCCGATGCACTATTCCCTCTTTACTTCATCCCTCGCTCCCTCACATTGACGTGTTAACACAAAAATTGTGTCGCTATGAGATACAATGGGTTCTATGGCTTCTCCTTGTAATTCGAGTAACGTTTCAATGGAAACGAGAGGATTTTCTTTTGGAGACGAGTATCTCCTTTCCGTTGCACTATTATTTCTTTACAGCTATCCTTGCTCCCTCACATTGACGAATTACGACAGAAATTGCGTGGCTATGAAATACTATGGGTTTTAAGACTTCTCCTTCTAAATCGAGTAACGTCGCTATGGTAACGAAAGGATTTTCTTTTGGGATCCGGGTATCTCATTTCCGATGCTGTGTTCCTTCTTTAATGCATCCTTCGCTTCCTCACATTGACGAATTAACAATGATATTGCGTCGCTATGAAATACTATGGATTCTATGACTTCTCCTTCTAATCGAGAAACGTTTCAATGGAAACGACAGGATTTTCTTTTGGGATACGAGTATCTGCTTTCCGATGCACTACTCCTTCTTTACATCATCCCTCGCTCCCTCACATTGACGTATTAACTCAGAAATTGCGTCGCTATGAGATACAATGGGTTCTATGGCTTCTCCTTGTAAATCGAGTAACGTTTCTACGGAAACGAGAGGATTTTCTTTTGGATACGAGTATTTCCTTTCCGTTGCACTATTCCTTCTTTACTGCCTCCCTCGCTCAATCACATTGACGAATTAACACAGAAATGGCGTCGCTGTGAAATACTATGTGTTGTATGTCTTCTCCTTCCAAATCGAGTAACGTTTCTATGGAAACGAGAGGATTTTCTTTTGGGATACGAGTATCTCCTTTCCGATGCACTATTCCTTCTTTACTGCATCCCTCGCTCCCTCACATTGACAAAATAACACAGTAATTGCGTCGCTATGAAAAACTATTGGTCCTATGACATCTCCTTCCAAATCGAGTAACGTTTCTATTGAAACGACAGGATTTTCTTTTGGTATACGAGTATGTCCTTTGCGATGCACTATTCCCTCTTTACTGCATCCCTCGCTCCCTCACATTGACGAATTAACACAGAAATTGCGTCGCTATGAATTACTATGGGTTCTATGGCATCTCCTTCTAAATCGAGTATCGTTTCTAGGGAAACGAGAGGATTTTCTTTTGGATACGAGTATCTCCTTTCCGTTGCACTATTCCTTCCTTACTGGATCCCTCGCTCCCTCACATTAACGAATAACCACAGAGATTGCGTCGGTATGATATACAATGGGATCTATGACTTCTCCTTCTAAATCGAGTAACGTTTCTATGGAAACGACAGGATTTTCCTTTGGGATACGAGTATCTCCTTTCCGATGCACTATTCCGTCTTTACTGCATCCCTCGCTCCCTAACATTGATGAATTAACACAGAAAAGGCGTCGCTATGAAATTCTATTTGTACTATCTCTTCTCCTTATTAATCGAGTAACGTTTCTATGGAAACGTCTGGATTTTCGTTTGGGATACGAGTATCTCCTTTCCGATGCACTATTCCTTCTTTACTGCTTCCATCGCTCAATCACATTGACGAATTAACACAGAGATTGTGTCGCTATGAAATACAATGGGTTCTATGACTTCTCTTTCTAAATCGAGTAGCCTTTCTATTGAAACGACAGGATTTTCTTTTGGGATACGAGTAACTCCTTTCCGATGCACTATTCCTTCTTTACTGCATCCCTCGCTCCCTCACATTGACGAATTAACACAAAAATTGCGTCGCTATGAAATACTATGTGTTCTATGTCTTCTCCTTCCAAATCGAGTAACGTTCCTACTGATACGACAGGAATTTCTTTTGGGATACGAGTACGTCCTTTGCGATGCACTATTCCGTCTTTACTGCATTCCTCGCTCCCTCACATTGACGAATAAAGACAGAAATTGCGTGGCTATGAAGTACTATGGGTTATCTGACTTCTCCTTGGAATCGAGTAACGTTTCTATGGAAACGACAGGATTTTCTTTTGGGATACGAGTATCACCTTTCCGATGCACTATTCCTTCTTTACTGCATTCCTCGCTCCCTCATATTTACGAATTAACACAGAAATTGCGTGTCTATGAAGTACTACGGGTTCTATGACTTCCCCTTCTAATTCGAGTAACGTTTCTATGAAAACGACAGGATTTTCTTTTGGGATACGAATATCTCCTTTTCGATGCACTATTCTCTCTTTACTGCATCCCCCGCTCCCTCACGTTGACGTATTAACACAAAAATTGCGTCGCTATGAAATGCTATGGGTTCTATGACTTCTCCTTCTAAATCGAGTAACTTTTCTATGGAAACGAGAGGATTTTCTTTTGGGATACGAGTATCTTCTTTCCGATGCACAATTCCATCTTTACTGCATCCCTCGCTCCCACACATTGACGAATTAACACAGAAATGGCGTCGCTATGAAATTCTATGTGTTCTATGTCTTCTCGTTTTTAATCGAGTAACGTTTCTATGGAAACGTCTGGATTTTCGTTTGGGATACGAGTATCTCCTTTCCGATGCACTATTCCTTCTTTACTGCATCCCTCGCTCCCTCACATTGACAAATTAACACAGAAATTGCGTCGCTATGAAAAACTATTGGTCCTATGACATCTCCTTCCAAATCGAGTATCGTTTCTATTGAAACGACGGGATTTTCTTTTAGGGTACGAGTACATACTTTCCGATGCACTATTCCGTCTTTACTGCATTCCTCGCTCCCTCACATTGACGAATTAAGACAGAAATTGCGTGGCTATGAAATACTATGGGTTCTATGACTTCTCCTTCTAAATCGAGTAACATTTCTATGGAAACGACAGGATTTTCTTTTGGTATACGAGTATATCCTTTTCGATGCACTATTCCTTCTTTATTGCTTCCATCGCTCCCTCACATTGACAAATTAACATAGAAATTGCGTCGCTATGAAATACTATGGGTTCTTGACTTCTCCTTCTAAATCGAGTAACGTTTCTATGGAAACGACAGGATTTTACTTTGGGATACGACTATCTCCTTTCCGATGCACTACTGGTTCTTTACTGCATCCCTCTCTCCCTCACATTGACGAAGAAGCACAGAAATTGCGTCGCTATCAAATACTGTAGGTTCTACGACTTCTCCTTCTAAATCAAGTATCGTTTCTATGGAAACTGTGGGATTTTCTTTTGGGATACGAGTATCACCTTTCTGATGCACTATTCCTTCTTTACTGCATTCCTCGCTATCTCACATTGACGAATTAAGACAGAAATTGCAATGCTATGAAATACTATGGGTTCTATGACTTCTCCTTCTAATCGAGAAACGTTTCTATGGAAACGACACGATTTTCATTTAAGATACGAGTATCTCCTTTCGGATGCAATATTCCTTCTTCACTGCATCCCTCGTTCCCTCACATTGACGAATAAGCACAGAAATTGCGTCGCTATGAAATTCTATGTGTTCTTTGTCTTGTCCTTCTTAATCGAGTAACGTTTCTATGGAAACGTCTGGATTTTCGTTTGGGATACGAGTATCTCCTTTCCGACGCACTATTCCTTTTTTACTGCATCCCTCGCTCAATCACATTGACGAATTAACACAGAGATTGTGTCGCTATGAAATACTATGGGTTCTATGACTTCTCCTTCTAAATCGAGTAACGTTTCTATTGAAACGACAGGATTTTCTATTGGGATACGAGTACCTCCTTTGCGATGTACTATTCCTTCTTTACTTCATCCCTCGCTCCCTCACATTGACGTGTTAACACAGAAATTGTGACGCAATGAGATACAATGGGTTCTATGGCTTCTCCTTGTAAATCGAGTAACGTTTCAATGGAAACGACAGGATTTTCTATTGGGATACGGGTACCTCCTTTGCGATGCACAATTCCTTCTTTACTGCATTCCTCGCTCCCTCACATTGACGAATTACGACAGAAATTGCGTGGCTATGAAATACTATGGGTTTTATGACTTCTCCTTCTAAATCGAGTAACGTTGCTATGGAAACGAAAGGATTTTCTTTTGGGATCCGGGTATCTCATTTCCGATGCTGTGTTCCTTCTTTACTGCATCCTTCGCTTCCTCACATTGACGAATTAACAATGATATTGCGTCGCTATGAAATACTATGGATTCAATGACTTCTCCTTCTAATCGAGTAACGTTTCAATGGAAACGACAGGATTTTCTTTTGGGATACGAGTATCTGCTTTCCGATTCACTACTCCTTCTTTACTTCATCCCTCGCTCCCTCACATTGACGTATTAACTCAGAAATTGCGTCGCTATGAGATACAATGGGTTCTATGGCTTCTCCTTGTAAATCGAGTAACGTTTCTACGGAAACGAGAGGATTTTCTTATGGATACGAGTATTTCCTTTCCGTTGCACTATTCCTTCTTTACTGCTTCCCTCGCTCCCTCACATTGACGAATTAACACAGAAATGGCGTCGCTATGAAATACTATGTGTTCTATGTCTTCTCCTTCCAAATCGAGTAACGTTTCTATCGAAACGACAGGATTTTCTTTTGGTATACTAGTATGTCCTTTGCGATGCACTATTCCTTCTTTACTGCTTCGCTCGCTCCGTCACAATGACGAATTAACACAGAAACGGAGACGCTATGAGATACTATGGGTTCTATGAGTACTCCTTCTAAATCGAGTAACGTTTCTATGGAAGCGAGAGGATTTTCTTTTAGGATACGAGTATCTCCTTTCCGATGCACTATTCCTTCTTTACTGCATCCTTCGCTCCCTCACATTGACAAATTAACACAGAAATTGCGTCGCTATGAAAAACTATTGGTCCTATGACATCTCCTTCCAAATCGAGTAACGTTTCTATTGAAACGACAGGATTTTCTTTTGGGTTACGACTAACTCCTTTCCGATGCACTATTGGTTCTTTACTGCATCCCTCTCTCCCTCACATTGACGAATAAGCACAGAATTGCGTCGCTATAAAATCCTATAGGTGCTACGACTTCTCCTTCTAAATCAAGTAACGTTTCTATGGAAACGATAGGATTTTCTTTTGGGATACGAGTGTCTCCTTTCCGATGCACTATTCCGTCTTTACTGCATCCCTCGCTCCCTAACATTGACGAATTAACACAGAAAAGGCGTCGCTATGAAATTCTATTTGTTCTATCTCTTCTCCTTCTTAATCGAGTATCGTTTCTATGGAAACGTTTGGATTTTCGTTTGGGATACGAGTATCTCCTTTCCGATGCACTATTCCTTCTTTACTGCTTCCATCGCTCAATCACATTGACGAATTAACACAGAGATTGTGTCGCTATGAAATACAATGGGTTCTATGACTTCTCCTTCTAAATCGAGTAACCTTTCTATTGAAACGACAGGATTTTCTTTTGCGATACGAGTAACTCCTTTCCGATGCACTATTCCTTCTTTACTGCATCCCTCACTCCCTCACATTGACGAATTAACACAGAAATGGCGTCGCTATGAAATACTATGTGTTCTATGTCTTCTCCTTCCAAATCGAGTAACGTTTCTACTGATACGACAGGAATTTCTTTTGGGATAAGAGTACGTCCTTGGCGATGCACTATTCCGTCTTTACTGCATTCCTCGGTCCCTCACATTGACGAATTAAGAGAGAAATTGTGTGGCTATGAAATACTATGGGTTATATGACTTCTCCTTGGAATCGAGTAACGTTTCTATGGAACCGACAGGATTTTCTTTTGGGATACGAGTATCACCTTTCCGATGCACTATTCCTTCTTTACTGCATTCCTCGCTCCCTCATATTTACGAATTAACACAGAAATTGCGTGGCTATGAAGTACTACGGGGTCTATGACTTCCCCTTCTAATTCGAGTAACGTTTCTATGAAAACGACAGGATTTTCTTTTGGGATACGAATATCTCCTTTTCGATGCACTATTCTCTCTCTACTGCATCCCCCGCTCCCTCACGTTGACGTATTAACACAAAAATTGCGTCGCTATGAAATGCTATGGGTTCTATGACTTCTCCTTCTAAATCGAGTAACTTTTCTATGGAAACGAGAGGATTTTCTTTTGGGATACGGATATCTTCTTTCCGATGCACTGTCCCATCTTTACTGCATCCCCCGCTCCCTCACGTTGACGTATTAACACAGAAATTGCGTCGCTATGAAATACTATTGGTTCTATGACTTCTCCATCTAAATCGAGTAACGTTTCTTTTGAAGCGACAGGCTTTTCTTTTGGGATACGAGTATCTCCTTTCCGATGCACTATTCCTCCTTTACTGCATCCCTCGTTCCCTCACATAGACGAATAATCAAAAAGATTGTGTCGCTATGAAGTTCTATGGCTTCTATGCCTTCTCCTTCTGAATCTATTTACGTTTCTATGGAAACGACAGGATTTTCTTTGGGAAACGAGTATCTCCTTTCCGATGCTCTATTCCTTCTTTGCTGCATCCCTCGCTCCCTCACATTGACAAATTAACACAGAAATTGCGTCGCTATGAAATACTATTGGTTCTATGACTTCTCCTTCTAAATCGAGTAACATTTCTTTGGAAGCGACAGGCTTTTCTTTTGGGATACGAGTATCTCCTTTCCGATGCACTATTCCTCCTTTACTGCATCCCTCGCTCCCTCACATTGATGAATTAACACAGATATTGCGTCGTCATGAAATACTACGGGATCTATGGCTTTTCCTTATAAAACGAGTAACGCATCTTCGCAAACGACAGGATTTTCCTTTGCGATACGAGTATCTCCTTTCCGATGCACTAATCCCTCTTCACAGCATCCCTCGCTCCCTCCCATTGACGAATTAACACAGTAATTGTGTCGCTATGAAATACTATGTGTTCCATGACTTCTCCTTCTAAATCGAGTAACGTTTTTATGGAAACGACAGGATTTTCATTTGGGATACGAGTATCTCCTTTCCGATGCACTATTCCTTCTTTACTCTATCCGTCGCTCCCTCACATTGACGAATTAACAATGATATTGCGTCGCTATGAACCATGGACCATGCCGTTGGTGGGGAGGCTTGCGTGCCTCAGCGATACAGATAGCCGTACCGTAGGTGCAACCACAACGGAGGGGTATCTGTTGAGAGGCCAGACAAACGTGTGGTTCCTGAAGAGGGGCAGCAGCCTTTTCAGTAGTTGCAAGGGCAACAGTCTGGATGATTGACTGATCTGGCCTTGTAACAATAACCAAAACGGCCTTGCTGTGCTGGTACTGCGAACGGCTGAAAGCAAGGGGAAACTACAGCCGTAATTTTTCCCGAGGGCATGCAGCTTTACTGTATGATTACATGATGATGGCGTCCTCTTGGGTAAAATATTCCGGAGGTAAAATAGTCCCCCATTCGGATCTCCGGGCGGGGACTACTCAAGAGGATGTCGTTATCAGGAGAAAGAAAACTGGCGTTCTAAGGATCGGAGCGTAAAATGTCAGATCCCTTAATCGGGCAGGTAGGTTAGAAAATTTAAAAAGGGAAATGGATAGGTTGAAGTTAGATATAGTGGGAATTAGTGAAGTTCGGTGGCAGGAGGAACAAGACCTCTGGTCAGGTGACTACAGGGTTATAAACACAAAATCAAATAGGGGTAATGCAGGAGTAGGTTTAATAATGAATAGGAAAATAGGGATGCGGGTAAGCTACTACAAACAGCATAGTGAACGCATTATTGTGGCCAAGATAGATACGAAGCCCACGCCTACAACAGTAGTACAAGTTTATATGCCAACTAGCTCTGCAGATGACGAAGAAATTGAAGAAATGTATGATGAAATAAAAGAAATTATTCAGATTGTGAAGGGAGACGAAAATTTAATAGTCATGGGTGACTGGAATTCGAGTGTAGGAAAAGGGAGAGAAGGAAACATAGTAGGTGAATATGGATTGGGGGACAGAAATGAAAGAGGAAGCCGCCTGGTCGAATTTTGCACAGAGCACAACATAATCATAACTAACACTTGGTTTAAGAATCATGAAAGAAGGTTGTATACATGGGAGAACCCTGGAGATACTAAAAGGTATCAGATAGATTATATAATGGTAAGACAGAGATTTAGGAACCAGGTTTTGAATTGTAAGACATTTCCAGGGGCAGATGTGGACTCTGACCACAATCTATTGGTTATGACCTGTAGATTAAAACTGAAGAAACTGCAAAATGGTGGGAATTTAAGGAGATGGGACCTGGATAAACTAAAAGAACCAGAGGTTGTACAGAGATTCAGGGAGAGCATAAGGGAGCAATTGACAGGAATGGGGGAAATAAATACAGTAGAAGAAGAATGGGTAGCTTTGAGTGAAGGCAGCAGAGGATCAAGTAGGTAAAAAGACGAGGGCTAGTAGAAATCCTTGGGTAACAGAAGAAATATTGAATTTAATTGATGAAAGGAGAAAATATAAAAATGCAGTAAGTGAAACAGGCAAAAAGGAATACAAACGTCTCAAAAATGAGATCGACAGGAAGTGCAAAATGGCTAAGCAGGGATGGCTAGAGGACAAATGTAAGGATGTAGAGGCCTATCTCACTAGGGGTAAGATAGATACCGCCTACAGGAAAATTAAAGAGACCTTTGGAGATAAGAGAACGACTTGTATGAATATCAAGAGCTCAGATGGAAACCCAGTTCTAAGCAAAGAAGGGAAAGCAGAAAGGTGGAAGGAGTATATAGAGGGTCTATACAAGGGTGATGTACTTGAGGACAATATTATGGAAATGGAAGAGGATGTAGATGAAGATGAAATGGGAGATATGATACTGCGTGAAGAGTTTGACAGAGCACTGAAAGACCTGAGTCGAAACAAGGCGCCCGGAGTAGACAATATTCCATTGGAACTACTGACGGCCGTGGGAGAGCCAGTCCTGACAAAACTCTACCATCTGCTGAGCAAGATGTATGAAACAGGTGAAATACCCTCCGACTTCAAGAAGAATATAATAATTCCAATCGCAAAGAAAGCAGGTGTTGACAGATGTGAAAATTACCGAACTATCAGCTTAATAAGTCACAGCTGCAAAATACTAACACGAATTCTTTACAGACGAATGGAAAAACTAGTAGAAGCCAACCTCGGGGAAGATCAGTTTGGATTCCGTAGAAACACTGGAACACGTGAGGCAATCCTGACCTTACGACTTATCTTAGAAGAAAGATTAAGGAAAGGCAAACGTACGTTTCTAGCATTTGTAGACTTAGAGAAAGCTTTTGACAATGTTGACTGGAATACTCTCTTTCAAATTCGAAAGGTGGCAGGGGTAAAATACAGGGAGCGAAAGGCTATTTACAATTTGTACAGAAACCAGATTGCAGTTATAAGAGTCGAGGGACATGAAAGGGAAGCAGTGGTTGGGAAGGGAGTAAGACAGGGTTGTAGCCTCTCCCCGATGTTGTTCAATCTGTATATTGAGCAAGCAGTAAAGGAAACAAAAGAAAAATTCGGAGTAGGTATTAAAATTCATGGAGAAGAAATAAAAACTTTGAGGTTCGCCGATGACATTGTAATTCTGTCAGAGACAGCAAAGGACTTGGAAGAGCAGTTGAATGGAATGGACAATGTCTTGAAAGGAGGATATAAGATGAACATCAACAAAAGCAAAACAAGGATAATGGAATGTAGTCTAATTAAGTCGGGTGATGCTGAGGGAATTAGATTAGGAAATGAGGCACTTAAAGTAGTAAAGGAGTTTTGCTATTTGGGGAGCAAAATAACTGATGACGGTCGAAGTAGAGAGGATATAAAATGTAGGCTGGCAATGGCAAGGAAAGCGTTTCTGAAGAAGAGAAATTTGTTAACATCGAGTATAGATTTAAGTGTCAGGAAGTCATTTCTGAAAGTATTCGTATGGAGTGTAGCCATGTATGGAAGTGAAACATGGGCGATAAATAGTTTGGACAAGAAGAGAATAGAAGCTTTCGAAATGTGGTGCTACAGAAGAATGCTGAAGATTAGATGGGTAGATCACATAACTAATGAGGAAGTATTGAATAGGATTGGGGAGAAGAGAAGTTTGTGGCACAACTTGACCAGAAGAAGGGATCGGTTGGTAGGACATGTTCTGAGGCATCAAGGGATCACCAATTTAGTATTGGAGGGCAGCGTGGAGGGTAAAAAACGTAGAGGGAGACCAAGAGATGAATACACTAAGCAGATTCAGAAGGATGTAGGTTGCAGTAGGTACTGGGAGATGAAAAAGCTTGCACAGGATAGAGTAGCATGGAGAGCTGCATCAAACCAGTCTCGGGACTGAAGACCACAACAACAACAACATGAAATACTATGGATTCTATGATTTCTTCTTCTAATCGAGTAACGTTTTAATGGAAACGACAGGATTTTCTATTGGGAAACGAGTATCTCCTTTCCGATGCACTATTCCATCTACACTGCATCCCCCGTTCCCTCACATTGACGAATTACGACAGAAATTGCGTGGCTATGAAATTCTATGGGTTCTATGACTTCTCCTTCTAATCGAGTAACGTTGCTATGGAAACGACAGGATTTACTTTTGGGATACGAGTATCTCATTTCCGATGCACTACTCCTTCTTTACTGCTTCCCTCGCTCCCTCACATTGACCAATTAACACAGAAATGGCGTCGCTATGAAATACTATGTGTTCTATGTCTTCTCCTTCCAAATCGAGTAACGTTTCTATGGAAAGGACAGGATTTTCTTTTGGGATTCGAGTACCTCCTTTGCGATGCACTATTCCTTCTTTACTGCATTTCTCGCTCCCTCACATTGACGAATTACGACAGAAATTGCGTGGCTATGAAATACTATGTGTTCTATGACCTCTCCTTCTAATCGAGGAACGTTTCTATGGAAACGACAGGATTTTCTTTTGGGATACAAGTATCTCCTTTCCGATGCACTACTCCTTCTTTACTGCATCCCTCGTTCCCTCTCATTGACGAATAAGCACAGAAATTGCGTGTCTATGAAATACTATGGGTTCTATGACTTCTCCTTCTAAATCGAGTAACGTTTCTATGGATACGACAGGATTTTCTTTTGGGATACGACTATCTCCTTTCCGATGCACTAATCCTTCTTTACTGCATTCCTCGCTCCCTCATATTGATGAATTAACACAGAATTTGCGTGGCCATGAAGTACTATGGGATCTAAGGCTTCTCCTTC
The DNA here is from genome assembly GCF_023864345.2 of Schistocerca serialis cubense. Taxonomy (NCBI): domain Eukaryota; kingdom Metazoa; phylum Arthropoda; class Insecta; order Orthoptera; family Acrididae; genus Schistocerca; species Schistocerca serialis. Next base: position 45,693,633 of record NC_064638.1, on the reverse strand, counting down.
TAATTCGAGTAACGTTTCTGTGGAAACGACAGGATTTTCTTTGGGTATACGAGTATGTCCTTTCCGATGCACTATTCCATCTTTACTGCTTCCCTAGCTCCCTAATATTGACGAATTAACACGGAAATTGCGTCGCTATGAAATACTATGGGTTCTATGACCTCTCCTTCTATATCGAGTAACGTTTCTATGGAAAAGACAGGATTTTCTTTTGGGATACGAGTAACACCTTTCCGATGTACTATTCCTTCTTTACTGCATTCCTCGCTCCCTCATATTTATGAATTAACACAGAAATTTCGTGGCTATGAAGTACTATGAGTTCTATGACTTCCCCTTCTAATTCGAGTAACTTTTCTATGGAAACGAGAGGATTTTCTTTTGGGATACGAGTATCTCCTTTCCGGTGCACTATTCCTTCTTTACTGCATCCCTCGCTCCCTCACATTGACAAATTAACACAGAAATTGCGTCGGTATGAAAAACTATTGGCTCTATGACATCTCCTTCTAAATCGAGTAACGATTCTATTAAAACGACAGGATTTTCTTTTAAGATACGAGTATCTCCTTTCCGATGCACTATTCCCTCTTTACTGCATCCCTCGCTCCCTCACATTGACGTGTTAACACAGAAATTGCGTCGCTATCAAATACTATGGGTTCTATGGCATCTCCTTCTAAATCGAGTAACGTTTCTAGTGAAACGAGAGGATTATCTTTTGGATACGAGTATCTCCTTTCCGTTGCACTATTCCTTCTTTACTGCATCCCTCGCTCCCTCACATTAACGAATTAACACAGAATTTGCGTCGCTATGAATTACTATGTGTTCTATGACTTCTCCTTCTAAATCGAGTAACGTTTCTATGAAAACGACAGGATTTTCTTTTGCGATACGAGGATCTCCTTTCTGATGCACTATTGGTTCATAACTGCATCCCTCGCTCGCTCACATTGACGAATAACCAAAGAGATTGCGTCGCTATGATATACTATGCGTTCTATGACTTCTTCTTCTAAATAGAGTAACGTTTCAATGGAAACGACAGGATTTTCATTTAGGTTACGACTTTCTCCTTTCCGATGCACTATTGGTAATTTACTGCATCCCTCTCTCCCTCACATTGACGAATAAGCACAGAAATTGCGTCGCTATCAAATACTATAGGTGCTACGACTTCTCCTTCTAAATCAAGCAACGTTTCTATGGAAACGGTAGGATTTTCTTTTGGGATACGAGTATCTAATTTCCGATGCACTATTCCGTCTTTACTGCATCCCTCGCTCCCTCACATTGACGAATTAACACAGAAATGGCGTCGCTACGAAATTCTATGTGTTCTATGTCTTCTCCTTCTTAATCGAGTAACGTTTCTATGGAGACGTATGGATTTTCGTTTGGGATACGAGTTACTCCTTTCCGATGCACTATTCCTTCTTTACTGCATCCCTCGCTCTATCACATTGACGAATTAACACAGAGATTGTGTCGCTATGAAATACTATGGGTTCTATGACTTCTCCTTCTAAATCGAGTAACGTTTCTATTGAAACGACAGGAATTTCTATTGGGATACGAGTACCTCCTTTCCGATGCACTATTCCATCTTTACTGCATTCCTCGCTCCCTCACATTGACGAATTACGACAGAAATTGCGTGGCTATGAGATACTATGGGTTCTATGACTTCTCCTTCTATATCGAGCAACGTTTCTATGGAAACGACAGGATTTTCATTTCGTATACGAGTATGTCTTTTCCGTTGCACTACTCCATCTTTACTGCTTCCCTTGCTCCCTCACATTGACGAATTACTAAAGAAATTGCGACGCTATGATATATTATGGGTACTATGACTTCTCCTTCTAATCGAGTAACGTTTCTATGGATACGACAGGATTTTCTTTTGGGATACGACTATCTCCTTTCCGATGCACTAATCCTTCTTTACTGCATTCCTCGCTCCCTCATATTGATGAATTGACACAGAAATTGCGTGGCAATGAAGTACTATCGGATCTATGGCTTCTCCCTCTAAATCGAGTAACGTTTCTGTGGAAACGACAGGATTTTCTTTGGGTATACGAGTATGTCCTTTCCGATGCACTATTCCACCTTTACTGCTTCCCTCGCTCCCTAATATTGACGAATTGACACGGAAATTGCGTCGCTATGAAATACTATGGGTTCTATGACTTCTCCTTCTATATCGAGTAACATTTCTATGGAAACGACAGGATTTTCTTTTGGGATACAAGTTTCCCCTTTCCGATGCGCCATTCCTCCTTTACTGCATCCGTCGCTCCCTCACATTGACGAATTAACAATGATATTGCGTCGCTATGAAATACTATAAAATCTATGACTTCTCCTTCTAATCGAGTAACGTTTCGATGGAAACGACAGGATTTTCTTTTGGGATACGAGTATCACCTTTCCGATGCACTATTCCCTCGTTACTTCATACCTCGCTCCCTCACATTGACGAATTAACACAGAAATGGCGTCGCTATGAAATTCTATGTGTTCTATGTCTTCTCCTCCTTAATCGAGTAACGTTTCTATGAAAACGTCTGGATTTTCGTTTGGGATACGAGTATCTCCTTTCCGATGCTCTCTTCCCTCTTTACTGCATCCCTCGCTCAATCACATTGACGAATTAACACAGAGATTGTGTCGCTATGAAATACTATGGGTTCTATGAGTTCTCCTTCTAAATCGAGTAACGTTTCTATGGAAACGACAGATTTTCTTTTGGGATTCCAGTATTCCCTTTCCGATGCACTATTCTCTCCTTACTGAATCCCTCACTCCCTCGCATTGACGAATAAGCAAAGAGATTGCGTCGCTATGAAGTACTATGGCTTCTATGACTTCTCCTTCTGAATCTATTTACGTGTCTATGGAAACGACAGGATTTTCTTTGGGAAACGAGTATCTCCTCTCCGAAGCACTATTCCTTCTTTACTGCATCCCTCGCTCCCTCACATTGACAAATTAACACAGAAATTGCGTCGCTATGAAATACTATTGGTTCTATGACTTCTCCTTCTAAATCGAGTAACGTTTCTTTGGAAGCGAAAGGCTTTTCTTTTGGGATACAAGTATCTCCTTTCCGATGCACTATTCCTCCTTCACTGCATCCCTCGCTCCCTCACATTGATGAATTAACACAGATATTTCGTCGCCATGAAATACTACGGGTTCTATGGCTTTTCCTTCTAAATCGAGTAACGTTTCTATGCAAACTACAGGATTTTCCTTTGCGATACGAGTATCTCCCTTCCGATGCACTAATCCCTCTTCACAGCATCCCTCGCTCCCTCAAATTGACGAATTAACACAGTAACTGTGTCGCTATGAAATACTATTGGTTCTATGACTTCTCCTTCTAAATCGAGTAACGTTTCTACGGAAACGACAGATTTTCTTTTGGTTTTCCAGTATCTCCTTTCATGTGCACTATTCTTTCCTTACTGCATCCCTCACTCCCTCACATTGACGAATAAGCAAAGAGATTGCGTCGGTAGGAAGTACTATGGCTTCTATGACTTCTCCTTCTGAATGTATTTACGTGTCTATGGAAACGACAGGATTTTCTTTGGGAAACGAGTATCTCCTTTCCGAAGCACTATTCCTTCTTTACTGCATCCGTCGCTCCCTCACATTGACAAATTAACACAGAAATAGTGTCGCTATGAAATACTATTGGTTCTATGAATTCTCCTTCTAAATCGAGCAACGTTTCTATGGAGACGACAGATTTTCTTTTGGGAAACCAGTATCTCCTTTCCGATGCACTATTCCTTCTTTACTGCATCCCTCGTTCCCTCACATTGACGAATAAGCACAGGAATTGCGTCGCTATGAAATACTATGCGTTCTATGACTTCTCCTTCAAAATCGAGGAACGTTTCTATGGAAACGACAGAATTTCCTTTTGGTATACGTGTATCACCTTTCCGACGCCCTATTCCATCTTTACTGCATCCCTCGCTCCCTCAAATTGGCGAATTAACACGGAAATGGCGTCGCTATGAAATACTATGTGTTCTATGTCTTCTCTTCCTAAATCGAGTACCGTTTCTATGGAAACGTCTGGATTTTTTTTGGGATACGAGTATCTGCTTTCGATGCAATATTCCTTCTTTACAGCATCCCTCGCACTCTCTCATTGACGAATTTACGCAGAAATTGCGGCGCTATGAAATACTATTCGTTCTATGCCATCTCCTTCAAAATCGACTAACGTTTCTATGGAAACGACAGGATTTTCTTTTGGTATACGAGTATCTCCTTTCCGATGCACTATTCCTTCTTTACTGCATCCCTCGCTCCCTCACATTGACGAATAAGCACAGAGATTCCGTCTCCATGATATACTATGGGTTCTATGACTTCTCCTTCTAAATCTAGTTACGTTTCTATGGAAACGACAGGATTTTCTTTTGGTATACGAGTATCTCCTTTCCGATGCACTATTCCGTCTTAACTGCATCCCTCGCTCCCTCACATTGACGAATTAACACAGAAATGGCGTCGCTATGAAATACTATGTGTTCTATGTCTTCTCTTCCTAAATCGAGTACCGTTTCTATGGAAACGTCTGAATTTTCTTTTGGGATACGAGTATCTACTTGCGATGCAATATTCCTTCATTACTACATCCCTCGCAACCTCACATTGACGAATTAACACAGAAATTGCGTCGCTATGAAATACCTATTGTTCTACGCCATGTCCTTCAAAATCGAGTAACGTTTCTATGGAGACGACAGGATTTACATTTGGTATACGAGTATCTCCTTTCCGATGCACAATTCCTTCTTTACTGCATGCCTCGCACCCTCACATTCACGCATAAGCACAGAGATTCCGTCTCTATGATATACTATGGGTTCTATGACTTCTCCTTCTAAATCTAGTAACGTTTCTATGGAAACGACAGGATTTTCTTTTGGTATACAGGTATCTCCTTTCCGATGCACTATTCCTTCCTTACTGCATCCCTCGCTCCCTCACATTGACCAATTAACACAGAAATTGCGTCGCTATGAAATACTATGGGTTCTAGGATTTCACCTTCTAAATCGAGTAACGTTTCTATGGAAACGACAGGATTTTCTTTTGGTAAACGGGTATCTCCTTTCCGATGCACTATTCCTTCTATACGGCATCCCTAACTCCCTCACATTGACGAATTAACACAGAAATTACGACGCTATGAAATACTGTGGGTTATAAGATTTCTCCTTCTAAATCGAGTAACGTTTCTAAGGAAACGACAGGATTTTCTTTTGGGATACGTGTATCTCCTTTCCGATGCGCTATTCCTTCCTCACTGCATCCCTCGCTCCCTCACATTGACGAATCAACACAGACATTGCGTGGCTATGAAATACAATGTTTTCTATGACTTCTCCTTCTAAATCGTGTAACGTTTCTATGATAACGGCAGATTTTCTCTTTGTATACCAGTATCTCCTTTCCGTAGCATTATTCCTTCTTTACTGCATCCCTCGCTCCCTTACATTGACGAATAAGCACAGAGATTCCGTCTGTATGAAATACTACGGGTTCTATGACTTCTCCTTCTAAATGTAATTACGTTTCTATGGAAACGACAGGATTTTCTTTTGAGATACGAGTATCTCCTTTCCGATGCACTATTCTTTCTTTACTGCAATTCTCGCACCCTCACATTGACGAATTAACACAGAAATGGCGTTTCTATGAAGTACTATGGTTTCTATGACTTCTCCTTCTAAATCGAGTACGTTTCTATTGAAACGACAGAATTATCAATTGGGATACGAGTATCTCCTTTCCGATGCACTATTCCTTCTTTACTGCATGCCTCGCTCCCTCACATTGACCAAATAACACAGAAATTGCGTCGCTATGAAATACTATGGGTATACGACTTCTCCTTCTAAATCGAGTAACGTTTCTATGGAAACGACAGTATTATCTTTTGGGATACGAGTATCTCCTATCCGACTCACTATTCCTTCTTTACTGCATCCGTCGCTCCGTCACATTGACGTAATAACACAGATATTGCGTCGCTATGATATCCTATGGGTTCTATGACTGCTCCTTCTAAATCGAGTAACGATTCTATGGAAACGACAGGATTTTCTTTTGGGATACGAGTATCTCCTTTCCGATGCACCATTCCCACTTTACTGCATTCCTCGCTCCCTCACATTGACGAATTAACAATGTAATTGCGTCGTTATGAAATACTATTTGTTCTATTACATCTCCTTTTAAATCGAGTAACTTTTTAATGGAAGCGACAGCATTTTCTTTTGGGATATGAGTATCTCCTTCCTGATGCACTATTCCTTCTTTACTGTATCCCTCGCTATCTCACAATGACAAATTAAAAAAGGAATGGCGTCGCTATGAACTACTATGGGTTCTATGACTTCTCCTCATAAATCGAGTATTGTTTCTATGGAAACGACAGGATTTTTTTTGGTATACTGGTATCTCCTTTCCGATGCACTATTCCTTCTTTATTGAATCCCTCGCTACCTCACATTGACGATTTAACACAGAAATGGCGTCGCTATGAAATAATATGTGTTCTATTTCTTCTCCACCTAAATCGAGTACCGTTTCTATGGAAACGTCTGGATTTTCTTTAGGGATACGAGTATCTGCTTCCGATGCAATATTCCTTCTTTACTGCATCCCAAGCACCCTCACATTGACGAATTAACACAGAGATTGTGTAGCTATGAAATACTATGGGTTCTATGACTCCTCCTTCTAAATCGCGTAACGTTTCTATGGAAACGAGAAAATTTTCTTTTGGTATACGAGTAACTCCTCTCCGATGCACTATTCCTTCTTTACTGCATCCCTCGCTCCCTCACATTGGCGAATTAACACAGTAATTGCGTCGCTATGAAATACCATGGGTTCCATGATTTCTCCTTATATATCGAGTAACGTTTCTGTAGAAACGATACGATTTTCCTTTGGGAAACGAGTATCTCCATTCCGATGCACTATTCCCTCTTTACTGCATCACTCGCTCCCTCTCATTGGCGAATTAACAATGAAATTGCGTCGCTATGTAATACTTTGGGTTCTATGACTTCTCTTAAATCGAGTAACGTTTCTATGAAAACGACAGGATTTTCTTTTGGGATACGAGTATCTCCTTTCCGATGCACTATTCCTTCCTCACTGCATCCCTCGCTCCCACACATTGACGAATTAACACAGAAATTGCGTGGCTATATAACACTATGGGTTCTATGACTTCTCCTTCTCAATAGAGTAACGTTTCAATGTTAACGGCAGATTTTCTTTTGGTATACGAGTATCTCCTTTCCGATGCACTATTCCTTCTTTACTGCATCCTTCGCTCCCTCACATTGACGAATAAGCACAGAGATTCCGTCTCTATGATATACTATGGGTTCTATGAGTTCTTCTTCTAAATCTAGTTATGTTTCTATGGAAACGATAGGCTTTTCTTTTGGTATAGGGGTATCTCCTTTCCGATGCACTATTCCTTCTTTACTGCATCCTTCGCTCCCTCACATTGGCGAATTAACACAGTAATTGCGTCGCTATGAAATACAATGGGTTCCATGACTTCTCGTTTCCAAATCGAGTAACGTTTTTATGGAAACGACAGGATTTTCATTTGGGATACGATTATCTCCTTTCCGATGCACTATTCCTTCTTTACTGCATTCCTCGCTCCCTCTCATTGACGAATAGTCACAGAGATTCCGTCTCTATGAAATACTATGGGTTCTATGACTTCTCCTTCTAAATCTAGTTACGTTTCTATGGAAACAACAGGATTTTCTTTTGGGACACCAGTTTCTCCTTTCCGATGCACTATTCCTTCTTTACTGCATCCCTCACTCGCTGATATTGACGAATTAACACAGAAATGGCGTTGCTATCAAATACTATGGGTTATATTACTTCTCCTTCTAAAACCAGTAACGTTTCTATGGAAACGTCAGGATTTTCTTTTGGGATACGAGTATCACTTTTCCGATGGATTGTTCCTTCGTTACTGCATACTCACTCCCTCACATTGACAAATTAACACAGAAATTGCGTCGCTAAGATATACTATTGGTTCTATGACTTCTCCTTCTAAATCGAGTAACGTTTCTATAGAAGTGACAGGATTTTCTTTTGGGATACGTGTATCTACTTTCCGATGCACTATTCCTTCTTTACTGCATCACTCGCTCCCTCACATTGACGAATGAACACAGAAATTGCGTCGCTATGAAATACTATGTGTTCTATGACTTCTCCTTCTAATTAGGGTAACGTTACTATGGAAACGACAGAATTTTCTTTTAGGATACGACTATCTCTTTTCCGATGCACTATTGGTTCCTTACTGCATGCGTCGCTCCCTCACATTGACGAAATAACACAGAAATTGCGTCGCTATGAAATACTATGGGTTCTATGACTTCTCCATCCAAATCGGGTAACGTTTCTATGGAAAAGACAGTATTTTCTTTTGGGATACGAGTATCTTCTTTCCGACTCACTATTCCTGCTTTACTGCATCCCTCGCTTCCTCACATTGACGTATTAACACAGATATCGCGTCGCTATGATAGCATATGTGTTCTCTGACTGCTCCTTCTAAATCGTGTAACTGTTCTATGGAAACGACAGGATTTTCTTTTGGGATACGAGTATCTCCTTTCCGATGCACTATTCGTACTTTACTGCATCCCTCGCTCCCTCACAATGACGAATTAACAATGAAATTGTGTCGTTATGAAATACTATGTGTTGTATGACTTCTCCTTCTAAATCTAATAAAGTTTCTATGGAATCGAAAGGATTTTCTTTTGGGATACGAGTATCTCCTTTCCGGTGTACTATTCCTTCTTTACTGCATCCCTTGCTCCCTCACATTGACAAATTAACACAGAAATTGCGTCGCTATGAAATACTAGTGGTTCTATGACATCGGCTTCCAAATCGAGTAACGTTTCTATGGAAGCGACAGGATTTTCTCTTTGGGATACGAGTATCTCCTTTCCGATGCACTATTCCGTCTGTACTGCATCCCTCGCTCCCTCACATTGTCGAATTAACACAGAAATTGCGTCGTTATGAAATCGCATGAGTTCTATGACTTCTCCTTCTAAATCGACTAACGTTTCTATGGAAACGTCAGGATTTTCTTTTGTGTTACGAGTACCCCCTTTCCGATGCACTAATCCTTCTTTACTGAATCCCTCGCTCTCTCATATTTACAAATTAACACAGATATTGCGTCGCTATGAAATACTAATGGTTCTATGACATCGGCTTCCAAATCGAGTAACGTTTCTAGGGAAACGACAGGATTTTCTCTTGGTATACGAGTATGTCCTCTCCGATGTACTATTCCTTCATTACTGCACCCCTCGCTCTCTCACATTGACGAATTAACACAGAAATTGCGTCGTTATGAAACACTATGTGTTCTATGTCTTCTCCTTCTAAATCGAGTAACGTTTCTAAGGAACCGACAGGATTTTCTTTTGATATACGAGTATCTCCTTTCCGATGCACTATTCCTTATTTACTGCATCCCTCGGTCCCTCACATTGACGAATTGTCACAGAAGATGCGTCGCTATGAAATACTATGTGTTCTATGACTTCTCCTTCTAAGTCGAGTAACGTTTCTATGGAAATATCAGGATCTCCTTTTTCGATACTAGTCTCCTTTCCGATGCACTATTCGTTCTTTACTGCTTCCCTCGCTCCCTCACATTGATGAGTTAACACAGAAATTGCGTCGCTATCATATACTATTGGTTCTATGACATCTCTTTCTAAATCGAGTAACGTTTCTATGGAAGCGTTAGGATTTTCTTTTGGGATACGAGTAACTCCTTTCCGATGCACTATTCCTTCTTTACTGCATCCCTCGCCCCCTCACAATGTCGAATTAACACAGAAATTGCGTGGCTATGAAACACTATGGGTTCTATGACTTCTCGTTCTAAATCGAGTAACGTTTCTATGGGAACGAGAGGATTTTCTTTTGGTATACGAGTATCTACTTACCGATGCATTATTCCTTCTTTACTGCATCCCTCGCTCCCTCACTTTGACTAATTAACACAGAAATTGCGTCGCTATGAAATACTATGAGTTCTATGACTTCTCCTTCGAAATCGAGTAACGTTTCTACGGAAACGACAGGATTTTATTTTCGAATACGATTATGTCCTCTCCGATGCACTATTCCTTCATTACTGTATCCCTCGCTCCCTCACATTGACGAATTAACACAGATATTCCGTCGCTATCAAATACTATGGGTTCTATGACATCTCCCTCCAAATCGAGTAACGTTTCTATGGAAGCGACAGGATTTTCTTTTGGGATACGAGTATCTCCTTTCCGATGCACTATTCCTTCTTTTCTGCATCCCTCGGTCCCTCACATTGACGAATTAACACAGAAATTGCGTCGCTATGTATTACTATGGGTTCTATGACTTCTCCTTCTAAATCGAGTAACGTTTCTATGGAAACGAGAAGGTTTTCTTTTGGTATACGAGTATCTCCTTTCCAATGCACTATTCCTTATTTATGCATCCCTAGTTCCTTACATTGAAGAATAAGTACAGAGATTGCGTCGCTATGAAATACTAAGGGTTCTATGACTCCTCCTTCTAAATCTAGTAACATTTCTATGGAATCGATAATATTTTCTTTTGGGAAACGAGTATGTGCTCTCCGATGCACTATTCCTTCATTACTGCATCCCTCGCTCCCTCACATTGACGAATTAACATAGATATTGCGTCGCTATCAAATTCTATGGGTTCCATGACATCTCATTCTAAATCGAGTAACGTTTCTATGGAAGCGACAGGATTTTCTTTTGGGATATGAGTATCTCCTTTCCGATGCACTATTCTTTATTTTCTGCATCAATCGCTCCCTCACATTGACGAATTAACACAGAAATTGCGTCGCTATGAATTACTATGGTTTCTATGACTTCTCCTTCTAAATCGAGTAACGTTTCTGTGGAAACGAGAGGATTTTCTTTTGGTATACGAGTATCTCCATTCCGAAGCACAATTTTTTCCTTACTGCATTTCTCTCTTCCTCACATTGACGATTTAACACAGAAATTTTGTCGCTATGAATTACTATGGGTTCTATGACGTCTCCTTCTAAATCGAGTTCCGTTTCTATGAAAACGAGAGGATTTTGTTTTGGTATACGAGTACCTCTTTTCCGATGCACTACTCCTTCTTTACTACATTCCTGGTTCCCTCACACTGAAGAATAAGTACAGAGATTGCGTCGCTATGAAATACAATGGGTTCTATGACTTCTCCTTCTAAATCGAGTAACGTTTCTAGGGAAATGACAGGATTTTCTTTTGGTATACGAGTATCTCCTTTCCGAAGCACTATTCCTTCTTTACTGAATCCCTCGCTCCCTCACATTGACGTATTAACACAGATATTGCGTCGCTATGATATCCTATGTGTTCTATGACTGCTTCTTCTAAATCGTGTAACTGTTCTATGGAAACGACAGGATTTTCTTTTGGGATCCAAGTATCTCCTTTCCGATGCACTATTCGTACTTTACTGCATCCCTCGCTCTCTCACAATGACGAATTAACAATGAAATTGTGTCGTTATGAAATACTATGTGTTCTATGACTTCTCCTTCTAAATCTAGTAAAGTTTCTATGGAATCGAAAGGATTTTCTTTTGGGATACGAGTATCTCCTTTCCGGTGTACTATTCCTTCTTTACTGCATCCCTTGCTCCCTCACATTGACAAATTAACACAGAAATTGCGTCGCTATGAAATACTAATGGTTCTATGACATCGGCTTCCAAATCGAGTAACGTTTCTATGGAAGCGACAGGATTTTCTCTTTGGGATACGAGTATCTCCTTTCCGATGCACTATTCCGTCTGTACTGCATCCCTCGCTCCCTCACATTGTCGAATTAACACAGAAATTGCGTCGTTATGAAATCGCATGAGTTCTATGACTTCTCCTTCTAAATCGAGTAACGTTTCTAGGGAAACGATAGGATTTTCTCTCGGTATACGAGTATGTCCTCTCCGATGTACTATTCCTTCATTACTGCACCCCTCGCTCTCTCACATTGACGAATTAACACAGAAATTGCGTCGTTATGAAACACTATGTGTTCTATGACTTCTCCTTCTAAATCGAGTAACGTTTCTAAGGAACCGACAGGATTTTCTTTTGATATACGAGTATCTCCTTTCCGATGCACTATTCGTTATTTACTTCATCCCTCGCTCCCTCACATTGACGAATTGACACAGAAGATGCGTCGCTATGAAATACTATGTGTTCTATGACTTCTCCTTCTAAGTCGAATAACGTTTCTATGGAAACATCAGGATCTCCTTTTTCGATACTAGTCTCCTTTCCGATGCACTATTCCTTCTTTACTGCATCCCTCGCTCCCTCACATTGATGAGTTAACACAGAAATTGCGTCGCTATCATATACTATTGGTTCTATGACATCTCTTTCTAAATCGAGTAACGTTTCTATGGAAGCGTTAGGATTTTCTTTTGGGATACGAGTAACTCCTTTCCGATGCACTATTCCTTCTTTACTGCATCCCTCGCCCCCTCACAATGTCGAATTAACACAGAAATTGCGTGGCTATGAAATACTATGGGTTCTATGACTTCTCGTTCTAAATCGAGTAACGTTTCTATGGGAACGAGAGGATTTTCTTTTGGTATACGAGTATCTACTTACCGATGCACTATTCCTTCTTTACTGCATCCCTCGCTCCCTCACTTTGACTAATTAACACAGAAATTGCGTCGCTATGAAATACTATGAGTTCTATGACTTCTCCTTCTAAATCGAGTAACGTTTCTACGGAAACGACAGGATTTTATTTTGGAATACGATTATGTCCTCTCCGATGCACTATTCCTTCATTACTGCATCCCTTGCTCCCTCACATTGACGAATTAACATAGATATTGCGTCGCTATCAAATTCTATGGGTTCCATGACATCTCATTCTAAATCGAGTAACGTTTCTATGGAAGCGACAGGATTTTCTTTTGGGATATGAGTATCTCCTTTCCGATGCACTATTCTTTATTTTCTGCATCAATCGCTCCCTCACATTGACGAATTAACACAGAAATTGCGTCGCTATGAATTACTATGGTTTCTATGACTTCTCCTTTTAAATCGAGTAACGTTTCTGAGGAAACGAGAGGATTTTCTTTTGGTATACGAGTATCTCCATTCCGAAGCACAATTTTTTCCTTACTGCATTTCTCTCTTCCTCACATTGACGATTTAACACAGAAATTTTGTCGCTATGAATTACTATGGGTTCTATGACGTCTCCTTCTAAATCGAGTAACGTTTCCATGGAAACGAGAGGATTTTGTTTTGGTATACGAGTATCTCTTTTCCGATGCACTATTCCTTCTTTACTACATTCCTGGTTCCCTCACACTGAAGAATAAGTACAGAGATTGCGTCGCTATGAAATACAATGGGTTCTATGACTTCTCCCTCTAAATCGAGTAACGTTTCTAGGGAAACGACAGGATTTTCTTTTGGTATACGAGTATCTCCTTTCCGAAGCACTATTCCTTCTTTACTGCATCTCTCGCTCCCGCAAATTGACGAATTAACACAGAAATTGCGTCGCTATGAATTACTATGTGTTCTGTGTCTTCTCCTTCTAAATCGAGTAACGTTTCTATGGAAACGAGAGGATTTTCTTGTGGTATACGAGTATCTCCTTTCCGATGCACTATTCCTTCTTTACTGCATCCCTCGGTCCCTCACATTGACGAATTAACACACAAATTGCGTCGCTATCAAATCCTATGGGTTCTATGACATCTGCTTCTAACTCGAGTAACGCTTCTATGGAGGCGACAGGATTTTCTTTTGGGATACGAGTATCTCCTTTCCGATGCACTATTCCTTCTTTTCTGCATCCCTCGGTCCCTCACATTGACGAATTAACACCGAAATTGCGTCGCTATGAAGTACTATGGGTTCTATGACTTCTCCTTCTAAATCGAGTAACGTTTCTATCTAAACGAGAGGATTTTCTTTTGGGATACGAGTATCTCCTTTCCGATGCACTATTCCTTCTTTTCTGCATCCCTCGGTCCCTCACATTGACGAATTAACACAGTGATTGCGTCGCTATGAATTATTATGGGTTCTATGACTTTTCCTTCTAAATCGAGTAACGTTTCTATGGAAACGAGAGGATTTTCTTTTGGTATACGAGTATCTCCTTTCCGAAGCACATTTTTTTCCTTACTGCATTTCCCCCTTCCTCACATTGACGATTTAACACAGAAATTTTGTCGCTATGAATTACTATGTGTTCTATGACGTCTCCTTCTAAATCGAGTAACGTTTCTATGGAAACGAGAGGTTTTATTTTTGGTATACGAGTATCTCCTTTCCGATGCACTATTCCTTCTTTACTGCATCCCTGGTTCCCTCACACTGAAGAATAAGTACAGAGATTGCGTCGCTATGAAATACTATGGGTTCTGTGACTTCTCCTTCTAAATCGAGTAACGTTTCTAGGGAAACGACAGGATTTTTTTTAGGTATACGAGTATCTCCTTTCCGAAGCACTATTCCTTCTTTACAGCATCTCTCGCTCCCCCAAATTGACGAATTAACATACAAATTGCGTCGCTATGAAAAGCTATGTGTTCTATGACTTCTCCTTCGAAACCAAGTAACATTTCTATGGAAACGACAGGATTTTCTTTTGGGATAAGAGTATCTCCTTTCCGATGCACTATTCCTTCTTTACTGCATCCCTCGCTCCCTCATATTGACAAATTAACATTGAATTTGCGTCGCTATGAAATACTATTGGTTCTATGACTTCTCCTTCTAAATCGAGTAACTTTTCCATTGAAACGACAGGATTTTCTTTTGGGATACGAATATCTCCATTCCGATGCACTATTCCTTCTTTACTGCATCCCTTGCTCCTTCACATTGACGAATTAACACAGAAATTGCGTCGCTATGAAATGCTATGGGTTCTATGGCTTTTCCTTCTAAATCATATAACGTTTCTATGGAAACGACAGGTATTTCTTTTGGGATGCGTGTATCTCCTTTCCGATGCACTATTCTATCATTACTGCATCCCTCGCTCCCTCACATTGACGAAACAACACAGTTATTGCGTCGCCAACAAATCTTATGGATTCTAAGACATCTGCCTCTAAATCGAGTAACGTTTCTATGGAAGCGACAGGATTTTCATTTGGGATACGAGTATCTCCTTTCCGATATACTATTCCTTCCTTTCTGCATCCCTCGGTCCCTCACATTGACGAATTAACACAGAAATTGCGTCGCTATGAATTACTATGGGTTCTATGACTTCTCCTTCTAAATCGAGTATCGCTTCTATCTAAACGAGAGTATTTTCTTTTGGTATACGAGTATCTCCTTTCCGATGCACTATTCCTTCCTTACTGCATTCCTTGCTTCCTCACATAGACAATTTAACACAGTAATTGTGTCGTTATGAATTACTATAGGTTCTATGACGTCTCCTTCTAAATCGAGTAACGTTTCTATGGAAACGAGAGGATTTTCTTTTGGTATACGAGTATCTCCTTTCCGAAGCACAATTTTTTCCTTACTGCATTTCTCTCTTCCTCACATTGACGATTTAACACAGAAATTTTGTCGCTATGAATTACTATGTGTTCTATGACGTCTCCTTCTAAATCGAGTAACGTTTCTATGGAAACGAGAGGATTTTGTTTTTGTATACGAGTATCTCTTTTCCGATGCACTATTCCTTCTTTACTGCATTCCTGGTTCCCTCACACTGAAGAATAAGTACTGAGATTGCGTCGCTATGAAATACAATGGGTTCTATGACTTCTCCTTCTAAATCGAGTAACGTTTTTAGGGAAACGACAGGATTCTCTTTTGGTATACGAGTATCTCCTTTCCGAAGCACTATTCTTCTTTACTGCACCTCTCGCTCCCCCAAATTGACGAATTAACACAGAAATTGCGTCGCTATGAATTACTATGTGTTCTATGTCTTCTCCTTCTAAATCGAGTAACGTTTCTATGGAAACGAGAGGATTTTCTTGTGGTATACGAGTATCTCCTTTCCGATGCACTATTCCTTCTTTACTGCATCCCTCGCTCCCTCACATTGACGAATTAACACACAAATTGTGTCGCTATGAAAAACTATGTGTTCTATGACTTCTCCTTCGAAACCAAGTAACATTTCTATGGAAACGACAGGATTTTCTTTTGGGATAAGAGTATCTCCTTTCCGATGCACTATTCCTTCTTTACTGCATTCTTCGCTCCCTCATGTTGACAAATTAACATTGAAATTGCGTCGCTATGAAATACTATTGGTTCTATGACTTCTCCCTCTAAATCGAGTAACTTTTCCATTGAAACGACAGGATTTTCTTTTGGGATACGAGTATCTCCATTCCGATGCACTATTCCTTCTATACTGCATCCCTTGCTCCTTCACAATGACAAATTAACACAGAAATTGCGTCGCTATGAAATGCTATGGGTTCTATTGCTTCTCCTTCTAAATCAAATAACGTTTCTATGGAAACGACAGGTATTTCTTTTGGTATGCGTGTATCTCCTTTCCGATGCGCTATTCCTTCTTTACTGTATCCCTCGCTCCCTCACATTGTCGAATTAACACAGACATTGCGTGGCTACGAAATACTATGGGTTCTATGACTTTTCCTTCTAAATCGAGTAACGTTTCTATGGGATCGAGAGGATTTTGTTTTGGTATACGAGTATCTCCTTTCCGAAGCACTATTCCTTCTTTACTGCATCTCTCGCTCCCCCAAATTGAGGAATTAACACAGAAATTGCGTCGATATGAATTACTATGTGTTCTATGTCTTCTCCTTCTAAATCGAGTAACGTTTCTAGGGAAACGACAGGATTTTCTCTTGGTATACGAGTATCTCCTCTCCGAAGCACTATTCCTTCTTTACTGCATCTCTCGCTCCCTCAAATTGAGGAATTAACACAGAAATTGCGTCGCTATGAATTACTATGTGTTCTATGTCTTCTCCTTCTAAATCGAGTAACGTTTCTAGGGAAACGACAGGATTTTCTTTTGGGATAAGAGTATCTCCTTTCCGATGCACTATTCCTTCTTTACTGCATTCCTCGCTCCCTCATGTTGACAAATTAACATTGAAATTGCGTCGCTATGAAATACTATTGGTTCTATGACTTCTCCTTCTAAATCGAGTAACTTTTCCATTGAAACGACAGGATTTTCTTTTGGGATACGAGTATCTCCATTCCGATGCACTATTCCTTCTATACGGCATCCCTTGCTCCTTCACATTCACGAATTAACACAGAAATTGCGTCGCTATGAAATGCTATGGGTTCTATGGCTTCTCGTTCTAAATCAAATAACGTTACTATGGAAACGACAGGTATATCTTTTGGTATGCGTGTATCTCCTTTCCGATGCACTATTCCTTCTTTACTGTATCCCTCGCTCCCTCACATTGTCGAATTAACACAGACATTGCGGGGCTACGAAATACTGTGGGTTCTATGACTTCTCCTTCTAAATCGAGTAACGTTTCTATGGAAACGAGAGGATTTTGTTTTGGTATACAAGTATCTCCTTTCCGAAGCACTATTCCTTCTTTACTGCATCTCTCGCTCCCCCAAATTGAGGAATTAACACAGAAATTGCGTCGATATGAATTACTATGTGTTCTATGTCTTCTCCTTCTAAATCGAGTAACGTTTCTAGGGAAACGACAGGATTTTCTTTTGGAATACGAGTATCTCCTTTCCGAAGCACTATTCCTTCTTTACTGCATCTCTCGCTCCCCAAATTGAGGAATTAACACAGAAATTGCGTCGCTATGAATTACTATGTGTTCTGTGTCTTCTCCTTCTAAATCGAGTAACGTTTCTAGGGAAACGACAGGATTTTCTTTTGGAATACGAGTACGTCCTCTCCGATGCACTATTCCTTCATTACTGCATCCCTCGCTCCCTCACATTGACGAATTAACACGTATATTGCATCGCTATCAAATCCTATGGGTTCTATGACATCTGCCTCTAAATCGAGTAACGTTTCTATGGAGGCGACATAATTTTCTTTTGGGATACGAGTATCTCCTTTCCGATGCACTATTCCTTGTTTTCTGCATCCCTCGGTCCCTCACATTGACGAATTAACACCGAAATTGCGTCGCTATGAATTACTATGGGTTCTATGACTTCTCCTTCTAAATCGAGTAACTTTTCTATCTATACGAGAGGGTTTTCTTTTGGGATACGAGTATCTCCTTTCCGATGCACTATTCCTTCTTTTCTGCATCCCTCGGTCCCTCACATTGACGAATTAACACAGTAATTGCGTCGCTATGAATTACTATGGGTTCTATGACTTTTCCTTCTAAATCGAGTAACGTTCCTATGGAAACGACAGGATTTTCTTTTGGTATGCGAGTATCTCCTTTCCGAAGCACAATTTTTTCCTTACTTCATTTCCCTTGTCCTCACATTGACGATTTAACACAGAAATCTTGTCGCTATGAATTACTATGTGTTCTATGACGTCTCCTTCTAAATCGAGTAACGTTTCTATGGAAACGAGAAGTTTTATTTTTGGTATACGAGTATATCCTTTCCGATGCACTATTCCTTCTTTACTGCATCCCTGGTTCCCTCACACTGAAGAATAAGTACAGAGATTGCGTCGCTATGAAATACTATGGGTTCTGTGACTTCTCCTTCTAAATCGCGTGACGTTTCTAGGGAAGCGACAGGATTTTTTTTATGTATACGAGTATCTCCTTTCCGAAGCACTATTCCTTCTTTACAGCATCTCTCGCTCCCCCAAATTGACGAATTAACACACAAATTGCGTCGCTATGTAAAACTATGTGTTCTATGATTTCTCCTTCGAAACCAAGTAACATTTCTATGGAAACGACAGGATTTTCTTTTGGGATAAGAGTATCTCCTTTCCGATGCACTATTCCTTCTTAACTGCATCCCTCCCTCTCTCATATTGACAAATTAACATTAAAATTGCGTCGCTATGAAATACTATTGGTTCTATGACTTCTCCTTCCAAATTGAGTAACTTTTCCATTGAAACGACAGGATAATCGTTTGGGATACGAGTATCTCCATTCCGATGCACTATTCCTTCTTTACTGCATCCCTTGCTCCTTCACATTGACGAATTAACTCAGAAATTGCGTCGCTATGAAATGCTATGTGTTCTATGGCTTTTCCTTCTAAATCAAATAACGTTTCTATGGAAACGACAGGTATTTCTTTTGGGATGCGTGTATCTCCTTTCCGATGCACTGTTCTTTCATTACTGCATCCCTCGCTCCCTCACATTGACGAATTAACACAGATATTGCGTCGCTACCAAATCTTATGGGTTCTAAGTCATCTGCCTCTAAATCGAGTAACGTTTCTATGGAAGCGACAGGATTTTCATTTGGGATACGAGTATCTCCTTTCCAATGCACTATTCCTTCTTTACTGCATCCCTCGCTCCCTCACATTGACGAATTAACACCTAAAATGAGTCGCTATGAAATGCTATGGGCTCTATGACTTCTCCTTCTAAATCGAGTAACGTTTCTATGGAAACGACAGATTTTCTTTTGGGATACGGCTATCTCCTTTCCGATGCACTGTTCCTTCTTTACTGCATCCCTCGTTCCCTCACATTGAAGAATAAGTACAGAGATTGCGTCGCTATGAAATACTATGGGATCTATGACTTTTCCTTCTAAATCGAGTAACGTTTCTATGGAAACGTCAGGATTTTCTTTTGGGTTACGAGTTCCTCCTTTCCGATGCACTATTCCTTCTTTACTGCATCACTCGCTCCGTCACATTTACAAATTAACACAGAAATTGCGTCGCTATGAAATACTATTGGGTCTATGACATCTCCTTCTAAATCTTGTAACGTTTCTATGGAAGCGACAGGATTTTCTTTTGGGATTCGAGTATCTAATTTCCTGTGCACTATTCCTTCTTTACTGCATCTCTCGCTCCCTCACATTGACGAATTAACACAGAAATTGCGTCGCTATGAAATACTATGGGTTCTATGACATCTCCTTCTAAATCGAGTAACGTTTCTATGGAAGCGACAGGATTTTCTTTGGGGATTCAAGTATCTCCTTTCCTATGCACTGTTCCTTGTTTACTGCATCTCTCGCTCCCACGTATTGACGAATTGACACAGAAATGCCGTTGCTATGAAATACTGTTGGTTCTATGACTTCTCCTTCTAAATCGAGTAACATTTCAATGGAAACGACAGGATTTTATTTTGGGATAAAAGTATCTCCTTTCCGATTCACTATTCCTTGTTTACTGCATCCCTCGCTCCCTTATATTGACAAATTAACATAGGAATTGCGTCGCTATGAAATACTATTGGTCCTATGACTTCTCCTTCTAAATCGAGTAACGATTCCATTGAAACGACAGGATTTTCTTGTGGGATACAAGTATGTCCTTTCCGATGCAATATTCGTTCTTTTCTGCATCCCTTGCTCCTTCACATTGACGAATTAACACAGAAATTGCGTCACTATGATATGCTGTGGGATCTATGGCTTCTCCTTCTAAATCAAATAACGTTTCTATGGAAACGACAGGTATTTCTTTTGAGATGCGTGTATCTCTTTTCCGATGCACTATTCGTTCTTTACCGCATCCCTCGCTCCCTCACATTGACGAATTAACACAGACATTGCGTGGCTATGAAATACTATGGGTTCTATGACTTCTCCTTCTAAATCAAGTAACGTTTCTATTGAAATGGCAGAATATTATTTTGGGCCACGAGTATCTCCTTTCCGATGCACCATTCGTTCTTTACTGCATCTCTCGTTCCCTGACCTTGACAAATTAACACAGAAATTGCGTCGCTATGAAATACTATGAGTTTTATGACTTCTCCTGCTAAATCGAGTAACGTTTCTATTGAAACGACAGGATTTTCTTTTGGAATACGAGTATGTCCCCTCCGATGCACTATTCCTTCATTACAGCATCCCTTGCTCCCTCACATTGACGAATTAACACAGATATTGCATCGCTATCAAATCCTATGGGTTCTATGACATCTGCCTCTAAATCCAGTAACGTTTCTATGGGAGCGATAGGATTTTCTTTTGGGATACGAGTATCTCCTTTCCGATGCACTATTCCTTCATTTCTGCATCCCTCGCTCCGTCACTTTGACGAATTAACACAGAAATTGCATCGCTATGAAATACTATTGGTTCTATGACATCTCCTTCTAACTCTTGTAACGTTTCTACATAAGCGACAGGATTTTCTTTTGGGATTCGAGTATCTCCTTTCCTATGCACTATTCCTTCTTAACTGCATCTCTCGCTCCCTCACATTGACGAATTAACACAGAAATTTCGTCGCTACGAAATACTATGGGTTCTATGACTTCTCCTTCTAAATCGAGTAACGTTTCTATGGAAACGAGAGGATTTTCTTTTGGTATACGAGTATCTTCTTTCCGAAGCACTATTCCTTCTTTACTGCACCTCTCGCTCCCTCACTTTGACTAATCATCACAGAAATTGCGGCGCTATGAAATACTATGGGTTCTATGACTTCTCCTTCTAAATCGAGTAACGTTTCTATGGAAGCGACAGGATTTTCTTTTGGGATACGAGTATCTCCTTTCCGATGCACTATTCCTTCTTTACTGCATCCCTTGCTCCCTCACATTGACGAATTAACACCTAAATAGTGTCGCTATGAAAAACTATGATTTCTATGATTTCTCCTTCTCCTTCCAAATCGAGAAACATTTCTACGGAAACGACAAGATTTTCTTTGGGGATAAGTGTATCTCCTTTCCGATGCACTATTCCTTCTTTACTGCATCCCTCGCTGCATCATATTGACAAATTAACATAGAAATTGCGTCGCTATGAAAAACTATTGGTTCTATGACTTCTCCTTTTAAATCGAGTAACGTTTCTATTTAAACGTCAGGATTTTCTTTCTGGATACGAATATCTCCTTTCCGATGCACTATTCCCTCTTTACTGCATCTCTCGCTCCCTCACATTGACGAATTAACACAGATAATGCGTCGCTATCAAATACTATGGGTTCTATGACATCTCAATGTAATTCGAGTAACGTTTCTATGGAAGAGACAGGATTATTTTTTTGGGATACGAGTATCTCCTTTCCGATGCGCTATTCCTTCCTTACTGCATCCCTCGCTTCCTCACATTGACGATTTAACACAGAATTTGTGCGCTACGAATTACTATGGGTTCTATGACTTCTCCTTTTAAATCGAGTAACGTTTCTATGGAGACGAGAGGATTTTCTTATGGTATACGAGTATCTCCTTTCCGATGCACCATTCCTTCTTTACTGCATCTCTCGTTCACTCACATTGACAAATTAACACAGAAATTGCGTCGCTATGAGATACTATGTGTTCTATGACTTCTCCTTCTAAATCGAGTAACGTTTCTAGGGAAACGACAGGATTTTCTTTTGGAATACGAGTATGTCCTCTCCGATGCTCTATTCCTCCATTACTGCATCCCTCGCTCCCTCACATTGACGAAGTAACACAGATTATGCGTCGCTATCAAATCCTATGGGTCCTATGACATCTGCCTCTAAATCGAGTAACGTTTCTATGGAAGCGACAGGATTTTCTTTTGGGATACGAGTATCTCCTTTCCGATCCACTATTCCTTCTTTTCTGCATTCCTCGCTCCCTCACATTGACGAATTAACACAGAAATTGCGTCGCTATGAATTACTATGTGTTCTATGACTACTCCTTCTAAATCGAGTAACGTTTCTATGGAAGCGAGAGGATTTTCTTTTGGTACACGAGTATCTCCTTTCCGATGCACTATTCCTTCCTTACTGCATTCCTCGCTTCCTCACATACACGATTTAACACAGATATTGTGTCGCTATGAATTACTATGGGTTCAATGACGTAGCCTTCTAAATCGAGTAACGTTTCTATGGAAACCAGAGGATTTTCTTTTGGTATACGAGTATCTCCATTCCGATGCACTATTCCTTCTTTACTGCATCCCTAGTTCCCTCACATTGAAGAATAAGTACAGAGATTACGTCACTATGAAATACTAATGGTTCTATGAATTCTCCTTCTAAATCTAGTAACGTTTCTATGGAAACGACAAGATTTTCTTTTGGGAAACGAGTATCTTCTTTCCGATTCACTATTGCTTCTTTACTGCATCCCTCGCTCCCTCGTATTGACGAATTAACACAGAAATGGCGTTGCTATGAAATAATGTGGGTTCTATGACTTCTCCTTCTAAATCGAGTTACGTTTCTATGGAAACGTCAGGATTTTCTTTTGGGTTACGAGTACTTCCTTTCCGCTGCACAATTCCATCTTTACTGCATCACTCGCTGCCTCTCATTTACAAATTAACACAGAAATTGCGTTGCTATGAAATACTATTGGTTCTATGACATCGCCTTCTAACTATTGTAACGTTTCTATGGAAGCGACAGGATTTTCTTTTGGGATTCGAGTATCTCCTTTCCTATGCACTATTCCTTCTTTACTGCATCCCTCGCTCCCTCACATTGACGTATTAACACAGAAATTGCGTCGCTATGAAATACTATGCGTTCTATGACTTCTCCTTCTAAATCGAGTAACGTTTCTATGGAAACTAGAAGATTTTCTTTTGGTATACGAGTATCATCTTTCCGATGCACTATTCTTTCTTTACTGCATCCCTCGCTCCCTCACTTTGACTAATTAACACAGAAATTGCGTCGCTATGAAAAACTATGTGTTCTATGACTTCTCCTTCTAAATCGAGTAACATTTCTATGGAAACGACGGGATTTTCTTTTGGGATAAGAGTATCTCCTTTCCAAAGCACTATTCCTTTTTTACTGCATCCCTCGCTCCCTCATATGGACAAATTAACATAGAAATTGCGTCGCTATGAAATACTATTGGTTCTATGACTTCTCCTATTAAATCGAGTAACGTTTCTATGGTAACGGCAGGATATTATTTTGGGATACGAGTATCTCCTTTCCGATGCAACATTCCTTCTTTACTGCATCTCTCGTTTCCTCACACTGAAAAATTGATACAGATGTTGCGTCGCTTTGAAATACTATGTGTTCAATGACTTCTCCTTCTAAATCGAGTAACGTTTCTAGGAAAACGACAGGATTTTCATTTGGAATACGAGTATGTCCTCTCCGATGCACTATTCCTTCATTACTGCATCCCTCGCTCCCTCACATTGATGAATTAACACAGATATGGCGTTGCTATGAAATACTGTGGGTTCTATGACTTCTCCTTCTAGATCGAGTAACATTTCAATGGAAACGTCAGGATTTTCTTTTGGGATACGAGTATCTCCTTTCCGATGAAGTATTCCTTCTTTTCTGCATCCCTCGCTCCCTCACATTGACGAATTAACAGAGAATTTGCGTCACTATGAATTACTATGGGTTCAATGACTTCTCCTTCTAAATCGAGTAACGTTTCTATGAAAACGTCAGGATTTTCTTTTGGGTTACGAGTACTTCCTTTCCGATGCAATATTCCTTCTTTACTGCATCCCTAGTTCCCTCACATTGAAGAATAAGTATAGAGATTGCGTCGCTATGAAATACTAAGGATTCTATGACTTCTCCTTCTAAATCTAGTAACGTTTCTATGGAAACGAAAAGATTTTCTTTTAAGAAACGAGTATCCTCTATCCGATGCACTATTACTTCTTTACTGCATCCCTCGCTCCCTCGTATTGACGAATTAACACAGATATGGCGTTGCTATGAAGTTATGTGGGTTCTATGGCATCTCCTTCTAAATCGAGTAACGTCTCTATGGAAACGTCAGGATTTTTTTTTGGGTTACGATTACTTCCTTTCCGATGAACTATTCCTTCTTTATGGCATCACTCGCTGCCTCACATTTACAAATTAACACAGAAATTGCGTCGCTATGAAATACTATTGGTTCTACGACATCTCCTTCTAACTCGTGTAACGTTTCTATGGAAGCGACAGAATTTTCTTTTGGGATTCTAGTAACTCCTTTCCTATGCACTATTCCTTCTTTACTGCATCTCTCGCTCCTACTGCATCTCTCGCTCCCTCACATTGACGAATTAACACAGAAATTGCGTCGCTATGAGATACTATGGGTTCTTTGAATTCTCCTTCTAAATCGAGTAACGTTTCTAGGGCAACGACAGGATTTCCTTTGGTATACGAGTATCTGCTTTCCGATGCACTATTCCTTCTTTACTGCATCCCTCGCTCCCTCACATTCACGAATTAACACACAAATTGCGTCGCTATGAAAAACTATGTGTTCTATGACTTCTCCTTCTAAATGGAGTAACATTTCTATAAGAAACGACAGGATTTCCTTTTGGGATAAGAGTATTTCCTTTCCGATGCACTATTCCTTCTTTACTGTATACCTCGCTCCCTCATATTGACAAATTAACACAGAAATTGCGTCGCTATGAATTACTATTGGTTCTATGACTCCTCCTTCTAAATCGAGTAACGTTACCATTGAAACGACAGGATTTTCTTTTGGAATACGAGTATCTCCATTCCGATGCACTATTCCTTCTTTACTGCATCCCTTGCTCCCTCATATTGACGAATTAACACAGAAATTGCGTCGCTATGAAATACTAAGGGTTCTATGACTTCGCCTTCTAAATCGAGTAACGTTCCTATGGAAGCGACAAGGTTTTCTTTTGGGATACGAGTATCTCCATTCCGATGCACTATTCCTTCTTTACTGCATCCCTCGTTCCGTCACATTGACGAATTAACACACAAATTGCGTCGCTATGAAATACTATGTGTTCTATGATTTCTCCTTCTAAATGGAGTAACGTTTCTATGGAATCGACAGGATTTTCTTTTGGGACAAGAGTATCTCCTTTCCGATGCACTATTCCTTCTTTACTGTATCCCTCGCTCCCTCATATTGACAAATTAACACAGAAATTGCGTCGCTATATAATACTATTGGTTCTATGACTTCTCCTTCTAAATCGAGTAACGTCTCCATTGAAACGAGAGGATTTTCTTTTGGTATACGAGTATCTCCAATCCGATGCACTATTCGTTCTTTACTGCATCCCTCGCTCCCTCACTTTGACTAATTAACACAGAAATTGCGTCTCTATGAAATATTACGGGTTCTATGACTTCTCCTTCTAAATCGAGAAACTTTTCTATGGAAGCGACAGTACTTTCTTTTGGAATACGAGTATCTCCTTTCCGATGCACTAGTCCTCGTTTTCTGCATCCCTCCCTCCCTCACATTGACGAATAAACACACAAATTGCGTCGCTATGAAAAACTATGTGTTCTATGACTTCTCCTTCTAAATTGAGTAACTTTTCTATGGAAACGACAAGATTTTCTTTTGGGATAAGAGTATCTCCCTTCCGATGCACTATTCCTTCTTTACTGCATCCCTCGCTCCTTCATATTGACAACTTAACATAGAAATTGCGTCGCTATGAAATACTATTTGTTCTATGACTTCTCCTTCTAAATCGAGTAACATTTCCATTGAAACGACAGGATTTTCTTTTGGGATACGACTATCTCCATTCCGATGCACTAATCCTTCTTTACTGCCTCCCTTGCTCCTTCACATTGACGAATTAACACAGAAATTGCTACGCTATGAAATGCTATGGGTTCTATGTCTTCCCCTTCAAAATCAAATAACTTTTCTATGGAAACGGCAGGTATTTCTTTTGGGATGCGTGTATCTCCTTTCCGATGCACTATTCCTTCTTTACTGCATCCCTCGCTCCCTCACATTGCCGAATTAAACGACAGGATATTATTTTGGGATACGAGTATCTCCTTTCCGATGCACCATTCCTTCTTTACTGCATCTCTCGTTCCCTCATATTGACAAATTAACACAGAAATGGCGTTGCTATGAAATACTATGGGTTCTGTGACTTCTCCTTCTAAATCGAGGAACGTTTCTATTTAAATGTCAGGTTTTTCTTTTGGGTTACGAGTACCCCCTTTCCGACGCACTATTCCTTCTTCACTGCATCCCTCGCTCCCTCACATTTACAAATTAACACAGAAATTGCGTCGCTATGAAATACTATTGGTTCTATGACATCTCCTTCTAAACCGAGAAACGTTTCTAGGGAATCGACAGGATTTTCCTTTGGGATACGAGTATCTCCTTTCCGATGCACTATTCCTTCTTTACTGCATCTCTCACTCCCTCACATTGACGAATTAACACAGAAATTGCGTTGCTATGAAATGCTATGGGTTCTATGACTTCTCATTCTAAATTGAGTAACGTTTCTATGGAAACGACAGGATTTTCTTTTGGGATACGAGTATCTCCTTTCCGATGGACTATTCCTTCTTTACTGCATCCCTCGTTCCCTCACATTGACGAATTAACACACAAATTGCGTCGCTATGAAATATTATGTGTTCTATGATTTCTCCTTCTAAATGGAGTACAATTCTATGGAATCGGTAGGATTTTCTTTTGGGATATGAGGATCTCCTTTCCGATGCACTATTCCTTCTTTTCTGTATCCTTCGCTCCCTCATATTGACAAATTAACACAGAAATTGCGTCGCTGTGAAATACTATTGGTTCTATGACTTCTCCTTCTAAACCGAGTAACGTTTCTAGGGAATCGACAGGATTTTCCTTTGGGATACGAGTATCTCCTTTCCGATGCACTATTCCTTCTTTACTGCATCTCTCACTCCCTCACATTGACGAATTAACACAGAAATTGCGTCGCTATGAAATGCTATGGGTTCTATGACTTCTCATTCTAAATTGAGTAACGTTTCTATGGAAACGACAGGATTTTCTTTTGGGATACGAGTATCTCCTTTCCGATGCACTATTCGTTCTTTACTGCATCCCTCGCTCCCTCACATTGACGAATTAACACACAAATTGCGTCGCTATGAAATATTATGTGTTCTATGATTTCTCCTTCTAAATGGAGTAACATTTCTATGGAATCGGCAGGATTTTCTTTTGGGATACGAGTATCTCCATTCTGATGCACTATTCCTTCTGTCCTGCATCCCTCGTTCCCTCACATTGACGAATAAGCAAAGAAATTGCGTAGCTATGAAATATTATGGGTTCTATCACTTCTCCTTCTAAATCTAGTAACGTTTCTATGGAAACTACAAGATTCCTTTGGAATACGAGTATCTCCTATCCGATGCACTATTCCTTCTTTACTGCATCCCTCGTTCACTCACATTGACGAATAGGTACAGAGATTGCGTCGCTATGAAATACTAAGGGTTCTATGACTTCTCCTTCTAAATCTAGTAACGTTTCTATTTGAACGTCAGGATTTTCTTTTGGGTTACGGGTACCTCCTTTCCAATGCACTATTCCTTTATTACTGCATCCCTCGCCCCTCACATTTACAAATTAACACAGAAAAAGCGTCGCTATGAAATACTATTGGATCTATGACATCTCCTTCTAAACCGAGTAACGTTTCTAGGGAAACGACAGGATTTTCTTTTGGGATACGAGTATCTCCTTTCCGATGCACTATTCCTTCTTTACTGCATCTCTCGCTCCCTCACATTGACGAATTAACACAGATATTGCATCGCTATCAAATACTATGGGTTCTATGACATCTCCCTGTAATTCGAGTAACGTTTCTATGGAAGAGACAGGATTTTCTTTTGGGATACGAGTATTTCCTTTCCGATGCACTATTCCTTCCTTACTGCATCCCTAGCTTCCTCACATTGACGATTTAACACAGAATTTGTGTCGCTATGAATTACTATGGGTTCTATGACTTCTCCTTCTAAATCGAGTAACGTTTCTATGGAAACGAGAGGATTTTCTTTTGGTATACGAGTATCTCCTCTTCGATGCAGCATTCCTTCTTTACTGCATCCCTAGTTCCCTCACATTGAAGAATAAGTACAGAGATTGCGTCGCTATGAAATTCTAAGTGTTCTATGACTTCTCCTTCTAAATCTAGTAACGTATCTATGGAAACGAAAAGATTTTCTTTTGGGATACGAGTATCTCCTTTATGATGCACTATTATTTCTTTACTGCATCCCTCGCTCCCTCGTATTGACGAATTAACACAGAAGTGGCATTGCTATGAAATACTATGGGTTCTATGACTTCTCCTTCTTAATCGAGTAACGTTTCTATGGAAACGACTGGATTTTCCTTTGGGATACGAGTATCTCCTTTCCGATGCACTATCACTTCTTTACTGCATCCCTCGCACCCTCGTAATGACGAATTAACACAGAAATTGCGTCGCTATGAATTACTATGTGTTCTATGACTTCTCCTTCTAAATCGAGTAACGTTTCTAGGGAAACTACAGGATTTTCTTTTGGTATACGAGTATCTCCTTTCTGATGCACTATTCTTTCTTTACTGCATCCCTCGCTCTCTCACTTTGACTAATTAACACAAGAATTGCGTCGCTATGAAATACTATGGGTATTATGACTTCTCCTTCTTAATCGAGTAACGTTTCTATGGAAGCAAAAGGAATTTCTTTTGGTATACGAGTATCTCCTTTCCAATGCACTATTCCTTATTTACTGCATCCCTCGCTCCCTCACATTGACGATTTAACAATGACATTGCGTCGCTATGAAATGCTATAGGTTCTATGACTTTTTCTAAATCGAATAACGTTTCTATGGAAACGACAGTATTTTCTTTTGGGATACGAGTATCTCCTTTCCGATGCACTATTCCTTCTTTACTGCATCCCTCGTTCCCTCACATTGACGAATAAGCAAAGAAATTGCGTCGCTATGAAGTAATATGGGTTCTATGACTTCTCCTTCTAAATCGAGTACCGTTTCTATGGAACCGACAGGATTTTCTTTTGGGATACGACAATCTCCTTTCCGATGCACTATTATTTCTTTACTGCATCCCTCGCTCCCTCATTGACGAATTAACACAGAAATGGCGTCGCTATGAAATACTATGTGTTCTATGAATTCTAAACCTAAATCGAGTAATGCTTCTATGGAAACGGCAGGATTTTCTTTCGGGATCGGTTATCTTCTTTCCGATGCAATATTCGTTCTTTACTGCATCCCTCGCTCCCTCACATTGGCGAATTAACACATAAATTGCGTCGCATTGAAATACTATGTGTTCTATGACTTCTCCTTCTAAATCGAGTAACGTTTCTATGGAAACGAGAGGATTTTCTTTTGTGATACGACTATCTCCTTTCCGATGCACTATTCCTTCTTTACTACATCCCACGCTCCCTCACATTGACGTATTAACACAGAAATGGCGTCGCTATGAAATACTATGTGTCCTATGACTTCTCCTCCTAAATCGGTTAACGTTTCTATGGAACCGACAGGATTTTCTTTTGGGATACGAGTATCTCCTTTCCAATGCACTATTCCTTATTTACTGCATCCCTCGCTCCCTCACATTGACGAATTAACAATGGCATTGCGTCGCTATGAAATACTATAGGTTCTATGACTTTTTCTAAATCGAATAACGTTTCTATGGAAACGACAGTATTTTCTTTTTGGATAGGAGTATCTCCTTTCTGATGCACTATTCCTTCTTTACTGCATCCCTCGTTCCCTCACATTGACGAATAAGCAAAGAAATTGCGTTGCTATGAATTAATATGGGTTCTATGACTTCTCCTTCTAAATCGGGTAACGTTTCTATGGAAACGGCAGGATTTTCTTTCGGGATACGGTTATGTTCTTTCCGATGCAATATTCGTTCTTTACTGCATCCCTCGCTCCCTCACATTGACGAATTAACACAGAAATTGCGTCGCTATGACATACTATTGCTTCTATGACATCTCCTTCTAAACCGAGTAACGTTTCTAGGGAAACGACAGGATTTTCTTTTGGGATTCGAGTATCTCCTTTCCGATGCACTATTCCTTCTTTACTGGATCTCTCGCTCCCTCACATTGACGAATTAACACAGATATTGCGCCGCTATCAAATACTATGGGTTCTATGGCATCTCCCTGTAATTCGAGTAACGTTTCTATGGAAGAGGCAGGATTTTCTTTTGGGATACGGGTATCTCCTTTCCGATGCACTATTCCTTATTTACTGCATCCCTCGCTCCCTCACATTGACGATTTAACAATGACATTGCGTCGCTATGAAATGCTATAGGTTCTATGACTTTTTCTAAATCGAATAACGTTTCTATGGAAACGACAGTATTTTCTTTTGGGATACGAGTATCTCCTTTCCGATGCACTATTCCTTCTTTACTGCTTCTCTCGCTCCCTCACATTGACGAATTAACACAGAAATTGCGTTGCTATGAATTATTATGTGTTCTCTGAATACTCATTCTATATCGAGTAACATTTCTATGGAAGAGACTGGATTTTCTTTTGGGATAAGAGTATCTCCTTTGCGATGATCTATGCCTTCTTTACTGCATCTCTCGCTCCCTCACATTGAGGAATTAACACAGAAATTGCGTCGCTATGAAATACTTTGTGATCTATGACTTCTCCTTCAAAATCGAGTAACGTTTCTAGGGAAATGACAGGATTTTCTTTTGGTATACGAGTATCTCCTTTCCGATGCACTATTCCTTCTTTACTGCATCCCTCGCTCCCTCACTTTGACGAATTAACACACAAATTGCGTCGCTATGAAATACTATGTGTTCTATGACTTCTCCTTCTAAATGGAGTGAGATTTCTACGGAAACGACAGGATTCTCTTTTGGGATAAAAGTATCTCCTTTCCGATGCACTATTCCTTCTTTACTGTGTCCCTCGCTCCATCATATTGACAAATTAACACAGAAATTGCGTTGCTATGAAATACTATTGGTTCCATCACTTCTCCTTCTAAATCGAGTAACGTTTCCATTGAAACGACAGGATTTTCTTTTGGGATACGAGTATCTCCTTTCCGATGCACTATTCCTTATTTAATGCATCCCTCGCTCCCTCACATTGACGAATTAACAATGACATTGCGTCGCTATGAAATACTATGGGTTCTATGACTTTTTCTAAATCGAATGACGTTTCTATGGAAACGACAGTAATTTCTTTTTGGATACGATTATCTCCTTTCTGTTGCACTATTCCTTCTTTACTGCATCCCTCGTTCCCTCACATTGACGAATAAGCATAGAAATTGCGTCGCTATGAAATACTATGTGTTCTATGACTTCTCCTTCTAAATCGAGTAATGTCTCTATGGAACCGACAGGATTTTCTTTTGGGATACGAGTATCTCTATTCCGATGCACTATTCCTTCTTTACTGCATCCCTCGCTCCCTCACATTGACGAATTAACACAGATATTGCGTCGCCATTAAATACTATGGGTTCTATAAGTTCTCCTTCTAAATCGAGGAACGTTTCTATGGAAACGACAGGATTTTCTTTTGGGATACGAGTATCTCCTTTCCGATGCACTATTCCTTCTTTACTGTATCCCTCGCTCCCTCACATTGACGTATTAACACAGAAATTGCGTCGCCATGAAATACTATGGGTTCTATAACTTCTACTTCTAAATCGAGGAACGTTTCTATTGAAGGGAAAGAATTTTCTTTTGCGATACGAATTTCTCCTTTCCGATGCACTATTCCTTCTTTACTGCACCCTCCGCTCCCTCACATTGACGAATTAACAATGAAATTGCGTCGCTAAGAAATACAATCGGTTCTATGACTTCTCCTTCTAAATCGAGTAACGTTTAGTTGGGAACGACAGGATTTTCTTTTGGGATGCAACTATCTCCTTTCCGATGCACTATTCCTTCTTTACTGCATCCCTCGTTCCCTCACATTGACGAATAGGCACAGAAATTGCGTCGCTATGAAATACTATGGGTTCTATGACTTGTCCATCTAAAGCGAGTATCGTTTCTATAGAAACGACATGATTTTCTTTTGGGATACGAGTATCTCCTTACCGATGCGCCATTCCTTCTTTACTGCATCCCTCGCTCCCTGACATTGACGAATAAGCACAGACATTGCGTCGCTATGAAATACTATGTGTTGTATGGCTTCTCCTTCCAAATCGAGTAACGTTTCTATGGAAATGATAGGATTTTCTTTTGGGATACGTCAATCTCCTTTCCGATGCACTATTCCTTCTTTCCTGCATCCCTCGCTCCCTCATATTGACGAATTAACGCAATAATAGCGTCGCTATGAAATTCTATGGGTTCTATGACTTCTCGTTCTAAATCGAGTAACGTTTCTATGGAAACGGCAGGATTTTCAATTGGGATTCGAGTATCTCCTTTCCTACGCTATATTCCTTCTTTACTGCATCCCTCGCTCCTTCACATTGACGATTTTACAGAGAAATTGCGTCGATATGAAATACTATGGGTTCTATGACTTCTCCGTCTAAAGTGAGTAACGTTTCTATGGAAACGACAGGATTTTCTTTTGGGATACGAGTATCTCCTTACCCATGATCTATTCCTTCTTTACTGCTTCAATCGCTCCCTCACATTGACGAATTAAAGCAGAAATTGCGTCGCTATGAAGAACTATGTGTTCTATGACTTCTCCTTCTAAATCGAGTTACGTTTCTTTGGAAACGACAGGATTTTCTTTTGGGATACGAGTATCTCCTTTCCGATGCACTAATCCTTCTTTACTGCAACCCTCGCCCCCTCACATTGACGAATTAACACAGAAATTGCGTCGCTATGAAATACTATGAGTTCTATGACTTCTCCTTATAAATCGAGTAACGTATCTATTGAAACGACAGGACTTTCTTTTGGGATACGAGTATCTCCTTTCCGATGCACTATTCCTTCTTTACTGCAAACCTGGCTCCCTCACATTGACGAATAAACACAGATATAGCGACGCTATTGGATACTTAGTGTTCTATGCCTTCTCCTTCCAAATCGAGTAACGTTTATATGGAAACGACAGGATTTTCTATGGGATACGAATATCTCCTTTCCGAAGCACTATTCCTTCTTTACAGCTGCCCTCGCTCCCTCACATTGACGAATTAACACAGATATTGCGTCGCCATGAAATACTATGGGTTCTATAACGTCTCCTTCTAAATCGAGGAACGTTTCTATTGAAAGGAAAGAATTTTCTTTTGCGATACGAATTTCTCCATTACGATGCACTATTCCTTCTTTACTGCACCCTCCGCTCCCTCACATTGGCGAATTAAAAATGATATTGCGTTTCTATGAAATACTATGGGTTCTATGACTTCTCCTTATAAATCGAGTAACGTATCTATTGAAACGACAGGATTTTCTTTTGGGATACGAGTATCTCCTTTCCGATGCACTATTCCTTCTTTACTGCATCCCTCGCTCCCTCACATTGATGAATAAGCACAGAAATTGCGTCGCTATCAAATACTACGGGTTCTATGACTTCTCCTTCTAAAGCGAGTATCTTTTCTATAGAAACGACAGGATTTTCTTTTGGTATACGACAATCTCTTTACCGATGCGCTATTTCTTCTTTACTGCATCCCTCGCTCCCACACATTGACGAATTAACACAGAAATTGCGTCGCTATGGAATACTATGTGTTCCATACTTCTCCTTCTGAATTGAGTAACGTTTCTATACGACAGGATTTTCCTTTGGGATACGAGTATCTCCTTTCCGATGCAGTAATCCTTCTTTACTGCAACCCTCGCTCCCTCACATTGACGAGTTAAAACAGAAATTGCGTCGCTATGAAATACTCTGGGTTCCATGACATCTCATTCTAAATCGAGTAACGTTTCTATGGAAACGACAGGATTTTCTTTTGGTTTACGAGTATCTCCTTTCCGATGCCCTATTCCTTCTTTACTGCATCCCTCGCTCCCTCACATTGACGAATTAACACCGAAATTGCGTCGCTATGAAATACTATGGGTTCTATGACTTCTCCTTCTAAATAGAGTAACGTATCTATGGAAACGACAGGATTTTCTTTCGGGATACGGTTTTCTTCTTTCCGATGCAATATTCCTTGTTTACTGCATCCCTCGCTCTCTCACATTGACGAATTAACACAGAATTTGCGTCGCTATGAAATACTATCGGTTCTATGACTTCTCCTTCTAAATCGAGTAACGTATGTATTGAAATGACAGGATTTTATTTTATGATGCGAGTATCTACTTTCTGATGCACTATTCCTTCTTAAGTGTATCCCTCGCTCCCTCACATTGACGAATTACCACAGAAATTGCGTGGCTATGAAATACTATGGGTTCTAAGACTTCTCCTTCTAAATCGAGTAACGTTTCTATGGGAACGACAGGATTTTCTTTTGGGATACGAGTAACTCCTTTCCGATCAACTATTCCATCTGTACTGCATCACACGCTCCCTCACATTGACGAATTAACACAGAAATGGTGTCGCTATGAAATACAAGCGTTCAATGACTTCTCCTTCTCAATCGAGTAACTTTACTATGGAAACGATAGAATTTTCTTTTAGGATACGACTCTCTCCTTTCCGATGCACTATTCCTTCTGTACTGCATCACTCGCTCCATCACATTGGCGAATTAACAGAGATATTGCAGCCCTATGAAATACTACGTGTTTTATGTCTTCTCCTTCTAAATCGAGTACCGTTGCTATTTAAACGACAGGATTTTCTTTTGGGATACGAGTATCTCCATTCCGATGCACTTTTCCTTCTTTACTGCATCCCTCTCTCCCTCACATTGACGAAGTAACACAGTATTGCGTCTCTATGAAATACTGTGGGTTCTATGACTTCTCCTTCTAAATCAAGTAACGTTTCTATGGAAACGGCAGGATTTTCTTTAGGGATACGACTATCTCTTTACTGATGGACTATTCCTTCTTTACCACATCCCTCGCGCCCTTACATTGACGAATTAACGCAGAAATTGCGTCGCTATGAAGAACTATGTGTTCTATGACTTCTCCTTCTAAATCGAGTAACGTTTCTATGAAAACGACAGGATTTTCTTTTGGGATACGAGTATCTCTTTTCCGATGCACTTTTCCCTCTTTACTGCATCCTTCGCTCCCTCACTTTGACGAATTAACACAGAAATTGCGTCACTTTGAAATACTACGGTTTCTATGATTTCTCCTTCCAAATCGAGTAACGTTTCTATGGAAACGGCAGGAATTTCTTTTGGGGAACGTGTAACTCCTTTCCGATGCCCTTTTCCTTCTTTACTGCATCCCTCGCTTCCTCACATTGACGAATTAACACAGAAATTGCGCCGCTATGAAGTACTATGGGGTATATGACTTCTCATTCTAAATCGAGTAACGTTTCCATGGAAACGACAGGATTTTCTTTTGGAATACGAGTATCTCCTTTCCGATGCACTATTCCTTCTTTACTGCATCCCCCTCTCCCTCACATTGACGAATTAATACAGAAATTACGTCGCTATGATATACTATGGGTTCTATGACCTCTCCTTCTAAATCGAGTAACGTTTCTATGGAAACGACAGGATTTTCTTTTGGGATACGAGTATGTCCTTTCCGATGCACTATTCCTTCTTTTCTGCATCCCTCGCTCCCTCACATTGACGAATTAACACAGAAATTGCGTCTTCTTGAAATACTATGCGTTCTATAACTTCTCCTTCTAAATGGAGTAACGTTAAGTTGGGAACGACAGGTTTTTCTTTTGGGATGCAACTATCTCCTATCTGATGCACTATTCCTTCTTTACTGCATCCCTCGCTCCCTCACATTGACGAATAAGCACAGTAATTGCGTCGCTATGAAATACTATGGGTTCTACGTCTTCCCCTTCTAAATCGAGTAACGTTTCGATGGAAATGACAGGATTTTCTTCTTGGGATACGACGATCACCTTTCCGATGAACTATTCCTTCTTTACTGCATCCCTCGCTCCCTCACATTGACGAATTAACACAGAAATTGCGTCGCTATGTAATACTATGGGTTTCATGTGCTCTCCTTCTAAATCGAGTAACGTTTCCGCAGAAACGACAGGATTTTTTTTTTTGGATACGAGTATCTCCTTTCCGATGCAGTATTCCTTCTTTACTGCATCCCCCTCTCCCTCACATTGACGAATTAATACAGAAATTACGTCGCTATGATATACTATGGGTTCTATGACCTCTACTTCTAAATCGAGTAACGTTTCTATGGGACCGACAGGATTTTCGTTTGGGATACGAGTATCTCCTTATCGATGCATTAATCCTTCTCTACTGCATCCCTCTCCCCCTTACATTGACGAATTTCCACAGAACTAGCGTCGCTATAAATTACTATGGGTTCTATGACTTCACTTTCTAAATCTTGCAACGTTTCTATGGGAGCGGCAGGTTTTTCTTTTGGGATACGTCTATCTCCTTTCCGGTGCACTATTCCTTCTTTCATGCATCCCTCGCTCCCTCACATTGACGATTTAACACAGAAATTGCGTCGCTATGGTATACTATGATTCCTATGACTTCTCCTTCTAAATCGAGTAACGTTTCTATGGAAACGGCAGGATTTTCTTTTGGGATACGTGTATCTCCATTCCGATGCCCTTTTCCTTCTTTACTGCATCCCTCTCTCCCTCACATTGACGAATTAATACAGAAATTACGTCGCTATGAAATACTATGGGTTCTTTGACCTCGGCTTCTAAATCGAGTAACGTTTCTATGGATACGACAGGATATATTTTTTGGTACACAAGTATCTCCTTCTCGATGCACTATTTCTTCTTTTCGGTATCCCTCGCTCCCTCACATTGACGAATTAACACAGAAATTGCGTCGCCTTGAAATACTTTGCGTTCTACAACTTCTCTTTCTAAATCGAGTAACGTTTAGTTGGGAACTACAGGATTTTGTTTTGGGATGCAACTATCTCCTTTCTGATGCACTATTCCTTTTTTACTGCATCCCTCGCTCCAATACGTTGACGAATAAGCACAGTAATTGCGTCGCTATGAAATACTATAGGTTCTATGGCTTCTCCTTCTAAATCGAGTAACGTTTCAATGGGAATGACAGGATTTTCTTTTGGGATACGACTATCTCCTTTCCGATGCACTATTCCTTCTTTACTGCATCCCTCGCTCCCCCACATAGACGATTTAACACAGAAATCGCGTCGCTATGATATACGATGTGTTCTATGACTTTTCCTTCTAAATCGAGTAACGTTTAACTGGAAACTACAGGATATTCTTTTGGGATACGATTATCTCCTTTCCGATGCACTATTCCTTCTTTACTGCATCCCTGGCTCTCTCACATTGACCAATTAACACAGAAATTACGTCGCTATGAAATACTATGGGTTCTATGACTTCTCCTTCTAAATCGAGTAACGTTTCTATGGAAACAACAGGATTTTCTTTTTTGATACGAGTATCTCCTTTCCGATGCACTTTTCCCTCTTTACTGCATCCTTCGCTCCCTCACTTTGACGAATTAACACAGAAATTGCGTCACTTTGAAATACTACGGCTTCTATGATTTCTCCTTCTAAATCGAGTAACGTTTCTACGGAAACGGCAGGAATTTCTTTTGGGGAACGTGTAACTCCTTTCCGATGCGCTTTTCCTTCTTTACTGCATCCCTCGCTTCCTCACATTGACGAATTAACACAGAAATTGCGTCGCATTGAAATACTATGCGTTCTACAACTTCTCTTTCTAAATCGAGTAACGTTTAGTTGGGAACTACAGGATTTTCTTTTGGGATGCAACTATCTCCTATCTGATGCACTATTCCTTCTTTACTGCATCCCTCGCTCCATCACATTGACGAATTAACACAGAAATTGCGTCGCTATGTAATACTATGGGTTTCATGTGCTCTCCTTCTAAATCGAGTAACGTTTCCGCAGAAACGACAGGATTTTTTTTTTGGATACGAGTATCTCCTTTCCGATGCAGTATTCCTTCTTTACTGCATCCCCCTCTCCCTCACATTGACGAATTAATACAGAAATTACGTCGCTATGATATACTATGGGTTCTATGACCTCTCCTTCTAAATCGAGTAACGTTTCTATGGGACCGACAGGATTTTCGTTTGGGATACGAGTATCTCCTTATCGATGCATTAATCCTTCTCTACTGCATCCCTCTCCCCCTTACATTGACGAATTTCCACAGAACTAGCGTCGCTATAAATTACTATGGGTTCTATGACTTCTCTTTCAAAATCTTACAACGTTTCTAAGGGAGCATCAGGTTTTTCTTTTGGGATACGTCTATCTCCTTTCCGATGCACTATTCCTTCTTTCATGCATCCCTCGCTCCCTCACATTGACGATTTAACACAGAAATTGCGTCGCTATGGTATACTATGATTCCTATGACTTCTCCTTCTAAATCGAGTAACGTTTCTATGGAAACGGCAGGATTTTCTTTTGGGATACGTGTATCTCCTTTCCGATGCCCTTTTCCTTCTTTACTGCATCCCTCTCTCCCTCACATTGACGAATTAATACAGAAATTACGTCGCTATGAAATACTATGGGTTCTTTGACCTCAGCTTCTAAATCGAGTAACGTTTCTATGGATACGACAGGATATATTTTTTGGTACACAAGTATCTCCTTCTCGATGCACTATTTCTTCTTTTCGGCATCCCTCGCTCCCTCACATTGACGAATTAACACAGAAATTGCGTCGCCTTGAAATACTTTGCGTTCTACAACTTCTCTTTCTAAATCGAGTAACGTTTAGTTGGGAACTACAGGATTTTGTTTTGGGATGCAACTATCTCCTTTCTGATGCACTATTCCTTTTTTACTGCATCCCTCGCTCCATCACATTGACGAATAAGCACAGTAATTGCGTCGCTATGAAATACTATAGGTTCTATGGCTTCTCCTTCTAAATCGAGTAACGTTTCAATGGGAATGACAAGATTTTCTTTTGGGATACGACTATCTCCTTTCCGATGCACTATTCCTTCTTTACTGCATCCCTCGCTCCCCCACATAGACGAATTAACACAGAAATTGCGTCGCTATGATATACGATGTGTTCTATGACTTTTCCTTCTAAATCGAGTAACGTTTAACTGGAAACTACAGGATTTTCTTTTGGGATACGAGTATCTCCTTTCCGATGCACTATTCCTTTTTTACTGCATCCCTGGCTCTCTCACATTGACCAATTAACACAGAAATTCCGTCGCTATGAAATACTATGGGTTCTATGACTTCTCCTTCTAAATCGAGTAACGTTTCTATGGAAACAACAGGATTTTCTTTTTTGATACGAGTATCTCCTTTCCGATTCCCTTTTCCTTCTTTACTGCATCCCTCGACCCTCACATTGACGAATTAACACAGAAATTGCGTCGCTATGATATACGATGTGTTCTATGACTTTTCCTTCTAAATCGAGTAACGTTTAACTGGAAACTACAGGATTTTCTTTTGGGATACGAGTATCTCCTTTCCGATGCACTATTCCTTCTTTACTGCATCCCTCGCTCCCCCACATAGACGAATTAACACAGAAATTGCGTCGCTATGATATACGATGTGTTCTATGACTTTTCCTTCTAAATCGAGTAACGTTTAACTGGAAACTACAGGATTTTCTTTTGGGATACGGGTATCTCCTTTCCGATGCACTATTCCTTCTTTACTGCATCCCTCGCACCCTCACATTGACGAATTAACACAGTACTTGCGTCGCTATGGAATACCATGTGTTCTATGACTTCTCCTTCTAAATCGAGTAACGTTTCTACGGAAACGGCAGGAATTTCTTTTGGGGAACGTGTAACTCCTTTCCGATGCCCTTTTCCTTCTTTACTGCATCCCTCGCTTCCTCACATTGACGAATTAACACAGAAATTGCGCCGCTATGAAGTACTATGGGATATATGACTTCTCATTCTAAATCGAGTAACGTTTCCATGGAAACGACAGGATTTCCTTTTGGAATACGAGTATCTCCTTTCCGATGCACTATTCCTTCTTTACTGCATCCCCCTCTCCCTCACATTGACGAATTAATACAGAAATTACGTCGCTATGATATACTATGGGTTCTATGACCTCTCCTTCTAAATCGAGTACCGTTTCTATGGATACGACAGGATTTTTTTTGGTATACGAGTATCTCCTTTCCGATGCACTATTCCTTCTTTTCTGCATCCCTCGCTCCCGCACATTGACGAATTAACAGAGAAATTGCGTCTTCTTGAAATACTATGCGTTCTATAACTTCTCCTTCTAAATGGGGTAACGTTTAGTTGGGAACGACAGGGTTTTCTTTTGGGATGCAACTATCTCCTATCAGATGCACTATTCCTTCTTTACTGCATCCCTCGCTCCCTCACATTGACGAATTAACACAGAAATTGCGTCGCTATGTAATACTATGGGTTTCAAGTGCTCTCTTTCTAAATCGAGTAACGTTTCCGCAGAAACGACAGGATTTTTTTTTTTTGGATACGAGTATCTCCTTTCCGATGCAGTATTCCTTCTTTACTGCATACCTCGCTCCATCACATTGACGACTTAATACAGAAATTACGTAGCTATGAAATACTATGGGTTCTATGACCTCTCCTTCTAAATCGAGTAACGTTTCTATGGCATCGACAGGATTTTCGTTTGGGATACGAGTATCTCCTTATCGATGCATTAATCCTTCTCAACTGCATCCCTCTCCCCCTTACATTGACGAATTTCCACAGAACTAGCGTCGCTATAAATTACTATGGGTTCTATGACTTCTCTTTCTAAATCTTGCAACGTTTCTATGGGAGTGGCAGGTTTTTCTTTTGGGATACGTCTATCTCCTTTCCGATGCACTATTCCTTCTTTCATGCATCCCTCGCTCCCTCACATTGACGATTTAACACAGAAATTGCGTCGCTATGGTATACTATGATTCCTATGACTTCTCCTTCTATATCGAGTAACGTTTCTATGGAAACGGCAGGATTTTCTTTTGGGATACGTGTATCTCCATTCCGATGCCCTTTTCCTTCTTTACTGCATCCCTCTCTCCCTCACATTGACGAATTAATACAGAAATTACGTCGCTATGAAATACTATGGGTTCTTTGACCTCGGCTTCTAAATCGAGTAACGTTTCTATGGATACGACAGGATATATTTTTTGGTATACAAGTATCTCCTTCTCGATGCACTATATCTTCTTTTCGGCATCCCTCGCTCCCTCACATTGACGAATTAACACAGAAATCGCGTCGCATTGAAATACTATGCGTTCTACAACTTCTCTTTCTAAATCGAGTAACGTTTAGTTGGGAACTACAGGATTTTCTTTTGGGATGCAACTATCTCCTATCTGATGCACTATTCCTTCTTTACTGCATCCCTCGCTCCCTCACATTGACGAATTAACACAGAAATTGCGTCGCTATGTAATACTATGGGTTTCATGTGCTCTCTTTCTAAATCGAGTAACGTTTCCGCAGAAACGACAGGATTTTTTTTTTGGATACGAGTATCTCCTTTCCGATGCAGTATTCCTTCTTTACTGCATACCTCGCTCCATCACATTGACGACTTAATACAGTAATTACGTCGCTATGAAATACTATGGGTTCTATGACCTCTCCTTCTAAATCGAGTAACGTATCTATGGGATCGACAGGATTTTCGTTTGGGATACGAGTATCTCCTTATCGATGCATTAATCCTTCTCTGCTGCATCCCTCTCCCCCTTACATTGACGAATTTCCACTGAACTAGCGTCGCTATAAATTACTATGGGTTCTATGACTTCTCTTTCTAAATCTTGCAACGTTTCTATGGGAGTGGCAGGTTTTTCTTTTGGGATACGTCTATCTCCTTTCCGATGCACTATTCCTTCTTTCATGCATCCCTCGCTCCCTCACATTGACGATTTAACACAGAAATTGCGTCGCTATGGTATACTATGATTCCTATGACTTCTCCTTCTATATCGAGTAACGTTTCTATGGAAACGGCAGGATTTTCTTTTGGGATACGTGTATCTCCATTCCGATGCCCTTTTCCTTCTTTACTGCATCCCTCTCTCCCTCACATTGACGAATTAATACAGAAATTACGTCGCTATGAAATACTATGGGTTCTTTGACCTCGGCTTCTAAATCGAGTAACGTTTCTATGGATACGACAGGATATATTTTTTGGTATACAAGTATCTCCTTCTCGATGCACTATTTCTTCTTTTCGGCATCCCTCGCTCCCTCACATTGACGAATTAACACAGAAATTGCGTCGCATTGAAATACTATGCGTTCTACAACTTCTCTTTCTAAATCGAGTAACGTTTAGTTGGGAACTACAGGATTTTCTTTTGGGATGCAACTATCTCCTTTCTGATGCACTATTCCTTTTTTACTGCATCCCTCGCTCCATCACATTGACGAATAAGCACAGTAATTGGGTCGCTATGAAATACTATGGGTTCTATGGCTTCTCCTTCTAAATCGAGTAACGTTTCAATGGAAATGACAGGATTTTCTTTTGGGATACGACTATCTCCTTTCCGATGCACTATTCCTTCTTTACTGCATCCCTCGCTCCCCCACATAGACGAATTAACACAGAAATTGCGTCGCTATGAAATACTATGGGTTCTATGACTTCTCCTTCTAAATCGCGTAACGTTTCTATGGAAACAACAGGATTTTCTTTTTTGATACGAGTATCTCCTTTCCGATTCCCTTTTCCTTCTTTACTGCATCCTTCGACCCTCACATTGACGAATTAACACAGAAATTGCGTCGCTATGAAATACTATGGGTTTAATGACTTCTCCTTCTAAAGCGAGTAACGTTTCTATGGAAACGACAGGATTTTCTTTTGGGATACGAGTATCTCCTTTCCGACGCAACATTCCGTCTTTACTGCATCCCTCGCTCCCTCACATTGACGAATTAACAATGTAATAGCGTCGCTATGAAATACTCTGGGTTCTATAATTCTTCGTTCTTAATCGAGTAACGTTTCTATTAAAACGACAAGATTTTATTTTGGGATACGAGTAACTCCTTTCCGATGCACTATTCCTTCTTTACTGCATCCATCGTTCCCTCACATTGACGAATAAGCACAGAAATTGCGTCGCTATGAAATACTATGGGGTCTATGATTTCTCCTTCTAAATCGAGTAACGTTTCTATTGAAACGACAGGAATTTCTTTGGGGATACGAGTATCTCCTTTCCGATGCACTATTCCCTCTTTACTGCATCCCTCGCTCCCTCACATTGACGAATTAATACA
Organism: Schistocerca serialis cubense; assembly: GCF_023864345.2. NCBI lineage: Eukaryota > Metazoa > Arthropoda > Insecta > Orthoptera > Acrididae > Schistocerca > Schistocerca serialis. The sequence goes on along the minus strand of NC_064638.1, from coordinate 45,649,241 downwards.
GAAATTACGTCGCAATAAAATACTATGGGTTCTATGACCTCTCCTTCTACATCGAGTAACGTTTCTATGGATACGACAAGAATTTTTTTTTGGTATACGAGTATCTCCTTTCCGATGCACTATTCCTTCTTTTCAGCAACCATCGCTCCCTCACATTGACGAATTAACACAGGAATTGCGTCGCCTTTAAATCCAATGCGTTCTATAACTTCTCCTTATAAATCGAGTAACATTTAGTTGGGAACGACAGGATTTTCTTTTGGGATGCAACTATCTCCTCTCCGATGCACTATTCCTTCTTTACTGCACACCTCGCTCCCTCACATTGATGTATAAGCACAGAAATTGCGTCGCTATGAAATACTATGAGTTCTATGGCTTCTCCTTCTAAATCGAGTAACTTTTCTATGGAAACGACAGGATTTTCTTTTGGGATTCGAGTATCTCTTTTCCGATGCACTACTCCTTCCTTACTGCATCCCACGCTCCCTCACATTGACGAATTAACGCAGAAATTGCGTCGCTATGGACTACTATGTGCTCTATGACTTCACCTCCTAAATCGAGTAAACTTTCTATGGAAACGACAGGATTTTCATTTGGGATACGAGTATCTCCATTAAGATGCACTATTCCTTCTTTACTGCATCCATCGTTCCCTCACATTGACGAATAAGCACAGAAATTGCGTCGCTATGAAATACTATGGGGTCTATGATTTCTCCTTCTAAATCGAGTAACGTTTCTATCGAAACGACAGGTTTTTCTGTTGGTATACGAGTATCTCCTTTCCGATGCACTATTCCCTCTTTACTGCATCCCTAACTCCCTCACATTGACGAATTAACACAAAAATTGCGTCACTATGAAATACTGTGGGTTCTATAACATCTCCTTCTACATCGAGTAACGTTTCTATGGAAACGACAGGATTTTCTTTTGGTATACGAGTATCTCCTTTCCGATGCACTATTCATTCCTTACTGCATCCCTGGCTCCCGCACATTGACGAATTACTACAGAAATTACGTCGCAATAAAATACTATGAGTTTTATGACCTCTCCTTCTACATCGAGTGACGTTTCTATGGATACGACAGGATTTTCTGTTGGTATACGAGTATCTCCTTTCCGATGCACTATTCCTTCTTTTCAGCAACCCTCTCTCCCTCACATTGACGAATTAGCACAGGAATTGCGTCGCCTTGAAATACAATGCGTTCTATAACTTCTCCTTCTATATCGAGTAACGTTTAGTTGGGAGCGACAGGATTTTCTTTTGGGATACGAGTATCTCCATTCCGATGCACTATTCCTTTTTTACTGCATCCCTGGCTCCCTCACATTGACCAATTATCACAGAAATTACGTCGCTATGAAATACTATGGGTTCTATGACTTCTCCTTCTAAATCGCGTAACTTCTCTATGGAAACAACAGGTTTTTCTTTTTTGATACGAGTATCTCCTTTCCGATTCCCTTTTCCTTCTTTACTGCATCCCTCGCTCCCTCACATTTACGAATTAACACAGAAATTGCGTCGCTTTGAAATACTACGGGTTCTATGACTTCTCCTTCTAAATCGAGTAACGTTTCTATGGAAACGACAGGATTTTCTTTTGGTTTACGAGTATCTCCTATCCCATGCACTTTTCCTTTTTTGCTGCATCCCTCTCTCCCTTACATTGACGAATTTCCACAGAACTTGCGTCGCTATGAAATACTATGGGTTCTATAGGTTCTCGTTCTAAATCGAGTAACGTTTCAATGGAAACGACACAATTTTCCTTTCAGATACGACTATCTCCATTCTGATGCACTACTCCATCTGTACTGCATCCCTTGTTACCTCACATTGAAGAATTACACAGAAATTGCGTCGCTATGAAATACTATGGGTTCTATGACTTCTCCATCTAAATCGAGTAACGTTTCTGTGGAAACGAAAGGATTTTCTTTTGGTATACGAGTATCTCCTTTCCGATGCACTATTTTTATTTTCTGCATCCCTCTCACTCTTACATTGACTAATTTCCACAGAACTTGCGTCGCTATGAAATACTGTGGGTTCCATAACATCTCCTTCTAAATCGAGTAACGTTTCTATGGAAACGACAGGATTTTCTTTTGGTATACGAGTATCTCCTATCCCATGCACTTTTCCTTTTTTGCTGCATCCCTCTCTCCCTTACATTGACGAATTTCCACAGAACTTGCGTCGCTATGAAATACTATGGGTTCTATAGCTTCTCGTTCTAAATCGAGTAACGTTTCAATGGAAACGACACAATTTTCCTTTCAGATACGACTATCTCCATTCTGATGCACTATTCCATCGGTACTGCATCCCTTGTTACCTCACATTGAAGAATTAACACCGAAATTGCGTCGCTATGAAATACTATGGGTTCTATGACTTCTCCTTCTAAATCGAGTAACGTTTCTGTGGAAACGACAGGATTTTCTTTTGGTATACGAGTATCTCCTTTCCGATGCACTATTTTTATTTTCTGCATCCCTCTCACTCTTACATTGACGAATTTCCACAGAACTTGCGTCGCTATGAAATACTGTGGGTTCCATATCATCTCCTTCTAAATCGAGTAACGTTTCTATGGAAACGACAGGATTTTCTTCTGGTATACGAGTAATCTCGTTTCCGATGCACTACTCCTTCATTACTGCATCCCTCGCTCCCTCACATTGACGAATTAACGCAGATATTGCGTCGCTATGGGTTACTATGTGCTCTAAGACTTCACCTTCTAAATCGAGTAACGTTTCTATGGAAACGACAGGATTTTCATTTGGGATACTAGTATCTCCATTATGATGCACTATTCCTTCTTTACTGCATCCATCGTTCCCGCACATTGACGAATAAGCACAGAAATTGCGTCGCTATGAAATACTATGGGGTCTATGATTTCTCCTTCTAAATCGAGTAACGTTTCTATTGAAACGACAGGATTTTCTGTTGGTATACGAGTATCTCCTTTCCGATGCACTATTCCCTCTTTACTGCATCCGTAACTCCCTCACATTGACGAATTAACACAGAAATTGCGTCACTATGAGATACTGTGGGTTCTATAAGATCTCCTTCTACATCGAGTAACGTTTCTATGGAAACTACAGGATTTTCTTTTGGTATACGAGTATCTCCTTTCCGATGCACTATTCCTTCTTTACTGCATCCCTGGCTCCCTCACATTGACGAATTAATACAGAAATTACGTCGCAATAAAATACTATGGGTTCTATGGCCTCTCCTTCTACATCGAGTGACGTTTCTATGGATACGACAGGATTTCTTTTGGTATACGAGAATCTCCTTTCCGATGCACTATTCCTTCTTTTCAGCAACCCTCGCTCCCTCACATTGACGAATTAACACAGGAATTGCGTCGCCTTGAAATACAATGCGTTCTATAACTTCTCCTTCTCAATCGAGTAACGTATAGTTGGGAACGACAGGATTTTCTTTTGGGATGCAACTATCTCCACTCCGATGCACTATTCCTTGTTTACTGCACGCCTCGCTCCCTCACATTGACGAATAATCACAGAAATTGCGTCGCTATGAAATACTATGAGTTCTATGGCTTCTCCTTCTAAATCGAGTAACGTTTCTATTTAAACGACAGGATTTTCTTTTGGGGATCGAGTATCTCCTTTCAGATGCACTATTCATTCTTTACTGCATCCCTCGCTCCCTCACATTGACAAATTAACACAAAAATTGCGTAGCTATGAAATACTATGGGTTCTATGACTTCTCCTTCTAAATCGAGTAACGTTTCTATGGAAACGACAGGAATTTCTTTTGGGATACGAGTATCTCTTTTCCGATGCCCTATTCCTTCCTTACTGCTGCCCTCGCTCCCTCACATTGACGAATTAACACAGAAATTGCTTTGCTATGATGTACTATAAGTAATATGACTTCTCCTTTTAAATCGAGTAACGTTTCCATGGAAACTGCACTATTTTCTTCTGGTATAAGATAATCTCCTTTCCGATGCACTATTCCTTCTGTATTGCATCGCTCGCTACCTCACATTGATGAATTAATACAGAGATTACGTCGCTATGTAATGCAATGGGTTCTATGACCGCCCCTTCTAAATCGAGTAACGTCTCTATGGGAACGACAGGATTTTTTTTGGTATACGAGTATCTCCTTTCCGATGCACTATTCCTTCTTTACTGCATCCCTCGCTCCCTCACATTGACGAATTAACACAGAAATTGAGTCGCTATGAAATACTATGGGTTCTATGATTGGTTCAAATGGCTCTGAGCACTATGGGACTCAACTTCGGAGGTCATTAGTCCCCTAGAACTTAGAACTAGTTAAACCTAACTTACCTAAGGACATCACAAACATCCATGCCCGTAGCAGGATTCGAACCTGCGACCGTAGCGGTCTTGCGGTTCCAGACTGCAGCGCCTTTAACCGCACGGTCACTTCGGCCGGCTTGGGTTCTATGAATTCTCCTTCTAAAACGAGTAACGTTTCTATTTAAAAGACAGGATTTTCTTTTGGGATACGAGTATCTCCTTTCCGATGCCCTTTTCCTTCTTTACTGCAACCCTCGCTCCCTCACCTTGACGCATTAACACACAAATTGCGTCGCTATGAATTACTATGGGTTCTATGACCTCTACTTCTACATCGAGTAACGTCTCAATGGATACGACAGGATTATTTTTTGGTATACAGGTATCTCCATTCCGATGCACTACTCCTTCTTTCTGGAACCCTCGCTCCCTCACATTGACGAATTAACACAGGAATTGCGTCGCCTTGAAATACAATGCGTTCTATATCTTCTCCTTCAAAATCGAGTAACGCTTAGTCGGGAACGACAGGATTTTCTTTTGGGATGCAACTATCTCCTTTTCGATGCACTATTCCTTCTTTACTGCACCCCTCGCTCTCTCACATTGACGAATAAGCACAGAAATTGCGTCGCTATGAAATACTATGGGTTCTATGACACCCCTTTCTAAAGCGAGTAACGTTTCTATGGAAACGACAGGATTTTCTTTTGGGGTACGTGTATATCCTTTCCGATGCCCTATTCCTTCTTTACTACCACCTTCGCTCCCTCACATTCACGAATTAACCCAGAAATTGCACCGCTATGAAATACTATGCGTAATATGACTTCTCCTTTTAAAACGAGTAACGTTTCCATGAAAACGAAACGATTTTCTTCTGGTATTGGAGTATCTCCTTTCCGATGCACTATTCCTTCTTTACTGCATCCCTCGCTCCCACACATTGACGAATTAACACAGAAGTTGCGTCGCTATGGAATACTATGGATTCTATAACTCCTCCTTCTCAATCGAGTAACGTTACTATTAAACTGACAGGATTTTATTTTGGGATACGAGTAACTCCTTTCCGATGCTCTATTCCTTCTTTACTGCATCCCTCGCTCCCTCACATTGACGAATTAACGCAAAAACTGCGTCGCTATGATATACTATGGGTTGTATGACTTCTCCAGCTCAATCGAGTAACGTATCTATGGAAACGACAGGAATTTCTTTAACGGACACGAAGGTCTTCTTGCGGATGCACTATTCCTTCTTTACTGCATCCCTCGCTCCCTCACATTGACGAATTAACGCAGAAATTGCGTCGCTATGAAATACTATGGGTTCTATAACTCCTCCTTCTTAAACAAGTAACGTTTCTATTAAAACGACAGGATTTTCTTTTGGGATACAAGTATCTCCTTTCCGATGCTCTATTAGTTCTTTACTGCATCCCTCGCACCCTCACATTGACGAATTAACAGAGAAAATTGGACGCTATGGAATACCATGTGTACGATGACTTTTCCTTCTAAATCGAGTAACGTTTGTATGGAAACGACAGGATTTTCTTCTGGGTTACGAGTATATCCTTTCCGATGCACTATTCCTTTTTTACTGCATCCCTGGCTCCCTCACGTTGACGAATTAACACAGAAATTGGGACGCTATGGGATACTATGTGTTCTAAGGCTTTTCCTTCTAAATCGACTAACGTTTCTATGGGAACGACAGGATTTTCTTTTGGGATACGAGTATCTCCTTTCCGATGCACTTTTCCTTCTTTACTGCATCCCTCGCTCCCTCACATTGACGAATTAACACAGAAATTGCGTCGCTATGAAATACTATGGGTTCTATACCTCCGCCTACTTAATCGAGTAACGTTTCTATTGAAACGACGGTATTTTATTTTGGTATACGAATAACTCTTTTCCGATGCACTATTCCTTCTTTACTGCATCCCTCGCTCCCTCACATTGACGATATATCAATGGCATTGCGTCGGTATGAAATACTATGGGCTCTAGGACTTCTCCTTCTAAACCGAGTAAACGATTCTATGGAGACGACAGGATTTTTTTTTGGGATACGAGTATCGCCTTTCCGATGCACTTTGCCTTCTTTACTGCATCCCTCGTTCCCTCACATTGACGAATAAGCACAGAAATTGCGTCACTATGAAATACTATGGGTTCTACGAATTCTCCATCTAAATCGAGTAATGTTTCTATGGAAACGTAAGGATATTCTTTAGGGATACGAGTATCTCCTTTCCGATGCACTATTCCTTCTTCACTGCATCTCTCGCTCCCTCAAATTGACAAATTAACACAAAAATCGCGTCGCTATGAAATACTATTTGCTCTATGACATCCCCTTCTAAATCGAGTAACGTTTCTATGGAAAAAACAGGATTTTCATTTGGGATACGAGAATCACCTTTCCGATGCACTATTCCTTCTTTACTGCATCCCTCGCTCCCTCACAATGACGAGTTAACACAGAAATTGCGTCGCTATGATGTACTAGGGGATCCAGGACTTCTCCTTCTAAATCGAGGAACGTTTCTAAGAAAAGGAGAGGATTTTCTTTGATATACGAGTATCTCCTTTCCGATGCACTATTCCTTCTTTACTAAATACCTCGCTCCCTCACATTGACGAATTAACACAGGAATTGCGTCGCTATGAAATACTATTTGTTCTATGACATCCCCTTATGAAACGAATAACTTTTCTATGGAAACAACAGGACTTTCTATTGGGATACGACTATCTCCATTGCGAATCACTATTCCTTTTTTACTGCATCCCTGGCTCCCTCACATTGACGAATTAACACAGATATTGGGACGCTATGGTATACTATGTGTTCTAAGACTTTTCCTTCTAAATCGAGTAACGTTTCACTGGAAACGACAGGATTTCCTTTTGGGATACGAGTATCTCCTTTCCGATGCACTATTCCTTCTTTACTGCATCCGTCGCTCCGTCACATTGACGAATTAACACAGAAATTGCGTCGCTATGAAATACAATGGGTTCTGTAACTTCTCCTTCTATATCGAGTAACGTTTCTATGGAAACGACGGGATCTTCTTTTGGGATACGACTATCACCTTTCCGATGCACTATTCCTTCTTTCCTGCATCCCTCGTTCCCTCACAATGACGAATTACCGAAGAAATCTCGTCGCTATGAAATACTATGGGTTCTATGACTTCACCTTCTAAATCAAGTAACATTTCTATGGAAACGACAGGAATTTCTTTTGGGATATGAGTATTTCCTTTCCGATGCACTATTCCTTCTTTACTGCATGTCTGTCTCCCTCACATTGACGAATTAAAAGAGAAATTGCGTCGATATGGAATACTGTATGTTCTATGACTTCTCCTTCTAAATCGAGTAACGTTTCTATGGAAACGACAGGATTTTCTTTTGGTATACGAGTATCTCCTTTCCGATGCACTATTCCTTCTTTACTGCATCCCTGGCTCCCTCACATTGACGAATTAATACAGAAATTACGTCGCAATAAAATACTATGGGTTCTATGGCCTCACCTTCTACATCGAGTGACGTTTCTATGGATACGACAGGATTTTTTTTGGTATACGCGTATCTCCATTCCGATGCACTATTCCTTCTTTTCAGCAACCCTCTCTCCCTCACATTGACTAATTAACACAGGAATTGCGTCGCCTTGAAATACAATGCGTTCTATAACTTCTCCTTCTAAATCGAGTAACGTTTAGTCGGGAACGACAGGATTTTCTTTTGGGATGCAACTATCTCCTCTACGATGCACTATTCCTTATTTACTGCACACCTCGCTCCCTCACATTGACGAATAAGCACAGAATTTGCGTCGCTATGAAATACTATGAGTTCTATGGCTTCTCCTTCTAAATCGAGTAACGTTTCTATTTAAACGACAGGATTTTCTTTTGGGATTCGAGTATCTCCTTTCAGATGCACTATTCATTCTTTACTGCATCCCTCGCTCCCTCACATTGAGTAATTAACACAAAAATTGCGTAGCTATGAAATACTATGGGTTTTATGACTTCTCCTTCTAAATCGAGTAACGTTTCTATGGATACGACATGATTTTTTTTGGTATACGAGTATCTCCTTTCCGATGCACTATTCCTTCTTTCCAGCAACCCTCGCTCCCTCACATTGACGAATTAACACAGGAATTGCGTCGCCTTGAAATACAATGCGTTCTATAACTTCTCCTTCTAAATCGAGTAACGTTTAATTGGGAACGACAGGATTTTCTTTTGGGATGCAACTATCTCCTCTCCGATGCACTATTCCTTGTTTACTGCACGCCTCGCTCCCTCACATTGACGAATAATCACAGAAATTGCGTCGCTATGAAATACTATGAGTTCTATGGCTTCTCCTTCTAAATCGAGTAACGTTTCTATTTAAACGACAGGATTTTCTTTTGGGATTCGCGTATCTCCTTTCAGGTGCACTATTCATTCTTTACTGCATCCCTCGCTCCCTCACATTGACAAATTAACACAAAAATTACGTAGCTATGAAATACTATGGGTTCTATGACTTCTCCTTCTAAATCGAGTAACGTTTCTATGGAAACGACAGGAATTTCTTTTGGGATACGAGTATCTCCTTTCCGATGCCCTATTCCTTCCTTACTGCCGCCCTCGCTCCCTCACATTGACGAATTAACACAGAAATTCTTTGCTATGATATACTATAAGTTATATGACTTCTCCTTTTAAATCGAGTAACGTTTCCATGGAAACTACACTATTTTCTTCTGGTATAAGATAATCTCCTTTCCGATGCACTATTCCTTCTGTACTGCGTCGCTTGCTACCTCACATTGATGAATTAATACAGAAATTACGTCGCTATGTAATGCAATGGGTTCTATGACCGCTCCTTCTAAATCGAGTAACGTCTCTATGGGTACGACAGGATTTTTTTTGGTATACGAGTATCTCCTTTCCGATGCACTATTCCTTCTTTACTGCATCCCTCGCTCCCTCACATTGACGAATTAACACAGAAATTGCGTCGCTATGAAATACTATGGGTTCTATGATTGGTTCAAATGGCCCTGAGCACTATGGGACTCAACTTCGGAGGTCATTAGTCCCCTGGAACTTAGAACTAGTTAAACCTAACTATCCTAAGGACATCACAAACATCCATGCCCGAAGCAGGATTCGAACCTGCCACCGTAGCGGTCTTGCGGTTCCAGACTGCAGCGCCTTTAACCGCACGGTCACTTCGGCCGGCTTGGGTTCTATGAATTCTCCTTCTAAAACGAGTAACGTTTCTATTTAAAAGACAGGATTTTCTTTTGGGATACGAGTATCTCCTTTCCAATGCCCTTTTCCTTCTTTACTGCAACCCTCGCTCCCTCACCTTGACGCATTATCACACAAATTGCGTCGCTATGAATTACTATGGGTTCTATGACCTCTGCTTCTACATCGAGTAACGTCTCCATGGATACGACAGGATTATTTTTTGGTATACGGGTATCTCCATTCCGATGCACTAGACCTTCTTTCTGGAACCCTCGCTCCCTCACATTGACGAATTAACACAGGAATTGCGTCGCCTTGAAATACAATGCGTTCTATATCTTCTCCTTCTAAATCGAGTAACGCTTAGTCGGGAACGACAGGATTTTCTTTTGGGATGCAACTATCTCTTTTTCGATGCACTATTCCTTCTTTACTACACTCCTCGCTCTCTCACATTGACGAATAAGCACAGAAATTGCGTCGCTATGAAATACTATGGGTTCTATGACACCGCTTTCTAAAGCGAGTAACGTTTCAATGGAAACGACAGGATTTTCTTTTTGGATACGAGTATCTCTTTCTCAAAGCAATATTCCTTCCTTACTGCATCCCTGGCTCCCTCACATTGACGAATTAACACAGATATTGGGTCGCTATGATATACTAGGGGTTCTATGGCTTCTCCTTCTAAATCGAATAACGTTTCTATGGGAACGAGAGGATTTTCTATTGGTAAACGAGTATCTACTTTCCGATGCACTATTCCCATTTTACCTCATCGCTCGCTCCCTCACATTGACGAATTAACACAGAAATTGCGTCGCTATGTAATACTATGGGTTCTATGACGTCTCCTTCTAAATCGAGTATCGTTTCTATGGAAACGACGGAATTTTCTTTTGGGATACGAGTATCTCCTTTCCGATGCACTACTCCTTCTGTACTGCATCCATCGCTCGCTCACATTGGCGAATTAACAGAGAAATTGCGTCGCTATGAAATACTATGGGTTCTATGACTTCTCCTTCTAAATCGATTGACGTTCCCATTGAAACGACAGGATTTTCTTTTGGGTTACGAGTATATGCTTTCCGATGCACTATTCCTTTTTTACTGCATCCCTGGCTCCCTCACGTTGACGAATTAACACAGAAATTGGGACGCTATGGGATACTATGTGTTCTAAGGCCTATCCTTCTAAATCGACTAACGTTTCTATGGGAACGACAGGATTTTCTTTTGGGATACGAGTATCTCCTTTCCGATGCACTTTTCCTTCTTTACTGCATCCCTCGCTCCCTCACATTGACGAATTAACACAGAAATTGCGTCGCTATGAAATACTATGGGCTCTATGACTTCTCCTTCTAAATCGAGTAACGTTTCTATGGAGACGACAGGATTTTTTTTTTTTGGGATACGAGTATCGCCTTTCCGATGCACTTTGCCTTCTTTACTGCATCCCTCGTTCCCTCACATTGACGAATAAGCACAGAAATTGCGTCGCTATGAAATACTATGGGTTCTATGAATTCTCCTTCTAAATCGAGTAATGTTTCTATGGAAACGTAAGGATATTCTTTAGGGATACGAGTATCTTCTTTCCGATGCACTATTCCTTCTTTACTGCATCTCTCGCTCCCTCAAATTGACAAATTAACTCAAAAATCGCGTCGCTATGAAATACTATTTGTTCTAAGACATCCCCTTCTAAATCGAGTAACGTTTCTATGGAAACAACAGGATTTTCATTTGGGATACGAGAATCACCTTTCCGATGCACTATTCCTTCTTTACTGCATCCCTCGCTCCCTCACAATGGCGGGTTAACACAGAAATTGCGTCGCTATGAAATACTATGGGTTCTATGACTTCTCCTTCTAAATCGATTGACGTTCCCATTGAAACGACAGGATTTTCTTTTGGGTTACGAGTATATGCTTTCCGATGCACTATTCCTTTTTTACTGCATACCCCGCTCCCTCACATTGACGAATTAACACAGAAATTGCGTGGCTATGAAATACTATTTGTTCTATGACATCCCCTTATAAAACGAATAACTTTTCTATGGAAACAACAGGACTTTCTATTGGGATACGACTGTCTCCATTCCGAATCACTATTCCTTTTTTACTGCATCCCTGGCTCCCTCACATTGACGAATTTACACAGATATTGGGACGCTATGGTATACTATGTGTTCTAAGACTTTTCCTTCTAAATCGAGTAACGTTTCAATGGAAACGACAGGATTTCCTTTTGGGATGCGAGTATTTCCTTTCCGATGCACTATTCCTTCTTTACTGCATCCGTCGCTCCGTCACATTGACGAATTAACACAGAAATTGCGTCGCTATGAAATACAATGGGTTCTGTAACTTCTCCTTCTATATCGAGTAACGTTTCTATGGAAATGACGGGATCTTCTTTTGGGATACGACTATCACGTTTCCGATGCACTATTCCTTCTTTACTGCATCCCTCGCTCCCTCACAATGACGAATTACCGCAGAAATCTCGTCGCTATGAAATACTATGGGTTCTATGACTTCACCTTTTAAATCAAGTAACATTTCTATGGAAACGACAGGAATTTCTTTTGGGATATGAGTATTTCCTTTCCGATGCACTATTCCTTCTTTACTGCATGTCTGTCTCCCTCACATTGACGAATTAAAAGAGAAATTGCGTCGATATGGAATACTGTATGTCCTATGACTTCTCCTTCTAAATCGAGTAACGTTTCTATGGAAACGACAGGATTGTCTTTTGGGATACGAGTATCTCCTTTCCGATGCACTATTCCTTCTTTTCTGGAACCGTCGCTCCCTCACATTCACGAATTAACACAGAACTTGCGTCGCTATGAAATACTATGTGTAACATGTCTTCTCCTTTTAAATCGAGTAACGTTTCCATGAAAACGAAACGATTTTCTTCTGGTATAGGAGTATCTCCTTTCCGATGCACTATTCCTTCTTTACTGCATCGCTCGCTACCTCACATTGATGAATTAATACAGAAATTACGTCGCTATGTAATGCTATGCCTTCTATGACCTCTCCTTCTAAATGGAGTAACGTCTCTATGGGAACGACAGGATTTTTTTTTGGTATAGGAGTTTCTTCTTTCCGATGCACTATTCCTCCTTTACTGCATTCCTCGATCCCTCACATAGACGAATTAGCAACGAAATAGCGTCGCTATGAAATATTATGGGTTCTATGACTTCTCCTTCTAAATCGAGTAACGTTTCTATGGAAACGACAGGATTTTCTTTTGGGATACGAGTATCTCCTTCCCGATGCTCCATTCCCTCTTTACTGCATCCCTCGCACCCTCACATTGACGAATTAACACAGAAGTTGCGTCGCCATGGAATACTATGGGTTCTATGACTTCTCCTTCTGAATCGAGTAACGTTTCTATGGAAACGACAGAATTTTCTTTTGGGATACGACTATCTACTTTTCGATGAACTATTCCTTCTGTACTGCATCCCTCGCTCCCACACATGCGAATTAACACATTAATTGCGTCGCTATGAAATACTATGGGGTCTATGATTTCTCCTTCTAAATCGAGTAACGTTTCTATTGATGCGACAGGATTTTCTATTGGGATTCGAGTATCTCCTTTCCGATGCACTATTCCCTCTTTACTGCATCCCTAGCTCCCTCACATTGACGAATTAACACAGAATTTGCGTCGCTATGAAATACTATGGGTTCTATAACTTCTCCTTCTAATTCGAGTAACGTTTCTATGGAAACGACCGGATTTTCTTTTGGGATACGAGTATCTCCTTTCCGACGCAACATTCCGTCCTTACTGCATCCCTGGCTCCCTCACGTCGACGAATTAACACAGAAATTGGGACGCTATTGGATACCATGTGTTCTAAGCCTTTTCCTTCTAAATCGACTAACGTTTCTATGGAAACGACAGGATTTTTTTTTGGGATACGAGTATCACCTTTCCGATGCACTATTCCTTCTTTACTGCACCCCTCGCTCCCTCACAATGACGAGTTAACACAGAAATTGCGTCGCTATGATGTACTAGGGGATCCATGACTTGTCCTTCTAAATCGAGGAACGTTTCTAAGGAAACGAGAGGATTTTCTTTTGGTATACGAGTATCTCCTTTCCGATGCACTAATCCTTCTTCACTGCATACCGCGCTCCCTCTCATTGACGAATTAACACAGAAATTGCGTCGCTTTGAACTTCTACTTGTTCTATGACATCCAATTCTAAAACGAGTAACTTTTCTACGGAAACAACAGGATTTTCTATTGGGATACGACTATCTCCATTCCGATGCACTATTCCTTTTTTACTGCAACCCTCGCTCCCTCACATTGACGAATTAACACAGAAATTGGGACGCTATGGTATACTATGTGTTCTAAGAGTTTTCCTTCTAAATCGAGTAACGTTTCAATGGAAACGACAGGATTTTCTTTTGGGATACGAGTATCTCCTTTCCGATGCACTATTCCTTCTTTACTGCATCCCTAGCTTCCTCACAATGACGAATTAACACAGAAATTGCGTCGCTATGAAATACTATGGGTTCTATGACGTCTCCTTCTAAATCGAGTATCGTTTCTATGGAAACGACGGAATTTTCTTTTGGGATACGAGTATCTCCTTTCCGATGCACTACTCCTTCTGTACTGCATCCATCGCTCGCTCACATTGGCGAATTAACAGAGAAATTGCGTCGCTATGAAATACTATGGGTTCTATGACTTCTCCTTCTAAATCGATTGACGTTCCCATTGAAACGACAGGATTTTCTTTTGGGTTACGAGTATATGCTTTCCGATGCACTATTCCTTTTTTACTGCATCCCTGGCTCCCTCACGTTGACGAATTAACACAGAAATTGGGCCGCTATGGGATACTATGTGTTCTAAGGCCTATCCTTCTAAATCGACTAACGTTTCTATGGGAACGACAGGATTTTCTTTTGGGATACGAGTATCTCCTTTACGATGCACTTTTCCTTCTTTACTGCATCCCTCGCTCCCTCACATTGACGAATTAACACAGAAATTGCGTCGCTATGAAATACTATGGGCTCTATGACTTCTCCTTCTAAATCGAGTAACGTTTCTATGGAGACGACAGGATTTTTTTTTTTGGGATACGAGTATCGCCTTTCCGATGCACTTTGCCTTCTTTACTGCATCCCTCGTTCCCTCACATTGACGAATAAGCACAGAAATTGCGTCGCTATGAAATACTATGGGTTCTATGAATTCTCCTTCTAAATCGAGTAATGTTTCTATGGAAACGTAAGGATATTCTTTAGGGATACGAGTATCTTCTTTCCGATGCACTATTCCTTCTTTACTGCATCTCTCGCTCCCTCAAATTGACAAATTAACTCAAAAATCGCGTCGCTATGAAATACTATTTGTTCTATGACATCCCCTTCTAAATCGAGTAACGTTTCTATGGAAACAACAGGATTTTCATTTGGGATACGAGAATCACCTTTCCGATGCACTATTCCTTCTTTACTGCATCCCTCGCTCCCTCACAATGGCGGGTTAACACAGAAATTGCGTCGCTATGATGTACTAGGGGATCCAGGACTTCTCCTTCTAAATGGAGGAACGTTTCTAAGAAAACGAGAGGATTTTCTTTTGGTATACGAGTATCTCGTTTCCGATGCACTATTCCTTCTTTACTGCATGCCCCGCTCCCTCACATTGACGAATTAACACAGAAATTGCGTGGCTATGAAATACTATTTGTTCTATGACATCCCCTTATAAAACGAATAACTTTTCTATGGAAACAACAGGACTTTCTATTGGGATACGACTGTCTCCATTCCGAATCACTATTCCTTTTTTACTGCATCCCTGGCTCCCTCACATTGACGAATTTACACAGATATTGGGACGCTATGGTATACTATGTGTTCTAAGACTTTTCCTTCTAAATCGAGTAACGTTTCAATGGAAACGACAGGATTTCCTTTTGGGATGCGAGTATTTCCTTTCCGATGCACTATTCCTTCTTTACTGCATCCGTCGCTCCGTCACATTGACGAATTAACACAGAAATTGCGTCGCTATGAAATACAATGGGTTCTGTAACTTCTCCTTCTATATCGAGTAACGTTTCTATGGAAATGACGGGATCTTCTTTTGGGATACGACTATCACGTTTCCGATGCACTATTCCTTCTTTACTGCATCCCTCGCTCCCTCACAATGACGAATTACCGCAGAAATCTCGTCGCTATGAAATACTATGGGTTCTATGACTTCACCTTTTAAATCAAGTAACATTTCTATGGAAACGACAGGAATTTCTTTTGGGATATGAGTATTTCCTTTCCGATGCACTATTCCTTCTTTACTGCATGTCTGTCTCCCTCACATTGACGAATTAAAAGAGAAATTGCGTCGATATGGAATACTGTATGTCCTATGACTTCTCCTTCTAAATCGAGTAACGTTTCTATGGAAACGACAGGATTGTCTTTTGGGATACGAGTATCTCCTTTCCGATGCACTATTCCTTCTTTTCTGGAACCGTCGCTCCCTCACATTCACGAATTAACACAGAACTTGCGTCGCTATGAAATACTATGTGTAACATGTCTTCTCCTTTTAAATCGAGTAACGTTTCCATGAAAACGAAACGATTTTCTTCTGGTATAGGAGTATCTCCTTTCCGATGCACTATTCCTTCTTTACTGCATCGCTCGCTACCTCACATTGATGAATTAATACAGAAATTACGTCGCTATGTAATGCTATGCCTTCTATGACCTCTCCTTCTAAATGGAGTAACGTCTCTATGGGAACGACAGGATTTTTTTTTGGTATAGGAGTTTCTTCTTTCCGATGCACTATTCCTCCTTTACTGCATTCCTCGAACCCTCACATAGACGAATTAGCAACGAAATAGCGTCGCTATGAAATATTATGGGTTCTATGACTTCTCCTTCTAAATCGAGTAACGTTTCTATGGAAACGACAGGATTTTCTTTTGGGATACGAGTATCTCCTTCCCGATGCTCCATTCCCTCTTTACTGCATCCCTCGCACCCTCACATTGACGAATTAACACAGAAGTTGCGTCGCCATGGAATACTATGGGTTCTATGACTTCTCCTTCTGAATCGAGTAACGTTTCTATGGAAACGACAGAATTTTCTTTTGGGATACGACTATCTACTTTTCGATGAACTATTCCTTCTGTACTGCATCCCTCGCTCCCACACATGCGAATTAACACATTAATTGCGTCGCTATGAAATACTATGGGGTCTATGATTTCTCCTTCTAAATCGAGTAACGTTTCTATTGATGCGACAGGATTTTCTATTGGGATTCGAGTATCTCCTTTCCGATGCACTATTCCCTCTTTACTGCATCCCTAGCTCCCTCACATTGACGAATTAACACAGAATTTGCGTCGCTATGAAATACTATGGGTTCTATAACTTCTCCTTCTAAATCGAGTAACGTTTCTATGGAAACGACCGGATTTTCTTTTGGGATACGAGTATCTCCTTTCCGACGCAACATTCCGTCCTTACTGCATCCCTGGCTCCCTCACGTCGACGAATTAACACAGAAATTGGGACGCTATTGGATACCATGTGTTCTAAGCCTTTTCCTTCTAAATCGACTAACGTTTCTATGGAAACGACAGGATTTTTTTTTGGGATACGAGTATCACCTTTCCGATGCACTATTCCTTCTTTACTGCACCCCTCGCTCCCTCACAATGACGAGTTAACACAGAAATTGCGTCGCTATGATGTACTAGGGGATCCATGACTTGTCCTTCTAAATCGAGGAACGTTTCTAAGGAAACGAGAGGATTTTCTTTTGGTATACGAGTATCTCCTTTCCGATGCACTAATCCTTCTTCACTGCATACCGCGCTCCCTCTCATTGACGAATTAACACAGAAATTGCGTCGCTTTGAACTTCTACTTGTTCTATGACATCCAATTCTAAAACGAGTAACTTTTCTACGGAAACAACAGGATTTTCTATTGGGATACGACTATCTCCATTCCGATGCACTATTCCTTTTTTACTGCAACCCTCGCTCCCTCACATTGACGAATTAACACAGAAATTGGGACGCTATGGTATACTATGTGTTCTAAGAGTTTTCCTTCTAAATCGAGTAACGTTTCAATGGAAACGACAGGATTTTCTTTTGGGATACGAGTATCTCCTTTCCGACGCAACATTCCGTCCTTACTGCATCCCTGGCTCCCTCACGTCGACGAATTAACACAGAAATTGGGACGCTATTGGATACCATGTGTTCTAAGCCTTTTCCTTCTAAATCGACTAACGTTTCTATGGAAACGACAGGATTTTTTTTTGGGATACGAGTATCACCTTTCCGATGCACTATTCCTTCTTTACTGCACCCCTCGCTCCCTCACAATGACGAGTTAACACAGAAATTGCGTCGCTATGATGTACTAGGGGATCCATGACTTGTCCTTCTAAATCGAGGAACGTTTCTAAGGAAACGAGAGGATTTTCTTTTGGTATACGAGTATCTCCTTTCCGATGCACTAATCCTTCTTCACTGCATACCGCGCTCCCTCTCATTGACGAATTAACACAGAAATTGCGTCGCTTTGAACTTCTACTTGTTCTATGACATCCAATTCTAAAACGAGTAACTTTTCTACGGAAACAACAGGATTTTCTATTGGGATACGACTGTCTCCATTCCGAATCACTATTCCTTTTTTACTGCATCCCTGGCTCCCTCACATTGACGAATTTACACAGATATTGGGACGCTATGGTATACTATGTGTTCTAAGACTTTTCCTTCTAAATCGAGTAACGTTTCAATGGAAACGACAGGATTTCCTTTTGGGATGCGAGTATTTCCTTTCCGATGCACTATTCCTTCTTTACTGCATCCGTCGCTCCGTCACATTGACGAATTAACACAGAAATTGCGTCGCTATGAAATACAATGGGTTCTGTAACTTCTCCTTCTATATCGAGTAACGTTTCTATGGAAATGACGGGATCTTCTTTTGGGATACGACTATCACGTTTCCGATGCACTATTCCTTCTTTACTGCATCCCTCGCTCCCTCACAATGACGAATTACCGCAGAAATCTCGTCGCTATGAAATACTATGGGTTCTATGACTTCACCTTTTAAATCAAGTAACATTTCTATGGAAACGACAGGAATTTCTTTTGGGATATGAGTATTTCCTTTCCGATGCACTATTCCTTCTTTACTGCATGTCTGTCTCCCTCACATTGACGAATTAAAAGAGAAATTGCGTCGATATGGAATACTGTATGTCCTATGACTTCTCCTTCTAAATCGAGTAACGTTTCTATGGAAACGACAGGATTGTCTTTTGGGATACGAGTATCTCCTTTCCGATGCACTATTCCTTCTTTTCTGGAACCGTCGCTCCCTCACATTCACGAATTAACACAGAACTTGCGTCGCTATGAAATACTATGTGTAACATGTCTTCTCCTTTTAAATCGAGTAACGTTTCCATGAAAACGAAACGATTTTCTTCTGGTATAGGAGTATCTCCTTTCCGATGCACTATTCCTTCTTTACTGCATCGCTCGCTACCTCACATTGATGAATTAATACAGAAATTACGTCGCTATGTAATGCTATGCCTTCTATGACCTCTCCTTCTAAATGGAGTAACGTCTCTATGGGAACGACAGGATTTTTTTTTGGTATAGGAGTTTCTTCTTTCCGATGCACTATTCCTCCTTTACTGCATTCCTCGATCCCTCACATAGACGAATTAGCAACGAAATAGCGTCGCTATGAAATATTATGGGTTCTATGACTTCTCCTTCTAAATCGAGTAACGTTTCTATGGAAACGACAGGATTTTCTTTTGGGATACGAGTATCTCCTTCCCGATGCTCCATTCCCTCTTTACTGCATCCCTCGCACCCTCACATTGACGAATTAACACAGAAGTTGCGTCGCCATGGAATACTATGGGTTCTATGACTTCTCCTTCTGAATCGAGTAACGTTTCTATGGAAACGACAGAATTTTCTTTTGGGATACGACTATCTACTTTTCGATGAACTATTCCTTCTGTACTGCATCCCTCGCTCCCACACATGCGAATTAACACATTAATTGCGTCGCTATGAAATACTATGGGGTCTATGATTTCTCCTTCTAAATCGAGTAACGTTTCTATTGATGCGACAGGATTTTCTATTGGGATTCGAGTATCTCCTTTCCGATGCACTATTCCCTCTTTACTGCATCCCTAGCTCCCTCACATTGACGAATTAACACAGAATTTGCGTCGCTATGAAATACTATGGGTTCTATAACTTCTCCTTCTAAATCGAGTAACGTTTCTATGGAAACGACCGGATTTTCTTTTGGGATACGAGTAACTCCTTTCCGATGCACTATTCCTTCTTTACTGCATCCCTCGCTCCCTCACATTGACGAATTAACAATGGAATTGCGTCGCTATGAAATACTATGGGTTCTATGACTTCTCCTTCTAAGTCGAGTAACGTTTCAATGGAAACGACAGGATTTTCTTTTGGGATACGAGTAGCTCCTTTCCGATGCACTATTCCTTCTCTACTGCATGCCTGGCTCCCTCACACTGACGAATTAACACAGAAATTGCGTCGCTATGAAATACTATTTGTTCTATGACATCCCCTTATAAAACGAATAACTTTTCTATGGAAACAACAGGACTTTCTATTGGGATACGACTATCTTCATTCCGAATCACTATTCCTTTTTTACTGCATCCCTGGCTCCCTCACATTGACGAATTAACACAGATATTGGGACGCTATGGTATACTATGTGTTGTAAGACTTTTCCTTCTAAATCGAGTAACGTTTCAATGGAAACGACTGGATTTCCTTTTGGGATACGAGTATCTCCTTTCCGATGCACTATTCCTTCTTTACTGCATCCCTCGCTCCGTCACATTGACGAATTAACACAGAAATTGCGTCGCTATGAAATACAATGGGTTCTGTAACTTCTCCTTCTGTATCGAGTAACGTTTCTATGGAAACGACGGGATTTTCTTTTGGGATACGACTATCACCTTTCCGATGCACTATTCCTTCTTTACTGCATCCCTCGCTCCCTCACAATGACGAATTACCGCAGAAATCTCGTCGCTATGAAATACTATGGGTTCTATGATTTCACCTTCTAAACGAAGTAACATTTCTATGGAAACGTAGGAATTTCTTTTGGGATATGAGAATTTCCTTTCCGATGCACTATTCCTTCTTTACTGCATGTCTGTCTCCCTCACATTGACGAATTAAAAGAGAAATTGCGTCGATATGGAATACTGTATGTCCTATGACTTCTCCTTCAAAATCGAGTAACGTTTCTATGGAAACGCCAGGAATTTCTTTTGGGATTCTCCTTTCCGATGTCCTTTTCCTTCTTTACTGCAACCCTCGCTTCCTCACCTTGACGCGTTAACACACAAATAGCGTCGCTATGAAATATAGTGGGTACTATGACCTCTGCTTCTACATCGAGTAACGTTTCTATGGATACGACAGGATTTTTTTTTGGTATACGAGTATCTCCTTTCCTGAGCACTATTCCTTCTTTTCTGGAACCCTCGCTCCCTCACATTGACGAATTAACACAGGAATTGCGTCGCCTTGAAATAGAATACGTTCTATAACTTCTCTTTCTAAAGCGAGTAACGTTTAGTCGGGAACGACAGGATTTTCTTTTGGGATACGAGAATGTCCTTTCCGATGCCTTATTCCTGCTTTACTACCACCCTCGCTCCCTCACATTCACGAATTAACACAGAACTTGCGTCGCTATGAAATACTATGGGTAACATGACTTCTCCTTTTAAATCGAGTAACGATTCCATGAAAACGAAACGATTTTCTTCTGGTATAGGAGTATCTTCTATCCGATGCACTATTCCTTCTTTACTGCATCGCTCGCTACCTCACATTGATGAATTAATACAGAAATTACGTCGCTATGTAATGCTATGGCTTCTATGACCTCTCCTTCAAAATCGAGTAACGTCTCTATGGGAACGACAGGATTTTTTTTTGGTATAGGAGTATCTCCTTTCCGATGCACTATTCCTTCTTTACTGCATTCCTCGCTTCCTCACATAGACGAATTAACAACGAAATAGCGTCGCTATGAAATATTATGGGTTCTATAACCTCTCCTTCTAAATCGAGTTACGTTTCTGTGGAAACGACAGGATTTTCTTTTGGGATACGAGTATCTCCTTTCCGACGCAACATTCCGTCTTTACTGCATCCCTCGCTCCCTCACATTGACAAATTAACAATGTAATAGCGTCGCTATGAAATACTATGGGTTCTATGACTTCTCTTTCTAAATCGAGTAACGTTTCTATGGAAACGAAAGGATTTTTTTTTGGTATACGAGTATCTCCTTTCCGATGCACTAATCCTTCTTCACTGCATACCTCGCTCCCTCTCATTGACGAATTAACACAGAAATTGCGTCGCTTTGAACTTCTCCTTGTTCTATGACATCCCCTTCTAAAACGAGTAACTTTTCTATGGAAGCAACAGGATTTTCTATTGGGATACGACTATCTCCATTCCGATGCTCTATTCCTTTTTCACTGCAACCCTCGCTCCCTCACATTGACGAATTAACACAGAAATTGGGACGCTATGGTATACTATGTGTTCTAAGAGTTTTCTTTCCAAATCGAGTAACGTTTCAATGGAAACGACAGGATTTTCTTTTGGGATACGAGTATCTCCTTTCCGATGCACTATTCCTTCTTTACTGCATCCCTCGCCCCTCACAATGACGAATTAACACAGAAATTGCGTCGCTATGAAATACTATGGGTTCTACAACTCCTCCTTCTTAATCGAGTAACGTTTCTATTAAAACGACAGGATTTTATTTTGGGATACGAGTAACTCCTTTCCGATGCACTATTCCTTCTTTACTGCATCCCTCGCTCACTCACATTGGCGAATTAACAGAGAAATTTGCGTCGCTATTAAATACTATGGGTTCTATGACTTCTCGTTCTAAATCGAATAACGTTTCTATGAAAACGAGAGGATTTTCTATTGGTATACGAGTATCTCCCTTCCTATGCACTATTCCCTTTTTACCTCATCGCTCGCTCCCTCACATTGACGAATTAACACAGAAATTGCGTCGCTATGAAATACTATGGGTTCTATAACTTCTCCTTCTAAATAGGGTATCGTTTCTATGGAAACGACAGAATTTTCTATTGGGATACGAGTATCTCCTTTCCGATGCACTACTCCATCTTTACTGCGTCCTCGCTCCCTCACATTGACGAATTAACACAGAAGTTGCGTCGCTATGAAATCCTAAGGGTTCTGTGATTCTCCTTCTAAATCGACTACGTTTCTATGGAAACGACAGAATTTTCTTTCCGGATTCGACTATCTCCTTTCCGATGCGCTATTCCTTCTGTACTGCATCCCTCGCTCCCTCACATTGGCGAATTAATATAGAAAATGCGTCGATATGAAATACTATGGGTTCTATGACTTCTCCTTCTAAATCGAGTAACGTTTCCATTGAAACAACAGGATTTTCTTTTGGGATACGAGTATCTCCTTTCCGATGCACTATTCCCTTTTCACTGCATCCCTAGCTCCCTCACATTGACGAATTAAAACAAAAATTGCGTCGCTATGAAATACTATGGGTTCCATGACTTCTCCTTCTAAATCGAGTAACGTTGCTATTGAAGCGACAGGATTTTCTATTGGGATTCGAGTATCTCCTTTCCGATGCACTATTCCCTCTTTACTGCATCCCTAGCTCCCTCACATTGACGAAATAACAATGTAATTGCGTCGCTACGAAATACTATGGGTTCTATGACTTCTCCTTCTACATCGAGTAACGTGTCAATGAAAAAGACAGGATTTTCTTTTGGGATACGAATATCTCCTTTTCGATGCACTATTCCTTCTTTGCTGCATCCCTGGCTCCCTCACGTCGACGAATTAACACAGAAATTGGGACGCTATGGGATACTATCTGTTCCAAGGCTTTTCCTTCTAAATCGACTATCGTTTCTATCGAAACGACAGGATTTCCATTTCGGATACGAGTATCACCTTTCCGATGCACTATTCCTTCTTTACTGCACCCCTCGCTCCCTCACAATGACGAGTTAACACAGAAATTGCGTCGCTATGAAATACTATGGGTTCTACAACACCTCCTTCCTAATCGAGTAACGTTTCTACTAAAACGACAGGATTTTATTTTGGGATACGAGTAACTCCTTTCCGATGCACTATTCCTTCTTTACTGCATCCCTCGCGCACTCACATTGACGAATTAACAATGGAATTGCGTCGCTATGAAATACTATGGGTTCTATGACTTCTCCTTCTAAATCGAGTAACGTTTCAAAGGAAACGACAGGATTTTCTTTTGGGATACGAGTATCACCTTTCCGATGCACTATTCCTACATTACTGCATCCCTCGTTCCCTCACATTGACGAATAAGCACAGAAATTGTTCGCTATGAAATACTATGGGTTCTATGACTTCTCCTTCTAAATCGAGTAACGTTTCTATGGAAACGACAGGATTTTCTTTTGGGATACGAGTATCTCCTTTCCGATGCACTATTCCTTCTTTACTGCATGCCTGGCTCCCTCACACTGACGAATTAACACAGAAATTGCGTCGATATGGAATACTGTGTGTCCTATGACTTCTCCTTTTAAATCGAGTAACGTTTATATAGAAACTACAGGATTTTCTTTTGGGATACGTGTATCTCCTTTCCGATGCACTATTCCTTCTTTACTGCATCCGTCGCTCCGTCACATTGACGAATTAACACAGAAATTGCGTCGCTATGAAATACAATGGGTTCTGTGACTTCTCCTTCTATATCGAGTAACGTTTCTATGGAAACGACGGGATCTTCTTTTGGGATACGACTATCACGTTTCCGATGCACTATTCCTTCTTTACTGCATCCCTCGCTCCCTCACAATGACGAATTACCGCAGAAATCTCGTCGCTATGAAATACTATGGGTTCTATGACTTCACCTTTTAAATCAAGTAACATTTCTATGGAAACGACAGGAATTTCTTTTGGGATATGAGTATTTCCTTTCCGATGCACTATTCCTTCTTTACTGCATGTCTGTCTCCCTCACATTGACGAATTAAAAGAGAAATTGCGTCGATATGGAATACTGTATGTCCTATGACTTCTCCTTCTAATTCGAGTAACGTTTCTATGGAAACGACAGGATTGTCTTTTGGGATACGAGTATCTCCTTTCCGATGTCCTTTTCCTTCTTTACTGCAACCCTCGCTTCCTCACCTTGGCGCGTTAACACACAAATAGCGTTGCTATGAAATACTATGGGTACTATGACCTCTGCTTCTACATCGAGTAACGTTTCTGTGGATACGACAGGATTGTCTTTTGGGATACGAGTATCTCCTTTCCGATGCACTATTCCTTCTTTTCTGGAACCGTCGCTCCCTCGCATTCACGAATTAACACAGAACTTGCGTCGCTATGAAATACTATGGGTAACATGACTTCTCCTTTTAAATCGAGTAACGTTTCCATGAAAACGAAACGATTTTCTTCTGGTATAGGAGTATCTGCTTTCCGATGCACTATTCCTTCTTTACTGCATCGCTCGCTACCTCACATTGATGAATTAATACAGAAATTACGTCGCTATGTAATGCTATGCCTTCTATGACCTCTCCTTCTAAATGGAGTAACGTCTCTATGGGAACGACAGGATTTTTTTTTGGTATAGGAGTTTCTTCTTTCCGATGCACTATTCCTCCTTTACTGCATTCCTCGATCCCTCACATAGACGAATTAGCAACGAAATAGCGTCGCTATGAAATATTATGGGTTCTATGACTTCTCCTTCTAAATCGAGTAACGTTTCTATGGAAACGACAGGATTTTCTTTTGGGATACGAGTATCTCCTTTCCGATGCTCCATTCCCTCTTTACTGCATCCCTCGCACCCTCACATTGACGAATTAACACAGAAGTTGCGTCGCCATGGAATACTATGGGTTCTATGACTTCTCCTTCTGAATCGAGTAACGTTTCTATGGAAACGACAGAATTTTCTTTTGGGATACGACTATCTACTTTTCGATGAACTATTCCTTCTGTACTGCATCCCTCGCTCCCACACATGCGAATTAACACATAAATTGAGTCGCTATGAAATACTATGGGGTCTATGATTTCTCCTTCTAAATCGAGTAACGTTTCTATTGAGGCGACAGGATTTTCTATTGGGATTCGAGTATCTCCTTTCCGATGCACTATTCCCTCTTTACTGCATCCCTAGCTCCCTCACATTGACGAATTAACACAGAATTTGCGTCGCTATGAAATACTATGGGTTCTATAACTTCTCCTTCTAAATCGAGTAACGTTTCTATGGAAACGACCGGATTTTCTTTTGGGATACGAGTATCTCCTTTCCGACGCAACATTCCGTCTTTACTGCATCCCTGGCTCCCTCACGTCGACGAATTAACACAGAAATTGGGACGCTATTGGATACCATGTGTTCTAAGCCTTTTCCTTCTAAATCGACTAACGTTTCTATGGAAACGACAGGATTTTTTTTTGGGATACGAGTATCACCTTTCCGATGCACTATTCCTTCTTTACTGCACCCCTCTCTCCCTCACAATGACGAGTTAACACAGAAATTGCGTCGCTATGATGTACTAGGGGATCCATGACTTGTCCTTCTAAATCGAGGAACGTTTCTAAGGAAACGAGAGGATTTTCTTTTGGTATACGAGTATCTCCTTTCCGATGCACTAATCCTTCTTCACTGCATACCGCGCTCCCTCTCATTGACGAATTAACACAGAAATTGCGTCGCTTTGAACTTCTACTTGTTCTATGACATCCAATTCTAAAACGAGTAACTTTTCTATGGAAACAACAGGATTTTCTATTGGGATACGACTATCTCCATTCCGATGCACTATTCCTTTTTTACTGCAACCCTCGCTCCCTCACATTGACGAATTAACACAGAAATTGGGACGCTATGGTATTCTATGTGTTCTAAGAGTTTTCCTTCTAAATCGAGTAACGTTTCAATGGAAACGACAGGATTTTCTTTTGGGATACGAGTATCTCCTTTCCGATGCACTATTCCTTCTTTACTGCATCCCTAGCTACCTCACAATGACGAATTAACACAGAAATTGCGTCGATATGAAATACTATGGGTTCTACAACTCCTCATTCTTAATCGAGTAACGTTTCTATTAAAACGACAGGATTTTATTTTGGGATACGAGTAACTCCTTTCCGATACACTATTCCTTCTTTACTGCATCCCTCGCTCCCTCACATTGACGAATTAACAATGGAATTGCGTCGCTATGAAATACTATGGGTTCTATGACTTCTCCTTCTAAGTCGAGTAACGTTTCAATGGAAACGACAGGATTTTCTTTTGGGATACGAGTACCACCTTTCCGATGCACTATTGCTCCTTTACTGCATGCCTGGCTCCCTCACACTGACGAATTAACACAGAAATTGCGTCGCTATGAAATACTATTTGTTCTATGACATCCCCTTATAAAACGAATAACTTTTCTATGGAAACAACAGGACTTTCTATTGGGATACGACTATCTTCATTCCGATTCACTATTCCTTTTTTACTGCATCCCTGGCTCCCTCACATTGACGAATTAACACAGATATTGGGACGCTATGGTATACTATGTGTTCTAAGACTTTTCCTTCTAAATCGAGTAACGTTTCAATGGAAACGACTGGATTTCCTTTTGGGATACGAGTATCTCCTTTCCGATGCACTATTCCTTCTTTACTGCATCCCTCGCTCCGTCACATTGACGAATTAACACAGAAATTGCGTCGCTATGAAATACAATGGGTTCTGTAACTTCTCCTTCTATATCGAGTAACGTTTCTATGGAAACGACGGGATTTTCTTTTGGGATACGACTATCACCTTTCCGATGCACTATTCCTTCTTTACTGCATGCCTCGCTCCCTCACAATGACGAATTACCGCAGAAATCTCGTCGCTATGAAATACTATGGGTTCTATGATTTCACCTTCTAAATGAAGTAACATTTCTATGGAAACGACAGGAATTTCTTTTGGGATATGAGAATTTCCTTTCCGATGCACTATTCCTTCTTTACTGCATGTCTGTCTCCCTCACATTGACGAATTAAAAGAGAAATTGCGTCGATATGGAATACTGTATGTCCTATGACTTCTCCTTCTAAATCGAGTAACGTTGCTATTGAAGCGACAGGATTTTCTATTGGGATTCGAGTATCTCCTTTCCGATGCACTATTCCCTCTTTACTGCATCCCTAGCTCCCTCACATTGACGAAATAACAATGTAATTGCGTCGCTACGAAATACTATGGGTTCTATGACTTCTCCTTCTACATCGAGTAACGTGTCAATGAAAAAGACAGGATTTTCTTTTGGGATACGAATATCTCCTTTTCGATGCACTATTCCTTCTTTGCTGCATCCCTGGCTCCCTCACGTCGACGAATTAACACAGAAATTGGGACGCTATGGGATACTATCTGTTCCAAGGCTTTTCCTTCTAAATCGACTATCGTTTCTATCGAAACGACAGGATTTCCATTTCGGATACGAGTATCACCTTTCCGATGCACTATTCCTTCTTTACTGCACCCCTCGCTCCCTCACAATGACGAGTTAACACAGAAATTGCGTCGCTATGAAATACTATGGGTTCTACAACACCTCCTTCCTAATCGAGTAACGTTTCTACTAAAACGACAGGATTTTATTTTGGGATACGAGTAACTCCTTTCCGATGCACTATTCCTTCTTTACTGCATCCCTCGCGCACTCACATTGACGAATTAACAATGGAATTGCGTCGCTATGAAATACTATGGGTTCTATGACTTCTCCTTCTAAATCGAGTAACGTTTCAAAGGAAACGACAGGATTTTCTTTTGGGATACGAGTATCACCTTTCCGATGCACTATTCCTACATTACTGCATCCCTCGTTCCCTCACATTGACGAATAAGCACAGAAATTGTTCGCTATGAAATACTATGGGTTCTATGACTTCTCCTTCTAAATCGAGTAACGTTTCTATGGAAACGACAGGATTTTCTTTTGGGATACGAGTATCTCCTTTCCGATGCACTATTCCTTCTTTACTGCATGCCTGGCTCCCTCACACTGACGAATTAACACAGAAATTGCGTCGATATGGAATACTGTGTGTCCTATGACTTCTCCTTTTAAATCGAGTAACGTTTATATAGAAACTACAGGATTTTCTTTTGGGATACGTGTATCTCCTTTCCGATGTACTATTCCTTCTTTACTGCATCCGTCGCTCCGTCACATTGACGAATTAACACAGAAATTGCGTCGCTATGAAATACAATGGGTTCTGTGACTTCTCCTTCTATATCGAGTAACGTTTCTATGGAAACGACGGGATCTTCTTTTGGGATACGACTATCACGTTTCCGATGCACTATTCCTTCTTTACTGCATCCCTCGCTCCCTCACAATGACGAATTACCGCAGAAATCTCGTCGCTATGAAATACTATGGGTTCTATGACTTCACCTTTTAAATCAAGTAACATTTCTATGGAAACGACAGGAATTTCTTTTGGGATATGAGTATTTCCTTTCCGATGCACTATTCCTTCTTTACTGCATGTCTGTCTCCCTCACATTGACGAATTAAAAGAGAAATTGCGTCGATATGGAATACTGTATGTCCTATGACTTCTCCTTCTAATTCGAGTAACGTTTCTATGGAAACGACAGGATTGTCTTTTGGGATACGAGTATCTCCTTTCCGATGTCCTTTTCCTTCTTTACTGCAACCCTCGCTTCCTCACCTTGGCGCGTTAACACACAAATAGCGTTGCTATGAAATACTATGGGTACTATGACCTCTGCTTCTACATCGAGTAACGTTTCTATGGATACGACAGGATTGTCTTTTGGGATACGAGTATCTCCTTTCCGATGCACTATTCCTTCTTTTCTGGAACCGTCGCTCCCTCGCATTCACGAATTAACACAGAACTTGCGTCGCTATGAAATACTATGGGTAACATGACTTCTCCTTTTAAATCGAGTAACGTTTCCATGAAAACGAAACGATTTTCTTCTGGTATAGGAGTATCTGCTTTCCGATGCACTATTCCTTCTTTACTGCATCGCTCGCTACCTCACATTGATGAATTAATACAGAAATTACGTCGCTATGTAATGCTATGCCTTCTATGACCTCTCCTTCTAAATGGAGTAACGTCTCTATGGGAACGACAGGATTTTTTTTTGGTATAGGAGTTTCTTCTTTCCGATGCACTATTCCTCCTTTACTGCATTCCTCGATCCCTCACATAGACGAATTAGCAACGAAATAGCGTCGCTATGAAATATTATGGGTTCTATGACTTCTCCTTCTAAATCGAGTAACGTTTCTATGGAAACGACAGGATTTTCTTTTGGGATACGAGTATCTCCTTTCCGATGCTCCATTCCCTCTTTACTGCATCCCTCGCACCCTCACATTGACGAATTAACACAGAAGTTGCGTCGCCATGGAATACTATGGGTTCTATGACTTCTCCTTCTGAATCGAGTAACGTTTCTATGGAAACGACAGAATTTTCTTTTGGGATACGACTATCTACTTTTCGATGAACTATTCCTTCTGTACTGCATCCCTCGCTCCCACACATGCGAATTAACACATAAATTGAGTCGCTATGAAATACTATGGGGTCTATGATTTCTCCTTCTAAATCGAGTAACGTTTCTATTGAGGCGACAGGATTTTCTATTGGGATTCGAGTATCTCCTTTCCGATGCACTATTCCCTCTTTACTGCATCCCTAGCTCCCTCACATTTACGAATTAACACAGAATTTGCGTCGCTATGAAATACTATGGGTTCTACAACTTCTCCTTCTAAATCGAGTAACGTTTCTATGGAAACGACCGGATTTTCTTTTGGGATACGAGTATCTCCTTTCCGACGCAACATTCCGTCTTTACTGCATCCCTGGCTCCCTCACGTCGACGAATTAACACAGAAATTGGGACGCTATTGGATACCATGTGTTCTAAGCCTTTTCCTTCTAAATCGACTAACGTTTCTATGGAAACGACAGGATTTTTTTTTGGGATACGAGTATCACCTTTCCGATGCACTATTCCTTCTTTACTGCACCCCTCGCTCCCTCACAATGACGAGTTAACACAGAAATTGCGTCGCTATGATGTACTAGGGGATCCATGACTTGTCCTTCTAAATCGAGGAACGTTTCTAAGGAAACGAGAGGATTTTCTTTTGGTATACGAGTATCTCCTTTCCGATGCACTAATCCTTCTTCACTGCATACCGCGCTCCCTCTCATTGACGAATTAACACAGGAATTGCGTCGCCTTGAAATAGAATACGTTCTACAACTTCTCTTTCTAAAGCGAGTAACGTTTAGTCGGGAACGACAGGATTTTCTTTTGGGATACGAGAATTTCCTTTCCGATGCCTCATTCCTGCTTTACTACCACCCTCGCTCCCTCACATTCACGAATTAACACAGAACTTGCGTCGCTATGAAATACTATGGGTAACATGACTTCTCCTTTTAAATCGAGTAACGATTCCATGAAAACGAAACGATTTTCTGCTGGTATAGGAGTATCTTCTATCCGATGCACTATTCCTTCTTTACTGCATCGCTCGCTACCTCACATTGATGAATTAATACAGAAATTACGTCGCTATGTAATGCTATGGCTTCTATGACCTCTCCTTCTAAATCGAGTAACGTCTCTATGG
Organism: Schistocerca serialis cubense; assembly: GCF_023864345.2. Classification (NCBI taxonomy): domain Eukaryota; kingdom Metazoa; phylum Arthropoda; class Insecta; order Orthoptera; family Acrididae; genus Schistocerca; species Schistocerca serialis. The sequence goes on along the minus strand of NC_064638.1, from coordinate 45,617,667 downwards.
GAACGACAGGATTTTTTTTTGGTATAGGAGTATCTCCTTTCCGATGCACTATTCCTTCTTTACTGCATTCCTCGCTTCCTCACATAGACGAATTAACAACGAAATAGCGTCGCTATGAAATATTATGGGTTCTATAACCTCTCCTTCTAAATCGAGTTACGTTTCTGTGGAAACGACAGGATATTCTTTTGGGATACGAGTATCTCCTTTCCGACGCAACATTCCGTCTTTACTGCATCCCTCGCTCCCTCACATTGACGAATTAACAATGTAATAGCGTCGCTATGAAATACTATGGGTTCTATAACTTCTCCTTCTAAATCGAGTAACGTTTCAATGAAAACGACAGGATTTTCTTTTGGGATACGAATATCTCCTTTTCGATGCACTATTCCTTCTTTGCTGCATTCCTGGCTCCCTCACGTCGACGAATTAACACAGAAATTGGGACGCTATGGGATACTATGAGTTCTAAGGCTTTTCCTTCTAAATCGACTAACGTTTCTATGGAAACGACTGGATTTTTTTTTGGGATACGAGTATCACCTTTCCGATGCACTATTCCTTCTTTACTGCACCCCTCGCTCCCTCACAATGACGAGTTAACACAGAAATTGCGTCGCTATGATGTACTAGGGGATCCATGACTTCTCCTTCTAAATCGAGGAACGTTTCTAAGGAAACGAGAGGATTTTCTTTTGGTATACGAGTATCTCCTTTCCGATGCACTAATCCTTCTTCACTGCATACCTCGCTCCCTCTCATTGACGAATTAACACAGAAATTGCGTCGCTTTGAACTTCTCCTTGTTCTATGACATCCCCTTCTAAAACGAGTAACTTTTCTATGGAAGCAACAGGATTTTCTATTGGGATACGACTATCTCCATTCCGATGCTCTATTCCTTTTTCACTGCAACCCTCGCTCCCTCACATTGACGAATTAACACAGAAATTGGGACGCTATGGTATACTATGTGTTCTAAGAGTTTTCCTTCTAAATCGAGTAACGTTTCAATGGAAACGACAGGATTTTCTTTTGGGATACGAGTATCTCCTTTCCGATGCACTATTCCTTCTTTACTGCATCCCTCGCTCCCTCACAATGACGAATTAACACAGAAATTGCGTCGCTATGAAATACTATGGGCTCTACAACTCCTCCTTCTTAATCGAGTAACGTTTCTATTAAAACGACAGGATTTTATTTTGGGATACGATTAACTCCTTTCCGATGCACTATTCCTTCTTTACTGCATCACTCGCTCGCTCACATTGGCGAATTAACAGAGAAATTTGCGTCGCTATTAAATACTATGGGTTCTATGACTTCTCGTTCTAAATCGAATAACGTTTCTATGAAAACGAGAGGATTTTCTATTGGTATACGAGTATCTCCCTTCCTATGCACTATTCCCTTTTTACCTCATCGCTCGCTCCCTCACATTGACGAATTAACACAGAAATTGCGTCGCTATGAAATACTATGGGTTCTATAACTTCTCCTTCTAAATAGGGTATCGTTTATATGAAAACGACAGAATTTTCATTTGGAATACGAGTATCTCCTTTCCGATGCACTATTCCTTCTGTACTGCATCCCTCGCTCGCTCACATTGGCGAATTAACAGAGAAATTTGCGTCGCTATGAAATACTACGGGTTCTATGACTTCTCCTTCTAAATCGAGTAACGTCTCCATTGAAACGACAGGATTTTCTTTTGGGATACGAGTATCTCCTTTCCGCTGCACTATTCCTTCTTTACTGCATCCCTCGATCCCTCACATTGACGAATTAACACACAAATGGCGTTGCTATGAAATACTATTGTTTCTATGACATCCCCACCTAAATCGAGTAACGTTTCTATTGAGGCGACAGGATTTTCTATTGGGATTCGAGTATCTCCTTTCCGATGCACTATTCCCTCTTTACTGCATCCCTAGCTCCCTCACATTGACGAATTAACACAGAATTTGCGTCGCTATGAAATACTATGGGTTCTATAACTTCTCCTTCTAAATCGAGTAACGTTTCTATGGAAACGACCGGATTTTCTTTTGGGATACGAGTATCTCCTTTCCGACGCAACATTCCGTCTTTACTGCATCCCTGGCTCCCTCACGTCGACGAATTAACACAGAAATTGGGACGCTATTGGATACCATGTGTTCTAAGCCTTTTCCTTCTAAATCGACTAACGTTTCTATGGAAACGACAGGATTTTTTTTTGGGATACGAGTATCACCTTTCCGATGCACTATTCCTTCTTTACTGCACCCCTCGCTCCCTCATAATGACGAGTTAACACAGAAATTGCGTCGCTATGATGTACTAGGGGATCCATGACTTGTCCTTCTAAATCGAGGAACGTTTCTAAGGAAACGAGAGGATTTTCTTTTGGTATACGAGTATCTCCTTTCCGATGCACTAATCCTTCTTCACTGCATACCGCGCTCCCTCTCATTGACGAATTAACACAGAAATTGCGTCGCTTTGAACTTCTACTTGTTCTATGACATCCAATTCTAAAACGAGTAACTTTTCTATGGAAACAACAGGATTTTCTATTGGGATACGACTATCTCCATTCCGATGCACTATTCCTTTTTTACTGCAACCCTCGCTCCCTCACATTGACGAATTAACACAGAAATTGGGACGCTATGGTATTCTATGTGTTCTAAGAGTTTTCCTTCTAAATCGAGTAACGTTTCAATGGAAACGACAGGATTTTCTTTTGGGATACGAGTATCTCCTTTCCGATGCACTATTCCTTCTTTACTGCATCCCTAGCTACCTCACAATGACGAATTAACACAGAAATTGCGTCGATATGAAATACTATGGGTTCTACAACTCCTCATTCTTAATCGAGTAACGTTTCTATTAAAACGACAGGATTTTATTTTGGGATACGAGTAACTCCTTTCCGATACACTATTCCTTCTTTACTGCATCCCTCGCTCCCTCACATTGACGAATTAACAATGGAATTGCGTCGCTATGAAATACTATGGGTTCTATGACTTCTCCTTCTAAGTCGAGTAACGTTTCAATGGAAACGACAGGATTTTCTTTTGGGATACGAGTACCTCCTTTCCGATGCACTATTGCTTCTTTACTGCATGCCTGGCTCCCTCACACTGACGAATTAACACAGAAATTGCGTCGCTATGAAATACTATTTGTTCTATGACATCCCCTTATAAAACGAATAACTTTTCTATGGAAACAACAGGACTTTCTATTGGGATACGACTATCTTCATTCCGAATCACTATTCCTTTTTTACTGCATCCCTGGCTCCCTCACATTGACGAATTAACACAGATATTGGGACGCTATGGTATACTATGTGTTCTAAGACTTTTCCTTCTAAATCGAGTAACGTTTCAATGGAAACGACTGGATTTCCTTTTGGGATACGAGTATCTCCTTTCCGATGCACTATTCCTTCTTTACTGCATCCCTCGCTCCGTCACATTGACGAATTAACACAGAAATTGCGTCGCTATGAAATACAATGGGTTCTGTAACTTCTCCTTCTATATCGAGTAACGTTTCTATGGAAACGACGGGATTTTCTTTTGGGATACGACTATCACCTTTCCGATGCACTATTCCTTCTTTACTGCATGCCTCGCTCCCTCACAATGACGAATTACCGCAGAAATCTCGTCGCTATGAAATACTATGGGTTCTATGATTTCACCTTCTAAATGAAGTAACATTTCTATGGAAACGACAGGAATTTCTTTTGGGATATGAGAATTTCCTTTCCGATGCACTATTCCTTCTTTACTGCATGTCTGTCTCCCTCACATTGACGAATTAAAAGAGAAATTGCGTCGATATGGAATACTGTATGTCCTATGACTTCTCCTTCTAAATCGAGTAACGTTTCTATGGAAACGCCAGGAATTTCTTTTGGGATACGAGTATCTCCTTTCCGATGTCCTTTTCCTTCTTTACTGCAACCCTCGCTTCCTCACCTTGACGCGTTAACACACAAATAGCGTCGCTATGTAATACAGTGGGTACTATGACCTCTGCTTCCACATCGAGTAACGTTTCTATGGATACGACAGGATTTTTCTTTGGTATACGAGTATCTCCTTTCCGGAGCACTATTCCTTCTTTTCCGGAACCCTCGCTCCCTCACATTGACGAATTAACACAGGAATTGCGTCGCCTTGAAATAGAATACGTTCTATAACTTCTCTTTCTAAAGCGAGTAACGTTTAGTCGGGAACGACAGGATTTTCTTTTGGGATACGAGAATTTCCTTTCCGATGCCTCATTCCTGCTTTACTACCACCCTCGCTCCCTCACATTCACGAATTAACACAGAACTTGCGTCGCTATGAAATACTATGGGTAACATGACTTCTCCTTTTAAATCGAGTAACGATTCCATGAAAACGAAACGATTTTCTGCTGGTATAGGAGTATCTTCTATTCGATGCACTATTCCTTCTTTACTGCATCGCTCGCTACCTCACATTGATGAATTAATACAGAAATTACGTCGCTATGTAATGCTATGGCTTCTATGACCTCTCCTTCTAAATCGAGTAACGTCTCTATGGGAACGACAGGATTTTTTTTTGGTATAGGAGTATCTCCTTTCCGATGCACTATGCCTTCTTTACTGCATTCCTCGCTTCCTCACATAGACGAATTAACAACGAAATAGCGTCGCTATGAAATATTATGGGTTCTATAACCTCTCCTTCTAAATCGAGTTACGTTTCTGTGGAAACGACAGGATTTTCTTTTGGGATACGAGTATCTCCTTTCCGACGCAACATTCCGTCTTTACTGCATCCCTCGCTCCCTCACATTGACGAATTAACAATGTAATAGCGTCGCTATGAAATACTATGGGTTCTATAACTTCTCCTTCTAAATCGAGTAACGTTTCAATGAAAACGACAGGATTTTCTTTTGGGATACGAATATCTCCTTTTCGATGCACTATTCCTTCTTTGCTGCATTCCTGGCTCCCTCACGTCGACGAATTAACACAGAAATTGGGACGCTATGGGATACTATGAGTTCTAAGGCTTTTCCTTCTAAATCGACTAACGTTTCTATGGAAACGACTGGATTTTTTTTTGGGATACGAGTATCACCTTTCCGATGCACTATTCCTTCTTTACTGCACCCCTCGCTCCCTCACAATGACGAGTTAACACAGAAATTGCGTCGCTATGATGTACTAGGGGATCCATGACTTCTCCTTCTAAATCGAGGAACGTTTCTAAGGAAACGAGAGGATTTTCTTTTGGTATACGAGTATCTCCTTTCCGATGCACTAATCCTTCTTCACTGCATACCTCGCTCCCTCTCATTGACGAATTAACACAGAAATTGCGTCGCTTTGAACTTCTCCTTGTTCTATGACATCCCCTTCTAAAACGAGTAACTTTTCTATGGAAGCAACAGGATTTTCTATTGGGATGCGACTATCTCCATTCCGATGCTCTATTCCTTTTTCACTGCAACCCTCGCTCCCTCACATTGACGAATTAACACAGAAATTGGGACGCTATGGTATACTATGTGTTCTAAGAGTTTTCCTTCTAAATCGAGTAACGTTTCAATGGAAACGACAGGATTTTCATTTGGGTTACGAGTATCTCCTTTCCGATGCACTATTCCTTCTTTACTGCATCCCTCGCTCCCTCACAATGACGAATTAACACAGAAATTGCGTCGCTATGAAATACTATGGGCTCTACAACTCCTCCTTCTTAATCGAGTAACGTTTCTATTAAAACGACAGGATTTTATTTTGGGATACGAGTAACTCCTTTCCGATGCACTATTCCTTCTTTACTGCATCCCTCGCTCGCTCACATTGGCGAATTAACAGAGAAATTTGCGTCGCTATTAAATACTATGGGTTCTATGACTTCTCGTTCTAAATCGAATAACGTTTCTATGAAAACGAGAGGATTTTCTATTGGTATACGAGTATCTCCCTTCCTATGCACTATTCCCTTTTTACCTCATCGCTCGCTCCCTCACATTGACGAATTAACACAGAAATTGCGTCGCTATGAAATACTATGGGTTCTATAACTTCTCCTTCTAAATAGGGTATCGTTTATATGAAAACGACAGAATTTTCATTTGGAATACGAGTATCTCCTTTCCGATGCACTATTCCTTCTGTACTGCATCCCTCGCTCGCTCACATTGGCGAATTAACAGAGAAATTTGCGTCGCTATGAAATACTACGGGTTCTATGACTTCTCCTTCTAAATCGAGTAACGTCTCCATTGAAACGACAGGATTTTCTTTTGGGATACGAGTATCTCCTTTCCGCTGCACTATTCCTTCTTTACTGCATCCCTCGATCCCTCACATTGACGAATTAACACACAAATGGCGTTGCTATGAAATACTATTGTTTCTATGACATCCCCACCTAAATCGAGTAACGTTACTATAGAAGCAACAGGGGTTTCTATTGGGATACGAGTATCTCCTTTCCGATGCACTACTCCATCTTTACTGCGTCCTCGCTCCCTCACATTGACGAATTAACACAGAAGTTGCGTCGCTATGAAATCCTAAGGGTTCTGTGATTCTCCTTCTAAATCGACTACGTTTCTATGGAAACGACAGAATTTTCTTTCCGGATTCGACTATCTCCTTTCCGATGCGCTATTCCTTCTGTACTGCATCCCTCGCTCCCTCACATTGGCGAATTAATATAGAAATTGCGTCGATATGAAATACTATGGGTTCTATGACTTCTCCTTCTAAATCGAGTAACGTTTCCATTGAAACAACAGGAGTTTCATTTGGGATACGAGTATCCCCTTTCCGATGCACTATTCCCTTTTCACTGCATCCCTAGCTCCCTCACATTGACGAATTAAAACAAAAATTGCGTCGCTATGAAATACTATGGGTTCCATGACTTCTCCTTCTAAATCGAGTAACGTTGCTATTGAAGCGACAGGATTTTCTATTGGGATTCGAGTATCTCCTTTCCGATGCACTATTCCCTCTTTACTGCATCCCTAGCTCCCTCACATTGACGAAATAACAATGTAATTGCGTCGCTACGAAATACTATGGGTTCTATGACTTCTCCTTCTACATCGAGTAACGTGTCAATGAAAAAGACAGGATTTTCTTTTGGGATACGAATATCTCCTTTTCGAGGCATTATTCCTTCTTTGCTGCATCCCTGGCTCCCTCACGTCGACGAATTAACACAGAAATTGGGACGCTATGGGATACTATCTGTTCCAAGGCTTTTCCTTCTAAATCGACTATCGTTTCTATCGAAACGACAGGATTTCCATTTCGGATACGAGTATCACCTTTCCGATGCACTATTCCTTCTTTACTGCACCCCTCGCTCCCTCACAATGACGAGTTAACACAGAAATTGCGTCGCTATGAAATACTATGGGTTCTACAACACCTCCTTCCTAATCGAGTAACGTTTCTACTAAAACGACAGGATTTTATTTTGGGATACGAGTAACTCCTTTCCGATGCACTATTCCTTCTTTACTGCATCCCTCGCGCACTCACATTGACGAATTAACAATGGAATTGCGTCGCTATGAAATACTATGGGTTCTATGACTTCTCCTTCTAAATCGAGTAACGTTTCAAAGGAAACGACAGGATTTTCTTTTGGGATACGAGTATCACCTTTCCGATGCACTATTCCTACATTACTGCATCCCTCGTTCCCTCACATTGACGAATAAGCACAGAAATTGTTCGCTATGAAATACTATGGGTTCTATGACTTCTCCTTCTAAATCGAGTAACGTTTCTATGGAAACGACAGGATTTTCTTTTGGGATACGAGTATCTCCTTTCCGATGCACTATTCCTTCTTTACTGCATGCCTGGCTCCCTCACACTGACGAATTAACACAGAAATTGCGTCGATATGGAATACTGTGTGTCCTATGACTTCTCCTTTTAAATCGAGTAACGTTTATATAGAAACTACAGGATTTTCTTTTGGGATACGTGTATCTCCTTTCCGATGCACAATTCCTTCTTTACTGGACAACTCGCTCCCTCACATTGACGAATTAACACACAAATTGCGTCGCTATGAAATACTATGGGTCCTATGACCTCTCCTTCTACATCGAGTAACGTTTCTATGGATACGACAAGATTTTTTTTGGTATACGAGTATCTCCTTTCCGATGCACTATTCCCCTCTTTCCTGGAACCCTCGCTCCCTCACATTGACAAATTAATACAGGAATTGCGTCGCCTTGAAATACAATGCGTTCTATAACTTCTCCTTCTAATTCGAGTAACGTTTAGTTGGGAACGACAGGATTTTCTTTTGGGATGCAACTATCTCCTTTCCGATGCCCTATTCCTTCTTTACTGCCACCGTTGCTCCCTCACATTCACGAATTAACACAGAAATTGCGTCGCTATGAAATAGTATGGGTAATATGACTTCTCCTTTTAAATCGTGTAACGTTTCCATGGAAACGAAAGGATTTTTTTCTGGTATAAGAGTATCTCCTTTCCGATGCACTATTCCTCTTTACTGCACCGCTCGCTAATTCACATTGATGAATTAATACAGAAATTACGTCGCTATGTAATGCTATGGCTTCTATGACCTCTCATTCTAAATCGAGTAACGTCTCTATGGGAACGACAGGATTTTTATTGGTATACGAGTATCTCCTTTGCGATGCACTATTCCTTCTTTACTGCATTCCTCGCTCCCTCACATTGACGAATTAAGACAGAAATTGCGTAACTATGAAATACTATGGGTTCTATGACTTCTCCTTCTAAATCGAGTAACGCTTCTATTGAAGCGACAGGATTTTCTTTTGGGATACGAGTAACTCCTTTCCGATGCTCTAATCCTTCTTTACTGCATCCCTCGCTCCCTCACATTGACGAATTAACGCAAAAACTGCGTCGCTATGATATACTATGGGGTGTATGACTTCTCCTTCTCAATCGAGTAACGTATCTATGGAAACGACAGGAATTTCTTTTGGGACACGAAGGTCTCCGTTCCGATGCACTATTCCTTCTTTACTGCATCCCTCGCTCCCTCACATAGGCGAATTAACAACGAAATAGCGTCGCTATGAATTATTGTGGGTTCTATGACTTCTCCTTCTAGATCGAGTAACATTTCTATGGAAACGACAGGATTTTCTTTTGGCATACGAGTATCTCCTTTCCTATGCCCTATTCCTTCTTTACAGCCACCCTCGCTCCCTCACATTCACGAATTAACACAGAAATTGCGTCGCTATGAAATACTGTGGGTAATATGACTTCTCCTATTACATCGAGTTACGTTTCCATGGAAACGATAGGATTTTCTTCTGGTATAAGAGTATCTCCTTTCCGATGCCCTACCGCTCTATAATGCACCGCTCGCTACTTCACATTGATGAATTAATACAGAAATTACGTCGCTATGTAATGCTATGGCTTCTATGACCTCTCCTTCTAAAGCGAGTAACGTTTCTATGTAAACGACAGGATTTTCTTTTGGGATACGAGTAACTCCTGTCCGATGCACTATTCCTTCATTACTGCATCTCTCGCTCTCTCACATTGACGAATTAACACAGAAATTGGGTCGCTATGAAATACTATGGGTTCTATGATTTCTTCTTCTAAATCGAGTAACGTTTCATTGGAAACGACAGGATTTTCTTTTGGGATACGAGTATCTCCTATCCGATGCACTATTCCTTCTTTACTGCATCGCTCGCTCCCTCACATTGTCGAATTAACATTGAAATTTCGTCACTATGAAATACTATTGGTTCTATGACATCTCCTGCTAAATCGAGTAACGTTTCTATGGAAACAGGAATTTCTTTTGGGATACGAGTATCTCCTTCCCAATTCTCGCGTCCGTCGGCCGTCGTAATTTAATGTATATATTATTAGTGTTGTTATTATTTTTTGATTGTTGCCGACTTACGTGGTGGGCCTTAATAAAAATGATATTTAAGTTGAACAATGTAATAAACTTTTCATGTTACTTTCCTCGGCTAGTCAGTTCACTTTAAAGCAAGAAATCTTTAGTTATTAATTAAAATTGCGGCCCACACACGCGCGAGAGTATTTTTCTTACCTCCGTTGACCATTGTATTGTAGTCGGAGTCCTGGCTCTGACTCTCAGCTATGGTACTGAAAATAAGAATCTTAAAGCTAAGTATTTCTGCAACTTCGTGCGGCTGTGGAGAAAAACTGATATTATGCTAAAAGCGGGCGAGTTTTCAGCTTCCGTTAAATTTTCGTAAGTTAATATCGCCACGTAATGGCGTCGTTGGCTGCATCGGCCGCTGCGATTGTTGAGCTGTAAATTACTTGAATGCAGGTTAAGTCAAGGAAGGCGGACATGAAATCGGGATCACCTCTTACAAATTAAAAGTGCCCAATAATATTAAATCAGTATATTATATGCTTAACTCATACAAATATGCTTACATTCGTCAGCACACGCAAGATGTCCCTCTAGACACATTCAAGACAAAAGAAGAAGTGAAGTCGACTAAAAAATTAACAAAAGAGCGTATCTTGTCGTCTCTTTAGATCATTCTGTCAAATTATTTCTTTGCAATCTAAACCTACACAGAGAAATTATTATTTTACGGCTACATGATAAAAAATTTGGCACTGGGGACGCTATACAATGCACTATTCCTTCTTTACTGCATCCCTCGCACCCTCACATTGACGAATTAACACAGAAATTGCGTCGCTATGAAATACTAGGCGTTTATGACGTCTCCTTCTAAATCGAGTAACGTTTCTATGAAAACAACAGGATTTTCTGTTGGAATATGAGTATCTCCTTTCCGATGCACTATTCCTTCTTTACCGCATTCCTCGCTCCCTCACGTTGACGAAGTGACACAGAAATTTCGTCGCTATGAGATACTATGGGATCCATGACTTCTCATTTTAATCGAGTAACCTTTCAATGGAGACGACAGCATTTTCTTTTGGGATACGAGTATCTCCTATCCGATGCACTATTCCTTCTGTACTGTATCCCTCGCTCCCTCACATTGGCGGATTAACAAAGAAATTTCGGCGCTATGAAATACTATGGGTTCTATGACATCTCCTTCTAAATCGAGTAACATTTCTATTGAAACGACAGGATTTTCTTTTGGGATACGAGTATCTCCTTTCCGATGCTCTATTAGATCTTTACTGCATTCCTAGCTCCCCAAACATTGACGAATAAGCACAGAAATTTCGTCGCTATGAATAACTATGGGTTCTATAACTTCTCCTTCTAAATCGAGTAATGTATCTATGGATTCGAAGGGGTTTTCTTTTGGGATACTGGTATCTCCTTTCCGATGCACTATTCCTTCTCTACTGCATCCCTGGCTCCCTCACATTGACGAATTAACACAGACATTGGGACGCTATGGAATACTATGTGTTCTATGACTTTTCCTTCTAAATCGAGAAACGTATCCCTGGAAGCGACTGGATTTTCTTTTGGGATATGAATATATCCTTTCCGATGCACTATTACTTCTTTACTGCATCCCTCGCTCCCTCACATTCACGAATTAACACAGAAATTGCGTCGCTACGAAGTACTATGGGTGCTATGTCTTCTCCTTCTAAATCGAGTAATGTTTCAATGGAAACGACAGGATTTTCTTTTGGGACACGAGTATGACCTTTCCGATGCACTATTCCTTCTTTACTGCATCCCACGTTCCCTCACATTGACGAATAAGCACAGAAATTGCGTCGCTATGAAATACTATGGGTTCTATGACATCTCCTTCTAAATCGAGTAACGTTTTCATTGAAACGACAGGATTTTCTTTTGGGATACGAGTATCTCCTTTCCGATGCACTATTCCTTCTTTACTGCATCCCTGGCTTCCTCACATTGACGAATTAACACAGACATTGGGACGCTATGGAATACAATGTGTTCTATGACTTCTCGTTCTAAATCGAGTAACGTTTCCATGGAAACTACTGCATTTCCTTTTGGGATACGAGTATCTCCTTTCCGATGCACTATTCCCTCTTTACTGCATCCCTTCGCTCCCTCACATTGGCGAATTAACACAGAAATTGCGTCGCTATGAAATACTATGGGTTCTATGACTTCTCCTTCTAAATCGAGTAACGTTTCTATTAAAACGACAGGATTTTATTTTGGGATACGACTATCACCTTTCCGATGCACTATTCCTTCTGTACTGCATCCCTCGCTCCCTCACAATGACGAATTACTGTAGAAATCTCGTCGCTATCAAATACAATGGGTTCTATGAATTCACCTTCTAAATCGAGTAACATTTCTATGGAAACGGCAGGATTTTCTTTTGGGATAAGAGTAGGTCCTTACCGATGCACTATTCCTTTTTTACTGCATGCCTGGCTCCCTCAAACTGACGAATTAACACAGAAATTGCGTCGATATGGAATACTGTGTGTCCTATGACTTCTCCTTCTAAATCGAGTAACGTTTATATGGAAACTACATGATTTTCTTTTGGGATACGAGTATCTCCTTTCCGTTGCACAATTGCTGCTTTACGGGATCCCTCGCTCCCTCACATTGACGAATAAGCACAGAAATTACGTCGCTATGAAATACTATGGGTTCTATGACTTCCCCTTCTAAAGCGAGTAACGTTTCTATGGAAACGATACGATTTTCTTTTGGGACACGAGTGTCTGCTTACCGATGCACTATTCCTTCTTTACTCCATCCCTCGCTCCCTCACATTGACGAATAAGCTCAGAAATTACGTCGCTTTGAAATACTATGGGTTCTATGACTTCCCCTTCTAAAGCGAGTAACGTTACTATGGAAACGATACGATTTTCTTTTGAGACACGTGTATCTCCTTACCGATGCACTATTCCTTCTTTACTGCATCCCTCGCTCCCTCACATTCACGAATTAACACAGAAATTGCGTCGCTATGAAATACTATGGGTAATATGACTTCTCCTTCTAAATCGAGTAACGTTTCCATGGAAACGAAAGGATTTTCTTCTAGTATAAGAGTATTACCTTTCCGATGCACTATTCCTCTTTACTGCATCTCTCGTTCCCTCACATTGTCGAATTAACACAGAAATTGCGTCACTATGATATACTATGGTTTCTATGACTTCTCCTTCTAAAGCGAGTAACGTTTCTATCGAAACGACAGGATTTTCTTTTGGGATACGAATATCTACTTTCCGATGCTCTAGCCTTCTGTACTGCATCCCTTGCTCCCTAACATGCGAATTAACACAGAAATTGCGTCGCTATGAAATACTATGGGTTCCATAACTTCTCCTTATATATCGTGTAACGTTTCTATGGAAACGACGGGATTTTCTTTTGGATTACGACTATCTCCTTTCCGATGCACTATTCCTTCTGTACTGCATCCCTCGCTCCCTCACATTTACGAATTGACACAGAAACTGCGTCGCCTTGAAATACTATTCGTTCCATGACACATCTTTCTATATCGGGTAACGTTTATATTGAAACGACCGGATTTTCTTTTGGGATACGAGTATCTCCTTTCCGATGCACTATTTCTTCTCTATCGCATCGTTCGCTCTTTCACATTGACGAATTAACACAGAATTTGCGCCGCTATGATATACTATGGGTTCTATAACTCCTCCTTCTAAATCGAGTAACGTTTCTATGGAAACTACAGGATTTTCTTTTGTGATAAGACTATCTCCTTTCCGATGTACTATTCCTTCTTTACTGCATCTCTCGCTCCCTCACATTGACGAATTAGCAATGAAATTGCGTCGCTATGAAATACTCTGGGTTCTATGCCTTCTCCTTCTAAATCGAGTGACGTTTCTATGGAAACGACAGGATTTTCTTTTGGGATACGAGTATCTCCTTTCCGACGCACCATTCCGTCTTTACTGCATCCCTCGCTCCCTCACATTGACGAATTAACACAGAAATTTCGTCGCTATGAAATACTATGGATTCAATATCTCCTCCTTCTCAATCGAGTAACGTTTCTATTGATCTGACAGGATTTTATTTTGGGATACGAGTAACTCCTTTCCGATGCTCTATTCCTTCTTTACTGCGTCCCTCGTTCCCTCACATTGACGAATTAACGCAAAAACTGCGTCGCTATAATTTACTAAGGGTTGTATGACTTCTCCTTCAAAATAGAGTATCGTTTCTATGGAAACGACAGGATTTTCTTTTGGGATACGAGTATCTCCTTTCCGATGCTCTATTAGTACTTTACTGCATCCCTCGCTCCCTCCCTTTGACGAATTAACACAGATATTGCGTCGCTATGAAATTCTAAGGGATCAATACCTCCGCCTTCTTAATCGAGTAACGTTTCTATTGAAGCGACGGGATTTTATATTGGTATACGAGTAACTCTTTTCCGATGCACTCTTCCTTCTTAACTGCATCCCTCGCTAACTCACATTGACGAATTAACACAGAAATTGCGTCGCTATGAAATTCTATGGGTTCTATGTCTTCTTCTAAATCAAGTAACGTTTCTATCTAAACGACAGGATTTCTTTTTGGGATACGAGTATCTCCTTTCCGATCCACTATTCCTTCTTTACTGCAGCCCTCGTTCCCTCACATTGACGAATAAGCACAGATATTGCGTCGCTATGAAATACTATGGGTTCTATGACTTCTCCTTCTAAATCGAGTAACGTATCTATGGAAATGTAAGAATATTCTTTAGGGATACGAGTATCTCCCTTCCGATGCACTATTTTTCTTCTTTACTGCATCCCTCGCTCCCTCAAATTGACAAATTAACACAGAAATCGCGTCGCCATGAAATACTATTTGTTCCATGACATCCCCATCTAAATAGAATGACGTTTCTATGGAAACAACAGGATTGTCTTTTGGGATACGAGTATCCCCTTTCCGATGCACTATTCCTTGTTTACTGCAACCCTCGCTCCCTCACAATGACGAGTTAACACAGAAATTGCGTCGCTATGATGTACTAGGGGATCCATAACTTCTCCTTCTACATCGAGGAACGTTTCTGTGGAAACGAGAGGATTTTCTTTTGGTATACGAGTATCTCCTTTCTGATGCACAATTCCTTCTTTACTGCATACATCGCTCCCTCACATTGACGAATTAACACAGAAATTGCGTCGCTATGACATACTATGGGATCTATAACTTCTCCTTCTAAATAGATTAATCTTTCTATGGAAACATCAGGATTTTGTTTTGGTATACGAGTGTCTCATTTCCGATGCACTATTCCTTCTTTGCTGCATCCCTCGCTTCCTCACATTGACGAATTAACACAGATATTGCGTAGATATGAAATACTATGGGTTCTGTGACTTGTCCTTCTAAATCGAGTATCGTTTCAATGGACACGACAGGATTCTCTTTTGGGATACGAGTATCTCCTTTCCGATGGACTATTCCTTCTTAACTGCATCCCTCGCTCCCTCACATTGACGAATTAACACAGAAATTGCGTTGCTATGATATACTATGGGTTTCATTGACATCTCCTTCTAAATCGAGTAATGTTTCTATGAAAACGTCAGGATTTTCTTTTGGGATACGACAATCAACTTTCCGATGCACTATTCCTTCTTTACTGCATCCCTCGCTCCCCCACATTGACGATTTATCACAGTAATTGCGTCGCTATGAAATACTAGTAGTTCTATGACTTCTCCTTCTAAATCGAGTAACGTTTCTTTGGAAACGATAGTATTTTCTTTTGGGATACGAGTATCTCCTGTCCGATGCACTATTCATTCATTACTGCATCTCCCGCTCTCTCACATTGACGAATTAACACAGAAATTGGGTCGCTAGAAAATACTATGGGTTCTATGATATCTTCTTCTAAATCGAGTAACGTTTCAATGGAGACGACAGGATTTTCTTTTGGGATACTAGTATCTCCTATCCGATGCACTATTCCTTCTTTACTGCATCCCTCGCTCCCTCACATTGTCGAATTAACATAGAAATTGCGTCGCTATGGAATACTATTGGTTCTATGACATCTCCTGCTAAATCGAGTAACGTTCCTATGGAAACAGGAATTTCTTTTGGGATACGAGTATCTCCTTTCCGATGCACTATTCCTTCTATACTGCATCCCTCGCTCCCTCACATTGGCGAATTATCACAGAAATTGCGTCGCTATGAAATACTATGGGTTCTATGACTTCTCCTTCTAAATCGAGTTACGTTTCTATGGAGGCGACAGGATTTTCTTTTGGGATACGACTATCTCCTTTCCGATGCACTATTCCTTCTTTACTGCATCCCTGGCTCCCTCACATTGTCGTGTTAACACAGAAATTGGGACGCTATATAATGCTATGTGTTCTATGACTTTTCCGTCTAAATCGAGTATCGTTTCTATGGAAACAGGATTTTCTTTTGGGATACGAGTATCTCCTTTCCGATGCACTATTCCTTCTTTACTGCATCACTCGCTCACTCACATTGACGAATTAACACAGAAATTGCGTCGCCTTGAAATACTATGCGTTCCATGACATCTCTTTCTAAATCGAGTTACGTTTCTAATAAAGCGACAGGATTTTCTTTTGGTATACGAGTATCTCCTTTCCGATGCACTATTCCCTCTTTACTGCATCCCTCGCTCCCTCACATTGACGAATTATCGCAGAAATTTCGTCGCCATGAAATACTATGTGTTCTATGACCTCTTCTTCTAAATCGAGCAACGTTTCTATAGAAACGACAGGGTTATCTTTTGGGATACGAATAGCTCCTTTCCGATGCACTATTCCTTCTTTAATGCATCCCTGGCTACCTCACATTGACGAATTAACACAGAAATTCCGTCGCTATGGAATACTATGTGTTCCATGACTTCTCGATCTAAATTGAGTAACTTGTCAATGGAAACGACAGGATTTTCTTTTGGGATACGTGTATCTCCTTTCCGATGCTCTATTCCTCCTTTACTGCATCCCTTGCTCCCTCACATTAACGAATTAACACAGAAATTGCGTCGCTATGAAATACTATGCGTTCTATGACATCTCTTTCTAAATCGAGTTACGTTTCTAATAAAGCGACAGGATTTTCTTTTGGTATATGATTGTCTCCTCTCCGATGCACTATTCCTTCTTTACTGCATCCCTCGGTACCTCTCATTGACAAATTAACACAGAAATGGCGTCGCTGTGAAATCCTATGTGTTATATAACATCTCCTTCTAAATCGAGTAACGTTCCTATTAAAACGTCAGGATTTACTTTTGGGATATGAGTATCTCCTTTCTGATGCACTATTCCATCTTTACTGCATCCCACGCTCCATTACATGGACAAATTAACACAGAAATTGCGTCGCTATGATATTCTATGGGTTCTGTGACTTCTCCTTCTAAATCGAGTTACTTGTAAATGGAAACGACAGGACTTTCTTTTGGGATACGTGTATCTCCTTTCCGATGCACTATTCCTCGTTTACTACATTCCTCGCTCCCTCACATTGTCGAATTAAAACAGACATTGCATCGCCATGAAATACTATGGGTTCTATAACTTCTCCTTCTAAATCGAGTAACGTTTCTATGGAAACGAGAGAATTTTCTTTTGGTATACGAGTATCTCCTTTCCGATGCACTATTCCTTCTTTACTGCATCTCTCGTTCCTTCACATTGACGAATTAACACAGAAATTGCGTCGCTATGAAATACTATGCGTTCTATGACTTCTCAATCTGAATCGAGTAACGTTTCTATGGAAACGACAGAATTTTCTTTTGGGATACGAGTTTCTCCTTTCCGATGCACTATTCCTTCTTTACTGCATCCCTGGCTGTCTCACATGGACGAATTGTCACAGCAATTGCGTCGCTATGGAATACTATGGGTTCATTCACTTCTCCCTCTAAATCGAGTAACGTTTCTTTGGAAACGACTCGATTTTCTTTTTGGATACGACCATCTCGTTTCAGATTCGCTATTCCTTCTTTACTGCATACTTCGCTCCCTCACATTGTCGAATTAGCACAGAAATTGCATCGCCATGAAATACTATGTGTTCTATAACTTCTCCTTCTAAATCGAGTAACGTTTCTATGGAAACTACTTTTTTTCTTTTTGGATAAGACTATCTCCTTTCCGATGCACTATTCCCTCTTTACTGCATCCCTGGCTCCCTCACATTGACGAATTAACACAGAAATTACGTCGCTATTAAATACTATGCGTTCTAAAACTTCTCCTTCTGAATCGAGTAACGTTTCTATGGAAACTACAGGATTTTCTTTTGTGATAGGACTATCTCCTTTCCGATGCACTATTCCTTCTTTACTGCATCCCTCGCTCCCTCGCATTGACGAATTAGCAATGAAATTGCGTCACTATGATATACTATGGGTTCTATGACTTCTCCTTCTAAAGCTAGTAACGTTTCTATGGAAACGACATGATTTTCTTTTGGTATACGAGTATGTCCTTTCCGATGCCCTATTCCTTCTTTACTGCTTCCCTCGCTCCCTCACATTGACGAATTAACACAGATATTGCGTCGCTATGATATACTAGGGGTTCTATGGCTTCGCCTTCTAAATCGAATGACGTTTCTATCGAAACGAGAGGATTTTCTATTGATATACGAGTATCTCCTTTCCGATGCACTATTTCCTTTTTATCTCATCGCTCGCTCCCTTACATTGACGAATTAACACATAAATTTCGTCGCTATGAAATACTGTGGGTTCCATGACTTCTCCTTCTAAATAGAATATCGTTTCTATGGAAACGATAGAATTTTCTTTTGGGATACGAGTATCTCCTTTCCGATGCACTATTCCTTCTTTACTGCATCCCTCGATCCCTCACATTGTCGAATTAACACAGAAATGGCGTTGCTATGAAATACTATTGTTTCTATGACATCCCCATCTAAATCGAGTAACGTTACTATGGAAGCAACAGGAGTTTTTATTGGGATACGAGTATCTCCATTCCGATGCACTATACCATCTTTACTGCGTACTCGCTCCCTCACATTGACGAATTAACACATAAATTGCGTCGTTATGGAATACTATGGGTTCTATGACTTCTCCTTCTAAATCGAGTAACGTATCTGTGGAAACGACAGGATTATCTCTTGGGATACGAGTATCTCCTTTCCGATGCACTACTCCTTCTTTACTGCATCCCTCGCTCCCTCACATTGACGAATTATCACACTAATTGCGTCGCTATGAAATACTATTTGTTCCATGACATCCCCATCTAAATAGAATGACGTTTCTATGGAAACAACAGGATTGTCTTTTGGGATACGAGTATCCCCTTTCCGATGCACTATTCCTTGTTTACTGCAACCCTCGCTCCCTCACAATGACGAGTTAACACAGAAATTGCGTCGCTATGATGTACTAGGGGATCCATAACTTCTCCTTCTACATCGAGGAACGTTTCTGTGGAAACGAGAGGATTTTCTTTTGGTATACGAGTATCTCCTTTCTGATGCACAATTCCTTCTTTACTGCATACATCGCTCCCTCACATTGACGAATTAACACAGAAATTGCGTCGCTATGACATACTATGGGATCTATAACTTCTCCTTCTAAATAGATTAATCTTTCTATGGAAACATCAGGATTTTGTTTTGGTATACGAGTGTCTCATTTCCGATGCACTATTCCTTCTTTGCTGCATCCCTCGCTTCCTCACATTGACGAATTAACACAGATATTGCGTAGATATGAAATACTATGGGTTCTGTGACTTGTCCTTCTAAATCGAGTATCGTTTCAATGGACACGACAGGATTCTCTTTTGGGATACGAGTATCTCCTTTCCGATGGACTATTCCTTCTTAACTGCATCCCTCGCTCCCTCACATTGACGAATTAACACAGAAATTGCGTTGCTATGATATACTATGGGTTTCATTGACATCTCCTTCTAAATCGAGTAATGTTTCTATGAAAACGTCAGGATTTTCTTTTGGGATACGACAATCAACTTTCCGATGCACTATTCCTTCTTTACTGCATCCCTCGCTCCCCCACATTGACGATTTATCACAGTAATTGCGTCGCTATGAAATACTAGTAGTTCTATGACTTCTCCTTCTAAATCGAGTAACGTTTCTTTGGAAACGATAGTATTTTCTTTTGGGATACGAGTATCTCCTGTCCGATGCACTATTCATTCATTACTGCATCTCCCGCTCTCTCACATTGACGAATTAACACAGAAATTGGGTCGCTAGAAAATACTATGGGTTCTATGATATCTTCTTCTAAATCGAGTAACGTTTCAATGGAGACGACAGGATTTTCTTTTGGGATACTAGTATCTCCTATCCGATGCACTATTCCTTCTTTACTGCATCCCTCGCTCCCTCACATTGTCGAATTAACATAGAAATTGCGTCGCTATGGAATACTATTGGTTCTATGACATCTCCTGCTAAATCGAGTAACGTTCCTATGGAAACAGGAATTTCTTTTGGGATACGAGTATCTCCTTTCCGATGCACTATTCCTTCTATACTGCATCCCTCGCTCCCTCACATTGGCGAATTATCACAGAAATTGCGTCGCTATGAAATACTATGGGTTCTATGACTTCTCCTTCTAAATCGAGTTACGTTTCTATGGAGGCGACAGGATTTTCTTTTGGGATACGACTATCTCCTTTCCGATGCACTATTCCTTCTTTACTGCATCCCTGGCTCCCTCACATTGTCGTGTTAACACAGAAATTGGGACGCTATATAATGCTATGTGTTCTATGACTTTTCCGTCTAAATCGAGTATCGTTTCTATGGAAACAGGATTTTCTTTTGGGATACGAGTATCTCCTTTCCGATGCACTATTCCTTCTTTACTGCATCACTCGCTCACTCACATTGACGAATTAACACAGAAATTGCGTCGCCTTGAAATACTATGCGTTCCATGACATCTCTTTCTAAATCGAGTTACGTTTCTAATAAAGCGACAGGATTTTCTTTTGGTATACGAGTATCTCCTTTCCGATGCACTATTCCCTCTTTACTGCATCCCTCGCTCCCTCACATTGACGAATTATCGCAGAAATTTCGTCGCCATGAAATACTATGTGTTCTATGACCTCTTCTTCTAAATCGAGCAACGTTTCTATAGAAACGACAGGGTTATCTTTTGGGATACGAATAGCTCCTTTCCGATGCACTATTCCTTCTTTAATGCATCCCTGGCTACCTCACATTGACGAATTAACACAGAAATTCCGTCGCTATGGAATACTATGTGTTCCATGACTTCTCGATCTAAATTGAGTAACTTGTCAATGGAAACGACAGGATTTTCTTTTGGGATACGTGTATCTCCTTTCCGATGCTCTATTCCTCCTTTACTGCATCCCTTGCTCCCTCACATTAACGAATTAACACAGAAATTGCGTCGCTATGAAATACTATGCGTTCTATGACATCTCTTTCTAAATCGAGTTACGTTTCTAATAAAGCGACAGGATTTTCTTTTGGTATATGATTGTCTCCTCTCCGATGCACTATTCCTTCTTTACTGCATCCCTCGGTACCTCTCATTGACAAATTAACACAGAAATGGCGTCGCTGTGAAATCCTATGTGTTATATAACATCTCCTTCTAAATCGAGTAACGTTCCTATTAAAACGTCAGGATTTACTTTTGGGATATGAGTATCTCCTTTCTGATGCACTATTCCATCTTTACTGCATCCCTCGCTCCATTACATGGACAAATTAACACAGAAATTGCGTCGCTATGATATTCTATGGGTTCTGTGACTTCTCCTTCTAAATCGAGTTACTTGTAAATGGAAACGACAGGACTTTCTTTTGGGATACGTGTATCTCCTTTCCGATGCACTATTCCTCGTTTACTACATTCCTCGCTCCCTCACATTGTCGAATTAAAACAGACATTGCATCGCCATGAAATACTATGGGTTCTATAACTTCTCCTTCTAAATCGAGTAACGTTTCTATGGAAACGAGAGAATTTTCTTTTGGTATACGAGTATCTCCTTTCCGATGCACTATTCCTTCTTTACTGCATCTCTCGTTCCTTCACATTGACGAATTAACACAGAAATTGCGTCGCTATGAAATACTATCCGTTCTATGACTTCTCAATCTGAATCGAGTAACGTTTCTATGGAAACGACAGAATTTTCTTTTGGGATACGAGTTTCTCCTTTCCGATGCACTATTCCTTCTTTACTGCATCCCTGGCTGTCTCACATGGACGAATTGTCACAGCAATTGCGTCGCTATGGAATACTATGGGTTCATTCACTTCTCCCTCTAAATCGAGTAACGTTTCTTTGGAAACGACTCGATTTTCTTTTTGGATACGACCATCTCGTTTCAGATTCGCTATTCCTTCTTTACTGCATACTTCGCTCCCTCACATTGTCGAATTAGCACAGAAATTGCATCGCCATGAAATACTATGTGTTCTATAACTTCTCCTTCTAAATCGAGTAACGTTTCTATGGAAACTACTTTTTTTCTTTTTGGATAAGACTATCTCCTTTCCGATGCACTATTCCCTCTTTACTGCATCCCTGGCTCCCTCACATTGACGAATTAACACAGAAATTACGTCGCTATTAAATACTATGCGTTCTAAAACTTCTCCTTCTGAATCGAGTAACGTTTCTATGGAAACTACAGGATTTTCTTTTGTGATAGGACTATCTCCTTTCCGATGCACTATTCCTTCTTTACTGCATCCCTCGCTCCCTCGCATTGACGAATTAGCAATGAAATTGCGTCACTATGATATACTATGGGTTCTATGACTTCTCCTTCTAAAGCTAGTAACGTTTCTATGGAAACGACATGATTTTCTTTTGGTATACGAGTATGTCCTTTCCGATGCCCTATTCCTTCTTTACTGCTTCCCTCGCTCCCTCACATTGACGAATTAACACAGATATTGCGTCGCTATGATATACTAGGGGTTCTATGGCTTCGCCTTCTAAATCGAATGACGTTTCTATCGAAACGAGAGGATTTTCTATTGATATACGAGTATCTCCTTTCCGATGCACTATTTCCTTTTTATCTCATCGCTCGCTCCCTTACATTGACGAATTAACACATAAATTTCGTCGCTATGAAATACTGTGGGTTCCATGACTTCTCCTTCTAAATAGAATATCGTTTCTATGGAAACGATAGAATTTTCTTTTGGGATACGAGTATCTCCTTTCCGATGCACTATTCCTTCTTTACTGCATCCCTCGATCCCTCACATTGTCGAATTAACACAGAAATGGCGTTGCTATGAAATACTATTGTTTCTATGACATCCCCATCTAAATCGAGTAACGTTACTATGGAAGCAACAGGAGTTTTTATTGGGATACGAGTATCTCCATTCCGATGCACTATACCATCTTTACTGCGTACTCGCTCCCTCACATTGACGAATTAACACATAAATTGCGTCGTTATGGAATACTATGGGTTCTATGACTTCTCCTTCTAAATCGAGTAACGTATCTGTGGAAACGACAGGATTATCTCTTGGGATACGAGTATCTCCTTTCCGATGCACTACTCCTTCTTTACTGCATCCCTCGCTCCCTCACATTGACGAATTATCACACTAATTGCGTCGCTATGAAATACTATGGGTTCTATGACTTCTCCTTGTAAATCGAATAACGTTTCAATGGAAACGACAGCATTTACTTTTCGGATACGAGTATCTCCTTTGCAATGCACTATTACTTCTCTATCGCATCGTTCGCTCTTTCACATTGACGAATTAACACAGAATTTGCGTCGCTATGATATACTATGGGTTCTATAACTTCTCCTTCTAAATCGAGTAACGTCTCTATGGAAACGACAGGATTTTCTTTTGAGATACCAGTATCCCCTTTCCGATGCCGTATTCCTTCTTTACTGCCACCCTCGCTCCCTCACATTTACGAATTAACACAGAAATTGCGTCGCTATGAGATACTATGGGTACTATGACTTCTGCTTTTAAATTGAGTAACGTTTCCATGGAAACGAAAGGATTTTCTTCTGGTATAAGAGTATCTCCTTTCCGATGCACTACTCCTCTTTACTGCATCGCTCGCTACCTCACATTGATGAATTTATACAGAAATTACGTCGCTATGTAATGCTATGGCTTCTATGACCTCTCATTCTAAATCGAGTAACGTCTCTATGGGAACGACAGGATTTTTTTCTTTCGTATACGAGTATCTCCTTTCCGATGCACTATTCCTTCTTTACTGCATTCCTCGCTCCCTTACATTGACGAATTAACACAGAAATTGCGTCACTATGATATACTATGGTTTCTATGACTTCCCCTTCTAAAGCGAGTAACGTTTCTATGGAAACGACAGGATTTTCTTTTGGGATACGACTATCTCCTTTCCGATGCACTATTCCTTCTTTACTGCATCCCTCGCTCCCTCACATTGACGAATTGACACAGAAACTGCGTCGCCTTGAAATACTATTCGTTCCATGACATTTCTTTCTAAATCGAGTAACGTTTATATTGAAACGACAGGATTTTCTTTTGGGATATGAGTATCTCATTTCCGATGCACTATTCCTTCTTCACTGCATCCCTGGCTCCCTCACATTGACGAATTAACACTGAAATTGCGTCGCTTTGGAAAACTATGGGTTCTATGACTTCCTCTGCTAAATCGAGTAACGTTTCAATGGAAACGACAGCATTTACTCTTCGGATACGAGTATCTCCTTTCCAATGCACTATTACTTCTCTATCGCATCGTTCGCTCTTTCACATTGACGAATTAACACAGAATTTGCGTCGCTATGATATACTATGGGTTCTATAACTTCTCCTTCTAAATCGAGTAACGTTTCTATGGAAACTACAGGATTTTCTTTTGTGATAAGACTATCTCCTTTCCGATGTACTATTCCTTCTTTACTGCATTCCTCGCTCCCTCACATTGACGAATTAGCAATGAAATTGCGTCGCTATGAAATACTCTGGGTTCTATGCCTTCTCCTTCTAAATCGAGTGACGTTTCTATTGATCTGACAGGATTTTATTTTGGGATACGAGTAACTCCTTTCCGATGCTCTATTCCTTCTTTACTGCGTCCCTCGTTCCCTCACATTGACGAATTAACGCAAAAACTGCGTCGCTATAATTTACTAAGGGTTGTATGACTTCTCCTTCAAAATAGAGTATCGTTTCTATGGAAACGACAGGATTTTCTTTTGGGATACGAGTATCTCCTTTCCGATGCTCTATTAGTACTTTACTGCATCCCTCGCTCCCTCACATTGACGAATTAGCACAGATATTGAGTCGCTATGAAATAATATGGGTTCTATGACTTCTCCTTCTAAATCGAGTAACGTTTCTATGGAAACGACAGGATTTTCTTTTGGGATACGACCATCTCCATGCCGATGCACAATTCCTTTTTAACTGCATCCCTGGCTCCCTCACGTTGACGAATTAACACAGAAATTGGGACGCTATGGTATACTATGTGTTCTAAGGCTTTTCCTTCTAAATCGACTAACGTTTCTATGGAACCGACAGGATTTTCTTTTAGGATACTAGTATCTCCTTACCGATGCACTATTGCTTCTTTACTGCATCCCTCGCTCCCTCCCATTGACGAATTAACACAGATATTGCCTCGCTATGAAATTCTAAGGGTTCTATACCTCCGCCTTCTTAATCGAGTAACGTTCCTATTGAAGCGACGGGATTTTATATTGGTATACGAGTAACTGTTTTCCGATGCACTATTCCTTCTTAACTGCATCCCTCGCTAACTCACATTGACGAATTAACACAGAAATTGCGTCGCTATGAAATTCTATGGGTTCTATGTCTTCTTCTAAATCAAATAACGTTACTATCTAAACGACCGGATTTCTTTTTGGGATACTAGTAACTCGTTTCCGATGCACTATTCCTTTTTTACTGCAGCCCTCGTTCCCTCACATTGACGAATAAGCACAGATATTGCGTCGCTATGAAATACTATGGGTTCTATGACTTCTCCTTCTAAATCGAGTAACGTATCTATGGAAATGTAAGGATATTCTTTAGGGATACGAGTATCTCCTTTCCGATGCACTATTTTTCTTCTTTACTGCATCCCTCGCTCCCTCAAATTGACAAATTAACACAGAAATCTCGTCGCTATGAAATACTATTTGTTCTATGACATCCCCATCTAAATCGAATGACGTTTCTATGGAAACAACAGGATTATCTTTTGGGATACGAGTATCCCCTTTCCGATGCACTATTCCTTGTTTACTGCATCCCTCGCTCCCTCACAATGACGAGATAACACGGAAATTGCGTCGCTATGATGTACTAGGGGATCCATAACTTCTCCTTCTACATCGAGGAACGTTTCTGTGGAAACGAGAGGATTTTCTATTGGTATACGAGTATCTCCTTTCCGATGCACAATTCCTTCTTTACTGCATACCTCGCTCCCTCACATTGACGAATTAACACAGAAGTTGCGTCGCTATGACATACTATGTATTCTATAACTTCTCCTTCTAAATAGAGTTATCTTTCTATGGAAACAACAGGATTTTCTTTTGGTGTTCGAGTATCTCATTTCCGATGCACCATTCCTTCTTTGCTGCATCCCTCGCTTCCTCACATTGACGAATTAACACAGATATTGCGTAGATATGAAATACTATGGGTTCTATGACTTCTCCTTCTAAATCGAGTATCGTTTCAATGGAAAGGACGGGATTCTCTTTTGGGATACGAGTATCTCCTTTCCGATGGACTATTCCTTCTTAACTGCATCCCTCAGTCCCTCACATTGACGAATTAACACAGAAATTGCGTCGCTATGATATAGTATCGGTTTCATTGACTTCTCCTTCTAAATCGAGTAATGTTTCTATGGAAACGTCAGGATTTTCTTATGGGATACGACAATCAACTTTCCGATGCACTATTCCTTCTTTACTGCATCCCTCGCTCCCCCATATTGACGATTTATCACAGTTATTGCGTCGCTATGAAATACTAGTGGTTCTATGACTTCTCCTTCTAAATCGAGTAACGTTTCTTTGGAAACGATAGTATTTTCTTTTGGGATACGAGTATCTCCTGTCCGATGCACTATTCCTTCATTACTGCATCTCTCGCTCTCTCACATTGACGAATTAACACAGAAATTGGGTCGCTAGGAAATACTATGGGTTCTATGATTTCTTCTTCTAAATCGAGTAACGTTTCAATGGAGACGACAGGATTTTCTTTTGGGATACTAGTATCTCCTATCCGATGCACTATTCCTTCTTTACTGCATCCCTCGCTCCCTCACATTGTCGAATTAACATAGAAATTGCGTCGCTATGGAATACTATTGGTTCTATGACATCTCCTGCTAAATCGAGTAACGTTTCTATGGAAACAGGAATTTCTTTTGGGATACGGGTATCTCCTTTCCGATGCACTATTCGTTCTGTACTGCATACCTCGCTCCCTCACATTGGCGAATTATCACAGAAATTGCGTCGCTATGAAATACTATGGGTTCTATGACTTCTCCTTCTACATCGAGTTACGTTTCTATGGAGGCGACAGGATTTTCTTTTGGGATACGACTATCTCCTTTCCGATGCACTATTCCTTCTTTACTGCATCCCTGGCTCCCTCACATTGTCGTATTAACACAGAAATTGGGACGCTATGGAATGCTATGTGTTCTATGACTTTTCCGTCTAAATCGAGTATCGTTTCTATGGAAACGACAGGATTTTCTTTTGGGATACGAGTATCTCCTTTCCGATGCACTATTCCTTCTTTACTGCATCACTCGCTCCCTCACATTGACGAATTAACACAGAAATTGCGTCGCCTTGAAATACTATGCGTTCCATGACATCTCTTTCTAAATCGAGTTACGTTTTTAATAAAGCGACAGGATTTTCTTTTGTTATTCGAGTATCTCCTTTCCGATGCACTATTCCTCCTTTACTGCATCCCTCGCTCCCTCACATTGACGAATTATCGCAGAAATTTCGTCGCCATGAAATACTATGTGTTCTATGACCTCTCCTTCTAAATCGAGTAACGTATCTATAGAAACGACAGGGTTTTCTTTTGGGATACGAATAGCTCCTTTCCGATGCACTATTCCTTCTTTAATGCATCCCTGGCTACCTCACATTGACGAATTAACACAGAAATTGCGTCGCTATGGAATACTATGTGTTCCATGACTTCTCGATCTAAATCGAGTAACTTGTCAATGGAAACGACAGGATTTTCTTTTGGGATACGTGTATCTCCTTTCCGATGCTCTACTCCTCCTTTACTGCATCCCTCGCTCCCTCACATTAACGAAACAACACAGAAATTGCGTCGCTATGAAATACTATGCGTTCTGTGACATCTCTTTCTAAATCGAGTTACGTTTCTAATAAAGCGACAGGATTTTCCTTTGTTATACGAGTATCTCCTTTCCGATGGACTATTCCTTCTTTACTGCATCCCTCGCTCCCTCACATTGTCGAATTAACATAGAAATTGCGTCGCTATGGAATACTATTGGCTCTATGACATCTCCTGCTAAATCGAGTAACGTTTCTATGGAAACAGGATTTTCTTTTGGGATACGAGTATCTCCTTTCCGATGCACTATTCCTTCTGTACTGCATCCCTCGCTCCCTCACATTGTCGAATTAAAAAAGAAATTGCTTCGCCATGAAATACTATGGGTTCTATAACTTCTCCTTCTAAATCGAGTAACGTTTCTATGGAAACGAGAGAATTTTCATTTGGTATACGAGTATCTGCTTTCCGATGCACTATTCCTTCTTTACTGCATCTCTCGTTCCTTCACATTGACGAATTAACACAGAAATTGCGTCGCTATGGAATACTATGTGTTCCATGACTTCTCGATCTGAATCGAGTAACGTTTCTATGGAAACGACAGAATTTTCTTTTGGGATACGAGTTTCTCCTTTCCGATGCACTATTCCTTCTTTACTGCATCCCTGGCTGTCTCACATGGACGAATTCTCACAGCAATTGCGTCGCTATGGAATACTATGAGTTCTCTGACTTCTTCTTCTAAATCGAGTAACGTTTCTTTGGAAACGACTCGATTTTCTTTTTTGATACGACCATCTCGTTTCAGATTCGCTATTCCTTCTTTACTGCATCCTTCGCTCCCTCACATTGTCGAATTAGCATAGAAATTGCATCGCAATGAAATACTAGTGTTCTATAATTTCTCCTTCTAAATCGAGTAACGTTTCTATGGAAACTACTTTTTTTCTTTTTGGATAAGACTATCTCCTTTCCGATGCACTATTCCCTCTTGACTGCATCCCTGGCTCCCTCACATTGACGAATTAACACATAAATTACGTCGCTATTAAATACTATGCGTTCTAAAACTTCTCCTTCTGAATCGAGTAACGTTTCTATGGATACGAATGGGGTTTACTTTTGGAATACGACTGTCTATCTATTTTCCGATGCACTATCACTTCTTTACTGCATCCCGCGCTCCCTCACATTGAAGAATTAACGCAGAAATTGCATCGCTATCAAATGCTATGGGTTAAATGGCTTCTCCTTCTAAATCGAGTAATGTTTCTATGGAGGCGACAGGATTTTCTTTTGGGATACGACGATGTCGTTTCCGATGCACAAATCCTTCTTTACTGCATCCCTGGCTCCCTCACATTGACGTATTAACACAGAAATTGGGACGCTATAGAATACTATGTGTTCTATGACTTTTCCTTCTATATCGAGTATCGTTTCTATGGAAACGACAGGATTTTCTTTTGTGATACGGGTATCTCCTTTCCGATGCACTATTCCTTCTTTACTGCATCCCTCGCTCCCTCACATTGACGAATTAACACAGAAATTGCGACGCTATGAAATACTATGGGTTCTATGACCTCTCCTTCTAAATCGAGTAACGTTTCTATTGAAACGACAGGATTTTCTATTGTGATACGTGTATCTCCTTTCCGATGCACTATTCCTTCTTTACTGCATCCATCGCTCCCTCAGAATGACGAATTAACACAGAAATTGCGTCGCCATGAAATACTATGGGTTCTATAACTTCTCCTTCTAAATCGAGTAAAGTTACTATGCAAACGACAGAATTTTCTTTTGGGATACGAGTATCTCCTTTCCGATGCACTATTCCTTCTTTACTGCGTCCCTCGCTCCCTCACATTGGCGAATTGACACAGAAATTGCGTCCCTATCAAATACTATGGGTTCTATTTCTCCTTCTAAATCGAGTAACGTTTCCATTGAAACTACAGGATTTTCGTTTGGGATGCGAGTATCTCCTTTCCGATGCACTATTCCTTCTTTACTGCATCTCTCGCTCCCTCACATTGACGAATTAACACAGAAATTGCGTCGCTAGCGAATACTATGTGTTCTATGACTTCTCCTTCTAAATCGAGTAACGTTTCTATGGAAACGACAGGATTTTCTTTTGAGATACGACTATATCCATTCCGATGCACTATTCCTTCTTTACTGCATCCCTCGCTCCCTCACAATGACGAATTAACAATTAAATTGCTTCGCTATGAAATACTATGGGTTCAATGACTTCTCCTTCTAAATCGAGTAACGTTTCTGTGGAAACGACAGGATTTTCTCATGGGATCTGAGTATCTCCTTTCCGATGCACTATTCCTTCTTTACTGCATCCCTCGCTCCCTCACATTGACGAATTAACACAGAAATTGCGACGCTATGAAATACTATGGGTTCTATGACCTCTCCTTCTAAATCGAGTAACGTTTCAATAGAAACGACACGGTTTTCTTTTGGGATACGAGTATCTCCTATCCGATGCACTATTCCTTCTTTAATGCATCCCTGGCTACCTCACATTGACGAATAAACACAGAAATTGCGTCGCTATGGAATACTATGTTTTCTATGACTTCTCCTTCTGAATCGAGTAACGTTTCTGTGGATACGAAGGGGTTTTCTTTTGGGATACGACTCACTATCTCCTTTCCGATGCACTATCACTTCATTACTGCATCACGCGCTCCCTCTCATTGACGAATTAACACAGAAATTGCGTCACCTTGAAATACTATGCGTTCTATGACATCTCTTTCTAAATCGAGTAACGTTTCTATTGAAACGGCAGGATTTTCTTTTGGGATACGAGTATCTCATTGCCGTTGCACTATTCCTTCTTTACTGCATCACTGTCTCAGTCACATTGACGAATTCACACTGAAATTGCTTCCCTCTGGAATACTATGGGTTCTATGACTTCTCCTTCTAAATCGAGTAACGTTTCTAAGGAAACGACAGGATTTTCTTTTGGTATAAGAGTATCTCCTTTCCGATGCTCTATTACATCTTTAATGCATCCCTTGGTCCCTCACATTGACGAATGTTCACAGAAATTGCGTCGCTATGAAATATTATTGGTTCTATGACATCCCCTTCCAAGTCGAGTATCGCTTCTACGGAAACAACAGGATTTTCATTTTGGATACGAGTATCACCTTTCCGATGCACTATTCCTTCTTTACTGCATCCCCCGCTCCCTCACATTGACGAATTAACATAGAACTTTCGTCGCTATGAATTACTATGGGGTCTATGACTTCTCCTTCTAAATCGTGTAACGTCTCTATGGAAACGACAGGATTTTCTTTTGGTATACATCTCCTTTCCAAAGCACTAATTCGTCTTTACTGCATCCCTCGCTCCTTCACATTGGCGAATTAACACAGAAATTGCGTCGCTATGAAATACTATGGGTTCTATGACTTCTCCTTCCAAATCGAGTAACGTTTCTATTGAAACGACAGGATTTTCTATTGGGATACGTGTATCTCCTTTCCGATGCACTATTCCTTCTTTACTGCATCCATCGCTCCCTCACAATGACAAATTAACACAGAAATTGCGTCGCCATGAAATACTATGCGTTCTATAACTTCTCCTTCTAAATCGAGTAAAGTTACTATGCAAACGACAGAATTTTCTTTTGGGATACGAGTATCTCCTTTCCGATGCACTATTCCTTCTTTACTGCGTCCCTCGCTCCCTCACATTGGCGAATTGACACAGAAATTGCGTCGCTATCAAATACTATGGGTTCTATTTCTCCTTCTAAATCGAGTAATGTTTCCATTGAAACTACAGGATTTTCTTTTGAGATACGACTATATCCATTCCGATGCACTATTCCTTCTTTACTGCATCCCTCGCTCCCTCACAATGACGAATTAACAATGAAATTGCTTCGCTATGAAATACTATGGGTTCAATGACTTCACCTTCTAAATCGAGTAACGTTTCTGTGGAAACGACAGGATTTTCTCATGGGATCCGAGTATCTCCTTTCCGATGCACTATTCCTTCTTTACTGCATCCCTCGCTCCCTCACATTGACGAATTAACACAGAAATTGCGTCGCTATGAAATACTATTGGGTCTAGAAATACCCTTCCAAGTCGAAGAACACTTGTATGGAAACAACAGGATATTCCTTTTGGATACGAGTATCTCCTTTCCGATGCACTATTCCTTCTTTACTGCATCCCTCGCTCCCTCACATTGACGAATTAACACAGAAATTTCGTCGCTATGAAATACTAAGGGTTGTATGACTTCTCCTTGTAAATCGGGTAACATTTCTATTGGCACGACAGGATTTTCTTTTGGGATACGAGTATCTCCGTTCCGTTGCACTATTCCCTCTTTACTGCATCCCTAGCTCCCTCACATTGACGAATTAACACAGAACTTGCGTCGCTATGAAGTACTATGGGTTCTATAAAATCTTCCTCTAAATCGAATACCGTTTCTAAGCAAACTACCGGATTTTCTTTTGGGATACCAGGATCTCCATTCCGATCCACTATTCCTTCTTTACTGCATCCCTCGCTCCCTCACATTCACGAATTAACACAGAAATTGCGTCGCTATGAAATACTATGGGTTCTATTATTTCTCCTTCTAAATTGAGTAACATTTCTCTGGAAACGAAAAGATTTTCTTTTGGGATTCGAGTATCTCCTTTCCGATGCACAATACCTTCTTTACTGCATCCCTCGTTCCCTCACATTGACGAATTATCACAGAAATTTCGTCGCTATGGAATTCAATAGATTAAATGACTTCTCCTTCTAAATCGAGTAACGTTTCTATTGAATCGAAAGGATTTTCTTTTGGGATACGATTATCTCCTTTCCGATGCACTATTCCTTCTTTACTGCATCCCTCGATCCCTCACATTGACAAATTAACACAGTAATGGCGTCGCTCTGAAATCCTGTGTGTTCTATGACATCTCCTTCTAAAGCGAGTAACGTTCCTATTCAATGACTTCTGCTTCTAATTCGAGTAACGTTTCTATAGAAACGACAGGGTTTTCTTTTGGGATACGAGTATCTCCTTTCCGATGCACTATTCCTTCTTTACTGCTTCCCCCGCTCCCTCACATTGACGAATTAACGCAGAAATTGCGTCGCTATGAAATACTATGGGGTCTATGACTTCTCCCTCTACTTCGAGTAACGTTTCTATGGAAACGACTGGATTTTCTTTTGGGATACGAGTATCTCCTTTCCGATGCACTATTCCTTTTTTACTGCATCTTATCATTCCCTCATATTGAGGAATAAGCACAGAAAAGGCGTTGCTATGAAATACTATGGGTTCTGTGACTCATCCTTCTAAATCGAGTAACGTTTCTATAGAAACGACAGGGTTTTCTTTTGGAATGCGAGTATCTCCTTTCCGATGCACTTTTCCTTCTTTACTGCATCCCTCGCTCCCTCCCATTGACGAATTAACACAGATATTGCGTCGCTATGAAATTCTAAGGGTTCTATACCTCCGCCTTCTTAATCGAGTAACGTTTCTATTGAAGCGACGGGATTTTATATTGGTATACGAGTAACTCTTTTCCGATGCACTATTCCTTCTTAACTGCATCCCTCGCTAACTCACATTGACGAATTAACACAGAAATTGCGTCGCTATGAAATTCTATGGGTTCTATGTCTTCTTCTAAATCAAGTAACGTTTCTATCTAAACCACAGGATTTCTTTTTGGGATACGAGTATCTCCTTTCCGATGCACTATTCCTTCTTTACTGCAGCCCTCGTTCCCTCACATTGACGAATTAACACAGAAATTGCGTCGCTATGACATACTATGGGTTCTATAACTTCTCCTTCTAAATAGAGTAATCTTTCTATGGAAACATCAGGATTTGGTTTTGGTATACGAGTATCTCATTTCCGATGCACTATTCCTTCTTTGCTGCATCCCTCGCTTCCTCACATTGACGAATTAACACAGATATTGCGTAGATATGAAATACTATGGGTTCTGTGACTTCTCCTTCTAAATCGAGTATCGTTTCAATGGAAACGACAGGATTCTCTTTTGGGATACGAGTATCTCCTTTCCGATGGACTATTCCTTCTTAACTGCATCCCTCGCTCCCTCACATTGACGAATTTACACAGAAATTGCGACGATATGATATACTATGGGTTTCATTGACTTCTCCTTCTAAATCGAGTAATGTTTCTCAGGATTTTTTTTTGGGATACGACAATCAACTTTCCGATGCACTATTCCTTCTTTACTGCATCCCTCGCTCCCCCACATTGACGATTTATCACAGTTATTGCGTCGCTATGAAATACTAGTAGTTCTATGACTTCTCCTTCTAAATCGAGTAACGTTTCTCTGGAAACGATAGTATTTTCTTTTGGGATACGAGTATCTCCTGTCCGATGCACTATTCCTTCATTACTGCATCTCTCGCTCTCTCACATTGACGAATTAACACAGAAATTGGGTAGCTAGGAAATAGTATGTGTTGTGTCGGTATCTGGGCCGACACCGTGAAGTTGAAATGGCTGAAAAGGCAAGCTAGACTAACGCAGACGGGCGTGAAGTACTGGAACAGGATACGTAATTAATATTAGGAAGAAAAGTACGGAGCAGGTTTAATACTTAACTTTACTCAGTCATTGAGGTACATCGATCTTGACGATACACAGGAGACTTTAAGTACAATCACTGTATGGCTAATGGCGCCTTGCTAGTTCGTAGCCATTAACTTAGCTGATGGCTATTCTGTCTCTCGGCTAATGAGAGAGAAAGGCTTCGTACATCTGGTCGGTAGCTAGGTTCTCGTACAACTGGGGCGAGTGCTCTCTCGTATCACGAGACCTGCCTTGGTGGTGGCGCTAGGTCTGCGATTACACAGTGGCGACACGCGGGTCCGACATGTACTAAATGGACCGCGGCCGATTTAAGCTACCACCTAGCAAGTGTGGTGTCTGGCGGTGACACCACACTATGGGTTCTATGATTTCTTCTTCTAAATCGAGTAACGTTTCAATGGAGACGACAGGATTTTCTTTTGGGATACTAGTATCTCCTATCCGATGCACTATTCCTTCTTTACTGCATCCCTCGCTCCCTCACATTGTCGAATTAACATAGAAATTGCGTCGCTATGGAATACTATTGGTTCTATGACATCTCCTGCTAAATCGAGTAACGTTTCTATGGAAACAGGAATTTCTTTTGGGATACGAGTATCTCCTTTCCGATGCACTATTCCTTCTATACTGCATCCCTCGCTCCCTCACATTGGCGAATTATCACAGAAATTGCGTCGCTATGAAATACTATGGGTTCTATGACTTCTCCTTCCAAATCGAGTTACGTTTCTATGGAGGGGACAGGATTTTCTTTTGGGATACGACTATCTCCTTTCCGATGCACTATTCCTTCTTTACTGCATCCCTGGCTCCCTCACATTGTCGTATTAACACAGAAATTGGGACGCTATGGAATGCTATGTGTTCTATGACTTTTCCGTCTAAATCGAGTATCGTTTCTATGGAAACGACAGGATTTTCTTTTGGGATACGAGTATCTCCTTTCCGATGCACTATTCCTTCTTTACTGCATCACTCGCTCACTCACATTGACGAATTAACACAGAAATTGCGTCGCCTTGAAATACTATGCGTTCTATGACATCTCTTTCTAAATCGAGTTACGTTTCTAATAAAGCGACAGGATTTTCTTTTGGTATACGACTATCTCCTTTCCGATGCACTATTCCTTCTTTACTGCATCCCTGGCTCCCTCACATTGTCGTATTAACACAGAAATTGGGACGCTATGGAATGCTATGTGTTCTATGACTTTTCCGTCTAAATCGAGTATCGTTTCTATGGAAACGACAGGATTTTCTTTTGGGATACGAGTATCTCCTCTCCGATGCACTATTCCTTCTTTACTGCATCCCTCGGTACCTCACATTGACAAATTAACACAGAAATGGCGTCGCTGTGAAATCCTATGTGTTCTATGACATCTCCTTCTAAATCGAGTAACGTTCCTATTAAAACGTCAGGATTTGCTTTTGGGATATGAGTATCTCCTTTCTGATGCACTATTCCATCTTTACTGCATCCCTCGCTCCATTACATGGACAAATTAACACAGATATTGCGTCGCTATGATATTCTATGGGTTCTGTGACTTCTCCTTCTAAATCGAGTTACTTGTAAATGGAAACGACAGGACTTTCTTTTGGGATACGTGTATCTCCTTTCCGATGCACTATTCCTCGTTTACTACATTCCTCGCTCCCTCACATTGTCGAATTAAAACTGAAATTGCATCGCCATGAAATACTATGGGTTCTATAACTTCTCCTTCTAAATCGAGTAACGTTTCTATGGAAACGAGAGAATTTTCTTTTGGTATACGAGTATCTCCTTTTGCGATGCACTATTCCTTCTTTACTGCATCTCTCGTTCCTTCACATTGACGAATTAACACAGAAATTGCGTCGCTATGAAATACTATGCGTTCTATGACTTCTCAATCTGAATCGAGTAACGTTTCTATGGAAACGAAAGAATTTTCTATTGGGATACGAGTTTCTCCTTTCCGATGCACTATTCCTTCTTTACTGCATCCCTGGCTGTCTCACATGGGCGAATTGTCACAGCAATTGCGTCGCTATGGAATACTATGGGTTCATTGACTTCTCCTTCTAAATCGAGTAACGTTTCTTTGGAAACGACTCGATTTTCTTTTTGGATACGACCATCTCGTTTCAGATTCGCTATTCCTTCTTTACTGCATACTTCGCTCCCTCACATTGTCGAATTAGCACAGAAATTGCATCGCCATGAAATACTATGTGTTCTATAACTTCTCCTTCTAAATCGAGTAACGTTTCTATGGAAACTACTTTTTTTCTTTTTGGATAAGACTATCTCCTTTCCGATGCACTATTCCCTCTTTACTGCATCCCTGGCTCCCTCAAATTGACGAATTAACACAGAAATTACGTCGCTATTAAATACTATGCGTTCTAAAACTTCTCCTTCTGAATCGAGTAACGTTTCTATGGAAACTACAGGATTTTCTTTTGTGATAAGACTATCTCCTTTCCGATGCACTATTCCTTCTTTACTGCATCCCTCGCTCCCTCGCATTGACGAATTAGCAATGAAATTGCGTCACTATGATATACTATGGGTTCTATGACTTCTCCTTCTAAAGCGAGTAACGTTTCTATGGAAACGACAGGATTTTCTTTTGGTATACGAGTATGTCCTTTCCGATGCCCTATTCCTTCTTTACTGCATCCCTGGCTCCCTCACGTTGACGAATTAACACAGAAATTGGGACGCTATGGTATACTATGTGTTCCAAGGCTTTTCCTTCTAAATCGACTAACGTCTCTATGGAAACGACAGGATTTTCTTTTGAGATACCAGTATCCCCTATCCGATGCCGTATTCCTTCTTTACGGCCACCCTCGCTCCCTCACATTTACGAATTAACACAGAAATTGCGTCGCTATGAGATACTATGGGTACTATGACTTCTGCTTTTAAATTGAGTAACGTTACCATGGAAACGAAAGGATTTTCTTCTGGTATAAGAGTATCTCCTTTCCGATGCACTACTCCTCTTTACTGCATCGCTCGCTACCTCACATTGATGAATTTATACAGAAATTACGTCGCTATGTAATACTATGGCTTCTATGACCTCTCATTCTAAATCGAGTAACGTCTCTATGGGAACGACAGGATTTTTTTCTTTGGTATACGAGTATCTCCTTTCCGATGCACTTTTCCTTCTGTACTGCATCCCTCGCTCCCTCACATTGACGAATTGACACAGAAAATGCGTCGCCTTGAAATACTATTCGTTCCATGACATTTCTTTCTAAATCGAGTAACGTTTATATTGAAACGACAGGATTTTCTTTTGGGATACGAGTATCTCATTTCCGGTGCACTATTCCTTCTTCACTGCATCCCTGGCTCCCTCACATTGACGAATTAACACTGAAATTGCGTCGCTTTGGAAAACTATGGGTTCTATGACTTCCTCTGCTAAATCGAGTAACGTTTCAGTGGAAACAACAGCATTTACTTTTCGGATATGAGTATCTCCTTTCCAATGCACTATTACTTCTCTATCGCATCGTTCGCTCATTCACATTGACGAATTAACACAGAATTTGCGTCGCTATGATATACTATGGGTTCTATAACTTCTCCTTCTAAATCGAGTAACGTTTCTATGGAAACTACAGGATTTTCTTTTGTGATAAGACTGTCTCCTTTCCGATGTACTATTGCTTCTTTACTGCATCCCTCGCTCCCTCACATTGACGAACTAGCAATGAAATTGCGTCGCTATGAAATACTCTGGGTTCTATGCCTTCTCCTTCTAAATCGAGTGACGTTTCTATGAAAACGACAGGATTTTCTTTTGGGATACGAGTATCTCCTTTCCGACGCACAATTCCGTCTTTACTGCATCCCTCGCTATCTCACATTGACGAATTAACACAGAAATTGCGTCGCTATGAAATACTATTGATTCAATATCTCCTCCTTCTCAATCGAGTAACGTTTCTATTGATCTGACAGGATTTTATTTTGGGATACGAGTAACTCCTTTCCGATGCTCTATTCCTTCTTTACTGCGTCCCTCGTTCCCTCACATTGACGAATTAACGCAAAAACTGCGTCGCTATAATTTGCTAAGGGTTGGATGACTTCTCCTTCAAAATAGAGTATCGTTTCTATGGAAACGGCAGGATTTTCTTTTGGGATACAAGTATCTCCTTTCCGATGCTCTATTAGTACTTTACTGCATCCCTCGCTCCCTCACATTGACGAATTAGCACAGATATTGAGTCGCTATGAAATATTATGGGTTCTATGACTTCTCCTTCTAAATCGAGTAACGTTTCTATGGAAACGACAGGATTTTCTTTTGGGATACGACCATCTCCATGCCGATGCACTATTCCTTTTTAACTCCATCCCTGGCTCCCTCACGTTGACGAATTAACACAGAAATTGGGACGCTAGTGTATACTATGTGTTCTAAGGCCTTTCCTTCTAAATCGACTAACATTTCTATGGAAACGACAGGATTTTCTTTTAGGATACTAGTATCTCCTTACCGATGCACTATTCCTTCTTTACCGCATCCCTCGCTCCCTCCCATTGACGAATTAACACAGATATTGCGTCGCTATGAAATTCTAAGGGTTCTATACCTCCGCCTTCTTAATCGAGTAACGTTTCTATTGAAGCGACGGGATTTTATATTGGTATACGAGTAACTCTTTTCCGATGCACTATTCCTTCTTAACTGCATCCCTCGCTAACTCACATTGACGAATTAACACAGAAATTGCGTCGCTATGAAATTCTATGGGTTCTATGTCTTCTTCTAAATCAAATAACGTTTCTATCTAAACGACCGGATTTCTTTTTGGGATACTAGCATCTCCTTTCCGATGCACTATTCCTTCTTTACTGCAGCCCTCGTTCCCTCACATTGACGAATAAGCACAGATATTGCGTCGCTATGAAATACTATGCGTTCTATGACTTCTCCTTCTAAATCGAGTAACGTATCTATGGAAATGTATGGATATTCTTTAGGGATACGAGTATCTCCTTTCCGATGCACTATTTTTCTTCTTTACTGCATCCCTCGTTCCCTGAAATTGACAAATTAACACAGAAATCGCGTCGCTATGAAATACTATTTGTTCTATGACATCCCCATCTAAATCGAATGACGTTTCTATGGAAACAACAGGATTATCTTTTGGGATACGAGTATTCCCTTTCCGATGCACTATTCCTTGTTTACTGCATCCCTCGCTCCCTGACAATGACGAGTTAACACAGAAATTGCGTCGCTATGATGTACTAGGGGATCCATAACTTCTCCTTCTACATCGAGGAACGTTTCTGTGGAAACGAGAGGATTTTCTTTTGGTATACGAGTATCTCCTTTCCGATGCACAATTCCTTCTTTACTGCATACCTCGCTCCCTCAGATTGACGAATTAACACAGAAATT
The DNA here is from genome assembly GCF_023864345.2 of Schistocerca serialis cubense. NCBI lineage: Eukaryota > Metazoa > Arthropoda > Insecta > Orthoptera > Acrididae > Schistocerca > Schistocerca serialis. The sequence goes on along the minus strand of NC_064638.1, from coordinate 45,577,187 downwards.
GCGTCGCTATGACATACTATGGGTTCTATAACTTCTCCTTCTAAATAGAGTAATCTTTCTATGGAAACATCAGGATTTTGTTTTGGTATACGAGTATCTCATTTCCGATGCACTATTCCTTCTTTGCTGCATCCCTCGCTTCCTCACATTGACGAATTAACACAGATATTGCGTAGATATGAAATACTATGGGTTCTATGACTTCTCCTTCTAAATCGAGTATCGTTTCAATGGAAACGACAGGATTCTCTTTTGGGATACGAGTATCTCCTTTCCGATGGACTATTCCTTCTTAACTGCATCCCTCGCTCCCTCACATTGACGAATTAACACAGAAATTGCGTCGCTATGATATACTATGGGTTTCATTGTCTTCTCCTTCTAAATCGAGTAACGTTTCTTTGGAAACGATAGTATTTTCTTTTGGGATACGAGTATCTCCTGTCCGATGCACTATTCCTTCATTACTGCATCTCTCGCTCTCTCACATTGACGAATTAACACAGAAATTGGGTCGCTAGGAAATACTATGGGTTCTATGATTTCTTCTTCTAAATCGAGTAACGTTTCAATGGAGACGACAGGATTTTCTTTTGGGATACTAGTATCTCCTATCTGATGCACTATTCCTTCTTTACTGCATCCCTCGCTCCCTCACATTGTCGAATTAACATAGAAATTGCGTCGCTATGGAATACTATTGGTTCTATGACATCTCCTGCTAAATTGAGTAACGTTTCTATTTAAACAGGAATTTCTTTTGGGATACGAGTATCTCCTTTCCGATGCACTATTCCTTCTGTACTGCATCCCTCTCTCCCTCACATTGGCGAATTATCACAGAAACTGCGTCGCTATGAAATACCATGGGTTCTATGACTTCTCCTTCTAAATCGAGTTACGTTTCTATGGAGGCGACAGGATTTTCTTTTGGGATACGACTATCTCCTTTCCGATGCACTATTCCTTCTTTACTGCATCCCTGGCTCCCTCACATTGTCGTATTAACACAGAAATTGGGACGCTATGGAATGCTATGTGTTCTATTACTTTTCCGTCTAAATCGAGTATCGTTTCTATGGAAACGACGGGATTTTCTTTTGGGATACGAGTATCTCCTTTCCGATGCACTATTCCATCTTTACTGCATCACTCGCTCCCTCACATTGACGAATTAACACAGAAATTGCGTCGCCTTGAAATACTATGCGTTCTATGACATCTCTTTCTAAATCGAGTTACGTTTCTAATAAAGCGACAGGATTTTCTTTTGTTATACGAGTATCTCCTTTCCGATGCACTATTCCTTCTTTACTGCATCCCTCGCTCCCTCACATTGACGGATTATCGCAGAAATTTCGTCGCCATGAAATACTATGTGTTCTATGACCTCTCCTTCTAAATCGAGTAACGTTTCTATAGAAAAGACAGGGTTTTCTTTTGGGATACGAATAGCTCCTTTCCGATGCACTATTCCTTCTTTAATGCATCCCTGGCTACCTCACATAGACGAATTAACACAGAAATTGCGTCGCTATGGAATACTATGTGTTCCATGACTTCTCGATCTAAATCGAGTAGCTTGACCGCAAGACCGCTACGGTCGCAGGTTCGAATCCTGCCTCGGGCATGGGTATATGTGATGTCCTTAGGTTAGTTAGGTTTAACTAGTTCTAAGTTCTAGGGGACTAATGACCTCAGCAGTTGAGTCCCATAGTGCTCAGAACCATTTGAACCATTTTTGAGTAGCTTGTCAATGGAAACGACAGGATTTTCTTTTGGGATACGTGTATCTCCTTTCCGATGCTCTATTCCTCCTTTACTGCATCCCTCGCTCCCTCACATTAACGAATTAACACAGAAATTGCGTCGCTATGAAATACTATGCGTTCTATGACATCTCTTTCTAAATCGAGTTACGTTGCCAATAAAGCGACAGGATTTTCTTTTGTTATACGAGTATCTCCTTTCCGATGCACTATTCCTTCTTTACTGCATCCCTCGCTCCCTCACATTGTCGAATTAACATAGAAATTGCGTCGCTATGGAATACTATTGGCTCTATGACACTCCTGCTAAGTCGAGTAACGTCTCTATGGAAACAGGATTTTCTTTTGGGATACGAGTATCTCCTTTCCGATGCACTATTCCTTCTGTACTGCATCCCTCGCTCCCTCACATTGTCGAATTAAAAAAGAAATTGCATCGCCATGAAATACTATGGGTTCTATAACTTCTCCTTCTAAATCGAGTAACGTTTCTATGGAAACGAGAGAATTTTCTTTTGGTATACGAGTATCTGCTTTCCGATGCACTATTCCTTCTTTACTGCATCCCTGGCTCCCTCACATTGACGTATTAACACAGAAATTGGGACGCTATAGAATACTATGTGTTCTATGACTTTTCCTTCTATATCGAGTATCGTTTCTATGGAAACGACAGGATTTTCTTTTGTGGTACGAGTATCTCCTTTCCGATGCACTATTCCTTCTTTACTGCATCCCTCGCTCCCTCACATTGACGAATTAACACAGAAATTGCGACGCTATGAAATACTATGGGTTCTATGACCTCTCCTTCTAAATCGAGTAACGTTTCAATAGAAACGACACGGTTTTCTTTTCGGATACGAGTATCTCCTATCTGATGCACTATTCCTTCTTTAATGCATCCCTGGCTACCTCACATTGACGAATAAACACAGAAATTGCGTCGCTATGGAATACTATGTTTTCTATGACTTCTCCTTCTAAATCGAGTAACGCTTCTATAGAAACGACAGGATTTTCTTTTGGGATACGAGTTTCTCCTTTTCGATGCACTATTAATACTTTACTGCATCCCTCGCTCCCTCACATTGACGAATATTCACAGAAAATGCTTCGCTATGAAATACTATGCGTTCTAAAACTTCTCCTTCTGAATCGAGTAACGTTTCTGTGGATACGAAGGGGTTTTCTTTTGGGATACGACTCACTATCTCCTTTCCGATGCACTATCACTTCATTACTGCATCACGCGCTCCCTCTCATTGACGAATTAACACAGAAATTGCGTCACCTTGAAATACTATGCGTTCTATGACATCTCTTTCTAAATCGAGTAACGTTTCTATTGAAACGGCAGGATTTTCTTTTGGGATACGAGTATCTCATTGCCGTTGCACTATTCCTTCTTTACTGCATCACTGTCTCAGTCACATTGACGAATTGACACTGAAATTGCTTCCCTCTGGAATACTATGGGTTCTATGACTTCTCCTTCTAAATCGAGTAACGTTTCTAAGGAAACGACAGGATTTTCTTTTGGTATAAGAGTATCTCCTTTCCGATGCTCTATTACATCTTTAATGCATCCCTTGGTCCCTGACATTGACGAATGTTCACAGAAATTGCGTCGCTATGAAATATTATTGGTTCTATGACATCCCCTTCCAAGTCGAGTATCGCTTCTATGGAAACAACAGGATTTTCATTTTGGATACGAGTATCACCTTTCCGATGCACTATTCCTTCTTTACTGCATCCCCCGCTCCCTCACATTGACGAATTAACATAGAACTTTCGTCGCTATGAATTACTACGGGTTCTATGACTTCTCCTTCCAAATCGAGTAACGTTTCTATTGAAACGACAGGATTTTCTATTGGGATACGTGTATCTCCTTTCCGATGCACTATTCCTTCTTTACTGCATCCATCGCTCCCTCACAATGACGAATTAACACAGAAATTGCGTCGCCATGAAATACTATGGGTTCTATAACTTCTCCTTCTAAATCGAGTAAAGTTACTATGCAAACGACAGAATTTTTTTTTGGGATACGAGTATCTCCTTTCCGATGCACTATTCCTTCTTTACTGCGTCCCTCGCTCCCTCACATTGGCGAATTGACACAGAAATTGCGTCGCTATCAAATACTATGGGTTCTATTTCTCCTTCTAAATCGAGTAACGTTTCCATTGAAACTACAGGATTTTCGTTTGGGATGCGAGTATCTCCTTTCCGATGCACTATTCCTTCTTTACTGCATCTCTCGCTCCCTCACATTGACGAATTAACACAGAAATTGCGTCGCTAGCGAATACTATGTGTTCTATGACTTCTCCTTCTAAATCGAGTAACGTTTCTATGGAAACGACAGGATTTTCTTTTGAGATACGACTATATCCATTCCGATGCACTATTCCTTCTTTACTGCATCCCTCGCTCCCTCACAATGACGAATTAACAATGAAATTGCTTCGCTATGAAATACTATGGGTTCAATGACTTCTCCTTCTAAATCGAGTAACGTTTCTGTGGAAACGACAGGATTTTCTCATGGGATACGAGTATCTCCTTTCCGGTGCACTATTCCTTCTTTACTGCATCCCTCGCTCCCTCACATTGACGAATTAACACAGAAATGGCGTCGGTATTAAATACTATGTGTTCTATGACTTCTCCTTCTAAATCGAGTAACGTTTCTGTGGAAACGTCAGGATTATCTTTTGGGATACGAGTATCTCCATTCCGATGCACTATTCCTTCTTAACTACATCCCTCGCTCCCTCAAATTAACAAATTAACACAGAAACTGCGTCGCTATGATATACTATTGGGTCTAGAAATACCCTTCCAAGTCGAGAACACTTGTATGGAAACAACAGGATATTCATTTTGGATACGAGTATCTCCTTTCCGATGCACTATTCCTTCTTTACTGCATCCCTCGCTCCCTCACATTGACGAATTAACACAGAAATTTCGTCGCTATTAAATACTAAGGGTTGTATGACTTCTCCTTGTAAATCGGGTAACATTTCTATTGGAACGACAGGATTTTCTTTTGGGATACGAGTATCTCCATTCCGTTGCACTATTCCCTCTTTACTGCATCCCCAGCTCCCTCACATTGACGAATTAACACAGAACTTGCGTCGCTATGAAGTACTATGGGTTCTATAAAATCTTCCTCTAAATCGAGTACCGTTTCTAAGCAAACTACCGGATTTTCTTTTGGGATACCAGGATCTCCATTCCGATCGACTATTCCTTCTTTACTGCATCCCTCGCTCCCTCACATTCACGAATTAACACAGAAATTGCGTCGCTATGAAATACTATGGGTTCTATTATTTCTCCTTCTAAATCGAGTAACATTTCTCTGGAAACGAAAAGATTTTCTTTTGGGATTCGAGTATCTCCTTTCCGATGCACAATACCTTCTTTACTGCATCCCTCGTTCCCTCACATTGACGATTTATCACAGAAATTTCGTCGCTATGGAATTCAATGTATTAAATGTCTTCTCCTTCTAAATCGAGTAACGTTTCTATTGAATCGAAAGGATTTTCTATTGGGATACGATTATCTCCTTTCCGATGCACTATTCCTTCTTTACTGCATCCCTCGATCCCTCACATTGACAAATTAACACAGTAATGGCGTCGCTCTGAAATCCTGTGTGTTCTATGACATCTCCTTCTAAAGCGAGTAACGTTCCTATTCAATGACTTCTGCTTCTAATTCGAGTAACGTTTCTATAGAAACGACAGGGTTTTCTTTTGGGATACGAGTATCTCCTTTCCGATGCACTATTCCTTCTTTACTGCTTCCCCCGCTCCCTCACATTGACGAATTAACGCAGAAATTGCGTCGCTATGAAATACTATGGGTTCTATGACTTCTCCTTCTAAATCGAGTAACGTTTCTATGGAAACTACAGAATTGTCTTTTGGGATACGAGTATCTCCTTTCCGATGCACTATTCCTTCTGTTCTGCATCCCTCGCACCCTCACATTGGCGAATTAACACAGAAATTGCGTCGCTATGAAATACTATGGGTGTTATGTCTTCTCCTTCTAAATCGAGTAACGTTTCTATTGAAGCGACAGGATTTTCTTTTGGGATACGAGTATCTCCTTTCCGATGCACTATTCCTGCTTTACTGCGTCCCTCGCTCCCTCACATTGGCGAATTGACACAGAAATTGCGTCGCTATGAAATACTATGGGTTCTATTTCTCCTTCTAAATCGAGTAACGTTTCCATTGAAACTACAGGATTTTCGTTTGGGATGCGAGTATCTCCTTTCCGATGCACTATTCCTTCTTTCCTGCATCTCTCGCTCCCTCACAATGACGAATTAACAATGAAATTGCTTCGCTATGAAATACTATGGGTTCAATGACTTCTCCTTCTAAATCGAGTAACGTTTCTGTGGAAACGACTGGATTTTCTCATGGGATACGAGTATCTCCTTTCCGATGCACTATTCCTTCTTTACTGCTTCCCTCGCTCCCTCACATTGACGAAATAAAGCAGAAATTGCGTCACTGTGAAATACTATGGGTTCTATGACATCTCCTTCTACTTCGAGTAACGTTTCTATGGAAACGCCAGGATTTTCTTTTGGGATACGAGTATCTCCTTTGCGATGCACTATTCCATCTTTACTGCATCCCTCGTTCCCTCACATTGACGAATTATCACAGAAATTTCGTCGCTATGGAATTCAATGGATTAAATGACTTCTCCTTGTAAATCGAGTAACGTTTCTATTGAATCGAAAGGATTTTCTTTTGGGATACGAGTATCTCCTTTCCGATGCACTATTCCTGCTTTACTGCGTCCCTCGCTCCCTCACATTGGCGAATTGACACAGAAATTGCGTCGCTATGAAATACTATGGGTTCTATTTCTCCTTCTAAATCGAGTAACGTTTCCATTGAAACTACAGGATTTTCGTTTGGGATGCGAGTATCTCCTTTCCGATGCACTATTCCTTCTTTCCTGCATCTCTCGCTCCCTCACAATGACGAATTAACAATGAAATTGCTTCGCTATGAAATACTAAGGGTTCTATGACTTCTCCTTCTAAATCGAGTAACGTTTCTATGGAAACGACAGTATTGTCATTTGGGATACGAGTATCTCCTTTCCGATGCACTATTCCTTCTGTTCTGCATCCCTCGCACCCTCACATTGGCGAATTAACACAGAAATTGCGTCGCTATGAAATACTATGGGTGCTATGACTTCTCCTTCTAAATCGAGTAACGTTTCTATTGAAACGACAGCATTTTCTTTTGGGATACGAGTATCTCCTTTCCAAAGCACTATTCCATCTTTACTGCATCCCTCGTTCCCTCACATTGACGAATTATCACAGAAATTTCGTCGCTATGGAATTCAATGGATTAAATGACTTCTCCTTGTAAATCGAGTAACGTTTCTATTGAATCGAAAGGATTTTCTTTTGGGATACGATTATCTCCTTTCCGATGCACTATTCCTTCTTTACTGCTTCCCTCGCTCCTTCACATGGACGAATTAACGCAGAAATTGCGTCGCTATAAGATACTATCGGTTCTATGACTTCTGCCTCTACTTCGAGTAACGTTTCTATGGAAACGACTGGATTTTCTTTTAATATACGAGTATCTCCTGTCCGATGCACTATTCCTTCTTTACTGCATCCATCGCTCCCTCACAATGACGAATTTACACAGAAATTGCGTCGCCATGAAATACTATGGGTTTTATAACTTCTCCTTCTAAATCGAGTAAAGTTACTATGCAAACGACAGAATTTTCTTTTGGGATACGAGTATCTCCTTTCCGATGCACTATTCCTTCTTTACTGCATCTCTCGCTCCCTCACAATGACGAATTAACACAGAAATTGCGTCGCTAGCGAATACTATGTGTTCTATGACTTCTCCTTCTAAATCGAGTAACGTTTCTATGGAAACGACAGGATTTTCTTTTGAGATACGACTATATCCATTCCGATGCACTATTCCTTCTTTACTGCATCCCTCGCTCCCTCACAATGACGAATTAACAATGAAATTGCTTCGCTATGAAATACTATGATTTCAATGACTTCTCCTTCTAAATCGAGTAACGTTTCCGTGGAAACGACAGGATTTTCTCATGGGATCCGAGTATCTCCTGTCCGATGCACTATTCCTTCTTTACTGCATCCATCGCTCCCTCACAATGACGAATTTACACAGAAATTGCGTCGCCATGAAATACTATGGGTTTTATAACTTCTCCTTCTAAATCGAGTAACATTTCTCTGGAAACGAAAAGATTTTCTTTTGGGATTCGAGTATCTCCTTTCCGATGCACAATACCTTCTTTACTGCATCCCTCGTTCCCTCACATTGACGATTTATCACAGAAATTTCGTCGCTATGGAATTCAATGTATTAAATGTCTTCTCCTTCTAAATCTAGTAACGTTTCTATTGAATCGAAAGGATTTTCTATTGGGATACGATTATCTCCTTTCCGATGCACTATTCCTTCTTTACTGCATCCCTCGATCCCTCACATTGACAAATTAACACAGTAATGGCGTCGCTCTGAAATCCTGTGTGTTCTATGACATCTCCTTCTAAAGCGAGTAACGTTCCTATTCAATGACTTCTGCTTCTAATTCGAGTAACGTTTCTATAGAAACGACAGGGTTTTCTTTTGGGATACGAGTATCTCCTTTCCGATGCACTATTCCTTCTTTACTGCTTCCCCCGCTCCCTCACATTGACGAATTAACGCAGAAATTGCGTCGCTATGAAATACTATGGGTTCTATGACTTCTCCTTCTAAATCGAGTAACGTTTCTATGGAAACTACAGAATTGTCTTTTGGGATACGAGTATCTCCTTTCCGATGCACTATTCCTTCTGTTCTGCATCCCTCGCACCCTCACATTGGCGAATTAACACAGAAATTGCGTCGCTATGAAATACTATGGGTGTTATGTCTTCTCCTTCTAAATCGAGTAACGTTTCTATTGAAGCGACAGGATTTTCTTTTGGGATACGAGTATCTCCTTTCCGATGCACTATTCCTGCTTTACTGCGTCCCTCGCTCCCTCACATTGGCGAATTGACACAGAAATTGCGTCGCTATGAAATACTATGGGTTCTATTTCTCCTTCTAAATCGAGTAACGTTTCCATTGAAACTACAGGATTTTCGTTTGGGATGCGAGTATCTCCTTTCCGATGCACTATTCCTTCTTTCCTGCATCTCTCGCTCCCTCACAATGACGAATTAACAATGAAATTGCTTCGCTATGAAATACTATGGGTTCAATGACTTCTCCTTCTAAATCGAGTAACGTTTCTGTGGAAACGACTGGATTTTCTCATGGGATACGAGTATCTCCTTTCCGATGCACTATTCCTTCTTTACTGCTTCCCTCGCTCCCTCACATTGACGAAATAAAGCAGAAATTGCGTCACTGTGAAATACTATGGGTTCTATGACATCTCCTTCTACTTCGAGTAACGTTTCTATGGAAACGCCAGGATTTTCTTTTGGGATACGAGTATCTCCTTTGCGATGCACTATTCCATCTTTACTGCATCCCTCGTTCCCTCACATTGACGAATTATCACAGAAATTTCGTCGCTATGGAATTCAATGGATTAAATGACTTCTCCTTGTAAATCGAGTAACGTTTCTATTGAATCGAAAGGATTTTCTTTTGGGATACGAGTATCTCCTTTCCGATGCACTATTCCTGCTTTACTGCGTCCCTCGCTCCCTCACATTGGCGAATTGACACAGAAATTGCGTCGCTATGAAATACTATGGGTTCTATTTCTCCTTCTAAATCGAGTAACGTTTCCATTGAAACTACAGGATTTTCGTTTGGGATGCGAGTATCTCCTTTCCGATGCACTATTCCTTCTTTCCTGCATCTCTCGCTCCCTCACAATGACGAATTAACAATGAAATTGCTTCGCTATGAAATACTAAGGGTTCTATGACTTCTCCTTCTAAATCGAGTAACGTTTCTATGGAAACGACAGTATTGTCATTTGGGATACGAGTATCTCCTTTCCGATGCACTATTCCTTCTGTTCTGCATCCCTCGCACCCTCACATTGGCGAATTAACACAGAAATTGCGTCGCTATGAAATACTATGGGTGCTATGACTTCTCCTTCTAAATCGAGTAACGTTTCTATTGAAACGACAGCATTTTCTTTTGGGATACGAGTATCTCCTTTCCAAAGCACTATTCCATCTTTACTGCATCCCTCGTTCCCTCACATTGACGAATTATCACAGAAATTTCGTCGCTATGGAATTCAATGGATTAAATGACTTCTCCTTGTAAATCGAGTAACGTTTCTATTGAATCGAAAGGATTTTCTTTTGGGATACGATTATCTCCTTTCCGATGCACTATTCCTTCTTTACTGCTTCCCTCGCTCCTTCACATGGACGAATTAACGCAGAAATTGCGTCGCTATAAGATACTATCGGTTCTATGACTTCTGCCTCTACTTCGAGTAACGTTTCTATGGAAACGACTGGATTTTCTTTTAATATACGAGTATCTCCTGTCCGATGCACTATTCCTTCTTTACTGCTTCCATCGCTCCCTCACAATGACGAATTTACACAGAAATTGCGTCGCCATGAAATACTATGGGTTTTATAACTTCTCCTTCTAAATCGAGTAAAGTTACTATGCAAACGACAGAATTTTCTTTTGGGATACGAGTATCTCCTTTCCGATGCACTATTCCTTCTTTACTGCATCTTTCGCTCCCTCACATTGACGAATTAACACAGAAATTGCGTCGCTAGCGAATACTATGTGTTCTATGACTTCTCCTTCTAAATCGAGTAACGTTTCTATGGAAACGACAGGATTTTCTTTTGAGATACGACTATATCCATTCCGATGCACTATTCCTTCTTTACTGCATCCCTCGCTCCCTCACAATGACGAATTAACAATGAAATTGCTTCGCTATGAAATACTATGATTTCAATGACTTCTCCTTCTAAATCGAGTAACGTTTCCGTGGAAACGACAGGATTTTCTCATGGGATCCGAGTATCTCCTGTCCGATGCACTATTCCTTCTTTACTGCATCCATCGCTCCCTCACAATGACGAATTTACACAGAAATTGCGTCGCCATGAAATACTATGGGTTTTATAACTTCTCCTTCTAAATCGAGTAAAGTTACTATGCAAACGACAGAATTTTCTTTTGGGATACGAGTATCTCCTTTCCGATGCACTATTCCTTCTTTACTGCATCTCTCGCTCCCTCACATTGACGAATTAACACAGAAATTGCGTCGCTAGCGAATACTATGTGTTCTATGACTTCTCCTTCTAAATCGAGTAACGTTTCTATGGAAACGACAGGATTTTCTTTTGAGATACGACTATATCCATTCCGATGCACTATTCCTTCTTTACTGCATCCCTCGCTCCCTCACAATGACGAATTAACAATGAAATTGCTTCGCTATGAAATACTATGGGTTCAATGACTTCTCCTTCTAAATCGAGTAACGTTTCCGTGGAAACGACAGGATTTTCTCATGGGATCCGAGTATCTCCTTTCCGATGCACTATTCCTTCTTTACTGCATCCCTCGCTCCCTCACATTGACGAATTAACACAGAAATGGCGTCGGTATTAAATACTATGGGTTCTATGACTTCTCCTTCTAAATCGAGTAACGTTTCTGTGGAAACGTCAGGATTTTCTTTTGGGATACGAGTATCTCCATTCCGATGCACTATTCCTTCTTAACTGCATCCCTCGCTCCCTCAAATTGACAAATTAACACAGAAATTGCGTCGCTATGAAATACTATTGGGTCTAGAAATACCCTTCCAAGTCGAAGAACACTTGTATGGAAACAACAGGATATTCATTTTGGATACGAGTATCTTCTTTCCGATGCACTATTCCTTCTTTACTGCATCCCTCGCTCCCTCACATTGACGAATTAACACAGAAATTTCGTCGCTATGAAATACTAAGGGTTGTATGACTTCTCCTTGTAAATCGGGTAACATTTCTATTGGAACGACAGGATTTTCTTTTGGGATACGAGTATCTCAATTCCGTTGCACTATTCCCTCTTTACTGCATCCCTAGCTCCCTGACATTGACGAATTAACACAGAACTTGCGTCGCAATGAAGTACTATGGGTTCTATAAGATCTTCCTCTAAATCGAGTACCGTTTCTAAGCAAACTACCGGATTTTCTTTTGGGATACCAGGATCTCCATTCCGATCCACTATTCCTTCTTTACTGCATCCCTCGCTCCCTCACATTCACGAATTAACACAGAAATTGCGTCGCTATGAAATACTATGGGTTCTATTATTTCTCCTTCTAAATCGAGAAACATTTCTCTGGAAACGAAAAGATTTTCTTTTGGGATTCGAGTATCTCCTTTCCGATGCACAATACCTTCTTTACTGCATCCCTCGTTCCCTCACATTGACGAATTATCACAGAAATTTCGTCGCTATGGAATTCAATGGATTAAATGTCTTCTCCTTCTAAATCGAGTAACGTTTCTATTGAATCGAAAGGTATTTCTTTTGGGATACGATTATCTCCTTTCCGATGCACTATTCCTTCTTTACTGCATCCCTCGATCCCTCACATTGACAAATTAACACAGTAATGGCGTCGCTCTGAAATCCTGTGTGTTCTGTGACATCTCCTTCTAAAGCGAGTAACGTTCCTATTCAATGACTTCTGCTTCTAATTCGAGTAACGTTTCTATAGAAACGACAGGGTTTTCTTTTGGGATACGAGTATCTCCTTTCCGATGCACTATTCCTTCTTTACTGCTTCCCCCGCTCCCTCACATTGACGAATTAACGCAGAAATTGCGTCGCTATGAAATACTATGGGTTCTATGACTTCTCCTTCTAAATCGAGTAACGTTTCTATGGAAACTACAGAATTGTCTTTTGGGATACGAGTATCTCCTTTCCGATGCACTATTCCTTCTGTTCTGCATCCCTCGCACCCTCACATTGGCGAATTAATACAGAAATTGCGTCGCTATGAAATACTATGGGTGCTATGTCTTCTCCTTCTAAATCGTGTAACATTTCTATTGAAGCGACAGGATTTTCTTTTGGGATACGAGTATCTCCTTTCCGATGCACTATTCCTGCTTTACTGCGTCCCTCGCTCCCTCACATTGGCGAATTGACACAGAAATTGCGTCGCTATGAAATACTATGGGTTCTATTTCTCCTTCTAAATCGAGTAACGTTTCCATTGAAACTACAGGATTTTCGTTTGGGATGCGAGTATCTCCTTTCCGATGCACTATTCCTTCTTTCCTGCATCTCTCGCTCCCTCACAATGACGAATTAACAATGAAATTGCTTCGCTATGAAATACTATGGGTTCAATGACTTCTCCTTCTAAATCGAGTAACGTTTCTGTGGAAACGACTGGATTTTCTCATGGGATACGAGTATCTCCTTTCCGATGCACTATTCCTTCTTTACTGCTTCCCTCGCTCCCTCACATTGACGAAATAAAGCAGAAATTGCGTCACTGTGAAATACTATGGGTTCTATGACATCTCCTTCTACTTCGAGTAACGTTTCTATGGAAACGCCAGGATTTTCTTTTGGGATACGAGTATCTCCTTTGCGATGCACTATTCCATCTTTACTGCATCCCTCGTTCCCTCACATTGACGAATTATCACAGAAATTTCGTCGCTATGGAATTCAATGGATTAAATGACTTCTCCTTGTAAATCGAGTAACGTTTCTATTGAATCGAAAGGATTTTCTTTTGGGATACGATTATCTCCTTTCCGATGCACTATTCCTTCTTTACTGCTACCCTCGCTCCTTCACATTGACGAATTAACGCAGAAATTGCGTCGCTATAAGATACTATCGGTTCTATGACTTCTCCCTCTACTTCGAGTAACGTTTCTATGGAAACGACTGGATTTTCTTTTAATATACGAGTATCTCCTGTCCGATGCAATATTCCTTCTTTACTGCATCCCTCGCTCTCTCACATTGACGAATTAACACATACATTGCGTCGCGATGAAGTACTATGGGTTCTATAACTTCACCTTCTAAATCGAGTAACGTTTCTATTGAAACGACAGGATTTTTTTTTGGGATACGAGTATCTCCTTTTCGATGCACTATTCCTTCTTTACTGCATCCCTCGCTCCCTCACATTGACGAATTAACACAGAAATAGCGTCGCTATGTAATTCTATGTGTTCAATGTCTTGTCCTTCTAAATCGAGTAACGTTTCAATGAAAACGACAGGAATTTCTTTTGGTACACGAGTATATCCTTTCCGATGGACTGTTCCTTCTTTACTTCATCCCTCGCTCCCTCACATTGACAAATTAACACAGAAATTGCGTCGCTATGAAATACTAAGGGTTCTATGACTTCTCCTTCTAAATCGAGTAACGTTTCTATGGAAACGACAGTTTTGTCATTTGGGATACGAGTATCTCCTTTCCGATGCACTATTCCTTCTGTTCTGCATCCCTCGCACCCTCACATTGGCGAATTAACACAGAAATTGCGTCGCTATGAAATACTATGGGTGCTATGACTTCTCCTTCTAAATCGAGTAACGTTTCTATTGAAACGACAGCATTTTCTTTTGGGATACGAGTATCTCCTTTCCAAAGCACTATTCCGTCTTTACTGCATCCCTCGCTCCCTCACATTGACGAATTAACACAGAAATTGCGTCGCTATGAAATACTATGGGTTCTATGACTTCTCCTTCCAAATCGAGTAACGTTTCTATGGAAACGACAGAATTGTCTTTTGGGATACGAGTATCTCCTTTCCGATGCACTATTCCTTCTGTTCTGCATCCCTCGCACCCTCACATTGGCGAATTAACACAGAAATTGCGTCGCTATGAAATACTATGGGTGCTATGTCTTCTCCTTCTAAATCGAGTAACGTTTCTATTGAAGCGACAGGATTTTCTTTTGGGATACGAGTATCTCCTATCCGATGCACTATTCCTGCTTTACTGCGTCCCTCGCTCCCTCACAATGGCGAATTGACACAGAAATTGCGTCGCTATGAAATACTATGGGTTCTATTTCTCCTTCTAAATCGAGTAACGTTTCTATTGAAACTACAGGATTTTCGTTTGGGATGCGAGTATCTCCTTTCCGATGCACTATTCCTTCTTTCCTGCATCTCTCGCTCCCTCACAATGACGAATTAACAATGAAATTGCTTCGCTATGAAATACTATGGGTTCAATGACTTCTCCTTCTAAATCGAGTAACGTTTCTGTGGAAACGACTGGATTTTCTAATGGGATACGAGTATCTCCTTTCCGATGCACTATTCCTTCTTTACTGCTTCCCTCGCTCCCTCACATTGACGAAATAAAGCAGAAATTGCGTCACTGTGAAATACTATGGGTTCCATGACATCTCCTTCTACTTCGAGTAACGTTTCTATGGAAACGCCAGGATTTTCTTTTGGGATACGAGTATCTCCTTTGCGATGCACTATTCCATCTTTAATGCATCCCTCGTTCCCTCACATTGACGAATTATCACAGAAATTTCGTCGCTATGGAATTCAATGGATTAAATGACTTCTCCTTGTAAATCGAGTAACGTTTCTATTGAATCGAAAGGATTTTCTTTTGGGATACGATTATCACCTTTCCGATGCACTATTCCTTCTTTACTGCTTCCCTCGCTCCTTCACATTGACGAATTAACGCAGAAATTGCGTCGCTATAAGATACTATCGGTGCTATGACTTCTCCCTCTCCTTCGAGTAACGTTTCAATGGAAACGACTGGATTTTCTTTTAATATACGGGTATCTCCTGTCCGATGCACTATTCCTTCTTTACTGCATCCCTCGCTCTCTCACATTGACGAATTAACACATAAATTGCGTCGCGATGAAGTACTATGGGTTCTATAACTTCACCTTCTAAATCGAGTAACGATTCTATTGAAACGACAGGATTTTTTTTTGGGATACGAGTATCTCCTTTCCGATGCACTATTCCTTCTTTACTGCATCCATCGCTCCCTCACAATGACGAATTTACACAGAAATTGCGTCGCCATGAAATACTATGGGTTCTATAACTTCTCCTTCTAAATCGAGTAAAGTTACTATGCAAACGACAGAATTTTCTTTTAGGGATACGAGTATCTCCTTTCCGATGCACTATTCCTTCTTTACTGCGTCCCTCGCTCCCTCACATTGGCGAATTGACACAGAAATTGCGTCGCTATCAAATACTATGGGTTCTATTTCTCCTTCTAAATCGAGTAACGTTTCCATTGAAACTACAGGATTTTCGTTTGGGATGCGAGTATCTCCTTTCCGATGCACTATTCCTTCTTTTCTGCATCTCTCGCTCCCTCACATTGACGAATTAACACAGAAATAGCGTCGCTAGCGAATACTATGTGTTCTATGACTTCTCCTTCTAAATCGAGTAACGTTTCTATGGAAACGACAGGATTTTCTTTTGAGATACGACTATATCCATTCCGATGCACTATTCCTTCTTTACTGCATCCCTCGCTCCCTCACAATGACGAATTAACAATGAAATTGCTTCGCTATGAAATACTATGGGTTCAATGACTTCTCCCTCTAAATCGAGTAACGTTTCTGTGGAAACGACAGGATTTTCTCATGGGATACGAGTATCTCCTTTCCGATGCACTATTCCTTCTTTACTGCATCCCTCGCTCCCTCACATTGACGAATTAACACAGAAATGGCGTCGGTATTAAATACTATGGGTTCTATGACTTCTCCTTCTAAATCGAGTAACGTTTCTGTGGAAACGTCAGGATTTTCTTTTGGAATACGAGTATCTCCATTCCGATGCACTATTCCTTCTTAACTGCATCCCTCGCTCCCTCAAATTGACAAATTAACACAGAAATTGCGTCGCTATGAAATACTATTGGGTCTAGAAATACCCTTCCAAGTCGAAGAACACTTGTATGGAAACAACAGGATATTCATTTTGGATACGAGTATCTCCTTTCCGATGCACTATTCCTTCTTTACTGCATCCCTCGCTCCCTCACATTGACGAATTAACACAGAAATTTCGTCGCTATGAAATACTAAGGGTTGTATGACTTCTCCTTGTAAATCGGGTAACATTTCTATTGGAACGACAGGATTTTCTTTTGGGATACGAGTATCTCAATTCCGTTGCACTATTCCCTCTTTACTGCATCCCTAGCTCCCTCACATTGACGAATTAACACAGAACTTGCGTCGCTATGAAGTACTATGGGTTCTATAAAATCTTCTTCTAAATCGAGTACCGTTTCTAAGCAAACTACCGGATTTTCTTTTGGGATACCAGGATCTCCATTCCGATCCACTATTCCTTCTTTACTGCATCCCTCGCTCCCTCACATTCACGAATTAACACAGAAATTGCGTAGCAATGAAATACTATGGGTTCTATTATTTCTCCTTCCAAATCGAGTAACATTTCTCTGGAAACGAAAAGATTTTCTTTTGGGATTCGTGTATCTCCTTTCCGATGCACAATACCTTCTTTACTGCATCCCTCGTTCCCTCACATTGACGAATTATCACAGAAATTTCGTCGCTATGGAATTCAATGGATTAAATGCCTTCTCCTTCTATATCGAGTAACGTTTCTATTGAATCGAAAGGATTTTCTTTTGGGATACGATTATCTCCTTTCCGATGCACTATTCCTTCTTTACTGCATCCCTCGATCCCTCACATTGACAAATTAACACAGTAATGGCGTCGCTCTGAAATCCTGTGTGTTCTATGACATCTCCTTCTAAAGCGGGTAACGTTCCTATTCAATGACTTCTGCTTCTAATTCGAGTAACGTTTCTATACAAACGACAGGGTTCTCTTTTGGGATACGAGTATCTCCTTTCCGATGCACTATTCCTTCTTTACTGCTTCCCCCGCTCCCTCACATTGACGAATTAACGCAGAAATTGCGTCGCTATGAAATACTATGGGTTCTATGAATTCTCCTTCTAAATCGAGTAACGTTTCTATGGAAACTACAGAATTGTCTTTTGGGATACGAGTATCTCCTTTCCGATGCACTATTCCTTCTGTTCTGCATCCCTCGCACCCTCACATTGGCGAATTAACACAGAAATTGCGTCGCTATGAAAGACTATGGGTGCTATGTCTTCTCCTTCTAAATCGAGTAACGTTTCTATTGAAGCGACAGGATTTTCTTTTGGGATACGAGTATCTCCTTTCCGATGCACTATTCCTGCTTTACTGCGTCCCTCGCTCCCTCACATTGGCGAATTGACACAGAAATTGCGTCGCTATGAAATACTATGGGTTCTATTTCTCCTTCTAAATCGAGTAACGTTTCCATTGAAACTACAGGATTTTCGTTTGGGATGCGAGTATCTCCTTTCCGATGCACTATTCCTTCTTTCCTGCATCTCTCGCTCCCTCACAATGACGAATTAACAATGAAATTGCTTCGCTAAGAAATACTATGGGTTCAATGACTTCTCCTTCTAAATCGAGTAACGTTTCTGTGGAAACGACTGGATTTTCTCATGGGATACGAGTATCTCCTTTGCGATGCACTATTCCATCTTTACTGCATCCCTCGTTCCCTCACATTGACGAATTATCACAGAAATTTCGTCGCTATGGAATTCAATGGATTAAATGACTTCTCCTTGTAAATCGAGTAACGTTTCTATTGAATCGAAAGGATTTTCTTTTGGGATACGAGTATCTCCTTTCCGATGCACTATTCCTTCTTTACTGCTTCCCTCGCTCCTTCACATTGACGAATTAACGCAGAAATTGCGTCGCTATAAGATACTATCGGTTCTATGACTTCTCCCTCTACTTCGAGTAACGTTTCTATGGAAACGACTGGATTTTCTTTTAATATACGAGTATCTCCTGTCCGATGCACTATTCCTTCTTTACTGCATCCCTCGCTCTCTCACATTGACGAATTAACACATACATTGCGTCGCGATGAAGTACTATGGGTTCTATAACTTCACCTTCTAAATCGAGTAACGTTTCTATTGAAACGACAGGATTTTTTTTTGGGATACGAGTATCTCCTTTTCGATGCACTATTCCTTCTTTACTGCATCCCTCGCTCCCTCACATTGACGAATTAACACAGAAATAGCGTCGCAATGTAATTCTATGTGTTCAATGTCTTGTCCTTCTAAATCGAGTAACGTTTCAATGGAAACGACAGGATTTTCTTTTGGTACACGAGTATATCCTTTCCGATGCACTATTCCTTCTTTACTGCATCCCTCGCTCCCTCACATGGACAAATTAACACAGAAATTGCGTCGCTGTGAAATACTAAGGGTTCTATGACTTCTCCTTCTAAATCGAGTAACGTTTCTATGGAAACGACAGTATTGTCATTTGGGATACGAGTATCTCCTTTCCGATGCACTATTCCTTCTGTTCTGCATCCCTCGCACCCTCACATTGGCGAATTAACACAGAAATTGCGTCGCTATGAAATACTACGGGTGCTATGACTTCTCCTTCTAAATCGAGTAACGTTTCTATTGAAACGACAGCATTTTCTTTTGGGATACGAGTATCTCCTTTCCAAAGCACTATTCCGTCTTTACTGCATCCCTCGCTCCCTCACATTGACGAATTAACACAGAAATTGCGTCGCTATGAAATACTATGGGTTCTATGACTTCTCCTTCCAAATCGAGTAACGTTTCTATGGAAACGACAGAATTGTCTTTTGGGATACGAGTATCTCCTTTCCGATGCACTATTCCTTCTGTTCTGCATCCCTCGCACCCTCACATTGGCGAATTAACACAGAAATTGCGTCGCTATGAAATACTATGGGTGCTATGTCTTCTCCTTCTAAATCGAGTAACGTTTCTATTGAAGCGACAGGATTTTCTTTTGGGATACGAGTATCTCCTTTCCGATGCACTATTCCTGCTTTACTGCGTCCCTCGCTCCCTCACATTGGCGAATTGATACAGAAATTGCGTCGCTATGAAATACTATGGGTTCTATTTCTCCTTCTAAATCGAGTAACGTTTCCATTGAAACTACAGGATTTTCGTTTGGGATGCGAGTATCTCCTTTCCGATGCACTATTCCTTCTTTCCTGCATCTCTCGCTCCCTCACAATGACGAATTAACAATGAAATTGCTTCGCTATGAAATACTATGGGTTCAATGACTTCTCCTTCTAAATCGAGTAACGTTTCTGTGGAAACGACTGGATTTTCTCATGGGACAAGAGTATCTCCTTTCCGATGCACTATTCCTTCTTTACTGCTTCCATAGCTCCCTCACATTGACGAAATAAAGCAGAAATTGCGTCACTGTGAAATACTATGGGTTCTATGACATCTCCTTCTACTTCGAGTAACGTTTCTATGGAAACGACAGGATTTTCTTTTGGGATACGAGCATCCCCTTTCCGCTGCACTATTCCTTCTATACTGCATCCCTCGCTCCCTCACATTGACGAATTAACAATGAAATTGTGGCGCTATGAAATACTATGGGTTCTATGTCTTATCATTCTAAATCGAGTAACGTTTCTATGGAATCGTCAGGATTTTCTTTTGGGATACGAGTATCTCCTTTCCGATTCACTATTCCTTCTTTACTGCATCCCACGATCCCTCACATTGACGAAATAACAGAGAAATTCCACGCTATGAGGTACTATGGGTTCTATGACTTCTCCTTCTAAATCGAGTAACGTTTCTATGGAAACGAAAGGAATTTCTTTTGGTATACGAGTATCTCTAATCCGATGCACTATTCCTTTTTTACTGCATCCCATCATTCCCTCAGATTGAGGAATAAGCACAGAAATGGCGTCGCTATGAAATACTATGGGTTCTATGACTCATCCTTCTAAATCCAGTAACGTTTCATTGGAAACGACATTATTTTCTTTTGGGATGCGAGCATCTCCTTTCCGCTGCACTATTCCTTCTTTACTGCATCCCTCGCTCCCTCAAAATGACAAATTAACACAGAAATTGCGTTGCTATGAAATACTATTGGTTCTATGACACCCCTTATAAATCGATTAACGTTTCTATGGAAACAACAGGATTTTCTTTTGGGATACGAGTATCACCTTTCCGATGCACTATTCCTTCTTCACTGCATTCCTCGCTCTCTCACATTGACGAATTAACACATAAATAGCGTCGCTATGTAATTCCATGTGTTCAATGTCTTGTCCTTCTAAATCGAGTAACGTTTCAATGGATACGACAGGATTTTCTTTTGGTATACGAGTATATCCTTTCCGATGCACTATTCCTTCTTTACTGCATCCCTAACTCCCTCACTTTGACAAATTAACACAGGAAATGCGTCGCTATGAAATACTAAGGGTTCTATGACTTCTCCTTCTAAATCGAGTAGCTTTTCTATGGAAACGACAGAATTGTCTTTTGGGATACGAGTATCTCGTTTCCGATGCACAATTCCTTCTGTTCTGCTTCCCTCGCACCCTCACATTGACGAATTAACAATGAAATTGTGGCGCTATGAAATACTATGGGTTCTATGTCTTATCATTCTAAATCGAGTAACGTTTCTATGGAATCGTCAGGATTTTCTTTTGGGATACGAGTATCTCCTTTCCGATTCACTATTCCTTCTTTACTGCATCCCACGATCCGTCACATTGACGAAATAACAGAGAAATTCCACGCTATGAGGTACTATGGGTTCTATGACTTCTCCTTTTAAATCGAGTAACGTTTCTATTGAAACGACAGGATTTTCTTTTGGGATACGAGTATCTCCTTTCCAAAGCACTATTCCGTCTTTACAGCATCCCTCGCTCCCTCACATTGACGAATTAACACAGAAATTGCGTCGCTATGAAATACTATGGGTACTATAACTTCTCCTTCTAAATCGGGTAACGTTGCTTTGGAAAAGACAGGATTTTCTTTTGGGATAGCAATTTCTCCTTTCCGATGCACTATTCCTACTTTACTGTTTCTCTGGCCTCCTCACATTGACGAATTAACACAGAAATTGCGACGCTATGGAATACTATGTGTTGTATGACATCTCCTTCTACATCGAGTTACGTTTCTATGGAAACGACAGGATTTTCTTTTGGGATACGAGTATCTCCTTTACGATGCACTATTCCTTCTTTACTGCATCCCTCGCTCAATCGCATAGACGAATTAACACAGAACTTGCGTCGCTATGAAATACTATGGGTTCCATGACTTCTACTTCTAAATCGAGTAACGTTTCTATGGAAACGAGAGGATTATCATTTGGGATACGAGTATCTCCTTTCCTATGCACAATTAGTTCTTTACTGCATCCCTCGCTCAATCGCATAGACGAATTAACACAGAACTTGCGTCGCTATGAAATACTATGGGTTCCATGACTTCTACTTCTAAATCGAGTAACGTTTCTATTGAAACGACAGGTTTTTCTATTGGCATACGTGTACCTCCTTTCCGATGCACTATACCTTCTTTACTGCAACCCTCGCTCCCTCACATTGACGATTTATCACGGAAATTGCGTCGCTATGAAATACTAAGGGTTCAATGATTTCTTTATCTAAATCGAGTAACATTTCTACGGAAACGAAAGGATTTTCTTTTGGGAATACGAGTATTTCCTGTCCGATGCACTATTCCTTCTTTACTGCATCCCTCGCTCCCGCACAATGACGAATTAACACAGAAATTGCGTCCCCATGAAATACTATGTGTTCTATAACTTCTCCTACTAAATCGAGTAACGTTACCACGGAAACGACAGGATTTTCTTTTGGGATACGAGTATCTCCTTTCCGATGCACTACTCCTTCTTTACTGCATCACTCGCTCCCTAACACTGACGAATTAACACAGAAATGGCGTCGCTATGGAGTACTATGTGATCTATGACTTCGCCTTCTAAATCGAGTTCCGTTTGTATGGAAACGTCAGGATTTACTTTTCGGATACGAATATCTCCTATCCGATGCATTATTCCTTCTTTACTGCATCCCTGGCTCCCTCACATTGACGAATTATTAAAGAAATTGCGTCGCTATGCAATACTATGTGTTCAATGACTTCTCCTTCTAAATCGAGTAACGTTTCTATGGAAACGAGAGGATTTTCTTTTGGTATACGAGTATCTCCTTTACGATGCACTATTTCTTCTTTACTGCATCCCTCGCTCCCTCACATTGACGAATTAACAATGAAATAGCGTCGCTATGGAATACTATGTGTTCTATGACTTCTCCTTCTAAATCGAGATACGTTTCTATGGAAACGACAGGATTTTCTTTTGGGATACGAGTATCTCCTTTTCGATGCACCATTCCTTCTTCACTGCATCCCTCGCTCCCTCACATACACGAATTAACACAGAAATTGCGTCTCCATGAAATACTATGTGTTCTATAACTTCTCCTACTAAATCGAGTAACGTTACCACGGAAACGACAGGATTTTCTTTTGGGAAACGATTATCTCCTTTCCGATTCACTATTCCCTGTTTACTGCATCCCTCGCTCCCTAACATTGACGAATTAACCCAGAAATCGCGTCGCTACGGAGTACTATGTGATCTATGATTTCTCCTTCTAAATCGAGTACCGTTTCTATGGAAACGTCAGGGTTTACTTTTCGGATACAAATATCTCCTATCCGATGCATTATTCTGTCTTTACTGCATTCCTGGCTCCCTCACATTGACGAATTATCACAGATATTGCGACGCTATGCAATACTATGTGTTCAATGACTTCTCCTTCTAAATCGAGTAACGTTTCTATGGAAACGAGAGGATTTTCATTTGGTATACGAGTATCTCCTTTCCGATGCACTATTCCTTCTTTAGTGCGTCCCTCGCTCCATCACATTGACAGGTTATCAGAGAAGTGGCATCGCTATGAATTACTATGGGTTCTATGACTTTTCCTTCTAAATCGAGTAACGTTTCTACGGAAACGACAGGATTTTCTTTAGGGATACGAGTATCTACTTTCCGATGCACTATTCCTTCTTTACTGCATCCCCCGATCCCTAACATTGTGGAATAAGCACAGAAATTGCCTCGCTATGATATACTATTGGTTCTATGGATTCTGCTTCTAAATCGAGTAACGTTTCTATGGAAACGACAGGATTTTCTTTTGGGATACGAGCATCTCCTTTCCGATGCACTATTCCTTCTTTACTGCATCCCTCGCTCCCTCACATTGACGAATCAGCAAGGAAATTGTGGCGCTATGAAATACTATGGGTCCAATGGCTTCTCCTTCTAATTCGAGTAACGTTTCTATGGAAACGACGGTATTCCCTTTTGGGATACGAGTACCTCCTTCCGATGCACTATTCCTTCTTTACTGCATCCCTCGCTCCCTCACATTGACGAATAAGCACAGACATTGCGTCGCTATGAATTACTATGGGTCCTATAACTTCTCCTTCTAAATAGAGTAACGTATCTATGGAAACGACAGGATGTTCTTTTGAAATACGAGTATCTCCTTTCCGATGCACCATTCCATCTGTACAGTATCCCTCGCTCCCTCACATTGGCGAATTAACACAGAAATTGCGTCGCTATGAAATACTATGGGTTCGATGACTTCTCCTTCTAAATCGAGTGACGTTTCTATTGAAACGACAGGATTTTCTTTTTGGATACGTGTATCTCTTTTCCGATGCACTATTCCTTCTTTACTGCATCCCTCGCTCCCTCACATTGACGATTTATCACAGAAATTGCGTCGCTATGGAATACTATGGTTTCAATGATTTCTCTTTCTAAATGGAGTAACATTTCTACGGAAACGAAAGGATTTTCTTTTGGGGTACGAGTATTTCCTTTCCGCTGCACTATTCCTTCTTTACTGCATCCCTCGCTCCTCCACAATGACGAATTAACACAGAAATTGCGTCGCCATGAAATACTATGTGTTCTATAACTTCTCCTACTAAATCGAGTAACGTTACCACGGAAACAACAGGATTTTCTTTTGGGATACGAGTATCTCCTTTCCGATGCACTATTCCTTCTTTACTGCGTCCCTCGCTCCATCACATTGACGAGTTATCAGAGAAGTGGCATCGCTATGAATTACTATGGGTTCTATGACTTCTCCTTCTAAATCGAGTAACGTTTCTACGGAAACGACAGGATTTTTTTTTTTTTTGCTATACGAGCATCTCCTTTCCGATGCACTATCCCTTCTTTACTGCATCCCTCGCTCCCTAACATTGACAAATTAACACAGAAATGGCGTCGCTATGAAATACTAAGGGTTCTATGACTTCTCTTTCTAAATCGAGTAACGTATGTATGGAAACGACAGAATTGTCTTTTGGGATACGAGTATCTTCTTTCCGATGCACTATTCCTCCTGTTCTGCATCCCTCGCTCCCTCACATTGGCGAATTAACACAGAAATTGCGTCGCTATGAGATACTATGGGTGCTATGTCTTCTCCTTCTAAATCGAGTAACGTTTCTATTGAAACGACAGGATTTTCTTTTGGGATACGAGTAACTCCTTTCCGATTCACTTTTCCATCTTCACTGCATCCCTGGCTCCCTCACATTGACGAATTATCACAGAAATTGCGTAGCTATTCAATTCAATGGGTTCAATGACTTCTTCTTCTAAATCGAGTAACGTTTCTATGGAAACGACAGGATTTTTTTTTTTTTTTTGGGGGATACGAGTGTCTCTTTTCCGATGCACTATTCCTTCTTTACTGCATCCCTCGCTCCCTCACATTGACGAATTAACAATGAAATTGTGGCGCTATGAAATACTATTTGTTCTATGTCTTATCCTTCTAAATCGAGTAACGTTTCTATGGAATCGTCAGGATTTTCTTTTGGAATACGAGTATCTCCTTTCCCATGCACTATTCCTTCTTTACCGCATTCCTCGCTCCCTCACATTGACGAACTAACACAGAAATTCCGTCGTTATGAGATACTATGGGTTCTATAACTTCTCCTTCTAAGTCGAGTAACGTTTCTATGGAAACGACAGGATGTTCTTTTGAAATACGGGTATCTCCATTCCGATGCACAATTCCATCTGTACTGCATCCCTCGCTCCCTCACATTAACGAATTAACACAGAATATGCGACGCTATGAAATACTATGGGTTCTATGACTTCTCCTTCTAAATCGAATAACGTTTCTATTGAAACGACAGGATTTTCTTTTGGGATACGTGTATCTCCTTTCCGATGCACTATTCCTATTTTACTGCATCCCTCGCTCCCTCACATAGACGATTTATCACAGAAATTGCGTCGCTATGGAATACTATGGGTTCAATGATTTCTCTTTCTAAATCGAGTAACATTTGTACGGAAACGAAAGGATTTTCTTTTGGGGTGCGAGTATTTCCTTTCCGATGCACTACTCCTTCTTTACTGCATTCCTCGCTCCCTCACAATGACGAATTAACACAGTAATTGCGTCGGCATGAAATACAATGTGTTTTTTATAACTTCTCCTACTAAATCGAGTAACGTTACCACGGAAACGACAGGATTTTCTTTTGGGATAAGAGTATCTCATATCCGATGCACTATTCCTTCTTTACTGCATCCGTCGCTCCCTCACTTTACAAATTAACGCAGAAAATGCGTAGCTATGAAATACTATGGGTGCTATGACTTGTCCTTCTAATTCGAGTAACGTTTCTATGGAAACGGCAGGATTTGCTTTTGGGATGCGAGTATCTCCTCCTTGATGCACTATTCCTTCTTTACTGCATCCCTCGCTCCCTTACATTGACGAATCAACTATGAAATTGTGGCGCTACGAAATACTACAGGTTCTATGACTTATTCTTCTAAATCGAGTAACGTTTCTATGGAATCGTAAGGATTTTCTTTTGGGATACGAGTATCTCCTTTCCGATGCACTATTCCTTTTAACTGCATCCCTCGCTCCCTCACATTGACGAATTAACCCAGAAATTGCGTCGCTATGAAATACTATGGGTTCTATGGCTTCTCCTTCTAATTCGAGTAACGTTTCTATGGAAACGACGGTATTCCCTTTTGGGATACGAGTACCTCCTTCCGATGCACTATTCCTTCTTTACTGCATCCCTCGCTCCAACACATTGACGAAATAACACAGAAATGGCGTCGCTAAGAAATACTAAGGGTTCTATGACTTCTCCTTCTAAATCGAGTAACGTTTCTATGGATACGAGAGGATTTTCTTTTGGTATACGAGTATCTCAGTTCCGATGCACTATTCCGTCTGTACTGCATCATTCGCTCCCTCAAAATTACAAATTAACACAGAAATTGCGTCGCTATGAAATACTACCGGTTCGATGACATCCCCTTATGAATCGATTAACGTTTGTATGGAAAGAACAAGATTTTCTTTTGGGATACGAGTGTCTCCTTTCCGATGCACTATTCCTTCTTTACTGCATCCCTCGCACCCTCACATTGACCAATTAACACAGAAATTGCGTCGCTATGTAATTCTATGGGTTCAATGACTTCTCCTTCTAAATCGAGTAACGTTTCTATAGAAACGACAGGATTTTCTTTTGGGATACGACTATCTCCTTTCCGATGCACTATTCCTTCTTTACTGCTTCCCTCGCTCCCTCACATTGACGAATTAACGCAGAAATTGCGTCGCTATGATATACTAAGGGTCTATGACTTCTCCATTTACTTCGAGTAACGTTTCTATGGAAACGACAGGATATTCTTTTGGTTTACGAGTACCTCCTGTCCGATGCACTATTCCTTCTTTACTGCATCCCACGCTCCCTCACATTGACGAATTAACACATAAATTGCGTCGCGATAAAGTACTATGGGTTCTATAACTTCACCTTCTAAATCGAGTAACGTTTCTATTGAAACGACAGGATTTATTTATGGCATATGATTATCTCCTTTCCGATGCACTATTCTTTCTTTACTGCATCCCTCGCTCCCTCACATTGACGAATTAACAATGAAATAGCGTCGCTATGAAATACTATGAGTTCTATGACTTCACCTTCTTAATCGAGTAACGTTTCTATGGAAACGACAGGATTTTCTTTTGGAATACAAGTATCTCCTTTCCGATGCTCTATTCCTTTTTTACTGCATCCCATCGTTCCCTCAGATTGAGGAATAAGCACAGAAATGGCGTCGCTATGAAATACTATGGGTTCTATGACTTATCCTTCTAAATCGAGTAACGTTTCAATGGAAACGACATTATATTCTTTTGGGATGCGAGTATCTCTATTCCGATGCACTATTCCTTCTTTACTGCATCCCTCGCTCCCTCACATCGAAGAATTAACACAGAAATGGCATCGCTATGAAATACAATGGGTTCTATGACTTCTCCTTCTAAATCGAGAAACGTTTCTACGGAAACGACAGGATTTTCTTTTGGGATACGAGCATCTCCTTTCCGCTGCACTATTCCCTCTTTACTGCATCCCTCGCTCCCTCACATTGACGAATTAACAACGAAATTGAGGCGCTATGAAATACTATGGGTTCTATGTTTTATCCTTCTAAATCGAGTAACGTTTCTATGGAATCGTCAGGATTTTCTTTTGGGATACGAGTATCTCCTTTCCGATGCACTATTCCTTCTTTACTGCATCCCTCGCTCCCTCACATTGACGAACTAACACAGAAATTCCGTAGCAATGAGATACTATTGGTTCTATGACTTCTCCTTCTAAATCGAGTATCGTTTCTATGGAAACGAAAGGATTTTCCTTTGGTAAACGAGTATCCCCATTCCGATGCACTATTCCTTCTTTACTGCATCCCTCGCTCCCTCACATTGACGAATTAAACTAGAAATTGCGTCGCTATGAAATACTATGTGTTCTATGGCTTCTCCCACTAATTCGAGTAACGTTTCTATGGAAGCGACGGTATTTCCTTTTGGGATACGAGTACCTCCTTTCCGATGCACTATTCCTTCTTTACTGCATCCCTCGCTCCATCACATTGACGAATTAACACAGAAATGGCGTCGCTATGAGTTACTAAGGGTTCTACGACTTCTCCTTCTTAATCGAGTAACGTTTCTATACAAACAACAGGATTTTCTTTTGGGATACGACTATTTCCTTTCCGATGCACTATTCCATCTTTTCTGCATCCCTCGCTCCCTCACATTGACGAATTAACGCAGAAATTGCGTCGCTATGAAATACTATGGGTTCTATGATTTGTCCTTCTACTTCGAGTAACGTTTCTATGGAAACGACAGGATTTTTTTTTTTTTTTTGCTATACGAGCATCTCCTTTCCGATGCATTATTCCTTCTTTACTGCATCCCCCGCTCCCTGACATTGACGAACTAACACAGAAATTCCGTCGCAATGAGATACTATTGGTTCTATGACTTCTCCTTCTAAATCGAGTATCGTTTCTATGGAAACGAAAGGATTTTCCTTTGGTATACGAGTATCTCCATTCCGATGCACTATTCCTTCTTTACTGCATCCCTCGCTCCCTCACATTGACGAATTAAACTAGAAATTGCGTCGCTATGAAATACTATGTGTTCTATGGCTTCTCCTACTAATTCGAGTAACGTTTCTATGGAAGCGACGGTATTTCCTTTTGGGATACGAGTACCTCCTTTCCGATGCACTATTCCTTCTTTACTGCATCCCTCGCTCCATCACATTGACGAATTAACACAGAAATGGCGTCGCTATGAGTTACTAAGGGTTCTACGACTTCTCCTTCTTAATCGAGTAACGTTTCTATAGAAACAACAGGATTTTCTTTTGGGATACGACTATCTCCTTTCCGATGCACTATTCCATCTTTACTGCATCCCTCGCTCCCTAACATTGACAAATTAACACAGAAATGGCGTCGCTATGAAATACTAAGGGTTCTATGACTTCTCTTTCTAAATCGAGTAACGTATCTATGGAAACGACAGAATTGTCTTTTGGGATACGAGTATCTTCTTTCCGATGCACTATTCCTCCTGTTCTGCATCCCTCGCTCCCTCAGATTGGCGAATTAACACAGAAATTGCGTCGCTATGAGATACTATGGGTGCTATGTCTTCTCCTTCTAAATCGACTAACGTTTCTATTGAAACGACAGGATTTTCTTTTGGGATACGAGTAACTCCTTTCCGATTCACTCTTCCATCTTCACTGCATCCCTGGCTCCCTCACATTGACGAATTATCACAGAAATTGCGTAGCTATTCAATTCAATGGGTTCAATGACTTCTTCTTCTAAATCGAGTAACGTTTATATGGAAACGACAGGATTTTTTTTTTTTTGGGATACGAGTGTCTCTTTTCCGATGCACTATTCCTTCGTTACTGCATCCCTCGCTCCCTCACATTGACGAATTAACAATGAAATAGCGTCGCTATGAAATATTATGAGTTCTATGACTTCACCTTCTTAATCGAGTAACGTTTCTATGGAAACGACAGGATTTTCTTTTGGAATACAAGTATCTCCTTTCCGATGCTCTATTCCTTTTTTACTGCATCCCATCGTTCCCTCAGATTGAGGAATAAGCACAGAAATGGCGTCGCTATGAAATACTATGGGTTCTATGACTTATCCTTCTAAATCGAGTAACGTTTCAATGGAAACGACATTATTTTCTTTTGGGATGCGAGTATCTCTATTCCGATGCACTATTCCTTCTTTACTGCATCCCTCGCTCCCTCACATCGAAGAATTAACACAGAAATGGCATCGCTATGAAATACAATGGGTTCTATGACTTCTCCTTCTAAATCGAGAAACGTTTCTACGGAAACGACAGGATTTTCTTTTGGGATACGAGCATCTCCTTTCCGATGCACTATTCCCTCTTTACTGCATCCCTCGCTCCCTCACATTGACGAATTAACAACGAAATTGAGGCGCTATGAAATACTATGGGTTCTATGTTTTATCCTTCTAAATCGAGTAACGTTTCTATGGAATCGTCAGGATTTTCTTTTGGGATACGAGTATCTCCTTTCCGATGCACTATTCCTTCTTTACTGCATCCCTCGCTCCCTCACATTGACGAACTAACACAGAAATTCCGTAGCAATGAGATACTATTGGTTCTACGACTTCTCCTTCTTAATCGAGTAACGTTTCTATACAAACAACAGGATTTTCTTTTGGGATACGACTATCTCCTTTCCGATGCACTATTCCATCTTTTCTGCATCCCTCGCTCCCTCACATTGACGAATTAACGCAGAAATTGCGTCGCTATGAAATACTATGGGTTCTATGATTTGTCCTTCTACTTCGAGTAACGTTTCTATGGAAACGACAGGATTTTTTTTTTTTTTTTGCTATACGAGCATCTCCTTTCCGATGCATTATTCCTTCTTTACTGCATCCCTCGCTCCCTGACATTGACGAACTAACACAGAAATTCCGTCGCAATGAGATACTATTGGTTCTATGACTTCTCCTTCTAAATCGAGTATCGTTTCTATGGAAACGAAAGGATTTTCCTTTGGTATACGAGTATCTCCATTCCGATGCACTATTCCTTCTTTACTGCATCCCTCGCTCCCTCACATTGACGAATTAAACTAGAAATTGCGTCGCTATGAAATACTATGTGTTCTATGGCTTCTCCTACTAATGCGAGTAACGTTTCTATGGAAGCGACGGTATTTCCTTTTGGGATACGAGTACCTCCTTTCCGATGCACTATTCCTTCTTTACTGCATCCCTCGCTCCATCAAATTGACGAATTAACACAGAAATGGCGTCGCTATGAGTTACTAAGGGTTCTACGACTTCTCCTTTTTAATCGAGTAACGTTTCTATAGAAACAACAGGATTTTCTTTTGGGATACGACTATCTCCTTTCCGATGCACTATTCCATCTTTACTGCATCCCTCGCTCCCTAACATTGACAAATTAACACAGAAATGGCGTCGCTATGAAATACTAAGGGTTCTATGACTTCTCTTTCTAAATCGAGTAACGTATCTATGGAAACGACAGAATTGTCTTTTGGGATACGAGTATCTTCTTTCCGATGCACTATTCCTCCTGTTCTGCATCCCTCGCTCCCTCAGATTGGCGAATTAACACAGAAATTGCGTCGCTATGAGATACTATGGGTGCTATGTCTTCTCCTTCTAAATCGACTAACGTTTCTATTGAAACGACAGGATTTTCTTTTGGGATACGAGTAACTCCTTTCCGATTCACTCTTCCATCTTCACTGCATCCCTGGCTCCCTCACATTGACGAATTATCACAGAAATTGCGTAGCTATTCAATTCAATGGGTTCAATGACTTCTTCTTCTAAATCGAGTAACGTTTATATGGAAACGACAGGATTTTTTTTTTTTTTGGGATACGAGTGTCTCTTTTCCGATGCACTATTCCTTCGTTACTGCATCCCTCGCTCCCTCACATTGACGAATTAACAATGAAATTGTGGCGCTATGAAATACTATTTGTTCTATGTCTTATCCTTCTAAATCGAGTAACGTTTCTATGGAATCGTCAGGATTTTCATTTGGAATACGAGTATCTCCTTTCCGATGCACTATTCCTTCTTTACCGCATCCCTCGCTCCCTCACATTGACGAACTAACACAGAAATTCCGTCGTTATGAGATACTATGGGTTCTAAAACTTCTCCTTCTAAATCGAGTAACGTTTCTATGGAAACGACAGGATGTTCTTTTGAAATACGGTTATCTCCATTCCGATGCACAATTCCATCTGTACTGCATCCCTCGCTCCCTCACATTAACGAATTAACACAGAATATGCGTCGCTATGAAATACTATGGGTTCTATGACTTCTCCTTCTAATTCGAATAACGTTTCTATTGAAACGACACGATTTTCTTTTGGGATACGTGTATCTCCTTTCCGATGCACTATTCCTATTTTACTGCATCCCTCACTCCCTCACATAGACGATTTATCACAGAAATTGTGTCGCTATGGAATACTATGGGTTCAATGATTTCTCTTTCTAAATCGAGTAACATTTGTACGGAAACGAAAGGATTTTCTTTTGGGGTGCGAGTATTTCCTTTCCGATGCACTACTCCTTCTTTACTGCATTCCTCGCGCCCTGACAATGACGAATTAACACAGTAATTGCGTCGGCATGAAATACAATGTGTTTTTTATAACTTCTCCTACTAAATCGAGTAACGTTACCACGGAAACGACAGGATTTTCTTTTGGGATAAGAGTATCTCATATCCGATGCACTATTCCTTCTTTACTGCATCCCTCGCTCCCTCACATTACAAATTAACGCAGAAATTGCGTCGCTATGAAATACTATGGGTGCTATGACTTGTCCTTCTAATTCGAGTAACGTTTCTATGGAAACGGCAGGATTTGCTTTTGGGATGCGAGTATCTCCTCCTTGATGCACTATTCCTTCTTTACTGCATCCCTCGCTCCCTCACATTGACGAATTAACACAGAAATGACGTCGCTATGAAATACTATGGGTTCTATGACTTCTCCTTCTAAATCGAGTAACGTTTCTACGGAAACGTCAGGACTTTCTTTTGGGATACGAGTAACTCCTTTCCGATGCACTATTCCTTCTTTACTGCAGCCCTCGCTCCCTCACATTGACGAAGTAACACAGAAATTGCGTCGCGATGAAATACTATGGGTTCTATGACTTCTCCTTCTAAATCGAGTAACGTTTCTATCGGTACGACAGGGTTTTCTTTTGGGATACGAGTATCACCTTTCCGATGCACTATTCCTTCTATACTGCATCCCTCGCTCCCCCACATTGACGAATTAACACAGAAATGGCGTCGCTATGAAGTACTATGTGATCTATGACTTTTGATTCTAAATCGAGTAACGTTTCTGTGGAAACGTCAGGATTTTCTTTGCGGATACGAATATCTCCCAACCGATGCATTATTCCTTCTTTACTGCATCCCTGGCTCCTTCACATTGACGAATTATCACAGAAATTGCGTCGCTATGCAATACTATGTGTTCAATGACTTCTTCCTCTGAATCAAGTAACGTTTCTATGGAAACGAGAGGATTTTCTTTTGGTATACGAGTAACCCCTTTACGCTGCACTATTTCTTCTTTACTGCTTCCCTCGCTCCCTCACATTGACGAATTAACACAGAATTTGCGCCGCTATAAAAAGCAATGGGTTCTATGACTTCTCCTTCTAAATCGAGTAACGTTTCTATCGGTACGACAGGGTTTTCTTTTGGGATACGAGTATCTCCATTCCGATGCAATATTCCATCTTTACTGCATCCATCGCTCCCTCACATTGACGAATTAACACAGAAATTGCGTCGCTATGAAATACTATGGGTCCTATGACTTATCCTACTAAATCGAGTAACTTTTCTATGGAAACGACAGGATTTTCTTTTGGGATAGGAGTATCTCCCTTCCGATGCAATTTTCCGTGTTTACTGCATCTCTCGCTCCCTCACATTGACGAATTAACACAGAAATTACGTCGCTATGAAATACTATGGGTTCTATGACTTTTCCTTCCAAATCGATTAACGTCTCTATGGAAAAGACGGGATTTTCTTTTGGGAAACAGCTATCTCCTTTCCGATGCACTACTCCTTCTGTACTGCATCCTTCGCTCCCTCACATTGGCGAATTAACGTAGAAATTACGTCGCTATGACATACTATGGGTTCTATGACTTGTCCTTCTAAATCAAATAACGTTTCTATGGAAACGACAGGATTTTCTATTGGTAAACGAGTATCTCCTTATCAATGCACTATTCTTTCTTTACTACAACCTGCGCTGCCTCACATTGACGAATTGACACTGAAATTGTGTCGCTATGAGATACTTCAGGTTCTATGACGTCTCCTTCTAAATCGAGTATTGTTTCCATTGAAACGACAGGATGTTCTTTTGGGATACGAGTATCTAATTTTCCGATGCACTATTCCTTCTTTACTGCATCTCTCGCTCTCTCACATTGACGAATAAAAACAGAAATTGCGTCGCTATCGAATACTATGTTTTCTATGACTTCTCTTCCTACATCGTGTAAGGTTTCTATGGAAGCGACAGGATTTTCTTTTGGGACACAACTATCTCCTTCCCGATGCACTGTTTCTTCTTTACTGCATCCCTCGCTCCCTCACATTGGCCAATTAATACAGAAATTGCGTCGCTATGAAATACTATGGGTTCTATGACCTCTCCTTCTAAATCGAGTAACGTTACTATGGAAACGACAGGATTTTCTTTTGGGATACGAGTATCTCCTTTCCGATGCACTATTCCTTCTTTACTACATTCCTCGCTCCCTCACATTGACGAATGAACTCAGAAATTGCGTGGCAATGATGTACTATGGGTTCTAAGACTTTTCCTTCTAAATCGATTAACGTTTCTATGGAAACGAAGGGGTTTTCTTTTGGGATACAGCTATCTCCTTTCCGATGCACTATTCCTTCTGTACTGCATCCTTCTCTCCCTCACATTGGCGAATTAAAATTGAAATTACGTCGCTATGATATACTATGCGTTCTATGACTTCTCCTTCTAAATCAAATAACGTTTCTATGGAAACGACAGTATTTTCTTTTGGTAAACGGTTATCTCCTTTCCGATGCACTATTCTTTCTTTACTGCAACCCTCGCTCCCTCACATTTGCGAATTGACACTGAAATTGCGTCGCTATGAGATACTTCGTGTTCGATGACTTCTCCTTCTAAATCGAGTAAAGTTTCCATTGAAACGACAGGATTTTCTTTTGGGATACGAGTATCTCCTTTCCGATGCACTATTCCTTCTTTACTGCATCTCTCGCTCTCTCACATTGACGAATTAACACAGAAATTGCGTCGCTATCGTATACTATGTGTTCTATTACTTCTCTTCTTAAATCGAGTAAGGTTTCTATGGAAACGACAGGATTTTCTTTTAGGATACGAGTATCTCCTTCTTGATGGACTATTCCTTCTTTACTGCTTCCCTTGTTCCCTCACATTGAAGAATT
Organism: Schistocerca serialis cubense; assembly: GCF_023864345.2. Lineage (NCBI taxonomy): Eukaryota > Metazoa > Arthropoda > Insecta > Orthoptera > Acrididae > Schistocerca > Schistocerca serialis. The sequence goes on along the minus strand of NC_064638.1, from coordinate 45,541,347 downwards.
AACACAGAAATGGCGTCGCTATGAAATACTATGGGTTCTATGACTTCTCCTTCTAAGTCGAGTAACGTTTCTATGGAAACGTCAGGATTTACTTTTGGGATACGAGTATATCCTTTCCGAAGCACTATTCCTTCTTTACTGCATCCCTTGCTCCCTCACAATGAAGAATTAACAATGAAATTGCGTCGCTATGAAATACTATGAATTAAATGACTTCTCTTTCTAAATCGAGTAACGTTTCTATGGCAACGACAGGATTATCTATTGGGATACGAGTATCTCCTTTCCGATACACTATTAGTTCTTTACTGCATCCCTCGCTCCCTCACATTGGCGAATTAACATAGAAATTGCGTCGCTATGATATACTATGGGTTCTATGTCTTCTCTTTCTAAATCATATAACGCTTCTATGGAAACGACAGGATGTTCTTTTGAAATACGAGTATCTCCTTTCCGATGTACTATTCCATCTGTACTGCATCCCTCGCTCCCTCACATTGGCGACTTAACACAGAAATTGCGTCGCTAAGAGATACTATGGGTGCTATGTCTTCTCCTTCTAAATCGAGTAACGTTTCTATTGAAACGACAGGATTTTCTTTTGGGATTCGAGTAACTCCTTTCCGATTCACTTTTCCATCTTCACTGCATCCCTGGCTCCCTCACATTGACGAATTATCACAGAAATTGCGTCGCTATTCAATTCAATGGGTTCAATGACTTCTCCTTCTAAATCGAGTAACGTTTCTATGGAAACGACAGGATTTTCTTTTGGTATACGAGTATCTCCTTTCCGATGCACTATTCCTTCTTTACTGCATCCCTCGTTCCCTCACATTGACGAATTAACACAGAAATGGCGTCGGTACGAAATACAATGGGATCTATGACTTCTCCTTCTGAATCGAGTAACGTTTCTATGGAAATGGCAGGATTTTCTTTTGGGATACGAGTATCTCCTTTCCGATGCACTATTCCTTCTTTACTGCATCCCTCGCTCCCTCAAATTGACAAATTAACACAGAAATTGCGTCGCTATGAAATACTAATGGTTCTATGACATCCCCTTCCAAGTCGAGGAACACCTGTATGGAAACAACAGGATTTTCTTTTTGGATTCGAGTATCTCCTTTCCGATGCACTATTCCTTCTTTACTGTATTCCTCCCTCCCTCACATTGACGAATTAACACAGAAATTTCGTCGCTATGAAATACTATGGGTTCTATGACTTCTCCTTCTATATCGTGTAACGTTTCAATGGAAACGACAGGACTTTCCTTTGGTATACGAGTATCTCTTTTCCAATGCACTATTCCTTCTTTACTGCATCCCTCGCTCCCTCACATTAACGAAATAACACTGAAATTGCGTCGCTATGAAATACTATGGGTACTATGACTCCTCCTTCTAAATCGACTAAAGTTTCTATGGAAAAGACAGGATTTTCATTTGGGATACGAATTTCTCCTTTCCGATGCACTGTTACTTCATTACTGCATCCCTGGCCCCCTCACATTGACGAATTAATCCAGAAATTGTGACGCTATGGAATACTATGTGTTCTATGACTTCTCCTTCTAAATCGAGTAACGTTTCTATGGAAACGAGAGGATTTTCTTTTGGGATACGAGTATCTCCTTTCCGAGGCATTATTCCTACTTTACTGCATCCCTCGCTCCCTCACATTGACGAATTAACACAGAACTTGCGTCGCTATGAAATACTATGTGTTGTATAAATTTTTCTTCTAAATCGAGTTCCGTTTCTATGGAAACGACAGGATTTTCTTTTGGGATACCAGGATCTCCTTTCCGATGCACTATTCCTTCTTTACTGCATCCCTCGCTCCCTCACATTCACGAATTAACACAGAAATTGCGGCGCTATGAAATACTATGGGTTCTATTACTTCTCCTTCTAAATCGAGTAATGTTTCTCTGGAAACGAAAAGATTTTCTTTTGGGATTCGGGTATCTCCTATCCGATGCACAATTCCTTATTTACTGCATCCCTCATTCCCTCTCATTGACGAATTATCACAGAAATTTCGTCGCTATGGAATTCATTGGATTCAATGACTTCTCCTTCTAAATCGAGTAACGTTACTATGGAAACGACAGGATTTTCTTTTGGTATACGAGTATCTCCTTTCCGATGCACTATCAGTTCTTTACTGCATCCCTCGCAAACGCACATTGACGAATAAGCACAGAAATTGCGTCGCTATGAAATACTATGGGTTCTATAACTTCTCCTTCTAAATCGAGTAACGTTTCTATGGAGACGACAGGATAATCTTTTGGGATACGAATATCTCCTTTCCGATGCACTATTCCCTCTTTACTACATCTCTCGCTCCCTCACATTGACCAATTAACTCAGAAAATGCGTCGCTATGAAATACAATGCGTCCCGTGACTTCTCCTTCTAAATCGAGTAACGTTTCTATGGAAACGACAGGATTTCCTTTTATGATAGGAGTATCTCCTTTCCGATGCACTATTAGTTCTTTACTGCATCCCTCGCAAACGCACATTGACGAATAAGCACAGAAATTGCGTCGCTATGAAATACTATGGGTTCTATGACTTCTCCTTCTAAATCGAGAAACGATTCTATGGAAGCGACAGGATTTTCTTTTGGGATACGAGTATCTCCTTTTCGACGACCTACTCCTTCTTTACTGCATCCCACGCTGCCTCACATTGACGAATTAACACAGAAATTGCGTCGCTATGAAATTCTATGGGTTCTATGTCTTCTCCTTCTAAATCGAGTAACGTTTCTATGGAAACGACAGGATTTTCTTTTGGGATACGTGTATCTCCTTTCCGATGCACTATTCCTTCTATACTGCATACCTTGCCCCCTCACATTGACGAATTAACACAGAGATTTCGTCGCTATAAAATACTGTGGGTTCTATGACTTCTCCTTCTAAATCGAGTAACGTTTCTATTGAAACGACAGGATTTTCTTTTGAGATACGAGTATCTCATTTCCGATGCACTACTCCGTTCTTACTGCATCCCTCGCTCCCTCACATTGGCGAATTAACATAGAAATTGCGTCGCAATGAATTACTATGGGTTCTACGACTTCTCCTTCTAAATCGCGTAACGTTTCTATTGAAACGACAGGATTTTCTTTTGGGATACGAGTATCTCCTTTACGATGCACTATTCCGTCATTACTGCATCACTCGCTCAATCACATTAACGAATTAACACAGAAATTGCGTCGCTATGAAATACTATGGGTTCCATGACATCTCCTTCTACATCGAGTAACGATTCTATGGAAGCGACAGGATTTTCTTTTGGGATACGAATATCTCCTTTTCGACGACCTACTCCTTCTTTACTGCATCCCTCGCTGCCTCACATTGACGAATTAACACAGAAATTGCGTCGCTATGAAATTCTATGGGTTCCATGTCTTCTCCTTCTAAATCGAGTAACGTTTCTATGGAAACGACAGGATTTTCTTTTGGGATACGTGTATCTCCTTTCCGATGCACTATGCCTTCTGCACTGCATCCCTCGCTCCCTCACAATGACGAATTAACACAGAAATAGCGTCGCCATGAAAAACTATGGGTTCTATAACTTCTCCTTTTAAATCGAGTAACGTTACTATGGAAACGACAGGATTTTCGTTTGGGATAATAGTATATCCTTTCCGATGCACTATTCCTTCTTCACTGCATCCCACGCTCCCTCACATTGGGGAATTAACACAGAAATTGCGTCGCTATGAAATACTATGGGTTATATGACTTCTCCTTCTAAATCGAGTAACGATTCTATTGAAACGACAGGATTTTCTTTTGGGATACGAGTATCTTGTTTCCGATGAACTATTCCATTTTTACTGCATCCCTCGCTCCCTCACTTTGACGAATAAGCACAGAAATTGCGTCCCTATGAAATACTATGGGTTCTACTACTTCTCCTTCTAAATCGAGTAACGTTCTATGGAAACGACGGGATTTTCATTTGGGATACAGCTATCTCCTTTCCGATGCACTATTCCTTCTGTACTGCATCCCTCGCTCTCTCACATTGGCGAATTAACATAGAAATTGCGTCGCTGTGATATACTATGGGTTCTATGATCTCTCCTTCTAAATCAAATAACGTTTCTATGGAAACGACAGGATTTTCTATTGGTATACGAGTATCTTTTCCGATGCACTATTCCTACTTTACTGCGTCCCTCGCTTACTCACATTGGCGAATTGACACAGAAATTGCGTCACTATGAAATACTATGGGTTCTATTTCTCCTTCTAAATCGAGTAACGTTTCCATTGAAACGACAGGATTTTCTTTTGGGGTAGGAGTATTTCCTTTCCGATGCACTATTCCTTCTGTACTGGATCCCTCGCTACCTCACATTGGCGAATTAACACAGAAATTGCGTCGCTATGAAATACTATGGGATCTATGACTTCTCCTTCTATATCGAGTAACGTTTCCATGGAAACGACAGGATCTTCTTTTGAGATAGGACTATATCCTTTCCGATTCACCATCTTCGTTACTGCATCCCTCGCTCCCTCACAATGACGAATTAACAATGAAATTTCTTCGCTATGAAATACTAGGGGGTCTATGACTTCTCCTTCTAAATCGAGTAACGTTTCTATGGAAAAGGCAGGATATTCTTTTGGGATACGAGTATCTCCTTTCCGATGCACTATTCCTTCTTTACTGCATCCCTCGCTCCCTCAAATTGACAAAATTAACATAGAAATTGCGTCGCTATGAAATACTAATGGTTCTATGACATCCCCTTCCAAGTCGAGGAACACTTCTATGGAAACAACAGGATTTTCTTTTTGGGTACGAGTGTCTCCTCTCCGATGCACTATTCCTTCCTTACTGTATTCCTCGCTCCCTCACATTGACGAATTAACACAGCAATTTCGTCGCTATGAAATACTATGGGTTCTATGACTTCTCCTTCTAAATCGTGTAACGTTTCTATGGAAACGACAGGACTTTCTTTTGGTATACGAGTATCTCCTTTCCAATGCACTATTCCTGCTTTACTGCATCCCTCGCTCCCTCACATTAACGAAATAACACAGAAATTGCGTCGCTATGAAATACTATGGGTACTATGACTTCTCCTTCTAAATCGACTAAAGTTTCTATGGAAAAGACAGTATTTTCTTTTGGGATAAGAATTTCTCCTTTCCGATGCACTATCACTTCATTACTGCATCCCTGGCCCCCTCACATTGACGAATTAATCCAGAAATTGTGACGCTAAGTAATACTATGTGTTCTATGACTTCTCCTACTAAATCGAGTAACGGTTCTATGGAAACGACAGGATTTTCTTTTGGGATACGAGTATCTCCATTCCGAGGCATTATTCCTACTTTACTGCATCCCTCGCTCCCTCACATTGACGAATTAACACAGAACTTGCGTCGCTATGAAATACTATGGGTTGTATAAATTTTTCTTCTAAATCGTGTACCGTTTCTATAGAAACGACAGGATTTTCTTTCGGGATACGAGTATCTCCTTTCCGAAGCACTATTATTTTTCTACTGCATCACGCGCTCCCTCATATTGACAAATAAGCACAGAAATTGCGTCGCTATGAAATACTATGGGTTCTTTAATTTCTCCTTCTAACCCGAGTAACATTTCTATGGAAAGGACAGGATTTTCTTTTGGGATACGAGTATCTCATTTCCGATTCACTAATCCTTCTTTACTGAATCCCTTGCTCCCTCACATTGACGAATTAACACAGATAGTGCGTCGCTATGAAATACTATGGGTTCCATGACTTCTCCTTCTACATCGAGTAACGTTTCTATGGAAACGAAAGGATTTTCTTTTGGGGTACGAGTATCTCCTTTCCGATGCACTATTAGTTCTTTACTGCAGCCCTCGCTTCCTCACATTGAAGAATAAGCACAGAAATTGCGCCGCTGTGAATTACTATGGGTTCTACAACTTCTCCTTTCAAATCGAGTTACGTTTCTATGGAAACGAAAGGATTTTCTTTTGGGATACGAGTATCTCCTTTCCGATGCTCTATTCCTTCTTTACTGCATCCCTCGCTCAATCACATTAACGAATTAACACAGAAATTGTGTCGCTATGAAATACTATGGGTTCCATAACTTCTCCTTCTACATCAAGTAGCGTTTCAATGGAAACGACAGGATTTTCTTTTGGGATACGAGTATCTCCTTTCCGATGCACTATTCCTTCTTTACTGCATGCCTCGCTCCCTCACATTGACGAATTAACACAGAGATTGCGCCGCTATGATATACTGTGGGCTCTATGACTTATCCTTGTAAATCGAGTAACGTTTCTATGGAGACTACAGGATTTTCTTTTGTGATACGAGTATCTCCTTTCCGATGCGCTATTAGTTCTTTACTGGATCCCTCGCTTCCTCACACTGACGAATAAGCACAGAAATGGCGCCGCTGTGAAATACTGTGGTTTCTATAACTTCTCCTTTCAAATCGAGTTACGTTTCTATGGAAACGACAGGATTTTCTTTTGGGATTCGAGTATCTCCTTTCTGATGCACTATTCCTTCTTTACTGCATCCCTCGCTCCCTCACATTGACGAATTAACGCAGAAATTGCGTCGCTATGAAATACTATGTGTTCTATGAATTCTCCTTCTAAATCGAGTAACGTTTTTATGGAAACGACAGGTTTTTCTTTCGCGATATGAGTATCTCCTTTCCGAAGCACTAATATTTTTCTACTGCATCACGCGCTCCCTCACATTGACGAATAGGCACAGAAATTGCGTCGCTATGAAATACAATGGGTTCTTTAATTTCACCTTCTAAATCGAGTAACTTTTCAATGGAAAGGACAGGATTTTCTTTTCGGATACGAGTATCTCATTTCCGATGCACTATTTCTTCTTTACTGAATCCCTTGCTCCCTCACATTGACGAATTAAAACAGAAATTGCGTTGCTATGAAATACAATGGGTTCTATGACTTCTCCTTCTAAATCGAGAAACGATTCTATGGAAACGACAGGATTTTCTTTTGGGATACGAGTATCTCCTATCCGCTGCGCTATTCCTTCTTTACTGCATCCCTCCCTCCCTCGAATTGACGAATTACACACAAATAGCGTGGCTATGACATACTATGTGTTCTATGACTTCTCCTTCTAAATCGAGTAACGTTTCTACGGAATCGACTGGATTTTTTTTTGGGGATACGTGTATCTCCATTTCCACGCCCTACTCCTTCTTTACTGCATGCCTCGCTGCCTCACATTGACGAATTAACACAGAAATTGCGTCGCTATGAAATTCTATGGGTTCTATGTCTTCTCCTTCTAAATCGAGTAACGTTTCTATTGAAACGACAGGATTTTCTTTTGGGATACGATTATCTCCTTTCCGATGCACAATTCCTTCTTTACTGCATCCCTCGCTCCCTCACATTGTCGAATTAACACAGAAATTGCGTCGCTATGAAAAACTGTTGGTTCTAGGACACCTCCTTCTAAATCGGGTAACGTTTCAATCGAAACGACAGGATTTCCTTTTGGGATACGTGTATCTCCTTGCCGATGCACTATTCCTTCTTTACTGCATCCCTCGCTCCCTCACATTGACGAATTAACACAGAGATTTCGTCGCTCTAAAATACTGTGGGTTCTATGACTTCTCTTTCTAAATCGAGTAACGTTTCTATTGAAACGACAGGATTTTCTTTTGGGATACGAGTATCTCATTTCCGATGCACTACTCCGTCTTTACTGCATCCCTCGCTCCCTCACATTGGCGAATTAACATAGAAATTGCATCGCTATGAAATACTATTGGTTCTACGACTTCTCCTTCTAAATCGAGTAACGTTTCTATTGAAACGACAAGATTTTCCTTTGGGATACGAGTATCTTCTTTCCGATGCACTATTCCGTCATTACGCATCACTCTCTCAATCACATTAACGAATTAACACAGAAATTGCGTCGCTATGAAATACTATGGGTTCCATGACTTCTCCTTCTACATCGAGTAACGTTTCTATGGAAACGAAAGGATTTTCTTTTGGGATACGAGTATCTCCTTTCCGATGCACTATTTGTTCTTTACTGCATCCTTTGCTTCCTCACATTGAAGAATAAGCACAGAAATTGCGCCGCTGTGAAATACTATCGGTTCTATAACTTCTCCTTTCAAATCGAGTTACGTTTCTATGGAAACGACAGGATTTTCCTTTGGGATACGAGTATCTCCATTCCGATGCACTATTCCTTCTTTACTACATCCCTCGCTCCCTTATATTGTCGAATTAACGCATAAATTGCGCCTCTATGAAATACTATGGGTTCTATGACTTCTCCTTCTAAATCGAATAACGTTTCCAAGGAAACGACAGGATTTTCTTTTGGGATACGAGTATCTCCTTTCCGAAGCACAATTCCGTCTTTGCTGCACATCTCGCTCCCTCACATCGACGAATTAACACAGAGATTGCGTCGCGATGAAATACTATGGGTTCTATGACTTCTCCTTCTATATCGAGTAACGTTTCTAAGGAGACGACAGGATTTACTTTTGGGATACGAGTATCTCCTTTCCGATGGACTATTCCTTCTTTACTGCATCCCTCGCTCCCTCACATTCAATAGTTAAAACAGAAATTGCGTGGCTATGAAATACTATGCGTTCTATGACTTCTCCTTTCAAATCGAGTAACGTTTGTATGGAAACGACAGGATTTTCTTTTGGGATTCGAGTATCTCCTTTCTGATGCACTATTCCTTCTATACTGCATCCCTCGCTCCTTCACATTGACGAATTAACGCAGAAATTGCGTCGCTGTGAAATACTAGGTGTTCTATGACTTCTCCTTCTAAATCGAGTAACGTTTCCGTGGAAACGACAGGATTTTCTATCGGGATACGAGTATCTCCTTTCCGAAGCACTATTATTTTTCTACTGCATCACGCGCGCCCTCACATTGACGAATAAGCACAGAAATTGCGTCGCTATGAAATACTGTGGGTTCTTTAATTTCTCCTTCTAAATCGAGTAACATTTCAATGGAAACGACAGGATTTTCTTTTCGGATACGAGTATCTTATTTCCGATGCACTATTCCTTCTTTACTGAATGCCTTGCTCCCTCATATTGACGAATTAAAACAAAAATTGAATCGCTATGAAATACTATGGGTTCTATGACTTCTCCTTCTAAATCGAGAAACGATTCTATGTAATCGACAGGATTTTCTTTTGGGATACGAGTATCTCCTTTCCGCTGCACTATTCCTTCTTTACTGCATCCCTCGCTCCCTCACATTGTCGAATTAACACAGAAATTGCGTCGCTATGAAAAACTGTTGGTTCTAGGACACCTCCTTCTAAATCGGGTAACGTTTCAATCGAAACGACAGGATTTCCTTTTGGGATACGTGTATCTCCTTGCCGATGCACTATTCCTTCTTTACTGCATCCCTCGCTCCCTCACATTGACGAATTAACACAGAGATTTCGTCGCTCTAAAATACTGTGGGTTCTATGACTTCTCTTTCTAAATCGAGTAACGTTTCTATTGAAACGACAGGATTTTCTTTTGGGATACGAGTATCTCATTTCCGATGCACTACTCCGTCTTTACTGCATCCCTCGCTCCCTCACATTGGCGAATTAACATAGAAATTGCATCGCTATGAAATACTATTGGTTCTACGACTTCTCCTTCTAAATCGAGTAACGTTTCTATTGAAACGACAAGATTTTCCTTTGGGATACGAGTATCTTCTTTCCGATGCACTATTCCGTCATTACGCATCACTCTCTCAATCACATTAACGAATTAACACAGAAATTGCGTCGCTATGAAATACTATGGGTTCCATGACTTCTCCTTCTACATCGAGTAACGTTTCTATGGAAACGAAAGGATTTTCTTTTGGGATACGAGTATCTCCTTTCCGATGCACTATTTGTTCTTTACTGCATCCTTTGCTTCCTCACATTGAAGAATAAGCACAGAAATTGCGCCGCTGTGAAATACTATCGGTTCTATAACTTCTCCTTTCAAATCGAGTTACGTTTCTATGGAAACGACAGGATTTTCCTTTGGGATACGAGTATCTCCATTCCGATGCACTATTCCTTCTTTACTACATCCCTCGCTCCCTTATATTGTCGAATTAACGCATAAATTGCGCCTCTATGAAATACTATGGGTTCTATGACTTCTCCTTCTAAATCGAATAACGTTTCCAAGGAAACGACAGGATTTTCTTTTGGGATACGAGTATCTCCTTTCCGAAGCACAATTCCGTCTTTGCTGCACATCTCGCTCCCTCACATCGACGAATTAACACAGAGATTGCGTCGCGATGAAATACTATGGGTTCTATGACTTCTCCTTCTATATCGAGTAACGTTTCTAAGGAGACGACAGGATTTACTTTTGGGATACGAGTATCTCCTTTCCGATGGACTATTCCTTCTTTACTGCATCCCTCGCTCCCTCACATTCAATAGTTAAAACAGAAATTGCGTGGCTATGAAATACTATGCGTTCTATGACTTCTCCTTTCAAATCGAGTAACGTTTGTATGGAAACGACAGGATTTTCTTTTGGGATTCGAGTATCTCCTTTCTGATGCACTATTCCTTCTATACTGCATCCCTCGCTCCTTCACATTGACGAATTAACGCAGAAATTGCGTCGCTGTGAAATACTAGGTGTTCTATGACTTCTCCTTCTAAATCGAGTAACGTTTCCGTGGAAACGACAGGATTTTCTATCGGGATACGAGTATCTCCTTTCCGAAGCACTATTATTTTTCTACTGCATCACGCGCGCCCTCACATTGACGAATAAGCACAGAAATTGCGTCGCTATGAAATACTGTGGGTTCTTTAATTTCTCCTTCTAAATCGAGTAACATTTCAATGGAAACGACAGGATTTTCTTTTCGGATACGAGTATCTTATTTCCGATGCACTATTCCTTCTTTACTGAATGCCTTGCTCCCTCATATTGACGAATTAAAACAAAAATTGAATCGCTATGAAATACTATGGGTTCTATGACTTCTCCTTCTAAATCGAGAAACGATTCTATGTAATCGACAGGATTTTCTTTTGGGATACGAGTATCTCCTTTCCGCTGCACTATTCCTTCTTTACTGCATCCCTCGCTCCCTCACATTGACGAATTAACACAGACATTTCGTGGCTATAAAATACTGTGGGTTCTATGACTTCTCCTTCCAAATCGAGTAACGTTTCTATTGAAACGACAGGATTTTCTTTTGGGATACGAGTATCTCATTTCCGATGCACTACTCCGTCTTTACTGCATTCCTCGCTCCCTCACATTGGCGAATTAACATAGAAATTGCGTCGCTATTAAATAATATGGGTTCTACGACTTCTCCTTCTAAATCGAGTAACGTTTCTATTGAAACGACAGGATTTTCCTTTGGGATTTGAGTATCTCCTTTCCGATGCACTATTCCGTCATAACTGCATCACTCGCTCAATCACATTAACGAATTAACACAGAAATTGCGTAGCTATGAAATACTATGGGTTCCATGACTTCTCCTTCTACATCGAGTAACGTTTCTATGAAAACGACAGGATATTCTTTTGGGATACTACTATCTCCTTTCCGATGCACTATGCCTTCTGCACTGCATCCCTCGCTCCCTCACATTGGCGAATTAACACGGAAATTGCGTCGTTATGAAATACTATGGGTTCTATGACTTCTCTTTGTGAATCGAGTAACGTTTCTATTGAAACGACAGGATTTTCTTTTGGGATACGAGTATCTCCTTCCGATGCACTATTCCGTCTTTACTGCATCCCTCGCTCCCTCACATTGACGAAGTAACACTGAAATTGCGTCGTTATGAAATACTATTGATTTCATGACTTCTCCTTTTACATCGAGTAACGTTTCTATGGAATTGACAGGATTTTCTTTTGGGATACGAGTATCTCCTTTCCGATGCACTATTAGTTCTTTACTGCATCCTTCGCTTCCTCACATTGAAGAATAGGCACAGAAATTGCGCCGCTGTGAAATACTATGGGTTCTATAATTTCTCCTTTCAAATCGAGTAACGTTTCTATGGAAACGACAGGATTTTCTTTTGGGATACGAGTATCCTCTTCGCGATGCACTATTCCTTCTTTACTGCATCCCTCGCTCCCTTACATTGTCGAATTAACGCAGAAATTGCGCCTCTATGAAATACTATGGGTTCTATGACTTCTCCTTCTAAATCGAATAATGTTTCTATGGAAACGACAGGATTTTCTTTTGGGATACGTGTATCTCCTTTCCGAAGCACTATTCCGTCTTTGCTGCACATCTCCCTCCCTCACATCGACGAATTAACACAGAGATTGCGTTGCGATGAAATACTATGGGTTCTATGACTTCTCCTTCTATATCGAGTAACGTTTCTATGGAGACGACAGGATTTTCTTTTGGGATACGAGTAGCTCCTTTCCGATGGACTATTCCTTCTTAACTGCATCCCTCGCTCCCTCACATTCAATAGTTAACACAGAAATTACGTGGCTATGAAATACTATGGGTTCTATGACTTCTCCTTCCAAACCGAGTAACGTTTCTATTGAAACGACAGAATTTTCTTTTGGGATACGAGTTTCTAATTTCCGATGCACAATTCCGTTTATACTGCATCCCTCGCTCCCTCACATTGACGAATTAACACAGAAAATGCGTCGCTATGAAATACTATGGGTTCCTTGACTTCTCCTTCTAAATCGAGTAAGGTTTCTAGGGAAACGACAGGATTTTCTTTTGGGATACGAGTATCTCCTTTCCGAAGCACTATTCCGTCTTTGCTGCACATTTCGCTCCCTCTCATCGACGAATTAACACAGAGATTGCGTCGCTATGAAATTCTGTGGATTCTATGGCTCATCCTTCTAAATCGAGTGACGTTTCAATGGATACGAGCGGATTTTCCTTTGGTATACGAGTATCTCCTTTCCGACGCACTATTCCTTCTTTACTGCATCCCTCGCTCCCTCACATTGACGAATTACCACAGAAATTGCGTCGCTATGAAATACTATGGGTTCTATGACTTCTCCTTCTAAATCGGGTAACGTTTATATGGAAACGACAGAATTTTCTTTTGGGATACGAGTATCTCCTTTCCGATGCACTAATCCTTCTGTACTGCATCCCTCGCTCACTCACATTGACGAATTAACACAGAGATTTCGACGCTATAAAATACTGTGGGTTCTATGACTTCTCCTTCTAAATCGCGTAACGTTTCTATTGAAACGACAGGAATTTCTTTTGGGATACGAGTATCTCCTTTCCGATGCACTATGCCTTCAGTACTGCATCCCTCGCTCCCTCAAATTGGTGAATTAACACGGAAATTGCGTCGCTATTAAATACTATGGGTTCTATGACTTCTCTTTCTAAATCGAGTAACGTTTCTGTTGAAACGACAGGATTTTCTTTTATGATACGAGAATCGCCTTCCGATGCACTATTCCGTCTGTACTGCATCCCTCGCTCCCTCACATTGACAAAATAACACAGAAATTGCGTCGCTATGAAATACTCTTGGTTCCATGACTTCTCCTTTTACATCGAGTAACGTTTCTATGGAAACGACAGGATTTTCTTTGGTATACGAGTATCTCCTTTCCGATGCACCATTAGTTCTATACTGCATCCCTCGCTTCCTCACATTGAAGAATAAGCACAGAAATTGCGCCGCTGTGAAATACTATGGGTTCTACAACTTCTCCTTTCAAATCGAGTAACGTTTCTGTTGAAACGACAGGATTTTCTTTTATGATACGAGAATCGCCTTCCGATGCACTATTCCGTCTGTACTGCATCCCTCGCTTCCTCACATTGAAGAATAAGCACAGAAATTGCGCCGCTGTGAAATACTATGGGTTCTACAACTTCTCCTTTCAAATCGAGTAACGTTTCTATGGAAACGACAGGATTTTCTTTGGTATACGAGTATCTCCTTTCCGATGCACCATTAGTTCTATACTGCATCCCTCGCTCCCTCACATTCAATAGTTAACACAGAAATTGCGTGACTATGAAATACTATGGGTTCTATGACTTCTCCTTCCAAACCGAGTAACGTTTCTATTGAAACGACAGAATTTTCTTTTGGGATACGAGTTTCTAATTTCCGATGCACAATTCCGTCTTTACTGCATCCCTCGCTCCCTCACATTGACGAATTAACACAGAAATTGCGTCGCTATGAAATACTATGGGTTCCATGACTTCTCCTTCTAAATCGAGTAACGATTCTATGGAAACGACAGGATTTTCTTTTGGGATACGACTATCTCCTTTCCGATGCACTATGCCTTCTTTACTGCAATCCTCGCTCCCTCTTACTGACGAATTAACTCAGAAATATCGTCGCTATGAAATTCTATGGGTTCTATGTCTTCTCCTTCTAAATAGAGTAACGTTCCTATGGAAACGACAGGATTTTCTTTTGGGATACGACTATCTCCTTTCCGAAACACTATTCCTTCTCTACTGCATCCCTCGCTCCCTCACATTGACGAATTAACACAGAAATTGCGTCACTATGAAAAACTATTGGTTCTAGGACACCTCCTTCTAAATCGAGTAACGTTTCAATGGAAACGACAAGATTTCCTTTTGGGATACGAGTATCTCCTTCCCGATGCACTATTCCTTCTTTACTGCATCCCTCGCTCCCTCACATTGACGAATTAACACAGAGATTGCGTCGCTATGAAATACTGTGGGTTCTATGACTTCTCCTTCTAAATCGAGTAACATTTCTATTTAAACGACAGGATTTTCTTTTGGGATATGAGTATCTCCTTTCCGATGCACTATTCCGTGTTTACTGCGCCCCTCGCTCCCTCACATTGACTAATTAACACAGAAATTGCGTCGCTATGAAATACTATGGGTTCTATGACATCCCCTTCTAAATCGAGTAACGTTTCTATTAAAACGACAGGAATTTCTTTTGGGATACAAGTAACTCCTTTCCGAAGCACTACTCCGTCTTTGCTGCATCTCTCGCTCCCTCACACTGAAGAATTAACACAGAAATTGCGTCGCGATGAAATACTATTGGTTCTATGACTTCTCCTTCTATATCGAGTAACGTTTCTATTGAAACCATAGGATTTTCTTTTGGGATACGAGTATCTCCTTTCCGATGCACTATTCCTCCTTTACTGCATCCCACCCTCCCTCACATTTACGAAATAACACAGAAATAGCGTGGCTATGAAATACTATGGGTTCTATGACTTCTCATTCTAAACCGAGTAACGTTTCTATTGAAACGACAGGATTTCCTTTTGGGATAGGAGTCTCTCCTTTCCGATGCACTATTCCGTCTTTACTGCATCCCTCGCTCCCTCACATTGACGAATTAACACAGGAATTGCGTCGCTGAAATACTATGGGTTCCATGAATTCTCCGTCTAAATCGAGTAATATTTCTATGGAACGAGAGGATTATCTTTTGGGATACGAGTATCTTCTTTCCGATGCACTATTAGTTCATTACTGCATCCCTCGCTCCCACACATTGACGAATAAACACAGAAATTGCGACGCTATGAAAGAGTATGGGTTCTATTACTTCTCCTTCTAAATCAAGTAACGTTTCTGTTGAAACGATAGGATTTTCTTTTGGGATACGAGTATCTCCTTTCCGATGCACTATTCCGTCTTTACTGCATCCCTCGCTCCCTCACATTGACGAAATAACACAGAAATTGCGTCCCTATGAAGTACAATGGGTTCCATGACATCTCCTTCTAAATCGAGTAACGTTTCTTTGGAAACGACAGGATTTTCTTTTGGGATACGAGTATCTCCTTTCTGATGCACTATGCCTTCAGTACTGCATCCCTCGCTCCCTCACATTGGCGAATTAACACGGAAATTGCGTCGCTATTAAATACTATGGGTTCTATGACTTCTCTTTCTAAATCGAGTAACGTTTCTGTTGAAACGACAGGATTTTCTTTTATGATACGAGTATCGCCTTCCGATGCACTATTCCGTCTTTACTGCATGACTCGCTCCCTCACATTGACAAAATAACACAGAATTTTCGTCGCTATGAAATACTCTTGGTTCCATGACTTCTCCTTTTACATCGAGTAACGTTTCTATGGAAACGACAGGATTTTCTTTGGTATACGAGTATCTCCTTTCCGATGCACCATTAGTTCTTTACTGCATCCCTCGCTTCCTCACATTGAAGAATAAGCACCGAAATTGCGCCGCTGTGAAATACTATGGGTTCTATAACTTCTCCTTTCAAATCGAGTATCGTTTCTATGGAAACGACAGGATTTTCTTTTGGGATACGAGTATCTCCTTTCCGTTGCACTATTATTTCTTTACTGCATCCCTCGCTCCCTTACATTGACGAATTAACGCAGAAATTGCGCCGCTATGAAATACTATGGGTGCTATGACTTCTCCTTCTAATTCGAATAACGTTTCTATGGAAACGACAGGATTTTCTTTTGGGATAGGAGTATCTCCTTTCCGAAGCACTATTCCGTCTTTGCTGCATCTCTCGCTCCCTCACATTGACGAATTAACACAGAAATTGCGTCGCGATGAAATACTATGGCTTCTATGACTTCTCCTTCTATATCGAGTAACGTTTCTATGGAGACGACATGATTTTCATTTGGGATACGAGTATCTCCTTTCCGATGGACTATTCCTTCTTTACTGCGTCCCTCGCTCCCTCACATTCAATAGTTAACACAGAAATTGCGTGGCTATGAAATACTATGGGTTCTATGACTTCTCCTTCCAAACCGAGTAACGTTTCTATTGAAACGACAGAATTTTCTTTTGGGATACGAGTTTCTAATTTCCGATGCACAATTCCGTCCTTACTGCATCCCTCGCTCCCTCACATTGACGAATTAACACAGAAATTGCGTCGCTATGAAATACTATGGGTTCCATGACTTCTCCTTCTAAATCGAGTAACGATTCTATGGAAACGACAGGATTTTCTTTTGGGATACGACTATCTCCTTTCCGATGCACTATGCCTTCTTTACTGCAATCCTCGCTGCCTCATACTGACGAATTAACTCAGAAATATCGTCGCTATGAAATTCTATGGGTTCTATGTCTTCTCCTTCTAAATCGAGTAACGTTCCTATGGAAACGACAGGATTTTCTTTTGGGATACGACTATCTCCTTTCCGATGTACTATTCCTTCTCTACTGCATCCCTCGCTCCCTCACATTGACGAATTAACACAGAAATTGCGTCGCTATGAAAAACTATTGTTTCTAGGACACCTCCTTCTAAATCGAGTAACGTTTCTATGGAAACGACAAGATTTCCTTTTGGGATACGAGTATCTCCTTCCCGATGCACTATTCCTTCTTTACTGCATCCCTCGCTCCCTCACATTGACGAATTAACACAGAGATTGCGTCGCTATGAAATACTGTGGGTTCTATGACTTCTCCTTCTAAATCGAGTAACATTTCTATTTAAACGACAGGATTTTCTTTTGGGATATGAGTATCTCCTTTCCGATGCACTATTCCGTCTTTACTGCGCACTTCGCTCCCTCACATTGACTAATTAACACAGAAATTGCGTCGCTATGAAATACTATGGGTTCTATGACATCCCCTTCTAAATCGAGTAACGTTTCTATTAAAACGACAGGATTTTCTTTTGGGATACAAGTAACTCCTTTCCGAAGCACTACTCCGTCTTTGCTGCATCTCTCGCTCCCTCACACTGAAGAATTAACACAGAAATTGCGTCGCGATGAAATACTATTGGTTCTATGACTTCTCCTTCTATATCGAGTAACGTTTCTATTGAAACCATAGGATTTTCTTTTGGGATACGAGTATCTCCTTTCCGATGCACTATTCCTCCTTTACTGCATCCCTCCCTCACATTCACGAAATAACACAGAAATAGCGTGGCTATGAAAAACTATGGGTTCTATGACTTCTCATTCTAAACCGAGTAACGTTTCTATTGAAACGACAGGATTTCCTTTTGGGATAGGAGTCTCTCCTTTCCGATGCACTATTCCGTCTTTACTGCATCCCTCGCTCCCTCACATTGACGAATTAACACAGGAATTGCGTCGCTGAAATACTATGGGTTCCATGAATTCTCCGTCTAAATCGAGTAATATTTCTATGGAACGAGAGGATTATCTTTTGGGATACGAGTATCTTCTTTCCGATGCACTATTAGTTCATTACTGCATCCCTCGCTCCCACACATTGACGAATAAACACAGAAATTGCGACGCTATGAAATAGTATGGGTTCTATTACTTCTCCTTCTAAATCAAGTAACGTTTCTATGGAAGCGACAGGATTTTCTTTTGGGATACGAGTATCTCATTTCCGTTGCACAATTCCTACTTTACTGCATCCCTCGCTCCCTAACATTGACGAATTAACACAGAAATTGCATCGCTATGAAATACTATGGGTTCTATGACTTCTCCTTCAAAATCGGGTAACGTTTCTATGGAATCGACGGGATTTTCTTTTGGGATATGACTATCGCCTTTCCGATGCACTAATCCTTCTGTACTGTATCCCTCGCTTCCTCACATTGGCGAATTAACACAGAAATTGCGTCGCTATGAAATACTATGTGTTCTATGGCTTCTCCTTCTAAATCGAGTAACGTTTCTGTTGAAACGAGAGGATTATCTTTTGGGATACGAGTATCTCCTTTCCGATGCACTATTCCGTCTTTACTGCATCCCTCGCTCCCTCACATTGACGAAATAACACAGAAATTGCGTCCCTATGAAGTACAATGGGTTCCATGACATCTCCTTCTAAATCGAGTAACGTTTCTATGGAAACGACAGGATTTTCTTTTGGGATACGAGTATCTCCTTTCTGATGCACTATTAGTTCTTTACTGCATCCCTCGCTCCCTCACATCGGCGAATTAACACAGGAATTGCGTCGCTGAAATACTATGGTTTCCATGAATTCTCCGTCTAAATCGAGTAATATTTCTATGGAAACGAGAGGATTATCTTTTGGGATACGAGTATCTCCTTTCCGATGCACCATTCGTTCATTACTGCATCCCTCGCTCCCGCACATTGACGAATAAACACAGAAATTGCGACGCTATGAAATAGTATGGGTTCTATTACTTCTCCTTCTAAATCGAGTAACGTTTCTATGGAAACCACAGGAATTTCTTTTGGGATATGAGTATCTCATTTCCAATGCACAATTCCTTCTTTACTGCATGTCTCGCTCCCCCACATTGACAAATTAAAGCAGAACTTGTGTCGCTATGAAATACTATGGGTTCTATGACTTCTCCTTCTAAATCGAGTAACGTTTCAATTGAAACGAATGGATTTTGTTTTGGTATACGAGTATCTCCTTTCCGATGCACTATTCCTTCTTTACTGCCTCCCTGGCTCCCTCTCATTGACGAATTATCACAGAAATTGCATCGCTATGGAATACTATGTGTTCAATGACTTCTCCTTCTTAATCGAGTAACGTTTCAATGGAAACGACAGGATTTTCTTTTGGGATACGAATATCTCCTTTCCGTTGCACAACTCCTTCTTTACTGCATCCCTCGCTCCCTAACATTGACGAATTAACACAGAGATTGCGTCTCTATGAAATACTGGGGGTTCTATGGCTCATCCTTCTAAATCGAGTAACGTTTCTATGGGAACGAGAGGATTTTCTTTTGGTATACGAGTATCTCCTTTCCGACGCACTATTCCTTCTTTACTGCATCCCTCGCTCCCTCACATTGACGAATTAACACAGAAATTGCATCGCTATGAGATACTATGGGTTCTATGACTTCTCCTTCAAAATCGGGTATCGTTTCTATGGAAACGACGGTATTTTCTTTTGGGATACGACTATCGCCTTTCCGATGCACTAATCCTTCTGTACTGCATCCCTCGCTTCCTCACATTGGCGAAATAACACAGAAATTGCGTCGCTATGAAATACTAATTGTTCTATGACTTCTCCTTCTAAATCGAGTAACGTTTCTCTTGAAACGACAGGATTTTTTTTTGGGTTACGAGTATCTCCTTTCCGATGCACTATTCCGTCTTTACTGCATCCCTCGTTTCCTCACATTGACGAATTAACACAGAAATTGCGTCCCTATGAAGTATTATGGGTTCCATGACATCTCCTTCTAAATCGTTTAACTTTTCTATGTAAACGACAGGATTTTCTATTGGTATCCGAGTATCTCCTTTCCAATGAACTATTCCTTCTTTACTGCATCACTCGCTCAATCACATTAACGAATTAACACACATATTGCGTCGCTATGAAATACTTTGGGTTCCACGACTTCTCCTTCTACATCGAGTAACGTTTCTATTGAAACGAAAGGATTTTGTTTTGGTATACGAGTTTCTCCTTTCCGATGCACTATTCCTTCTTTACTCCCTCCCTGGCTCCCTCACATTGACGAATTATCACAGAAATTGCATCGCTATGGAATACTATGTGTTCAATTACTTCTCCTTCTAAATCGAGTAACGTTTCAATGGAAACGACAGGATTTTCTTTTGGGATACGACTATCGCCTTTCCGATGCACTAGTCCTCCTTTACTACTTCCCTCCCTCCCTCACATTAACGAATTAATACAGAGATTGCGTCGCTATGATATACTGTGGGCTCTTTGACTTATCCATCTAAATCGAGTAACGTTTCTATGGAAACGACAGGATGTTCTTTTGGTATACGCGTTTCTCCTTTCCGTAGAACTATTCCTTCTTTACTTCATCACTCGCTTAATCACATTAACGAATTAACACAGAAATTGCGTCGCAGTGAAATACTATGGGTTCCATGACTTCTCCTTCTACATCGAGTAACGTTTCTATGGAAACGAAATGATTTTCTTTTGGGATACGAGTATCTCCTTTCCGATGCACTATGCCTTCTGTACTGCATCCCTCGCACCCTCACATTGGCGAATTAACACGGAAATTTCGTCGCTATGTAATACTATGGGTTCTATGACTTCTCTTTCTAAATAGAGTAACAATTCTATTGAAACGACAGGATTTTCTTTTGGGATACTAGTATCTGATATCCGATGCACTATTCCGTCTTTACTACATCCCTCGCTCTCTCATATTGACGAAATAACACAGAAATTGCGTCGCCATGAAATACTATGGATTCCATGACTTCTCCTTTTACTTCGAGTAACGTTTCTATGGAAACGACATGATTTTGTTTTGGGATACGAGTATCTCCTTTCCTATGCATTATTAGTTCTTTACTGCATCCCTCGCTTCCTCTCATTGAAGAATAGGCACAGAAATTGCGCCGCTGTGAAATACTATGGGTTCTATAACTTCTCCTTTCAAATCGAGTAACGTTTCTATGGAAACGACAGGATTTTCTTTTGGGATACGATTATCTCTTTTACGATGCACTATTCCTACTTTACTGCATCCCTCGCTCCCTCACATTGACGAATTAACGCAGAAATTGCGTCACTATGAAATACTATGGGTTCTATGACTTCTCCTTCAAAATCGAGTAACGTTACTACGGAAACGACAGGATTTTCTTTTGGGATACGAGTATCTCCTTTCCGAAGCACTCATCCGTCTTTGATGCATCTCTCGTTCCCTCACATTGACGAATTAACACAGAAATTGCGTCGCGATGAAATACTATGGGTTCTATGACTTCTCCTTCTATATCGAGTAACATTTCTATATAGACGACATTATTTTCTTTTGGGATACGAGTATCTACTTTCCGATGGACTATTCCTTCTTTACTGCATCCCTCGCTCCCTCACATTCAAGAGTTAACACAGAAATTGCGTGGCTATGAAATACTATGGGTTCTATGACTTTTCCTTCCAAACCGTGTAACGTTTCTATTGAAACGACAGATATTTCTTTTGGGATACGAGTTTCTATTTTCCGATGCGCAATTCAGTCTTTACTGCATCCCTCGCTCCCTCACATTGACGAATTAACACAGAAATTGCGTCGCTATGAAATACTATGGGTTCCATGACTTCTCCTTCTAAATCGAGTAACGTTTCCAGGGAAACGACAGGATTTTCTTTTGGGTTACGAGTATCTCCTTTCCGATGCACTCTTAGTTCTTTACTGCATCCCTCGCTCCCTCACATTGACGAATAAGCACAGACATTGCGTCGCTGTGAAATACTATGGATTCTATAACTTCTCCTTCTAAATCAAATAACGTTTACATGGAAACGACAGGATTTTCTTTTGGGATACGAGTATCTCCTTTCCGATGCACTATTCCTTCTTTAGTGCATCCGTCGCTCCCTCACATTGACAAATTAACGAAGAATCTGCGTCGCTATGAATTACTATGGGTTCTATGACATCTCCTTCTAAATCGAGTAACGTTTCTATTGAAACGACAGGATTTTCTTTTGGGATACGAGTATCTCCCTTCCGATGCACTATTCCGTCTTTACTGCATCCCTTGCTCCCTCACATTGGTGAACTAACATAGAAATTGCGTCGCTATGAAATACTATGGGTTCTATGACTTCTCCTTCTAAATCGAGTAACGTTTCTATTTAAAACGACAGGATTTTCTTTTGGGATACGAGTATCTGTTTACCGATGCACTATTCCGTGTTTACTGCATCCCTCGCTCCCTCACATTGACGAAATAACACAGAAAGTGCGTCGCTATGAAATACTATGGGTTCCATGGCTTCCCCTTCTAAATCGAGTAACGTTTCTAGGGAAACGACAGGATTCTCTTTTGGGTTACGAGTATCTCCTTTCCGATGCACTATTAGTTCTTTACTGCATCCCTCGCTACCTCACATTGACGAATTATCACAGAAATTGCGTCGCGATGAAATACTATTGGTTCTATGACTTCTCCTTCTATATCGAGTAACGTTTCTATGGAAACGACAGGATTTTCTTTTGGGATACGAGTATCTCCTTTCCGATGCACTATTCCTCCTTTAATGCATCCCTCGCTCCCTCACATTGACGAATTAACACAGAAATTGCGTCGCTACGAAATACTATGGGTTCCATGAATTCTCCTTCTGAATCGAGTAATATTTCTATGGAAACGAGAGGATTATCCTTTGGCATACGACTATCTCCTTTCAGATGCACTATTAGTTCATTGCTGCATCCCTCGCTCCCTCACGTTGACGAATTAACACAGAAATTGCGTCGCTATGCAATACTATGGGTTCTATGACTTCTACTTCTAAATCGGGTAACGTTTCTATGGAAACGACGGGATATTCTTTTGGGATACGACTATCGCCTTTCCGATGCACTATTCCTTCTGTACTGCATCCCCCGCTTCCTCACATTGGCAAATTAACACAGAAATTGCGTCGCTATGAAATACTATGGGTTCCATGACATCTCCTTCCAAATCGAGTAACGTTTCTAAGGAAACGACAGGATTTTCTTTTGGGATACGGGTATCTCCTTTCTGATGCACTATTAGTTCTTTACTGCATCCCTCGCTCCCTCACATTGACGAAAAAACACAGAAATTGCGTCGCTATGAAACGCTATGGGTTCCATAACTTCTCCTTCTAAATCGAGTAACTTTTCTATGGAAACGACTGGATTTTCATTTGGGATACGAGTATCTCCTTTCCGATGCACTATTAGTTCTTTACGGCATCCCTCGCTCCCTCCCATTGAAGAATAAGCACAGAAATCGCGTCGCTGTGAAATACTATGGGTTCTTTAACTTCTCCTTTCAAATCGAGAAACGTTTCTATGGAAACGACAGGATTTTTTTTTGGGATAGGAGTCTCTCCTTTCCGGTGCACTATTCCGTCTTTACTGCATCCCTCGCTCCCTCACATGGACGAATTAACACAGAAATTGCGTCGCTATGAAATACTATGGGTTCCATGACTTCTCTTACTAAATCGAGTAACGTTTCTAGGGAAAAGACAGGATTTTCTGCTGGGTTACGAGTATCTCCTTTCCGATGCACTAATAGTTCTTTACTGCATCCCTCGCTCCCTCACATTGACGAAAAAGCACAGACATTGCGTCGCTGTGAAATACTATGGATTCTATAACTTCTCCTTCTAAATCAAATAACGTTTACATGGAAACGACAGGATTTTCTTTTGGGATACGAGTATCTCCTTTCCAATGCACTATTCCTTCTTTAGTGCATCCCTCGCTCCCTCACATTGACAAATTAACGCAGAATCTGCGTCGCTATGAAATACTATGGGTTCTTTGATTCTCCTTCTAAATCGAGTAACGTTTCTATGGAAATGACAGGATTTTCTTTTGGGATACGAGTATCTCCTTTTTGAAGCACTATTCCGTCTTTTTTCTGCATCCCTCGCTCTCTCGCATTGACGAATTAACACAGCAATTGCGACGCTATGAAATATTATGGGTTCCATGTCGCCTCCTTCTAAATCGAGTAACGTTTCAATGGAAACCACAGGATTTTCTTTTGGGATACGACTATCTCCTTTCCGATGCACTATTCCTTCTTTGCTGCATCCCTCGCTCCCTCACATTGACGAATTAACACAGAAATTGCGACGCTATGAAATTCTATGGGTTCTATGTCTTCTTCTAAATCGAGTAACGTTTCAATGGAAACGAAAGGATTTTCTTTTGGGATACGACTATCTCCTTTCCGATGCACTATTCCTTCTTTACTGCATCCCTCGCTCCCTCACATTGACGAATTAACACAGAGATTGCATCGCTATGAAATACTGTGGGTTCTATGACTTCTCCTTCTAAATCGAGTAACGTTTCTATTGAAATGACAGGATTTTCTTTTGGGATACCAGTATCTCCTTTCCGATGCACTATTCCGTCTTTACTGCATCCCTCGCTCCCTCACATAGGCGAATTAACACAGAAATTGCGTCGCTATGAAATACTATGGGTTCCATGACTTCTCTTACTAAATCGAGTAACGTTTCTAGGGAAAAGACAGGATTTTCTTTTGGGTTACGAGTATCTCCTTTCCGATGCACTATTAGTTCTTTATTGCATCCCTCGCTCCATCACATTGACGAATAAGCACAGACATTGCGTCGCTGTGAAATACTTTGGATTCTATAACTTCTCCTTATAATCAAATAACGTTTCATGGAAACGACAGGATTTTCTTTTGGGATACGAGTATCTCCTTTCCGATGCACTATTCCTTCTTTAGTGCATCCCTCGCTCCCTCACATTGACAAATTAACGCAGAATCTGCGTCGCTATGAAATACTATGTGTTCTTTGATTCTCCATCTAAATCGAGTAACGTTTCTATGGAAACGACAGGATTTTCTTTTGGGATACGAGTATCTCCTTTCTGATGCACTATTCCGTCTTTCTTCTGCATCCCTCGCTCCCTCACATTGACGAATTAACCCAGCAATTGCGACGCTATGAAATACTATTGGTTCTATGACTTCTCCTTGTATATCGAGTAACGTTTCTATGGAAACGACAGGATTTACTTTTGGGATACGAGTAACTCCATTCCGATGCACTATTCCTCCTTTAATGCATCCCTCGCTCCCTCACATTGACGAATTAACACAGAAATTGCGTCGCTATGAAATACTATGGGTTCCATGACATCTCCTTCTAAATCGAGTAACGTTTCTAAGGAAACGACAGGATTTTCTTTTGGGATACGAGTATCTCCTTTCTGATGCACTATTAGTTCTTTACTGCATCCCTCGCTCCCTCACATTGACGAAAAAACACAGAAATTGCGTCGCCATGAAATACTATGGGTTCCATGACTTCTCCTTCTAAATCGAGTAACGTTTCTATGGAAATGACTGGATTTTCATTTGGGATACGAGTATCTCCTTTCCGATGCACTATTAGTTCTTTACGGCATCCCTCGCTCCCTCCCATTGAAGAATAAGCACAGAAATCGCGTCGCTGTGAAATACTATGGGTTCTTTAACTTCTCCTTTCAAATCGAGAAACGTTTCTATGGAAACGACAGGATTTTCTTTTGGGATAGGAGTCTCTCCTTTCCGATGCACTATTCCGTCTTTACTGCATCCCTCGCTCCCTCACATGGACGAATTAACACAGAAATTGCGTCGCTATGAAATACTATGGGTTCCATGACTTCTCTTACTAAATCGAGTAACGTTTCTAGGGAAAAGACAGGATTTTCTTCTGGGTTACGAGTATCTCCTTTCCGATGCACTATTAGTCCTTTACTGCATCCCTCGCTCCCTCACATTGACGAATAAGCACAGACATTGCGTCGCTGTGAGATACAATGGATTCTATAACTTCTCCTTCTAAATCAAATAACGTTTACATGGAAACGACAGGATTTTCTTTTGGGATAGGAGTCTCTCCTTTCCGATGCACTATTCCGTCTTTACTGCATCCCTCGCTCCCTCACATGGACGAATTAACACAGCAATTGCGACGCTATGAAATATTATGCGTTCCATGTCGCCTCCTTCTAAATCGAGTAACGTTTCAATGGAATCGACAGGATTTTCTTTTGGGATACGACAATCTCCTTTCCGATGCACTATGCCTTCTTAACTGCATCCCTCGCTAACTCTCATTGGCGAATTAACACAGAAATTGCGTCGCAATGAAATACTATGGGTTCTATGACTTCTCCTTCTAAATCGAGTAACGATTCTATTGAAACGACATGATTTTCTTTTGGGATACGAGTATCTCCTTTCCGATGCACTATTAGTTCTTTACTGCATCCCTCGCTTCCTCACATTGAAGAATAAGCACAGAAATTGCGCCGCTGTGAAATACTATGGGTTCTATAACTTCTCCTTCTAAATCAAATAACATTTACATGGAAACGACAGGATTTTCTTTTGGGATACGAATATCTCCTTTCCGATGCACTATTCCTTCTCTACTGCATCCCTCGCTCCCTCACATTGACGAACTAACACAGAAATTGCGTCGCTATGAGAAACCATTGGTGCTGGGACACCTCCTTCTAAATCGAGTAACGTTTCAATGGAACCGACAGGATTTCCTGTTGGGATACGAGTATCTCCTTTCCGATGCACTATTCCTTCTTTACTGCATCCCTCGCTAACTCACATTGACGAATTAACTCAGAAATTGCGTCGCTATGAAATACTGTGGGTTCTATGACTTCTCCTTCTAAATCGAGTAACGTTTCTATTGAAACGACAGGATTTTCTTTTGGGATACGAGTATCTGCTTTCCGATGCACTATTCAGTCTTTCCTGCATCCCTCGCTCCCTCACATTGGTGAATTAACATAGAAATTGCGTCGCTATGAAATACTATGGGTTCTATGACTTCTCCTTCTAAATCGAGTAACGTTTCTATTGAAACGACCGGATTTTCTTTTGGGATACGAGTGTCTGTTTTCCGATGCACTATTCCGTCTTTACTGCATCCCTCGCTCCCTCACTTTCACGAAATAACACAGAAATTGCGTCGCTATGAAATACTATGGGTTCCATGACTTCTCCTTCTAAATCGAGTAACGTTTCTAGGGAAACAACAGGATTTTCTTTTGGGTTACGAGTATGTCCTTTCCGATCACTATTAGTTCTTTACTGCATCCCTCGCTCCCTCACATTGACGAATAAGCACAGAAATTGCGTTGCCATGAAATACTATGGGTTCCATGACTTCTCCTTTTACATCGAGTAACGTTTCTATGGAAACGACAGGATTTTACTTTGGGATACGAGTATATCCTTTCCGATGCACTATTAGTTCTTTACTGCATCCCTCGCTTCCTCACATTGAAGAATAAGCACAGAAATTGCGCCGCTGTGAAATACTATGGGTTCTATAACTTCTCCTTCTAAATCAAATAACGTTTACACGGAAACGACAGGATTTTCTTTTGGGATACATCTCCTTTCCGATGCACTATTCCTTCTCCACTGCATCCCTTGCTCCCTCACATTGACGAACTAACACAGAAATTGCGTCGCTATGAAAAACTATTGGTCCTGGGACACCTCCTTCTAAATCGAGTAACGTTTCAATGGAAACGACAGTATTTCCTGTTGGGATACGAGTATCTCCTTTCCGATGCACTATTCCTTCTTTACTGCATCCCTCGCTCCCTCACATTGACGAATTAACACAGAGATTGCGTCGTTATGAAATACTGTGGGATCTATGACTTCTCCTTCTAAATCGAGTAACGTTCCTATTGAAACGACAGGATTTTCTTTTGGGATACGAGTATCTCCTTTCCGATGCACTTTTCCGTCTTTACTGCATGCCTCACTCCCTCACATTGATGAATTAACATAGAAATTGCGTCGCTATGAAATACTATGGGTTCTATGACTTCTCCTTCTAAATCGAGTAACGTTTCTATTGAAACGACCGGATTTTTTTTTGGGATACAAGTATCTCCTTTCCGAAGCACTATTCCGTCTTTGCTGCATCTCTCGCTCCCTCACATCGACGAATTATCACAGAACTTGCGTCGCGATGAAATACTATTGGTTCTATGACTTCTCCTTCTATATCGAGTAACGTTTCTATGGAAACGACAGGATTTTCTTTTGGGATACGAGTATCTCCTCCTTTACTGCATCCCTCCCTCCCTCACACTCACGAATTAACACAGAAAACGCGTGGCTATGAAATACTATGGGATCTATGACTTCCCCTTCTAAACCGAGTAATGTTTCTATTGAAACGACAGGATTTCCTTTTGGGATAGGAGTCTCTCCTTTCCGATGCACTATTCCGTCTTTACTGCATCCCTCGCTGACTCACATTGACGTATTGACACAGAAATTGCGTCGCTACGAAATACTATGGGTTCCATGAATTCTCCTTCTAAATCGAGTAATATTTCTATGGAAACGAGAGGATTATCTTTTGGTATACGACTATCTCCTTTCCGATGCACTATTAGTTCATTACTGCATCCCTCGCTCCCTCACATTGACGAATAAACATAGATATTGCGTCGCTCTGAAAGAGTATGTGGTTTATTACTTCTCCTTCTAAATCGAGTAACGTTTCTATGGAAACGACAGGATTTTCTATTGGGATATGAGTATCTCATTTCCGATGCACGATTCCTTTTTTACTGCATCTCTCGCTCCCTCACATTGACGAATTAACGCAGAAATTGCGTCGCTATGAAATACTATGGGTTCTATGACTTCTCCTTCTAAATCGAGTAACGTTTCTATTGAACGAAAGGATTTTGTTTTGGTATACGAGTATCTCATTTCCGATGCACTATTCCTTCTTTACTGCCTCCCTGGCTCCCTCACATTGACGAATTATCCCGGAAATTGCATCGCTATGGAATACTATGTGTTCAATGACTTCTCGTTCTAAATCGAGTAACGTTTCAATTGAAACGACAGGATTTTCTTTCGGGATACGAGTATCTGTTTTCCGATGAACTATTCCGTCTTTACTGCATCCCTCGTTCCTTCACATTGACGAAATATCACTGAAATTGCGCCGCTATGAAATACTATGTGTTCTATGACTTCTCCTTCTAAATCGAGTAACGTTTCTATTGAAACGACCGGATTTTCTTTTGGGATACGAGTGTCTGTTTTCCGATGCACTATTCCGTCTTTACTGCATCAATCGCTCCCTCACATTGACCAAATAACACAGAAATTGCGTCGCTATGAAATACTATGGGTTCCATGATTTCTCCTTCTAAATCGAGTAACGTTTCTAGGGAAACGACAGGATTTTCTTTTGGGTTACGAGTATGTCCTTTCCGATCACTATTAGTTCTTTACTGCATCCCTCGCTCCCTCACATTGACGAATAAGCACAGAAATTGCGTCGCCATGAAATGCTATGAGTTCCATGACTTCTCCTTTTACATCGAGTAACGTTTCTATGGAAACGACAGGATTTTGCTTTGGGATACGAATATATCCTTTCCGATGCACTATTAGTTCTTTACTGCATCCCTCGCTTCCTCACATTGAAGAATAAGCACAGAAATTACGCCGCTGCGAAATACTATGGGTTCTATAACTTCTCCTTCTAAATTAAATAACGTTTACATGGGAACGACAGGATTTTCTTTTGGGATACGAGTATCTCCTTTCCGATGCACTATTCCTTCTCCACTGCATCCCTCGCTCCCTCACATTGACGAACTAACACAGAAATTGCGTCGCTATGAAAAACTATTGGACCTGGGACACCTCCTTCTAAATCGAGTAACGTTTCAATGGAAACGACAGGATTTCCTGTTGGGATACGAGTATCTCCTTTCCGATGCACTATTCCGTCTTTACTGCATACCTCGCTCACTCACATTGATGAATTTGAAGTGGACTGACAAGGCAGCCAGTCCACAGAGACGGGTAGCCGATAGAAAGGCATGCGTACACACTCACGCCGACGGGCGTCAATTCTGGAAGAGGATAACTATTGAATGGTAGCAAGAAAAGTACGTAGCTGCTTTATACTTAACTTTATTATTTGATGACTACAGCATTCTTCTTGAGACATTTATACTATAACTCTCAAAGTAGGTAAGGCTAATGGCGCCTTGCTAGGTCGTAGCCATGGACTTAGCAGAAGGCTATTCTAACTGGCTCTCGGCAAATGAGAGGAAGGCTTCGTCCGTATGGTCGCTAGCAATCTACTCGTACAACTGGGGCGAGTGCTATATCGTCTCTCGAGACCTGCCTTGCGGTGGCGCTAGGTCTGCGTTCACACAGTGGCGACACGCGGGTCCGACATGCACTAAATGGACCGCGGCCGATTTAAGCTACCACCTAGCAAGCGTGGTGTCTGGCGGTGACACCACAGAATTAACATAGAAATTGCGTCGCTATGAAATACTATGGGTTCTATGACTTCTCCTTCTAAATCGAGTAACGTTTCTATTGAAACGACCGGATTTTCTTTTGGGATACAAGTATCTCCTTTCCGAAGCACTATTCCGTCTTTGCTGCATCTCGCGCTCCCTTCCATTGACGAATTATCACAGAACTTGCGTCGCGTTGAAATACTATTGGTTCTATGACTTCTCCTTCTATATCGAGTAACGTTTCCATGGAAACGACAGGATTTTCTTTTGGGATAAGAGTATCTCCTTTCCGATGCACTATTCCTCCTTTACTGCATCCCTCCCTCCCTCACATTCACGAATTAACACAGAAAATGCGTGGCTATGAAATACTATGGGTTCTATGACTTCTCCTTCTAAACCGAGTAATGTTTCTATTGAAACGACAGCATTTCATTTGGGATAGGAGTCTCTCCTTTCCGATGCACTATTCCGTCTTTACTGCATCCCTCGCTCCCTCACATTGACGAATAAACACAGATATTGCGTCGCTATGAAAGAGTATGGTTTTTATTACTTCTCCTTCTAAATCGAGTAACGTTTCTATGGAAACGACAGGATTTTCTTTTGGGATATGAGTATCTCATTTCCGATGCACGATTCCTTCTTTACTGCATCTCTCGCTCCCTCACATTGACGAATTAACGCAGAAATTGCTTCGCTATGAAATACTATGGGTTCTATGACTTCTCCCTCTAAATCGAGTAACGTTTCTATGGAAACGAAAGGATTATCCTTTGGTATACGACTATCTCCGTTCCGATGCACTATTCCTTCTCTACTGCATCCCTCGCTCCCTCACATTGACGAATAAACACAGAAATTGCGTCGCTATGAAAAACTATTTGTTCTAGGACACCTCCTTCTAAATCCAGTAACGTTTCAATGGAAACGACAGGATTTCCTTTTGGGATACGAGAATCTCCTTTCCGATCCACTATTCCTTCTTTACTGCATCCCTCGCTCCCTCACATTGACGATTTAACACAGAGATTGCGTCGCCATGAAATAATGTGGGTTCTATGACTTCTCCTTCTAAATCGAGTAACGTTTCTATTGAAACGACAGGATTTTCTTTTGGGATACGAGTATCTCCTTTCCGATGCACTTTTCCGTCTTTACTGCATCCCTCGCTCCCTCACATTGGTGAATTATCATAGAAATTGCGTGCTATGAAATACTATGGGATCTATGGCTTTCTCCTTCTAAATCGAGTAACGTTTCTATTGAAACGACAGGATTTTCTTTTGGGATACGAATATCTCCTTTCCGATGCACTATTAGTTCTTTACTGCATCCCTCGCTCCCTCACATTGACGAATAAGCACAGACATTGCGTCGCTGTGAAATACTATGGATTCTATGACATCCCCTTCTAAATCGAGTAACGTTTCTATGGAAACGACAGGATTTTCTTTTGGGATACGAGTATCTCCTTTCCGATGCACTATTCCTCCTTTACTGCATCTCTCCCTCCCTCATATTCACGAATTAACACAGAAAATGCGTGGCTATGAAATTCTATGGGTTCTGGGACTTCTCCTTCTAAACCGAGTAATGTTTCTATTGAAACGACAGGATTTCCTTTTCTGATAGGAGTCTCTCCTTTCCGATGCACTATTCCGTCTTTACTGCATCCATCGCTCCCTCACATTGACAAAATAACACAGACAATGCGTCGCTATGAAATACTATGGGTCCCATGACATCTCATTCTAAATCGAGTAACGTTTCTATGGAAACGACAGGATTTTCCTTTGGGATACGAGTATCTCCTTTCCGATGCACTATTAGTTGTTTACTGCATCCCTCGCTCCCTCACATTGACAAAATAACACAGAGATTGCGTCGCTATGAAATACTATGGGTTCCATGACTTCTCCTTCTAAATCGAGTAACGTTTCTATGGAAACGATAGGATCTTCTTTTGGGATACGAGTATCTCCTTTCCGATGCACTATTAGTTCTTTACTGCATCCCTCGGTCACTCCCATTGAGGAATAAGCATAGAAATCGCGTCGCTGTGAAATACTATGGGTTCTTTAATTTCTCTCTTCAAATCGAGAAACGTTTCTATGGAATCGACAGGATTTTCTTTTGGGATAGGAGTCTCTCCTTTCCGATGCACTATTCCGTCTTTACTGCGCCCCTCGCTCCCTCACATTGAGGAATTAACACAGAAATTGCGACGCTATGAAATACTATGGGTTCTATGACATCCCCTTCTAAATCGAGTAACGTTTCTATGGAAACGACAGGATTTTCTTTTGGGATACGAATATCTCCTTTCCGAAGCACTATTCCGTCTTTGCTGCATCTCCCGCTCACTCACATTGACAAATTAACGCAGAAATTGCGTCGCTATGAAATACTATGCGTTCTATGACTTCTCCTTCTAAATCGAGTAACGCTTCTATTGCAACGAAAGGATTTTGTTTTGGTATACGAGTATCTCCTTTCCGATGACCTATTCCTTCTTTACTGCCCCCTTGGCTCCCTCACATTGACGAATTATCGCAGAAATTGCATCGCTATGAAATACTATGTGTTCAATGACTTCTCCTTCTAAATCGAGTAACGTTTAAATCGAAACGACATGATTTTAATTTGGGATACGAGTACCTCCTTTCCGTTGCACAATTCCTTCTATACTGCATCCCTCGCTCCCTCACATTGACGAATTAACACTGAGATTGCGTTGCTATGATATACTGTGGGTTCTATGGCTCATCCTTCTAAATCGAGTAACGTTTCTACGGAAACGAGAGGATTTTCTTTTGGTATTCGAGTATCTCCGTTCCGACGCACTATTCCTTCTTTACTGCATCCATCGCTCCCTCACATTGACGAATTAACACAGTAATTGCGTCTCTATGATACACTATGGGTTCTATGACTTCTCCGTCTAAATCGGGTATTGTTTCTATGGAAACGACGGGATTTTATTTTGGGATACGACTATCGCCTTTCCGATGCACTATTCCTTCTGTACTGCATCCCTCGCTTCCTCACAATGGCAAATTAACACAGAAATTGCGGCGCTATGAAATACTATGTGTTCTATGACTTCTCCTTCTAAATCGAGTAACGTTTCTATAGAATCGACAGGATTTTCTTTTGGGATACGAGTATCTCCTTTCCGATGCACTATTCCGTCTTTACTGCATCCCTCGCTCCCTCACATTGACAAAATAACACAGAAATTGCGTCGCTATGAAATACTATGGTTTCCATGACATCTCCTTCTAAATCGAGTAACGTTTCTATGGAAACGACAGGATTTTCTTTTGGGGTACGAGTATCTCCTTTCTGATGCACTATTAGTTCTTTACTGCATCCCTCGCTCCCTCACATTGACAAAATAACACAGAAATTGCGTCGCTATGAAATACTATGGGCTCCATGACTTCTCCTTCTAAATCGAGTAACGTTTCTATGGAAACGACAGGATCTGCTTTTGGGATACGAGTATCTCCTTTCCGATGCACTATTAGTTCTTTACTGCATCCCTCGCTCCCTCCCATTGAGGAATAAGCACAGAAATCGCGTCGCTGTGAAGTACTATGGGTTCTTTAACTTCTCTTTTCAAATCGAGAAACGTTTCTATGGATACGACAGGATTTTCTTTTGGGATACGAGTATCTCCTTTCCGATGCACTATTCCTCCTTTACTGCATCCTTCCCTCCCTCACATTCACGAATTAACACAGAAAATGCGT
This sequence comes from Schistocerca serialis cubense, assembly GCF_023864345.2. Classification (NCBI taxonomy): domain Eukaryota; kingdom Metazoa; phylum Arthropoda; class Insecta; order Orthoptera; family Acrididae; genus Schistocerca; species Schistocerca serialis. The sequence goes on along the minus strand of NC_064638.1, from coordinate 45,506,724 downwards.
GGCTATAAAATACTATGGGTTCTAGGACTTTTCCTTCTAAAACGATTAACGTTTCTATTGAAACGACAGGATTTCCTTTTCTAATAGGAGTCTCTCCTTTCCGATGCACTATTCCGTCTTTACTGCATCCCTCGCTCCCTCACATTGACGAATTAACACAGAAATTGCGTCCCTACGAAATACTATGGGTTCCACGAATTCTCCTTCTAAATCGAGTAATATTTCTATGGAAACGAGAGGATTATCCTTTGGGATACGAGTATCTCCTTTCCGATGCACTATTAGTTCATTACTGCATCCCTCGCCCCCTCACATTGACGAATAAACACTGAAATTGCGTCGCAATGAAAGAGTATGGGTTCTATTACTTCTCCTTCTAAATCGAGTAACGATTCTATGGAAGCGACAGGATTTTCTTTTGGGATATGAGTATATGATTTCCGATGCACGATTCCTTCTTTACTGCATCTCTCGCTCCCTCACATTGACGAATTAACGCAGAAATAGCGTCGCTTTGAAATACTTTGGGTTCTCTGACTTCTCCTTCTAAATCGAGTAACCTTTCCATTGAAACGAAAGGATTTTGTTTTGGTATAAGAGTATCTCCTTTCCGATGCACTATTCCTTCTTTACTGCCTCCCTGGCTCCCTCACATTGACGAATTATCACAGAAATTGCATCGCTATGGAATACTATGTGTTCAATGACTTCACCTTCTAAATCGAGTAACGTTTCAATGGAAACGACAGGATTTTCTTTTGGGATACGAGTATCTACTTTCCGTTGCACATTTCCTTCTACACTGCATCCCTCGCTCCCTCACATTGACGAATTAACACAGAGATTGCGTCGCTATGATATACTGTGGGTTCTATGGCTCATCCTTCTAAATCGAGTAACGTTTCTATGGAAACGACGGGATTTTCTTTTGGGATACGAATGTCGCCTTTCCTATGCACTATTCGGTCTTTACTGCATCCCTCGCTCCCTCACATTGACATAATAACACAGAAATTGCGTCGCTATGAAATACTATGGGTCCCATGACATCTCCTCCTAAATCGAGTAACGTTTCTATGGAAACGACAGGATTTTCTTTTGGGATACGAGTATCTCCTTTCCGATGCACTATTAGTTGTTTACTGCATCCCTCGCTCCCTCACATTGACAAAATAACACGGAAATTGCGACGCTATGAAATACTATGGGTTCCATGACTTCTCATTCCAAATCGAGTAACGTTTCTATGGAAACGACAGGATCTTCTTTTAGGATACGAGTGTCTCCTTTCCGATGCACTATTAGTTCTTTACTGCATCCCTCGCTCCCTCCCATTGAGGAATAAGCACAGAAATCGCGTCGCTGTGAGATACTATGGGTTCTTTAACTTCTCTTTTCAACACGAGAAACGTTTCTATGGAATCGACAGGATTTTCTTTTGGGATAGGAGTCTCTCCTTTCCGATGCACTATTCCGTCTTTACTGCGCCCCTCGCTCCCTCACATTGACGAATTAACACAGAAATTGCGTCGCTACGAAATACTATGGGTTCCATGATTTCTCCTTCTAAATCGAGTAATATGTCTATGGAAACCAGAGGATTATCTTTTGGGATACGAGTATCTCCTTTCCGATGCACTATTAGTTCATTACTGCATCCCTCGCTCCCTCACATTGACGAATAAACACAGAAATTGCGTCGCTATGAAATAGTATGGGTTCTATTACTTCTCCTTCAAAATCGAGTAACGTGTCTATTGAATCGATAGGATTTTCTTTTGGTATAAGAGTATCTCCTTTCCAATGCACTATTCTGTCTTTACTGCATCCCTCGCTCCCTCACATTGACAAAATAACACAGAAATTGCGTCGCTATGAAATACTATGGGTCCCATGACATCTCCTTCTAAATCGAGTAACGTTTCTATGGAAACGACAGGATTTTCTTTTGGGATACGAGTATCTCCTTTCCGATGCACTATTAGTTGTTTACTGCATCCCTCGCTCCCCCACATTGACAATAAAACACAGAAATTGCGTCGCTATGAAATACTATGGGTTCCATGACTTCTCCTTCTAAATTGAGTATCGTTTCTATGGAAACGAAATGATGTTCTTTTGGGATACGACTATCTCCTTTCCGATGCACTATTAGTTCTTTACTGCATCCCTCGCTCCCTCCCATTGAGGAATAAGCACAGAAATCACGTCGCTGTGCAATAATATGGGTTCTTTAACTTCTCTTTTCAAATCGAGAAACGTTTCAATGGAAACGACAGGATTTTCTTTTGGGATAGGAGTCTCTCCTTTCCGATTCACTATTCCGTCTTTACCGCGCCCCTCGCTCCCTCACATTGACAAATTAACACAGAAATTGCATCGCTATGAAATACTATGGGTTCTATGACATCCCCTTCTAATTCGAGTAACGTTTCTATGGAACTACAGGATTCTTTTGGGATATGAGTATCTCATTTCCGATGCACGACTCCTTCTTTACTGCATCTCTCGCTCCCTCACATTGACGAATTAACGCAGAAATTGCGTCGCTATGAAATACTATGCGTTCTATGACTTCCCCTTCTAAATCGAGTAACGTTTCTATTGAATATAAAGGATATTTGTTTTGGTATACGAGTATCTCCTTTCCGATGCACTATTCCTTCTTTACTGCCTCCCTGGCTCCCCCACATTGACGAATTATCACAGAAATTGCATCGCTATGGAATACTATGTGTTCAATGACTTCTCCTTCCAAATCGAGTAACGTTTCAATGGAAACGACAGGATTTTCTTTTGGGATACGAGTATCTCCTTTCCGTTGCACAATTCCTTCTATACTGCATCCCTCGCTCCCTCACATTGACGAATTAACACAGAGATTGCGTCGCTATGAAATACTGTGGGTTCTATTGCTCATCCTTCTAAATCGAGTAACGTTTCTATGGAAACGAGAGGATTTTCTTTTGGTATACGAGTATCTCCTTTCCGACGCACTATTCCATATGTACTGCATCCCTCGCTTCCTCACATTGGCGAATTAACACAGAAATTGCGTCGCTATGAAATACTATGTGTTCTATGACTTCTCCTTCCAAATCGAGTGACGTTTCTATTGAATCGACAGGATTTTCTTTTGGGATACGAGTATCTCCTTTCCGATGCACTATTCCGTCTTTACTGCATCCATCGCTCCCTCACATTGACAAAATAACACAGAAATTGCGTCGCTATGAAATACTATGGGTCCCATGACATCTCCTTCTAAATCGAGTACCGTTTCTATGGAAACGACAGGATTTTCCTTTGGGATACGAGTATCTCCTTTCCGATGCACTATTAGTTGTTTACTGCATCCTTCGCTCCCTCACATTGACAAAATAACACAGAGATTGCGTCGCTATGAAATACTATGGGTTCCATGACTTCTCCTTCTAAATCGAGTAACGTTTCTATGGAAACGATAGGATCTTCTTTTGGGATACGAGTATCTCCTTTCCGATGCACTATTAGTCCTTTACTGCATCCCTCGCTCCCTCCCATTGAGGAATAAGCACAGAAATCGCGTCGCTGTGAAATACTATGGGTTCTTTAACTTCTCTTTTCAAATCGTGAAACGTTTCTATGGAAACGACAGGATTTTCTTTTGGGATAGGAGTATCTCCTTTCCGATGCACTATTCCGTCTTCACTGCGCCCCTCGCTCCCTCACATTGACGAATTGATACAGACATTGCGTCGCTATGAATTACTATGGGTTCTATGACATCCCCTTCTAAATCGAGTAACGTTTCTATGGAAACGACAGGATTTTCTTTTGGGATACGAGTATCTCCTTTCCGAAGCACTATTCCGTCTTTGCTGCATCTCCCGCGCTCTCACATTGACGAATTAACGCAGAAATTGCGTCGCTATGAAATACTATGCGTTCTACGACTTCTCCTTCTAAATCGAGTAACGCTTCTATTGCAACGAAAGGATTTTGTTTTGGTATACGAGTATCTCCTTTCCGATGACCTATTCCTTCTTTACTGCCCCCTTGGCTCCCTCACATTGACGAATTATCGCAGAAATTGCATCGCTATGGAATACTATGTGTTCAATGACTTCTCCTTCTAAATCGAGTAACGTTTCAATAGAAACGACAGGATTTTCATTTGGGATACGAGTATCTCCTTTCCGTTGCACAATTCCTTCTATACTCCATCCCTCGCTCCCCCACATTGACGAATTAACGCAGAGATTGCGTTGCTATGATATACTGTGGGTTCTATGGCTCATCCTTCTAAATCGAGTAACGTTGCTATGGAAACGAGAGGATTTTCTTTTGGTTTTCGAGTATCTCCTTTCCGACGCACTATTCCATATGTACTGCATCCCTCGCTTCCTCACATTGGCGAATTAACGCAGAAATTGCGTCGCTATGAAATACTATGTGTTCTATGACTTCTCCTTCCAAATCGAGTGACGTTTCTATTGAATCGACAGGATTTTCTTTTGGGATACGAGTATCTCCTTTCCGATGCACTATTCCGTCTTTACTGCATCCATCGCTCCCTCACATTGACAAAATAACACAGAAATTGCGTCGCTATGAAATACTATGGGTCCCATGACATCTCCTTCTAAATCGAGTACCGTTTCTATGGAAACGACAGGATTTTCCTTTGGGATACGAGTATCTCCTTTCCGATGCACTATTAGTTTTTACTGCATCCTTCGCTCCCTCACATTGACAAAATAACACAGAGATTGCGTCGCTATGAAATACTATGGGTTCCATGACTTCTCCTTCTAAATCGAGTAACGTTTCTATGGAAACGATAGGATCTTCTTTTGGGATACGAGTATCTCCTTTCCGATGAACTATTAGTCCTTTACTGCATCCCTCGCTCCCTCCCATTGAGGAATAAGCACAGAAATCGCGTCGCTGTGAAATACTATGGGTTCTTTAACTTCTCTTTTCAAATCGTGAAACGTTTCTATGGAAACGACAGGATTTTCTTTTGGGATAGGAGTATCTCCTTTCCGATGCACTATTCCGTCTTTACTGCGCCCCTCGCTCCCTCACATTGACGAATTGATATAGACATTGCGTTGCTATGAATTACTATGGGTTCTATGACATCCCCTTCTAAATCGAGTAACGTTTCTATGGAAACGACAGGATTTTCTTTTGGGATACGAGTATCTCCTTTCCGAAGCACTATTCCGTCTTTGCTGCATCTCCCGCGCTCTCACATTGACGAATTAACGCAGAAATTGCGTCGCTATGAAATACTATGCGTTCTACGACTTCTCCTTCTAAATCGAGTAACGCTTCTATTGCAACGAAAGGATTTTGTTTTGGTATACGAGTATCTCCTTTCCGATGACCTATTCCTTCTTTACTGCCCCCTTGGCTCCCTCACATTGACGAATTATCGCAGAAATTGCATCGCTATGGAATACTATGTGTTCAATGACTTCTCCTTCTAAATCGAGTAACGTTTCAATAGAAACGACAGGATTTTCATTTGGGATACGAGTATCTCCTTTCCGTTGCACAATTCCTTCTATACTCCATCCCTCGCTCCCTCACTTTGACGAATTAACACAGAGATTGCGTTGCTATGACATACTGTGGGTTCTATGGCTCATCCTTCTAAATCGAATAACGTTGCTATGGAAACAAGAGGATTTTCTTTTGGTTTTCGAGTATCTCCTTTCCGACGCACTATTTCTTCTTTACTGCATCCCTCGCTCCCTCACATTGACGAATTAACACAGTAATTGCGTCGCTATGAAATACTATGGGTTCTATGACTTCTCCGTCTAAATCGGGTAACGTTTCTATGGAAACGACGGGATTTTATTTTGGGATACGACTATCGCCTTTCCGATGCACTATCCCTTCTGTACTGCATCCCTCGCTTCCTCACAATGGCGAATTAACACAGAAATTGCGTCGCTATGAAATACTATGTGTTCTATGACTTCTCCTTCTAAATCGAGTAACGTTTCAATCGAAACGACAGGATTTTCATTTGGGTTACGAGTAACTCCTTTCCGTTGCGCAATTCCTTCTATACTCCATCCCTCGCTCCCTCACATTGACGAATTAACACAGAGATTGCGTTGCTATGATATACTGTGGGTTCTATGGCTCATCCTTCTAAATCGAGTAACGTTTCTATGGAAGCGAGAGGATTTTCTTTTTGTTTTCGAGTATCTCCTTTCCGACGCACTATTCCTTCTTTACTGCATCCCTCGCCCCCTCACATTGACGAATTAACACAGTAATTGCGTCGCTATGAAATACTATGGGTTCTATGACTTCTCCGTTTAAATCGGGTAACGTTTCTATGGAAACGACGGGATTTTATTTTGGGATACGACTATCGCCTTTCCGATGCACTATTCCTTCTGTACTGCATCCCTCGCTTCCTCACAATGGCGAATTAACACAGAAATTGCGTCGTTATGAAATACTATGTGTTCTATGACTTCTCCTTCTAAATCGAGTAACGTTTCTATAGAATCGACAGGATTTATTTTGGGTTATGAGTCTCTCCTTTCCGATGCACTATTCCGTTTTTACTGCGCCCCTCGCTCCCTCACATTGCCGAATTAACACAGAAATTGCGTCGCTATGAAATACTATGGGTCCCATGACATCTCCTTCTAAATCGAGTAACGTTTCTATGGAAACGACAGGATTTTCTTTTGGGATATGAGTATCTCATTTCCGATGCACGACTCCTTCTTTACTGCATCTCTCCCTCCCACACATTGACGAATTAACGCAGAAATTGCGTCGCTATGAAATTCTATGCGTTCTATGACTTCCCCTTCTAAATCGAGTAACGTTTCTATTGAAACGAAAGGATTTTGTTTTGGTATACGAGTATCTCCTTTCCGATGCACTATTCCTTCTTTACTGCCTCCCTGCCTCCCCCACATTGACGAAATATCACAGAAATTGCATCGCTATGGAATACTATGTGTTCAATGACTTCCCCTTCCAAATCGAGTAACGTTTCAATGGAAACGACAGGATTTTCTTTTGGGATACGAGTATCTCCTTTCCGTTGCACAATTCCTTCTACACTGCATCCCTCGCCCCCTCACATTGACGAATTAACACAGAGATTGCGTCGCTATGAAATACTGTGGGTTCTATGGCTCATCCTTCTAAATCGAGTAACGTTTCTATGGAAACGAGAGGATTTTCCTTTGGTATACGAGTATCTCCTTTCCGACGTACTATTCCTTCTTTACTGCATCCCTCGCTCCCTCACATTGACGAATTAACACAGAAATTGCGTCGCTATGAAATACTATGGGTTCTATGACTTCTCCAACTAAATCGGGTAACGTTTCTATGGAAACGACAGGATTTTCTTTTGGGATATGAGTATCTCATTTCCGATGCACGACTCCTTCTTTACTGCATCTCTCGCTCCCTCACATTGACGAATTAACGCAGAAATTGCGTCGCTATGAAATACTATGCGTTCTATGACTTATCCTTCTAAATCGAGTAACGTTTCCATTGAAACGAAAGGATTTTCTTTTGGTATATGAGTATCTCCTTTCCGATGCACTATTCCTTCTTCACTGCCTCACCGACTCCCGCACATTGACGAATTATCACAGAAATGGCATCGCAATGGAATACTATGTGTTCAATTACTTCTTCTAAATCGAGTAACGGTTCTATGGAAACGACAACATTTTCTTTTGGGATACGAGTATCCCCTTTCCGATGCACTACTCCTTCTTTACTGCATCCCTGGCTCCCTCACATTGACGAATTAACACAGAAATTGCGTCGCTACGAAATACTATGGGTTCTATGACATCTCCTTCTAAATCGAGTAACGTTTCTATGGAGATGACAAGATTTTCTTTTGGGATACGAGTATCTCCTTTCCGATGCACTATGCCTTCTGTACTGCACCCCTCGCTCCCTCTCATTGGCGAATTAACACGGAAATTGCGTGGCAATTAAATACTATGGAATCTATGACTACTCCTTCTAAATCGAGTAACGGCTCTATGGAAACGACAGGACTTTCTTTTGGGATACGAGTATCCCCTTTCCGATGCACTATTCCTTCTTTACTGCATCTCTCGCTCCCTCATGTTGACGAATTAACACAGAATTTGCGTGGCTATTAAATACTATGGGTTTTATGACTTCTCCTTCTAAACCGAGTAACGTTTCTATTGAATCGATAGGATTTCCTTTTGGGATAGGAGTCTCTCCTTTCCGATGCACTATTCCGTCTTTACTGCATCCCTCGCTCCCTCACATTGACGAATTATCACAGAAATTATATCGCTATGGAATACTATGTGTTCAATGACTTCTTCTTCTAAATCGAGTAACGTTTCTATTGAAACGACAGGATTTTCTTTTGGGATACGAGTATCTCGTTTCCGATGCACTATTCCGTCTTTCCTGAATCCCTCGCTCCCTCACATTGACGAATTAACACAGAAATTGCGTCGCTATGAAAAACTATGGGTTCTATGACTGCTCCTTCTAAATCGGGTAACGTTTCTATGGAAACGACGGGATTTTCTTTTGGGATACGACTATCGCCTTTCCGATGCACTATTCCTTCTGTACTGCATTCTTCGCTTCCTCACATTGGCGAATTAACATAGAAATTGCGTCGCCATGAAATACTATGTGTTCTATGACTTCTCATTCTAAATCGAGTAGCGTTTCTATTGAAACGACAGGATTTTCTTTTGGGATACGAGTATCTCGTTTCCGATGCACTATTCCGTCTTTCCTGAATCCCTCTCTCCCTCACATTGACGAAATAACACAGAAATTGCGTCGCTATGAAATACTATGGGTTCCATGACATCTCCTTCTATACCGAGTAACGTTTCTATGGAAACGACAGGATTTTCGTTTGAGATAAGAGTATCTCCTTTCTGATGAACTATTAGTTCTTTACCGCATCCCTCGCTCCCTCACATTGACGAAATAACACAGAAATTGCGTCGCTATGAAATACTATGGGTTCCATGACTTCCCCTTCTACATCGAATTACGTTTCTGTGGAAACGACAGGATTTTCTTTTGGGATACGAGTATCTCCTTTCCGATGCACTTTTCCTCCTTTACTGCATCCCTCCCGCCCTAACATTCACGATTTAACACAGAAATTGCGTGGCTATGAAATACTAAGGGTTCTATGACTTCTCCTTCTAAACCGAGTAACGTTTCTATTGAAACGACAGGATTTTCTTTTGGGATAGGAGCCTCTCCTTTACGATGCACTATTCCGTCTTTACTGCATCCCTCGCTCGCTCACATTGACGAATTAACACAGAAATTGAGTCGCTACGAAATCCTATGGGTTCCATGAATTCTCCTTCTAAATCGAGTAATATTTCTATGGAAACGAGAGGATTATCTTTTGGGATACGAGTATCTCCTTTCCGATGCACTATTAGTTCTTTACAGCATCCCTCGCTCCTTCACATTGACGAAGAAACACAGAAATTGCGTCGCTATGATATAGTATGGGTTCTATTACTTCTCTTTCTAAATCGAGTAACGTTTCTATGGAAACGACAGGATTTTCTTTTGGGATATGAGTATCTCGTTTCCGATGCACGACTCCTTCTTTACTGCATCTCTCGCTCTCTCACATTTATGAATTAACGCAGAAATTGCGTCGCTATGATATACTATGGGTTCTATGACTTCTCCTTCTACATCGAGTAACGTTTCTATTGAAACGAAAGGATTTTGTTTTGGTATACGAGTATCTCTTTTCCGATGCACAATTCCTTCTATACTGCTTCCCTGGCTCCCTCACATTGACGAATTATCACAAAAAATTGCATCGCTATGGAATACTATGTGTTCAATGACTTCTCCTTCTAAATCGAGTAACGTTTCAATGGAAACGACAGGATTTTCTTATAGTAAACGAGTATCTCCTTTCCATTGCACAATTCCTTCTTTGCTGCATCCCTCGCTCCCTCACATTGACGAGTTAAGACAGAGATTGCGTCGCTATTAAATACAGTGTGATCTATGGCTCATTCTTCTAAATCGAGTATCGTTTCTATGGAAACGAGAGGATTTTCTCATGATATACGAGTATCTCCTTTCCGACGCGCTATTCCTTCTTTACTGCATCCTTCGCTCCCTCACATTGACAAAATAACACAGAGATTGCGTCGCTATGAAATACTATGGGTTCCATGACTTCTCCTTCTAAATCGAGTAACGTTTCTATGGAAACGATAGGATCTTCTTTTGGGATACGAGTATCTCCTTTCCGATGCACTATTAGTCCTTTACTGCATCCCTCGCTCCCTCCCATTGAGGAATAAGCACAGAAATCGCGTCGCTGTGAAATACTATGGGTTCTTTAACTTCTCTTTTCAAATCGTGAAACGTTTCTATGGAAACGACAGGATTTTCTTTTGGGATAGGAGTATCTCCTTTCCGATGCACTATTCCGTCTTTACTGCGCCCCTCGCTCCCTCACATTGACGAATTGATACAGACATTGCGTCGCTATGAATTACTATGGGTTCTATGACATCCCCTTCTAAATCGAGTAACGTTTCTATGGAAACGACAGGATTTTCTTTTGGGATACGAGTATCTCCTTTCCGAAGCACTATTCCGTCTTTGCTGCATCTCCCGCGCTCTCACATTGACGAATTAACGCAGAAATTGCGTCGCTATGAAATACTATGCGTTCTACGACTTCTCCTTCTAAATCGAGTAACGCTTCTATTGCAACGAAAGGATTTTGTTTTGGTATACGAGTATCTCCTTTCCGATGACCTATTCCTTCTTTACTGCCCCCTTGGCTCCCTCACATTGACGAATTATCGCAGAAATTGCATCGCTATGGAATACTATGTGTTCAATGACTTCTCCTTCTAAATCGAGTAACGTTTCAATAGAAACGACAGGATTTTCATTTGGGATACGAGTATCTCCTTTCCGTTGCACAATTCCTTCTATACTCCATCCCTCGCTCCCTCACATTGACGAATTAACGCAGAGATTGCGTTGCTATGATATACTGTGGGTTCTATGGCTCATCCTTCTAAATCGAGTAACGTTGCTATGGAAACGAGAGGATTTTCTTTTGGTTTTCGAGTATCTCCTTTCCGACGCACTATTCCATATGTACTGCATCCCTCGCTTCCTCACATTGGCGAATTAACACAGAAATTGCGTCGCTATGAAATACTATGTGTTCTATGACTTCTCCTTCCAAATCGAGTGACGTTTCTATTGAATCGACAGGATTTTCTTTTGGGATACGAGTATCTCCTTTCCGATGCACTATTCCGTCTTTACTGCATCCATCGCTCCCTCACATTGACAAAATAACACAGAAATTGCGTCGCTATGAAATACTATGGGTCCCATGACATCTCCTTCTAAATCGAGTACCGTTTCTATGGAAACGACAGGATTTTCCTTTGGGATACGAGTATCTCCTTTCCGATGCACTATTAGTTGTTTACTGCATCCTTCGCTCCCTCACATTGACAAAATAACACAGAGATTGCGTCGCTATGAAATACTATGGGTTCCATGACTTCTCCTTCTAAATCGAGTAACGTTTCTATGGAAACGATAGGATCTTCTTTTGGGATACGAGTATCTCCTTTCCGATGAACTATTAGTCCTTTACTGCATCCCTCGCTCCCTCCCATTGAGGAATAAGCACAGAAATCGCGTCGCTGTGAAATACTATGGGTTCTTTAACTTCTCTTTTCAAATCGTGAAACGTTTCTATGGAAACGACAGGATTTTCTTTTGGGATAGGAGTATCTCCTTTCCGATGCACTATTCCGTCTTTACTGCGCCCCTCGCTCCCTCACATTGACGAATTGATATAGACATTGCGTTGCTATGAATTACTATGGGTTCTATGACATCCCCTTCTAAATCGAGTAACGTTTCTATGGAAACGACAGGATTTTCTTTTGGGATACGAGTATCTCCTTTCCGAAGCACTATTCCGTCTTTGCTGCATCTCCCGCGCTCTCACATTGACGAATTAACGCAGAAATTGCGTCGCTATGAAATACTATGCGTTCTACGACTTCTCCTTCTAAATCGAGTAACGCTTCTATTGCAACGAAAGGATTTTGTTTTGGTATACGAGTATCTCCTTTCCGATGACCTATTCCTTCTTTACTGCCCCCTTGGCTCCCTCACATTGACGAATTATCGCAGAAATTGCATCGCTATGGAATACTATGTGTTCAATGACTTCTCCTTCTAAATCGAGTAACGTTTCAATAGAAACGACAGGATTTTCATTTGGGATACGAGTATCTCCTTTCCGTTGCACAATTCCTTCTATACTCCATCCCTCGCTCCCTCACTTTGACGAATTAACACAGAGATTGCGTTGCTATGACATACTGTGGGTTCTATGGCTCATCCTTCTAAATCGAATAACGTTGCTATGGAAACAAGAGGATTTTCTTTTGGTTTTCGAGTATCTCCTTTCCGACGCACTATTTCTTCTTTACTGCATCCCTCGCTCCCTCACATTGACGAATTAACACAGTAATTGCGTCGCTATGAAATACTATGGGTTCTATGACTTCTCCGTCTAAATCGGGTAACGTTTCTATGGAAACGACGGGATTTTATTTTGGGATACGACTATCGCCTTTCCGATGCACTATCCCTTCTGTACTGCATCCCTCGCTTCCTCACAATGGCGAATTAACACAGAAATTGCGTCGCTATGAAATACTATGTGTTCTATGACTTCTCCTTCTAAATCGAGTAACGTTTCAATCGAAACGACAGGATTTTCATTTGGGTTACGAGTAACTCCTTTCCGTTGCGCAATTCCTTCTATACTCCATCCCTCGCTCCCTCACATTGACGAATTAACACAGAGATTGCGTTGCTATGATATACTGTGGGTTCTATGGCTCATCCTTCTAAATCGAGTAACGTTTCTATGGAAGCGAGAGGATTTTCTTTTTGTTTTCGAGTATCTCCTTTCCGACGCACTATTCCTTCTTTACTGCATCCCTCGCCCCCTCACATTGACGAATTAACACAGTAATTGCGTCGCTATGAAATACTATGGGTTCTATGACTTCTCCGTTTAAATCGGGTAACGTTTCTATGGAAACGACGGGATTTTATTTTGGGATACGACTATCGCCTTTCCGATGCACTATTCCTTCTGTACTGCATCCCTCGCTTCCTCACAATGGCGAATTAACACAGAAATTGCGTCGTTATGAAATAGTATGTGTTCTATGACTTCTCCTTCTAAATCGAGTAACGTTTCTATAGAATCGACAGGATTTATTTTGGGTTATGAGTCTCTCCTTTCCGATGCACTATTCCGTTTTTACTGCGCCCCTCGCTCCCTCACATTGCCGAATTAACACAGAAATTGCGTCGCTATGAAATACTATGGGTCCCATGACATCTCCTTCTAAATCGAGTAACGTTTCTATGGAAACGACAGGATTTTCTTTTGGGATATGAGTATCTCACTTCCGATGCACGACTCCTTCTTTACTGCATCTCTCCCTCCCACACATTGACGAATTAACGCAGAAATTGCGTCGCTATGAAATTCTATGCGTTCTATGACTTCCCCTTCTAAATCGAGTAACGTTTCTATTGAAATGAAAGGATTTTGTTTTGGTATACGAGTATCTCCTTTCCGATGCACTATTCCTTCTTTACTGCCTCCCTGCCTCCCCCACATTGACGAAATATCACAGAAATTGCATCGCTATGGAATACTATGTGTTCAATGACTTCCCCTTCCAAATCGAGTAACGTTTCAATGGAAACGACAGGATTTTCTTTTGGGATACGAGTATCTCCTTTCCGTTGCACAATTCCTTCTACACTGCATCCTTCGCCCCCTCACATTGACGAATTAACACAGAGATTGCGTCGCTATGAAATACTGTGGGTTCTATGGCTCATCCTTCTAAATCGAGTAACGTTTCTATGGAAACGAGAGGATTTTCCTTTGGTATACGAGTATCTCCTTTCCGACGTACTATTCCTTCTTTACTGCATCCCTCGCTCCCTCACATTGACGAATTAACACAGAAATTGCGTCGCTATGAAATACTATGGGTTCTATGACTTCTCCAACTAAATCGGGTAACGTTTCTATGGAAACGACAGGATTTTCTTTTGGGATATGAGTATCTCATTTCCGATGCACGACTCCTTCTTTACTGCATCTCTCGCTCCCTCACATTGACGAATTAACGCAGAAATTGCGTCGCTATGAAATACTATGCGTTCTATGACTTATCCTTCTAAATCGAGTAACGTTTCCATTGAAACGAAAGGATTTTCTTTTGGTATATGAGTATCTCCTTTCCGATGCACTATTCCTTCTTCACTGCCTCACCGACTCCCGCACATTGACGAATTATCACAGAAATGGCATCGCAATGGAATACTATGTGTTCAATTACTTCTCCTAAATCGAGTAACGGTTCTATGGAAACGACAGCATTTTCTTTTGGGATACGAGTATCCCCTTTCCGATGCACTACTCCTTCTTTACTGCATCCCTCGCTCCCTCACATTGACGAATTAACACAGAAATTGCGTCGCTACGAAATACTATGGGTTCTATGACATCTCCTTCTAAATCGAGTAACGTTTCTATGGAGATGACAAGATTTTCTTTTGGGATACGAGTATCTCCTTTCCGATGCACTATGCCTTCTGTACTGCACCCCTCGCTCCCTCTCATTGGCGAATTAACACGGAAATTGCGTGGCAATTAAATACTATGGAATCTATGACTACTCCTTCTAAATCGAGTAACGGCTCTATGGAAACGACAGGACTTTCTTTTGGGATACGAGTATCCCCTTTCCGATGCACTATTCCTTCTTTACTGCATCTCTCGCTCCCTCATGTTGACGAATTAACACAGAAATTGCGTGGCTATTAAATACTATGGGTTTTATGACTTCTCCTTCTAAACCGAGTAACGTTTCTATTGAATCGATAGGATTTCCTTTTGGGATAGGAGTCTCTCCTTTCCGATGCACTATTCCGTCTTTACTGCATCCCTCGCTCCCTCACATTGACGAATTATCACAGAAATTATATCGCTATGGAATACTATGTGTTCAATGACTTCTTCTTCTAAATCGAGTAACGTTTCTATTGAAACGACAGGATTTTCTTTTGGGATACGAGTATCTCGTTTCCGATGCACTATTCCGTCTTTCCTGAATCCCTCTCTCCCTCACATTGACGAAATAACACAGAAATTGCGTCGCTATGAAATACTATGGGTTCCATGACATCTCCTTCTATACCGAGTAACGTTTCTATGGAAACGACAGGATTTTCGTTTGAGATAAGAGTATCTCCTTTCTGATGAACTATTAGTTCTTTACCGCATCCCTCGCTCCCTCACATTGACGAAATAACACAGAAATTGCGTCGCTATGAAATACTATGGGTTCCATGACTTCCCCTTCTACATCGAATTACGTTTCTGTGGAAACGACAGGATTTTCTTTTGGGATACGAGTATCTCCTTTCCGATGCACTTTTCCTCCTTTACTGCATCCCTCCCGCCCTAACATTCACGATTTAACACAGAAATTGCGTGGCTATGAAATACTAAGGGTTCTATGACTTCTCCTTCTAAACCGAGTAACGTTTCTATTGAAACGACAGGAATTTCTTTTGGGATAGGAGCCTCTCCTTTACGACGCACTATTCCGTCTTTACTGCATCCCTCGCTCGCTCACATTGACGAATTAACACAGAAATTGAGTCGCTACGAAATCCTATGGGTTCCATGAATTCTCCTTCTAAATCGAGTAATATTTCTATGGAAACGAGAGGATTATCTTTTGGGATACGAGTATCTCCTTTCCGATGCACTATTAGTTCTTTACAGCATCCCTCGCTCCTTCACATTGACGAATAAACACAGAAATTGCGTCGCTATGATATAGTATGGGTTCTATTACTTCTCTTTCTAAATCGAGTAACGTTTCTATGGAAACGACAGGATTTTCTTTTGGGATATGAGTATCTCGTTTCCGATGCACGACTCCTTCTTTACTGCATCTCTCGCTCTCTCACATTTATGAATTAACGCAGAAATTGCGTCGCTATGATATACTATGGGTTCTATGACTTCTCCTTCTACATCGAGTAACGTTTCTATTGAAACGAAAGGATTTTGTTTTGGTATACGAGTATCTCTTTTCCGATGCACAATTCCTTCTATACTGCTTCCCTGGCTCCCTCACATTGACGAATTATCACAAAAAATTGCATCGCTATGGAATACTATGTGTTCAATGACTTCTCCTTCTAAATCGAGTAACGTTTCAATGGAAACGACAGGATTTTCTTATAGTAAACGAGTATCTCCTTTCCATTGCACAATTCCTTCTTTGCTGCATCCCTCGCTCCCTCACATTGACGAGTTAAGACAGAGATTGCGTCGCTATTAAATACAGTGTGATCTATGGCTCATTCTTCTAAATCGAGTATCGTTTCTATGGAAACGAGAGGATTTTCTCATGATATACGAGTATCTCCTTTCCGACGCGCTATTCCTTCTTTACTGCATCCCTCGCTCCCTCACATTGACGAATTAACACAGAAATTGCGTCGCTATGACATACTATGGGTTGTATGACTTCTCCTTCTAAATCGGGTAACGTTTCTATGGAAACGACGGGGTTTTCTATTGGGATTCGACTATCGCCTTTCCGATTCAGTTTTCCTTCTGCACTGCATCCCTCGCTTCCCCACATTGGCGAATTAACACAGAAATTGCGTCGCTATGAAATACTATGTGTTCTATGACTTCTCCTTCAAAATCAAGTAATGTTTCTATTGAAACGACAGGATTTTCTCTTGGGATACGGGTATCTTCTTTCCGATGCACTATTCCGTCTTTACTGCATCCCTCGCTCCCTCACATTGACGAAATAACACAGAAATTGCGTCGCTATGAAATAGTATTTATTCCATGACATCTCCTTCTAAATCGAGTAACGTTTCTAAGGAAACGACAGGATTTTCTTTTGGGATACGAGTATCTCCTTTCTAATGCACTATTAGTTCCTTACTGCGTCCCTCGCTCCCTCACATTCACGAATAAGCGTGGAAATTGCGTCACTGTGAGATACTATGTGCTCTATAACTTCTCCTATCAAATCGAGCAACGTTTCTACGGACACGACTAGATTTTCTTTTGGGATACGAGTATCTCCTTCCCGAAGCACTATTCCGACTTTACTGCATTCCCCGCCCCCTCACATTGACAAATTATCACACAAATTGCGTCGCTATTAAATACTATGTGTTCTATGACTTCTCCTTCTAAATCGAATAACGTTTCTATGGAATCGAAAGGATTTTCTTTTGGGATTCGGGTATCTCCTTTCCGCTGCACTATTCCTTCTTTACTGCATCCCTCGCTCACTCACGTTGACGAATTATCACATAAATTGCGTGGCTATTAAATACTATGGATTCTATGACTTCTCCTTCTAAATCGAGTAACGTTTCTATGGAAACGACAAGCTTTTCTTTTGGGATACGAGTACCCCCTTTCCGATGCACTAATCCTTCTTTACTGAATCCCTCGCTCCCGCACATTGACGAATAATTACAGAAATTGCGTCGCTATGAAATACTATGGGTTCTATGACATCTCCTTCTAAATCGAGTAACGTTTCTATGGAAACGACAAGATTTTCTTTTGGGATACGACTATCGCCTTTCCGAAGCACTATTCCTTCTGTACTGCATCCCTCGCTTCCTCACACTGGCGAATTAACACAGAAATTGCGTCGCTATGAATTATTATGTGTTCTATGACTTCTCTAACACTTGGTTTAAGAATCATGAAAGAAGGTTGTATACATGGAAGAACCCTGGAGATTCTAAAAGGTATCAGATAGATTATATAATGGTAAGACAGAGATTTAGGAACCAGGTTTTAAATTGTAAGACATTTCCAGGGGCAGATGTGGACTCTGACCACAATCTATTGGTTATGACCTGTAGATTAAAACTGAAGAAACTGCAAAAAGGTGGGAATTTAAGGAGATGGGACCTGGATAAACTAAAAGAACCAGAGGTTGTACAGAGATTCAGGGAGAGCATAAGGGAGCAATTGACAGGAATGGGGGAAATAAATACAGTAGAAGAAGAATGGGTAGCTTTGAGGGATGAAGTAGTGAAGGCAGCAGTGGATCAAGTAGGTAAAAAGACGAGGGCTAGTAGAAATCCTT
The DNA here is from genome assembly GCF_023864345.2 of Schistocerca serialis cubense. Taxonomy (NCBI): domain Eukaryota; kingdom Metazoa; phylum Arthropoda; class Insecta; order Orthoptera; family Acrididae; genus Schistocerca; species Schistocerca serialis. The sequence goes on along the minus strand of NC_064638.1, from coordinate 45,488,440 downwards.
GGGTAACAGAAGAAATATTGAATTTAATTGATGAAAGGAGAAAATATAAAAATGCAGTAAGTGAAACAGGCAAAAAGGAATACAAACGTCTCAAAAATGAGATCGACAGGAAGTGCAAAATGGCTAAGCAGGGATGGCTAGAGGACAAATGTAAGGATGTAGAGGCCTATCTCACTAGGGGTAAGATAGATACCGCCTACAGGAGAATTAAAGAGACCTTTGGAGATAAGAGAACGACTTGTATGAATATCAAGAGCTCAGATGGAAATCCAGTTCTAAGCAAAGAAGGGAAAGCAGAAAGGTGGAAGGAGTATATAGAGAGTCTATACAAGGGCGATGTACTTGAGGACAATATTATGGAAATGGAAGAGGATGTAGATGAAGATGAAATGGGAGATATGATACTGCGTGAAGAGTTTGACAGAGCACTGAAAGACCTGAGTCGAAACAAGGCCCCCGGAGTAGACAATATTCCATTGGAACTACTGACGGCCGTGGGAGAGCCAGTCCTGACAAAACTCTACCATCTGGTGAGCAAGATGTATGAAACAGGCGAAATACCCACAGACTTCAAGAAGAATATAATAATTCCAATTCCAAAGAAAGCAGGTGTTGACAGATGTGAAAATTACCGAACTATCAGTTTAATAAGTCACAGCTGCAAAATACTAACACGAATTCTTTACAGACGAATGGAAGAACTAGTAGAAGCCAACCTCGGGGAAGATCAGTTTGGATTCCGTAGAAACACTGGAACACGTGAGGCAATACTGACCTTACGACTTATCTTAGAAGAAAGATTAAGGAAAGGCAAACGTACGTTTCTAGCATTTGTAGACTTAGAGAAAGCTTTTGACAATGTTGACTGGAATACTCTCTTTCAAATTCTAAAGGTGGCAGGGGTAAAATACAGGGAGCGAAAGGCTATTTACAATTTGTACAGAAACCAGATGGCAGTCATAAGAGTCGAGGGACATGAAAGGGAAGCAGTGGTTGGGAAGGGAGTAAGACAGGGTTGTAGCCTCTCCCCGATGTTGTTCAATCTGTATATTGAGCAAGCAGTAAAGGAAACAAAAGAAAAATTCGGATTAGGTATTAAAATTCATGGAGTAGAAATAAAAACTTTGAGGTTTGCCGATGACATTGTAATTCTGTCAGAGACAGCAAAGGACTTGGAAGAGCAGTTGAATGGAATGGACAGTGTCTTGAAAGGAGGATATAAGATGAACATCAACAAAAGCAAAACAAGGATAATGGAATGTAGTCTAATTAAGTCGGGTGATGCTGAGGGAATTAGATTAGGAAATGAGACACTTAAAGTAGTAAAGGAGTTTTGCTATTTGGGGAGCAAAATAACTGATGATGGTCGAAGTAGAGAGGATATAAAATGTAGGCTGGCAATGGCAAGGAAAGCGTTTCTGAAGAAGAGAAATTTGTTAACATCCAGTATTGATTTAAGTGTCAGGAAGTCATTTCTGAAAGTATTTGTATGGAGTGTAGCCATGTATGGAAGTGAAACATGGACGATAAATAGTTTGGACAAGAAGAGAATAGAAGCTTTCGAAATGTGGTGCTACAGAAGAATGCTGAAGATTAGATGGGTAGATCACATAACTAATGAGGAAGTATTGAATAGGATTGGGGAGAAGAGAAGTTTGTGGCACAACTTGACCAGAAGAAGGGATCGGTTGGTAGGACATGTTCTGAGGCATCAAGGGATCACCAATTTAGTATTGGAGGGGAGCGTGGAGGGTAAAAATCGTAGAGGGAGACCAAGAGATGAATACACTAAGCAGATTCAGAAGGATGTAGGTTGCAGTAGGTACTGGGAGATGAAAAAGCTTGCACAGGATAGAGTAGCATGGAGAGCTGCATCAAACCAGTCTCAGGACTGAAGACCACAACAACAACAACAACATGACTTCTCCTTCTAAATCGAGTAACGTTTCTATTGAAACGACAGGATTTTCTGTTGGGATACGAATATACCCTTTCCGATGCACTAATCCTTCTTTACTGCATCCCTGGCTCCCTCACATAGACGAATTAACAATGAAATTGCATCGCTATGAAATACTATGAGTTCTATGCCTTCTCTTTCTAAATCGAGTAACGTATCTGTGGAAACAACAGGATTTTCTTTTTTGATACTAGTATCTCCTTTCCGATGCACTATTAGTTCTTTGCTGCATCCCTCGCTCCCTCACATTGAAGAATAAGCACAGAAATTGCGTCGCTATGAAATACTATAGGTTCCATAACTTCACCTTCTAAATCGAGTAACGTTTCTATGGAAACGACAGGATTTTGTTTTGGGATACGAGTATCTCCTTTCCGAGGCATTATTCCGTCTTTACTGCATAACTCGCTCAGTCACATTTACGAAATAACACAGAAATTGCGTCGCTATGAGATACTATGGGTTCCATGACTTATCCTTCTAAATCGAGTAATTTTTCTATGGAAACGACCGGATTTTCTTTTGAGATACGAGTATCTCCTTTCCGCTGCACTATTCCTTCTTTACTGAATCCCTCGCTCCCTCACATTGACGAATTAACACAGAAATTGCGTGGCTATTAAATACTTGATGTTCTATGACTTCTCCTTCTACATCGACTAACGTTTCTATGGAAACGACAGGATTTTCTTTTGGGATACGAGTATCTCCTTTTCGATACACTATTCCTTCTTTCCTGCTTCCCTCGCTCCCTCACATTGACGAATTAACGCAGAAATTGCGTCGCTATGAAATACTATGGGTTCTATGACTTTTCCTTCTGAACCGAGTGACGTTTCTATGGACACGAGTTGGTTTTCCTCTTGGGATACGAGTATCTCCTTTCCGAAGCACTATTCCGACTTTACTGCATTCCTCGCTCTCTCACATTGACGAATTAACACAGAAATTGCGTCGCTGTGAAATACTATGGGTTCTATGACTTCTCCTCCTAAATCGAGTAACGTTTCTATTGAAACGGCAGGAATTTCGTTTGGGATACGAGTATCTCCTTTCCGATGCACTACTCCTTCTTTACTGCATCCCTCGATCCCTCACATTGACGAATTAACACAGATATTGTGTCGCTATGAAATAATATGGGTTCTATGACATCTCCTTCTAAATCGAGTAATGTTTCTATGGAAACGACAGGATTTTCTTTTGGGATACGACTATCTCCTTACCGATGCACTATGCCTTCTGTACTGCATCCCTCGCTCCCTCACATTGAAGAATAAGCACGAAATAGCGTCACTCTGAAATACTATGGTTTCTATAACTTCTCCTATCAAATCGAGTAACATTTCTATGGAAACGACAGGATTTTCTTCTGGGTTACGAGTATCTCCATTCCGTTGCACTATTCCTTCTTTACTGCATCCCTCGCTCCCTCACATTCACGAATTAACACAGAAATTGCGTGGCTATGAAATACTATGGGTTCTATGACTTCTAATTCTAAACCGAGTAACGTTTCAATTGAAACGACAAGATTTTCTTTTGGGATTGGAGTCTCTCCTTTTCGATTCACTATTCCGTCATTACTGCATTTCTCGTCCCCTCACATTAACAAATTAACACAGAAATTTCGTCGCTACGAAATAGTTGGGGTTCCATGAATTCACCTTCTAAATCGTGTAATATTTCTATGGAAACGACAAGATTATCTTTTGGGATACAAGTATCTCCTTTCCCCTGCACTATTAGTTCATTACTGCATCCCTCGCTCCCTCACATTGTCGAATAAACACAGAAATTGCGTCGCTATGAAATAGTATGGGTTCTATAACTTCTCCTTCTAAATCGAGTAACGTTTCAATGGAAACGACCGGATTTTCTTTTGGGACACGAGTAACTCATTTCCGATGCACGATTCCTTCTTTACTGCATCTCTCGCTCCCTCACATTGACGAATTAACGCAGAAATTGCGTCGCTGTGAAATACTATGGGTTCTATGACTTCTCCTCCTAAATCGAGTAACGTTTCTATTGAAACGCCAGGATTTTGTTTTGGGATACGAGTATCTCCTTTCCGATGCACTATTCCTTCTTTACTCCATCACTGGCTCCTTCACACTGACGAATTATCACAGAAATAGCATCGCTATGGAATACTATGTGTTCAATGACTTCTCCTTCTAAATCGAATTGCGTTTCAATGGAAACGGCAGGAATTTCTTTTGGGATAAGAGTATCTCCTTTCCGATGCACTATTCCTTCTTTACTGTCTAACTCGCTCGCTCACATTGACGAAATAACGCAGAAATTGCGTCGCTATGAAATACTATGGGTTCCACGACTTCTCCATCTAAATCGAGTAACGTTTCTATGGAAACGACAGGATTTTCTTTTGGGATTCGAATATCTCCTTTCCGATGCACTATTAGTTCTTTACTGCATCGCACGCTCCCTCGCATTGAAGAATAAGCACAGAAATTGCGTCGCTGTGAAATACTAAGGGTTCTATAACTTCTCCTATCAAATCGAGTAACGTTTCTATGGAAACGACAGGATTTTCTTTTGGGATACGAGTATGCCCTTTCCGCTGCACTATTCCTTCTTTACTGCATCCCTCGCTCCCTCACACTGTCGAATTAACACAGACATTGCGTGGCTATTAAATACTATAGGTTCTATGACTTCTCCTTCAAAATCGAGTAACGTTTCTAATGAAACGACAGGATTTTCTTTTGGGATACGAGTATCTTCTTACCGATGCACTACTCCTTCATTACTGCATCCCTCGCTCCCTCACATTGACGAATTGACACAGAAATTGCGTCGCTATGAAATACTATGGGTTCCATGACATCTCCTTCTAAATAGAATAACGTTTCTATAGAAACGACAGGATTTTCTTTTAGGATACGACTATCTCCTTTCCGATGCACTATCCCTTCTGTACTGCATCCCTCGCTCCCTAACTTTGGCGAATTAATACGGAAATTGCGTCGCTATGATATACTATGGGTTCTATGACTTCTCCTTCTAAAACGAGTAACGTTTCTATTTAAACGACAGGATTTTCTATTGGGATACGAGTATCTCCTTTCCGATGCACTATTAGTTCTTTACTGCATCCCTCGCTCCCTCACATTGAAGAATAAGCACAGAAATTGCGTCACTGTGAAATACTATGGTTTCTATAACTTCTCCTATCAAATGGAGTAACATTTCTATGGACACGACTAGATTTTCTTTTGGGATACGAGTATCTCCTTCCCGAAGCACTATTCCCACTTTACTGCATTCCTCACTCCCTCACATTGACGAATTAACACAGAAATTGTGTCGCGATGAAATACTATGGGTTCTATGACTACTCCTTCTAAATCGAGTAACGTTTCTATGGAAAAGACAGGATTTTCTTCTGGGATACGAGTATCTACCTTCCGCTGCACTATTCCTTCTTTACTGCATCCCTCGCTCCTAACGTTGGCGAATAAACACAGAAATTGCGTGGCTATTAAATACTATGGGTTCTATGACTTCTCCTTCTAAGTCGAGTAACGTTTCTATGGAATCGACAGGATTTTCTTTTGGGATACGAGTATCCCCTTTCCGATGCACTATTCCTTCTTTACTGCATCCCTCGTGCCCTCACATTGACGAATTGACACAGAAATTGCGTCGCTATGAAATACTATGGGTTCTATGTCATCTCCTTCTAAATAGAGTAACGTTTCTATAGAAACGACAGGATTTTCTTTTGGGATACCACTATCTCCTTTCCGATGCACTATGCCTTCTGTACTGCATCCCTCGCTCCCTCACATTGACCAAATAACACAGATATTGAGTAGCTATGAAATACTATGCGTTCCATGACTTCTCCTTTTAAATCGAGTAACGTTTCTATGGAAACGACAGGATTTGGTTTTGGGATACGACTATCTCCTTTCCGATGCACTATTAGATCTTTACTGCATCGCACGCTCCCTCGCATTGAAGTGTAAGCACAGAAGTTGCGTCGCTGTGAAATACTAAGGGTTCTATAACTTCTCCTATCAAATCGAATAACGTTTCTATGGAAACGACGGGATTTTCTTTTGGGATACGAGTATCTCCTTTCCGATGTACTATTCCTTCTTTACTGCATCCCTCGTTCCATCACATTCACGAATTAACACAGAAATTGCGTGGCTATGAAATACTTTGGGTTCTATGACTTCTCCTTGTAAACCGAGTAACGTTTCTATTGAAACGAAAGGATTTTCTTTTGGGATAGGAGTCCCTCCTTTCCGATGCACTATTCCGTCTTTACTGCATCCCTCGCTCCCTCACATTGACGAATTAACACAGAAATTGCGTCGCTGCGAACTACCTTGGGATTCCATGAATTCTCCTTCTAAATGGTGCAATATTTCTATGGAAATGATAAGTATATCTTTTGGGATACGAGTATCTCCTTTCCGCTGCACTATTAGTTCATTACTGCATCTCTCAATTCCTCACATTGACGAATAAACACAGAAATCGCGTCGCTATGAAATAGTATGGCTTCTATTTCTTCTCCTTCTAAATCGAGTAACGTTTCTTTGGAAACGACAGGATTTTCTTTTGGGATACGAGTATCTCATTTCCGATGCACGATTCCTTCTTTACTGCATCTTTCGCTCCCTCACATTGACGAATTAACGCAAAAATTGCGTCGCTATGAAATACTATGGGTTCTATGACTTCTCCTCCTAAATCCAGTAACGTTTCTATTGAAACGACAGGATTTGGTTTTGGGATACGAGTGTCTCGTTTCCGATGCACTATTCGTTCATTACTGCATCCGTGGCTCCCTCACATTGACAAATTATCACAGAAACTGCATCGCTATGGAATACTATGTGATCAATGAGCTCTCCTTCAAAATCGAGAAACGTTTCAATGGAAACGACTGGATATTCTATTGGGATACGAGTATCTCCTTTCCGATGCACTATTCCTTCTTTACTGCATCCCTCGCTCCCTCACATTGACGAAATAACACTGAAATTCCGTCGCTTTGAAATACTGTGGGTTCTATGACGTCTCCATCCAAATCGAGTAACGTTTCTATGGGAACTACAGGATTTTCTTTTGGGATAGGAGTATGCCCTTTCCGCTGAACTATTCCTTCTTTACTGCATCCCTCGCTCCCTCACATTGTCGAATTAACACAGAAATTGCGTGGCTATTAAATACTATAGGTTCTATGACTTCTCCTTCTTAATCGAGTAACGTTTCTATTGAAACGACAGGATTTTGTTTTGGGATACGAGTATCTCCTTTCCGATGCACTATTCCTTCATTACTGCATCCCTCGCTCCCTCACATTGACGAATTAACACAGAAATTGCGTCGCTATGAAATACTATGGGTTCTATGACATCTCCTTCTAAATCGAGTAACGTTTCTATGGAAACGACAGGATTTTCTTTTGGGATACGACTATCTCCTTTCCGATGCACTATGCCTTCTGTACTGCATCCCTCGCTCCCTCACTTTGGCGAATTAATATGGAAATTGCGTCGCTATGATATACTATGGGTTCTATGACTTCTCCTTCTAAAACGAGTAACGTTTCTAATGAAACGACAGGATTTTCTATTGGGATACGAGTATCTCCTTTCCGATGCACTATTAGTTCTTTACTGCATCCCTCGCTCCCTCACATTCACGAATTAACACAGAAATTGCGTGGCTGTGAAATACTATGGGTTCTATGACTTCTCCTTCTAAACCGAGTAACGTTTCTATTGAAACGACAGGGAATTCTTTTGGGATTGAAGTCTCTCCTTTCCGATTCACTATTCCGTCTTTACTGCATCCCTCGCTCCCTCACATTGACAAATTAACACAGAAATTTCTTCGCTACGAAGTAATTGGGGTTCCATGAATTCTCCTTTTAATCGTGTAATATTTCTATGGAAACGACAAGATTATGTTTTGGGATACGAGTATCTCCTTTCCCCTGCACTATTAGTTCACTACTGCATCCCTCGCTCCCTCACAATGTCGAATAAACACAGAATTTGCGTCGCTATAAACTAGTATGGGTTCTATAACTTCTCCTTCTAAATCGAGTGACGTTTCAACGGAAACGACAGGATTTTGTTTTAGGATACGAGTATCTCCTTTCCGATGCACTATTCCTTCTTTACTCCATCACTGGCTCCCTCACACTGACGAATTATCACAGAAATTGCATCGCTATGGAATACTATGTGTTCAATGACTTCTCCTTCTAAATCGAGTTACGTTTCAATGGAAACGACAGGAATTTCTTTTGTGATACGAGTATCTCCTTTCCGATGCACTATTCCTTCTTTACTGTCTCCCTCGCTCCCTCACATTGACAATATAACACAGAAATTGCGTCGCTATGAAATACTATGGGTTCCACGACTTCTCCTTCTAAATCGAGTAACGTTTCTATGGAAACGACAGGATTTTCTTTTGGGATACGACTATCTCCTTTCCGATGCACTATGCCTTCTGTACTGCATCGCACACTCCCTCACATTGGCGAATTAACACGGAAATTGCGTCGCTATGAAATACTATGGGTTCTACGACTTCTCCTTCGAAACCGAGTAAAGTTTCTATTGAAACGACAGGATTTTCTTTTGGGATACGAGTATCTCCTTTCGGATGCACTATTCCGTCTTGACTGCATTACTCGCCCCTCACATTGGCCAAATAACACAGATATTGCGTCGTTATGAAATACTATGGGTACCATGACTTCTCCTTCTAAATCGAGTAACGTTTCTATGGAAACGACAGGATTTTCTTTTGGGATTCGAGTATATCCTTTCCGATGCACTATTAGTTCTTTACTGCATCGCACGCTCCCTCGCGTTGAAGAATAAGCACAGAAATTGCGTCGCTGTGAAATACTATGGATTCTATAACTTCTCCTATCAAATCGAGTAACGTTTCCATGGAAACAACAGGATTTTCTTTTGGGATACGAGTATCTCCTTTCCGATGTACTATTCCTTCTTTACTGCATCCCTCGTTCCTTCACATTCACGAATTAACACAGAAATTGCGTGGCTATGAAATACTATGGGTTCTATGACTTCTCCTTGTAAACCGAGTAACGTTTCTATTGAAACGACAGGATTTTCTTTTAGGATAGGAGTCCCTCCTTTCCAATGCACTATTCCGACTTTACTGCATCCCTCCCTCCCTCACATTGACGAATTAACAGAGAAATTGCGTCGCTACGAACTACTATGTGTTCCATGAATTCTCCTTCTAAATCGTGCAATATTTCTATGGAAACGATAAGATTATCGTTTTGAGATACGAGTATCTCCTTTCCGCTGCTCTATTAGTTCATTACTGGATCCCTCGCTTCCTCACATTGACGAATTAACACAGAAATTGCGTCGCTGTGAAATAGTATGGCTTCTATAACTTCTCCTTCTAAATCGAGTAACGTTTCTTTGGAAACGACAGGATTTTCGTTTGGGATACGAGTATCTCATTTCCGATGCACGATTCCTTCTTTACTGCATCTCTCGCTCCCTCACATTGACGAATTAACGAAAAAATTGCCTCACTATGAAATACTATGGGTTCTATGACTTCTCCTCCTAAATCGAGTGACGTTTCTATTAAAGCGACAGGATTTTGTTTTGGGATACGAGTATCTCGTTTCCGATGCACTATTCCTTCTTTACTGCATCCGTGGCTCCCACACATTGACAAATTATCACAGAAATTGCATCGCTATGGAATACTATGTGTTCATTGACTTCTTCTTCTAAATCGAGTAACGTTTCAATGGAAACGACTGGATTTTCCTTTGGGATAGTAGTATCTCCTTTCCGATGCACTATTCCTTCTTTACTGCATCCCTCGTTCCCTCACATTGACAAAATATCACTGAAATTGCGTCGCTATTAAATACTATGGGTTCTATGACGTCTCCATCTAAATCGAGTAACGTTTCTATGGGAACTAAAGGATTTTCTTTTGGGATACGAGTATGCCCTTTCCGCTGAACTATTCCTTCTTTACTGCATCCCTCGCTCCCTCACATTGTCGAATTAACACAGAAATTGCGTGGCTATTAAATACTATAGGTTCTATGACTTCTTCTTCTTAATCGAGTAACGTTTCTATTGAAACGACAGGATTTTGTTTTGGGATACGAGTATCTCCTTTCCGATGCACTATTCCTTCATTACTGCATCCCTCGCTCCCTCACATTGACGAATTAACAAGGAAATTGCGTTGCTATGAAATACTATGGGTTCTTTGTCATCTCCTTCTAAAGCAAGTAATGTTTCTATAGAAACGACTGGATTTTCTTTTGGGATACGACTATCTCCTTTGCGATGCACTATGCCTTCTGTACTGCATCCCTCGCTCCCTCACTTTGGCGAATTAATACGGAAATAGCGTCGCTATGATATACTATGGGTTCTATGACTTCTCCTTCTAAAACGAGTAACGTTTCTATTGAAACGACAGGATTTTCTATTGGGATACGAGAATCTGCTTTCCGATGCACTATTAGTTCTTTACTGCATCCCTCGCTCCCTCACATTGAAGAATAAGCACAGAGATGCATCACTGTGAAATACAATGGTTTCTATAACTTCTCCTATCAAATCGCGTAACATTTCTATGGAAACAACAGGATTTTCATTTGGGATTGGAGTCTCTCCTTTCCGATTCACTATTCCGTCTTTACTGCATCCCTCGCTCTCTCACATTGACAAATTAACACAGAAATTTCTTCGCTACGATATAATTGGGGTTCCATGAATTCTCCATCTAAATCGTGTAATATTTCCATGGAAACAACAAGATTATGTTTTGGGATACGAGTATCTCCTTCCCCTGCACTATTAGTTCATTACTGCATCCCTCGCTCCCTCACATTGTCGAATAAACACAGAAATTGCGTCGCTATGAAATAGTATGGGTTCTACAACTTCTCCTTCAAAATCGAGTAACGTTTCAATGGAAACGACAGGATTTTCTTTTGGGTTACGAGTAACTCATTTCCGATGCACGATTCCTTCTTTACTGCATCTCTCGCTCCCTGACATTGACGAATTAACGCAGAAATTGCATCGCTATGAAATACTATGGGTTCTATGACTTATCTTCCTAAACAGAGTAACGTTTCTATTGAAACGACAGGATTTTGTTTTGGGATACGAGTATCTCCTTTCCGATGCACAATACTTCTTTACTCCATCACTGGCTCCCTCACACTGACGAATTATCACAGAAATAGCACCGCTATGGAATACTATGTGTTCAATGACTTCTCCTTCTAAATCGAATTACGTTTCAATGGAAACGACAGGAATTTCTTTTGTGATACGAGTATCTCCTTTGCGATGCACTATGCCTTCTGTACTGCATCCCACGCTCCCTCACATTGGCGAATTAACACGGAAATTGCGTCGCTATAAGATACTATGAGTTCTACGACTTCTCCTTCGAAACCGAGTAACGTTTCTATTGAAACGACAGGATTTTCTTTTGGGATACGAGTATCTCCTTTCGGAAGCACTATTCCGTCTTGACTGCATCCCTCGCCCCACACATTGACCAAATAACACAGATATTGCGTCCTTATGAAATACTATGGGTACCATGACTTCTCCTTCTAAATCGAGTAACGTTTCTATGGAAACGACAGGATTTTCTTTTGGGATTCGAGTATCTCCTTTCCGATGCACTATTAGTTCTTTACCGCATCGCACGCTCCCTCGCATTGAAGAATAAGCACAGAAATTGCGTCGCTGTGAAATACTATGGGTTCTATAACATCTCCTATCAAATCGAGTAACGTTTCTATGGAAACGACAGGATTTTCTTTTGGGATACGAGTATCTCCTTTCCGATGTACTATTCCTTCTTTACTGCATCCCTCGTTCCTTCACATTCACGAATTAACACAGAAATTGCGTGGCTATGAAATACTATGGGTTCTATGACTTCTCCTTGTAAACCGAGTAACGTTTCTATTGAAACGACAGGATTTTCTTTTGGGATAGGAGTGCCTCCTTTCTGATGCACTATTCCGACTTTACTGCATCCCTCGCTCCCTCACATTACGAATTAACAGAGAAATTGCGAGTCTACGAACTACTATGTGTTCCATGAATTCTCCTTCTAAATCGTGCAATATTTCTATGGAAACGATAAGATTATCGTTTTGGGATACGAGTATCTCCATTCCGCTGCACTATTCCTTCTTTACTGCATCCGTGGCTCCCTCACATTGACAAATTATCACAGAAATTGCATCGCTATGGAATACTGTGTGTTCAATGACTTCTCCTTCTAAATCGAGTAACGTTTCTATGGAAACGACAGGAATTTCTTTTGTGATACGAGTATCTCCTTTCCGATGCACTATTCCTTCTTTACTGTCTCCCTCGCTCCTAACGTTGGCGAATAAACACAGAAATTGCGTGGCTATTAAATACTATGGGTTCTATGACTTCTCCTTCTAAATCGAGTAACGTTTCTATGGAAACGACAGGATTTTCTTTTGGGATACGAGTATCTCCATTCCGCTGCACTATTCCTTCTTTACTGCATCCGTGGCTCCCTCACATTGACAAATTATCACAGAAATTGCATCGCTATGGAATACTGTGTGTTCAATGACTTCTCCTTCTAAATCGAGTAACGTTTCTATGGGAACGACAGGATTTGGTTTTGGAAAACGAGTATCTCCTTTCCGATGCACTATTCCGTCTTTACTGCATAACTCGCTCAGTCACATTGACGAAATAACACAGAAATTGCGTCGCTATGAAATACTATGGGTTCCACGAATTCTACTTCTAAATCGAGTAACGTCTCTATGGAAACGACAGGATTTTCTTTTGGGATACGACTATCTCCTTTCCGATGCACTATTAGATCTTTACTGCATCGCACGCTCCCTCGCATTGAAGTGTAAGCACAGAAATTGCGTCGCTGTGAAATACTAAGGGTTCTATAACTTCTCCTATCAAATCTAATAACGTTTCTATGGAAACGACGGGATTTTCTTTTGGGATACGAGTATCTGCTTTCCGATGTACTATTCCTTCTTTACTGCATCCCTCGTTCCATCACATTCACGAATTAACACAGAAATTGCGTGGCTATGAAATACTATGGGTTCTATGACTTCTGCTTGTAAACCGAGTAGCGTTTCTATTGAAACGACAGGATTTTCTTTTGGGATAGGAGTCCCTCCTTTCCGATGCACTATTCCGTCTTTACTGCATCCCTCGCTCCCTCACATTGACGAATTAACACAGAAATTGCGTCGCTACGAACTACCTTGGGATTCCATGAATTCTCCTTCTAAATGGTGCAATATTTCTATGGAAATGATAAGTATATCTTTTGGGATACGAGTATCTCCTTTCCGCCGCACTATTAGTTCATTACTGCATCCCTCAATTCCTCACATTGACGAATAAACACAGATATTGCGTCGCTATGAAATAGTATGGCTTCTATTACTTCTCCTTCTAAATCGAGTAACGTTTCATTGGAAACGACAGGATTTTCTTTTGGGATACGAGTATCTCATTTCCGATGCACGATTCCTTCTTTACTGCATCTTTCGCTCCCTCACATTGACGAATTAATGCAAAAATTGCGTCGCTATGAAATACTATGGGTTCTATGACTTATCTTCCTAAATCGAGTAACGTTTCTATGGGAACTACAGGATTTTCTTTTTGGATACGAGTATGCCCTTTCCGCTGAACTATTCCGTCTTACTGCATCCCTCGCTCCCTCACATTGTCGAATTAACACAGAAATTGCGTGGCTATTATATACTATAGGTTCTATGACTTCTCCTTCTAAATCGAGTAACGTTTCTATTGAAACGACAGGATTTTGTTTTGGGATACGAGTATCTCCTTTCCGATGCACTATTCCTTCATTACTGCATCCCTCGCTCCCTTACATTGACGAATTAACAAAGAAATTGCGTCGCTATGAAATACTTTGCGTTCTATGACATCTCCTTCTAAATCGAGTAACGTTTCTATGGAAACGACAGGATTTTCTTTTGGGATACGACTATCTCCTTTCCGATGCACTATGCCTTCTGTACTGCATCCCTCGCTCCCTCACTTTGGCGAATTAATATGGAAATTGCGTCGCTATGATATACTATGGGTTCTATGACTTCTCCTTCTAATACGAGTAACGTTTCTAATGAAACGACAGGATTTTCTATTGGGATACGAGTATCTCCTTTTCGATGCACTATTAGTTCTTTACTGCATCCCTCGCTCCCTCACATTCACGAATTGACAAAGAAATTGCGTGGCTGTGAAATACTATGGGTTCTATGACTTCTCCTTCTAAACCGAGTAACGTTTCTATTGAAACGACAGGGATTTCTTATGGGATTGGAGTCTCTCCTTTCCGATTCACTATTACGTCTTTACTGCATCCCTCGCTCACTCACATTGACAAATTAACACAGAAATTTCTTCGCTACGAAGTAATTGGGGTTCCATGAATTCTCCTTCGAAATCGTGTAATATTTCTATGGAAACGACAAGATTATGTTTTGGGATACGAGTATCTCCTTTCCCCTGCACTATTAGTTCATTACTGCATCCCTCGCTCCCTCACAATATCGAATAAACACAGAATTTGCGTCGCTATAAAATAGTATGGGTTCCACGACTTCTCCTTCTAAATCGAGTAACGTTTCTATGGAAACGACAGGATTTTCTTTTGGGATACGACTATCTCCTTTCCGATGCACTATGCCTTCTGTACTGCATCGCACGCTCCCTCACATTGGCGAATTAACACGGAAATTGCGTCGCTATGAAATACTATGGGTTCTACGACTTCTCCTTCGAAACCGAGTAAAGTTTCTATTGAACGACAGGATTTTCTTTTGGGATACGAGTATCTCCTTTCGGATGCACTATTCCGTCTTGACTGCATTACTCGCCCCTCACATTGACCAAATAACACAGATATTGCGTCGTTATGAAATGCTATGGGTACCATGACTTCTCCTTCTAAATCGAGTAACGTTTCTATGGAAACGACAGGATTTTCTTTTGGGATTCGAGTATCTCCTTTCCGATGCACTATTAGTTCTTTACCGCATCGCACGCTCCCTCGCATTGAAGAATAAGCACAGAAATTGCGTCGCTGTGAAATACTATGGGTTCTATAACATCTCCTATCAAATCGAGTAACGTTTCTATGGAAACGACAGGATTTTCTTTTGGGATACGAGTATCTCCTTTCCGATGTACTATTCCTTCTTTACTGCATCCCTCGTTCCTTCACATTCACGAATTAACACAGAAATTGCGTGGCTATGAAATACTATGGGTTCTATGACTTCTCCTTGTAAACCGAGTAACGTTTCTATTGAAACGACAGGATTTTCTTTTGGGATAGGAGTGCCTCCTTTCTGATGCACTATTCCGACTTTACTGCATCCCTCGCTCCCTCACATTACGAATTAACAGAGAAATTGCGAGTCTACGAACTACTATGTGTTCCATGAATTCTCCTTCTAAATCGTGCAATATTTCTATGGAAACGATAAGATTATCGTTTTGGGATACGAGTATCTCCATTCCGCTGCACTATTCCTTCTTTACTGCATCCGTGGCTCCCTCACATTGACAAATTATCACAGAAATTGCATCGCTATGGAATACTGTGTGTTCAATGACTTCTCCTTCTAAATCGAGTAACGTTTCTATGGAAACGACAGGAATTTCTTTTGTGATACGAGTATCTCCTTTCCGATGCACTATTCCTTCTTTACTGTCTCCCTCGCTCCTAACGTTGGCGAATAAACACAGAAATTGCGTGGCTATTAAATACTATGGGTTCTATGACTTCTCCTTCTAAATCGAGTAACGTTTCTATGGAAACGACAGGATTTTCTTTTGGGATACGAGTATCTCCATTCCGCTGCACTATTCCTTCTTTACTGCATCCGTGGCTCCCTCACATTGACAAATTATCACAGAAATTGCATCGCTATGGAATACTGTGTGTTCAATGACTTCTCCTTCTAAATCGAGTAACGTTTCTATGGGAACGACAGGATTTGGTTTTGGAAAACGAGTATCTCCTTTCCGATGCACTATTCCGTCTTTACTGCATAACTCGCTCAGTCACATTGACGAAATAACACAGAAATTGCGTCGCTATGAAATACTATGGATTCCACGAATTCTACTTCTAAATCGAGTAACGTCTATATGGAAACGACAGGATTTTCTTTTGGGATACGACTATCTCCTTTCCGATGCACTATTAGATCTTTACTGCATCGCACGCTCCCTCGCATTGAAGTGTAAGCACAGAAATTGCGTCGCTGTGAAATACTAAGGGTTCTATAACTTCTCCTATCAAATCTAATAACGTTTCTATGGAAACGACGGGATTTTCTTTTGGGATACGAGTATCTGCTTTCCGATGTACTATTCCTTCTTTACTGCATCCCTCGTTCCATCACATTCACGAATTAACACAGAAATTGCGTGGCTATGAAATACTATGGGTTCTATGACTTCTGCTTGTAAACCGAGTAGCGTTTCTATTGAAACGACAGGATTTTCTTTTGGGATAGGAGTCCCTCCTTTCCGATGCACTATTCCGTCTTTACTGCATCCCTCGCTCCCTCACATTGACGAATTAACACAGAAATTGCGTCGCTACGAACTACCTTGGGATTCCATGAATTCTCCTTCTAAATGGTGCAATATTTCTATGGAAATGATAAGTATATCTTTTGGGATACGAGTATCTCCTTTCCGCTGCACTATTAGTTCATTACTGCATCCCTCAATTCCTCACATTGACGAATAAACACAGATATTGCGTCGCTATGAAATAGTATGGCTTCTATTACTTCTCCTTCTAAATCGAGTAACGTTTCATTGGAAACGACAGGATTTTCTTTTGGGATACGAGTATCTCATTTCCGATGCACGATTCCTTCTTTACTGCATCTTTCGCTCCCTCACATTGACGAATTAACGCAAAAATTGCGTCGCTATGAAATACTATGGGTTCTATGACTTATCTTCCTAAATCGAGTAACGTTTCTATGGGAACTACAGGATTTTCTTTTTGGATACGAGTATGCCCTTTCCGCTGAACTATTCCGTCTTACTGCATCCCTCGCTCCCTCACATTGTCGAATTAACACAGAAATTGCGTGGCTATTATATACTATAGGTTCTATGACTTCTCCTTCTAAATCGAGTAACGTTTCTATTGAAACGACAGGATTTTGTTTTGGGATACGAGTATCTCCTTTCCGATGCACTATTCCTTCATTACTGCATCCCTCGCTCCCTTACATTGACGAATTAACAAAGAAATTGCGTCGCTATGAAATACTTTGCGTTCTATGACATCTCCTTCTAAATCGAGTAACGTTTCTATGGAAACGACAGGATTTTCTTTTGGGATACGACTATCTCCTTTCCGATGCACTATGCCTTCTGTACTGCATCCCTCGCTCCCTCACTTTGGCGAATTAATATGGAAATTGCGTCGCTATGATATACTATGGGTTCTATGACTTCTCCTTCTAATACGAGTAACGTTTCTAATGAAACGACAGGATTTTCTATTGGGATACGAGTATCTCCTTTTCGATGCACTATTAGTTCTTTACTGCATCCCTCGCTCCCTCACATTCACGAATTGACAAAGAAATTGCGTGGCTGTGAAATACTATGGGTTCTATGACTTCTCCTTCTAAACCGAGTAACGTTTCTATTGAAACGACAGGGATTTCTTATGGGATTGGAGTCTCTCCTTTCCGATTCACTATTACGTCTTTACTGCATCCCTCGCTCACTCACATTGACAAATTAACACAGAAATTTCTTCGCTACGAAGTAATTGGGGTTCCATGAATTCTCCTTCGAAATCGTGTAATATTTCTATGGAAACGACAAGATTATGTTTTGGGATACGAGTATCTCCTTTCCCCTGCACTATTAGTTCATTACTGCATCCCTCGCTCCCTCACAATGTCGAATAAACACAGAATTTGCGTCGCTATAAAATAGTATGGGTTCCACGACTTCTCCTTCTAAATCGAGTAACGTTTCTATGGAAACGACAGGATTTTCTTTTGGGATACGACTATCTCCTTTCCGATGCACTATGCCTTCTGTACTGCATCGCACGCTCCCTCACATTGGCGAATTAACACGGAAATTGCGTCGCTATGAAATACTATGGGTTCTACGACTTCTCCTTCGAAACCGAGTAAAGTTTCTATTGAACGACAGGATTTTCTTTTGGGATACGAGTATCTCCTTTCGGATGCACTATTCCGTCTTGACTGCATTACTCGCCCCTCACATTGACCAAATAACACAGATATTGCGTCGTTATGAAATGCTATGGGTACCATGACTTCTCCTTCTAAATCGAGTAACGTTTCTATGGAAACAACAGGATTTTCTTTTGGGATTCGAGTATATCCTTTCCGATGCACTTTTAGTTCTTTACTGCATCGCACGCTCCCTCGAATTGAAGAATAAGCGCAGAAATTGCGTCGCTGTGAAATACTATGGATTCTATAACTTCTCCTATCAAATCGAGTAACGTTTCTATGGAAACGACAGGATTTTCTTTTGGGATACGAGTATCTCCTTTCCGATGTACTATTCCTTCTTTACTGCATCCCTCGTTGCTTCACATTCACGAATTAACACAGAAATTGCGTGGTTATGAAATACTATGGGTTCTCCTTGTAAACCGAGTAACGTTTCTATTGAAACGACAGGATTTTCTTTTGGGATAGGAGTCCCTCCTTTCCGATGCACTATTCCGACTTTACTGCATCCCTCGCTCCCTCACATTGACGAATTAACACAGAAATTGCGTCGCTACGAACTACTATGTGTTCCATGAATTCTCCTTCTAAATCGTGCAATATTCTATGGAAACGATAAGATTATCGTTTTGAGATACGAGTATCTTCTTTCCGCTGCACTATTAGTTCATTACTGCATCCCTCGCTTCCTCACATTGACGAATAAACACAGAAATTGCGTCGCTGTGAAATAGTATGGCTTCTATAACTTCTCCTTCTAAATCGAGTAACGTTTATTTGGAAACGACAGGATTTTCTTTTGGGATACGAGTATCTCATTTCCGATGCACGATTCCTTCTTTACTGCATCTCTCGCTCCCTCACATTGTCGAATTAACGCAAAAATTGCCTCACTATGAAATACTATGGGTTCTATGACGTCTCCATCTAAATCGAGTAACGTTTCTATGGGAACTACAGGATTTTCTTTTGGGATACGAGTATGCCCTTTCCGCCGAACTATTCCTTCTTTACTGCATCCCTCGCTCCCTCACATTGTCGAATTAACACAGAAATTGCGTGGCTATTAAATACTGTAGGTTCTATGACTTCTCCTTCAAAATCGAGTAACGTTTCTATTGAAACGACAGGATTTTGTTTTGGGATACAAGTATCTCCTTTCCGATGCACTATTCCTTCATTACTGCATCCCTCGCTCCCTCACATTGACGAATTAACAAGGAAATTGCGTCGCTATGAAATACTATGGGTTCTTTGTCATCTCCTTCTAAATCGAGTAACGTTTCTATAGAGACGACTGGATTTCCTTTTGGGATACGACTATCTCCTTTGCGATGCACTATGCCTTCTGTACTGCATCCCTCGCTCCCTCACTTTGGCGAATTAATACTGAAATTGCGTCGCTATGATATACTATGGGTTCTATGACTTCTCCTTCTAAAACGAGTAACGTTTCTATTGAATCGACAGGATTTTCTATTGGGATACGAGGATCTGCTTTCCGATGCACTATTAGTTCTTTACTGCATCCCTCGCTCCCTCACATTGAAGAATAAGCACAGAAATGCGTCACTGTGAAATACTATGGTTTCCATAACTTCTCCTATCAAATCGCGTTACATTTCTATGGAAACGACAGGATTATCTTTTGGGATACGAGTATCTCCTTTCCGATGCACTATCCTTCTTTACTGCATCCCTCGCTCCCTCACATTCTCGAATTAACACAGAAATTGCGTGGCTATGATATACTATGGGTTCTATGACTTCTCCTTCTAAACCGAGTAACGTTTCTACTGAAACGACAGGATTTTCTTTTGGGATTGGAGTCTCTCCTTTCCGATTCACTATTCCGTCTTTACTGCATCCCTCGCTCCCTCACATTGACAAATTAACACAGAAATTTCTTCGCTACGAAATAATTGGGGTTCCATGAATTGTCCATCTAAATCGTGTAATATTTCCATGGAAACGACAAGATTATGTTTTGAGATACGAGTATCTCCTTTCCCCTGCACTATTAGTTCATTACTGCATCCCTCGTTCCCTCACATTGTCGAATAAACACAGAAATTGCGTCGCTATGAAATAGTATGGGTTCTATAACTTCTCCTTCTAAATCGAGTAACGTTTCAATGGAAACGACAGGATTTTCTTTTGTGTTACGAGTAACTCATTTCCGATGCACGATTCCTTCTTTACTGCATCTCTCGCTCCCTCACATTGACGAATTAACGCAGAAATTGCATCGCTATGAAATACTATGGGTTCTATGACTTCTCCTCCTAAATCGAGTAACGTTTCTATTGAAACGACAGGATTTTGTTTTGGGATACGAGTATCTCCTTTCCGATGCACTATTCCTTCTTTACTCCATCACTGGCTCCCTCACACTGACGAATTATCCCAGAAATAGCACCGCTATGGAATACTATGTGTTCAATGACTTCTCCTTCTAAATCGAATTACGTTTAAATGGAAACGACAGGAATTTCTTTTGTGATACGAGTATCTTCTTTCCGATGCACTATTCCTTGTTAACTGTCTCCCTCGCTCCCTCACATTGACGAAATAACACAGAAATTGCGGCGCTATGAAAAACTATGGGTTCCACGACTTCTCCTTCTAAATCGAGTAACGTTTCTATGGAAACGACAGGATTTTCTTTTGGAATACGACTATCTCCTTTCCGATACACTATGCCTTCTGTACTGCATCCCACGCTCCCTCACATTGGCGAATTAACACGGAAATTGCGTCGCTATGAGATACTATGGGTTCTACGACTTCTCCTTCGAAACCGAGTAACGTTTCTATTGAAACGACATGATTTTCTTTTGGGATACGAGTATCTCCTTTCGGAAGCACTATTCCGTCTTGACTGCGTCCCTCGCCCCACACATTGACCAAATAACACAGATATTGCGTCCTTATGAAATACTATGGGTACCATGACTTCTCCTTCTAAATCGAGTAACGTTTCTATGGAAACGACAGGATTTTCTTTTGGGATACGAGTATCTCCTTTCCGATGTACTATTCCTTCTTTACTGCATCCCTCGTTCCTTCACATTCACGAATTAACACAGAAATTGCGTGGCTATGAAATACTATGGGTACTATGACTTCTCCTTGTAAACCGAGTAACGTTTCCATTGAAACGACAGGATTTTCTTTTGGGATAGGAGTCCCTCCTATCCGATGCACTATTCCGACTTTACTGCATCCCTCGCTCCCTCACATTGACGAATTAATAGAGAAATTGCGTCGCTACGAACTACTATGTGTTCCATGAATTCTCCTTCTATATCGTTCAATATTTCTATGGAAACGATAAGATTATCGTTTTGGGATACGAGTATCTCCTTCCGCTGCACTATTAGTTCATTACTGCATCCCTTGCTTCCTCACATTGACGAATAAACACAGAAATTGCGTCGCTGTGAAATAGTATGGCTTCTATAACTTCTCCTTCTAAATCGAGTAACGTTTCTTTGGAAACGACAGGATTTTCTTTTGGGATACGAGTATCTCATTTCCGATGCACTATTCCTTCTTTACTGCATCTCTCGCTCCCTCACATTGACGAATTAACGCAAAAATTGCCTCGCTATGAAATACTATGGGTTCTATGATTTCTCCTCCTAAATCGAGTGACGTTTCTATTGAAACGACAGGATTTTGTTTTGGGATACGAGTATCTCCTTTCCGATGCACTATTCCTTCTTTACTGCATCCCTCGTTCCCTCACATTGACGAAATAACACTGAAATTGCGTCGCTATGAAATACTGTGGGTTCTATGACGTCTCCATCTAAATCGAGTAACGTTTCTATGGGAACTACAGGATTTTCTTTTGGGATACGAGTATGCCCTTTCCGCTGAACTATTCCTTCTTTACTGCATCCCTCGCGCCCTCACATTGTCGAATTAACACAGAAATTGCGTGGCTATTAAATACTATAGGTTCTATGACTTCTCCTTCTAAATCGAGTAACGTTTCTATTGAAACGACAGGATTTTGTTTTGGGATACGAGTATCTCCTTTCCGATGCACTATTCCTTCATTACTGCATCCCTCGCTCCCTCACATTGACGAATTAACACAGAAATTGCGTCGCTATGAAATACCATGGGTTCTTTGACATCTCCTTCTAAATCGAGTAACGTTTCTATAGAAACGATAGGATTTTCTTTTGGGATACGACTATCTCCTTTGCGATGCACTATGCCTTCTGTACTGCATCCCTCGCTCCATCACTTTGGCGAATTAATACGGAAATTGCGTCGCTATGATATACTATGGGTGCTATGACTTCTCCGTCTAAAACGAGTAACGTTTCTATTGAAACGACAGGATTTTCTATTGGGATACGAGTATCTGCTTTCCGATGCACTATTAGTTCATTACTTCATCCCTCGCTCCCTCACATTGAAGAATAAGCACAGAAATGCGTCACTGTGAAATACTATGGTTTCTATAACTTCTCCTGTCAAATCGCGTAACATTTCTATGGAAACGAGAGGATTATCTTTTGGGACACGAGTATCTCCTTTCCGATGCA
This sequence comes from Schistocerca serialis cubense, assembly GCF_023864345.2. NCBI lineage: Eukaryota > Metazoa > Arthropoda > Insecta > Orthoptera > Acrididae > Schistocerca > Schistocerca serialis. Next base: position 45,465,552 of record NC_064638.1, on the reverse strand, counting down.
CTATTCCTTCTTTACTGCATCCCTCGCTCCCTCACATTCACGAATTAACACAGAAATTGCGTGGCTATGATATACTATGGGTTCTATGACTTCTCCTTCTAAACCGAGTAACGTTTCAATTGAAACGACAGGATTTTCTTTTGGGATTGGAGACTCTCCTTCCGATTCACTATTCCGTCTTTACTGCATCCCTCGCTCCCTCACATTGACAAATTAACACAGAAATTTCTTCGCTACGAAATAATTGGGATTCCATGAATTCTCCTTCTAAATCGTGTAATATTTCCATGGAAACGACATGATTATGTTTTGGGATACGAGTATCTCCTTTCCCCTGCACTATTAGTTCATTACTGCATCCCTCGCTCCCTCACATTGTCGAATAAACACAGAAATTGCGTCGCTATGAAATACTTTGGGTTCTATAACTTCTCCTTCTAAATCGAGTAACGTTTCTATTGAAACGACAGGTATTTCTTTTGGGATACGACTATCTCCTTTCCGATGCACTATGCCTTCTGTACTGCATCCCACGCTCCCTCACATTGGCGAATTAACACGGAAATTGCGTCGCTATGAAATACTATGGGTTCTACGACTTCTCCTTCGAAACCGAGTAACGTTTCTATTGAAACGACAGGATTTTCTTTTGGGATGCGAGTATCTCCTTTCGGATGCACTATTCCGTCTTGACTGCATCCCTCGCCCCTCACATTGACCAAATAACACAGATATTGCGTCGTTATGAAATACTACGGGTACCATGACTTCTCCTTCTAAATCGAGTAACGTTTCTATGGAAACGACAGGATTTTCTTTTGGGATTCGAGTATCTCCTTTCCGATGCACTATTAGTTCTTTACTGCATCGCACGCTCCCTCGCATTGAAGAATAAGCACAGAAATTGCGTCGCTGTGAAATACTAAGGGTTCTATAACTTCTCCTATCAAATCGAGTAACGTTTCTATGGAAACGACAGGATTTTCTATTGGGATACGAGTATCTCCTTTCCGATGTACTATTCCTTCTTTACTGCATCCGTCGTTCCATCACATTCACGAATTAACACAGAAATTGCGTGGCTATGAAATACTATGGGTTCTATGACTTCTCCTTGTAAACCGAGTAACGTTTCTATTGAAACGACAGTATTTTCTTTTGGGATAGCAGTCCCTCCTTTCCGACGCACTATTCCGTCTTTACTGCATCCCTCGCTCTCTCACATTCACGAATTAACACAGAAATTGCGTCGCTACGAACTACTATGGGTTCCATGAATTCTCCTTGTAAATCGTGTAATATTTCTATGGAAAGTATAAGATTATCTTTTGGGATACGAGTATCTCATTTCCAATGCACGATTCCTTCTTTACTGCATCTCTCGCTCCCTCACATTGAAGAATTAACGCAGAAATTGCGTCGCTATGAAATACTATGAGTTCTATAACTTCTCCTTTCAAATCGAGTAAAGTTTCTATGGAAACGACAGGATTTTCTTTTGGGATACGAGTATCTCCTTTTCGATGCACTATTCCTTCTTTCCTGCATCCCTCGCTATCTCACATTCACGAATTAACACAGAAATTGCGAGGCTATGAAATACTATCTGTTCTATGACTTCTCCCTCTAAACCGAGTAACGTTTCTATTGAAAAAGAGGATTTTCTTTTGGGATTGGAGTCTCTCTTTTCCGATGCACAATTCCTTCTTTACTTAATCCCTCACTCCCTGACTTTGACAAATTAAAACAGAAATTGCGTCGTTACGTAATTCTATGGGTTCCATGAATTCTTCTTGGTAATCGAGTAATATTATTATGTAAACGACAAGATTATCTTTAGGATACGAGTATCTCTTTTCCGATGCACTATTCCCTCTTTACTGCATTCCTGACTCCCTCACATTGACGAATAAACACAGAAATTGCGTCGCTATGATCTAGTATGGGTTCTATAACTTCTCACTCTAAAACGAGTAAAGTTTCTATTGAAACGAGAGGATTTTGTTTTTGGATACGAGTATCTCCTTTCCGATGCAAAATTCCTTCTTTACTGCATCCCTGGCTCCCTCACACTGACGAATTATCACAGAAATTGCATCGCTATGGAATACTATGCGTTCAATGACTTCTGCTTCTAAATTGAGTAACGTTTCAATGGAAACGACAGGATTTTCTTTTGGGATACGAGTATCTCCTTTCCGATGCACTATTCCTTCTGTGCTGCATCGCTCGCCCCCTCACATTGACGAATAACACAGAGATTACGTCGCTATGAAATACTGTGGGTTCTATGACTCATCCTTCTAAATCAAGTAACGTTTCTATGGAAACGAGAGGATTTTCTTTTGGTATGCGAGTATCTCCTTTCCGATGCACTATTCCTTCTATTCTGCATCCCTCGCTCCCTGACATTGACGAATTAAGGCAGAAATTGCGTGGCTATTATATACTATGGGCTCTATGACTTTTCCTTCTAAATCGAGTAACGTTTCTATGGAAAGGACGGGATTTAATTTTGGGATACGAGTATCTCCTTTCCGATGCACTATTCCTTCTTTACTGGATCCCTCGCTCCCTCACATTTACGAATTAACACAGAAATTGCGTCGCTATGATAAACTATGTGTTCTATGGGTTCTCCTTCTAAATCGAGTAATGTTTCTATGGAAACGACAGGAATTTTTTTGGGATACGAGTATCTCCTATCCGATGCACTATTCCCTCTTTCCTGCATCCCTGGCTACCTCACATTGACGAATTAACACAGATATTGCGTCGCTATGAAGTACTATGGGTTCTATGACTTCTCCCTCTATATCGAGTGACGTTTCTATTTAAACGACAGGATTTAGTTTTGGGATACGAGTATCTCCTTTCCGATGCACTATTCCTTCTTTACTGCATCCCTCGCTCCCTCACATTGTCGAATTAACACAGAAATTGCATGGCTATGAAATACCATGGGTTCTATGACATCTCTTTCTAAGTCGAGCAACGTTTCTATGGAAACAACAGGATTTTCTTTAATTATACGAGTATCTCTTTTCCGATGCAGTATTAGTTCTTTACTGCATCCCTCGCTCCCTCACGTTGACGAATAAGCATAGAAATTGGGTCGCTATGAAATACTATAGGTTCTATAACTTTTCCTTCTAAATCGAGTAACGTTTCTATGGAAACGACAGGATTTTTTTTTCGGATACGACTATCTCCTTTCCGATGCACTATTCCTTCTTTACTTCATCCTTCGATCCCTCACATTGACGAATTATCGCAGAAATTGCGTCGCTATGAAATACTACGGGTTCTATGAGTTCTCCTTCTAAATCGAGTAACGTTTCTGTGGAAACGACGGGATTTTCTTTTGGGATACGAGTATCTCCTTTCCGATGAACTATTCCCTCTTGGCTGCATCCCTCGCACTTTCACATTGACGAATTAGCACTGAAATTGCGTGGCTATGAAATACTATGGGTTCTATGACTTCTCCTTCTAAATCGAGTAACGTTTCTATGGTAACGACAGGATTTTCTTCTGGTACACGAGTATCTCCTCTCCGATGCTCTATTCCTTCGGTACTTAATCCCTCGCTCCCTCACATTGACGAATTAACACTGATATTGCGTCGCTTTGAAATACAATGCGTTCTATGACTCCCCCTTCAAAATCGAGTAACGTTTCTATTGAAACCACAGGATTTTCTTTTGGGATAAGAGTATCTCCATTCCGATCCACTATTCCATCTTTACTGCGTCTCTCGCTCCCTCACATTGACGAATTAACACAGAAATTGCGTCGCTATGAAATACTATGGGTTCTATGACTTCTCTTTCTAAATCGAGTATCGTTTCTATGGAAACGACAGGAATATCTTTTGGGATACGACTATCTCCTTTCCGACCCAGTATTCCCTCTCTACTGCATCTCTCGCTCCCCCACATTGACGAATTATCACATAAATTACGTCGCTATGAAATACTATGCGTTCTATGACTTCTCCTTCTAAATCGAGTAACGTTTCTATGGAAACGACAGGATTTTCTTTTATGATGCGTGTATCTCCTTTCCGATGCACTATTATTCCCTTACAGCATCCCCCGCTCCCTCGCACTGACGAATAAGCACAGAAATTGCGTCGCTTTGAAATATTATGGGTTCTATAACTTCTCCTTCTAAATCGAGTAACGTTTCTATTGAAACAACAGAAATTTCTTTAGGGATACGAGTATCTCCTTTCCGATGCACTATTCCTTCTTTACTTCATCCCGCGCTCCCTCACATTGACGAATTAACACAGAAATTGCGTCGCTATGTAATACTATGGTTTCTATGACAACTTCTAAATCGAATAACGTTTCTATGGAAACGACAAGATTTTCTTTTGCGATACGACTAGCTCCTTTCCGATGCACTATGCCTTCTGTACTGCATCCTTCGCTCCCTCACATTGGCGAATTTACACAGAAATTGCGTCGCTATGAAATACTATGGGTTCTATGACTTCTCCTTCTAAATCGAGTAACGATTCTATTGGAACGACACGATTTTCTTTTGGTATACGAGTATCTCCTTTCCGATGCACTATTCCGTCTTTACTGCATCCCTCGAACCCTCACATTAACAAAATAACATTGGTTTTTCAGTCGCTATGAAATACTATGGGTTCCATGACTTCTCCTTCTAAATCGATTAACGTTAATATGGAAACGACAGGGTTTCCTTTAGGGATACAAGTATCTCCTTTCCGATGCACTATTAGTTTTTTACTGCATCCCTCGCTCCCTCGCATTGAAGAATAAGCACAGACATTGCGTCGCTGTGAAATACTATGTGTTCTATAACTTCTCCTTTCAAATCGAGTAACGTTTCTATGGAAACGACAGGATTTTCTTTTGGGATACGGGTATCTTCTTTCCGATGCACTATTCCGTCTTTACTGTATCCCTCGCTCCCTCACATTGAGGAATTAACACAGAAATTGCGTCGCTACGAAGTACTATGGGTTCCATGAATTCACCTTCTTAACCAAGTGTTATATCTATGGAAACGACAAGATTAACTTTTGGGATACGAGTAACTCCTTTCCGTTGCACTATTAGTTCATTACTGCATCCCTCGCTCCCCCACATTGACGAATAAACACAGAAAATGCGTCGCTATGAACTAGTATGGGTTCTATTACATCTCCTTCTAAATCGAGTATCGTTTCTATTGAAACGACAGGATTTTGATTTGGGATACGAGTATCTCCTTTCCGATGCACTATTCCTTCTTTCCTGCATCCTTGGCTCCCTCACATTGACGATTTATAAGAGAAATTGCATCGCTATGGAACACTATGTGTTCAATGACTTCTCCTTCTAAATCAAGTAACGTTTCAATGGAAACGACAGGATTTTCTTTTGGGATACGAGTAACTCCTTTCCGGTGCACTATTCCTTCTCTACTGCATCCCCCGCTCCCTCACATTGACGAAAAACACAGAGATTGCGTCGCTATGAAATACTGTGGGTTCTATGACTCATCCTTTTAAATCGAGTAACGTTTCTATGGAAACGAGAGGATTTTCTTTTGGTATACGAGTATCTCCTTTCCGATGCACTATTCCTTTATTACTGCGACAATCGCTCCCTCACATTGACGAATTAACGCAAAAATTGCGTCGCTATGAAATACTATGTGTTCTATGACTTCTCCTCCTAAATCGAGTAACGTTTCTATTGAAACGACAGGATTTTGTTTTGGGATACGAGTATCTCCTTTCCGATGCACTATTCCTTCTTTACTGCATCCGTGGCTCCCTCACATTGGCAAATTATCACACAATTTGCATCGCTATGAAATTCCATGTGTTCAATGACTTCTCTTTCTAAATCGAGTAACGTTTCAATGGAGACGATTGGATTTTCTTTTGGGATACGAGTATCTCCTTTCCGATGCACTATTCCTTCTTTACTGCATCCCTCGCTCCCTCACATTTACGAAATAACACAGAAATTGCGTCGCTATGAAATACTATGGGTTATATGACATCTCCTTCTAAATCGAGTATCGTTTCTATGGAAACGACAGGATTTTCTTTTGGGATACTACTATCTCCTTTCCGATGCACTATTCCTTCTCTACTGCATCCCTCGCTCCCTCACTTTGGCGAATTAACACGGAAGTTGCGTCGCTATGATATACTATGGGTTCTATGACTTCTCCTTCTAAAACGAGTAACGTTTGTATTGAAACGACAGGATTTTCTATTGGGATACCAATATCTCCTTTCCGCTGCACTATTAGTTGTTTACTACATCCCTCGCTCCCTCACATTGAAGAGTAAGCACAGAAATTGCGTCACTGTGAAATACTATGGTATCTATAACTTCTCCTATCAAATCGAGTAACGTTTCTATGGAAACGACCGGTTTTTCTTTTTGTATTCGAGTATCTACATTCCGATGCACTATTCCTTCTTTACTGCATCCCTCACACCCTCATATTGACGAATTAACACAGAAATTGCGTCGCTACCAACTACTTTGGGTTCCATGAATTCTTCTTCTAAATCGTGTAATATTTCTATGGAAAAGATAAGATTATCTTTTGGGATACGAGTATCTCCTTTCCGCTGCATTATTAGTTCAATACTGCATCCCTCGCTGCCTTACATTGACGAATAAACTCAGAAATTGCGTCGCTATGAAGTAGAATGGGTTCTATAACTTCTAATTCTAAATTGAGTAACGTTTCTGTGGAAACGACAGGATTTTCTTTTGGGATACGTGTAATTCATTTCCGATGCACGATTCCTTCTTTACTGCATCTTTCGCTCTCTCACATTGACGAATTAACGCAGAAATTGCGTCGCTATGAAATAGTATGGGTTCTATGACTTCTCCTCCTAAATCGAGTAACGTTTCTACTGAAAGGACAGGATTTTGTTTTGGGATACGAGTATCTCCTTTCCGATGCACCATTCCTTCTTTATTGCATCCCTGGCTCCCCCATATTGACGAATTATCACAGAAATTGCATCGCTATGGAATACTATGTGTTCAATGACTTCTCCTTCTAAATCGAGTAACGTTTCTATGGAAGCGACAGGATTTTCTTTGGGGTACGAGTATCTCATTTCCGATACACTGTTCCTTCTTTACTGTCTCCCTCGCTCCCTCACATTGACGAGATAACACAGAAATTGCATCGCTATGAAATACTATGGGTTCCATGACTTCTCCTTCTAAATCGAGTAACGTTTCTATGGAAACGACAGGATTTTCTTTCGGGTTACGACTATCTTCTTTCCGATGCACTATGCCATCTGTACTGCATCCCATGCTCCCTCACATTGGCGAATTAACACGGATATTGCGTCGCTATGAAATACTATGGGTTCTACGACTTCTCCCTCGAAATCGAGTAACGTTTCTATTGAAACGACAGGATTTTCTTTTGGGATACGAGTATCTCCTTTCCGATGCACTATTCCGTCTTGACTGTATCCCTCGCTCCCTCACATTAACCAATTAACACAGATATTGCGTCGCTATGAAATACTATGGGTACCATGACTTCTCCTTCTAAATCGAGTAGCGTTTCTATGGAAACGACAGGATTTTCTTTTGGGATACGAGTATCTCCTTTCCGATGCACTATTCCGTCTTGACTGCATCCCGCGCTCCCTCACATTGACCAAATATCACAGATATTGCGTCGCTATGATATACTATGGGTACCATGACTTCTCCTCCTAAATCGAGTAACGTTTCTATTGAAACGACAGGATTTTCTTTTGGGATACGAGTATCTCCTCTCCGATTCACTATTCCTTCTTTACTGCATCCCTCGCTCCCTCACATGGACGAAATAACACTGAAATTGCGTCGCTATGAAATACTATGTGTTCCATGACTTCTCCTTCTAAACCGAGTAACGTTTCTGTTGAAACGACAGGTTTTTCTTTTGGGATTGGAGTCTCTCCTTTCCGATGCACTATTCCTTCTTTACTGAATTTCTCACTCCCTGACATTGACGAATTAAAACAGAAATTGCGTCGATACGTAATACTATGGGTTCCATGAATTCTTGTTCGTAATCGAGTAATATAACTATGGAGACGACAAGATTAACTTTTAGGAGACGAGTATCTCTTTTCCGATGCACTACTCCCTCTTTACTGCATTCCTCACTCCCTCACATTGACGAATAAACACAGAAATTGCGTCGCTAAGGAATACTATGGGTTCTATGACATCTCTTTCTAAATCGAGTATCGTTTCTATGGAAACGACAGGAATATTTTTTGGGATACGACTATCTCCTTTCCGATCCAGTATTCCCTCTCTACTGCATCCCTCGCTCCCTCACATGGACGAAATAACACTGAAATTGCGTCGCTATGAATTACTATGTGTTCAATGACTTCTGCTTCTAAATCGAGTAACGTTTCAATGGAAACGACAGGATTTTCTATTGGGATACGAGTATCTCCTTTCCGATGCACTATTCCTTCTTTACTGCATCCCTCGCCCCCTCACATTGACGAATAACACAGAGATTACGTCGCTACGAAATACTGTGGGTTCTATGACACATCCTTCTAAATCGAGTAACGTTTCTATGGAAACGACAGGATTTTCTTTTGGTATACGAGTATCTCCTTTCCGATGCACTATTCCTTCTATAATGCATCCCTCGCTCCCTGACATTGACGGATTAAGACAGAAATTGCGTGGCTATTATATACTTTGGGTTCTATGACTTTTCCTTCTAAATCGAGTAACGTTTCTATGGAAACGACAGGATTTCCTTTTGGGATACGAGTATCTCCTTTCCGATGCACTATTCCTTCTTTACTGCATCCCTCGCTCCCTCACATTGACGAATTAACACAGAAATTGCATCGCTATGATAAACTATGTGTTCTATGACTTCTCCTTCTAAATCGAGTAACGTTTCTATGGAAACGACAGGATTTTCTTTTGGGATACGACTATCTTCTTTCCGATGCACTATGCCTTCTGTACTGCATCCCATGCTCCCTCACATTGGCGAATTAACACGGAAATTGCGTCGCTATGAAATACTATGGGTTCTACGACTTCTCCTTCGAAATCGAGTAACGTTTCTATTGAAACGACAGGATTTTCTTTTGGGATACGAGTATCTCCTTTCCGATGCACTATTCCGTCTTGACTGCATCCCTCGCGCCCTCACATTAACCAATTAACACAGATATTGCGTCGCTATGAAATACTATGGGTACCATGACTTCTCCTTCTAAATCGAGTAGCGTTTCTATGGAAACGACAGGATTTTCTTTTGGGATACGAGTATCTCCTTTCCGATGCACTATTCCGTCTTGACTGCATCCCGCGCTCCCTCACATTGACCAAATAGCACAGATATTGCGTCGCTATGATATACTATGGGTACCATGACTTCTCCTCCTAAATCGAGTAACGTTTCTATTGAAACGACAGGATTTTCATTTGGGATACGAGTATCTCCTCTCCGATTCACTATTCCTTCTTTACTGCATCCCTCGCTCCCTCACATGGACGAAGTAACACTGAAATTGCGTCGCTATGAAATACTATGTGTTCCATGACTTCTCCTTCTAAACCGAGTAACGTTTCTGTTGAAACGACAGGTTTTTCTTTTGGGATTGGAGTCTCTCCTTTCCGATGCACTATTCCTTCTTTACTGAATTTCTCACTCCCTGACATTGACGAATTAAAACAGAAATTGCGTCGATACGTAATACTATGGGTTCCATGAATTCTTCTTCGTAATCGAGTAATATTACTATGGAGACGACAAGATTATCTTTTAGGATACGAGTATCTCTTTTCCGATGCACTATTCCCTATTTACTGCATTCCTTACTCCCTCACATTGACGAATAAACACAGAAATTGCGTCGCTATGGAATACTATGGGTTCTATGACATCTCTTTCTAAATCGAGTATCGTTTCTATGGAAACGACAGGAATATTTTTTGGGATACGACTATCTCCTTTCCGATCCAGTATTCCCTCTCTACTGCATCCCTCGCTCCCTCACATGGACGAAATAACACTGAAATTGCGTCGCTATGAAATACTATGTGTTCAATGACTTCTACTTCTAAATCGAGTAACGTTTCAATGGAAACGACAGGATTTTCTTTTGGTATACGAGTATCTCCTTTCCGATGCACTATTCCTTCTATACTGCATCCCTCGCTCCCTGATATTGACGGATTAAGACAGTAATTGCGTGGCTAATATATACTATGGGTTCTATGACTTTTCCTTCTAAATCGAGTAACGTTTCTATGGAAACGATAGGATTTCCTTTTGGGATACGAGTATCTCCTTTCCGATGCACTATTCCTTCTTTACTGCATCCCTCGCTCCCTCACATTGACGAATTAACACAGAAATTGCGTCGCTATGATAAACTATGTGTTCAATGTGTACTCCTTCTAAATCGAGTAACGTTTCTATGGAAACGACAGGATTTTCTTTTGGGATACGAATATCTCCTTTCCGATGCACTATTCCCTCTTTACTGCATCTCTCGCTCCCTCACATTGACGAGTTAACACAGAAGATGCGTCGCTATGAAATGCTATGGGTTCCATGACTTTCTCTTTCTAAATCGAGCAACGTGTCTATGGAAACAACAGGATTTTCTTTTATTATACGACTATCTCCTTTCCGATGCTGTATTAGTTCTCTACTGCATCCCTCGCTCCCTCACATTGACGAATAAGCATAGAAATTGCGTCGCTATGATATACTATAGGTTCTATAACTTCTCCTTCTAAATCGAGCAACGTTTCTATGGAAGCGACAGGATTTTGTTTTCGGATACGACTATCTCCTTTACGATGCACTATTACTTCTTTACTTCATCCTTCGCTCCGTCACATTGACGAATTATCGCAGAAATTGCGTCGCTATGAAATACTACGGGTTCCATGAGATCTCCTTCTAAATCGAGTAACGTTTCTATGGAAACGACGGGATTTTCTTTTGGGATACGAGTATCTCCTTTCCGATGAACTATTCCTTCTTTACTGCATCCCTCGCACTTTCACATTGACGAATTTGCACTGAATTTGCGTGGCTATGAAATACTATGGGTTCTATGACTTCTCCTTCTAAATCGAGTAACGTTTCTATGGTAACGACAGGATTATCTTCTGGTACACGAGTATCTCCTTACCGATGCACAATTCCTTCGGTACTTAATCCCTCGCTCCCTCACATTGACGAATTAACACAGATATTGCGTCGCTTTGAAATACAATGCGTTCTATCACTCCCCATTCAAAATCGAGTAACGTTTCTATTGAAACGACAAGATTTTCTTTTGGGATACGAGTATCTCCATTCCGCTGCACTATCCCCTCTTTACTGCATCCCTCGCTCTCTCACATTGACGAATTAACGCCGAAATTGCGTCGCTTTGAAATACAATGCGTTCTATGACTCCCCCTTCAACATTGAGTAACGTTTCTATTGAAACCACAGGATTTTCTTTTGGGATACGAGTATCTCTTTTCCGATGCACTATTCCCTCTTTACTGCATCCCTCGCACTCTCACATTGACGAATTAACGCGGAAATAGCGTCGCTATGAAATACCATGAGTTCTAAGACTTCTCCCTCTAAATCAAGTAATGTTTCTATAGAAACGATAGGATTTTCTTTTGGGATACGAGTATATCCTTTCCGATGCACTATTCCTTCTTTACTGCGTCTCTCGCTCCCTCACATTGACGAATTAACGCCGAAATTGCGTCGCTTTGAAATACAATGCGTTCTATGACTCCCCCTTCAACATCGAGTATCATTTCTATGGAAACCACAGGAATATCTTTTGGGATACGACTATCTCCTTTCCGATCCAGTATTCCCTCTCTACTGCATCCCTCGCTCCTTCTCATTGACGATTTAACGCAGAAATGGCGTCGCTATGAAATACTCTGGGTTCTATGACTTCTCCCTCTAAGTCAAGTAACGTTTCTATAGAAACGACAGGATTTTCTTTTATGATGAGAGTATCTCCTTTCCGATGCACTATTAGTTCCTTACAGCATCCCTCGCTCCTTCACACTGACGAATAAGCACAGCCGGCCGAAGTGGCTGTGCGGTTAAAGGCGCTGCAGTCTGGAACCGCAAGACCGCTACGGTCGCAGGTTCGAATCCTGCCTCGGGCATGGATGTTTGTGATGTCCATAGGATAGTTAGGTTTTACTAGTTCTAAGTTCTAGGGGACTAATGACCTCAGCAGTTGAGTCCCATAGTGCTCAGAGCCATTTGAACCATTTTGAATAAGCACATAAATTGCGTCGCTTTGAAATACTATGGGTTCTATAACTTCTCCTTCAAAATCGAGTAATGTTTCTATGGAAACGACAGAAATTTCTTTTGGGATACGAGTATCTTCTTTCCGATGCACTATTCCTTCTTTACTTCATCCCTCGCTCCCTCACATTGACGAATTAACACAGAAATTGCGTCGCTAAGTAATACTATGGGTTCTATGACATCTCCTTCTAAATCGAGTAACGTTTCTATGGAAACGACAAGCTTTTCTATTGGGATACGACTACATCCTTTCCGATGCACTATGCCTTCTGTACTGCATCCTTCGCACCCTCACATTGGCGAATTAACACGGAAATTGCGTCGCTATGAAATACTATGGGTTCTATGACTTCTCCTTCTAAATCGAGTAACGTTTCTATTGAAACGACAAGATTTTCTTTTGGGATACGAGTATCTCCATTCCGATGCACTATCCCCTCTTTACTGCATCCCTCGCTCTCTCACATTGACGATTTAACGCCGAAATTGCGTCGCTTTGAAATACAATGCGTTCTATGACTCCCCCTTCAACATCGAGTAACGTTTCTATTGAAACCACAGCATTTTCTTTTGGGATACGAGTATCTCTTTTCCGATGCACTATTCCCTCTTTACTGAATCCCTCGCACTCTCACATTGACGAATTAACGCGGAAATTGCATCGCTATGAAATACCATGAGTTCTGAGACTTCTCCCTCTAAATCAAGTAATGTTTCTATAGAAACGATAGGATTTTCTTTTGGGATACAAGTATCTCCTTTCCGATGCACTATTAGTTCTTTACTGCATCTCTCGCTAACTCGCATTGAAGAATAAGCACAGTAATTGCGTCGCTGTGAAATACTATGTGTTCTATAACTTCTCCGTTCAAGTCGAGTACCGTTTCTATGGAAACGACAGGATTTTCTTTTGGGATACGGGTATCTCCTTTCCGATGCACTATTCCGTCTTTACTGCATCCCTCGCTCCCTTACATTGACAAATTAACACAGAAAATGCGTCGCTACGAAATACTATGGGTTCCATGAATTCTCCTTCTTAACCGAGTGATATATCTATGGAAACGACAAGATTATCTCTTGGGATACGAGTAACTCCTTTCCGTTGCAATATTAGTTCATTACTGCATCCCTCGCTCCCTCACATTGGCGAATAAACACAGAAAATGCGTCGCTATGAACTAGTATGGGTTCTATTACTTCTCCTTCTAAATCGAGTATCGTTTCTATTGAAACGACAGGATTTTGTTTTGGGATACGAGTATCTCCTTTCCGATGCACTATTCCTTCTTTACTGCATCCCTGGCTCCCTGACAGTGACGATTAATCAGAGAAATTGCATCGCTATGGGACACTATGTGTTCAATGACATCTCCTTCTAAATCAAGTAACGTTTCAATGGAAACGACAGGATTTTCTTTTGGGATACAAGTATCTCTTTTCCGGTGCACTATTCCTTCTGTACTGCATCCCTCGCTCCCTGACATTGACGAATTAACACTGAAATTGCGTCGCTATGAAATACTATGGGTTCTACGACTTCTCCTTCTAAATCGAGTAACGTTTCTAAGGAAACAACGGGATTTTCTTTTGGGATACAACAATCTCCTTTCCGATGCACTATTCCTTCTGTACTGCATCCCTCGCTTCCTCACATTGGCGAATTAACACAGAAATTGCGTCGCTATAATATACTATTGGTTCTATGACTTCCCCTTATAAATCGAGTAACGTTTCTATGGAAACGACAGGATTTTCTTTTGCGATACGAGTATCTTAATTCCGCAGCACTATTCCTTCTTTACTGCATCCCTCGCTCCCTGACATTGACGAATTAAAACAGGATTTGCGTGGCTATTAAATACTATGGGTTCTATGACTTCTCCTTCTAAATCGAGTTACGTTTCTATGGAAACGACAGGAATTTCTTTTGGGATACGAGTATCTTAATTCCGCAGCACTATTCCTTCTTTACTGCATCCCTCGCTCCCTGACATTGACGAATTAAGACAGGATTTTTTTGTGGCTGTTAAATACTATGGGTTCTATGACTTCTCCTTCTAAATCGAGTAACGTTTCTATGGAAACGACAGGATTTTGTTTTCGGATACGAGTATCTCCTTTCCGATGCACTATTCTTTCTTTACTGCATCCCTGGCTCCCTCACATTGACGATTTATCAGAGAAATTGCATCGCTATGGAACACTATGTGTTCAATGACATCTCCTTCTAAATCAAGTAACGTTTCAATGGAAACGACAGGATTTTCTTTTGGGATACGAGTATATTCTTTCCGGTGCACTATTCCTTCTTTACTGCATCCCTCGCTCCCTGACATTGACGAATTATCACAGAAATTGCGTCGCTATGAAGTACTATGTGTTCTATGACTTCTTCTTCTAAATCGAGTAACGTTTCTATTGAAACGACAGGATTTTGTTTTGGGATACGAGTATCTCCTTTCCGATGCAATATTCCTTCTTTACTGCGTCAATCGCTCCCTCACATTGACGAATTAACACAGAAATTGCGTGGCAATGAAATTCTATGGGTTCTATGACTTCTCCTTCTAAATCGAGTAACGTTTCTATGGAAACGAGAGGATTTTTTTCTGGTATACGAGTATCTCCTTTCCGATGCACTATTCCTTCTGTATTGCATCCCTCGCTCCCTCACATTGACGATTTAACACAGATATTGCGTCGCTTTGAAATACAATGCGTTCTATGACTTCCCCTTCAAATTGGAGTAACGTTTCTATTGAAACGACAGGATTTTCTTTTGGGATACGAGTATATCCTTTCCGATGCACTATTCCTTCTTTACTGGTTAGTTGGCTCCCTCACATTGACGAATTAACACAGTAACAGCGACGCTATGGTATACTATGTGTTCTATGGCTTCTCTTTCGACATCGAGTAACGTTTCTATAGAAACGACGGAATTTTCTTTTGAGTTACGACTATATCCTTTCCGATGCACTATTCCTTCTGTACTGCATCCCTCGCTCCCTCACAGTGGCGATTTATCAATGAAATTGCGTCGCTATGAAATACTATGGGTTCTATGACTTCTCCTTCTAAATCGAGTAACGTTTCTATGGAAACGACAGGTTTTGCTTTTGGGATACGAGTATCTCCTTTCCGATGCACTATTCCCTCTTTACTGCATCTCTCGCTTATTCACATTGACGAATTAACACAGAGGATGCGTCGCTATGAAATACTATGGGTTCCATGACTTCTCTTTCTAAATCGAGTACCGTTTCTATGGAAACAACAGGATTTTCTTTTATGATACGAGTATCTCCTTTCCGATGCACTATTCCTTCTTTACTTCATCCCTCGCTCCCTCACATTGACGAATTATCGCAGAAATTGCGTCGCTATGAAATACTACGAGTTCTATAAGTTCTCCTTCTAAATCGAGTAACGTTTCTATGGAAACGACAGGAACTTCTTCTCGCATACGAGTATCTCCTTTCCGATGAACTATTCCTTCTTTACTGCATCCCTCGCACTTTCACATTGACGATTTAACACTAATATTGCGTCGCTTTGAAATACAATGCGTTCTATGACTCCCCCTTCAAAATCGAGTAACGTTTCTATTGAAACCACAGGATTTTCTTTTGGGATACGAGTATCTCCTTTCCGATGCACTATTCCCTCTTTACTGCATTCCTCGCTCTCTCACATTGACGAATTAACGCGGAAATTGCATCGCTTTGAAATACAATGCGTTCTGTGACTCCCCCTTCAAAATCGAGTAACGTTTCTATTGAAACCACAGGATTTTCTTTTGGGATACGAGTATCTCCTTTCCGATGCACTATTCCCTCTTTACTGCATCCCTCGCTCTCTCACATTGACGAATTAACGCGGAAATTGCGTCGCTATGAAATACTATGGGTTCTATGACTTCTCCTTCTAAATCGAGTAATGTTTCTATTGAAATGACAGGATTTTGTTTTGGGATACGAGTATCTCCTTTCCGATGCACTATCCCTTCTTCACTGCATCCCTCGCTCCCTCACATTGACGAATTAACACAGAAATTGCGTGGCAATGAAATACTATTGATTCTATGACTTCTCCTTCTGAATCGAGTAACGTTTCTATGGAAACGACAGGATTTTCTCCTGGTATACGAGCATCTCCTTTCCGATGCGCTATTCCTTCTTTACTGCATCCCTCGCTCCCTCACATTGACGAATTAACACAGGTATTGCGTCGCTATGAAATCCTATGGGATCCATGACTTCTCCTTCTAAATCGAGTAACGTTTCTACGGAAACGACAGGATTTTCTTTTGGGATACGAGTATCTCCTTTCCGATGCACTATTAGTTCTTTACTGCATCCTTCGCTCCCTCACATTGAAGAATAAGCACAGAGATTGCATCACTGTGAAATACTATGGGTTCTATAACTTCTCCTTTCAAATCGAGTAACGTTTCTATGGAAACGACAGGATTTTCTTTTGGGATACGAGTATCTCCTTTCCGATGCACTATTCCTTCTTTCCTGCATCCCTCGCTCTCTCACATTCACGAATTAACACAGAAATTGCGTGGCTATGAAATACTATCTGTTCTATGACTTCTCCTTCTAAACCGAGTAACGTTTCTGTTGAAACGACAGGATTTTCTTTTGGGATTGGAGTCTCTCCTTTCCGAAGCACTATTCCTTCTTTACTGAATCCCTCACTCCTTGACATTAACGAATTAAAACAGAAATTGCGTCGTTACGTAATACTATGGGTTCCATGAATTCTTCTTCGTAATCGAGTAATATTACTATGGAGACGACAAGATTATCTTTTAGGATACGAGTATCTCTTTTTCGATGCACTATTCCCTCTTTACTGCATTCCTCACTCCCTCACATTGACGAATAAACTCAGAAATTGCGTCGCTATGGAATACTATGCGTTCAATGACTTCTGCTTCCAAATCGAGTAACGTTTCAATGGAAACGACAGGATTTTCTTTTGGGATACGAGTTTCTCCTTTCCGATGCACTATTCCTTCTTTGCTGCATCCTTCGCCCCCTCACATTGACGAATTACACAGAGATTACGTCGCTATGAAATACTGTTGGTTCTGTGACACATGCTTCTAAATCGAGTAACGTTTCTATGGAAATGAGGGGATTTTCTTTCGGTATACGAGTATCTCCTTTCCGATGCACTATTCCTTCTATACTGCATACCTCGCTCCCTCACATTGACGGATTAAGACAGAAATTGCGTGGCTATTATATACTTTGGGTTTATAAAATAAATAAAATAAATCAAATAATATATTGTTATTTAAATATTAATTATTCTATCTGTATGATGGTGATTGCGATTGCAATTGTATTTGCTTATCTGGAACGTGGACGTTTAATTATTCGGTATCAGACGCTTGACAATGGCTTTTTCGTAAAGGCAATGTTACTCGTAGTTGACCGTGAAATAAAACTGAAATAATCGGACTTCGTAGTTAAATCGTTTCCAAAGACTGCTGCGGTAGGTGCGGACTCATAATCTAAATCTCAATATTACAATAATTTGCCAGCCATGCCAATACGTCGTACAGAGGTGATTGTCTACTAAACATAAAAAAGTTACACAGTTAGTTAAATCAGATATATTCAATGAATAAGCCTACAGTTCATAATCCTACTTACGTTTATAAATATAAATTCTTTACAGAATCGAGTGCCTAGTGTGTTTGCAACTCACAGTATTCTTCTATAACATGAAATATGGCGGTGTGCCAGACAATAAAAAAAATACGTGCTTCTCGCACCACTTCAACCAGAGCTCCCCTTTCTTAATCAAACATAAGAGTAACGTAATTGTGCTTTTGTTTTATCAGCGACACAGCGCTGCAGTTGTGTGCCATAGGCTTTATTTATTTGTCACTGATTATTTATTTAATTAATATTTTGCGTTTCCGAGGAAACTCACGCTCGGCATGCAAATGTGCCTTTATATTGCCCCCTGAATTGCGAGGCGAAAGGACACACCTGCAGGCGAGCAATTCACCTAAAGGCACAAGAAAATCTAAGTTATCTACAACTATTTACATGACTTACATTACACATTATACACATTATATACAAAATTTGAATGACGCGGGTGCGCCGTAAAAGTTCTAATGTTGGCAGATAGAGTGCGCGCATGCGCAGAAGCGTCTGTGTAACTGCGGCACTGCTGTTATATCGTACAGTTAGATCACGCGGCACAGTATTGCAGATCATATTGTTCGTGTGCGCGCGTTTTTCAGTCGTTGCACAAAGAAAATATTCAACCAAGATTACATATGAAGACTACATTCTATGACAGGTAACTTAGTTTTAAATTTACAATATTTGTTATAACACAATACAACTTAGATTGTTGAATGTTCTTAGTTACATAGTATTGTTTTGAGATACTTCAAAGAAAAATGTCCGTATTTTTCAGGTGCGTTGACCTATACACATCGTCTCGTTATTACAGTTCATATTCATCCGCTGCACAATAATTTTTTACAGGTTAGTATCGTCGTGGTAAAGTTTTTTGATCACAGTACATCGTTGTATAACAACGTGATTAATACATAAGCGTGTCCATTTCTCATTTCCATTATAGTCGTAGTGATCCAGTTCGTTGTGACTAAAAGCATTGCTTATTACAGATCAGACGTGACCCGTCGAGAAATTGGTCCACGTGCAGTTCGTTTTTTACATTCCGTGGAAGCTTGGTTGCAGAACCTCGGACGGCACATAGCTGGCGTCGATCCTTGGACAGTCCAGGTAAGAGTGTCCATCACATTTCGAGAACATTTCATTCCCTGAAGTTCCAACCAAAATTCTTCCACCCGTCGTGTTGTTTTCTGGACAGGCACTTTGTGTCCATTTAATCCAGTTAACATCTTGAAGATGGGTACTGTAGTAATATCGCTAGACGATGCACGAATTATGCACTTCACATTTTCTGTTTTTTGCTGAATATAGCTCACCTAAATGTTCGTAGTTATTAATCAAGGAAATCGTTCATCACGTTTACATAGATACGCTGCATAATGAATGGCTTTAACAGTTTCTTTCACATAGGTTTCCGCGTAGTTGCAGAGTTAGTAATGTTCGTTAATGTCCGTGAACAGTGGTTCACTATGCAATGTCTTTTTGGCACTCGTTTTGTTCAAATTTTTACATAGTAACAGTTGCACTATCCATCAGTTAAAAAAATAAGTAATTATACATACACACGTCACATATTTTCTTAGCATAAACATAATATAGTTGCACATAAACATGTTTACATCATCATTACATCGCTATAGGTTATTACATTGTGTCACATTTGATTACATGAATTGCAGATATTTACATCCTCTTTAGCGGTTTTGCTGGGATATTATCGATGTTTTTTTTTTTTGTGATGTCATCTGAAATTAAGATATGTTAGACACAACATTCATTACATCAGTAGGCAAGACCAGGCGTTTTCACTACTCAATAAATATTCAAAATAGTAAGAGAGAGAAAATGTTCGATTCCTCGCGTTTTGTGCGTGTGTGTAGAGTGTCTGTGTGGCCTTGACTACTGATAGATGCTTTTCGTGTTGAGAGATGTGCGTCTAATCTATTTCTCAAAGTAAAAGATCGCTTCACAGATGACGTCTGTCAGTTCGTCAGATGTCACACCAAGTCAGTGGTACCTTCAGTAGCAAATGTTCCGTGAAAAATTAATATGTCTTCCACTGCTACGTAATCATAAATTTTACTTTAATATTCCGTCTTTCAGGTGGAGGCGCGTGCTGAAAGTAAAGTTCTTCTGTCTTCAACTGCGTCACTGGAACCGCTGAAATGAAAATTTCTATACTACTTATTATCTGTGTTGTAACAACAGAGTTTTTCTAGTTGCTTAGCAGTATTTTGATGGGTATGACTTTGACATTATTCAGCATGAAATGCTCTAAGATCTCGGTGTGCGTATAGCCCAATAATTTTGTGAGTTCTAGGATGTTGTAACAGATACGCACCAGGATGCGGTATGTTAACAATTATATAAGGTCCTTCATATAGCAGACGCCACTTAGCGTTGCGTCGTTTGAGTGCTACAGATTTATGATGAGTACGAAGTAGTACAAGCATTCCTACCTCGAATTTTTGTTTTCTTTTTATTATGGTTCTGTGATGTTTGTTTCGTATTTGTGCGTGATGTGTCAATGTAGTCAATACTTCTTTTATTTTCTGTTCAGGTGTGATTTCCTTGTCTGACAACTTAGGTAATGGTTCTATCCACTGATCGTTCTGTTTGCAATTGAACATGATCTCGTTAGGTGTGTAATTTGTATCGTAAATATTTAAGTTATTGTGTACGTCTTCGAAAAGACTTAGGTAGGACACCCAATTAGTATGTTTTGATGAAATATAGGTCCTCATGAAACGGTTTAATTCTCGGAAAAGTCTCTCAGTCGCGTTACATTGTGGACTAAACCTCGAAATAAATATACTTTTAATGTTATTGTCCTTCAAGAAATTTCTCCATTTGTACCCAGAGTAGTATGCTGCATTATCTGATAGAATTGCTTTAGGTTTTCCCACGTGCGTCAAGTAATCACTTGAGAATCTTCGTATTATAGCATTTGCAGTGGCGGATTTTAAAGCATAAAGTTTTACATGTTTAGAAAATATATCGTAAAAAGCTAAGATATATTTGAAGCCTCCAGAGCTTGCTGGATGCGGTCCATTGATGTCAGTACACAGAATTTCCAGGGGTCTACTAGGTAAAATAGAATGTAAATCTGTTTTTGTGGATAAATTCTGAGGTTTTGATTTTTGACATATGACACATGTTTTTAGTTCCCTGTAAATTTTTCTTCTCATATTGCTAAAATAACAGTATGTACTGAGCTTTTCCAAACACTTTTTTGTCCCATAATGACCCCAAACTAAGTGTGTGTGCCAAATTAGATTACGTTCAGACTCTTTGGGAATGCATACACACCAGTTAGTAGCATTTGGATGTCGGCGGTAAAATAACACATCATTGTGTAACTTGTAATACTTAGTCAAAGGATGATTGTGTTTTTCTACCAGTAATGTTATTATCTTATACCAGTGAGGATCAGATTTTTGTAATTCAGCCATGTTTCTGCACATATCAATATAATATTGGTGATACTGCTTGTCTTGCATTAAGAGAATCCTGTAGTCATTTATATTTTCTAAGTCACTGTTGGTATCATTCATACGTTGTGGAAGTCTAGACAAAGTGTCTGCAATGGTGTTGTCCTTACCTCTTATGTACTTAATTTCAAAAGAGTAGTTCTGAAGTGTAACTGCCCATCGTGATAGTCTAGGATGTACAAGTTTACAAGTTAACAAAAATGTCAGGGCCTGGTGATCGGTGTAAATTACCGTATGTTTTCCAAATAAATAATAATTGAATTTCTTGAATGCCCATACTATGGAAAGTGTTTCTAACTCAGTAGTGGAGTATGTACGCTCACATTCAGTTAGAGTGCGACTCGCAAACCCAATAATTCTTATCTGTTCCTCCTCTTTATTCTTTACAACTTGAAATAAGCAACAGCCCAAGCCAGTACGTGAAGCGTCACAAGTCATACAAAAATCTAAATTGAAATCTGGATGGCTCAATATGTTAGCATTCACTAAAGCATGTTTAATTGTATTAAAGTCATTCTGGCACTGTTCCGACCAGATCCAAACTTGATTCTTTCTGAGTAGATTTAGCAGATGTTTACTGTTCAAAAGTGGTTGTGGCAAAAAACGTCTGAAAAAAGAACATAGCCTAAGGAATGATTTTAACTGCTTTTTAGTTCGAGGGCTAGGAAAGTTTCTGTTAGCATCTAATTTACTGGGATCCGGACGTATGCCCTGTGAATTAATGATATGTCCTAAATACTTTATCTCACTGCAACCAAATTTTGATTTTCTTAGGTTGGCTGTGACTCCAGCTTGTGCAAATTTTTCTAAAATTCTTTGAAGAGTGTCAACGTGTTCATTCCAAGATCGTGTAGCTATCAGTATATTATCTACATAGTGTGTGACTGTCTCAACTAAATCGTCGCCAAGCACGGTATCCAGGGCTGTAATGAATACCCCAGAGCTGACATTCAGTCCGAAGGGTAGAACACAAAACTGATAGGTTCGCCCCCCGAACATAAATGCAGTATATTTCCGAGAATCAGGAGTGATACCCACCTGCCAAAACGAATTAGCGAGATCTATTGTGGAAAAATATTTTGCATCTAGAAATTTCTGCAACTGCTCTTCTAAATTTTCAGGTTTTGTGTGAACCGGTAAAATTATTTCATTAATAGCTCGTGTGTCTAACACTAACCTAATGCTTCCATTTGATTTTTTGACAACAAGTAGAGGACTACAATAAGGTGAGGTGGATGGTTCAATGACCTTCCAGTCTAACATTTATTTTAATTCTTGCCACACAGCAGGTCGTTGAGATAACGGTACGTTATATGTCTTATGGTAGAAGATCTTGTGAGGCTTAACTTCAATCTTGTACACATACATGTTGGTAACACCTAATCGTTTGGTAAAAACTTGTAAATATTTGGATAACACTTCCTGTAGTTTTATACGTTCATGTACACTGAGAGCTGTAGCTTCACTTATCTTATGATCAAGCAATGTTTTCAAGTCCATTAGCTCTGTGTCAGATGAGTGTGTTTGCATGTCTTGAATGTCATTGTCAAGTACTAACTGAACCTTGTACCCTGTACAGTGTTTGTTATGCTTTAGAGTTCTCCTGTCCAAATCAATAATAATTACACTGCCTTTATCATTTAAAATACATTTACCTTTGGAGAAGTCTATAATGCAGTCCTTCCCGCTCATAATATCTATTCCTAATATGCAATTTGTCACAAGGTTTTGTACAACCAGGAATGGCCATTGTACGGTTTCATTACCTATTTTAACGTTTACAAAAACTTGCTTCGTAACCCTACATGACTTATTACCTAGTGCAGTAGTTATTTTACAGTTTTGGGCAGGAAACTCAGGCACAGGTTCCAATTCACACATCTTTTTATAGAAATTAAAAGACAAAACGCTCACAGCTGCACCTGTATCTAGGATAATAGTAGTTGGAATCCCACCTACTACACCAGTAGTAGATGCTAAAACAATTTCATTTGTGTTTAAACGACATTGTGTACTGTCTTGTAAAATTCATCTGATATATTGTTATTGTGGTTGTATCTTATAAATAAAACAGGTAGTTTTTGTTTAGAATTATTCAGCATATCATTATTCTGTTGTTCAAGTGTGGTGTCAAATAACTGATTAACATTGAAGTCGCCCCCCAAGAATTCTTCAGCCACGACCTGGGGCAAAGTAGTGACTGTTTCTAGTTTGTTGGATTATCATTTGTACTAGGTACTGACACAGATTGAGGTTGTGCATCAGGTGTCATTTCTATTATATTCACATTCGGATATTGCCTATTATGATCTCCAAACTTTTGCGGTTGTTGTTGCTGTTGCGCATTATAACTTACCGGTCGGTCGTAAGGTATGCTCCAATTTTGACCTGGTGGCTGCTGTGGTAAAGCAGAGTTTGAATGAAAGTACTGATCGTTACGAGTCCAACCTTGATGCTGTCTTGGCTCGTAGTTATTATTATTTCTATTTCTGTTTGTGTTTTTGTTATTACCTTTGTATCCGTTGTTACCGTTGTAGTTATTACCGCGGTGCCTTTTGTATGGATTGCCGCATGAAATGTTATTACTGTTGTAACTATTGTTTGTATTGGAATACGCGTGTTGATTTTGATTTCCGTACTGAGACGGCATGTGAGTTTGCTGTTTTTGTTGTACCGCGTATCCAACTGTGGGCGCGCCAGAATTGTGTTGGCAAGCCTGCATGTTTTGCATACCACTAGTGTAAACATTGTGGCTGCTGTTTTGCCGCGCGAAGCGCTGATCTTCAAGTAACATGTCAACCGAATCTAAAGCTCTTCAAAAATAATCTGAATCGTCATCCGGGATATGTAGGAGTTTTTCTTTAATGTTGAAAGGCAATTTGGCCTTCAACGCACGGAGTATATCACGCGTTGCGACTGGTTCGTCTAAAAAATGTCCCATGTTCAAGTATTTTTCAAAATATCTGCGTGAGTTACCATTTTTACTGTTAAAAGTTTCAGGTTCTAAAATTTGTCTTCTGAGTCGCTCCTGGACGGATTGCGACCAGAATTTGTTCAGAAAAGCACGCTCAAACTCACTGTACGTGGTACATACGTCAGCTTGACTGTATGCCCAGACAGCTGCATCGCCTTGGATGTAACCGACAATATATGAAATCTTTTTCCGGTCACTCCAAGTGCGTGGAAATGCGTTACTAAAAGATTTAAGAAAAATCACCGGATGAATGGTTCGTTTTTCTGGGATAAAAATCTGAAATTGCCTGTGTTTCATTAAGCCTTCATCTTCCTTCGCATTGTGATATGGATTTATTCCACTGTAATTACTGGTATGTTCAGCTGGCGAGTAATTACGATAATGTTGCTGTGGTTTACCAAGATAATAGCTTGTGTTTGTGTTTCCACATCGTGGTATGTGTTGTAGTCGTGGTGTGTTTTGTTCTTGTGTATTTGTCGTGTGCGGAATGTGTGTATCATACTCGAATGTATATTGGTTTCTGAACTGTACATTTTGACTGATATTTTCGTTACATTCAGACTGTAGTTGATCGGTGAATTGTCTCATGGGTGCAGTGACGGATTGTACTGCGTCACTGATCAGCTGTTTGTTATTAGTAATGTATTGCGCTACGGAGTCGTGCACAATTGTTGGTAAATTTTCACGTAAGCATCTATCAAAATGTTTGTCTTTGTTCTCAACCCAATCATGAAATTCTTTATTAATATTTTGAAAATGAGCTGTGGCATCTGATTGTAAGATGTCAGTCAGGTGTTGTTCAACATTGTCAAATTTATTCTGTACGTCAGTAATTCGTTTTTCAAGATTGTCATGTACTGAAGGATATGTTTGAATTTGTTCAGTAAGAACTTCACACGTGACATTAAGGTTTTTTACTTGTGTCTGTAAAAGTGCTACGTCAGTTGTAGTCTTTTCTTGTCTCGTATTGAGCTGGGAAAATTTAGTACTGAGTTCGGTCATCTGTTTGGTCAGTGTGGCGTCTGTAAGTTCCACACGTTTACACAAAGTGTCATTACCTATCTTGATTGCTATGAGATCAGATTTGATTTCGTCATTTTGTGTTTTTAACTGTTCATTTTGTGTCTCTAATTGTGCCTTTAAGGTTGCCATGTTTTCGGCGTTTTGTTTCATTAGCATTTGTAACATGTCGGCAATGTTTACCGTTTGCAAGGTCTCTGCCCCCGCCGCGTCATTAGACGTGACGTCATGCATTAACATGGGCTTTGATTGAGATTTTGAAATTTTTGTAGTGGACGGCCTATCGTCAAAATTTTCGTCAACACTTGCGTCAATGTTTGATGAATCGTCACTACCGGTTGCTGTCGTAAAGTCATTTTCTAACACTTGTCTCACGTCCGAGTCGGATTGCGTCTGAATAGTACGTCCTTGCTGTTCCATTTTTGCGTATTGTTTTCTAGTTATTACCATGCCACACGTGATATATGTTTCAAGAAAATTTTTGACACTGATTTTAAAATAAAATGTAGTTGAGCATGAATCGCTCGTAGCAACAATGGCTGTCTGTTAATTTAAAAATATAAACTGAATTTGAGATTATTGGTAATGGCTGCTGGCCATGTTACATGATATCGTACAGAAGTCGGCCATATTGTAAACTCGTGTATTGGTATTGTTGCATACGTTATTGTGTAGGGAAAAGTACTGAAAATGAAATTTATCACTGAAACTGTTATGCGGAAAAGAAACACTACAGAATTTACTGAAAAGCTAATACCCTGAATTATACGTTTGGTCAAGCCTACCAATGCAAAGATGCTGCGTCTTACCTTATTTTGCTGGAAGTTTCATTGCGTCTTAGCGCAAAATTTCAGAATTGGAAAATATCTTCAGATTTTGTTATCTCTCATACATTGACGTCCAGGTCCAGAAAGTTGATTTTTTACATGAAACAAAGAGAACAATGTAACAAATGACAAAATAACAAGTCCGACACGCAGTCGCCAATATAAAATAAATAAAAAAATATTATTGTTATTTTAAATATGTTAATTATTCTATCTGTATGATGGTGATTGCGATTGCAATTGTATTTGCTTATCTGGTACGTGGACGTTTAATTATTCGGTATCAGACGCTTGACAATGGCTTTTTCGTAAAGGCAATGTTACTCGTAGTTGACCGTGAAATAAAACTGAAATAATCGGACTTCGTAATTAAATCGTTTCCAAAGACTGCTGCGGTAGGTGCGGACTCATAATCTAAATCTCAATATTACAATAATTTGCCAGCCATGCCAATACGTCGTACAGAGGTGATTGTCTACTAAACATAAAAAAGTTACACAGTTAGTTAAATCAGATATATTCAATGAATAAGCCTACAGTTCATAATCCTACTTACTTTTATAAATATAAATACTTTACAGAATCGAGTGCCTAGTGTGGTTGCAACTCGCAGTATTCTTCTATAACATGAAATATGGCGGTGTGCCAGACAATAAAAAAAATACGTGCTTCTCGCACCACTTCAACCAGAGCTCCCCTTTCTTAATCAAACATAAGAGTAACGTAATTGTGCTTTTGTTTTATCAGCGACACAGCGCTGCAGTTGTGTGCCATAGGCTTTATTTATTTGTCACTGATTATTTATTTAATTAATATTTCGCGTTTCCGAGGAAACTCACGCTCGGCATGCAAATGTGCCTTTATAGGTTCTATGACTTTTCCTTCTAAATCGAGTAACGTTTCTATGGAAACGACAGGATTTCCTTTTGAGATACGAGTATCTCCTTTCCGATGCACTATTCCTTCTTTACTGCATCCCTCGCTCCCTCACACTGACGAATTAACACAGAAATTGCGTCGCTGTGATAAACTATGTGTTCTATGGGTTCTCCTTCTAAATGGAGTAACGTTTCAATGGAAACGACAGGAATTTCTTTTGGGATACGAGTATCTCCTATCCGATGCAGTATTCCCTCTTTCCTGCATCCGTGGCTCCCTCACATTGACGAATTAACACTGAAATTGCGTCGCTATGAAATACTATGGGTTCTATGACATCTCTATCTAAATCGAGTAACGTTTCTATAGAAACGACAGGATTTTCTTTAGAGATACGACTATATACTTTCCGATGCACTATTGCTTCTGTACTGAACCCTCGCACCCTCACATTGGCGAATTATCAATGAAATTGCGTCGCTATGAAATACTATGGGTTCTATGACTTCTCCTTCTAAATCGAGTAACGTTTCTATGGAAAAGACAGGATTTTCTTTTGGGATACGAGTATCTCCTTTCCGATGCACTATTCCCTCTTTACTGCATCTCTCGCTCCCTCACATTGACGAGTTAACACAGAAGATGCGTCGCTATGAAATACAATGGGTTCCATGACTTCTCTTTCTAATTCGGCAACGTGTCTATGGAAACAACAGGATTTTCTTTTATTATACGACTATCTCCTTTCCGATGCAGTATTAGTTCTTTACTGCATCCCTCGCTCCCTCACATTCACGAATAAGCATAGAAATTGCGTCGCTATGAAATACTATAGGTTCTATAACTTCTCTTTCTAAATCGAGTAACGTTTCTATGGAAACGACAGGATATTGTTTTCGGATACGACTATCTCCTTTCCGATGCACTATTCCTTCTTTACTTCATCCTTCGCTCCCTCACATTGACGAATTATCGCAGAAATTGCGTCGCTATGAAATACTACGGGTTCTATGAGTTCTCCTTCTAAATCGAGTAACGTTTCTATGGTAACGACAGGATTTTCTTCTGGTACACGAGTATCTCCTATCCGATGCACTATTCCTTCGGTACTTAATCCCTCGCTCCCTCACATTGATGAATTAACACTGATATTGCGTCGCTTTGAAATATAAGGCGTTCTATGACTCCCCCTTCAATATCGAGTAACGTTTCTATTGAAACCACAGGATTTTCTTTTGGGATACGAGTATCTCCTTTCCGATGCACTATTCCCTCTTTACTGCATCCCTCGCTCTCTCACATTGACGAATTAACGCGGAAATTGCGTCGCTATGAATTACCATGGGTTCTATGACTTCTCCCTCTAAATCAAGTAACGTTTCTATAGAAACGACAGGATTTTCTTTTATGATGCGAGTATCTCCTTTCCGATGCACTATTAGTTCCTTACAGCATCCCCCGCTCCCTCACACAGACGAATAAGCATAGAAATTGCGTCGCCTTCAAATACTATGGGTTCTATGACTTCTCCTTCTAAATCGAGTAACGTTTCTAAGGAAACAACGGGATTTTTTTTTTGGGATACAACTATCTCCTTTCCGATGCACTATTCCTTCTGTACTGCATCCCTCGCTTCCTCACATTGGCGAATTAACACAGAAATTGCGTCGCAATGAAATACTATTGGTTCTATGACTTCACCTTCTAATTCGAGTAACGTTTCTATGGAAACGACAGGATTTTCTTTTGGGATACGAGTATCTTAATTCCGCAGCACTATTCCGTCTTTACTGCATCCCTCGCTCCCTCACACTGACAAATTAACACAGAAATTGCGTCGCTACGAAATACTATGGGTTCCATGAATTGTCCTTCTTAACCGAGTGATATATCTATGGAAACGACAAGATTATCTTTTTGGATACGAGTACCTCCTTTCCGTTGCACTATTAGTTCATTACTGCATCCCTCGCCCCCTCACATTGACGAATAAACACAGAAAATGCGTCGCTATGAACTAGAATGTCTTCTATTACTTCACCTTCTAATTCGAGCAACGTTTCTATGGAAACGACAGGATTTTCTTTTGGGATACGAGTATCTCCTTTCCGATGCACTATTCCTTCTTTACTGCGTCAATCGCTCCCTCACATTGACGAATTAACACAGAAATTGCGTGGCAGTGAAATACTATGGGTTCTATGACTTCTCCTTCTAAATCGAGTAACGTTTCTATGGAAACGAGAGGATTTTCTTCTGGTATACCAGTATCTCCTTTCAGATGCACTTTTCCTTCTTTACTGCTACCTTGGCTCCCTCACATTGACGAATTAACACAGTAATAGCGACGCTATGGAATACTATGTGTTCTATGACTTCTCTTTCTACATCGAGTAACGTTTCTATAGAAACGACAGGATTTTCTTTTGAGATACGACTATATCCTTTCCGATGCACTATTCCTTCTGTACTGCATCCCTCGCTCCCTCACATTGGCGAATTAACAATGAAATTGCGTCGCTATGAAATACTAAGTGTTCTATGACTTCTCCTTCTAAATCGACTAACGTATCTATTGAAATGACAGGATTTTCTTTTGGGATACGAGTATCTCCTTTCCGTTGCACTATTCCTTCTTCACTGCATCCCTCGCTCCCTCACATTGACGGATTAACACAGAAATTGCGTGGCAATGAAATACTATTGATTCTATGACTTCTCCTTTTGAATCGAGTAACGTTTCTATGGAAACGACAGGATTTTCTCCTGGTATACGAGAATCTCCTTTCCGATGCGCCATTCCTTCTTTACTGCATCCCCCGCTCCCTCACATTGACGAATTAACACAGGTATTGCGTCGCTATGAAATACTATTGGTTCTATGACTTCTCCTTCTAAATCGAGTAACGTTTCTATGGAAACGACAGGTTTTGCTTTTGGGATACGAGTATCTCCTTTCCGATGCACTATTTCTTCTGTACTGCATCCCTCGCTCCCTCACATTGGCGAATTAACACAGAAATTGCGTGGCTATGAAAGACTAAGGGATATATGGCTTCCCCTCCTAAATCGAGTAATGTTTCTACTGAAACGACAGGATTCTCTTTTGGGATACGAGTATCATCTTTCCGATGCACTATTCCCTCTGTACTGCATCCCTCGCTCCCGCACATTGACGAATTAACACAGATATTGCGTCGCTTTGAAATACAATGCGTTCTATTACTCCCCCTTCAAAATCGAGTAACGTTTCTATGGAAACTTCAGGAATTTCTTTTGGGATACGAGTATCTCCTCTCCGATGCACTATTTCCTCTTTACAGCATCCCTCGGTCAATCACATTGAGGAACTATCGCGGAAATTGGCTCGCAATGATATACTATGGGTTCTATGACTTCTCCCTCTAAATCGAGTAACGTTTCTATGTAAGCGACAGGATTTTCTTTTGGGATACGTGTATTTCCTTTCCGATGCACTATTCCTTCTTTACTACGTCCCTCGCTTCCTCACATTGACGAATTAACACAGAAATTGCGTCGCTATGAAATACTATCCGTTCTATGACTTCTCCTTCTAAATCGAGTAACGTTTCTTTTGAAATGAAAGGATTTTGTTTTGGGATACGAGTATCTCTTTTCCGATGCACTATCCCTTCTTCACTGCATCCCTCACTCCCTCACATTGACGAATTAACACAGAAATTGCGTGGCAATGAAATACTATTGATTCTATGACTTCTACATCTAAATCGAGTAACGTTTCTATGGAAACGAAAGGATTTTCGCCTCGTATACGAGTATCTCCTTTCCGATGCGCTATTCCTTCTTTACTGCATCCCTCGCTCCCTCACATTGACGAATTAACACCGATATTGCGTCGCTATGGAATACTATGGGTTCTATGACTTCTCCTTCTAAATCGAGTAACGTTTCTATTGAAACGACAGGATTTTCTTTTCGGATACAAGTATCATCTTTCCGAGGCACTATTCCTTCTGTACTGCATCCCTCGCTCCCTCACATTGTCGAATTAACACAGATATTGCGTCGCTTTGAAATACAATGCGTTCTATTACTCCCCCTCCAAAATCGAGTAACGTTTCTATGGAAAAGAAAGGAATTTCTTTTGGGATACGAGTATCTCCTTTCCGATACACTATTCCCTCTTTACTGCATCCGTCGGCCAATCACATTGACGAATTAACGCAGATATAGCGTCGCTTTGAAATACAATGCGTTCTATGACTTCCCCTTCTAATTGGAGTAACGTTTCTATTGAAACGACAGGATTTTCTTTTGGGATACGAGTATCTCCTTTCCGATTTACTTTTCCTTCTTTACTGCTTCCTTGGCTCCCTCACATCGACGAATTATAGCAGAAATTGCGTCGCTATGAAATACTACGGGTTCTATGAGTTCTCCTTCTAAATCGAGTAACGTTTCTATGGAAACGACAGGATTTTCTTTTGGGATACGAGTATCTCCTTTCCGATGAACTATTCCTTCTTTACTGCATCCCTCGCACTTTCACATTGATGAATTAGCACTGAAATTGCGTGGCTATGATATACTATGGGTTCTATGACTTCTCCTTCTAAATCGAGTAACGTTTCTATGGTAACGACAGGAATTTCTTCTGGCATACGAGAATCTCCTTTCCCATGCACTATTCTATCTGTACTTTAGTCCTCGCTCCCTCACGTTGACGATTTAACACTGATATTGCGTCGCTTTGAAATACAATGCGTTCTATGACTCCCCCTACAAAATCGAGTAACGTTTCTATTGAAACCACAGGATTTTCTTTTGGGATACGAGTATCTCCTTTGCGAAGCACTATTCCCTCTTTACTGTATTCCTCGCTCTTTCACATTCACGAATTAACGCGGAAATTGCATGGCATTAAAATACAATGCGTTCTATGACTCCCCCTTCAAAATCGAGTAACGTTTCTATTGAAACCACAGGATTATCTTTTGGGATACGAGTATCTCCTTTCCGATGCACTATTCCCTCTTTACTGCATCACTCGCTCTCTCACATTGACGAATTAACGCGGTAATTGCGTCGCTATGAAATACTATGGGTTCTATGGCTTCTCTTTCTAAAACGAGTATCGTTTCTGTGGAAACGACAGGAATATCTATTGGGATTCGAGTATCTCCTTTCCGATCCAATATTCCCTCTCTACTGCATCCCTCGCTCCTTCACATTGACGAAGTAACGCAGAAATTGCGTCGCTATGAAATACTCTGGGTTCTATGACTTCTCCTTCTAAATCGATTAACGTTTCTATTGAAATGACAGGATTTTCTTTTGGGATACGAGTATCTCCTTTCCGATGCACTATCCCTTCTTCACTCCATCCCTCGCTCCCGCACATTGACGAATTAACACAGATATTGCGTCGCTTTGAAATACAATGCGTTCTATTACTCCCCCTTCAAAATCGAGTAACGTTTCTATAGAAAGGACAGGAATTTCTTTTCGGATACGAGTATCTCCTTTCCGATGCACTTTTCCTTCTTTACTGCTTCCTTGGCTCCCTCACATTGACGAATTAATACAGTAATAGCGACGCTATGGAATACTATGTGTTCTATGACTTCGCTTTCTACGTCGAGTAACGTTTCTATAGAAACGACAGGATTTTCTTTTGAGATAGGACTATATCCTTTCCGATGCACTATTCCTTCTGTACTGCTCCCTCGCTCCCTCACATTGGCGAATTATCAATGAAATGGCGTCGCTATGAAATACTATGGGTTCTATGAATTCTCCTTCTCAATCGAGTAACGTTTCTATGGAAACGACAGGATTTTCTTTTGGGATACGAGTATCTCCTTTCCGATGCACTATTCCCTCTTTACTGCATCTCTCGCTCCCTCACATTGACGAATTATCACAGAGGATGCGTCGCTATGAAATACTATGGGTTCCATTACTTCTCTTTCTAAATCGCGTACCGCTTCTATGGAAACAACAGGATTTTCTTTTATGATACGAGTATCTCCTTTCCGATGCACTATTAGTTCTTTACTGCGTCCCTCGCTCCCTCACATTGACGAATAAGCACAGAAATTGCGTCGCTATGAAATACTATAGGTTCTATAACATCTCCTTCTAAATCTAGTAACGATTCTATGGAAACGACATGATTTTGTTTTCGGATACGACTATCTCCTTTCCGATGCACTCTTCCTTCTTTACTTCATCCCTCGCTCCCTCACTTTGACGAATTATCGCAGAAATTGCGTCGCTATGAAATACTACGGGTTCTATGAGTTCTCCTTCTATATCGAGTAACGTTTCTATGGAAACGACAGGATTTTCTTTTGGGATACGAGTATCTCCTTTCCGATGAACTATTCCTTCTTTACTGCATCCCTCGCACTTTCACATTGATGAATTAGCACTGAAATTGCGTGGTTATGATATACTATGGGTTCTACAACTTCTCCTTCTAAATCGAGTAACTTTTCTATGGTAACAACAGGAATTTCTTCTGGCATACGAGTATCTCTTTTCCCATGCTCTATTCTATCTGTACTTTATCCCTCGCTCCCTCACATTGACGATTTAACACTGATATTGCGTCGCTTTGAAATACAATGCGTTCTATGACTCCCCCTTCAAAATCGAGTAACGTTTCTATTGAAACCACAGGATTTTCTTTTGGGAAACGAGTATCTCCTTTCCGATGCACTATTCCTTCTTTACTGCGTCAATCGCTCCCTCACATTGACGAATTAACACAGAAATTGCGTGGCAGTGAAATACTATGGGTTCTATGACTTCTCCTTCTAAATCGAGTAACGTTTCTATGGAAACGAGAGGATTTTCTTCTGGTATACGAGTATCTCCTTTGCGATGCACTATTCCTTCTGTATTGCATCCCTCGCTCCCTCACATTGACGAATTAACACAGATATTGCGTCGCTTTGAAATACAATGCGGTCTAAGACTTCCCCTTCTAATTTGAGTAACGTTTCTATTGAAACGAAAGGATTTTCTTTTGGGATACGAGCATCTCCTTTCAGATGCACTTTTCCTTCTTTACTGCTACCTTGGTTCCCTCACATTGACGAATTAACACAGTAATAGCGACGCTATGGAGTACTATGTGTTCTATGACTTCTCTTTCTACATCGATTAACGTTTCTATAGAAACGACAGGATTTTCTTTTGAGATACGACTATATCCTTTCCGATGCACTATTCCTTCTGTACTGCATCCCTCGCTCCCTCACATTGGCGAATTAACAATGAAATTGCGTCGCTATGAAATACTAAGTATTCTATGACTTCTCCTTCTAAATCGACTAACGTATCTATTGAAATGACAGGATTTTCTTTTGGGATACGAGTATCTCCTTTCCGTTGCACTATTCCTTCTTCACTGCATCCCTCGCTCCCTCACATTGACGAATTAACACAGAAATTGCGTGGCAATGAAATACTATTTATTCTATGACTTCTCCTTTTGAATCGAGTAACGTTTCTATGGAAACGACAGGATTTTCTCCTGGTATACGAGAATCTCCTTTCCGATGCGCCATTCCTTCTTTACTGCATCCCCCGCTCCCTCACATTGACGAATTAACACAGGTATTGCGTCGCTATGAAATACTATTGGTTCTATGACTTCTCCTTCTAAATCGAGTAACGTTTCTATGGAAACGACAGGTTTTGCTTTTGGGATACGACTATCTCCTTTCCGATGCACTATTTCTTCTGTACTGCATCCCTCGCTCCCTCACATTGGCGAATTAACACAGAAATTGCGTGGCTATGAAAGACTAAGGGATATATGGCTTCCCCTCCTAAATCGAGTAATGTTTCTACTGAAACGACAGGATTCTCTTTTGGGATACGAGTATCATCTTTCCGATGCACTATTCCCTCTGTACTGCATCCCTCGCTCCCGCACATTGACGAATTAACACAGATATTGCGTCGCTTTGAAATACAATGCGTTCTATTACTCCCCCTTCAAAATCGAGTAACGTTTCTATGGAAACTTCAGGAATTTCTTTTGGGATACGAGTATCTCCTTTCCGATGCACTATTTCCTCTTTACAGCATCCCTCGGTCAATCACATTGAGGAACTAACGCGGAAATTAGCTCGCAATGATATACAATGGGTTCTATGACTTCCCCTCCAAAATCGAGTAACGTTTCTATGGAAACGATAGGAATTTCTTTTGGGATACGAGTATCTCCTTTCCGATACACTATTCCCTCTTTACTGCATCCGTCGGCCAATCACATTGACGAATTAACGCTGATATAGCGTCGCTTTGAAATACAATGCGTTCTATGACTTCCCCTTCTAATTGGAGTAACGTTTCTATTGAAACGACAGGATTTTCTTTTGGGATACGAGTATCTCCTTTCCGATTTACTTTTCCTTCTTTACTGCTTCCTTGGCTCCCTCACATTGACGAATTATAGCAGAAATTGCGTCGCTATGAAATACTACGGGTTCTATGAGTTCTCCTTCTAAATCGAGTAACGTTTCTATGGAAACGACAGGATTTTCTTTTGGGATACGAGTATCTCCTTTCCGATGAACTATTCCTTCTTTACTGCATCCCTCGCACTTTCACATTGATGAATTAGCACTGAAATTGCGTGGCTATGATATACTATGGGTTCTATGACTTCTCCTTCTAAATCGAGTAACGTTTCTATGGTAACGACAGGAATTTCTTCCGGCATACGAGTATCTCCTTTCCCATGCACTATTCAATCTGTACTTTAGTCCTCGCTCCCTCACGTTGACGATTTAACACTGATATTGCGTCGCTTTGAAATACAATGCGTTCTATGACTCCCCCTTCAAAATCGAGTAACGTTTCTATTGAAACCACAGGATTTTCTTTTGGGATACGAGTATCTCCTTTGCGAAGCACTATTCCCTCTTTACTGTATTCCTCGCTCTTTCACATTGACGAATTAACGCGGAAATTGCCTCGCATTAAAATACAATGCGTTCTATGACTCCCCCTTCAAAATCGAGTAACGTTTCTATTGAAACCACAGGATTATCTTTTGGGATACGAGTATCTCCTTTCCGATGCACTATTCCCTCATTACTGCATCCCGCGCTCTCTCACATTAACGAATTAACGCGGTAATTGCGTCGCTATGAAATACTATGTGTTCTATGGCTTCTCTTTCTAAAACGAGTATCGTTTCTGTGGAAACGACAGGAATATCTATTGGGATTCGAGTATCTCCTTTCCGATCCAATATTCCCTCTCTACTGCATCCCTCGCTCCTTCACATTGACGAAGTAACGCAGAAATTGCGTCGCTATGAAATACTCTGTGTTCTATGACTTCTCCTTCTAAATCGATTAACGTTTCTATTGAAATGACAGGATTTTCTTTTGGGATACGAGTATCTCCTTTCCGATGCACTATCCCCTCTTCACTCCATCCCTCGCTCCCGCACATTGACGAATTAACACAGATATTGCGTCGCTTTGAAATACAATGCGTTCTATTAATCCCCCTTCAAAATCGAGTAACGTTTCTATGGAAACGACAGGAATTTCTTTTGGGATACTAGTATCTCCTTTCCGATGCACTTTTCCTTCTTTACTGCTTCCTTGGATCCCTCACATTGACGAATTAACACAGTAATAGCGACGCTATGGAATACTATGTGTTCTATGACTTCGCTTTCTACGTCGAGTAACGTTTCTATAGAAACGACAGGATTTTCTTTTGAGATAGGACTATTTCCTTTCCGATGCACTATTCCTTCTGTACTGCTCCCTCGCTCCCTCACATTGGCGAATTATCAATGAAATGGCGTCGCTATGAAATACTATGGGTTCTATGAATTCTCCTTCTCAATCGAGTAACGTTTCTATGGAAACGACAGGATTTTCTTTTGGGATACGAGTATCTCCTTTCCGATGCACTATTCCCTCTTCACTGCATCTCTCGCTCCCTCACATTGACGAATTATCACAGAGGATGCGTCGCTATGAAATACTATGGGTTCCATTACTTCTCTTTCTAAATCGCGTACCGCTTCTATGGAAACAACAGGATTTTCTTTTATGATACGAGTATCTCCTTTACGATGCACTATTAGTTCTTTACTGCGTCCCTCGCTCCCTCACATTGACGAATAAGCACAGAAATTGCGTCGCTATGAAATACTATAGGTTCTATAACATCTCCTTCTAAATGTAGTAACGATTCTATGGAAACGACATGATTTTGTTTTCGGATACGACTATCTCCTTTCCGATGCACTCTTCCTTCTTTACTTCATCCCTCGCTCCCTCACTTTGACGAATTATCGCAGAAATTGCGTCGCTATGAAATACTACGTGTTCTATGAGTTCTCCTTCTAAATCGAGTAACGTTTCTATGGAAACGACAGGATTTTCTTTTGGGATACGAGTATCTCCTTTCCGATGAACTATTCCTTCTTTACTGCATCCCTCGCACTTTCACATTGATGAATTAGCACTGAAATTGCTTGGTTATGATATACTATGGGTTCTACGACTTCTCCTTCTAAATCGAGTAACGTTTCTATGGTAACAACAGGAATTTCTTCTGGCATACGAGTATCTCTTTTCCCATGCTCTATTCTATCAGTACTTTATCCATCGCTCCCTCACATTGACGATTTAACACTGATATTGCGTCGCTTTGAAATACAATGCGTTCTATGTCTCCCCCTTCAAAATCGAGTAACTTTTCTATTGAAACCACAGGATTTTCTTTTGGGATACGAGTATCTCCTTTCCGATGCACTATTCCCTCTTTACTGCATCCCTCGCTCTCTCACATTGACGAATTAACGCGGAAACTGCGTCGCTATGAAATACTATGGGTTCTATGACTTCTCTTTCCAAAACGAGTATCGTTTCTGTGGAAACTGCAGGAATATCTATTGGGATACGAGTATCTCCTTTCCGATCAAATATTCCCTCTCTACTGCATCCCTCGCTCCTTCACGTTGACGAAGTAACGCAGAAATTGCGTCGCTATGAAATACTCTGGGTTCTATGACTTCTCCTTCTAAATCGAGTAACGTTTCTATTGAAATGACAGGATTTTGTTTTGGGATACGAGTATCTCCTTTCCGATGCACTATCCCTTCTTCACTGCATCCCTCGCTCCCTCACATTGACGAATTAACACAGAAATTGCGTGGCAATGAAATAATATTGATTCTATGACTTCTCCTTTTGAATCGAGTAACGTTTCTATGGAAACGACAGGATTTTCTCCTGGTATACGAGCATCTCCTTTCCGATGCGCTATTCCTTCTTTACTGCATCCTTCGCTCCCTCACATTGACGAACTAACACAGGTATTGCGTCGCTATGAAATGCTATGAGTTCTATGACTTCTCCTTCTAAATGGAGTAACGTTTCTATGGAAACGACAGGTTTTGCTTTTGGGATACGACTATCTCCTTTCCGATGCACTATTTCTTCTGTACTGCATCCCTCGCTCCCTCACATTGGCGAATTAACACAGAAATTGCGTGCCTATGAAAGACTATGGGATATATGGCTTCCCCTCCTAAATCGAGTAATGTTTCTATTGAAACGACAGGATTTTCTTTTGGGATACGAGTATCACCTTTCCGATGCACTATGCCCTCGGTACTGCATCCCTCGCTCCCGCACATTGACGAATTAACACAGATATTGCGTCGCTTTGAAATACAATGCGTTCTATTACTCCCCCTTCAAAATCGAGTAACGTTTCTATGGAAACGACAGAAATTTCTTTTGGGATACGAGTATCTCCTTTCCGATGCACTATTCCCTCTTTACTGCATCCCTCGATCAATCACATTGACGAATTAACGCGAAAATTGGCTCGCTATGATATACTATGGGTTCTATGACTTCTCCCTCTAAATCGAGTAACGTTTCTATGTAAGAGACAGGATTTTCTTTTGGGATACGTGTATGTCCTTTCCGATGCGCTATTCCTTCTTTACTAAGTCTCTCGCTCCCTCACATTGACGAATTAACACAGAAATTGCGTCGCTATGAAATACTATGGGTTCTATGACTTCTCCTTCCGAATCGAGAAACGTTTCTATGGAAACGACAGGATTTTCTTTTGGGATGCGAGTATCTCCTTTCCGATGCACTCCTCCTTCTTTACTACATCCCCCCTCCCTCACATTGACGAATTAACACAGATATTGTGTCGCTATGAGGTACTATGGGTTCAATGACTTCTCCTTCTAAATCGAGTAACGTTTCTATTGAAATGACAGGATTTTTTTTTGGGATACGAGTATCTCTTTTCCGATGCACTATCCCTTCTTCACTGCATCCCTCACTCCCTCACATTGACGAATTAACACAGAAATTGCGTGGCAATGAAATACTATTGATTCTATGACTTCTACTTCTAAATCGAGTAACGTTTCTATGGAAACGACAGGATTTGCTTTTGGGATACGACTATCTCCTTTGCGATGCACTCTTCCTTCTTTACTTCATCCCTCGCTCCCTCACTTTGACGAATTATCGCAGAAATTGCGTCGCTATTAAATACTACGGGTTCTATGAGTTCCCCTTCTAAGTCGAGTAACGTTTCTATGGAAACGACAGGATTTTCTTTTGGGATGAAGTATTCCTTCTTTACTTCATCCCTCGCACTTTCACATTGATGAATTAGCACTGAAATTGCGTGGCTATGATATACTATGGGTTCTACGACTTCTCCTTCTAAATCGAGTAACGTTTCTATGGTAACGACAGGAATTTCTTCTGGCATACGAGTATCTCTTTTCCCATGCACTATTCTATCTGTACTTTATCCCTCGCTCCCTCACATTGACGATTTAACACTGATATTGCCTCGCTTTGAAATACAATGCGTTCTATGACTCCCCCTTCAAAATCGAGTAACGTTTCTATTGAAACCACAGGATTTTCTTTTGGGATACGAGTATCTCCTTTCCGAAGCACTATTCCCTCTTTACTGCAATCCTCGCTCTTTCACATTGACGAATTAACGCGGAAATTGCATCGCTTTGAAATACAATGCGTTCTATGACTTCCCCTTCAAAATCGAGTAACTTTTCTATTGAAACCACAGGATTTTCTTTTGGGATACGAGTATCTCCTTTCCGATGCACTATTCCCTCTTTACTGCATCCCTCGCTCTCTCACATTGACGAATTAACGCGGAAATTGCGTCGCTATGAAATACTATGGGTTCTATGACTTCTCTTTCTAAAACGAGTATCGTTTCTGTGGAAACGGCAGGAATATCTATTGGGATACTAGTATCTTCTTTCCAATCCAATATTCCCTCTCTACTGCATCCCTCGCTCCTTCACATTGACGAAGTAACGCAGAAATTGCGTCGCTATGAAATACTCTGGGTTCTATGACTTCTCCTTCTAAATCGAGTAACGTTTCTATTGAAATGACAGGATTTTGTTTTGGGATACGAGTATCTCCTTTCCGATGCACTACCCCTACTTCACTGCATCCCTCGCTCCCTCACATTGACGAATTAACACAGAATATGCGTGGCAATGAAATACTATTGATTCTATGACTTCTCCTTTTGAATCGAGTAACGTTTCTATGGAAACGACAGGATTTTCTCCTGGTATACGAGCATCTCCTTTCCGATGCGCTATTCCTTCTTTACTGCATCCCTCGCTCCCTCACATTGACGAATTAACACAGGTATTGCGTCGCGATGAAATGCTATGGGTTCTATGACTTCTCCTTCTAAATCGAGTAACGTTTCTATGGAAACGACAGGTTTTGCTTTTGGGATACGACTATCTCCTTTCCGATGCACTATTCCTTCTGTACTGCATCCCTCGCGCCCTCACATTGGCGAATTAACACACAAAATTGCGTGGCTATGAAAGACTATGGGATATATGGCTTCCCCTCCTAAATCGAGTAATGTTTCTATCGAAACGACAGGATTTTCTTTTGGGATACGAGTATCACCTTTCCGATGCACTATGCCCTCTGTACTGCAACCCTCGCTCCCGCACATTGACGAATTAACACAGATATTGCGTCGCTTTGAAATACAATGCGTTCTATTACTCCCCCTTCAAAATCGAGTAACGTTTCTATGAAAAACGACAGGAATTTCTATTGGGATACGAGTATCTCCTTTCCGATGCACTATTCCCTCTTTAGTGCATCCCTCGGTCAATCACATTGACGAACTAACGCGGAAATTGGCTCGCTATGATATACTATGTGTTCTATGACTTCTCCCTCTAAATCGAGTAACGTTTCTATGTAGGCGACAGGATTTTCTTTTGGGATACGTGTATGTCCTTTCCGATGCGCTATTCCTTCTTTACTACGTCTCTCGCTCCCTAACATTGACGAATTAACACAGAAATTGCGTCGCTATGAAATACTATAGGTTCTATGACTTCTCCTACCGAATCGAGTAACGTTTCTATGGAAACGACAGGATTTTCTTTTGGAATACGAGTATCTCCTTTCCGATGCACTCCTCCTTCTTTACTGCATCCCCCGCTCCCTCACATTGACGAATTAACACAGATATTGTGTCGCTATGAGGTACTATGGGTTCTATGACTTCTCCTTCTAAATCGAGTAACGTTTCTATTGAAATGACAGGATTTTTTTTGGGATACGAGTATCTCTTTTCCGATGCACTATCCTTTCTTCACTGCATCCCTCACTCCCTCACATTGACGAATTAACACAGAAATTGCGTGGCAATGAAATACTATTGATTCTATGACTTCTACTTCTAAATCGAATAACGTTTCTATGGAAACGACAGGATTTTCTTCTGGTATACGAGTATCTCCTTTCCGATGCGCTATTCCTTCTTTACTGCATCCCTCGCTCCCTCACATTGGCGAATTAACACAGATATTGCGTCGCTTTGAAATACAATGCGTTCTATTACTCCCCCTTCAAAATCGAGTAACGTTTCTAGGGAAACGACAGGAATTTCTTTTGGGATACGAGTATCTCCTTTCCGATGCACTATTCCCTCTTTACTGCATCCGTCGCCCAATCACATTGACGAATTAACACAGATATTGTGTCTCTATGAAATACTATGGGTTCCACGACTTCTCCTTCTAAATCAAGTAACGTTTCTATGGAAACGACCGGATTTTCTTTTATGATGCGAGTATCTCCTATCCGATGCACTATTAGTTGCTTACTGTATCGCCCGCTCCCTGACATTGACGAATTAACACAGAGATTGCGTCGCTATGAAATACTATGGGTTCTATGAATTCTCCTTCTAATTCGAGTAACGTTTCTAAGGAAACAACGGGATTTTCTTTTGGGATTCGACTAAGTCCCATCAGATGCACTAATCATTCTGTATTGCATCCCTCGCTTCCTCACATTAGCGAATTAACACAGAAATTGAGTCGCTGTGAAATACTATGGGTTCTATGATATCTCCTTCTAAATCGAGTAGCGTTTCTATGGAAACGACAAGATTTTCTTTTGGGATACGACTACCTCCTTTCCGGTGCACTATGCCTTCTGCACTGCATCCTTCGCTCCCTCACATTGGCGAATTAACGCGGAAATTGCGTCGCTATGAAATACTATGGGTTCTATGACTTCTCCTTCTAAATGGAGTAACGTTTCTATTGGAACGACAGCATTTTCTTTTGGGATGAGAGTATCTCCTTTCCGATGCACTATTCCGACTTTACTGCATTCCTCGCTCCCTCACATTGCTAAATAACACAGATATTGAGTTGCTATGAAATACTATGGGTTCCATGACATCTCCTTCTAAGTCGAGTAACGTTTCTATGGAAACGACAGGGTTTTCTTTTGGGATACGAGTATCTCCTTGCCGATGCACTATTAGTTCTTTACTGCATCCCTCGCTCCCTCGCATTGAAGAATAAGCACAGAAATTGCGTCGCTGTGAAATACTATGTGTTCTAAAACTTCTCCTTTCAAATCGAGTAACGTTTCTATGGAAACGAGAGGATTTTCTTTTGGGTTACGAGTATCTCCTTTTCGATGGGCTATTCCGTCTTTACTGCATCCCTCGTTCCCTCACATTGACGAATTAACACAGAAATTGCGTCGCTACGAAATACTATGGGTTCCATGAATTCTCCTTCTTAATCGAGTAATATATCTATGGAAAGGACAAGATTATCTTTCGGGATAGGAGTATCTCCTTTCCGTTGCACTATTAGTTTATTACTGCATCCCTCGCTCCCTCACATTGACGAATAACACAGAGATTGCGTCGCTATGAAATACTGTGGGTTCTATGACTCATCCTTTTAAATCGACTAACGTTTCAATGGAAACGAAAGGATTTTCTTTTGGTATACGAGTATCTCCTTTCGGATGCACTATTCCTTCTTTACTGCATCCCTCGCTCCCTGACATTGACGAATTAAGACTGATATTGCGTCGCTATGAAATACTATGGGTTCTATGACTCCTCCTTCTAAATCGAGTAACGTTTGTAAGGAAACTACGGGATTTTGTTTTTGGGATACGACTATCTCCTTTCCGATGCACTATTCCTTCTGTACTGCATCCCTCGCTTCCTCACATTGGCGAATTAACACAGAAATTGCGTCGCTATGAAATACTATGTGTTCTATGACATCTCCTTCTAAATCGAGTAACGTTTCTATTGAAACGACAGGATTTTCTTTTGGGATACGAGTATCTCCATTCCGATGTACTATTCCCTCTTTACTGCATCTCTCGCTCAATCACATTGACGAATTAACACAGAACATGCGTCGCTATGAAATACTATGGGTTCCATGCCTTCTTTTTCCCAATCGAGTAACGTTTCTATGGAAACAACAGAATTTTCTTTTATGATACGAGTATCTCCTTTCCGATGCACTATTAGTTCTTTACTGCATCCCTCGCTCCCTCACATTGACGAATAAGCACAGAAATTGCGTCGCTATGAAATACTATAGGTTCTATTACGTTTCCTTCTAAATCGCGTAACGTTTCTATGGAAACGACAGGATTTTGTTTTGGGATACAAGTATCTCCTTTCCGATGCACTATTCCGTCTTTACTGCATCCCTCGCTCCCTCACATTAACGAAATAACACACAAATTGCGTGGCTATGAAATACTATGGGTTCCATGACTTATCCTTCTAAATCGAGTAACGTATCTATGGAAACGATAGGATTTTCTTTTGGGATACGAGTATCTCCTTTCCGATGCACTATTAGTTCTTTACTGCATCCTTCGCTCCCTCAAATTGACGAATAAGAGCAGAAATTGCGTCGCTGTGAGATAATTTGGGTTCTATGACTTCTCCTATCATAACGAGTAACTTTTCTATGGACACGACAGTATTTTCTTTTGGGATACG
The DNA here is from genome assembly GCF_023864345.2 of Schistocerca serialis cubense. Classification (NCBI taxonomy): domain Eukaryota; kingdom Metazoa; phylum Arthropoda; class Insecta; order Orthoptera; family Acrididae; genus Schistocerca; species Schistocerca serialis. Next base: position 45,420,959 of record NC_064638.1, on the reverse strand, counting down.
AGTATCTCCTTTCCGATGCACTATTCCGTCCTTACTGCATCATTCGATCCCTCACAATAAACAAAAAACAAAGATATTGTGTCGCTATGAAATACTGTGGGTTCTATGACTTCTCCTTCCAAATCGTGTAACGTTTCCATTGAAACGACAGGATTTTCTTTTGTGATACGAGTATCTCCTTTCCGATGCACTATTCCATCTTTACTGAATCATTCGCTCCCTGACATTGACCAAATAACACAGATATTGCGTCGCTATGAAATACTGTGGGTTCTATGACTTCTCCTTCTAAATCGTGTAACGTTTCTATTGAAACGAGAGGATTTTCTTTTGGGATACGAGTATCTCCTTTCCGATGCACTATTCCGTCTTTACTGCATCCCTCGCTCCCTCACATTGAAGAATGAGCATAGAAATTGCGTCGCTGTGAAATACAATGGGTTCTATTACTTCTCCTATCAAATCGAGTAACGTTTCTAGGGAAACGACAGGATTTTCTTTTGGGATACGAGTATCTCCTTTCCGATGCACTATTCCATCTTTACTGCATCCCTCGCTCCGTCACATTCACGAATTAACACAGAAATTGCGTGGCTATCAAATACTATGGGTTCTATGACTTCTCCTTCTAAACCGAGTAACGATTCTATTGAAACGACAGAATTTTCTTTTGGGGTACGAGTATCTCATTTCCCCTGCACTATTAGTTCATTACTGCATCCCTCGCTCCCACACATTGACGAATAAACACAGAAATTGCGTCGCTATAAAATAGGATGGGTTCTATAACTTCTCCTTCTAAATCGAGTAACGATTCTTTGGAAACGACAGCATTTGCTTTTGGGATACGAATATCTCATTTCCGATGCACGATTCCTTCTTTACTGCATCTCTCGCTCCCTCACATTCACTAATTAACGCGGAAATTGCGTCGCTAAGAAATACTGTGGGTTCTATGACTTCTCCCCCTAAATCGAGTAACGTTTCTATTGAAACGACAGGATTTTCTTTTGGGATACGAGTATCTCCTTTCCGATGCACTATTAGTTCTTTACTCCATCCTTCGCTCCCTCAAATTGACGAATAAGAGCAGAAATTGCGTCGCTGTGAGATAATTTGGGTTTTATGACTTCTCCTATCAAAACGAGTAACTTTTCTATGGACACGACAGTATTTTCTTTTGGGATACGATATCTCCTTTCCGATGCACTATTCCGTCGTTACTGCATCATTCGATCCCTCACAATGAACAAAAAACACAGATATTGTGTCGCTATGAAATACTGTGGGTTCTATGACTTCTCCTTCCAAATCGTGTAACGTTTCCATTGAAACGACAGGATTTTCTTTTGTGATACGAGTATCTCCTTTCCGATGCACTATTCCATCTTTACTGCATCATTCGCTCCCTCACATTGACCAAATAACACAGATATTGCGTCGCTATGAAATACTGTGGGTTCTATGACTTCTCCTTCTAAACCGTGTAACGTTTCTATGGAAACGACAGGATTTTCTTTTGGGATACGAGTATCTCCTTTCCGATGCACTATTCCGTCTTTACTGCATCCCTCGCTCCCTCACATTGAAGAATGAGCATAGAAATTGCGTCGCTGTGAAATACAATGGGTTCTATTACTTCTCCTATCAAATCGAGTAACGTTTCTAGGGAAACGGCAGGATTTTCTTTTGGGATACGAGTATCTCCTTTCCGATGCACTATTCCATCTTTACTGCATCCCTCGCTCCGTCACATTCACGAATTAACACAGAAATTGCGTGGCTATCAAATACTATGGGTTCTATGACTACTCCTTCTAAACCGAGTAACGATTCTATTGAAACAATAGAATTTTCTTTTGGGGTACGAGTATCTCATTTCCCCTGCACTATTAGTTCATTACTGCATCCCTCGCTCCCACACATTGACGAATAAACACAGAAATTGCGTCGCTATAAAATAGGATGGGTTCTATAACTTCTCCTTCTAAATCGAGTAACGATTCTTTGGAAACGACAGCATTTGCTTTTGGGATACGAATATCTCATTTCCGATGCACGATTCCTTCTTTACTGCATCTCTCGCTCCCTCACATTCACGAATTAACGCGGAAATTGCGTCGCTAAGAAATACTGTGGGTTCTATGACTTCTCCCCCTAAATCGAGTAACGTTTCTATTGAAACGACAGGATTATATTTTGGGATACGAGTATCTCCTTTCCGATGCACGATTCCTTCTTTACTGCATCCCTCGCTCCCTCACATTGTCGAATTAACACAGATATAGCGTCGCTTTGAAATACAATGCGTTCTATTACTCCCCCTTCAAAATCGAGTAACGTTTCTATGGAAACGACAGGAATTTCTTTTGGGATACGAGTATCTCCTTTCCGATGCACTATTCACTCTTTACTGCATCCGTCGCCAATCACATTGACGAATTAACACAGATATTGTGTCGCTATGAAATACTATGGGTTCCACGACTTCTCCTTCTAAATCGAGCAACGTTTCTATGGAAACGACAGGATTTTCTTTTATGATGCGAGTATCTCCTATCCGATGCACTATTAGTTCCTTACTGTATCCCCCGCTCCCTGACATTGACGAATTAACACAGAGATTGCGTCGCTATGAAATACTATGGGTTCTATGAATTCTCCTTCTAAACCGAGTAACGTTTCTAAGGAAACGACGGGATTTTCTTTTGGGATTCGACTAACTCCCATCCGATGCACTAATCCTTATGTACTGCAGTTCGCTTCCTCACATTAGCGAATTAACACAGAAATTGCGTCTCTATGAAATACTATGTGTTCTATGACTTCTCCTTCTAAATCGAGTAACGTTAATATTGAGACGACAGGATTTTCTTTTGGGATACGAGTATCTCCTTTCCGATGCACTATTCCGTCTTTACTGCATCCCTCGCTCCCTCACATTGGCGATTTAACACAGAAATTGCGTGGCTATTAAATACTATGGGTTCCATGACTTCTCCTTCTAAATCGAGTAACGTTTCTATGGAAACGACAGGATTTTATTTTGGGATACGAGTATCTCATTTCTGATGCACTATTAGTTCTTTACTGCATGCCTCGGTCCCACAGATTGACGAATAAGCGCAGAAATTGCGTCGCTGTATAATACTATGGGTTCTATGATATCTCCTTCTAAATCGAGTAACGTTTCTGTGGAAACGACAACATTTTCTTTTGGGATACGACTACCTCCTTTCCGATGCACTATGCCTTCTGCACTGCATCCTTCGCTCCCTCACATTGGCGAATTGACGCGGAAATTGCGTCGCTATAAAATACTATGGGTTCTATGACTTCACCTTCTAAATCGAGTAACGTTTCTATTGGAACGACAACATTTTATTTTGGGATGAGAGTATCTCCTTTCCGATGCACTATTCCGTCTTTACTGCATTCCTCGCTCCATCACATTGACCAAATAACACAGATATTGAGTGGCTATGAAATACTATGGGTTCCATAACATCTCCTTCTAAGTCGAGTAAAGTTTCTATGGAAACGACTGGGTTTTCTTTTGGGATACGAGTATCTCCTTTCCGATGCACTATTAGTTCTTTACAGCATCCCTCGCTCCCTCGCATTGAAGAATAAGCACAGAAATTGCGTCGCTGTGAAATACTATGTGTTCTATAACTTCTCCTTTCAAATCGAGTAACGTTTCTATGGAAACGACAGGATTTTCTTTTGGGATACGAGTATCTCCTTTCCGATGCACTCCTCCTTCTTTACTGCATCCCCCGCTCCCTCACATTGACGAATTAACACAGATATTGTGTCGCTATGAGGTACTATGGGTTCTATGACTTCTCCTTCTAAATCGAGTAACGTTTCTATTGAAATGACAGGATTTTTTTTGGGATACGAGTATCTCTTTTCCGATGCACTATCCTTTCTTCACTGCATCCCTCACTCCCTCACATTGACGAATTAACACAGAAATTGCGTGGCAATGAAATACTATTGATTCTATGACTTCTACTTCTAAATCGAATAACGTTTCTATGGAAACGACAGGATTTTCTTCTGGTATACGAGTATCTCCTTTCCGATGCGCTATTCCTTCTTTACTGCATCCCTCGCTCCCTCACATTGGCGAATTAACACAGATATTGCGTCGCTTTGAAATACAATGCGTTCTATTACTCCCCCTTCAAAATCGAGTAACGTTTCTAGGGAAACGACAGGAATTTCTTTTGGGATACGAGTATCTCCTTTCCGATGCACTATTCCCTCTTTACTGCATCCGTCGCCCAATCACATTGACGAATTAACACAGATATTGTGTCTCTATGAAATACTATGGGTTCCACGACTTCTCCTTCTAAATCAAGTAACGTTTCTATGGAAACGACCGGATTTTCTTTTATGATGCGAGTATCTCCTATCCGATGCACTATTAGTTGCTTACTGTATCGCCCGCTCCCTGACATTGACGAATTAACACAGAGATTGCGTCGCTATGAAATACTATGGGTTCTATGAATTCTCCTTCTAATTCGAGTAACGTTTCTAAGGAAACAACGGGATTTTCTTTTGGGATTCGACTAAGTCCCATCAGATGCACTAATCATTCTGTATTGCATCCCTCGCTTCCTCACATTAGCGAATTAACACAGAAATTGCGTCGCTGTGAAATACTATGGGTTCTATGATATCTCCTTCTAAATCGAGTAGCGTTTCTATGGAAACGACAAGATTTTCTTTTGGGATACGACTACCTCCTTTCCGGTGCACTATGCCTTCTGCACTGCATCCTTCGCTCCCTCACATTGGCGAATTAACGCGGAAATTGCGTCGCTATGAAATACTATGGGTTCTATGACTTCTCCTTCTAAATGGAGTAACGTTTCTATTGGAACGACAGCATTTTCTTTTGGGATGAGAGTATCTCCTTTCCGATGCACTATTCCGACTTTACTGCATTCCTCGCTCCCTCACATTGCCAAATAACACAGATATTGAGTTGCTATGAAATACTATGGATTCCATGACATCTCCTTCTAAGTCGAGTAACGTTTCTATGGAAACGACAGGGTTTTCTTTTGGGATACGAGTATCTCCTTGCCGATGCACTATTAGTTCTTTACTGCATCCCTCGCTCCCTCGCATTGAAGAATAAGCACAGAAATTGCGTCGCTGTGAAATACTATGTGTTCTAAAACTTCTCCTTTCAAATCGAGTAACGTTTCTATGGAAACGAGAGGATTTTCTTTTGGGTTACGAGTATCTCCTTTTCGATGGGCTATTCCGTCTTTACTGCATCCCTCGTTCCCTCACATTGACGAATTAACACAGAAATTGCGTCGCTACGAAATACTATGGGTTCCATGAATTCTCCTTCTTAATCGAGTAATATATCTATGGAAAGGACAAGATTATCTTTCGGGATAGGAGTATCTCCTTTCCGTTGCACTATTAGTTTATTACTGCATCCCTCGCTCCCTCACATTGACGAATAACACAGAGATTGCGTCGCTATGAAATACTGTGGGTTCTATGACTCATCCTTTTAAATCGACTAACGTTTCAATGGAAACGAAAGGATTTTCTTTTGGTATACGAGTATCTCCTTTCGGATGCACTATTCCTTCTTTACTGCATCCCTCGCTCCCTGACATTGACGAATTAAGACTGATATTGCGTCGCTATGAAATACTATGGGTTCTATGACTCCTCCTTCTAAATCGAGTAACGTTTGTAAGGAAACTACGGGATTTTGTTTTTGGGATACGACTATCTCCTTTCCGATGCACTATTCCTTCTGTACTGCATCCCTCGCTTCCTCACATTGGCGAATTAACACAGAAATTGCGTCGCTATGAAATACTATGTGTTCTATGACATCTCCTTCTAAATCGAGTAACGTTTCTATTGAAACGACAGGATTTTCTTTTGGGATACGAGTATCTCCATTCCGATGTACTATTCCCTCTTTACTGCATCTCTCGCTCAATCACATTGACGAATTAACACAGAACATGCGTCGCTATGAAATACTATGGGTTCCATGCCTTCTTTTTCCCAATCGAGTAACGTTTCTATGGAAACAACAGAATTTTCTTTTATGATACGAGTATCTCCTTTCCGATGCACTATTAGTTCTTTACTGCATCCCTCGCTCCCTCACATTGACGAATAAGCACAGAAATTGCGTCGCTATGAAATACTATAGGTTCTATTACGTTTCCTTCTAAATCGCGTAACGTTTCTATGGAAACGACAGGATTTTGTTTTGGGATACAAGTATCTCCTTTCCGATGCACTATTCCGTCTTTACTGAATGCCTCGCTCCCTCACATTAACGAAATAACACACAAATTGCGTGGCTATGAAATACTATGGGTTCCATGACTTATCCTTCTAAATCGAGTAACGTATCTATGGAAACGATAGGATTTTCTTTTGGGATACGAGTATCTCCTTTCCGATGCACTATTAGTTCTTTACTGCATCCTTCGCTCCCTCAAATTGACGAATAAGAGCAGAAATTGCGTCGCTGTGAGATAATTTGGGTTCTATGACTTCTCCTATCATAACGAGTAACTTTTCTATGGACACGACAGTATTTTCTTTTGGGATACGAGTATCTCCTTTCCGATGCACTATTCCGTCCTTACTGCATCATTCGATCCCTCACAATGAACAAAAAACACAGATATTGTGTCGCTATGAAATACTGTGGGTTCTATGACTTCTCCTTCCAAATCGTGTAACGTTTCCATTGAAACGACAGGATTTTCTTTTGTGATACGAGTATCTCCTTTCCGATGCACTATTCCATCTTTACTGCATCATTCGCTCCCTCACATTGACCAAATAACACAGATATTGCGTCGCTATGAAATACTGTGGGTTCTATGACTTCTCCTTCTAAACCGTGTAACGTTTCTATGGAAACGACAGGATTTTCTTTTGGGATACGAGTATCTCCTTTCCGATGCACTATTCCGTCTTTACTGCATCCCTCGCTCCCTCACATTGAAGAATGAGCATAGAAATTGCGTCGCTGTGAAATACAATGGGTTCTATTACTTCTCCTATCAAATCGAGTAACGTTTCTAGGGAAACGACAGGATTTTCTTTTGGGATACGAGTATCTCCTTTCCGATGCACTATTCCATCTTTACTGCATCCCTCGCTCCGTCACATTCACGAATTAACACAGAAATTGCGTGGCTATCAAATACTATGGGTTCTATGACTTCTCCTTCTAAACCGAGTAACGATTCTATTGAAACAACAGAATTTTCTTTTGGGGTACGAGTATCTCATTTCCCCTGCACTATTAGTTCATTACTGCATCCCTCGCTCCCACACATTGACGAATAAACACAGAAATTGCGTCGCTATAAAATAGGATGGGTTCTATAACTTCTCCTTCTAAATCGAGTAACGATTCTTTGGAAACGACAGCATTTGCTTTTGGGATACGAATATCTCATTTCCGATGCACGATTCCTTCTTTACTGCATCTCTCGCTCCCTCACATTCACGAATTAACGCGGAAATTGCGTCGCTAAGAAATACTGTGGGTTCTATGACTTCTCCCCCTAAATCGAGTAACGTTTCTATTGAAACGACAGGATTATATTTTGGGATACGAGTATCTCCTTTCCGATGCACGATTCCTTCTTTACTGCATCCCTCGCTCCCTCACATTGTCGAATTAACACAGATATAGCGTCGCTTTGAAATACAATGCGTTCTATTACTCCCCCTTCAAAATCGAGTAACGTTTCTATGGAAACGACAGGAATTTCTTTTGGGATACGAGTATCTCCTTTCCGATGCACTATTCACTCTTTACTGCATCCGTCGCCAATCACATTGACGAATTAACACAGATATTGTGTCGCTATGAAATACTATGGGTTCCACGACTTCTCCTTCTAAATCGAGCAACGTTTCTATGGAAACGACAGGATTTTCTTTTATGATGCGAGTATCTCCTATCCGATGCACTATTAGTTCCTTACTGTATCCCCCGCTCCCTGACATTGACGAATTAACACAGAGATTGCGTCGCTATGAAATACTATGGGTTCTATGAATTCTCCTTCTAAACCGAGTAACGTTTCTAAGGAAACGACGGGATTTTCTTTTGGGATTCGACTAACTCCCATCCGATGCACTAATCCTTATGTACTGCATCCCTCGCTTCCTCACATTAGCGAATTAACACAGAAATTGCGTCTCTATGAAATACTATGTGTTCTATGACTTCTCCTTCTAAATCGAGTAACGTTAATATTGAGACGACAGGATTTTCTTTTGGGATACGAGTATCTCCTTTCCGATGCACTATTCCGTCTTTACTGCATCCCTCGCTCCCTCACATTGGCGATTTAACACAGAAATTGCGTGGCTATTAAATACTATGGGTTCCATGACTTCTCCTTCTAAATCGAGTAACGTTTCTATGGAAACGACAGGATTTTATTTTGGGATACGAGTATCTCATTTCTGATGCACTATTAGTTCTTTACTGCATGCCTCGGTCCCACAGATTGACGAATAAGCGCAGAAATTGCGTCGCTGTATAATACTATGGGTTCTATGATATCTCCTTCTAAATCGAGTAACGTTTCTGTGGAAACGACAACATTTTCTTTTGGGATACGACTACCTCCTTTCCGATGCACTATGCCTTCTGCACTGCATCCTTCGCTCCCTCACATTGGCGAATTGACGCGGAAATTGCGTCGCTATAAAATACTATGGGTTCTATGACTTCACCTTCTAAATCGAGTAACTTTTCTATTGGAACGACAACATTTTATTTTGGGATGAGAGTATCTCCTTTCCGATGCACTATTCCGTCTTTACTGCATTCCTCGCTCCATCACATTGACCAAATAACACAGATATTGAGTGGCTATGAAATACTACGGGTTCCATAACATCTCCTTCTAAGTCGAGTAAAGTTTTTATGGAAACGACTGGGTTTTCTTTTGGGATACGAGTATCTCCTTTCCGATGCACTATTAGTTCTTTACAGCATCCCTCGCTCCCTCGCATTGAAGAATAAGCACAGAAATTGCGTCGCTGTGAAATACTATGTGTTCTATAACTTCTCCTTTCAAATCGAGTAACGTTTCTATGGAAACGACAGGATTTTCTTTTGGGATACGAGTATCTTCTTTCCCATGCACTATTCCGTCTTTACTGCATCCCTCGTTCACTCACATTGACGAATTAACACAGAAATTGCGTCGCTACGAAATACTATGGGTTCCTTGAATTCTCCTTCTTAATCGAGACATATATCTATGGAAACGACAAGATTATCTTTCGGGATACGAGTATCTCATTTCCGTTGCACTATTAGTTCATTACTGCATCCCTCGCTCCCTCACATTGACGAATAACACAGAGATTGCGTCGCTATGAAATACTGTGGGTTCTATGACTCATCCTTTTAAATCGAGTAACGTTTCAATGGAAACGAAAGGATTTTCTTTTGGTATACGAGTATCTCCTTTCGGATGCACTATTCCTTCTTTACTGCATCTCTCGCTCCCTGACATTGACGAATTAACACTGATATTGCGTCGCTATGAAATACTATGGGTTCTATGACTTCTCCTTCTAAATCGAGTAACGTTTCTATTGAAACGACAGATTTTCTTTTGGGATACGAGTATCTCCTTTCCGATGACCTAGTCCCTCTTTACTGCATCTCTCGCTCAATCACATTGACGAATTAACACAGAAGATGCGTCGCTATGAAATACTATGGGTTCCATTACTTCTTTTTCCAAATCGAGTAACGTTTCTATGGAAACAACAGATTTTTCTTTTATGATACGAGTATCTCCTTTCCGATGCACTATTAATTCTTTACTGCATCCCTCGCTCCCTCACATTGACGAATAAGCACAGAAAGTGCGTCGCTATGAAATACTATAGGTTCTATAACGTCTCCTTCTAAATCGCGTCACGTTTCTATGGAAACGACAGGATTTTGTTTTGGGATACGAGTATCTCCTTTCCGATGCACTATTCCGTCTTTACTGCATCCCTCGCTCCCCCACATTGACGAAATAACACACAAATTGCGTGGCTATGAAATACTATGGGTTCCATGACTTATCCTTTTAAATCGAGTAACGGATCTATGGAAACGATAGGATTTTCTTTTGGGATATGAGTATCTCCTTTCCGATGCACTATTAGTTCTTTACTGCATCCCTCGCTCCCTCAAATTGACGAATAAGAGCAGAAATTGCGTCGCTGTGAGATAATTTGGGTTCTATGACTTCACAGATATGGCGTCGCTATGAAATACTGTTGGTTCTATGACTTCTCCTAAATCGTGTAACGTTTCTATTGAAACGACAGGATTTTCTTTTGGGATACGAGTATCTCCTTTCCGATGCACTATTCCATCTTTACTGCATCATTCGCTCCCTCACATTGTCCAAATAACACAGATATTGCGTCGCTATGAAATACTGTGGGCTGCATGACTTTTCCTTCTAAATCATGTAACGTTTCTATTGAAACGACAGGATTTTCTTTTGGGATACGAGTATCTCCTTTCCGATGCAGTATTAGTACTTTACTGCATCCCTCGCTCCCTCACATTGAAGAATAAGCACAGAAATAGAGTCGCTGTTAAATACTATGGGTTCCATAACTTCCCATATCAAATCGAGTAACGTTTCTATGGAAACGATAGGATTTTCTTTTGGGATACGGATATCTCCTTTCCGATGCACTATTCCTTCTTTACAGCATCCCTCGCTCCCTCACATTGACGAATTAACACAGAAGATGCGTCGCTATGAAATACTATGGGTTCCATGACTTCTCTTTCTAAATCGAGTAACGTTTCTATGGAAATAATAGGATTTTCTTTTATGATACGAGTATCTCCTTTCCGATGCACTATTAGTTCTTTACTGCATCCCTCGCTCCCTCACATTGACGAATAAGCACAGAAATTGCGTCGCTATGAAATACTATAGGTTGTATAACTTCTCCTTCTAAATCGAGTAACGTTTCTATGGATACGACAGGATTTGGTTTTGGGATACGACAATCTCCTTTCCGATGCGGTATTCCTTCTTTACTTCATCCCTCGCTCCCTCACATTGACGAATTATCGCCGAAATTGCGTCGCTATGAAATACTATGGATTCTAAGACCTCTCCTTCTAAATCGAGTAACGTTTCTATGGAAACGACAGGATTTTCTTGTGGGATAGGTTTATCTCCTTTCCGATGCACTACTCCTTCTGTACTGCATCCCTCGCTCCCTCACATTGATGAATTACCGCAGATATGGCGTCGCTTTCAAATTCAATGCGTTCTATGTCTCCCCCTTCTAAATCGAGTAACGTTTCTATTGAAACGACAGAGTTTTCATTTGGGATACGAGTATCTCCTTTCCGCTCCCCTATTCCTTCTTTACTTCATCCCTTGCTCCCTCACATTGACGAATAAGCACAGAAATTAAGTCGTTATGAAATACTATAGGTTCTATAACTTCTCCTTCAAAATCGAGTATCGTTTCTATGGAAACGACAGGATTTTCTTTTGGGATAGGTTTATCTCCTTTCCGATCCACTATTCCCTCTTGACTGCATTCCTCGGTCCCTCACATTGAAGAATTAACACAGATATTTCGTGGCTTTGAAATACAATGCGATCTATTACTCCCCCATCAAATTCGAATAACGTTTCCATTGAAACGACAGAATTTTCCTTTGGGATACGACTATATCCTTTCCGATGCACTATTCCTTCTTTACTGCATCCCTCGCCCCCTCACATTGACGAATTAACACAGAAATTGCGTGGCTATGAAATACTATGGGTTCTATGACTTCTCTTTCTAAATCGAGTAACGTTTCTATGGAAACGACAGGATTTTCTTTTGGGATGCGACAATATTCTTTCCGATGCACTATTCCCTCTGTACTGCATCCCTCCCTCCCTCACATTGGCGAGTTAACAATGAAATTGCGTCGCTATGAAATACTATGGGTTATACGACTTCTCCTTCTAAATCGAGTAACGTTTCTATGGAAACGACAGGATTTTCTTTTTGGATACGGGTATCTTCTTTCCGATGCACTATTCCGTCTTCACTGCATCTCTCGCTCCCTCACATTGACGAAATAACACACAAATTGCGTCGCTATGAAATACTATGGGTTCCATGACTTATCCTTCTAAATCGAGTAACGGATCTATCGAAACGACAGGATTTTCTTTTGGGATACGGGTATCTCCTTTCCGATGCACTATTCCGTCTTTACTGCATCCCTCGCTCCCTCACATTGGCGATTTAACACAGAAATTGCGTGGCTATTAAATACTATGGGTTCCATGACTTCTCCTTCTAAATCGAGTAACGTTTCTATGGAAACGACAGGATTTTATTTTGGGATACGAGTATCTCATTTCTGATGCACTATTAGTTCTTTACTGCATGCCTCGGTCCCACAGATTGACGAATAAGCGCAGAAATTGCGTCGCTGTATAATACTATGGGTTCCATGATATCTCCTTCTAAATCGAGTAACGTTTCTGTGGAAACGACAACATTTTCTTTTGGGATACGACTACCTCCTTTCCGATGCACTATGCCTTCTGCACTGCATCCTTCGCTCCCTCACATTGGCGAATTGACGCGGAAATTGCGTCGCTATAAAATACTATGGGTTCTATGACTTCACCTTCTAAATCGAGTAACGTTTCTATTGGAACGACAACATTTTATTTTGGGATGAGAGTATCTCCTTTCCGATGCACTATTCCGTCTTTACTGCATTCCTCGCTCCATCACATTGACCAAATAACACAGATATTGAGTGGCTATGAAATACTACGGGTTCCATAACATCTCCTTCTAAGTCGAGTAAAGTTTCTATGGAAACGACTGGGTTTTCTTTTGGGATACGAGTATCTCCTTTCCGATGCACTATTAGTTCTTTACAGCATCCCTCGCTCCCTCGCATTGAAGAATAAACACAGAAATTGCGTCGCTGTGAAATACTATGTGTTCTATAACTTCTCCTTTCAAATCGAGTAACGTTTCTATGGAAACGACAGGATTTTCTTTTGGGATACGAGTATCTTCTTTCCCATGCACTATTCCGTCTTTACTGCATCCCTCGTTCCCTCACATTGACGAATTAACACAGAAATTGCGTCGCTACGAAATACTATGGGTTCCTTGAATTCTCCTTCTTAATCGAGACATATATCTATGGAAACGACAAGATTATCTTTCGGGATACGAGTATCTCATTTCCGTTGCACTATTAGTTCATTACTGCATCCCTCGCTCCCTCACATTGACGAATAACACAGAGATTGCGTCGCTATGAAATACTGTGGGTTCTATGACTCATCCTTTTAAATCGAGTAACGTTTCAATGGAAACGAAAGGATTTTCTTTTGGTATACGAGTATCTCCTTTCGGATGCACTATTCCTTCTTTACAGCATCTCTCGCTCCCTGACATTGACGAATTAACACTGATATTGCGTCGCTATGAAATACTATGGGTTCTATGACTTCTCCTTCTAAATCGAGTAACGTTTCTATTGAAACGACAGATTTTCTTTTGGGATACGAGTATCTCCTTTCCGATGTACTATTCCCTCTTTACTGCATCTCTCGCTCAATCACATTGACGAATTAACACAGAAGATGCGTCGCTATGAAATACTATGGGTTCCATTACTTCTTTTTCCAAATCGAGTAACGTTTCTATGGAATCAACAGAATTTTCTTTTATGATACGAGTATCTCCTTTCCGATGCACTATTAATTCTTTACTGCATCCCTCGCTCCCTCACATTGACGAATAAGCACAGAAAGTGCGTCGCTATGAAATACTATAGGTTCTATAACGTCTCCTTCTAAATCGCGTCACGTTTCTATGGAAACGACAGGATTTTGTTTTGGGATACGAGTATCTCCTTTCCGATGCACTATTCCGTCTTTACTGCATCCCTCGCTCCCCCACATTGACGAAATAACACACAAATTGCGTGGCTATGAAATACTATGGGTTCCATGACTTATCCTTTTAAATCGAGTAACGGATCTATGGAAACGATAGGATTTTCTTTTGGGATATGAGTATCTCCTCTCCGATGCACTATTAGTTCTTTACTGCATCCCTCGCTCCCTCAAATTGACGAATAAGAGCAGAAATTGCGTCGCTGTGAGATAATTTGGGTTCTATGACTTCTCTTATCAAAACGAGTAACGTTTCTATGAACACGACAGTATTTTCTTTTGGGATACGAGTATCTCCTTTCCGATGCACTGTTCCGTCTTTACTGCATCATTCCATCCCTCACAATGACCAAAAAACACAGATATTGCGTCGCTATGAAATACTGTGGGTTCTATGACTTCTCCTTCTAAATCGTGTAACGTTTCTATTGAAACGACAGGATTTTCTTTTGGGATACGAGTATCTCCTTTCCGATGCACTATTCCATCTTTACTGCATCATTCGCTCCCTCACATTGACCAAATAACACAGATATTGCGTCGCTATGAAATATTGTGGGTTCTATGACTTCTCCTTCTAAATCATGTAACGTTTCTATTGAAACGACAGGAATTTCTTTTGGGATACGAGTATCTCCTTTCCGATGCACTATTCCCTCTTTACTGCATCCGTCGCCAATCACATTGACAAATTAACACAGATATTGTGTCGCTATGAAATACTATGGGTTCCACGACTTCTCCTTCTAAATCGAGCAACGTTTCTATGGAAACGACAGGATTTTCTTTTATGATGCGAGTATCTCCTATCCGATGCACTATTAGTTCCTTACTGTATCCCCCGCTCCCTGACATTGACGAATTAACACAGAGATTGCGTCGCTATGAAATACTATGGGTTCTATGAATTCTCCTTCTAAACCGAGTAACGTTTCTAAGGAAACGACGGGATTTTCTTTTGGGATTTGACTAACTCCCATCCGATGCACTAATCCTTATGTACTGCATCCCTCGCTTCCTCACATTAGCGAATTAACACAGAAATTGCGTCTCTATGAAATACTATGTGTTCTATGACTTCTCCTTCTAAATCGAGTAACGTTAATATTGAGACGACAGGATTTTCTTTTGGGATGCGAGTATCTCCTTTCCGATGCACTATTCCGTCTTTACTGCATCCCTCGCTCCCTCACATTGGCGATTTAACACAGAAATTGCGTCGCTATGAAATACTCTGGGTTCTATGACTTCTCCTTCTAAATCGAGTAACGTTTCTATGGAAAAGACAGGATTTTATTTTGGGATACGAGTATCTCCTTTCTGATGCACTATTAGTTCTTTACTGCATCCCTCGATCCCTCAGATTGACGAATAAGCGCAGAAATTGCGTCGCTGTATAATACTATGGGTTCTATGATATCTCCTTCTAAATCGAGTAACGTTTCTGTGGAAACGACAACATTTTCTTTTGGGATACGACTACCTCCTTTCCGATGCACTATGCTTCTGCACTGGATCCTTCGCTCCCTCACATTGGCGAATTGACGCGGAAATTGCGTCGCTATAAAATACTATGGGTTCTATGACTTCACCTTCTAAATCGAGTAACGTTTCTATTGGAACGACAACATTTTATTTTGGGATGAGAGTATCTCCTTTCCGATGCACTATTCCGTCTTTACTGCATTTCTCGCTCCCTCACATTGACCAAATAACACAGATATTGAGTCGCTATGAAATACTATGGGTTCCATGACTTCTCCTTCTAAGTCGAGTAAAATTTCTATGGAAACGACTGGGTTTTCTTTTGGGATACGAGTATCTCCTTTCCGATGCACTATTAGTTCTTTACAGCATCCCTCGCTCCCTCGCATTGAAGAAGAAGCACAGAAATTGCGTCGCTGTGAAATACTATGTGTTCTATAACTTCTCCTTTCAAATCGAGTAACGTTTCTATGGAAACGACAGGATTTTCTTTTGGGATACGAGTATCTTCTTTCCCATGCACTATTCCGTCTTTACTGCATCCCTCGTTCCCTCACATTGACGAATTAACACAGAAATTGCGTCGCTACGAAATACTATGGGTTCCTTGAATTCTCCTTCTTAATCGAGACATATATCTATGGAAACGACAAGATTATCTTTCGGGATACGAGTATCTCCTTTCCGTTGCACTATTAGTTCATTACTGCATCCGTCGCTCCCTCACATTGACGAATAACACAGAGATTGCATAGCTATGAAATACTGTGGGTTCTATGACTCATCCTTTTAAATCGACTAACGTTTCAATGGAAACGAAAGGATTTTCTTTTGGTGTACGAGTATCTCCTTTCGGATGCACTATTCCTTCTTTACTGCATCCTTCGCTCCCTGACATTGACGAATTAACACTGATATTGCGTCGCTATGAAATACTCTGGGTTCTATGACTTCTCCTTCTAAATCGAGTAACGTTTCTATTGAAACGACAGATTTTCTTTTGGGATACGAGTATCTCCTTTCCGATGTACTATTCCCTCTTTACTGCATCTCTCGCTCAATCACATTGACGAATTAACACAGAAGATGCGTCGCTATGAAATACCATGGGTTCCATTACTTCTTTTTCCAAATCGAGTAACGTTTCTATGGAAACAACAGAATTTTCTTTTGTGATACGAGTATCTCCTTTCCGATGCACTATTAATTCTTTACTGCATCCCTCGCTCCCCCACATTGACGAATAAGCACAGAAAGTGCGTCGCTATGAAATACTATAGGTTCTATAACGTCTCCTTCTAAATCGCGTCACGTTTCTATGGAAACGACAGGATTTAGTTTTGGGATACGAGTATCTCCATTCCGATGCACTATTCCGTCTTTACTGCATCCCTCGCTCCCTCACATTGACGAAATAACACACAAATTGCGTGGCTATGAAATACTATGGGTTCCATGACTTATCCTTCTAAATCGAGTAACGGATCTATGGAAACGATAGGATTTTCTTTTGGGATATGAGTATCTCCTTTCCGATGCACTATTAGTTCTTTACTGCATCCCTCGCTCCCTCAAATTGACGAATAAGAGCAGAAATTGCGTCGCTGTGAGATAATTTGGGTTCTATGACTTCTCTTATCAAAACGAATAACGTTTCTATGAACACGACAGTATTTTCTTTTGGGATACGAGTATCTCCTTTCCGATGCACTATTCCGTCTTTACTGCATCATTCGATCCCTCACAATGACCAAAAAACACAGATATGGCGTCGCTATGAAATACTGTTGGTTCTATGACTTCTCCTCCTAAATCGTGTAACGTTTCTATTGAAACGACAGGATTTTCTTTTGGGATACGAGTATCTCCTTTCCGATGCACTATTCCATCTTTACTGCATCATTCGCTCCCTCACATTGTCCAAATAACACAGATATTGCGTCGCTATGAAATACTGTGGGTTCTATGACTTCTCCTTCTAAATCATGTAACGTTTCTATTGAAACGACAGGATTTTCTTTTGGGATACGAGTATCTCCTTTCCGATGCTCTATTCCGTCTTTACCGCATCCCTCGCCACCTCACATTGAAGAATAAGCACAGAAATTGCGTCGCTGTGAAATACAATGTGTTCTATGGCTTCTCCTTCTAAACCGAGTAACGTTTCTATTGAAACGACAGAATTTTCTTTCGGATACGAGTATCTCATTTCCCCTGCACTATTAGTTCATTACTGCATCCCTCGCTCCCACACATTGACGAATAAACACAGAAATTGCGTCGCTATAAAATAGTTTGAGTTCTATTACTTCTCCTTCTAAATCGAGTAACGATTCTATGGAAACGACAGCATTTTCTTTTGGGATACGAATATCTCATTTCCGATGCACGTTTCCTTCTTTACTGCATCTCTCGCTCCCTCACATTCACGAATTAACGCAGAAATTGCGTCGCTAAGAAATACTATGGGTTCTATGACTTCTCCTCCTAAATCGAGTAACGATTCTATTGAAACGACAGGATTATATCTTGGGATAGGAATATCTCCTTTCCGATGCACTATTCCTTCTTTACTGCATCCCTGGCTCCCTCACATTGACGAATTATGACAGAAATTGCATCGCTATATAATACAATGTCTTCAACGACTTCTCCTTCTAAATCGGGTAACGTTTCATTGGAAACGACAAGATTTTCTTTTGCGATACGAGTATCTCCTTTCCTATACACTATTCCTTCTTTGCTGCATCCCTCGCTCCCTCACATTGACGAAATAACACAGAAATTGCGTCGCTATGAAATACTTCGGGCTCCATGACTTTTCCTTCTAAATCGAGTAACGATTCTATGGAAACGACAGGACTTTCTTTCGGTATACGAGTATCTCCTTTCCGATGCACTATTAGTACTTTACTGCATCCCTCGCTCCCTCACATTGAAGAATAAGCACAGAAATAGAGTCGCTGTTAAATACTATGGGTTCCATAACTTCCCATATCAAATCGAGTAACGTTTCTATGGAAACGATAGGATTTTCTTTTGGGATACGGATATCTCCTTTCCGATGCACTATTCCTTCTTTACAGCATCCCTCGCTCCCTCACATTGACGAATTAACACAGAAGATGCGTCGCTATGAAATACTATGGGTTCCATGACTTCTCTTTCTAAATCGAGTAACGTTTCAATGGAAATAATAGGATTTTCTTTTATGATACGAGTATCTCCTTTCCGATGCACTATTAGTTCTTTACTGCATCCCTCGCTCCCTCACATTGACGAATAAGCACAGAAATTGCGTCGCTATGAAATACTATGGGTTGTATAACTTCTCCTTCTAAATCGAGTAACGTTTCTATCGATACGACAGGATTTGGTTTTGGGATACGACAATCTCCTTTCCGATGCGGTATTCCTTCTTTACTTCATCCCTCGCTCCCTCACATTGACGAATTATCGCCGAAATTGCGTCGCTATGAAATACTATGGATTCTAAGACCTCTCCTTCTAAATCGAGTAACGTTTCTATGGAAACGACAGGATTTTCTTGTGGGATAGGTTTATCTCCTTTCCGATGCACTACTCCTTCTGTACTGCATCCCTCGCTCCCTCACATTGACGAATTACCGCAGATATGGCGTCGCTTTCAAATTCAATGCGTTCTATGTCTCCCCCTTCTAAATCGAGTAACGTTTCTATTGAAACGACAGAGTTTTCATTTGGGATACGAGTATCTCCTTTCCGCTCCCCTATTCCTTCTTTACTTCATCCCTTGCTCCCTCACATTGACGAATAAGCACAGAAATTAAGTCGTTATGAAATACTATAGGTTCTATAACTTCTCCTTCAAAATCGTGTATCGTTTCTATGGAAACGACAGGATTTTCTTTTGGGATAGGTTTATCTCCTTTCCGATCCACTATTCCCTCTTGACTGCATTCCTCGGTCCCTCACATTGAAGAATTAACGCAGATATTTCGTGGCTTTGAAATACAATGCGATCTATTACTCCCCCATCAAATTCGAATAACGTTTCCATTGAAACGACAGAATTTTCCTTTGGGATACGACTATATCCTTTCCGATGCACTATTCCTTCTTTACTGCATCCCTCGCTCCCTCACATTGACGAATTAACACAGAAATTGCGTGGCTATGAAATACTATGGGTTCTATGACTTCTCTTTCTAAATCGAGTAACGTTTCTATGGAAACGACAGGATTTTCTTTTGGGATGCGACAATATTCTTTCCGATGCACTATTCCCTCTGTACTGCATCCCTCCCTCCCTCACATTGGCGAGTTAACAATGAAATTGCGTCGCTATGAAATACTATGGGTTATACGACTTCTCCTTCTAAATCGAGTAACGTTTCTATGGAAACGACAGGATTTTCTTTTTGGATACGGGTATCTTCTTTCCGATGCACTATTCCGTCTTCACTGCATCTCTCGCTCCCTCACATTGACGAAATAACACACAAATTGCGTCGCTATGAAATACTATGGGTTCCATGACTTATCCTTCTAAATCGAGTAACGGATCTATCGAAACGACAGGATTTTCTTTTGGGATACGAGTATCTCCTTTCCGATGCACTATTAGTTCTTTACTGCATCCCTAGCTCCCTCAAATTGACGAATAAGAGCAGAAATTGCGTTGTTGTGAGATAATTTGGGTTCTATGACTTCTCCTTTCAAATCGAGTAACGTTTCTATGGAAACGATAGGATTTTCTTTTGGGATACGGATATCTCCTTTCCGATGCACTATTCCTTCTTTACAGCATCCCTCGCTCCCTCACATTGACGAATTAACACAGAAGATGCGTCGCTATGAAATACTATGGGTTCCATGACTTCTCTTTCTAAATCGAGTAACGTTTCTATGGAAATAATAGGATTTTCTTTTATGATACGAGTATCTCCTTACCGATGCACTATTAGTTCTTTACTGCATTCCTCGCTCCCTCACATTGACGAATAAGCACAGAAATTGCGTCGCTATGAAATACTATAGGTTCTATAACGTCTCCTTCTAAATCGCGTAACGTTTCTATGGAAACGACAGGATTTAGTTTTGGAATACGAGTATCTTCTTCCCGATGCACTATTCCGTCTTTACTGCATCCCTCGCTCCCTCACATTGACGAAATAACACACAAATTGCGTCGCTATGAAATACTATGCGTTCCATGACTTCTCCTTCTAAACCGAGTAACGTTTCTATTGAAACGACAGAATTTTCTTTTGGGATACGAGTATCTCCTTTCCCCTGCACTATTAGTTCATTACTGCATCCCTCGCTCCCTCACATTGTCTAATAAACACAGAAATTGCGTCGCTATGAAATAGCATGGGTTCTATAACTTCTCCTTCTAAATCGAGTAACGTTCCTATGGAAACGACAGCATTTTCTTTTGGGATACGAATATCTCATTTCCGATGCACGATTCCTTCTTTACTGCATCTCTCGCTCCCTCACATTCACGAATTAACGCTGAAATTGCGTCGCTAAGAAATACTAAGGGTTCTATGGCTTCTCCTCCTAAATCGAGTAACGTTTCTATTGAAACAACAGGATTTTGTTTTGGGATACGATTATCTCCTTTCCGATGCACTATTCCGTCTTAACTGCATCCCTGGCTCCCTCACATTCACGAATTATCACAGAAATTGCATCGCTATGGAATACTATGTGTTCAACGACTTCTCCTTCTAAATCGAGTAACGTTTCAATGGAAACGACAAGATTTTCTTTTGGGATACGAGTATCTCCTTTCTGATGCACTATTGTTCTTTACTGCATCCCTCGCTCCCTCATATTGACGAAATAACACACAAATTGCGTCGCTATGAGATACTATGGGTTCGATGACTTCTCCTTCTAAACCGAGTAACGTTTCTATTGAAACGACAGAATTTTCTTTTGGGATACGAGTATCTCCTTTCCCCTGCACTATTAGTTCTTTAGTGCATTCCTCGCTCCCTCACATCGACGAATAAGCACAGAAATTGCGTCGCTATGAAATACTATAGGTTCTATAACGTCTCCTTCTAAATCGCGTAACGTTTCTATGGAAACGACAGGATTTAGTTTTGGAATACGAGTATCTTCTTCCCGATGCACTATTCCGTCTTTACTGCATCCCTCGCTCCCTCACATTGACGAAATAACACACAAATTGCGTCGCTATGAAATACTATGGGTTCCATGACTTCTCCTTCTAAACCGAGTAACGTTTCTATTGAAACGACAGAATTTTCTTTTGGGATACGAGTATCTCCTTTCCCCTGCACTATTAGTTCATTACTGCATCCCTCGCTCCCTCACATTGTCTAATAAACACAGAAATTGCGTCGCTATGAAATAGCATGGGTTCTATAACTTCTCCTTCTAAATCGAGTAATGTTCCTATGGAAACGACAGCATTTTATTTTGGGATACGAATATCTCATTTCCGATGCACGATTCCTTCTTTACTGCATCTCTCGCTCCCTCACATTCACGAATTAACGCTGAAATTGCGTCGCTAAGAAATACTAAGGGTTCTATGGCTTCTCCTCCTAAATCGAGTAACGTTTCTATTGAAACAACAGGATTTTGTTTTGGGATACGATTATCTCCTTTCCGATGCACTATTCCGTCTTAACTGCATCCCTGGCTCCCTCACATTCACGAATTATCACAGAAATTGCATCGCTATGGAATACTATGTGTTCAACGACTTCTCCTTCTAAATCGAGTAACGTTTCAATGGAAACGACAAGATTTTCTTTTGGGATACGAGTATCTCCTTTCTGATGCACTATTGTTCTTTACTGCATCCCTCGCTCCATCACATTGACGAAATAACACAGAAATTTCGTCGCTTTGAAATACTTTGGCTCCATGACTTCTCCTACCAAATCGAGTAACGTTTCTATGGAAACGAGAGGATTTTCTTTTGGTATACGAGTATCTCCATTCCAATGCACCATTCCTTCTCTACTGCATCCCTCGCTCCCTGACATTGACCAATTAACACAGAAATAGCGTCGCTATGAAATACTATGTGCTCTATAACTTCTCCTTCTAAATCAAGTAACGTTTCTATGGAAACGACACGACTTTCTTTTGGGATACGAGTATCTCCTTTCCGCTGCACTATTCAGTCTTTACTGCATCCCTCGCCCCATGTATTGACGAATTAAGACAGAAATTGGGTGGCTATTAAATACTATGGGTTCTATTATTTCTCCTTCTAAATCGAGTAACGTTTCTATGGAAACGACAGGATTTTCTTTTGGGATAGGTTTATCTCCTTTCCGATCCACTATTCCCCCTTTACTGCATCCCTCGCTCCTTCACATTGACGAATTAACACAGAAATTGCGTCGCTATGAAATCCTATGGGTTCTATGACTTCTCCTTCTAAATCGAGTAACGTTTCTATGGAAACGACAGGATTTGCTTTTGGGATACGACTATCTCCTTTCCGATGCGCTATTCCTTCTGTACTGCATCCCTCCTCCCTCACATTGGCGAATTAACACAGAAGTTGCGTGGCTATGAGATACTATGGGATCTATGGCTTAGCAATCCTAAATCGAGTAATGTTTCCATTGAAACGGCAGGATTTTTTTTTGGGATACGAGTATCATCTTTACAATGCACTATTCCTTCTGTACTGCATCCCTCGCTCCCTCACATTGAAGAATTAAAACAGATATTGCGTCGCTATGAAATACTATGTGTTCCATGACTTCTCCGTCTAAATCGAGTAACGTTTCAATTGAGACGACAGGATTATCTTTTAGGATACGAGTATCTCCTTTCCGATGCACTATTCCGTCTTTACTGCATCTCTCGCTCCCTTACATTGACGAATAACACAGTAATTGCGTCGCTATGAAATACTATGGGTTCTATGACTTCTCCTTCTAAATCGAGTAACGTTTCTACGGAAACGACAGGATTTTCTTTTGGGATACTAGTACCTCCTTTCCGCTGCACTATTCCTTCTTTACTGCATCCCTCGCTCCCTGACTTTGACGAATTAAGACAGAAATTGCGTTGCCAATTAATACTATGGGTTCTATGACATCTCCTTCTAATTCGAGTAACGTTTCTATGGAAACTACAGGATTTTCTTCTGGTATACGAGTATCCCCTTCCCGATGCACTTTTCCTTCTTTACTGCTTCCCTGGCTCCCTCACATTGACGAATTACCACAGAAATTTCGTGGCTATGGAATACTATGTGTTCTACGACTTCTACTTCTAAATCGAGTAACGTTTCCATTGAAGCGACAGGATTTTCTTTTGGGATACGAGTATCTCCTTTCCGATGCTCTATTCCTTCTTTACTGCATCCCTCGTTCCCTCACATTGACGAATTATCACAGAAATTGCGTCGCTATGAACTACTATGTGTTCTATGACTTCTCCTTGTAAATCGAGTATCGTTTCTATGGAAACGACAGGAATTTCTTCTGGTATACGAGTATCTAATTGCCGATGCACTATTCCTTCTTTACTGCATTCCTCGCTCCCTCACATTGACGAATTAACACGGAAATTGCGTCGCTATGAAATACTATGGGTTCTATGACTTCACCTTCTAAATTGAGTAACGTTTCTATGGAAACGACAGGATTTGCTTTTGGGATACGAGTATGTCCTTTCCGATGCACTATTCCTTCATAACTGCGTCTCTTGCTCCCTCATATTGACGAATTAACACAGAAATTGCGTCGTTATGAAATACTATGGATTCTATGACCGTTCCTTCTAAATCGAGTAACGTTTCTATGGAAACGACAGGATTTTCTTTTGGGATAGGTCTATCTCCTTTCCGATGCACTATTCCTTCTGTACTGCATCCTTCGCTTCCTCACATTGACGAATTCACACAGATATTGCGTCGCTTTCAAATTCAATGCGTTCTATGACTCCCCCTTCTAAATCGAGTAACGTTTCTAATGAAACGACAGGAATTTCTTTTGGGTTACGAGTATCTCTTTTCCGCTGCACTATTCCCTCTTTACTGCATCCCTCGCTCCCTCACACTGACGAACTATCACAGAAATTGTGTCGGAATGAAATACTATGGGTTCAATGACTTCCCTTTGTAAGTCGAGTATCGTTTCTATGGAACCGACAGGAATTTCTTTTGGGATACGAGTATCTCCATTCCGATCCACTTTTCCCTCTATACTGCATCCCTCGCTCCTTCACATTGACGAATTAACGCATAAATTGCGTCGCTATGAAATAGTATGGGTTCTATAACTTCTCCTTCTAAACCGAATAACGTTTCTGTGGAATTGACAGCATTTTCTTTTGGGATACGAATATCTCATTTCCGATGCACGATTCCTTCTTTACTGCATCTCTCGCTCCCTCACATTCACGAATTAACGCAGAAATTGCGTCGCTAAAGAAATACTATGGGTTCTATGGCTTCTCCTCCTAAATCGAGTAACGTTTCTATTGAAACAACAGGATTTTGTTTTGGGATACGATTATCTCCTTTCCGATGCACTATTCCGTTTTTACTGCATCCCTGGCTCCCTCACATTGACGAATTATCACAGAAATTGCATCGCTATGGAATACTATGTGTTCAACGACTTCTCCTTCTAAATCGAGTAACGTTTCTATGGAAACGACAAGATTTTCTTTTGGGATACGAGTATCTCCTTTCCGCTGCACTATTCTATCTTTACTGCATCCCTCGCCCCTTGTATTGACGAATTAAGACCGAAATTGCGTGGCTATTAAATACTATGGGTTCTATTACTTCTGCTTCTAAATCGAGTAACGTTTCTATGGAAACGACAGGATTTTCTTTTGGGATAGGTCTATCTCCTTTCCGATGCACTATTCCTTCTGTACTGCATCCTTCGCTTCCTCATATTGACGAATTCACTCAGATATTGCGTCGCTTTCAAATTCAATGCGTTCTATGATTCCCCCTTCTAAATCGAGTAACGTTTCCATTGAAACGACAGAATTTTCCTTTGGGATACGACTATATCCTTTCCGATGCACTATTCCTTCTTTACTGCATCCCTCGCTCCCTCACATTGACGAATTAACACAGAAATTGCGTGGCTATGCAATACTATGGGTTCTATGACTTCTCTTTCTAAATCGAGTAACGTTTCTATGGAAACGACAGGATTTTCTTTTGGGATGCGACTATATCCTTTCCGATGCACTATTCCCTCTGTACTGCATCCCTCGCTCCCTCACATTGGCGAATTAACAATGAAATTGCGTCGCTATGAAATACTATGGGTTATACGACTTCTCCTTCTAAATCGAGTAACGTTTCTATGGAAACGACAGGATTTTCTTTTGGGATACGAGTATCTTCTTTCCGATGCACTATTCCGTCTTTACTGCATCCCTCGCTCCCTCACATTGACGAAATAACTCACAAATTGCGTCGCTATGAAATACTATGGGTTCTATGACTTCTCCTTCTAAATCGAGTAACGTTTCTAAGGAAACAACGGGATTTTGTTTTTGGGATACGTCTATCTCCTTTCCGATGCACTATTCCTTCTGTACTGCATCCCTCGCTCCCTCATATTGGCGAATTAACAATGAAATTGCGTCGCTATGAAATACTATGGGTTATATGACTTCTCCTTCTAAATCGTGTAACGTTTCTATGGAAACGACAGGATTTTCTTTTGGGATACGAGTATCTCCTTTCCGATGCACTATTCCCTCTTTACTGCATCTCTCGCTCAATCACATTGACGAATTAACACAGAACATGCGTCGCTATGAAATACTATGGGTTCCATGACTTCTTTTTCCAAATCGAGTAACGTTTCTATGGAAACATCAGAATTTTCTTTTATGATACGAGTATCTCCTTTCCGATGCACTATTAGTTCTTTAGTGCATCCCTCGCTCCCTCACATCGACGAATAAGCACAGAAATTGCGTCGCTATGAAATACTATAGGTTCTATAACGTCTCCTTCTAAATCGCGTAACGTTTCTATGGAAACGACTGGATTTAGTTTTGGAATACGAGTATCTTCTTCCCGATGCACTATTCCGTCTTTACTGCATCCCTCGCTCCCTCACATTGACGAAATAACACACAAATTGCGTCGCTATTAAATACTATGGGTTCCATGACTTCTCCTTCTAAACCGAGTAACGTTTCTATTGAAACGACAGAATTTTCTATTGGGATACGAGTATCTCCTTTCCCCTGCACTACTAGTTCATTACTGCATCCCTCGCTCCCTCACATTGTCTAATAAACACAGAAATTGCGTCGCTATGAAATAGCATGGGTTCTATAACTTCTCCTTCTAAATCGAGTAACGTTCCTATGGAAACGACAGCATTTTCTTTTGGGATACGAATATCTCATTTCCGATGCACGATTCCTTCTTTACTGCATCTCTCGCTCCCTCACATTCACGAATTAACGCTGAAATTGCGTCGCTAAGAAATACTAAGGGTTCTATGGCTTCTCCTCCTAAATCGAGTAACGTTTCTATTGAAACAACAGGATTTTGTTTTGGGATACGATTATCTCCTTTCCGATGCACTATTCCGTCTTTACTGCATCCCTGGCTCCCTCACATTGACGAATTATCACAGAAATTGCATCGCTATGGAATACTATGTGTTCAACGACTTCTCCTTCTAAATCGAGTAACGTTTCAATGGAAACGACAAGATTTTCTTTTGGGATACGAGTATCTCCTTTCTGATGCACTATTGCTTCTTTACTGCATCCCTCGCTCCATCACATTGACGAAATAACACAGAAATTGCGTCGCTTTGAAATACTTTGGCTCCATGACTTCTCCTACTAAATCGAGTAACGTTTCTATGGAAACGAGAGGATTTTCTTTTGGATTACGAGTATCTCCTTTCCAATGCACCATTCCTTATCTACTGCATCCCTCGCTCCCTGACATTGACCAATTAACACAGAAATAGCGTCGCTATGAAATACTATGTGCTCTATAACTTCTCCTTCTAAATCAAGTAACGTTTCTATGGAAACGACAGGATTTTCTTTTGGGATACGAGTTTCTCCTTTCCGCTGCAATATTCATTCTTTACTGCATCCCTCGCCCCTTGTATTGACGAATTAAGACAGAAATTGGGTGGCTATTAAATACTATGGGTTCTATTACTTCTCCTTCTAAATCGAGTAACGTTTCTATGGAAACGACAGGATTTTCTTTTGGGATAGGTTTATCTCCTTTCCGATCCACTATTCCCGCTTTACTGCATCCCTCGCTCCTTCACATTGACGAATTAACACAGAAATTGCGTCGCTATGAAATACTATGGGTTCCATGACTTCTCCTTCTAAATCGAGTAACGTTTCTATGGAAACGACAGGATTTTCTTTTGGGATACGACTATCTCCTTTCCGATGCACTATTCCTTCTGTACTGCATCCCTCCTCCCTCACATTGGCGAATTAACACAGAAGTTGCGTGGCTATGAGATACTATGGGATCTATGGCTTAGCCCTCCTAAATCGAGTAATGTTTCCATTGAAACGGCAGGATTTTTTTTTGGGATACGAGTATCATCTTTACAATGCACTATTCCTTCTGTACTGCATCCCTCGCTCCCTCACACTGAAGAATTAAAACAGATATTGCGTGCCTTTGATATACAATGCGTTGTATTACTCCCGCTTCAAAATCGAATAACGTTTCTATTGAAACGACAGGATTTTCTTTTGGGATACGACTATCTCCTTTCCGATGCACTAATCCTTCTGTACTGCATCCCTCGCTTCCTCACATTGGCGAATTAACACAGAAATTGCGTCGCTATGAAATACTATGTGTTCCATGACTTCTCCGTCTAAATCGAGTAACGTTTCAATTGAGACGACAGGATTATCTTTTAGGATACGAGTATCTCCTTTCCGATGCACTATTCCGTCTTTACTGCATCTCTCGCTCCCTCACATTGACGAATTAACACAGTAATTGCGTCGCTATGAAATACTATGGGTTCTATGACTTCTCCTTCTAAATCGAGTAACGTTTCTACCGAAACGACAGGATTTTCTTTTGGGATACTAGTACCTCCTTTGCGCTGCACTGTTCCTGCTTTACTGCATCCCTCGCTCCCTGACTTTGACGAATTAAGACAGAAATTGCGTGGCCATTAAATACTATGGGTTCAATGACATCTCCTTCTAATTCGAGTATCGTTTCTATGGAAACTACAGGATTTTCTTCTGGTATACGAGTATCCCCTTCCCGATGCACTTTTCCTTCTTTACTGCTTCCCTGGCTCCCTCACATGGACGAATTAACACAGTAATAGTGACGCTATCGAATTCTATGTGTTCTATGACTTCTCCTCCTAAATCGAGTAACGTTTCTATTGAAACGACAGGATTTTCTTTTGGGATACGAGTATCTCCTTTCCGATGCACTATTCCTTCTTTACTGCATCCCTCGCTCCCTCACATTGACGAATTACCACAGAAATTTCGTGGCTATGGAATACTATGTGTTCTATGACTTCTACTTCTAAAACGAGTAACGTTTCCATTGAAGCGACAGGATTTTCTTTTGGGATACGAGTATCTCCTTTCCGATGCTCTATTCCTTCTTTACTGCATCCCTCGTTCCCTCACATTGACGTATTAACACGGAAATTGCGTCGCTATGAAATACTATGGGTTCTATGACTTCACCTTCTAAATCGAGTAACGTTTCTATGGAAACGACAGGATTTGCTTTTGGGATACGAGTATGTCCTTTCCGATGCACTATTCCTTCATTACTGCGTCTCTTGCTCCCTCACATTGACGAATTAACACAGAAATTGCGTCGCTATGAAATACTATGGATTCTATGACCGTTCCTTATAAATCGAGTAACGTTTCTATGGAAACGACAGGATTTTCTTTTGGGATAGGTCTATCTCCTTTCCGATGCACTATTCCTTCTGTACTGCATCCTTCGCTTCCTCACATTGACGAATTCACACAGATATTGCGTCGCTTTCAAATTCAATGCGTTCTATGACTCCCCCTTCTAAATCGAGTAACGTTTCTAATTAAACGACAGGATTTTCTTTTGGGTTACGAGTATCTCTTTTCCGCTGCACTATTCCCTCTTTACTGCATCCCTCGCTCCCTCACACTGATGAATTAACACGAAATTGCGTGGCAATGAAATACTATGGATTCTACGACTCCTCCTTCAAAATCGAGTAACGTGTCTATGGAAACGAGCGGATTTTCTTCTGGTATACGAGTATCTCCTTTCCGATGCACTATTCCTTCTTTATTGCAACCCTCGATCCCTCACTTTGGCGAATTAACGCAGATATTGCGTCGCTATGAAATGCTATGGGTTCTATGACTTCTCCTTCTAAGACGAGTAACGTTTCTATGGAAACGATAGTAATTTCCTTTGGGATACGAGTATCTCATTTCCGATGCACTATTCCCTCTTTACTGCATCCCTCGCTTCCTCTCGTCGACGAATTAACGCGGAAATTGCGTCGCTATGAATTACTATGGGTTCAATGGCTTCTCCTTCTAAATCGTGTAACATTTCCATGGCAACGACAGGATTTTCTTTTGGGGTACGAGTATCTCCTTTCCGATGCACTATTCCTTCTTTACTTCATCCCTCGCTCCCTAACATTGACAAATTAACACAGAATTTCGTCGCCATGAAATACTATGTGTTCTATGACTTATTCTTCTAAATCGAATGAAGTTTCTGTGGAAACGACAGGATATTCTTTTGGGATACGACTATCTCCTTTCCGATGCCCTATTCCTTCTTTACTGCATCCATCGCTCCCTCACATTAACGAATTAACACAGAAATTGTGTCGCTATGAAATACTATGGGTTCAATGACTTCTCCGTCTAAATCCACTTATGTTTCTATGGAAACGGCAGGTTTTTCTTTTGGGATACGAGTATCTCCTTTCTGATGCACTATTCCTCCTCTACTGCATCCCTTGATCCCTCACATTGACGAATTAGCACTGAAATTGCGTCGCTATGAAATACTATGGGTTCTATGACCTCTCCTTCTAAATCGAGTAACGTTTCTATGGAAACGACAGTATTTGCGTTTGGGATACGAGTATGTCCTTTCCGATGCACTATTCCTTCATTACTGCGTCTCTTGCTCCTTCACATTGACGAATTAACACAGAAATTTCGTCGCTATGAAATACTATGGATTCTATGACCGTTCCTTCTAAATCGAGTAACGTTTCTATGGAAACGACAGGATTTTCTTTTGGGATAGGTCTATCTCCTTTCCGATGCACTATTCCTTCTGTACTGCATCCTTCGCTTCCTCACATTGACGAATTCACACAGATATTGCGTCGCTTTCAAATTCAATGCGTTCTATGTCTCCCCCTTCTAACTCGAGTAACGTTTCTATTGTAACGACAGGAATTTCTTTTGTGATACGAGTATCTCCTTTCCGCTGCACTATTCCTTCTTTACTGCATCCCTCGCTCCCTCACATTGACGAATTTACACAGAACTTGCGTGGCTATGAATTACTATGGGTTCTATGACTTCTCTTTCCAAATCGAGTATAGTTTCTATCGAAACGACAGGAATTTCTTTTGGAATACGAGTATCTCCTTTCCGATCCACTTTTCCCTCTTTACTGCATCCCTCGCTCCTTCACATTGACGAAGTAACGCAGAAATTGCGTCGCTATGAAATAGTATGGGTTCTATAACTTCTCCTTCTAAATCGAGTAACGTCTCTATGGAAACGACAGCATTTTCTTTTGGGATACGAATATCTCATTTCCGATGCACGATTCCTTCTTTACTGCATCTCTCGCTCCCTCACATTCACGAATTAACGCAGAAATTGCGTCGTTAAAAAATACTATGGGTTCTATGGCTTCTCCTCCTAAATCGAGTAACGTTTCTATTGAAACAACAGGATTTTGTTTTGGGATACGATTATCTCCTTTTCGATGCACTATTCCGTCTTTACTGCATCCCTGGCTCCCTCACATTGACGAATTATCACAGAAATTGCATCGCTATGGAATACTATGTGTTCAACGACTTCTCCTTCTAAATCGAGTAACGTTTCTATGGAAACGACAGGATTTTCTTTTGGGATACGAGTATCTCCTTTCCGCTGCACTATTCATTCTTTACTGCATCCCTCGCCCCTTGTATTGACGAATTAAGACAGAAATTGCGTGGCTATTAAATACTATGGGTTCTATTACTTCTCCTTGTAAATCGAGTAACGTTTCTATGGAAACGACAGGATTTTCTTTTGGGATACGAGTATCTCCTTTCCGATGCACTATTCCTTCTTTACTGCATCCCTCGCTCCCTCACATTGACGGATTACCACAGAAATTTCGTGGCTATGGAATACTATGTGTTCTATGACTTCTACTTCTAAATCGAGTAACGTTTCCATTGAAGCGACAGGATTTTCTTTTGGGATACGAGTATCTCCTTTCCGATGCTCTATTCCTTCTTTACTGCATCCCTCGTTCCCTCACATTGACGAATTATCACAGAAATTGCGTCGCTATGAACTACTATGTGTTCTATGACTTCTCCTTGTAAATCGAGTATCGTTTCTATGGAAACGACAGGAATTTCTTCTGGTATACGAGTATCTAATTTCCGATGCACTATTCCTACTTTACTCCATTCCTCGCTCCCTCACATTGACGAATTAACACGGAAATTGCGTCGCTATGAAATACTATGGATTCTATGACTTCACCTTCTAAATCGAGTAACGTTTCTATGGAAACGACAGGATTTGCTTTTTGGATACGAGTATGTCCTTTCCGATGCACTATTCCTTCATTACTGCGTCTCTTGCTCCCTCACATTGACGAATTAACACAGAAATTGCGTCGCTATGAAATACTATGG
Organism: Schistocerca serialis cubense; assembly: GCF_023864345.2. Classification (NCBI taxonomy): domain Eukaryota; kingdom Metazoa; phylum Arthropoda; class Insecta; order Orthoptera; family Acrididae; genus Schistocerca; species Schistocerca serialis. The sequence goes on along the minus strand of NC_064638.1, from coordinate 45,388,543 downwards.
ATTCTATGACCGTTCCTTCTAAATCGAGTAACGTTTCTATGGAAACGACAGGATTTTCTTTTGGGATAGGTCTATCTCCTTTCCGATGCACTATTCCTTCTGTACTGCATCCTTTGCTTCCTCACATTGACGAATTCACACAGATATTGCGTCGCTTTCAAATTCAATGCGTTCTATGACTTCCCCTTCTAAATCGAGTAACGTTTCTAATGAAACGACAGGATTTTCTTTTGGGTTTCGAGTATCTCTTTTCCGCTGCACTATTCCCTCTTTACTGCATCCCTCGCTCCCTCACACTGACGAATTAACACAGAAATTGTGTCGGAATGAAATACTATGGGTTCAATGACTTCCCTTTCTAAGTCGAGTATCGTTTCTATGGAACCGACAGGAATTTCTTTTGGGATACGAGTATCTCCTTTCGGATCCACTATTCCTTCTATACCGCATCCCTCGCTCCCTCACATTGACGAATTAACACGAAATTGCGTGGCAATGAAATACTATGGATTCTATGACTCCTCCTTCAAAATCGAGTAACGTGTCTATGGAAACGAGAGGATTTTCTTCTGGTATACGAGTATCTCCTTTCCGATGCACTATTCCTTCTTTACTGCATCCCTTGATCCCTCACACTGACGAATCAACTCAGATATTGCGTCGCTATGAAATGCTATGGGTTCTATGACTTCTCCTTCTAAGACGAGTAACGTTTCTATGGAAACGATAGTAATTTCCTTTGGGATACGAGTATCTCATTTCCGATGCACTATTCCCTCTTTACTGCATCCCTCGCTACCTCTCGTCGACGAATTAACGCGGAAATTGCGTCGCTATGAATTACTATGGGTTCAATGGCTTCTCCTTCTAAATCGTGAAACGTTTCCATGGCAACGACAGGATTTTCTTTTGGGGTACGAGTATCTCCTTTCCGCTGCACTATTCCCTCTTTACTGCATCCCTCGCTCCCTCACACTGACGAATTAACACAGAAATTGTGTCGGAATGAAATACTATGGGTTCAATGACTTCCCTTTCTAAATCGAGTAACGTTTCTACGGAAACGACATGATTTTCTTTTGGGATAGGTCTATCTCCTTTGTGACGCACTATTCATTCTGTACGGCATCCCTCGCTCCCTCACATTGACGAATTCACACAGATAATGCGTCGCTTTCAAATTCAATGCGTTCTATGACTCCCCCTTCTAACTCGAGTAACGTTTCTATTGAAACGACAGGAATTTCTTTTGTGATACGAGTATCTCCTTTCCGCTGCACTATTCCTTCTTTACTGCATCCCTCGCTCCCTCACATTGACGAATTTACACAGAACTTGCGTGGCTATGACTTACTATGGGTTCTATGACTTCTCTATTTAAATTGAGTATAGTTTCTATCGAAACGACAGGAATTTCTTTTGGACTACGAGTATCTCCTTTCCGATCCACTTTTCCCTCTTTACTGCATCCCTCGCTCCGTCACATTGACGAATTAACGCAGAAATTGCGTCGCTATGAAATACTATGTGTTCTGTGACTTCTCCTTCTAAATCGAGTAACGTTTCTATTAAAACGAAAGGATTTTGTTTTGGGATACGAGTATCTACTTTCCGATGCACTATTCCTTCTATACCGCGTCCCTCGCTCCCTCACATTGACGAATTAACACGAAATTGCGTGGCAATGAAATCCTATGGATTCCATGACCCCCCTTCAAATTCGCGTAACGTTTCTATAGAGACGACAGGATTTTCTTTTGGGATACGAGCATCTCCTTTCCAATGCACTATTACTTCTTTACTGTGTCCCTCGGTCCCTCACATTGGTGAATTAACACACAGAAATTACGTCGCAATGAAATACTGTTGGTTCTATGACATCTCCTTCTAAATCGAGTATAGTTTCTATCGAAACGACAGGAATTTCTTTTGGAATACGAGTATCTACTTTCCGATCAACTTTTCCCTCATTACTGCATCCCTCGCTCCTTCACATTGACGAATTAACGCAGAAATTGCGTCGCTATGAAATACTCTGTGTTCTGTGACTTCTCCTTCTAAATCGAGTAACGTTTCTATTAAAACGAAAGGATTTTGTTTTGGGATACGAGTATCAACTTTCCGATGCACTATTCCTTCTATACCGCGTCCCTCGCTCCCTCACATTGACGAATTAACACGAAATTGCGTGGCAATGAAATACTATGGATTCCATGACTCCTCCTTCAAATTCGCGAAACGTTTCTATAGAGAAGACAGGATTTGCTTTTTGGATACGAGTATGTCCTTTCCGATGCACTATTCCTTCATTACTGCGTCTCTTGCTCCCTCACATTGACGAATTAACACAGAAATTGCGTCGCTATGAAATACTATGGATTCTATGACCGTTCCTTCTAAATCGAGTAACGTTTCTATGGAAACGACAGGATTTTCTTTTGGGATAGGTCTATCTCCTTTCCGATGCACTATTCCTTCTGTACTGCATCCTTTGCTTCCTCACATTGACGAATTCACACAGATATTGCGTCGCTTTCAAATTCAATGCGTTCTATGACTTCCCCTTCTAAATCGAGTAACGTTTCTAATGAAACGACAGGATTTTCTTTTGGGTTTCGAGTATCTCTTTTCCGCTGCACTATTCCCTCTTTACTGCATCCCTCGCTCCCTCACACTGACGAATTAACACAGAAATTGTGTCGGAATGAAATACTATGGGTTCAATGACTTCCCTTTCTAAGTCGAGTATCGTTTCTATGGAACCGACAGGAATTTCTTTTGGGATACGAGTATCTCCTTTCGGATCCACTATTCCTTCTATACCGCATCCCTCGCTCCCTCACATTGACGAATTAACACGAAATTGCGTGGCAATGAAATACTATGGATTCTATGACTCCTCCTTCAAAATCGAGTAACGTGTCTATGGAAACGAGAGGATTTTCTTCTGGTATACGAGTATCTCCTTTCCGATGCACTATTCCTTCTTTACTGCATCCCTTGATCCCTCACACTGACGAATCAACTCAGATATTGCGTCGCTATGAAATGCTATGGGTTCTATGACTTCTCCTTCTAAGACGAGTAACGTTTCTATGGAAACGATAGTAATTTCCTTTGGGATACGAGTATCTCATTTCCGATGCACTATTCCCTCTTTACTGCATCCCTCGCTACCTCTCGTCGACGAATTAACGCGGAAATTGCGTCGCTATGAATTACTATGGGTTCAATGGCTTCTCCTTCTAAATCGTGAAACGTTTCCATGGCAACGACAGGATTTTCTTTTGGGGTACGAGTATCTCCTTTCCGCTGCACTATTCCCTCTTTACTGCATCCCTCGCTCCCTCACACTGACGAATTAACACAGAAATTGTGTCGGAATGAAATACTATGGGTTCAATGACTTCCCTTTCTAAATCGAGTAACGTTTCTACGGAAACGACATGATTTTCTTTTGGGATAGGTCTATCTCCTTTGTGACGCACTATTCATTCTGTACGGCATCCCTCGCTCCCTCACATTGACGAATTCACACAGATAATGCGTCGCTTTCAAATTCAATGCGTTCTATGACTCCCCCTTCTAACTCGAGTAACGTTTCTATTGAAACGACAGGAATTTCTTTTGTGATACGAGTATCTCCTTTCCGCTGCACTATTCCTTCTTTACTGCATCCCTCGCTCCCTCACATTGACGAATTTACACAGAACTTGCGTGGCTATGACTTACTATGGGTTCTATGACTTCTCTATTTAAATTGAGTATAGTTTCTATCGAAACGACAGGAATTTCTTTTGGACTACGAGTATCTCCTTTCCGATCCACTTTTCCCTCTTTACTGCATCCCTCGCTCCGTCACATTGACGAATTAACGCAGAAATTGCGTCGCTATGAAATACTATGTGTTCTGTGACTTCTCCTTCTAAATCGAGTAACGTTTCTATTAAAACGAAAGGATTTTGTTTTGGGATACGAGTATCTACTTTCCGATGCACTATTCCTTCTATACCGCGTCCCTCGCTCCCTCACATTGACGAATTAACACGAAATTGCGTGGCAATGAAATCCTATGGATTCCATGACCCCCCTTCAAATTCGCGTAACGTTTCTATAGAGACGACAGGATTTTCTTTTGGGATACGAGCATCTCCTTTCCAATGCACTATTACTTCTTTACTGTGTCCCTCGGTCCCTCACATTGGTGAATTAACACACAGAAATTACGTCGCAATGAAATACTGTTGGTTCTATGACATCTCCTTCTAAATCGAGTATAGTTTCTATCGAAACGACAGGAATTTCTTTTGGAATACGAGTATCTACTTTCCGATCAACTTTTCCCTCATTACTGCATCCCTCGCTCCTTCACATTGACGAATTAACGCAGAAATTGCGTCGCTATGAAATACTCTGTGTTCTGTGACTTCTCCTTCTAAATCGAGTAACGTTTCTATTAAAACGAAAGGATTTTGTTTTGGGATACGAGTATCAACTTTCCGATGCACTATTCCTTCTATACCGCGTCCCTCGCTCCCTCACATTGACGAATTAACACGAAATTGCGTGGCAATGAAATACTATGGATTCCATGACTCCTCCTTCAAATTCGCGAAACGTTTCTATAGAGAAGACAGGATTTGCTTTTTGGATACGAGTATGTCCTTTCCGATGCACTATTCCTTCATTACTGCGTCTCTTGCTCCCTCACATTGACGAATTAACACAGAAATTGCGTCGCTATGAAATACTATGGATTCTATGACCGTTCCTTCTAAATCGAGTAACGTTTCTATGGAAACGACAGGATTTTCTTTTGGGATAGGTCTATCTCCTTTCCGATGCACTATTCCTTCTGTACTGCATCCTTCGCTTCCTCACATTGATGAATTCACACAGATATTGCGTCGCTTTCAAATTCAATGCGTTCTATGACTCCCCCCTTCTAAATCGAGTAACGTTTCTAAAGAAACTGCAGGATTTTCTTTTGGGTTACGAGTATCTCTTTTCCGCTGCACTATTCCCTCTTTACTGCATCCCTCGCTCCCTCACACTGACGAATTAACACAGAAATTGTGTCGGATTGAAATACTATGGGTTCAATGACTTCCCTTTCTAAGTCGAGTATCGTTTCTATGGAACTGACAGGAATTTCTTTTGGGATACGAGTATCTCCTTTCGGATCCACTATTCCTTCTATACCGCATCCCTCGCTCCCTCACATTGACGAATTAACACGAAATTGCGTGGCAATGAAATACTATGGATTCTATGACTCCTCCTTCAAAATCGAGTAACGTGTCTATGGAAACGACAGGATTTTCTTCTGGTATACGAGTATCTCCTTTCCGATGCACTATTCCTTCTTTACTGCATCCCTCGATCCCTCACATTGACGAATTAACTCAGATATTGCGTCGCTATGAAATGCTATGGGTTCTATGACTTCTCCTTCTAAGACGAGTAACGTTTCTATGGAAACGACAGTAATTTCCTTTGGGATACGAGTATCTCATTTCCGATGCACTATTCCCTCTTTACTGCATCCCTCGCTCCCTCTCGTCGACGAATTAACGCGGAAATTGCGTCGCTATGAATTACTATGGGTTCAATGGCTTCTCCTTCTAAATCGTGTAACGTTTCCATGGCAATGACAGGATTTTCTTTTGGGGTACGAGTATCTCCCTTCCGATGCACTATTCCTTCTTTACTTCATCCCCCGCTCCCTCACATTGACGATTTAACACAGAATTTCGTCGCCATGATATACTATGTGTTCTATGACTTATTCTTCTAAATCGAATGACGTTTCTTTGGAAACGACAGGATATTCTTTTGGGATAAGACTATCTCCTTTCCGATGTCCTATTCCATCTTTACTGCATCCATCGCTCCCTCACATTAACGAATTAACACAGAAATTGTGTCGCTATGAAATACTATGGGTTCTATGATTTCTCCTTCTAAATCGACTTATGTTTCTATGGAAACGGCAGGTTTTTCTTTTGGGATACGAGAATCTCCTTTCTGATGCACTATTCCTCCTCTACTGCATCCCTTGATCACTGACATTGACGAATTAGCACTGAAATTGCGTCGCTATGTAATACTATGGGTTCTATGACTTCTCCTTCCAAATCGAGTAACGTTACAACGCAATCGACAGGATTTTCATTTCTTATACGAGTATCTTCTTTCCGATGTACTATTCCATCTTTACTGCTTCCCTCGCTCGATCACATTGACGAATTAACACAGAAATTGCGTCGCTATGGAATACTATGGCTTCTATGACTTCTCCTTCTAAATCGAGTAACGTTTCTATGGAAACGACAGGATTTTCTTTTGGGATAGGTCTATCTCCTTTGTGACGCACTATTCATTCTGTACGGCATCCCTCGCTCCCTCACATTGACGAATTCACACAGATAATGCGTCGCTTTCAAATTCAATGCGTTCTATGACTCCCCCTTCTAACTCGAGTAACGTTTCTATTGAAACGACAGGAATTTCTTTTGTGATACGAGTATCTCCTTTCCGCTGCACTATTCCTTCTTTACTGCATCCCTCGCTCCCTCACATTGACGAATTTACACAGAACTTGCGTGGCTATGAATTACTATGGGTTCTATGACTTCTCTTTCTTAATCGAGTACAGTTTCTATCGAAACGACAGGAATTTCTTTTGGAATACGAGTATCTCCTTTCCGATCCACTTTTCCCTCTTTACTGCATCCCTCGCTCCTTCACATTGACGAATTAACGCAGAAATTGCGTCGCTATGTAATACTATGTGTTCTGTGACTTCTCCTTCTAAAACGATTAACGTTTCTATTAAAACGAAAGGATTTTGTTTTGGGATACGAGTATTTACTTTCCGATGCACTATTCCTTCTATACCGCGTCCCTCGCTCCCTCACATTGACGAATTAACACGAAATTGCGTGGCAATGAAATACTATGGATTCCATTACTCCCCCTTCAAATTCGCGTAACGTTTCTATAGAGACGACAGGATTTTCTTTTGGGATACGAGCATCTCCTTTCCAGTGCACTATTTTTTCTTTACTGTGTCCCTCGGTCCCTCACATTGATGAATTAACACACAGAAATTACGTCGCAATGAAATACTGTTGGTTCTATGACATCTCCTTCTAAATCGAGTAACGTTTCTATGGAAACGACTGGAATTTCTTTTGGGATACGAGTATCTCCTTTCCGATGCACTATTCCCTCTTTACTGCATCCCTCGGTCAATCACATTGACGAAGTACCGCGGAAATTGGGTCGCTAAGATATACTATGGGTTCTATGACATCTCTCTCTAAATCAAGTAACGTTTCTATCGAAGCAACAGGATTTTCTTTTGGGATACGTGTATGTCCTTTCCGATGCACTATTCCTTCTTTACTGCGTCTCTAGCTCACTCACATTGACGAATTAACACAGATATTGTGTCGCTATGAAATACTATGGGTTCCATGACTTCTCCTTCTAAATCGACTAATGTTTCTATGGAAACGACAGGATTTTCTTTTATGATGCGAGTATCTCCTTTCCGATGCACTATTAGATCTTTACTGCATCCCCCGCTCCCTCACATTGACGAATAAGCACAGAAATTGCGTCGCTATGAAATACTATGGGTTCCATGACTTCCCCTTCTAAATCGAGTAACGTTTCTATGGAAACGACTGGTTTTCGTTTTGGGATACGACTATCTCCTTTCCGATGCACTATTCCTTCTTTACTTCATCCCTCGCTTACTCACATTGACGAATTAACACAGAAATTGCGTCGCTATGAATTATTATGGGTTCTGTGACTTCTCCCTCTAAATCGAGTAACGTTTCCATGGAAACGAAAGGATTTTCTTTTGGGATACGAGTACCTCCTTTCCGATGCACTATTCCTTCTTTAGTGCATCCCGCGCTCCAACACATTGACGAATTAACACAGAAATTGCGTCGCTATGAAATACTATGCGTTCTATGACTTCTCCTTCTAAATCCAGTAACGTTTCTATGGAAACGACAGAAATTTCTTTTGGGATACGAGTAACTCCTTTCCAATGCACCATTCCTTCTTTACTGCATCCCTCGCTACCTCACATTGACGAATTAACACCGAAATTGCGTATTTATGAAATACTGTGGGTTCTATGACTTCTCCTTCTAAATCGAATAACGTTTCTATGGAGACGACAGGATTTTCTTTTAGGATACGACTGTCTTCTTTCCGATGCACTATTCCTTCTGTATTGCATCCTTGGATCACTCAGATTGGCGAATTAACATTGAAATTGCGTTGCTATGAAATACTATGTGTTCTATGACCTCTTCTAAATCGAGTAACGTTTCTATTGAAACGACAGGAATTTCTTTTGAGGTACGAGTATCTCCTTTCCGATGCACTATTCGGCCTTTACGGTATCTCTCGCTGCCTCACATTGACGAATTAACACAATAATTGTGTTGCTATGAAAAACTATGGGCTCTATGATTTCTCCTTCTACATCAAGTAGCGTTTCTATGGAAACGACAGGATTTTCTATTGGGATACGAGTATCTCCTTTCCGCTGCACTATTCCTTCTTTACTGCATCCCTCGCCACCTGCATTGACGATTTAAGACAGAAATTGCGTGGCTTTTAAATACTATGGGTTCTATTACTTCTCCTTCTAAATCGAGTAACGTTTCTATGGAAGCGAAAGGATTTTCTTTTGGGATTGAGTATCTCCATTCCGATGCACTATTCCTTCTTCACTGCATCCCTCGCTCCCTCACATTGACGAATTATCACAGAAGATGCGTCGCTATGAAATACTATGGCTTCTATGACTTCTCCTTCTAAATCGAGTAACGTTTCTATGGAAACGACAGGATTTTCTTTTGGGATAGGTCTATCTACTTTGTGATGCACTATTCATTCTGTACGGCATCCCTCGCTCCCTCACATTGATGAATTCACACAGATATTGCGTCGCTTTCAAACTCAATGCGTTCTATGACTCCCCCTTCTAACTCGAGTAACGATTCTATTGAAACGCCTGGAATTTCTTTTGTGATACGAGTATCTCCTTTCCGCTGCACTATTCCCTCTTTACTGCATCCCTCGCTCCCTCACATTGACGTATTTACACAGAAATCGCGTGGCTATGAATTACTATGTGTCCTATGACTTCTCTTTCTAAATCGAGTATAGTTTCTATCGAAACGACAGGAATTTCTTTTGGGATACGAGTATCTCCTTTCCGATCCACTATTCCCTCTTTACTGCATCCCACGCTCCTTCACATTGACGAAATAACGCAGAAATTGCGTCGCTATGAAATACTATGTGTTGTAAACGGTAGCTGGGCCGACACCGTGAAGTTTGAGATGGCTGAAAATGCAGACGGGCGTGAAGTACTGGAACATGAGAACTTATAATTGAATAAGAAGAAAAATATGTAGATGCTTATTACTTATCTTTTTATTAGTCCTTGGAATACATCTCTCTTGAATACTCGTAAGCTATAGGCACTGATACAAATTGCGCCTTGCTAGTTCGTAGCCATTAACTTAGCTGATGGCTATTCTGTCTCTCGGCTAATGAGAGAGAAAGGCTTCGTACAACTGGGCGGTAGCTAGGTTCTCGTACAACTGGGCTGTAGCTAGGTTCTCGTCCAACTGGGGCGAGTCCACTCTCGTATCACGAGACCTGCCTTGGTGGTGGCGCTAGGTCTGCGATCACAGTGGCGACACGCGGGTCCGACATGTACTACATGGACCGCGGCCGATTTAAGCTACCACCTAGCAAGTGTGGTGTCTGGCGGTGACACCACACTATGTGTTCTGTGACTTCTCCTTCTAAATCGAGTAACGTTTCTATTAAAACGAAAGGATTTTGTTTTGGGATACGAGAATCTACTTTCCGATGCACTATTCCTTCTATACCGCGTCCCTCGCTCCCTCACATTGACGAATTAACACGAAATTGCGTGGCAATGAAATACTATGGATTCCATGACTCCCCCTTCAAATTCGCGTAATGTTTCTATAGAAACGACAGGATTTTCTTTTGGGATACGAGCATCTCCTTTCCAATGCACTATTACTTCTTTACTGCATCCCTCGGTCCCCCACATTGATGAATTAAGACACAGAAATTACGTCGCAATGAAATACTGTTGGTTCTATGACATCTCCTTCTAAACCGAGTAACGTTTCTATGGAAACGACTGGAATTTCTTTTGGGATACGAGTATCTCCTTTCCGATGCACTATTCCCTCGTAACGGCATCCCTCGGTCAATCACATTGACGAAGTACCGCGGAAATTGGGTCGCTAAGATATACTATGGGTTCTATGACTTCTCTCTCTAAATCGAGAACCCTTTCTATCGAAGCGACAGGATTTTCTTTTGGGATACGTGTATGTCCTTTCCGATGCACTATTCCTTCTTTACTGCGTCTCTTGCTCACTCACATTGACGAATTAACACAGAAATTGCGTCGCTATGAAATACTATGGGTTCTATGACTTCTCCTTCTAAATCGACTAACGTTTCTATTGAAATGACAGGATTTTCTTTTGGGATACGAGTATCTCCTTTCCGATGCACTATTCCTTCTTTACTGCAACCCCTGCTCCCTCACATTAACGAATTAACACAGATATTGTGTCGCTATGAAATACTATGTGTTCCATGACTTCTCCTTCTAAATCGACTAATGTATCTATGGAAACGACAGGATTTTCTTTTATGATGCGAGTATCTCCTTTCCGATGCACTATTAGATCTTTACTGCATACCTCGCTCCCTCACATTGACGAATAAGCACATAAAATTGCGTCGCTGTGAAATACTATGAGTTCTACGACTTCTCCTTCGAAATCGAGTAACGTTTCTATGGAAACGACAGGATTTTCTTTTAGGATACGACTGTCTTCTTTCCGATGCACTATTCCTTCTGTACTGCATCCCTCGCTACCTCACATTGACGAATTAACACCGAAATTGCGTATTTATGAAATACTGTGGGTTCTATGACTTCTCCTTCTTAATCGAGTTACGTTTCTATGGAAACGACAGGATTTTCTTCTGGTATACGAGTATCTCCTTTCCGAAGCACTATTCCTTCTTTACTGCATCCCTCGCTCCCTCACAATGACGAATTAACACAGAAATTGCGTCGCTATGAAATACTATGGGTTCTACGACTTCTCCTTCAAAATCGAGTAACGTTTCTATGGAAACGACAGGATTGTCTTTTAGGATACGACTGTCTTCTTTCCGATGCACTGTTCCTTCTGTACTGCATCCCTCGCTCCCTCACTTTGGCGAATTAACACTGAAATTACGTGGCTATGACATACTATAAGATCTATGACTTCTCCTTCTATATCGAGTAATTTTTCGAATAAAACGACAGGATTTTCTTTTTTGATACGTGTATCTCCTTTCCGATGCACTATTCCTTCTGTGCTGCATCCCACGCTCCCTCACATTGACGAATTAACACAGATATTGCGACGCCTTGAAATACAATGCGTTCTAGGACATCCCTTCTAAGTCGAGTAACGACTCTCAGGAAACGACGGGATTTTCTTTTGGGATACGACTATCTCCTTTTTGATGCACTATTCCTTCTGTATTGCATCCCTCGATTCCTCAGATTGGCGAATTAACATTGAAATTGCGTCGCTATGATATACTATGTGTTCTATGACCTCTTCTAAATCGAGTAACGTTTCTATTGAAACGACAGGATTTTCGTTTGGGGTACGAGTATCTCCTTTCCGATGCACTATTCCGCCTTTACGGTATCTCTCGCTGCCTCACATTGACGAATTAACACAGAAATTGCGTCGCTATGAAATACTATGGGTTCTACGACTTCTCCTTCTAAATCGAGTAACGTTCCTATGGAAACGACAGGATTTTCTTTTAGGATACGGCTGTCTTCTTTCCGATGCACTATTCCTTCTGTACTGCATCCCTCGCTCCATCACATTGACGATTAACACAGAAGATGCGTCGCTATGAAATACTATGGGTTCCATGACCTCTCTTTCTAAATCGAGTAACGTTTCTATGGAAACAATAGGATTTTCTTTTATGATACGTGTATCTCCTTTCCGATTCACTATTAGTTCTATACTGCATCCCTCGCTCCCTCACATTGACGAATAAGCACAGAAATTGCGTCGCTATGAAATACTATAGGTTCTATAACTTCTCCTTCTAAATCGAGTAACGTTTCTATGGAAACAACGGGATTTTCTTTTGGGATACGAGTATCACCTTTCCGATGAACTATTCCTTCTTTACTGCATCCCTCGCTCTTTCACATTGACGAATTAGCACTGAAATTGCGTGGCTATGAAATACTATGGGTTCTGTGACTTCTCCTTCTAAATCGAGTAACGTTTCTATGGTAACGACAGGATATTCTACTGGTATACGAGTAGCTCCTTTCCGATGCACTATTCCTTGTTTACTGCATCCCTCGCTCCCTCACAATGACGAATTAACACAGAAATTGCGTCGTTATGAAATACTATGGGTTCTAAGACATCTCCTTCCAAATCGAGTAACGTTTGTATGAAAACGACAGGAATTGCTTTTGGGATACGACTATCTCCTTCCGATGCACTATTCCTTCTGTACTGCATCCCTCGCTCCCTCACATGGGCGAATTAACACAGAAATCGTGTGGCTATGATATACTATGGGATCTATGGCTTCTCCTCCAAAATCGAGTAATGTTGCTATTGAAACGACAGGATTTTCTTTGATATGCGAGTATCTCATTTCCGATGCACTATTCCCACTGTACTTTATCCCTCGCTCACTCACATTGACGAATTAACACCGATATGGCGTCGCTTTGAAATAAAATGCGTTCTATGGCTCCCCCTTCAAAATCGAGTAACGTTTCTATTCAAACGACAGAGTTTTCATTTGGAATACGAGTATCTCCTTTCCGCTGCACTATTCCATCTTTACTTCATCCCTTGCTCATTCACATTGACGAATAATACAGAAATTGCGTCGCTATGAAATACTATAGGTTCTATAACTTCTCCTTCATAATCGAGTAACGTTTCTATGGAAACGACAGAATTTTCTATTGGGATAAGTCTATTTCCTTTCCGACGCACTATTCCTTCTGTACTGCATCCCTCCTCCTCACATTGGCGAATTAACACAGAAGTTGCGTGGCTATGAGATACTATGGGATCTATGGCAGCCCCTCCTAAATCGAGTAATGTTTCTATTGAAACGACAGGATTTTTTTTGGGGATACTAGTATCATTTTTACGATGCCCTATTCCTTCTGTACTGCATCCCTCGCTCCCTCACATTGAAGAATCAAAGCAGATATTGCGTGGCTTTGATATACAATGCGTTCTATTACTCCCCCTTCCAAATCGAATAACGTTTCTATTGAAACGACAGGATTTTCTTTTGGGATACGAGCATCTCCTTTCCAATGCACTATTCCTTCTTTACTGCATCCCTCGGTTACTCACATTGATGAATTAACACACAGAAATTGCGTCGCTATGAAATACTATGGGTTCTATGATATCTCCTTCTAAATCGAGTAACGTTTCTATGGAAACGACAGGAATTTCTTTAGGGATACGAGTATCTCCTTTCCGATGCACTATACCCTCTTTACTGCATCCCTCGGTCTATCACATTGACGAAGTAACGCAGAAATTGGTTCGCTATGATATACTATGGGTTCTATGACTTCTCCGTCTAAATCGGGTAACGTTTCTATGGATACGACAGGATTTTCTTTTGGGATACGAGTACCTCCTTTCCGCTGCACTATTCCTTCTTTACTGCATCCCCTCGCTCCCTGACTTTGACGAATTAAGACAGTAATTGCGTGGCTATTAAATACTATGGGTTCTATGACATCTCCTTCTAATTCGAGTAACGTTTCTATGGAAACTACAGGATTTTCTTTTGGGATACGAGTACCTCCTTTCCGCTGCACTATTCCTTGTTTACTGCATCCCTCGCACCCTGACTTTGACGAATTAAGACAGAAATTGCGTCGCTATGAAATACTATGGATTCTATGACCGTTCCTTCTAAATCGAGTAACGTTTCTATGGAAACGACAGGATTTTCTTTTGGGATAGGTCTATCTCCTTTCCGATGCACTATTCCTTCTGTACTGCATCCTTTGCTTCCTCACATTGACGAATTCACACAGATATTGCGTCGCTTTCAAATTCAATGCGTTCTATGACTTCCCCTTCTAAATCGAGTAACGTTTCTAATGAAACGACAGGATTTTCTTTTGGGTTTCGAGTATCTCTTTTCCGCTGCACTATTCCCTCTTTACTGCATCCCTCGCTCCCTCACACTGACGAATTAACACAGAAATTGTGTCGGAATGAAATACTATGGGTTCAATGACTTCCCTTTCTAAGTCGAGTATCGTTTCTATGGAACCGACAGGAATTTCTTTTGGGATACGAGTATCTCCTTTCGGATCCACTATTACTTCTATACCGCATCCCTCGCTCCCTCACATTGACGAATTAACACGAAATTGCGTGGCAATGAAATACTATGGATTCTATGACTCCTCCTTCAAAATCGAGTAACGTGTCTATGGAAACGAGAGAATTTTCTTCTGGTATACGAGTATCTCCATCCCGATGCACTTTTCCTTCTTTACAGCTTCCCTGGTTCCCTCACATTGACGAATTATCACAGTAATAGCGACGCTATCGAATACTAAGTGTTCTATGACTTCTCCTCCTAAATCGAGTAACGTTTGTATTGAAACGACAGGATTTTCTTTTGGGATACGAGTATCTCCTATCCGATGCACTATTCCTTCTTTACTGCATCCCTCGCTCCCTCACATTGCCGAATTAACACAGAAATTGTGTGGCTATGAAATACTATGGGTTCTATGACATCTGATTCAAATTCGAGTAACGTTTCTATGTAAACGATAGGATTTTCTTCTGTTATACGAGTATCTCCTTTCCGATGCACTATTCCTTCTGTACTACATCCCTCGCTCCCTGACATTGACGAATTAACACATACATTGCGTCGCTTTGAAATGCATTGCGTTCTATGGCTCTCCCTTGTAATTCGAGTAACGTTTCTATTGATACGACACGTATTTCGTTTAGGTTACGAGTATCTCCTTCCCGCTGCACTATTCCTTTTTTTACTGCATTCCTCGCTCCCTCACATTGACGAATTATCACAGAAATTGCGTCGCTATGGACTACTATGTGTTCTATGACTTCTCCTTCTCAATCGAGTATCGTTTCTATGGAAACGACAGGAATTTCTTCTGGTATATGAGTATCTCCTTTCCGATGCACTATTCCATCTTTACTGCATTCCTCGGTCCCTCTTATTGACGAATTAACACAGAAATTGTGTCGCTATGAAATACTATGGATTCTATGTCCGCTCCTTCTAAATCGAGTAACGTTTCTATGGAAACGACTGGTTTTCGTTTTGGGATACGACTATCTCTTTTCGATGCACTATTCCTTCTTTACTTCATCCCTCGCTTACTCACATTGACGAATTAACACAGAATTTGCGTCGCTGTGAATTACTATGGGTTCTGTGACTTCTCCCGCTAAATCGAATAACGTTTCCATGGAAACGTCAGGATTTTCTTTTGGGATACGAGTACCTAATTTCCGATGCACTATTCCTTCTTTAGTGCATTCCTCGCTCCAACACATTGACGAATTAACACAGAAATTGCGTCGCTATGAAATACTATGGGTTCTATGACTTCTCCTTCTAAATCGAGTAGCGTTTCTATGGAAACGACAGGATGTTTCTCTGGTATACGAGTATCTCCTTTCCGATGCACTATTGCTTCTTTATTGCATCCCTCGCTCCCTCACATTAACGAATTAACACAGAAATTGCGTCGCTATGAAATACTATGGGTTCTACTACTTCTCCTTCTAAATCGAGTAACGTTTCCATGGAAACGACAGGATTTTCTTTTAGGATACGACTGTCTTCTTTCCGATGCACTATTCCTTCTGTACTGCATCCGTCGCTCCCTCACTTTGGAGAATTGACACTGTAATTACGTGGCTATGAAATACTATAGGATCTATGACTTCTCCTTCTATATCGAGTAATTTTTCGAATGAAACGACAGGATTTTCTTTTGGGCTACGTGTATATCCTTTCCGATGCACTATTCCTTCTGTGCTGCATCCCACGCTCCCTCACATTGACGAATTAACACAGATATTGCGACGCTTTGAAATACAATGCGTTCTAGGACATCCCTTCTAAGTCGAGTAACGTTTCTATTGAAACGACAGGATTCTCTTTTGGGATACGAGTATCTCCTTTCCGATGCACTATTCCTTCTTTACTGCTTACCTCGCACCCTCACATTTACGAATTAGCACAGAAATTGCGTCGCAATGAAATGCTATGGGTTCTATGACTTCTCCTTCTAAATCGAGTAACGTTTCTATGGAAACGACAGGATTTTCTTTTGGGATACGGGTATCTCCGTTCCGATGCACTATTCCTTCTTTACTGCGTCCCTGGCTCCCTCACATTGACGAATTAACACAGAAATTGCGTGGCTATGAAATACTATGGGTTCTATGACTTCTCCTTCTAAATCGAGTAACGTTTCTATGGAAACAACAGGATTTTCTTTTGGGATACGAGTATCTCCTTTCCGATGCACTATTCCTTCTTTACTGCATACCTCGCTGCCTCACTTTGACGAATTAACACAGAAATTGTGTCGCTATGAACTACTATGGGTTGTATGAATTCTGCTTCTAAATCGAGTAATGTTTCTTTGGAAACGACAGGATTTTCTTGTGGTATACGAGTATCTCCTTTCCGATGCCCTATTAGTTCTTTACTGCATCCCTCGCTCCCTCACTTTGACGAATTAGCAGAGACACTGCTTCGCCATGAAATACTATCTGTTCTATAACTTCTCCTTTTAAATAGAGTAACGTTTCTATGGAAACGACAGGATTTCGTTTTGGGATACATCTATCTCCTTTCCGATGCACTATTCCTTCTTTACATCACCCTTCGCTCCCTCACATTGACGAATAACGCAGAGATTGCGTCGCTATGAATTACTATGGGGTCTATGACTTCTCCTTCCAAATCGTGTAACGTTTCCGTGGAAACGACAGGATTTTCTTATGGGTTACGAGTATCTCCTTTCCGATGCACTATTCCTTCTTTACTGCATCCCTCGCTCCCTCACTTTGTCGAATTAACTCACATATATCGTCGTTATGAAATACTATGGGTTCTATGATTTCTCCTTCAAAATCGAGTTACGTTTCTATGGAAACGACAGGATTTTCTTTTGGGATTCGAGTATCTCCTTTCCGATGCACTATTCCTACTTTACTGCATCCCTCGTTCCCTCACATTGACGAATAAGCACAGAAATTGCGTCGTTATGAAGTCCTATGTGTTGTGTGACTTCTCCTTCTAAATCGAGTAACGTTTCTATGGTAACGACAGCATTTTCTTTTGGGATACGACTATCTCCTTTCCGATGCACTATTCCTTCTGTACTGCATCCCTCGCTCCTTCACATTGGCGAATTAACACAGAAATTGCGTGGCTATGAAATACAATGGGATATATTGGTTCTCCTCCTAAATCGAGTAACGTTTCTATGGAAACAACAGGATTTTCTTATGGGTTACGAGTATCTCCTTTCCGATGCACTATTCCTTCTTTACGGCATCCTTCGCTACCTCACTTTGACGAATTAACACAGAAATTGCGTCGCTATGAAATACTATGGGTTCTATGACTTCTCCTCTTAAATCGAGTAACGTTTCTATGGGAACGACAGAATTTTCTTTTGGGATACGAGTATCTCCTTTTTGATGCACCATTCCTTCTTTACTGCATCCCTCGCTACCTCATATTGACGAATTAACACATAAATTGCGTATTTATGAAATACTGTGGGTTCTATGACTTCTCCTTCTAAATCGAGTAACGTTTCTATGGAAACGACAGGATTTTCTTCTGGTATACGAGTATCTCCTGTCCGATGCACTATTCCTTCTTTATTGTATCCCTCGCTCCCTCACATTGACGAATTAACACAGAAATTGCGTCGCTATGAAATACTATGGGTTCTACGACTTCTCCTTCTGAATCGAGTAACGTTTCTATGGAAACGACAGGATTTTCTTTTAGGATACGACTGTCTTCTTTCCGATGCACTATTCCTTCTGTACTGCATCCCTCGCTCACTCACTTTGGCGAATTAACACTGTAATTACGTGGCTATGAAATACTATAAGATCTATGACTTCTCCTTCTATATCGAGTAATTTTTCGAATGAAACGACAGGATTTTCTTTTGGGATACGTGTATCTCCTTTCCGGTGTACTATTCCTTATGTGTTGCATCCCACGCTCCCTCACATTGACGAATTAACGCAGATATTGCGACGCTTTGAAATACAATGCGTTCTAGGACATCCCTTCTAAGTCGAGTAACGTTTCTATTGAAACGAAAGGATTCTCTTTTGGGATAGGAGTATCTCCTTTCCGATGCACTATTCCTTCTTTACTGCATCCCTCGCACCCTCACATTTACGAATTAGCACAGAAATTGCGTCGCAATGAAATGCTATGGGTTCTATGACTTCTCCTTCTAAATCGAGTAACGTCTCTATGGAAACGGCAGGATTTTCTTTTGGGATACGTGTATCTCCGTTCCGATGCACTATTCCTTGTGTACTGCATCCCTCGCTCCCTCACTTTGACGAATTAACACAGAAATTACGTTGCTATGAAATTCTATGGGTTCTATGACTTCTCCATCTACATCAAGTAACGTTTCTATGGAAATGACAGGATTTTCTTTTGGGATACGAGTATCTCCTTTCCGATGCACTATACCTTCTTTATTGCGTCCCTCGCACCCTCACATTGTCGAATTAACACTGAAATTGAGTCGCTATGACATACTATGGGTTCTATGACTTCTCCTTCTATATCGAGTAACGTTTCTATGGAAACGACACGATTTTCTTTTGGGATACTAGTATCTGATTTCCGATGGACTATTCCTTCTTTACTGCGTCCCTGGCTCCCTCACATTGACGAATTAACACAGAAATTGCGTGGCTATGAAATTGCATCGGTTCAATGACTTCTCCTTCTAAATCAAGTAACGTTTCTATGGAAACGACAGGATTTTCTTTTGGGATACGAGTATCTCCTTTCCGATGCACTATTCCTTCTTTACTGCATCCTTCGCTACCTCACTTTGACGAATTAACACAGAAATTGCGTCGCTAGGAAATACTATGGGTTCTATGACTTCTCCTCTTAAATCGAGTAACGTTTCTATGGGAACGACTGAATTTTCTTTTGGGATACGTCTATCTCCTTTCCGATGCACTATTTCTTCCTTACTGCATCCCTGGCCCCCTCACATTGACGAATTAACACAGATATTGCGACGCTATAGAATTCTATGTGTTCTATGACTTCTCCTTCTACATCGAGTAAAGTTTCTATGGAAAGGACAGGATTTTCTTTTGGGATCCGTGTATCTCCTTTCCGGTGCACTATTCCTTCTTTATTGCATCTCTCGCACCCTCACATTGACGAATTTACAAAGAAATTTCGTCGCTATGAAATATTATGGTTTCTATAACATCTCTTTCTAAATCGAATAACGTTTCCATTGAAACGAGAGAATTTTCTTTTGGGATACGGCAATTTCCTTTCCGATGCACAATTCCCTCTTTACTGCATCTCTCGCTCCCTCACATTGACAAATTAACACAGAAATTGGGTCGCTATGAAATACTATGGGTGTCATGACTTCTCCTTCTAAATTGAGAAAAGTTTCTATGAAAACGACAGGATTTTTATTTATGATTGGAGTATCTCCTTTCCGATGCACTATTCCTTCTTAATTGCATCCCTCGCACCCTCACATTGACGAATTAACACAGAAATTGCGTCGCTATGAAATACTATGGGTTCTATAACTTCTCTTTCTAAATCGAGTAACGTTTGTATTGCAACGACAGGATTTTCTTTTGGGATACGAGTATCTCCTTTCCGATGCACTATTCCCTCTTTACTGAATCTCTCGCTCCCTCACATTGAAGAATTAACGCAGAAATTGCGTCGCTATAAAATACTATGGATTCTATGACTTCTCCTTCTAAATCAAGAAACGTTTCTATGGAAACGACAGGATTTTCTTTTGGGATAGGAGTGTCACCTTTCCGATGCACTATTCCTTCTTTACTGCGTCCCTCGCTCCTTCACATTGGCGAATTAACACAGAAATTGCGTCGCTATGAGATACTATGGTTCTATGACTTCTCCTTCTAAATCGAGCAACGTGTCTATGGAAACGACAGGTTTTTCTTCTGGTATACGAGGATCTCCTTTCCGATGCACTATTCCTTCCCTACTGCATCCCCCGCTCCCTCACATCGACGAATTAACAGAGAAATTGCGTCGCTATTAAATACTATGTGTTCTACGACTTCTACTCCTAAATCGGGTAACGTTTCTATGGAAACGACAGGATTTTCTTTTGGGGCACGAGTATCTCCTTTCCGATGCATTATTCCTTCTTTACTACATCTCTCGATACCTCACATTGACGAATTAACAATGAAAATGCTACTCTATGAAATACTATGGGTTCTATGACATCTCCTTCTAAATCGAGTAACGTTTCTATGGAAACGACAGGATTTTCTTATGGGTTACGAGTATCTCCTTTCCGGTGCACTATTCCTTCTTTACTGCATCCCTCGCTCCCTCACATTGTCGAATTAACTCAAAAATTGCGTCGTTATGAAATACTATGGGATCTATGATTTCTCCTTCAAAATCGAGTTACGTTTCTATGGAAACGACAGGATTTTCTTATGGGTTACGAGTATCTCCTTTCCGGTGCATTATTCCTTCTTTACTGCATCCCTCGCTCCCTCACATTGTCGAATTAACTCAAAAATTGCGTCGTTATGAAATACTATGGGTTCTATGATTTCTCCTTCAAAATCGAGTTACGTTTCTATGGAAACGACAGGATTTTCTTTTGGGATACGAGTTTCTCCTTTCCGATGCACTATTCCTCCACTACTGCATCCCTCGTTCCCTCACATTGACGAATAAGCAGAGAAATTGCGTCGCTTTGAAATGCAATGCGTTCTTCGACTCCCCCTTCAAAATCGAGTAACGTTTCTATTGAAACGACAGGATTTTTTTTTTTTTGGGATACGAGCATCTCCTTTCCAATGCGCTATTCCTCCTTTACTGCATCCCTCGGTCCCTCACATTGATGAATTAACACACAGAAATTGCGTCGCTGTGAAATACTATGGTTTCTGTTGCATCTCCTTCTAAATCGAGTAACGTTTCTATGGAAACGACAGATTTTCGTTTTGGAATACGACTATCTCCATTCCGATGCACTATTCCCTCTTTTCTTCATCCCACGCTCCCTCACATTGACGAATTAACACAGAAATTGTGTCGCTATTAAATACTATGGGTTCTATGACTTCTCCTTCTAAATGGAGTAACGTTTCTATGGAAACGACAGGATTTTCTTTTGGGATACGACTGTCTTATTTCCGATGCACTATTCCTTAAGTACTGCATCCCTCGCTCCCTCACATTGACAAATTAACACAGAAATTGCATCGCTATGAAATACTATGGGTTTCATGACTTCCCCTTCTAAATCGAGAAATGTTTCTATGAAAACGACAGGATTTTCATTTATGATAGGAGTATCTCCTTTCCGATGCACTGTTAGTTCTTTACTGCATCCCTCGCTCCCTCACATTGACGAATTAACGCAGAAATT
Source organism: Schistocerca serialis cubense (assembly GCF_023864345.2). Classification (NCBI taxonomy): domain Eukaryota; kingdom Metazoa; phylum Arthropoda; class Insecta; order Orthoptera; family Acrididae; genus Schistocerca; species Schistocerca serialis. Next base: position 45,366,666 of record NC_064638.1, on the reverse strand, counting down.
GCGTCGCTATGAGTTACTATTGGTTCTATGACTTCTCCTTCTAAATCGAGTAACGGTTCTATGGAAACGACAGGATTTTCTTTTGGGATACTAGTATCTGATTTCCGATGGACTATTCCTTCTTTACTGCGTCCCTGGCTCCCTCAGATTGACGAATTAACACAGAAATTGCGTGGCTATGGAATTCTATGGGTTCTATGACTTGTCCTTCAAAATCGAGTAACGTTTCCATGGAACGACAGGATTTTGTTAATGGATACAAGTACCTCCTATCCGATGCACTATTGCTTCTTAACTGAATCTCTCGCTCCCTCACTTTGGCGAATTAACACTGAAATTGCATGGCTATGATATACTATAAGATCTATGACTTCTTCTATATCGAGTAATTTTTCAAATGAAACGACAGGATTTTCTTTTGGGATACGTGTATCTGATTTCCGATGCACTATTCCTTCTGTGCTGCATCCCTCGCTCCCTCATATTGACGAATTAACACAGATATTGCGACGCTTTGAAATATAATGCGTTGTAGGACATCCCTCCTGAGTCGAGTAACGTTTCCATTGTTACGACAGGATTCTCTTTTGGGATACGAGTATCACCTTTCCGATGCACTATTCCTTCTTTACTGCATCCCTCGCTCCCTCACATTTACGAATTAACACAGAAATTGCGTCGCTATGAAATGCTATGGGTTCTATGACTTCTCCTTCTAAATCGAGTAACGTTTCTGTGGAAACAACAGGATTTTCATTTGGGATACGAGTATCTCCTTTCCGATGCACTATTCCTTCTTTACTGCGTCCCTGGCTCCCTCACATTGACGAATTAACACAGAAATTGCGTGGCTATGAAATTCTATGGATTCTATGACTTCTCCTTCTACGTCAAGTAACGTTTCTATGGAAACGACAGGATTTTCTTTTGGGATACGAGTATCTCCTTTCCGATGCACTATTCCTTCTTTATTGCATCCTTCGCACCCTCACATTGTCGAATTAACAGTGAAATTGCGTCGCTATGAAATACTATGGGTTCTATGACTTCTCCTTCTTAATCGAGTAACGTTTCTATGGTAAGGACAGGATTTTCTTTTGGGATCCAAGTATCTCCTTTCCGATGCACTATTCCTTCTTAATTGCATCCCTCGCACCCTCACATTGACGAATTAACACAGAAATTGCGTCGCTATGAAATACTATGGGTTCTATAACTTCTCTTTCTAAATCGAGTATCGTTTCTATTGCAACGACAGGATTTTCTTTTGGGATACGAGTATTTCCTTTCCGATGCACTATTCCCTCGTTACTGAATCTCTCGCTCCCTCAGATTGAAGAATTAACACAGAAATTGCGTCGCTATGAAATACTATGGATTCTATGACTTCTCCTTCTAAATCAAGTAACGTTTCTATGGAAACGACAGGATTTTCTTTTGGGATACGAGTGTCACCTTTCCGATGCACTATTCCTTCTTTACTGCGTCCCTCGCTCCCTCACATTGGCGAATTAACACAGAAATTGCGTCGCTATGAGATACTATGGTTCTATGACTTCTCCTTCTAAAACGAGTAACGTGTCTATGGAAACGACAGGTTTTTCTTCTGGTATACGAGGATCTCCTTTCCGATGCACTATTCCTTCCCTACTGCCATCCCCGCTCCCTCACATCGACGAATTAACAGAGAAATTGCGTCGCTATGAAATACTATGTGTTCTACGACTTCTACTCCTAAATCGTGTAACGTTTCTATGGAAACGACAGGATTTTCTTTTGGGATACGACTATCTCCTTTCCGTTGCACTATTCCGTCTTTACTGCATCTCTCGCTCCCTAACATTGACGAATTAACAGAGACACTGCTTCGCCATGAAATACTATCTGTTGTATAACTTATCCTTTTAAATAGAGTAACGTTTCTATGGAAACGACAGGATTTCGTTTTGGGATACATCTATATCCTTTCCGATGCACTATTCCTTCTTTACATCATCCCTCGCTCGATCACATTGACGAATTAACACAGAAATTGCGGCGCTATGAAATACTGTGGGGTCTATGACTTCTCCTTCTAAATCGAGTAACGTTTCTATGGAAACGACAGGATTTTCTTTTGGGATACGACGATCTCCTTTCTGATGCACTATTCCTTCTTTACTGCATCACTCGCTCCCTCACATTGATGAATTAACACAGAAATTGCGTCGCTATGAAATACTGTGTGTCCCATGACTTCTCCTTCTAAATCGACTAACGTTTCTATGGAAACGACAGGATTTACTTATGGTATAGGAGTATCTCCTTTCCGATGCATTATTCCTTCTGTACTGCATCCCTCGCTCCCTCACATTGATGAATTAACACAGATATTGCGTCGCTATGATACTATGGGTCCTATGACTTCTCCTTCTAAATCGAGTAACGTTTCTATGCAAACGACCAGATTTTCTATTGAGATACCAGTAACATCTTTCCGATGCACTATTCCATAATTACTGCATCCCTCGCTCCCTCACATTGACGAATTAACACAGAAATTGCGTCGCTATGAAATACTATGGTTTCTATGAATTCTCCTTCTAAAACGAGTAACGTTTCAATGGAAACGTCGGTATTTTCTTTTGCGATACGAGTGTCTCCATTCCGATGCTCTATTCCCTCTTAACTGCATCCCTAGCTCCCTCACATTGACAAATTAACACAGAAATTGCGTCACTCTGAAATACCATTGGTTCCATGAAATCTCCTTCTAAATCGAGTAACGTTTCTATGGAAACAACAGGATTTTCTTTTGGGATACGAGTATCTCCTTTCCGATGCAATATTCCTTAATTACTGCATCCCTCGCTCTCTCAGTTTGACGAATTCACACAGAAATTGCGTCGCTATGAAATACTATGCGTTCTATGACATCTCCTTCTTAATCGAATAACGTTTCTGTGGAAACGACAGTATTTCTTTTGGGATACGAGTATTTCCTTTCCGATGCAATATTCCTCTTTTATTGCATCTCTGGCTCCCTCACATTCACGAATTAATACATAAATTGCGACTCCATTGAATTCTATGTGTTCTATGACTTCTCCTTCTAAATCGAGTAACGTATCAATGGAAACGACAGGATTTTCTTATGGGTTACGAGTATCTCCTTTCCGATGCACTATTCCTTCTTTACTGCATCCCTCGCTCCCTCACATTGTCGAATTAACTCAGAAATTGCGTCGTTATGAAATACTTTGGGTTCTATGATTTCTCCTTCAAAATCGAGTTACGTTTCTATGGAAACGACAGGAGTTTCTTTTGGGATACGAGTTTCTCCTTTCCGATGCACTATACCTCCACTACTGCATTCCTCGATCCCTCACTTTGACGAATTAACACTGAAATTGCGTCACTTTGAAATACTATGTGTTCTATTACTTCTCCTTCCAAATCGAGTAACGTTTCTATTGAAACGACAGGATTTTCTTTTGGGGCACGAGTATCTCCTTTCCGATGCATTATTCCTTCTTTACTACATCTCTCGATACCTCACATTGACGAATTAACAATGAAAATGCGTCTCTATGAAATACTATGGGTTCTATGACATCTCCTTCTAAATCGAGTAACGTTTCTATGGAAACGACAGGATTTTCTTATGGGTTACGAGTATCTCTTTTCCGATGCACTATTCCTTCTTTACTGCATTCCTCGCTCCCTCACATTGTCGAATTAACTCAAAAATTACGTCGTTATGAAATACTATGGGTACTATGTTTTCTCCTTCTAAATCGAGTAACGATTCTATTGAAAAGACAAAATTTTCTTTTGGGACACGAGTATCTCCTTTCCGATGCTTTATTCCTTCTTTACAACGTCTCTCGCTCCCTCACATTGACGAATTAACACAGAAATTGCGTCGCTATGAAATACTATGTGTTCTATGACTTCTCCTTCTAAATCGAGTGACGTTTCTATGCAAACGACAGGATTTTCTTTTGGGATACGAGTATCTCCTTTCCGATGCACTATTCCTACTTTACTGCATCCCTCGTTCCCTCACATTGACGAATATGCACAGAAATTGCGTCGTTATGAAGTCCTAAGTGTTCTGTGACTTCTCCTTCTAAATCGAATAACGTTTCTATGGAAACGACAGCATTTTCTTTTGGGATACGACTATCTCCTTTCCGATGAACTATTCCTTCTGTACTGCATCCCTCGCTCCTTCACATCGGCGAATTAACACAGAAATTGCGTGGCTATGAAATACTGTGGGCTGTATGGGTTCTCCTCCTAAATCGAGTAATGTTTCTATTGAAACGACAGGATTTTCTTTTGTGATACGAGTATCATCTTTCCGATGCACTATTCCTTTTGTACTGCATCCCTCGCTCCCTCACATTGACGAATTAACACAGATATTGCGTCGCTTTGAAATACAATGCGTTCTACGACTCCCCCTTCAAAATCGAGTAACGTTTCTATTGAAACGACAGGATTTTTTTTTTTGGGATACGAGCATCTCCTTTCCAATGCACTATTCCTTCTTTATTGCATCTCTCGGTCCCTCACATTGATGAATTAACACACAGAAATTGCGTCGCTATGAAATTCTATGGGTTCTATGACTTCTCCTTCTAAATTGAGTAACGTTTCTATGGAAACGACAAGATTTTCTTTTAGGATACGACTGTCGTCTTTCCGATCCACTATTCCCTCTGTACTGCAACCATCGCTCCCCCACTTTGGCGAATTACCATTGAAATTGTGTGGCTATGAAATGCTATATGATCTATGACTTCTCCTTCTATATCGAGTAATTTATCTAATGAAACGACAGGATTTTCTTTTGGGATACGTGTATTTCCTTTCCGATGCACTATTCCTTCTCTACTGCATCCCTCGCTCCCTCACATTGACGAATTAACACAGAAACTCCGCTTCTATGAAATTCTATGGGTTCTATGACTCCCCCTTCTAAATCGTGTAACGTTTCTATTGAAACGACAGTATTTTCTTTTGGGATGCGAGTATCTCCGTTCCGATGCACTATTCCATCTTTACTGCATCCCTCGCTCCCTCACATTGACTAATTAACACAGATATTGCGTCGCAATGAAATGCTATTTGTTCTATGGCTTCTCCTTCTAAATCGAGTAACGTTTCTATGGAAACGACAGGACTTCCTTTTGGGATACGAGTATCTCCTTTCCGATGCACTATTCCCTCTTTACTGCATCTCTCGCTCCCTCCCATTGACGAATTAACACAGATATTGCGTCGCTATGAAATACTATGGGTTCCATGACTTCTCCTTCGAAATCGAGTAACGTTTTTATGGAAACGAGAGGATTTTCTTTTATGATACGAGTACCTCTTTTCCGATGCACTATTTGTTCTTTACTGCATCCCTCGCTCCCTCACATCGAGGAATAAGCAGAGAAACTGCGTCGCCATGAAATACTACTATGTTCTATAACTTCTCCTTTTAAATCGAGTAACGTTTCCATGGAAACGACTGGATTTTCTTTTGGGATACGTGTATCTCCTTTCCGATGCACTATTCCTTCTTTACTGCATCACTCGCTCCCTCACATTGACGAATTAACACAGAAATAAAGACGCTAAGGATTACTATGTGCGCTATGACTTCTCCTTCTAAATCGAGTAACGTTTCTATGGAAAGGACAGGATTTCCTTTTGGGATCGGAGTATGTCCATTCCGATGCACTATTCCTTCTTTATTGCCTCCCTCGCACCATCGCATTGACGAATTAACACAGAGATTGCTTCGCTATGAAATACAATGGGTTCTATAACTTCTCTTTCTAAATCGAGTAACGTTTCTATTGATACGACAGGACTTTCTTTTGGGATACGAGTATCTCCTTTCCGATGCACTATTCCCTCTTTACTGCATCTCTCGCTCCCTCACATTGACGAATTAACACGGAAATGGCGACGCTGTGGAATACTGTGTGCTGTATGACTTATCCTTCTAAATCGAATATCGATACTATGGAAAGTACAGTATTTTCTTAACGGATCCGAGTATCTCCTTTCCGATGCACTATTCCTTCTTTATTGCATCCCTCGCACCCTCACATTGACGAATTAACACAGAGATTGCGTCGCTATGAAATACTATGGGTTCCATGACTTCTCCTTCTAAATCGAGTAACGTTTCTATGGAAAGGACAGGATTTCCTTTTGGGATCGGAGTATGTCCATTCCGATGCACTATTCCTTCTTTATTGCCTCCCTCGCACCATCACATTGACGAATTAACACAGAGATTGCGTCGCTATGAAATACTATGGGTTCCATGACTTCTCCTTCTAAATCGAGTAACGTTTCTATGGATACTACAGGATTTTCTTTTATGATACGAGTACCTCCTTTCCGATGCACTATTAGTTCTTGACTGCATCCCTCGTTCCCTCACATTGACGAATAAGAAGAGAAATTGCGTCGCCATGTAATACTACGGGTTCTATAACTTCTCCTTCTAAATCGAGTAACGTTTCTATGGAAACGACAGGATTTCGTTTCGGGATTGAACTATCTCCTTTCCGATGCACTATTCCTTCTTTACTTCATCCCTCGCTCCCTCACATTGACGAATTAACACAGAAATTGCGTCTCTAGGAATTACTATGGGTTCTATGACATCTCCTTCTAAATCGAGTAACTTTTCCATGGAGACGACTGGATTTTCTTTTGGGATACGAGTATCTCCTTTCCGATGCATTATTCCTTCTTTACTGCAACCCTCGCTCTCTCTCATTGACGAATTAACACAGTAATTGCGTCGCTATGAAATACTATGGGTTCTATGACTTCTGCTTCTAAATCGAGAAACGTTTCTATGGAAACGACAGGATTTTCTTTTGGTATACTGGTATACGAGTATCTCCTTTCCGATGCACTATTCCTTCTATCCTGCATCCCTCGCTCCCTCACATTGTCGAATTAACACAGACATTGCGTCGCTATGAAATACTATGTGTTCTATGCCTTCTCCTTCTATATCGAGTAACGTTCCTATGGAAACGACAGGATTTTCTTTGGGATACGTTTATCTACTTTCCGATGCACTAGTCCTTCTTTACTGCATTCCTGGCTCCCTCACATTCACGAATTAACACAGAAATTACGACTCCATGGAATACTATGTGTTCTATGACTTCTCCTTCTTAATCGAGTAACGTTTCTAAGGAAACGGCAGGATTTTCTTTTGGGATACGAGTATCTCCTTTCCGAGCACTATTCCCACTTTACTGCCTCTGTCGCTCCTGCGTATTGTTGAATTAACATAGAAATTGCGTTGCTCTGAAATACTATGTGTTCCATGACTTCTCCTTCTAAATCGAGTAACGGTTCTATGGAAAGGACAGGATTTTCTTTTATGATACGAACACCTCCTCTCCGATGCAATATTAGTTCCTTACTGCATCCCTCGCTCCCTCACATTGAGGAATAAGCAGAGAAATTGAGTCGCCATGAAATACTACTATGTTCTATAACTTCTCCCTCTACATCGAGTAACATTTCCATGGAAACGACTGGATTTTCTTTTGGGATACGAGTATCTTCTTTCCGATGCATTATTCCTTCTTTACTGCATTCCTCGCTACCTCACATTGACGAATAAACACAGAAATGGCGTCGTTATGAAATACTATGGGTTCCATGAAATCTGCTTCTACATCGAGTAACGTTTCTATGGAAACGAAAGGATTTTTTTTTTGGTACTCGAGTATCTTCTTTCCGATGCACTATTCCTTCTTTACTGCATCCCTCGCTCCCTCACATTGACGAATTAACACAGAAATTGCGTCGCTATGAAATACTATGGGTTCCATGACTTCTCCTTCTAAATCGAGTAACGTGTCTATGGAAACGACAGGCATTTCATTTGGGATACGAGTATCTCTTTTCAGATGAACTATTCCTTCTTTACCGCATCTCTGGCTCCCTCACATTGACGAATTAACACAGAAATTGCGGCTCTATGGAGTACTATGTGTTCTATGACTTCTCCTTCTAAATCGAGTAACGTTTCTATGGAAACGACAGGATTTTCTTGTGGGATACGAGTATCTCCTTTCCGATGCACTAATCCTTCTTTACTACATTCCTCGCTACCTCACATTGACGAATAAACACAGAAATGGCGTCGCTATGAAATACTATGGGTTCCATGACTTCTCCTTCTACATCGAGTAACGTTTATACGGAAACGAAAGGATTTTCTTTTGGTATAAGAGTATCTCGTTTCCGATGCACTATTCCTTCTTTACTGCATCCCTCGCTCCCACACATTGACGAATTATCACAGAAATTGCGTCGCTACGAAATACTATGGGTTCCATGAATTCTCCTTCTAAATCGAGTAACGTTTCTATGGAAACGTTATGATTTTCTTTCGCGATACGAGTATCTCCATTCCGATTCACTATTCCCTCTTAACTGTATCCCTTGCTCCCTCACATTGACTAATTAAGACAGAAATTGCGTCAGTATGAAATACTATGGGTTCTATAACTTCTCCTTTTAAAACGAGTTACGTTTCTATGGAAACGACAGGACTTTCCTTTGGGATACGTCTAACTCCTATCCTATGCACTAGTCCTTCTTTACTGCATCCCTGGCTCCCTCACATTCACGAATTAACACAGTAATTGCGACTCCATGGAATACTATGTGTTCTATGAATTCTCCTTCTAAATCGAGTAACGTTTCTAAGGAAACGACAGGATTTTCTCATGGGATACGAGTATCTCCTTTCCGATGCACTATTCCTTCTTTACTGCATTCCTCGCTCCCTCACATTGTTGAATTAACATAGAATTTGCGTCGCTATGAAATACGATGGGTTCTATGATTTCTCCTTAAAAATCGAGTTACGTTTCTATGGAAACGACAGAATTTTCTTTTGGGATACGTCTATCTCCTTTCCTATGCACTAGTCCTTCTTTACTGCATCCCTGGCTCCCTCACATTCACGAATTAACACCGTAATTGCGACTCCATGGAATACTATGTGTTCTTAGACTTCTCCTTCTTAATCGAGTAACGTTTCTAAGGAAACGACAGGATTTTCTCATGGGATACGAGTATCTCCTTTCCGATGCACTATTCCTACTTTACTGATTGCCTCGTTCCCTAACATTGACGAATAAGCACAGAAAATGCGTCGCTATGAAATCCTATGGGTTCTATGACTTCTCCTTCTAAATCGAGTAACGTTTTTATGGAGACGACAGCATTTTCTTTTGGGATCCGAGTATCTCCTTTCCGATGCACTATTCCTTCTTTTTAGCATCCCTCGCACCCTCACATTGACGAATTAACACAGAGATTGCGTCGCTATGAAATACTTGGGTTCTATAACTTCTCTTTCTAAATCGAGTAACGTGTCTATTGAAACGACTGGATTTTCTTTTGGGACACGAGTATCTCCTTTCCGATGCACTACTCCCTCTTTACTCCATCCCTAGCTCCATCAGATTGACGAATAAGCACAGACATTGCGTCGCTATGAAATACTATGGGTTCCATGACTTCTCCTTCTAACTCGAGTAACGTTTCTATGGAAACGACAGGATTTTCTTTTGTGATACGGGTACCTCCTTTCCGATGCACTATTATTTCTTTACTGAGTCCCTCGCTACCTCACTTTGACGAATTAACACAGAAATTGCGTCACTATGAAAGACTATAGGTTCTAAGACTTCTCCTTCTAAATCGAGTAACGTCTCTATGGAAACGACAGGATTTTCTTTTGGTATGCTGGTATACAAGTATCTCCTTTCCGATGCACTATTCCATCTATCCTGCATCCCTCGCTCCCTCACATTGACGAATTAACACATAAATTGCGTCGCTATGAAATACTATGTGTTCTATGACTTCTTCTTCTCAATCGAGTAATGTTCCTATGGAAACGACAGGATTTTCTTTTGGGATACGTCTATCTCCTTTCCGATGCACCAGTCCTTCTTTACTGCATCCCTGGCTCCCTCACATTCACGAATAATACAGAAATTGCGACTCCATGGAATAGTATGTGTTCTATGACATCTCCTTCTAAATCGAGTAACGTTTCTAAGGAAGCGACAGGATTTTCTTATGGGGTACGAGTATCTCCTTTCCGATGCACTGTTCCTTCTTTACTGCATCCCTCGCTCCCTCACAATGTCGAATTAACACAGAAATTGTGTCGCTATGAAATACTATGGGTTCTATGGGTTCTCCTTAAAAATCGAGTTATGTTTCTATGGAAACGACAGGATTTTCGTTTGGGATACGAGTATCTCCTTTCCGATGCACTATTCCTTCTATCCTGCATCCCTCGCTCCCTCACATGGACGAATTAACACAGAAATTGCGTCAGTATGAAATACTATGGGTTCTATGACTTCCCCTTTTAAAACGAGTTACGTTTCTTCGGAAACGACAGGATTTTCTTTTGGGATGCGTCTATCTCCTTTCCTGTGCACTAGTCCTTCTTTACTGCATTTATCGCTCCCTCACATTGTTGAATTAACATAGAATATGCATCGCTTGAAATGCTATGGGTTCTATGATTTCTCCTTAAAAATCGAGTTACGTTTCTATAGAAACGACAGAATTTTCTTTTGGGATACGAGTATCTCCTTTCCGATGCACTATTCCTCCTCTACTGCATCCCCCGATCCCTCACATTGACGAATTATCACTGAAATTGCGTCGCTATGAAATACTATGTGTTCTATAACTCCTCCTTCTAAATCGAGTAACGTTTCTATTGAAACGACAGGTTATTCTTTTGGGATACGAGTATCTCCTTTCCCTTGCACTATACCTACTTTACTGTATCCATCGCTCCCACACATTGACGAATTAACAATGAAATTGCGTCTCTATGAAATACTGTGGGTTCTATGACTTCTTCTTCTAATTCGAGTAGCGTTTCTATGGAAACGACAGGATTTTCTTTTGGGATACGACTATCTCCTTTCCGATGCACTATTCCTTCCTGACTCCATCCATGGCTCCATCACATTGATGAATTAACACAGAAATTGCGACGCTGTGGAATACTATGTGCTCTATGACTTCCCCTTCTAAATCGAATATCGATTCTATGGAAAGGACAGGATTTTCTTATCGGATCAGAGTATCTCCTTTCCGATGCACTATTCCTTCTTTACTGCATTCCTCGCTCCCTCATATTGACGAATTAACACAGAAATAGCGTCGCTATGAAATACTGTTGGTTCTATGACTTCTCCTTCTACATCGAGTAACGTTTCTAAGGAAACGACAGGATTTTCTTTTGGTATACGAGTATCTCCTTGCCGATGCACTATTCCTTCATTACTGCATCCCTCGCTCCATCACATTGACGAATTAACACAGAAAATGCGTCGATATGAAATACCATGGGGTATATGACGTCTCCTCCTAAATAGAGTTACGTTTCTGTGTATACGACAGGATTATCTTTTGCGATGCGTATATCTCCTTTCCGATCCACTATTCCTTCTTTACTGCATCCCTGGCTACCTCACATTCACGAATTAACACAGAAACTGCGACTCCATGGAATACTATGTGTTCTATGACTTCTCCTTCTAAATCGAGTTACGTTTCTATGGAAACGAGAGGATTTTCTTTTGGGATACGTCTATCTCCGATCCGATGCACTATTCCTTCTTTATTGCATCCCTCGCACTCTCACATTGACGAATTAACCCAGAGATTGCGTCGAAATGAAAGACTATGGGTTCCATAACTTCTCTTTCTAAATCGAGTTACGTTTCTATTGAAACGACAGGATTTTCTTATGGGATACGAGTATTTTCTTTCCGATGCACTATTTCTAATTTACTGCATCCCTCGCTCCCTCATATTGACTAATTAACACAGAAATTGCGTCACTATGATATACTATGGGTTCTACGACTTCTCCTTCTAAATCGAGTAACGTTTCAATGGAAACGACAGGATTTTCTTTTGGGATACGAGTATCTCCTTTCCGATGCACTATTCCCTCTTTACTGCATCTCTCGCTCCCGCACATTATAGAATTAACAAAGAAATTGCGTCGCTCTGAAATACTATGTGTTCCATGACTTCTCCTTCTAAATCGAGTAACGTTTCTATGGAAACGACAGGATTTTCTTTTCTGATACGAGTACCTCCTCTCCGATGCAATATTAGGTCTTTACTGCATCCCTCGCTCCCTCAAATTGACGAATAAGCAGAGAAATTGCGTCGCCATGAAATACTACTATGTTCTATAACTTCTCCTTCTAAATCGAGTAACGTTTCCATGGATACGAATGGATTTACTTATGGGATACGAGTATCTCCTTTCCGAGGCACTACTCCTTCTTTACTGCATTCCTCGCTACCTCACATTGACGAATAGACACAGAAATGGCGTCGCTATGAAATACTATGGGTTCCATGACTTCTCCTTTTACATCGAGTAACGTTTCTATGGAAACGAAAGGATTTTTTTTTTTGGTATACGAGAATCTTCTTTCCGATGCACTATTCCTACTTTACTGCATCCCTCGCTCCCTCACATTGACGAATTAACACATAAATTGCGTCGCTATGAAATACTATGTGTTCTATGACTGCTTCTTCTAAATCGACTAACGCTCCTATGGAAACGACAGGATTTTCTTTTGGGATACGTCTATCTCCTTTCCGATGCACCAGTCCTTCTTTACTGCTTCCCTGGTTCCCTCACATTCACGAATTAACACAGAAATTGCAACTCCATGGAATACTATGTGTTCTATGACTTAACCTTCTAAATCGAGTAACGTTTCTAAGGAAGCGACACGATTTTCTTATGGGATACGAGTATCTCCTTTCCGATGCACTATTCCTTCTTTACTGCATCCCTCTCTCTCTCACAATGTCGAATTAACACAGAAATTGTGTCGCTATGAAATTCTATGGGTTCCATGATTTCTCCTTCAAAATCGAGTTACGATTCTATAGAAACGACAGAATTTTATTTTGGGATACGAGTATATCCTTTCCGATGCACTAGTCCTCCTCTACTGCATCCCTCGATCCATCACATTGACGAATTAACAATGAAATTGCTTCTTTATGAAATACTATGGGTTCTATGACTTCTCCTTCTAAATCGAATTACGTTTCAATGGAATCGACAGGATTTTACTTTGAGATACGAGTAAGTCCTTACCGATGCACTATTCCTACTTTACTGATTGCCTCGTTCCCTAACATTGACGAATAAGCACAGAAAATGCGTCGCTATGGAATCCTATGTGTTCTATGACTTCTCCTTCTAAATCGAGTAACGTTTCTATGGAAACGACAGGATTTTCTTTTGGGATACGACTATCTCCTTTCCGATGCACTATTCCTTCCTTACTCCATCCCTGGCTCCATCACTTTGACGAATTAACACAGAAATTGCGACGCTATGGAATACTACGTGCTCTATGACTTCTCCTTCTAAATCGAATATCGATTCTATGGAAAGGACAGGATTCTCTTATCGGATCCGAGTATCTCCTTTCCGATGCACTAATCCTTCTTTATTGCATTTCTCGCAACCTCACATTGACGAATTAACACAGAGATTGCGTCGCTATGAAATACTATGGGTTCTATAACTTCTCTTTCTTAATCGAGTAACGTTTCTATTGAAACGACAGGATTTTCTTTTGGGATACGATTATCTCCTTTCCGATGCACTATTCCCTCTTTACTGCATCTCTCGCTCCCTCACATTGACGAATAAGCAGAGAAATTTCGTCGCCATGTAATACTATGGGTTCTATAACTTCTCCTTCTAAATCAAGTAACGTTTCTATGGAAACGACAGCATTTCGTTTCGGGATACAACTATCTCCTTTCCGGTGCACTATTCCTTCTTTACTTCACCCCTCGCTCACTCATATTGACGAATTAACACAGAAATTGCGACTCCATGGAACACTATGTGTTCTATGACTTCTCCTATATCGAGAAACGTTTCTATGGAAACGACAGGTTTTTCTTTCGGGATACGAGTGTCACCTTTCCGATGCACTATTCCTTCTTTACTGCATCCCTGGCTCCCTCACATTGACGAATTAACACAGATATTGTGACGCTATGGTATAATATGTGTTCTATGACTTCTCCTTCTAAATCGAGTAACGTTTCTATGGAAACGACAGGATTTTCGTTTGAGATACGAGTATCTCCTTTCCGATGCACTATTCCTTCTATCCTGCATCCCTCGCTCCCTCAGATTGACGAATTGACACAGAAATTGTGTCGCTATGAAATACTATGTGTTCTGTGACTTCTCCTTCTAAATCGAGTAACGTTTCTATGGAAACGGCAGGATTTTCTTTTGGGATACGAGTATCTCTTTTCCGGTGAACTATTCCTTCTTTACTGCATCCCTGGCTACCTCACATTGACGAATTAACACAGAAATTGCGACTCTATGGAATACTATGTGCTCAATGACTTCTCCTTCTAAATCGAGTATCGTTTCTATGGAAACGACAGGATTTTCTTATGGGATACGAGTATCTCCTTTCCGATGCACTATTCCTTCTTTACTGCATTCCTCGCTACATCACATTGACGAATAAACACAGAAATGGCGTCGCTATGAAATACTATGGGTTCCATGACTTCTCCTTCTACATCGAGTAACGTTTCTATGGAAACGAAAGGATTTTCTTTTGGTATACGAGTATCTCCTTTCCCATGCACTATTCCTTCTTTACTGCATCCCTCGCTACTTCACATTGAGTAATTAACACAGAAATTGCGTCGCTATGAAATACTATGGGTTCCATGACTTCTCCTTCTAAATCGAGTAACGTTTCTATGGAAACGTCAGGATATTCTTTTGCGATACGAGTATCTAGATTACGATGCACAATTTCCTCTTAACTGTATCCGTTGCTCCCTCACATTGACAAATTAATTCAGAAATTGCGTCGCTCAGAAATACCATTGGTTCTATGACATCTCCTTCTAGATCGAGTAACGTTTCAATGGAAACGACAAGATTTTCTTTTGGGATACGAGTATCTCCTTTCTGATGCACTATTTTTCTTTACTGCATCCCTCGCTCCCTCATATTGACGAAATAACACACAAATTGCGTCGCTATGAGATACTATGTGTTCGATGACTTCTCCTTCTAAACCGAGTAACGTTTCTATTGAAACGACAGAATTTTCTTTTGGGATACGAGTATCTCCTTTCCCCTGCACTATTAGTTCTTTAGTGCATTCCTCGCTCCCTCACATCGACGAATAAGCACAGAAATTGCGTCGCTATGAAATACTATAGGTTCTATAACGTCTCCTTCTAAATCGCGTAACGTTTCTATGGAAACGACAGGATTTAGTTTTGGAATACGAGTATCTTCTTCCCGATGCACTATTCCGTCTTTACTGCATCCCTCGCTCCCTCACATTGACGAAATAACACACAAATTGCGTCGCTATGAAATACTATGGGTTCCATGACTTCTCCTTCTAAACCGAGTAACGTTTCTATTGAAACGACAGAATTTTCTTTTGGGATACGAGTATCTCCTTTCCCCTGCACTATTAGTTCATTACTGCATCCCTCGCTCCCTCACATTGTCTAATAAACACAGAAATTGCGTCGCTATGAAATAGCATGGGTTCTATAACTTCTCCTTCTAAATCGAGTAATGTTCCTATGGTAACGACAGCATTTTCTTTTGGGATACGAGTATCTCCACTCCGCTGCACTATTCCTTCTTTACTGCATCCCTGGCTCTCTCACATTGTCGAATTAACACAGATATTGTGACGCTATGGTATAATATGTGTTCTATGACTTCTGCCTCTAAATCGAGTAACGTTTCTATGGAAACGACAGAATTTTCGTTTAGGATACGAGTATCTCCTTTCCGATGCACTATTCCTTGTATCCTGCATCCCTCGCTCCCTCACATTGACGAATTAACAATGATATTGTGTCTCTGTGAAATACTATGGGTTCTATGACTTCTCCTTCTAAATCGAGTAACGTTGCTATGGAAACGAAAGGATTTTCTTATGGGATACGACTATCTCCTTTCCGATGCACTATTCCTACTTTACTGATTACCTCGTTCCCTAACATTGACGAATAAGCACAGAAAATGCGTCGCTATGATATCCTATGGGTTCTATGACTTCTCCTTCTAAATCGAGTAACTTTTCTATGGAAACGACAGGATTTTCTTTTGGGATACGACTATCTCCTTTCCGATGCACGATTCCTTCCTGACTCCATCCCTGACTCCATCACATTGACGAATTAACACAGAAATTGCGACGCTATGGAATACTATGTGCTCTATGCCTTCTCCTTCTAAATCGAATATCGTTTCTATGGAAAGGACAGGATTTTCGTATCGGATGCGAGTATGTCCTTTCCGATGCACTATTCCTTCTTTATTGCATCTCTCACACCCTCACATTGACGAATTAACACAGAGATTGCGTCGCTATGAAATACTGTAGGTTCTTTGATTTCTCCTTAAAATACGAGTTACGTTTCTATGGAAACGACAGAATTTTCTTTTGAGATACGAGTATCTCCTTTCCGATGCACTTTTCCTCCTCTACTGCATCCCTCGATCACTCACATTGACGAATTAACAATGAAATTGCGTCTCCATGAAATACTATGGGTTCTATGACTTCTCCTTCTAATTCGAGTAACGTTTCAATGGAAACGACAGGATTTTACTTTGAGATACGAGTATCTCTTTACCGATGCACTATTTCCACTGTACTGATTTGCCTCGTACCCTAACATTGACGAATAAGCACAGAAAATGAGTCGCTATGAAATCCTATGGGTTCTATGACTTATCCTTCCAAATCGAGTAACATTTCTATGGAAACGACAGGATTTTCTTTTGGGATACGACTATCTCCTTTCCGATGCACTATTCCTTCCTTTCTCCATCCCTGGCTCCATCACATTGACGAATTAACACAGAAATTGCGACGCTATGGAATACTATGTGCTCCACGACCTCTCC
This sequence comes from Schistocerca serialis cubense, assembly GCF_023864345.2. Taxonomy (NCBI): domain Eukaryota; kingdom Metazoa; phylum Arthropoda; class Insecta; order Orthoptera; family Acrididae; genus Schistocerca; species Schistocerca serialis. The sequence continues at coordinate 45,349,619 of NC_064638.1, read as the reverse complement.
TTCTAAATCGAATATCGATTCTATGGAAAGGGCAGGATTTTCTTATCGGATCCGAGTATCTCCTTTCCGATGCACCATTCCTTCTTTTTTGCATCCCTCGCACCCTCACAGTGACGAATAAACACAGACATTGCGTCGTTATGAAATACTATTGATTCCATGACTTCTCCTTCAAAATCGAGTAACGTTTCTATGGAAACGACAGGATTTTCTTTTATGATACGAGTACCTCCTTTCCGATGCACTATTAGTTCTTTACTGCATCACCCGCTCCCTCACATTGACGAATAGACAGTGAAATTGCGTGGCCATGTAATACTATGGGTTCTATGATTTCTCCCACTAAATCGAGTAACGTTTCTATGGTAACGACAGGATTTTCTTTTGGGATACGAGTATCTCCTTTCCGATGCACTATTCCTTCTTTACTGCATCCCTCGCTACATCACATTGACGAATTAACACAGAAATTGCGTCTCTATAAAATACTATGGGTTCTATGACTTCTCCTTCTAAATCGAGTAACGTTTCTATGGAACCGACAGGATTTTCTTTTGGTACACTGGTATACAAGTATCTCCTTTCCGATGCACTATTCCTTCTATCCTGCATCCCTCGCTCCCTCACATTGACGAATTAACACAAAAATTGCGTCGCTATGAATTACTATGTGTTCTATGACTTCTTCTTCTAAATCGAGTAACGCTCCTATGGAAACGACAGGATTTTCATTTGGAATACGTCTATCTCCTTTCCGATGCACCAGTCCTTCTTTACTGCATTCCTGGCACCCTCACATTCACGAATTAACACAGAAATTGCGACTCCATGGAATACTATGTGTTCTATTACTACACCTTCTAAATCGAGTAAAGTTTCTAAGGAAGCGACAGGATTTTCTTGTGGGATACGAGTATCTCCTTTACGATGCACTATTCCATCTTTACTGCATCCCTCTCTACCTCACAATGTCGAATTAACACAGAATTTGTGTCGCTATGTAATACTATGGATTCTATGATTTCTCCTTCAAAATCGAGTTATGTTTCTATGGAAACGACAGGATTTTCTCATGGGATATGAGTATCTCCTTTCCAATGCACTATTCCCTCTTTACTGAATCCCTCGCTCACTCACATTGTTGAATTAACATAGAATTTGCGTCAGTATGAAATACTATGGGTTCTATGACTTCCCCTTTTACAACGAGTTACGTTTCTATGGAAACGACAGGATATTCTTTTGGGATACGTCTATCTCCGTTCCTATGCACTAGTCCTTCTTTACTGCATCCCTGGCTCCCTCACATTCACGAATTAACACAGTAATTGCACCTCCATGGAATACAATGTGTTCTATGACCTCTCCTTCTAAATCGAGCAACGTTTCTTAGGAAACGACAGGATTTTCTTATGGGATACGAGTATCTCCTTTCCAATGCACTATTCCCTCTTTACTGAATCCCTCGCTCACTCACATTGTTGAATTAACATAGAATTTGCGTCAGTATGAAATACTATGGGTTCTATGACTTCCCCTTTTACAACGAGTTACGTTTCTATGGAAACGACAGGATATTCTTTTGGGATACGTCTATCTCCGTTCCTATGCACTAGTCCTCCTTTATTGCATCCCTCCCTCCCTCACATTCACGAATTAACACAGAAATTGCGTCGCTATGAAATACAATGGGTTCTATGATTTTTCCTTAAAAATCGAGTTACGTTTCTATAGAAACGACAGAATTTTCTTTTGGGATACGAGTATCTCCTTTCCGATGCACTATTCTTCCTCTACTGCATCCCTCGATCCCTCACATTGACGAATTAACACTGAAATTGCGTCGCTATGATATACTATGTGTTCTATAACTGCTCCTTCTAAATCGAGTAACGTTTCTATTGAAACGTCAGGTTATTCTTTATGGATACGAGTATCTCCTTTCCGATGCACTATACCTTCTTTATTGATACCTCGCACCCTCACATTGACGAATTAACACAGAGATTGCGTTGCTATGAAATACTATGGGTTCAATGATTTCTCCTTAAAAATCGAATTACGTTTCTATGGAAACGACAGAATTATCTTTTGGGATACGAGTATCTCCTTTCCGATGCACTATTCCTCTTCTACTGCATCCCTCGATCCCTCACATTGACGAATTAACAATGAAATTGCTTCTTTATGAAATACTATGGGTTCTGTGACTTCTCCTTCTAAATCGAATTACGTTTCAATGGAAACGACAGGATTTTACTTTGAGATGCGAGTAACTCCTTACCGATGCACTATTCCTACATTACTGATTGCCTCGTTCCCTAACATTGACGAATAAGCAAAGAAAATGCGTCGCTATGGAATCCTATGTGTTCTATGACTTCTTCTTCTAAATCGAGTAACGTTTCTATGGAAACGACGGGATTCTCTCATGGGATACGAGTACCTCCTTTCCGATGCACCATTCCTTCTTTATTGCATTTCTCGCACCCTCACATTGACGAATTAACACAGAGATTGCGTTGCTATGAAATACTATGGGTTCTATAACTTCTCTTTCTAAATCGAGTAACGTTTCTATTGAAACGACAGCATTTTCTTTTGGGATACGATTATTTCCTTTCCGATGCACTATTCCCTCTTTACTGCATCTCTCGCTCCCTCACATTGACGAATAAGCAGAGAAATTGCGTCGCCATGTAATACTATGGGTTCTATAACTTCTCCTTCTAAATCAAGTAACGTTTCTATGGAAACGACAGGATTTCGTTTCGGGATACAACTATCTCATTTCCGATGCACTATTCCTTCTTTACTTCACCCCTCGCTCCCTCACATTGACGAATTAACACAGAAATTGCGACTCCATGGAATACTATGTGTTCTATGACTTCTCCTTCTATATCGAGAAACGTGTCTATGGAAACGACAGGTTTTTCTTTCGGGATACGAGTGTCACCTTTCCGATGCACTATTCCTTCTTTACTGCATCCCTGGCTCCCTCACATTGACGAATTAACACAGATGTTGTGACGCTATGGTATAATATGTGTTCCATGACTTCTCCTTCTAAATCGAGTAACGTTTTTATGGAAACGACAGGATTTTCGTTTGGGATACGAGTATCTCCTTTCCGATGCACTATTCCTTCTATCCTGCATCCCTCGCTCCCTCACATTGTCGAATTGACACAGAAATTGTGTCGCTATGAAATACTATGTGTTCTGTGACTTCTCCTTCTAAATCGAGTAACGTTTCTATGGAAACGACAGGATTTTCGTTTGGGATACGAGTATCTCCTTTCCGATGCACTATTCCTTCAATGCTGCATCCCACGCTCCCTCACATTGACGAATTAACACAGAAATTGCGTCAGTATGAAATACTATGTGTTCTACGACTTCTCCTTTTAAAACGAGTTACGTTTCTATGGAAACGACAGGATTTTTTTTTTTGGGATACGTCTATCTCCTTTCCTTATGCACTAGTCCTTCTTTACTGCATCCCTGGTTCCCTCACATTCACGAATTAACACAGTAATTACGACTCCATGGAATAATATGTGTTATATGACTTCTCCATCTAAATCGAGTAACGTTTCTAAGGAAACGACAGGATTTTCTCATGGGATACGAGTATCTCCTTTCCGATGCACGATTCCTTCGTTACTGCATCCCTCGCTCCCTCACATTGACGAATTAACAATGATATTGCGACTCTATTAAATACTATATGTTCTATGACTTCTCCTTCTAAATCGAGTACCGTTTCAATGGAAACGACAGGATTTTACTTTGAGATACGAGTATCTCCTTGCCGATGCACTATTCCTTCATTACTGCATCCCTCGCTCCCTCACATTGACGAATGAACACTGATATTGCGTCGCTATGAAATTCAATTTGTTCTATAACTTCTCCTTCTAAATCGAGTAACGTTTCTATTGAAACGACAGGTTTTTCTTTTGGGATACGAGTATCTCCTTTCCGGTGCAATAATTCTTCTTTACTGCATCCCTCGCTCCCTCACATTGACGAATTAACAATTAAATTGCGTCTCTATGAAATACTATGGATTCTGTGACTTCTCCTTCTCAATCGAGTAACGTTTCTACGGAAAGGACAGGATTTTCTTTACGGATCCGAGTATCGCCTTTCCGATGCACTATTCCCTCTTTATTGCGTCCCTCGCACCCTCACATTGACGAATTAACACAGAGGTTGCGTCGCTATGAAATACTATGGGTTCTATAACTTCTATTCCTAAATCGAGTAACGTTTCTATTGAAACGACAGGATTTTCTTTTGGGATACGAGTATCTGCTTTCTGATGCCTTATTCCTTCTCTACTGCATCTCTCGCTCCTTCACATTGACGAATTAACGCAGAAATTACGGCGCTATGAATTACTATGGGTTTTCTGACTCCTCCTACTAAACCGAGTACCGTTTCTATGGAAACGACAGTATTTTCATTTGGGATACGACTATCTCCTTTCCGGTGCAGTATTGGTTCTTTACTGCATCCCTCGCTCGATCACAATGACGAATACGCACAGAAATTGCGCCGCTATCAAATACTATTGGTTCTATGACTTCTCCATCTAAATCAAGTAGCGTTTCTATCGAAGCAAAAGGATTTTCTTTTGGGATACGAGTATCCCCTTTCTGATGCACTATTGCTTCTTTACTGCATTCCTCGCTCCCTCACATTGAGGAATTAAGACAGAAGTTGCGCGGCTATGAAATAATATGGGTTCTATTACTTCTCCTTCTAAATCGAGTAACGTTTCTATGGAAACGACAGGATATTCTTTTGGGATACGAGTATCTCCTTTCCGATGCACTATCCCTTCTTTACTGCATCCCTCGCTCCGTCACATTGACAAATTAACACAGAAATTGTCGCTATGAAATACTATGGGTTCTATGACTTCCCCTTCTAAGTCGAGTAACGTTTCTATTGAAACTACATGATTTTCTTTTGGGATACGAGTATCTCCTTTCCGATGCACTGTTCCTTCTTTACTGCATCCCTCGCTCCCTCACATTAACGAATTAACACAGAGATTGGGTAGCTATGAAATACTATGGGTTCTATGACTTCTCCTTCTAATCGAGTAACGTTTCTGTGGAAACGACAGGATTTTCTTTTGGTATACGAGTATTTCCTTTCCGATGCACTATTCCTTCTTTACTGCATCCCTCGTTCCCTCACATTGACGAATAAGCACAGAAATTGCGTCGCTATAAAATACTATGGGTTCTATGACTTTTCACTCTAAATCGAGTAACGTCTCTATGGTAACGAGAAGATTTTCTTTTCGGATACGAGTATCTCCTTTCACATGCACTATTACTTGTGTATTGCATCCGTCGCTCCCTCACATTGACGAATTAACACAGATATTGTGTCGCTATGAAATACTATGTGTTCTTTGGCTTCTCCTTCTAAATCGGGTAACGTTTCTACTGAAACTACAGGATTTTCATTTCGGATACGAGTATCTCCTTTCCGATGCACTATTCCCTCTTTACGGCATTCCTCGCTCCCTCACATTGACGATTTAACTCAGAATTTGCCTCGCTATGAAATACTATGGGTTCTATGACAACTCCTTCTAAATCGAGTAACGTTCCTATGGAAACGACAGGATTTTCTATTGGGATACGACTATCTCCTTTCCGATGCACTATTCCTTCTGTACTGATTCCCATACTCCCTCACATTGGCGAATTATCACAGAAATTGCGTCGCTATGAAATACCACGGGTTCTATGACTTCTCCTTCTAATCCGAGTAACGTTTCTATGGAAACGACAGGATTTTCATTTGGGATACAACTATCTCCTTTCCGGTGCAGTATTGGTTCTTTACTGCATCCCTCGCTCGATCACAATGACGAATACGCACAGAAATTGCGTCGCTATCAAATACTATTGGTTCTATGATTTCTCCTTCTAAATCAAGTAGCGTTTCTATTGAAGCAAAAGGATTTTCTTTTGGGATACGAGTATCCCCTTTTCGATGCACTATTGTTTCTTTACTGCATTCCTCGCTCCCTCACATTGACGAATTAAGACAGAAATTGCGCGGCTATGAAATAATATGGGTTCTATTACTTCTCCTTCTAAATCGAGTAATGTTTCTATGGAAACAACAGGATTTTCTTTTCGGATACGAGTATCTCCTTTCCGATGCACTATTCCTTCTTTACTGCATCCCTCGTTCCTTCAAATTGACGAATTAACACAGAAATTGTCGCTATGAAATACTATGGGTTTTATGAATTCCCCTTCTAAATCGAGTAACGTTTCTATTGAAACTACATGATTTTCTTTTGGGATACGAGTATCTCCTTTCCGATGCACTATTCCTTATTTACTGCATTCCTCGCTCCCTCACATTGACGAATTCAGACAGAAATTGCGTGGCTATGAAATACTATGGGTTCTTTGACTTCTCCTTCTATATCGAGTAACATTTCTATGGAAACGACAGGATTTTCTTTTGGTATACGAGTATGTTCTTTTCGATGCACTATTCCTTCTTTACTGCTTCCCTCGCTCCCTCACATTGACGAATTAACACAGAAATGGCGTCGCTATGAAATAGTATGTGTTCTATGTCTTCTCCCTTTAAATCGAGTAACGTTTCTATGGATACGTCAGGAATTTCTTTAGGGATACGAGTACCTCTTTCCGATGCACTATTCCTTCCTTACTGCATCCCACGCTACCTCACATGGACGAATTAACACAGAAATTGCGTCGCTATGAAATACTATTTGTTCTATGACATCTCCTTAAAAATCGACTAACATTTCTATGGAAACGACAGGATTTTATTTTGGGATGCGAGTATCTCCTTTCCGATGCACTGTCCCTTCCTTACAGCATCCGTCGCTCCGTCACATTGACGAATTGACACAGAAATTGCCGCTATGAAATACTATGGGTTCTATGACTTCCCCTTCTAAATCGAGTAACGTTTCTATTGAAACTACATGATTTTCTTTTGGGATACCAGTATCTCCTTTCCGTTGCACTGTTCCTTCTTTACTGCATCCTCGCTCCCTCACATTGACGAATTAACACAGAGATTGGGTAGCTATGATATACTATGGGTTCTATGACTTCTCCTTCTTAACCGAGTAACGTTTCTAAGGAAACGACAGGATTTTCTCATGGGATACGAGTATCTCCTTTCCGATGCACTATTCCTTCGTTACTGCATCCCTCGCTCCCTCACATTGACGAATGAACAATGAAATTGCGACTCTATTAAATACTATATGTTCTATGATTTCTCCTTCTAAATCGAGTACCGTTTCAATGGAAACGACAGGATTTTACTTTGAGATACGAGTATCTCCTTGCCGATACACTATTCCTTCTTTACTGCATCCCTCGCTCCCTCACATTGACGAATTAACACTGATATTGCGTCGCTATGAAATTCAATGTGTTCTATAACTTCTCCTTCTAAATCGAGTAACGTTTCTATTGAAGCGACAGGTTTTTCTTTTGGGATACGAGTATCTCCTTTCCGGTGCTTTAATTCTTCTTTACTGCATCCCTCGCTCCCTCACATTGACGAATTAACAATTAAATTGCGTCTCTATGAAATGCTATGGATTCTATGACTTCTCGTTCTAAATCGAGTAACGTTTCTACGGAAAGGACAGGATTTTCTTTCCGGATCCGAGTATCTCCTTTCCGATGCACTATTCCTTCTTTATTGCATCCCTCGTACCCTCACATAGAGGAATTAACACAGAGATTGCGTCGCTATGAATTACTATGGGTTCTATGATTTCTTCTTGAAAATCGAGTTACGATTCTATGGAAACGACAGAATTTTCTTTTGGGATACGAGTATCTCCTTTCCGATGCACTATTCCTCCTCTACTGCATCCCTCGATCTCTCACATTGACGAATTAACAATGAAATTGCGTCTCTATGAAATACTATGAGTTCTATGACTTCTCCTTCTAAATCGAGTTACGTTTCTATGGAAACGACAGGATTTTACTTTGAGATACGAGTATCTCCTTGCCGATGCGCTATTCCTACTTTACTGATTGCCTCGTGCTCTAACATTGACGAATAAGCACAGGAAATGTGTCGCTATGAAATCCTATGGGTTCTATGACTTCTCCATCTAAATCGAGTAACGTTTCAATGGAAACGACAGGATTTCCTTTTGGAATACGACTATCTCCCTTCCGATGCACTATTCCCTCCTTACTGGATCCCTCGCTCTCTCACATTTACGTATTAACACAGAAATTGCGTCTACATCTACATCTACATCTATACTCCGCGAGCCACCTTACGGTGTGTGGCGGAGGGTACTTATTGTACCACTATCTGATCCCCCCTTCCCTGTTCCATTCACGAATTGTGCGTGGAAAGAACGACTGCTTGTAAGTCTCCGTATTTGCTCTAATTTCTCGGATCTTTTCGTTGTGATCATTACGCGAGATATATGTGGGCGGTAGTAATATGTTGCCCATCTCTTCCCGGAATGTGCTCTCTCGTAATTTCGATAATAAACCTCTCCGTATTGCGTAACGCCTTTCTTGAAGTGTCCGCCACTGGAGCTTGTTCAGCATCTCCGTAACGCTCTCGCGCTGCCTAAATGTCCCCATGACGAATCGCGCTGCTTTTCGCTGGATCATGTCTATCTCTTCTATTAATCCAACCTGGTAAGGGTCCCATACTGATGAGCAATACTCAAGAATCGGACGAACAAGCGTTTTGTAAGCTACTTCTTTCGTCGATGAGTCACATTTTCTTAGAATTCTTCCTATGAATCTCAACCTGGCGCCTGCTTTTCCGACTATTTGTTTTATGTGATCATTCCACTTCAGATCGCTCCGGATAGTAACTCCTAAGTATTTTACGGTCGTTACCGCTTCCAATGATTTACCACCTATGGCATAATCGTACTGGAATGGATTTCTGCCCCTATGTATGCGCATTATATTACATTTATCTACGTTTAGGGAAAGCTGCCAGCTGTCGCACCATGCATTAATCCTCTGCAGGTCCTCCTGGAGTACGTACGAGTCTTCTGATGTTGCTACTTTCTTGTAGACAACCGTGTCATCTGCAAATAGCCTCACGGAGCTACCGATGTTGTCAACTAAGTCATTTATGTATATTGTAAACAATAAAGGTCCTATCACGCTTCCCTGCGGTACTCCCGAAATTACCTCTACATCTGCAGATTTTGAACCGTTAAGAATGACATGTTGTGTTCTTTCTTCTAGGAAATCCTGAATCCAATCACAAACCTGGTCCGATATTCCGTAAGCTCGTATTTTTTTCACTAAACGTAAGTGCGGAACCGTATCAAATGCCTTCCTGAAGTCCAGGAATACGGCATCAATCTGCTCGCCAGTGTCTACGGCACTGTGAATTTCTTGGGCAAATAGGGCGAGCTGAGTTTCACATGATCTCTGTTTGCGGAATCCATGTTGGTTATGATGAAGGAGATTTGTATTATCTAAGAACGTCATAATACGAGAACACAAAACATGTACCATTATTCTACAACAGATTGACGTAAGCGAAATAGGCCTATAATTATTCGCATCTGATTTATGACCCTTCTTGAAAATGGGAACGACCTGCGCTTTCTTCCAGTCGCTAGGTACTTTACGTTCGTCCAGCGATCTACGATAAATTGCTGATAGAAAGGGGGCAAGTTCTTTAGCATAATCACTGTAGAATCTTAAGGGTATCTCGTCTGGTCCGGATGCTTTTCCGCTACTAAGTGATAGCAGTTGTTTTTCAATTCCGATATCGTTTATTTCAATATTTTCCATTTTGGCGTCCGTGCGACGGCTGAAGTCAGGGACCGTGTTACGATTTTCCGCAGTGAAACAGTTTCGGAACACTGAATTCAGTATTTCTGCCTTTCTTCGGTCGTCCTCTGTTTCGGTTCCATCGTGGTCAACGAGTGACTGAATAGGGGATTTACATCCGCTTACCGATTTTACATATGACCAAAACTTTTTAGGGTTCTTGTTTAGATTGTTTGCCAATGTTTTATGTTCGAATTCGTTGAATGCTTCTCTCATTGCTCTCTTTACGCTCTTTTTCGCTTCGTTCGGCTTTTCCTTATCAGCTATGATTCGACTACTCTTAAACCTATGATGAAGCTTTCTTTGTTTCCGTAGTACCTTTCGTACATGATTGTTATACCACGGTGGATCTTTCCCCTCGCTTTGGACCTTAGTCGGTACGAACTTATCTAAGGCGTACTGGACGATGTTTCTGAATTTTTTCCATTTTTGTTCCACATCCTCTTCCTCAGAAATGAACGTTTGATGGTGGTCACTCAGATATTCTGCGATTTGTGCCCTATCACTCTTGTTAAGCAAATATATTTTCCTTCCTTTCTTGGCATTTCTTATTACACTTGTAGTCATTGATGCAACCACTGACTTATGATCACTGATACCCTCTTCTACATTCACGGAGTCGAAAAGTTCCGGTCTATTTGTTGCTATGAGGTCTAAAACGTTAGCTTCACGAGTTGGTTCTCTAACTATCTGCTCGAAGTAATTCTCGGACAAGGCAGTCAGGATAATGTCACAAGAGTCTCTGTCTCTGGCTCCAGTTCTGATTGTGTGACTATCCCATTCTATACCTGGTAGATTGAAGTCTCCCCCTATTACAATAGTATGATCACGAAACTTCTTCACGACGTTCTGCAGGTTCTCTCTGAGGCGCTCAACTACTACGGTTGCTGATGCAGGTGGTCTATAGAAGCATCCGACTATCATATCTGACCCACCTTTGATACTTAACTTAACCCAGATTATTTCACATTCGAATTCGCTAATAACTTCACTGGATATTATTGAATTCTTTACTGCTATAAATACTCCTCCACCATTGGCGTTTATCCTATCCTTGCGGTATATATTCCATTCTGTGTCTAGGATTTCGTTACTGTTCACTTCCGGTTTTAACCAACTTTCCGTTCCTAATACTATATGCGCACTATTTCCTTCAATAAGAGATACTAATTCAGGAACCTTGCCCTGGATACTCCTGCAGTTTACCAATATTACGTTAACTTTTCCTGTTTTTGGTCTCTGAGGACGGACATTCTTTATCAACGATGATAATGTCCTCTCTGGTAAGCCGTCAGGTATTTTATCGTTTCGCCCAAGGGGGGGTCCCTCTAACCTAAAAAACCCCCGTGTGCACGCCACACGTACTCTGCTACCCTAGTAGCTGCTTCCGGTGTGTAGTGCACGCCTGACCTGTCTAGGGGGGCCCTACAGTTCTCCATGGAATACTATGGTTTCTATGGCTTCTCCATCTAAATCGGGTAACGTTCCTATGGAGACGAAAGGATTTTCCTTTGGGATACGAGTATCTCTTTCCGATGCAGTATTCCTTCTTTAGATCATCCCTCGCTCCCTCACATTGACGAATAAGCTCATAAATTGCGTCGCTATGATATACTATAAGTTCTATGTCTCCACCTTCTACATCGAGTTACGTTTCTATGGAAACGACTGGATTTTCTTTTGGTATACGAGTATCTCCTTTGCGATGCACTATTCCTTCTTTCCGGCATCCCTCGCTCCCTCACATTGACGATTTAACTCAGAATTTGCGTCGCTATGAAATGCTATGGGTTCTATGACATCTCCTTCTAAAACGAGTAACGTTTCTATGGAAACGACAGGTTTTTCTATTGGGATACGACTATCTCCTTTCCGATGCATTATTCCTTCTGTACTGATTCCCATACTCCCTCACATTGGCGAATTAACACAGAAATTGCGTCGCTATGAAATACCATGGGTTCTATGACTTCTCCTTCTAAACCGAGTAACGTTTCTATGGAAACGACAGTATTTTCATTTGGGATACGACTATCTCCTTTCCGGTGCAGTATTGGTTCTTTACTACATCCCTCGCTCGATCACAATGACGAATACGCACAGAAATTGCGCCGCTATCAAATACTATTGGTTCTATGACTTCTCCATCTAAATCAAGTAGCGTTTCTATCGAAGCAAAAGGATTTTCTTTTGGGAAACGAGTATCCCCTTTCTGATGCACCCCCCCCCATGAACCATGGACCTTGCCGTTGGTGGGGAGGCTTGCGTGCCTCAGCGATACAGATAGCCGTACCATAGGTGCAACCACAACGGAGGGGTATCTGTTGAGAGGCCAGACAAACGTGTGGTTCCTGAAGAGGGGCAGCAGCCTTTTCAGTAGTTGCAAGGGCAACAGTCTGGATGATTGACTGATCTGGCCTTGTAACAATAACCAAAACGGCCTTGCTGTGCTGGTACTGCGAACGGCTGAAAGCAAGGGGAAACTACAGCCGTAATTTTTCCCGAGGGCATGCAGCTTTACTGTATGATTACATGATGATGGCGTCCTCTTGGGTAAAATATTCCGGAGGCAAAATAGTCCCCCATTCGGATCTCCGGGCGGGGACTACTCAAGAGGATGTCGTTATCAGGAGAAAGAAAACTGGCGTTCTCCGGATCGGAGCGTGGAATGTCAGATCCCTTAATCGGGCAGGTAGGTTAGAAAATTTAAAAAGGGAAATGGATAGGTTGAAGTTAGATATAGTGGGAATTAGTGAAGTTCGGTGGCAGGAGGAACAAGACTTCTGGTCAGGTGACTACAGGGTTATAAACACAAAATCAAATAGGGGTAATGCAGGAGTAGGTTTAATAATGAATAGGAAAATAGGAATGCGGGTAAGCTACTACAAACAGCATAGTGAACGCATTATTGTGGCCAAGATAGATACGAAGCCCACACCTACTACAGTAGTTCAAGTTTATATGCCAACTAGCTCTGCAGATGACGAAGAAATTGAAGAAATGTATGATGAAATAAAAGAAATTATTCAGATTGTGAAGGGAGACGAAAATTTAATAGTCATGGGTGACTGGAATTCGAGTGTAGGGAAAGGGAGAGAAGGAAACATAGTAGGTGAATATGGATTGGGGGACAGAAATGAAAGAGGAAGCCGACTGATAGAATTTTGCACAGAGCACAACATAATCATAACTAACACTTGGTTTAAGAATCATGAAAGAAGATTGTATACATGGAAGAACCCTGGAGATACTAAAAGGTATCAGATAGATTATATAATGGTAAGACAGAGATTTAGGAACCAGGTTTTAAATTGTAAGACATTTCCAGGGGCAGATGTGGACTCTGACCACAATCTATTGGTTATGACCTGTAGATTAAAACTGAAGAAACTGCAAAAAGGTGGAAATTTAAGGAGATGGGACCTGGATAAACTAAAAGAACCAGAGGTTGTACAGAGATTCAGGGAGAGCATAAGGGAGCAATTGACAGGAATGGGGGAAATAAATACAGTAGAAGAAGAATGGGTAGCTTTGAGGGATGAAGTAGTGAAGGCAGCAGAGGATCAAGTAGGTAAAAAGACGAGGGCTAGTAGAAATCCTTGGGTAACAGAAGAAATATTGAATTTAATTGATGAAAGGAGAAAATATAAAAATGCAGTAAGTGAAGCAGGCAAAAAGGAATACAAACGTCTCAAAAATGAGATCGACAGGAAGTGCAAAACGGCTAAGCGGGGATGGCTAGAGGACAAATGTAAGGATGTAGAGGCCTATCTCACTAGGGGTAAGATAGATACCGCCTACAGGAAAATTAAAGAGACCTTTGGAGATAAGAGAACGACTTGTATGAATATCAAGAGCTCAGATGGAAACCCAGTTCTAAGCAAAGAAGGGAAAGCAGAAAGGTGGAAGGAGTATATAGAGGGTCTATACAAGGGCGATGTACTTGAGGACAATATTATGGAAATGGAGGAGGATGTAGATGAAGATGAAATGGGAGATACGATACTGCGTGAAGAGTTTGACAGAGCACTGAAAGACCTGAGTCGAAACAAGGCCCCCGGAGTAGACAATATTCCATTGGAACTACTGACGGCCGTGGGAGAGCCAGTCCTGACAAAACTCTACCATCTGGTGAGCAAGATGTATGAAACAGGCGAAATACCCTCAGACTTCAAGAAGAATATAATAATTCCAGTCCCAAAGAAAGCAGGTGTTGACAGATGTGAAAATTACCGAACTATCAGCTTAATAAGTCACAGCTGCAAAATACTAACACGAATTCTTTACAGACGAATGGAAAAACTAGTAGAAGCCAACCTCGGGGAAGATCAGTTTGGATTCCGTAGAAACACTGGAACACGTGAGGCAATACTGACCTTACGACTTATCTTAGAAGAAAGATTAAGGAAAGGCAAACCTACGTTTCTAGCATTTGTAGACTTAGAGAAAGCTTTTGACAATGTTGACTGGAATACTCTCTTTCAAATTCTAAAGGTGGCAGGGGTAAAATACAGGGAGCGAAAGGCTATTTACAATTTGTACAGAAACCAGATGGCAGTTATAAGAGTCGAGGGACATGAAAGGGAAGCAGTGGTTGGGAAGGGAGTAAGACAGGGTTGTAGCCTGTCCCCGATGTTGTTCAATCTGTATATTGAGCAAGCAGTAAAGGAAACAAAAGAAAAATTCGGATTAGGTATTAAAATTCATGGAGAAGAAATAAAAACTTTGAGGTTCGCCGATGACATTGTAATTCTGTCACAGACAGCAAAGGACTTGGAAGAGCAGTTGAATGGAATGGACAGTGTCTTGAAAGGAGGATATAAGATGAACATCAACAAAAGCAAAACAAGGATAATGGAATGTAGTCTAATTAAGTCGGGTGATGCTGAGGGAATTAGATTAGGAAATGAGGCACTTAAAGTAGTAAAGGAGTTTTGCTATTTGGGGAGCAAAATAACTGATGATGGTAGAAGTAGAGAGGATATAAAATGTAGGCTGGCAATGGCAAGGAAAGCATTTCTGAAGAAGAGAAATTTGTTAACATCCAGTATTGATTTAAGTGTCAGGAAGTCATTTCTGAAAATATTCGTATGGAGTGTAGCCATGTATGGAAGTGAAACATGGACGATAAATAGTTTGGACAAGAAGAGAATAGAAGCTTTCGAAATGTGGTGCTACAGAAGAATGCTGAAGATTAGATGGGTAGATCACATAACTAATGAGGAAGTATTGAATAGGATTGGGGAGAAGAGAAGTTTGTGGCACAACTTGACCAGAAGAAGGGATCGGTTGGTAGGACATGTTCTGAGGCATCAAGGGATCACCAATTTAGTATTGGAGGGCAGCGTGGAGGGTAA
This sequence comes from Schistocerca serialis cubense, assembly GCF_023864345.2. Classification (NCBI taxonomy): domain Eukaryota; kingdom Metazoa; phylum Arthropoda; class Insecta; order Orthoptera; family Acrididae; genus Schistocerca; species Schistocerca serialis. Next base: position 45,334,388 of record NC_064638.1, on the reverse strand, counting down.
AAATCGTAGGGGGAGACCAAGAGATGAATACACTAAGCAGATTCAGAAGGATGTAGGTTGCAGTAGGTACTGGGAGATGAAAAAGCTTGCACAGGATAGAGTAGCATGGAGAGCTGCATCAAACCAGTCTCAGGACTGAAGACCACAACAACAACGATGCACTATTGCTTCTTTACTGCATTCCTCGCTCCCTCACATTGCGGAATTAAGACAGAAGTTGCGCGGCTATGAAATAATATGGGTTCTATTACTTCTCCTTCTAAATCGAGTAACGTTTCTATGGAAATGACAGGATTTTCTTTTGGGATACGAGTATCTCCTTTCCGATGCACTATCCCTTCTTTACTGCATCCCTCGCTCCGTCACATTGACGAATTAACACAGAAATTGTCGCTATGAAATACTATGGGTTCTATGACTTCCCCTTATAAATCGAGTAACGTTTCTATTGAAACTACATGATTTTCTTTTGGGATACGAGTATCTCCTTTCCGATGCACTGTTCCTTCTTTACTGCAACCCTCGCTCCATCACATTGACGAATTAACACAGAGATTGGGTAGCTATGAAATACTATGGGTTCTATGACTTCTCCTTCTAATCGAGTAACGTTTCTATGGAAACGACAGGATTTTCTTTTGGTATACGAGTATTTCCTTTCCGATGCACTATTCCTTCTTTACTGCATCCCTCGTTCCCTCACATTGACGAATAAGCACAGAAATTGCGTCGCTATAAAATACTATGGGTTCTATGACTTTTCACTCTAAATCGAGTAACGTCTCTATGGTAACGAGAAGATTTTCTTTTCGGATACGAGTATCTCCTTTCACATGCACTATTACTTGTGTATTGCATCCGTCGCTCCCTCACATTGACGAATTAACACAGATATTGTGTCGCTATGAAATACTATGTGTTCTTTGGCTTCTCCTTCTAAATCGGGTAACGTTTCTACTGAAACTACAGGATTTTCATTTGGGATACGAGTATCTCCTTTCCGATGCACTATTCCCTCTTTACGGCATTCCTCGCTCCCTCACATTGACGAATTCAGACAGAAATTGCGTGGCTATGAAATACTATGGGTTCTATGACTTCTCCTTCTATATCGAGTAACATTTCTATGGAAACGACAGGATTTTCTTTTGGTATACGAGTATGTTCTTTTCGATGCACTATTCCTTCTTTACTGCATCCCTCGTTCCCTCAAATTGACGAATTAACACAGAAATTGTCGCTATGAAATACTATGGGTTTTATGAATTCCCCTTCTAAATCGAGTAACGTTTCTATTGAAACTACATGATTTTCTTTTGGGATACCAGTATCTCCTTTCCGTTGCACTGTTCCTTCTTTACTGCATCCCTCGCTCCCTCACATTGACGAATCAGCTCATAAATTGCGTCGCTATGATATACTATAAGGTCTATGACTCCACCTTCCGCATCGAGTTACGGTGCTATGGAAACGATTGGATTTTCTTTTGGGATACGAATACCTCCTTTCCGATGCACTATTCCTTCTGTACTGTTTCCCATACTCCCTCACATTGGCGAATTAACACAGAAATTTCATCGCTATGAAATACAATGGGTTCTATGACTTCTCCTTCTAAACCGAGTAACGTTTCTATGGAAACGACAGGATTTTCATTTGGGATACGACTATCTCCTTTCCGATGCAGTATTGGTTCTTTACTGCATCCTTCGCTCCCTCACATTGACGAATTAAGACAGAAATTGCGTGGCTATGAAATAATATGGGTTCTATTACTTCTCCTTCTAAATCGAGTAATGTTTCAATGGAAACGACAGGATTTTCTATTCGGATACGAGTATCTCCTTTCCGATGCACTATTCCTTCTTTACTGCATCCCTTGCTCCCTCACATTGAGGAATTAACACAGAAATTGTCGCTATGAAATACTATGGGTTTTATGAACTCCCCTTCTAAATCGAGTAACGTTTCTATTGAAACTACATGATTTTCTTTTGGGATACGAGAATCTCCTTTCCGATGCACTATTTCTTCTTTGCTGCATTCCTCGCTCGCTCACATTGATGAATTCAGACAGAAATTGCGTGGCTATGAAATAATATGGTTTCTATTACTTCTCCTTCTAAATCGAGTAATGTTTCTATGGAAACGAAAGGATTTTCTATTCGGATACGAGTATCTCCTTTCCAATGCACTATTCCTTCTTTACTGCATCCCTCGCTCCCTCACATTGAGGAATTAACACAGAAATTGTCGCTATGAAATACTATGGGTTTTATGAATTCCCCTTCTAAATCGAGTTACGTTTCTATTGAAACTACATGATTTTCTTTTGGTATACGAGTATGTCCTTTCCGATGCACTATTCCTTCTTTACTGCTTCCCTCGCTCCCGCACATTGACGAATTAACACAGAAATTGCGTCGCTATGAAATAGTATGTGTTCTATGTCTTCTCCCTTTAAATCGAGTAACGTTTCTATGGATACGTCAGGAATTTCTTTAGGGATACGAGTACCTCTTTCCGATGCACTATTCCTTCTTTACTGCATCCCACGCTACCTCACATGGACGAATTAACACAGAAATTGCGTCGCTATGAAATACTATTTGTTCTATGACATCTCCTTCAAAATCTACTAACGTTTCAATGGAAACGACAGGATTTTCTTTTGGGATACGAGTATCTCCTTTCCGATGCACTATCCCTTCTTTACTGCATCCCTCGCTCCGACACATTGACGAATTAACACAGAAATTGTCGCTATGAAATATTATGGGTTCTATGACTTCCCCTTCTAAATCGAGTAACGTTTCTATTGAAACTACATGATTATCTTTTGGGATACGAGTATGTCCTTTCGCGATGCACTGTTCCTTCTTTACTGCATCCCTCGCTCCCTCACATTGACGAATTAAAACAGAGATTGGGTAGCTATGAAATACTATGGGCTCTATGAGTTCTCCTTCTAAATCGAGTAACGTTTCTATTGAAAACACAGGATATTCTTTTGGGGTACGGGTACTTCCATTCCGATGCACTATTCCTTCTTTACTGCATTCCTCGCTCCCTCACATTGACGAATTAAGACAGAAATTGCGTGGCTATGAAATACTATGGGCTCTATGAGTTCTCCTTCTAAATCGAGTAACGTTTCTATTGAAAACACAGGATATTCTTTTGGGGTACGAGTACTTCCATTCCGATGCACTATTCCTTCTTTACTGCTTCCTTCGCTCCCTCACATTGATGAATTAACACAGATACTGCGTAGCCTTGAAATACTATGCGCTCTATGACTTCTCCATCTAAATCGAGTAACGTTTCTATGGAAACGACAGGATATCCTTTTGGGATACGACTATCTCGCTTCCGATGCACTATTCCTTCTTTACGGCATCCCTCGCTCCCTCACATTGACGATTTAACTCAGAATTTGCGTCGCTATGAAATACTATGGGTTCTATGACATCTCCTTCTAAATCGAGTAACGTTTCTATGGAAACGACAGGATTTTCATTTGGGATACGACTATCTCCTTTCCGATGCAGTATTGGTTCTTTACTGCATCCCTCGCTCGATCACAATGACGAATACGCACAGAAATTGCGTCGCTATCATATACTATTGGTTCTATGAATTCTCCTTCTAAATCAAGTAGCGTTTCTATCGAAGCAAAAGGATTTTCTTTTGGGATACGAGTATCCCCTTTCTGATGCACTATTGTTTCTTTACTGCATTCCTCGCTCCCTCACATTGACGAATTAAGACAGAAATTGCGTGGCTATGAAATAATATGGGTTCATTTACTTCTCCTTCTAAATCGAGTAACGTTTCTATGGAAACGAAAGGATTTTCTTTTGGGATACGAGCATCTCTTTTCCGATGCTCTATTCCTTCTTTACTGCATCCCTCGCTCCCTCACAATGACGAATAGGCACAGAAATTGCGTCGCTATGAAATACTATGGGTTCCATGACTTCTCCTTCTAAATCGAGTAACGTTTCTATGGAAATGACAGGATTTTCTTTTGGGATACGAGTATCTCGTTTCCGATGCACTATCCCTTCTTTACTGCATCCCTCGCTCCGTCACATTGACGAATTAACACAGAAATTGTCGCTATGAAATACTATGGGTTCTACGACTTCCCCTTCTAAATCGAGTAACGTTTCTATTGAAACTACATGATTTTCTTTTGGTATACGAGTATCTCCTTTCCGATGCACTGTTCCTTCTTTACTGCAACCCTCGCTCCCTCACATTGACGAATTAACACAGAGATTGGGTAGCTATGAAATACTATGGGTTCTATGACTTCTCCTTCTAATCCAGTAACGTTTCTATGGAAACGACAGGATTTTCTTTTGGTATACGAGTATTTCCTTTCCGATGCACTATTCCTTCTTTACTGCATCCCTCGTTCCCTCACATTGACGAATAAGCACAGAAATTGCGTCGCTATAAAATACTATGGGTTCTATGACTTTTCACTCTAAATCGAGTAACGTCTCTATGGTAACGAGAAGATTTTCTTTTCGGATACGAGTATCTCCTTTCACATGCACTATTACTTGTGTATTGCATGCGTCGCTCCCTCACATTGACGAATTAACACAGATATTGTGTCGCTATGAAATACTATGTGTTCTTTGGCTTCTCCTTCTAAATCGGGTAACGTTTCTACTGAAACTACAGGATTTTCATTTGGGATACGAGTATCTCCTTTCCGATGCACTATTCCCTCTTTACGGCATTCCTCGCTCCCTCACATTGACGAATTCAGACAGAAATTGCGTGGCTATGAAATACTATGGGTTCTATGACTTCTCCTTCTATATCGAGTAACATTTCTATGGAAACGACAGGATTTTCTTTTGGTATACGAGTATGTTCTTTTCGATGCACTATTCCTTCTTTACTGCATCCCTCGTTCCCTCAAATTGACGAATTAACACAGAAATTGTCGCTATGAAATACTATGGGTTTTATGAATTCCCCTTCTAAATCGAGTAACGTTTCTATTGAAACTACATGATTTTCTTTTGGGATACGAGTATCTCCTTTCCGATGCACTATTCCTTTTTTACTGCATTCCTCGCTCCCTCACATTGACGAATTCAGACAGAAATTGCGTGGCTATGAATTACTATGGGTTCTATGACTTCTCCTTCTATATCGAGTAACATTTCTATGGAAACGACAGGATTTTCTTTTGGTATACGAGTGTGTTCTTTTCGATGCACTATTCCTTCTTTACTGCTTCCCTCGCTCCCTCACATTGACGAATTAACACAGAAATGACGTCGCTATGAAATAGTATGTGTTCTATGTCTTCTCCCTTTAAATCGAGTAACGTTTCTATGGATACGTCAGGAATTTCTTTAGGGATACGAGTACCTCTTTCCGATGCACTATTCCTTCTTTACTGCATCCCACGCTACCTCACATGGACGAATTAACACAGAAATTGCGTCGCTATGAAATACTATTGGTTCTATGACATCTCCTTCAAAATCGACTAACGTTTCTATGGAAACGACAGGATTTTGTTTTGGGATACGAGTATCTCCTTTCCGATGCACTGTCCCTTCCTTACAGCATCCGTCGCTCCGTCACATTGACGAATTAACACAGAAATTGTCGCTATGAAATACTATGGGTTCTATGACTTCCCCTTCTAAATCGAGTAACGTTTCTATTGAAACTACATGATTTTCTTTTGGGATACCAGTATCTCCTTTCCGTTGCACTGTTCCTTATTTACGGCATCCGTCGCTCCCTCACATTGACGAATCAGCTCATAAATTGCGTCGCTATGATATACTATAAGGTCTATGACTCCACCTTCCGCATCGAGTTACGGTGCTATGGAAACGATTGGATTTTCTTTTGGGATACGAATATCTCCTTTCCGATGCACTATTCCTTCTTTACGGCATCCCTCGCTCCCTCACATTGACGATTTAACTCAGAATTTGCGTCGCTATGAAATACTATGGGTTCTATTACATATCCTTCTAAATCGAGTAACGTTTCTATGGAAGCGACACGATTTTCTATTGGGATACGACTATCTCCTTTCCGATGCACTATTCCGTCTGTACTGTTTCCCATACTCCCTCACATTGGCGAATTAACACAGAAATTTCATCGCTATGAAATACCATGGGTTCTATGACTTCTCCTTCTAAACCGAGTAACGTTTCTATGGAAAGGACAGGATTTTCATTTGGGATACGACTATCTCCTTTCCGATGCAGTATTGGTTCTTTACTGCATCCCTCGCTCCCTCACATTGACGAATTAAGACAGAAATTGCGTGGCTATGAAATAATATGGGTTCTATTACTTCTCCTTCTAAATCGAGTAATGTTTCAATGGAAACGACAGGATTTTCTATTCGGATACGAGTATCTCCTTTCCGATGCACTATTCCTTCTTTACTGCATCCCTTGCTCCCTCACATTGAGGAATTAACACAGAAATTGTCGCTATGAAATACTATGGGTTTTATGAACTCCCCTTCTAAATCGAGTAACGTTTCTATTGAAACTACATGATTTTCTTTTGGGATACGAGAATCTCCTTTCCGATGCACTATTTCTTCTTTGCTGCATTCCTCGCTCCCTCACATTGATGAATTCAGACAGAAATTGCGTGGCTATGAAATAATATGGTTTCTATTACTTCTCCTTCTAAATCGAGTAATGTTTCTATGGAAACGACAGGATTGTCTATTCGGATTCGAGTATCTCCTTTCCAATGCACTATTCCTTCTTTACTGCATCCCTCGCTCCCTCACATTGAGGAATTAACACAGAAATTGTCGCTATGAAATACTATGGGTTTTATGAATTCCCCTTCTAAATCGAGTTACGTTTCTATTGAAACTACATGTATTTCTTTTGGTATACGAGTATGTAATTTCCGATGCACTATTCCTTCTTTACTGCTTCCCTCGCTCCCGCACATTGACGAATTAACACTGAAATTGCGTCGCTATGAAATAGTATGTGTTCTATGTCTTCTCCCTTTAAATCGAGTAACGTTTCAATGGATACGTCAGGAATTTCTTTAGGGATACGAGTACCTCTTTCCGATGCACTATTCCTTCTTTACTGCATCCCACGCTACCTCACATGGACGAATTAACACAGAAATTGCGTCGCTATGAAATACTATTTGTTCTATGACATCTCCTTCAAAATCTACTAACGTTTCAATGGAAACGACAGGATTTTCTTTTGGGATACGAGTATCTCCTTTTCGATGCACTATCCCTTCTTTACTGCATCCCTCGCTCCGACACATACGTATTAAAACAGAGATTGGGTAGCTATGAAATACTATGGGCTCTATGAGTTCTCCTTCTAAATCGAGTAACGTTTCTATTGAAAACAAAGGATATTCTTTTGGGGTACGAGTACTTCCATTCCGATGCACTATTCCTTCTTTACTGCATTCCTCGCTCCCTCACATTGACGAATTAAGACAGAAATTGTGTGGCTATGAAATACTATGGGCTCTATGAGTTCTCCTTCTAAATCGAGTAACGTTTCTATTGAAAACACAGGATATTCTTTTGGGGTACGAGTACTTCCATTCCGATGCACTATTCCTTCTTTACTGCTTCCTTCGCTCCCTCACATTGATGAATTAACACAGATACTGCGTAGCCTTGAAATACTATGCGCTCTATGACTTCTCCATCTAAATCGAGTAACGTTTCTATGGAAACGACAGGATTTCCTTTTGGGATACGACTATCTCGCTTCCGATGCACTATTCCTTCTTTACGGCATCCCTCGCTCCCTCACATTGACGATTTAACTCAGAATTTGCGTCGCTATGAAATACTATGGGTTCTATGACATCTCCTTCTAAATCGAGTAACGTTTCTATGGAAACGACAGGATTTTCTATTATGATACGACTATCTCCTTTCCGATGCACTATTCCTTCTGTTCTGATTCCCATACCCCCTCACATTGGCGAATTAACACAGAAATTGCGTCGCTATGAAATACCATGGGTTCTATGACTTCTCCTTCTAAACCGAGTAACGTTTCTATGGAAACGACAGGATTTTCATTTGGGATACGACTATCTCCTTTCCGATTCAGTATTGGTTCTTTACTGCATCCCTCGCTCGATCACAATGACGAATACGCACAGAAATTGCGTCGCTATCATATACTTTTGGTTCTATGATTTCTCCTTCTAAATCAAGTAGCGTTTCTATCGAAGCAAAAGGATTTTCTTTTGGGATACGAGTATCCCCTTTCTGATGCACTATTGTTTCTTTACTGCATTCCTCGCTGCCTCACATTGACGAATTAAGACAGAAATTGCGTGGCTATGAAATAATATGGGTTCAATTACTTCTCCTTCTAAATCGAGTAACGTTTCTATGGAAACGACAGGATTTTCTTTTCGGATACGAGTATCTCCTTTCCGATGCACTATTCCTTCGTTACTGCATCCCTCGCTCCCTTACATTGACGAATTAACACAGATATTGTCGCTATGAAATACTAGGGGTTTTATGAATTCTCCTTCTAAATCGAGTAACGTTTCTATTGAAACTACATGATTTTCTTTTGGGATACGAGTATCTCCTTTCCGATGCACTATTCCTTCTTTACTGCATTCCTCGCTCCCTCACATTGACGAATTCAGACAGAAATTGCGTGGCTATGAAATACTATGGGTTCTATTACTTCTCCTTCTAAGTCGAGTAACGTTTCTATGGAATCGACAGGATTTTCTTTTGGTATATGAGTACGTCTTTTCCGATGCACTATTCATTCTTTACTGTTTCCCTCGCTCCCGCACATTGACGAATTAACACAGAAATTTCGTCGCTATGAAATACTACCGGTTCTATGACTTCTCCTTCTAAATCGAGGAACGTTTCTATTGAAACGACAGGATTTTCTTTTGGGGTACGAGTACTTCCTTTCCGATGCGCTATTCCTTCTTTACTGCATTCCTCGCTCCCTCTCATTGACGAATTAAGACAGAAACTGCGTGGCTATGAAATACTATGGGTTCTATGACTTCTCTTTCTATATCGAGTAACATGTCTATGGAAACGACAGGATTTTCTTTTGGTATACGAGTATGTCCTTTTCGATGCACCATTCCTTCTTTACTGCTTCCCTCGCTCCCTCACAATGACTTATAACCACAGAAATTGCATCGCTATGATATACAATGGGTTCTATGACTTCTCCTTCTAAATCGAGTAACATTACTATGGAAACGACAGGATTTTCTTTTGGTATACGAGTATGCCCTTTTCGATGCACTAATCCTTCTTTGCTGCTTCCCTCGCTCCCGCACATTGACGAATGAACACAGGAATTGCGTCGCTATGAAATACTATGGGTTCTATTACTTCTCCTTCTAAATCGAGTAACGTTTCTATGGAAACGAAAGGATTTTCTTTTGGGATACGAGCATCTCTTTTCCGATGCTCTATTCCTTCTTTACTGCATCCCTCGCTCCCTCACAATGACGAATAGGCACAGAAATTGCGTCGCTATGAAATACTATGGGTTCCATGACTTCTCCTTCTAAATCGAGTAACGTATCTCTGGAAAAGACAGGATTTTCTTTTGGGATACGAGTATCTCCTTTCCGATGCACTATTCCCTCTTTACTGCATCCCACGCTCTCTCACATTTACGTATTAACACAGAAATTGCGTCGTTATGATATACTGTGGTTTCTATGGCTTCTCCATCTAAATCGAGCAACGTTTCAATGGAAACGACAGGATTTTCTTTTGGGATACGAGTTTCTTCTTTCCGGTGCACTATTGGTTCTTTACTGCATCCCTCGCTCGATCACATTGACGAATACGCACAGATATTGCGTCGCTATCAAATACTATTGGTTCTACGACTTCTCTCTCTAAATCAAGTAACGTTTCTATGGAAACGAAAGGATTTCTCTTTTGGGATACGAGTATCCCCTTTCCGATGCACTAATGCTTCTTTACTGCATCCCTCGCGCCCTCACATTGACGAATTAACATAGAAATGGCGTCGCTATGATATACTATGTGTTCGATGTCTTCTCCTTTTTAAATCGAGTAACGATTCTATGGAAACGTCAGAAATTTCTTTAGGGATACGAGTACCTCCTTCCGATGCAATATTCCTTCTTTACTGCATCCCTCGCTACCTCACATGGACGAATTAATACAGAAATTGCGTCGCTATGATATACTATTTGTTCTATGACATCTCCTTCAAAATTGAGTAACGTTTCAATGGAAACGACAAAATTTTCTTTTGTGATACGAGTATCTCCTTTCCCATGCACTATTCCTGCTTTACTGCATTCCTCGCTCCCTCACATTGACGAATTAAGACAGAAATTGCGTGGCTATGAAATACTATGGGTTTTATGAATTCTCTTTCTAAATCGAGTAACGTTTCTGTGGAAACGTCAGGATTTTCATTTGGGTTACGAGTATCTCCTTTCCGATGCACTGTTCCTTCTTTACAGCATAACTCGCTCCCTCACATTGATGAATTATCACAGAGATTGTGTCGCTATGAGATACTATGGGTTCTATGACTTCTCCATCTAAATCGAGTAACGTTTCTATTGAAACGACAGGATTTTCTTTTGGGGTACGAGTACTTCCTTTCCGATGCACTATTCCATGTTTACTGCATTCCTCGCTCCCTCACATTGACGAATTAACACAGATATTGCGTGGCTATGAAATACTATGGGTTCTATGACTTCTCTTTCTAAATCGAGTAACGTTTCTATGGAAACGACAGGATTTTCTTTTGGGATACGAGTATCTCGTTTCCGATGCACTATGCCTCCATTACTGCATCCCTCGTTCCCTCACATTGACGAATAAGCACAGAAATTGCGTCGCTATGGAATACTATGGGTTCTATGACTTCTCCTTCTAAATCGAGTAACGTTTCTATTGTAACGACAAGATTTTCTTTAGGGATACGAGGATCTCCTTTCCGATGCACTATTGGTTCTTTACTGCATCCCTCGCTCTCTCACATTGACGAACAACCACAGAAATTGCGTCGCTATGATATACTATGGGTTCTATGACTTCTCCTTCTAAATCGAGTAACGTTTCTATGGAAACGACAGGATTTTACTTTGGGATACGATTATCTCCTTTCCGATGCACTATTGGTTCTTTACTGCCTCCCTCTCTCCCTCACATTGACGAATAAGCACAGAAATTGCGTCGCTATCAAATACTGTAGGTTCTACGACTTCTCCTTCTAAATCAAGTATCGTTTCTATGGAGACTTTAGGGTTTTCTTTTGGGATACGAATAACTTCTTTCGATGCACTATTCCTTCTTTACTGCGTTCCTCGCTCCCTCACATTGACAAATTAAGACAGAAATTGCATAGCTATGAAATACTATGGGTTCTATTACTTCTCGTTCTAAATCGAGTAACATTTCTATGGAAACGAAAGGCTTTTCCTTTGGTATACGAGTATGTCCTTTTCAATGCACTATTCCTTCTTTACTGCTTCCCTCGCTCCCTCACATTGACGAATTAACACAGAAATTGCGTCGCTATAAAATACTATGGGTTCTATGACTTCTACCTCTAATCGAGTAACATTTCTATGGAAACGACAGGATTTTCTTTTGGAATACATATCCTTTCCGATGCACTATTCCTTCTTTACTGCAGGAATCGATCCCTCACATTGGCGAAAAGGCACAGATATTGCGTCGCTATGAAATGCTATGTGTTCTATGACTTCTCCTTCTAATTCGAGTATCGTTTCTATGGAAACTACAGGATTTTCTATCGGGAAACGACTATCTCCGTTCCGATGCACTATTCCTACTTCACTGCATTCCTCGCTCCCTCATATTGACGAATTAAGACAGAAATTGCGTGGCTATGAAGTACTATGGGTTCTATGACTTCTTCTTCTAATTCGAGTAACGTTTCCATGGAGACGACAGGATTTTCATTTGGTATACGACTATGTCCTTTCCGATGCACTATTCCATCTTTATTGCTTCCCTCGCTCCCTAATATTGTCGAATTAGCACAGAAATTGCGTCGCTATGAAATACTATGGGTTCTATGACTTCTCCTTCTATATCGAGTAACGTTTCTATTGAAACGACAGGATTTTCTTTTGGAATACGAGTATCTGTTTTCCGATGCACTATTCCGTCTTTACTTCATCCCTCGCTCCCTCACATTGAGGAATTAACACAGAGATTGGGTCGCTATGAAATACTATGGGTTCTATGTTTCCTCCTTCTAATTCGAGTTACGTTTTATGGAATCGACTGGATTTTCTTTTACGATACGAGTATCTCCTTTCCGATGCACTATTCCTTCTTTACTGCATCCCTTGTTCCCTCACATTGGCGAATTAACACAGAAATTGCGTCGCTATGAAATACCATGGGATCTATGACTTCGCCTTCTAAACCGAGTAACGTTACTATGGAAACGACAGGATTTTCATTTGGGATACGACTGTCTCCTTTCCGATGCACTATTCCTTCTTTACTGCATCCCTCGCAACCCCACATGGACGAATTAACACAGAAATTGCGTCGCTATGAAATACTATTTGCTCTATGACATCTCCTTCAAATTCGAGTAACGTTTCTATGGAAAAGACAGGATTTGCTTTTCTGGATACGAGTATCTCCTTTCCGAAGCACTATTCCTGATTTACTGCATTCCTCGCTCCCTCACATCGACGAATTAAGACAAAAATTGCGTGGCTATGAAATACTATGGGTTTCATTAATTCTCCTTCTAAATCAAGTAACGTTTCTATGGAAACGACAGGATTTTCCTTTGGTATACGATTATGTCCTTTCCGATGCACTATTCCCTCTTTACTGCTTCCCTCGCACACTCACATTGACGAAATAACACAAATGTTAGGTCGCTATGAAATTCTATGGGTTCTATGACTTCTCCTTCTAAATCGAGTAACGTTTCTATGGAAAAGACAGGATTTTTTTTGGGATACGAGTTTTTCCTTTCCGATGCGCTATTCCTTCTTTACTGCATCCCTTGTTCCCACACATTGAAGAATTAACAATGATATATCGTCGCTATAAAATACTATGGGTTCTATGACTTCTCCTTCTAATCGCGTAACGTTTCTGTGGAAGCGACAGGATTTTAATTTGGGATACGAGTATCTCCTTTTCGATGCACTGTTCCTTCTTTACTGCATCCCTCGCTCCCTCACATTGACGAATTAACACAGAGATTGGGTCGCTATGAAATACTATGGGTTCTATGACTCCTCCTTCTAAATCGAGTAACGTTTCTATTGAAACGACAGGATTTTCCTTTAGGGTGCGAGTACATACTTTCCGATGCACTATTCCGTCTTTACTGCATTCCTCGCTCCCTCACATTGACGAATTAAGACAAAAATTGCGTGGCTATGAAATACTATGGGTTCTATGACTTCTCCTTCTAAATCGAGTAACATTTCTACGGAAACGACAGGATTTTCTTTTGGTAGACGAGTATGTCCTTTTCGATGCACTATTCCTTCTTTATTGCTTCCATCGCTCCCTCACATTGACAAATTAACATAGAAATTGCGTCGCTATGAAATACTATGGGTTCTATGACTTCTCCTTCTAAATCGAGTAACGTTTCTATGGAAACGACAGGATTTTACTTTGGGATACAAGTAAGTCCTTTTCGATGCACTATTCCTCCTTTACTGCTTCCCTCGCACCCTCACATTGACGAATTAACACAGAAATTGCGTTGCTATGAAATACTACCGGTTCTTTGAATTCTCCTTCTAAATCTAGTAATATTTCTAACGAAACGAACGGATTTTATTTTGGGATACGAGTTTCTCCTTTCCGATGCGCTATTCCTTGTTTTTGCATCCCTCGCTCCCTTACATTGACGAATTAACAATGATATAGCGTCGCTATGAAATACTATAGGTTCTATGTCTTCTCCTTCTAATCGAGAAACGTTTCTATGGAAACTACACGATTTTCATTTAAGATACGAGTATCTCCTTTCCAATGAAATATTCCTTCTTCACTGCATCCCTCGCTCCCGCACATTGACGAATAACCACAGAGATTGCGTCGCTGTGATATACAATGGGTTCTATGACTTCTCCTTCTAATTCGAGTAACGTTTCCATTGAAACGACAGGATTTTCTTTTGGTATACGTGTATGTCCTTTGCGATGCACTATTTCCTCTTTACTGCTTCTCTCGCTCCATCACAATGACGAATTAACACAGAAACGGCGTCGCTAGGAAATACTATGGGTTAAATGACTTCACCTTCTAAATCGAGTAACGTATCTATGTAAACGAGAGGATTTTATTTTGGGATACGGGTATCTCCTTTCCGATGCACTATTCCTTCTTTACTGCATCCCTCGCTCCCTCACATTGACAAATTAACACAGAAATTGCGTCGCTATGAAAAACTATTGGTCCTATGACATCTCCTTCTAAATCGAGTAACGTTTCTATGAAAACGACAGGATTTTCTTTTGGGATAGGAGTATCTCCTTTCCGATGCATTATTCCCTCTTTACTGCATCCCTCGCTCCCACAGATTGACGTATTAACACAGAAATTGCGTCGCTATGAATTACTATGGGTTCAATGGCATCTCCTTGTAAATCGAGTAACGTTTCTAGGGAAACGAGAGGATATTCTTTTGGATACGAGTATCTCCCTTCCGTTGCACTATTCCTTCTTTACTGCATCCCTCGCTCAATCACATTGACGAATTAACACAGAGATTGTGTCGCTATGAAATGCTATGTGTTCTATGACTTCTCCTTCTAAATCGAGTAACGTTTCTATTGAAACGACAGGATTTTCTTTTATGATAAGAGTATCTCCTTTCCGATGCACTATTCCTTCTTTACTGCATTCCTCGCTCCCTCAAATTGACGAATTACGACTGAAATTTCGTGGCTATGAAATACTATGGGTTCTATGACTTCTCCTTCTAATCGAGTAACGTTTCTATTGAAACGACAGGATTTTCTTTTGGTATACGAGTATGTCCTTTGCGATGCACTATTCCTTCTTTACTGCTTCTCTCGCTCCATCACAATGAATAATTAACACAGAAACGGCGTCGCTATGAAATACTATGGGTTCTATGACTACTCCTTCTAAATCGAGTAACGTTTCTATGGAAACGAGAGGATTTTCTTTTGGGATACGAGTATCTCCTTTCCGATGCACTATTCCTTCTTTACTGCATTCCTCGCTCCCTCACATTGATGAATTAACACAGATATGCGTCGCCATGAAATACTACGGGTTCTATGGCTTTTCCTTATAAATCGAGTAACGCTTCTACGCAAACGACAGGATTTTCCCTTGCGATACGAGTATCTCCTTTCCGACGCACTAATCCCTCTTCACAGCATCCCTCGCTCCCTCCCATTGACGAATTAACACAGTAATTGTGTCGCTATGAAATACTATGGGTTCCACGACTTCTCCTTCTAAATCAAGTATCGTTTTTATGGAAACGACAGGATTTTCATTTGGGATACGAGTATCTCCTTTCCGATGCACTATTCCTTCTTTACTCTATCCGTCGCTCCCTCACATTAACGAATTAACAATGATATTGCGTCGCTATGAAATACTATGGATTCTATGACTTCTCCTTCTAATCGAGTAACGTTTTAATGGAAACGACAGGATTTTCTCTTGGGAAGCGAGTATCTCCTTTCCGATGCACTATTCCTTCTACACTGCATCCCCCGTTCCCTCACATTGACGAATTACGACAGAAATTGCGTGGCTATGAAATTCTATGGTTTCTATGACTTCTCCTTCTAATCGAGTAACGTTTCTATGGAAACGACAGGATTTACTTTTGGGATACGAGTATCTCCTTTCCGATGCACTACTCCTTCTTTACTGCATCCCCTGTTCCCTCACATTGACAAATAAGCACAGAAATTACGTGGCTATGAAATACTATGGGTTCTATGACTTTTCCTTCTAAATCGAGTAATGTTTCTATGGATGCGACAGGATTTTCTTTTGGGATACGACTATCTCCATTCCGATGCACTAATCCTTCTTTACTGCACTCCTCGCTCCCTCATATTGACGAATTAACACAGAAATTGCGTGGCTATGAAGTACTATGGGATCTATGACTTCTCCTTCTAATTCGAATAACGTTTCCTAGGAAACGACAGGATTTTCTTTTGGTATACGAGTATGTCCTTTCCGTTGCACTATTCCTTCTTTACTGCTTCCCTCGCTCCCTCACATTGACGAATTAACACAGAAATGGCGTCGCTATGAAATACTATGTGTTCTATGTCTTCTCCTTCCAAATCGAGTAACGTTTCTATGGAAACGACAGGATTTTCTTTTGGGATACGAGTACCTCCTTTCCGATGCGCTATTCCTCCTTTACTGCATCCGTCGCTCACTCACATTGGCGAATTAACAATGATATTGCGTCGCTATGAAATACTATGGATTCTATGACTTCTCCTTCTAATCGAGTAACGTTTCAATGGAAACGACAGGATTTTCTTTTGGGATACGAGTATCTCCTTTCCGATGCACTACTCCTTCTTTACTGCATCCCTCGTTCCCTCTCATTGACGAATAAGCACAGAAATTGCGTGGCTATGAAATACTATGGGTACTATGACTTCTCCTTCTAAATCGAGTAACGTTTCTAAGGAAACGACAGGATTTTCTTTTGGGATACGTGTATCTCCTTTCCGATGCACTATTTCTTCCTTACTACATCCCTCGCTCCCTCACATTGACGAATTAACACAGACATTGCGTGGCTATGAAATACAATGTTTTCTATGACTTCTCCTTCTAAATCGTGTAACGTTTCTATGATAACGGCAGATTTTCTTTTGGTATACGAGTATCTCCTTTGCGATGCATTATTCCTTCTTTACTGCATCCCTCGCTCCCTTACATAGACGAATAAGCACAGAAATTCCGTCTCTATGAAATACTACGTGTTCTATGACTTCTCCTTCTAAATCTAGTTACGTTTCTATGGAAACGACAGGATTTCCCTTTGGAATACGAGTATCTCCTTTCCGATGCACTATTCCTTCTTTACTGCAATTCTCGCTCCCTCACATTGACGAATTAACACAGAAATGGCGTTGCTATGAGGTACTAAGGGTCCTATGACTTCTCCTTCTAAATTGAGTACGTTTCTTTTGAAACGACAGAATTATCATTTGGGATACGAGTATCTCCTTTCTGTTGCACTATTCCTTCTTTACTGGATCCCTCGCTCCCTCACATTGACGAATAACCACAGAGATTGCGTCGGTATGATATACAATGGGATCTATGACTTCTCATCCTAAATCGAGTAACGTTTCTATGGAAACGACAATATTTTCATTTGGGTTACGACTAACTCCTTTCCGATGCACTATTGGTTCTTTACTGCATCCCTCTCTCCCTCACATTGATGAATAAGCACAGAATTGCGTCGCTATCAAATCCTATAGGTGCTACGACTTCTCCTTCTAAATCAAGTAACGTTTCTATGGCAACGGTAGGATTTTGTTTTGGGATACGAGTATCACCTTTCCGATGCACTATTACTTCTTTACTGCATTCCTCGCTCCGTCATATTTGCGAATTAACACAGACATTGCGTGGCTATGAAGTACTACGGGTTCTATGACTTCCCCTTCTAATTCGAGTAACGTTTCTATGGAAACGACCGGATTTTCTTTTGGTATACGAGTATGTCCTT
Source organism: Schistocerca serialis cubense (assembly GCF_023864345.2). Lineage (NCBI taxonomy): Eukaryota > Metazoa > Arthropoda > Insecta > Orthoptera > Acrididae > Schistocerca > Schistocerca serialis. The sequence goes on along the minus strand of NC_064638.1, from coordinate 45,316,602 downwards.
TCCGATGCACTATTCCGTCTTTACTGCTTCTCTCGCTCCATCACAATGACGAATTTACACAGAAATGGCGTCGCTATGAAATGCAATGGGTTCTATGACTTCTCCTTCTAAATCGAGTAACTTTTCTATGGAAACGAGAGGATTTTCTTTTGGGATACGAGTATCTTCTTTCCGATGCACAATTCCTTCTTTCCTGCATCCCTCGTTCCCTCACATTGACAAATTAACACAGAAATTGTGTCGCTATGAAAAACTATTGGTTCAATGACATCTCCTTCTAAATCGAGTAACGTTTATACGAAAACGACAGGATTTTCTTATGGGATACGAATATCTCCTTTCCGATGCACTATTCTCTCTTTACTGCATCCCCCGCTCCCTCACATTGACGTATTAACACAGAAATTGCGTCGCTATGAAATACTATGGGTTCTATGACTTCTCCTTCTAAATCGAGTAACTTTTCTATGGAAACGACAGGATTCTCTTTTGGGATACGAGTATCTTCTTTCCGATGCACTATTCCATCTTTACTGCATCCCTCGCTCCCTCACATTGACGAATTAATTCAGAAATGGCGTCGCTATGAAATTCTATGTGTTCTATGTCTTCTCGTTTTTAATCGTGTAACGTTTCTATGGAAACGTCTGGATTTTCGTTTGGGATACGAGTATCTCCTGTCCGATGCACTATTCCTTCTTTACTGCATCCCTCGCTCAATCACTTTGACGAATTAACACAGAGATTGTGTCGCTATGAAATACTATGGGATTTATGACTTCGCCTTCTAAATCTAGTAACGTTTCTATGGAAACGACCCGATTTTCTTTTGGGATACGAGTTTCTCCTTTCCGATGCGCTATTACTTATTTACTGCATGCCTCACTCCCTCACATTGACGAATAATCAAAGAGATTGTGTCGCTATGAAGTACTATGGCTTCTATGCCTTCTCCTTCTGAATCTATTTACGTTTCTATGGAAACGACAGGATTTTCTTTGGGAAACGAGTATCTTCTCTCCGATGCACTATTCCTTCTTTACTGCATCCCTCGTTCCCTCACATTGACAAATTAACACAGAAATTGCGTCGCTATGAAATACTATTGGTTCTATGACTTCTCCTTCTAAATCGAGTAACGATTCTTTGGAAGCGACAGGCTTTTCTTTTGGGACACGAGTATCTCCATTCCGATGCACTATTCCTCCTTTCCTGCGTCCCTCGCTCCCTCACATTGATGAATAAACACAGATATGCGTCGCCATTAAATACTACGGGTTCTATGGCTTTTCCTTATAAATCGAGTAACGCTTCTACGCAAACGACAGGATTTTCCTTTGCGATACGAGTATTTCCTTTCCGATGCACTAATCCCTCTTCACAGCATCCCTCGCTCCCTCCCATTGACGAATTAACACAGTAATTGTGTCGATATGAAATACTATGGGTTCCATGACTTCTCCTTCTAAATCGAGTAACGTTTTTATGGAAACGACAGGATTTTCATTTGGGATACGCGTATCTCCTTTCCGATGCACTATTCCTTCTTTACTCTATCCGTCGCTCCCTCACATTAACGAATTAACAATGATATTGCGTCGCTATGAAATACTATGGATTCTATGACTTCTCCTTCTAATCGAGTAACGTTTTATTGGAAACGACAGGATTTTCTCTTGGGAAGCGAGTATCTCCTTTCCGATGCACTATTCCTTCTACACTGCATCCCCCGTTCCCTCACATTGACGAATTTCGACAGAAATTGCGTGGCTATGAAATTCTATGGGTTCTATGACTTCTCCTTCTAATCGAGTATCGTTTCTATGGAAACGACAGGATTTACTTTTGGGATACGAGTATCTCCTTTCCGATGCACTACTCCTTCTTTACTGCATCCCCTGTTCCCTCACATTGACAAATAAGCACAAAAATTGCGTGGCTATGAAATACTATGGGTTCTATGACTTTTCCTTCTAAATCGAGTAACGTTTCTATGGATGTGACAGGATTCTCTTTTAGGATACGACTATCTCCATTCCGAGCACTAATCGTTCTTTACTGCACTCCTCGTTCCCTCATATTGACGAATTAAGACAGAAATTGCGTGGCTAAGAAGTACTATGGGATCTATGACTTCTCCTTCTAATTCGAATAACGTTTCCTAGGAAACGACAGGATTTTCTTTTGGTATACGAGTATGTCCTTTCCGTTGCACTATTCCTTCTTTACTGCTTCCCTCGCTCCCTCACATTGACGAATTAACACAGAAATGGCGTCGCTATGAAATACTATGTGTTCTATGTCTTCTCCTTCCAAATCGAGTAACGTTTCTATGGAAACGACAGGATTTTCTTTTGGGATACGAGTACCTCCTTTGCGATGCACTATTCCTTCTTTACTGCATTCCTCGCTCCCTCACATTGACGAATTACGACAGAAATTGCGTGGCTCTGAATTACTATGTGTTCTATGAGTTCTCCTTCTAATCGAGTAACGTTTCTATGGAAACGACAGGATTCTCTTTTGGGATACTAGTATCTCCTTTCCGATGCACTACTCCTTCTTTACTGCATCCCTCGTTCCCTCTCATTGACGAATAAGCACAGAAATTGCGTGGCTATGAAATACCATGGGTTCTATGACTTCTCCTTCTAAATCGAGTAACGTTTCTAAGGAAACGACAGGATTTTCTTTTGGGATACGTGTATCTCCTTTCCGATGCACTATATCTTCCTTACTGCATCCCTCGCTCCCTCACATTGACGAATTAACACAGACATTGCGTGGCTATGAAATACAATGTTTTCTATGACTTCTCCTTCTAAATCGTGTAACGTTTCTATGATAACGGCAGATTTTCTTTTGGTATACCAGAATCTCCTTTGCGATGCATTATTCCTTCTTTACTGCATCCCTCGCTCCCTTACATTGACGAATACGCACAGAGATTCCGTCTCTATGAAATACTACGTGTTCTATGACTTCTCCTTCTAAATCTAGTTACGTTTCTATGGAAACGACAGGATTTTCCTTTGGAATACGAGTATCTCCTTTCCGATGCACTATTCCTTCTTTACTGCAATTCTCGCTCCCTCACATTGACGAATTAACACAGAAATGGCGTTGCTATGAAGTACTAAGGGTCCTATGCCTTCTCCTTCTAATCGAGTAACGTTGTTATGGAAACGACCGGATTTTCTTTTGGTATACGAGTATCTCCTTTCCGATGCACTATTCCTTCTTTATTGCATCCCTCGCTCCCCCACATTGACGATTTAACACAGAAATGGCGTCGCTATGAAATATTATGTGTTCTTTGTCTTCTCTTCCTAAATCGATTACCGCATCTGTGGAAACGTCTGGATTTTCTTTTGGGATACGAGTATCTCCTTTCCGATGCACTATTCCTTCTTTACTGCATAACTCGCTCCCTCACATTGACGAATAAGCACAGAGATTCCGTCTCTATGATATCCTATGGGTTCTATGACTGCTCCTTCTAAATCGAGTAACGTTTCTATGGAAACGACGGGATTTTCTTTTGGGATATTAGTATCTCCTCTCCGGTGCACCATTCCTACTTTACTGCATCCCTCGCTCCCTCACATTGACGAATTAACGATGAAATTGCGTCGTTATGAAATACCATTTGTTCTATGACATCTCCTTCTAAATCGAGTATTTTTTTTATGGAAGCGACAGCATTTTCTTTTGCGATTCGAGTATCTCCTTTCCGATGCACTATTCCTTCTTTACTGCATCCGTCGCTCCCTCACATTGACAAATTAACAAAGGAATTGCGTCGCTATGAACTACTATGGGTTCAATGACTTCTCCTCTTAAATCGAGTAACGTTGTTATGGAAACGACCGGATTTTCTTTTGGTATACGAGTATCTCCTTTCCGATGCACTATTCCTTCTTTATGGCATCCCTCGCTCCCTCACATTGACGAATTAACACAGAAATTGCGACGCTATGAGATACTATTGGTTCTATGACTTCTCCTTCTAAATCGAGTAACGTTTCTATGGAAGCGACAGGATTTCCTTTTGAGATACGTGTATCTACTTTCCGATGCACTATTCCTTCTTTACTGCATCCCTCGCTCCCTCACATTGACGAATGAACACAGAAATTGCGTCGCTATGAAACACTATGGGTTCTATGACTTCTCCTTCTAATTAGAGTAACGTTACTATGGAAAAGCCAGAATTTTCTTTTAGGATACGACTATCTCCTTTCCGATGCACTATTGGTTCTTTACAGAATGCCTCGCTCCCTCACATTGACGAAATAACACAGAAATTGCGTCGCTATGAAATACTATGGGTTCTATGATTTTTCCTTCCAAATCGAGTAACGTTTCTATGGAAACGACAGTATTTTCTTTTGGGATACGAGTATCTCCTTTCCGACTCACTATTCCTTCTTTACTGCATCCCTCGCTCCCTCACATTGACGTATTAACACAGATATTGCGTCGCTATGATATCCTCTGGGTTCTATGACTGCTCCTTCTAAATCGAGTAATTTTTCAATGGAAAGGACTGGATTTCCTTTTGGGATACGAGTATTTCCTTTCCGATGCACTATTCGTACTTTACTGCATCCCTCGATCCCTCACAATGACGAATCAACAATGAAATTGAGTCGTTATGAAATACTATGTGTTCTATGACTTCACCTTCTAAATCTAGTAAAGTTTCTATGGAAACGAAAGGATTTTCTTTCGGGATACGAGTATCTTTTTTCCGATGTACTATTCCTTCTTTACTGCATCCCTTGCTCCCTCACATTGACAAATTAACACAGAAATTGCGTCGCTATGAAATACTATTGGTTCTATGACATCTGCTTCTAAATCGAGTAACGTTCCTATGGAGGCGACAGGATTTTCTCATTGGGATACGAGTATCTCCTTTCCGAAGCACTATTCCTTCAGTACTGCATCCCTCGCTCCCTCACATTGTCGAATTAACACAGAAATTGCGTCGCTATGAAATTGCATGAGTTCTATGACTTCTCCTTCTAAATCGAGTACCGTTTCTAGGGAAACGACAGGATTTTCACTTGGTATACGAGTATGTCCTCTCCGATGTACTATTCCTTCATTACTGCATCCCTCGCTCCCTCACATTGACGAATTAACACAGAAATTGCGTCGTTATGAAGCACTATGTGTTCTATTACTTCTATTTCTAAATCGAGTAACGTTTCTAGGGAACCGACAGGATTTTCTTTTGATATGCGAGTATCTCCTTACCGATGCACTATTCCTTATTTACTGCATCCGTCGCTCCCTCACATTGACGAATTGTCACAGAAGATGCGTCCCTATGAAATACTATGTGTTCTATGACTTCTCCTTCTAAGTCGAGTAACGTTTCTATGGAAGCGACAGGATTTTCTTTTGGGATACGAGTATCTCCTTTCCGATGCACTAATCCTTCTTTACTGCATCACTCGCCCCCTCACATTGACGAATTAACACAGAAATTGCGTCGCTATGAAATACAATGTGTTCTATGGCTTCTCCTTCTAAATCAAATAACGTTTCAATGGAAACGACAGGTAATTCTTTTGGGATGCGTGTATCTCCTTTCCGATGCACTATTCCTTTATTATTGCATCCCTAGTTCCCCCACATTGAAGAATAAGTACAGAGATTGCGTCGCTGTGAAATACTAAGGGTTCTATGAGTCCTCCTTCTGAATCTAGTAACGTTTCTTTGGAATCGACAAGATTTTCTTTTGGGAAACGAGTATATCCTCTCCGATGCACTATTCCTTCATTACTGCATCCCTCGCACCCTCACATTGACGAATTAACACAGATATTGCGTCGCTATCATATTCTATGGGTTCCATGACATCTCCCTCTAAATCGAGTATCTTTTCTATGGGAGCGACAGGATTTTCTATTGGGATATGAGTATCTCCTATCCGATGCACTATTCCTTATTTTCTGCATCAATCGCTCCCTCATATTGACGAATTAACACAGAAATTGCGTCGCTATGATATACTATTTGTTCTACGCCATCTTCTTCAAAATCGAGTAACGTTTCTATGGAGACGACATGATTTTAATTTGGTATACGAGTATCTCCTTTCCGATGCACTATTCCTTATTTACTGCATAACTCGCTCCCTCACATTGACGAATAAGAACAGAGATTCCGTCTCTATGATATACTACGGGTTCTATGACTTCTCCTTCTAAATCTGGTTACGTTTCTATGGAAACGACAGGATTTTCTTTTGGTATACGGGTATCTCCTTTCCGATGCACTATTCCTTCTTTACTGCATCCCTCGCTCCCTCACATTGACGAATTAACACAGAAATGGCGTAGCTATGATGTACTAAGTGTTCTATGACTTCTCCTTCTAAATCGAGTACGTTTCTATTGAAACGACAGGATTATCATTTGGGATACGAGTATCTTCTTTCCGATGCACTATTCCTTCTTTTCTGCATGCCTCGCTCCCTCACATTGACGAGATAACACAGAAATTGCGTCGCTATGAAATACTATGGGTTCTACGACTTCTCCTTCTAAATCGAGTAACGTTTCTATAGAAACGACAGTATTTTCTTTTGGGATACGAGTATCTCCTTTCCGACTCACTATTCCTTTTTTACTGCATCCGTCGCTCAGTCTCATTGACGTATTAACACAGATATTGCGTCGCTATGATATCCTATGGGTTCTATGACTGCTCCTTCTAAATCGAGTAACGTTTCTATGGAAACGACAGGATTTTCTTTTGGGATACGAGTATCTCCTTTCCGATGCACCATTCCTACTTTACTGCATTCCAGGCTCCCTCACATTGACGAATTAACAATTAAATTGCTTCGTTATGAAATACCATTTGTCCTATGACATCTCCTTCTAAATCGTGTAACTTTTTAATGGAAGCGACAGCATTTTCTTTTGCGATTCGAGTATCTCCTTTCCGATGCACTATTCCTTCTTTACTGCAACCCTCGCACCCTCACATTGACGAATTAACACTGAAATTGCGTCGCTATGAAATACTATTTCTTCTATTCCATCTCCTTCAAAATCGAGTAACGTGTCTATGGAAGCGACTGGATTTTCTTTTGGGATACGAGTATCTCCTTTCCGATGCACTATTCCTTCTTTACTGCATTCCTCGCTCCCTCACATTGACGAATTAACACAGAAATTGTGTCGCTATGAAATACTATGGGTTCCATGATTTCTCCTTATAAATCGAGTAACGTTTCTATGGAAACGAAAGGATTTTTATTTGGGATACGAGTATCTCCTTTCCGATGCACTATTCCTTCTTTACTGCAACCCTCGCTCCCTCACATTGACGAATTAACACAGAAATTGCGTCGCTATGAATTACTTTGGGTTCTATGACTTCTCCTTCTAAATCGAGTAACGTTTCAATGGAGACGAGAGGATTTTCTTTTGGTATACGAGTATCTCCTTTCCGATGCACAATTCCTTATTTATTGCATCCCTATTTCCCACACATTGAAGAATAAGTACAGAGTTTGCGTCGCTATGAAATACTAAGGGTTCTATGACTCCTCCTTCTAAATCTAGTGACGTTTCTATGGAATCGACAAGTTTTTCTTTTGGGAAACGAGTATGTAATCTCCCATGCACTATTCCTTCATTACTGCATCCCCCGCTCCCTCACATTGACGAATTAACAAAGATATTGCGTCGCTATCAAATTCTATGGGTTCCATGACATCACCCTCTAAATCGAGTAACGTTTCTATAGGAGCGACAGGATTTTCTATTGGGATATGAGTATCTCCTATCCGATGCACTATTCCTTATTTTCTGCATCAATCGCTCCCTCATATTGACGAATTAACACAGAAATTGCGTCGCTATGATATACTATCTGTTCTACGCCATCTACTTGAAAATCGAGTAACGTTTCTATGGAGACGACAGGATTTTCATTTGGTATACGAGTATCTCCTTTCCGATGCACTATTCCTTATTTACTGCACAACTCCCCCCTCACATTGACGAATAAGAACAGAGATTCCGTCTCTATGATATACTATGGGTTCTATGACTTCTCCTTCTAAATCTAGTTACTTTTCTATGGAAACGACAGGATTTTCTTTAGGTATACGGGTATCTCCTTTCCGATGCACTATTCCTTCTTTACTGCATCCCTCGCTCCCTCACATTCACCAATTAACACAGAAATTGCGCCTCTATGAAATCCTACGGGTTCTATGATTTCTCCATCTAAATCTAGTTACCTTTCTATGGAAACGACAGGATTTTCTTTTGGTATACGAGTATCTCCTTTCCGATGCACTATTCCTTCTTTACTACATCCCTAGTTCCCTCACATTGAAGAATAAGTACAGAGATTGCGTCGCTATGAAATACTAAGGGTCTGTGACTACTCCTTCTAAATCTAGTAACGTTTCTATGGAAACGACAAGATTTTCTTTTGGGAAACGAGTATCTCCGTTCCGATGCACTATTACTTCTTTACTGCACCCCTCGCTCCCACGTATTGACGAATTGACACAGAAATGGCGTTGCTATGGAATACTGTTGGTTCTATGACTTCTCCCTCTAAATCGAGTAACATTTCTATGGAAACGACAGGATTTTCTTTTGGGAAAAGAGTATCTCCTTTCCGATACACTATTCCTTCTTTACTGCATCAATCGCTCCCTCATATTGACAAATTAACATAGGAATTGCGTCGCTATGAAATACTATTCGTTCTATGACATCTTCTTAATCGAGTAACGTTTCTATTAAAACGACAGGATTTTCTTTTGGGATCCGAGTATCTCCTTTCCTATGCCCTATTCCTTCTTTACTGCATCTCTCGCTCCCTCACATTGACAAATTAACACAGAAATTGCGTCGCTATGAAATACTATGGGTTTTATGACTTCTCCTTCTAAATCGGGTAACGTTTCTATGGAAACGATAGGATTTTATTTTGGTATACGAGTATCTCCTTTCCGATGCACTATTCCTTCTTTACTGCATCCCTCGCTCCCTCACTGTGACTAATTAACACAGAAATTGCGTCGCTATGAAATACTATGGGTTCTATGACTTCTCCTTATGAATCGAGTATCGTTTCTATGGAAGCGACAGGATTCTCTTTTGGGATACGAGTATCTCCTTTCCGATGCACTATTCCTTCTTTACTGCATCCCTCGCTCCCTCACTTTGACGAATTAACACATAAATAGCGTCGCTATGAAAAACTATGCGTTCTATGACTTCTCCTTCTAATTCGAGTAACATTTCTATGGAAACGGCAGGATTTTCTTTTGGGATAAGAGGATCTCCTTTCCGATGCACTATTCCTTCTTTACTGCATCCCTCGCTCCCTCATATTGACAAATTGACATAGGAATTGCGTCGCTATGAAATACTATTGGTCCTATGACTTCTCCTCCTAAATCGAGTAACGATTCCATTGAAACGACAGGATTTTCTTTTGGGATACAAGTATCTCCTTTCCGATGCAATATTCGTTCTTTTCTGCATCCCTTGCTCCTTCACATTGACGAATTAACACGGAAATTGCGTCGCTATGATATGCTATGGGCTCTATGGCTTCTCCTTCTAAATCAAGTAACGTTTCTATTGAAACGGCAGGATATTATTTTGGGATACGAGTATCTCCTTTCCGATGCATCATTCCTTCTTTACTGCATCTCTCGGTCCCTCACATTGACGAATGAACACAGAAATTGCGTCGCTATGAAATACTATGGGTTCTATGACTTCTCCTTCTAATTAGAGTAACGTTACTATGGAAAAGCCAGAATTTTCTTTTAGGATACGACTATCTCCTTTCCGATGCACTATTGGTTCTTTACAGCATGCCTCGCTCCCTCACATTGACGAAATAACACAGAAATTGCGTCGCTATGAAATACCATGGGTTCTATGATTTCTCCTTCCAAATCGAGTATCGTTTCTATGGAAACGACAGTATTTTCTTTTGGGATACGAGTATCTCCTTTCCGACTCACTATTCCTTCTTTACTGCATCCCTCGCTCCCTCACATTGACGTATTAACATAGATATTGCGTCGCTATGATATCCTCTGGGTTCTATGACTGCTCCTTCTAAATCGAGTAACTTTTCTATGGAAAGGACTGGATTTCCTTTTGGGATACGAGTATTTCCTTTCCGATGCACTATTCGTACTTTACTGCATCCCTCGATCCCTCACAATGACGAATCAACAATGAAATTGAGTCGTTATGAAATACTATGTGTTCTATGACTTCACCTTCTAAATCTAGTAAAGTTTCTATGGAAACGAAAGGATTTTCTTTTGGGATACGAGTATCTCCTTTCCGATGTACTATTCCTTCTTTACTGCATCCCTTGCTCCCTCACATTGACAAATTAACACAGAAATTGCGTCGCTATGAAATACTATTGGTTCTATGACATCTGCTTCTAAATCGAGTAACGTTCCTATGGAGGCGACAGGATTTTCTCATTGGGATACGAGTATCTCCCTTCCGATGCACTATTCCTTCAGTACTGCATCCCTCGCTCCCTCACATTGTCGAATTAACACAGAAATTGCGTCGCTATGAAATCGCATGAGTTCTATGACTTCTCCTTCTAAATCGAGTAACGTTTCTAGGGAAACGACAGGATTTTCTCTTGGTATACGAGTATGTCCTCTCCGATGTACTATTCCTTCATTACTGCATCCCTCGCTCCCTCACATTGACGAATTAACACAGAAATTGCGTCGTTATGAAACACTATGTGTTCTATTACTTCTATTTCTAAATCGAGTAACGTTTCTATGGAACCGACAGGATTTTCTTTTGATATGCGAGTATCTCCTTGCCGATGCACTATTCCTTATTTACTGCATCCCTCGCTCCCTCACATTGACGAATTGTCACAGAAGATACGTCCCTATGAAATACTATGTGTTCTATGACTTCTCCTTCTAAGTCGAGTAACGTTTCTATGGATACATCAGGATTTCCTTTTTCGATACTAGTCTCCTTTCTGATGCACTATTCCTTCTTTACTGCATCCCTCGCTCCCTCACATTGATGTATTAACACAGAAATTGCGTCGCTATCATATACTATTGGTTCTATGACATCTCTTTCTAAATCGAGTAACGTTTCTATGGACGCGACAGGATGTTCTTTTGGGATACGAGTAACTCCTTTCCGATGCACTATTCCTTCTTTACTGCATCCCTCGCTCCCTCACAATGTCGAATAAACACAGAAATTGCGTCGCAATGAAATACTATGGGTTCTATGTTTTCTCCTTCTAAATCGAGTAACGTTTCTATGGGAACGAGAGGATTTTCTTTTGGTATACGAGTTTCTCCTTACCGATGCACTATTCCTTCTTTACTGCATCCCCCGCTCCCTCACTTTGGGTAATTAACACAGAAATTGCTTCGCTATGAAATACTATGAGTTCTATGACTTCTCCCTCACTTTGGGTAATTAACACAGAAATTGCGTCGCTATGAAATACTATGAGTTCTATGACTTCTCCTTCTAAGTCGAGTAACGTCTCTATGGAAGCGACAGCATTTTCTTTTGCGATTCGAGTACCTCCTTTCCGATGCACTATTCCTTCTTTACTGCATCCCTCGCACCCTCACATTGACGAATTAACACTGAAATTGCGTCGCTATGAAATACTATTTGTTGTATTCCATCTCCTTCAAAATCGAGTAACGTGTCTATGGAAGCGACTGGATTTTCTTTTGGGATACGAGTATCTCCTTTCCGATGCACTATTCCTTCTTTACTGCATTCCTCGCTCCCTCACATTGACGAATTAACACAGAAATTGCGTCGCTATGTATTACTTTGGGTTCTATGACTTCTCCTTCTAAATCGAGTAACGTTTCAATGGAGACGAGAGGATTTTCTTTTGGTATACGAGTATCTCCTTTCCGATGCACTATTCCTTATTTATTGCATCCCTAGTTCCCACACATTGAAGAATAAGTACAGAGATTGCGTCGCTATGAAATACTAAGGGTTCTATGACTCCTCCTTCTAAATCTAGTGACGTTTCTATGGAATCGACAAGATTTTCTTTTGGGAAACGAGTATGTCCTCTCCGATGCACTATTCCTTCATTACTGCATCCCCCGCTCCCTCACATTGACGAATTAACAAAGATATTGCGTCGCTATCAAATTCTATGGGTTCCATGACATCACCCTCTAAATAGAGTAACGTTTCTATAGGAGCGACAGGATTTTCTATTGGGATATGAGTATCTCCTATCCGATGCACTATTCCTTATTTTCTGCATCAATCGCTCCCTCATATTGACGAATTAACACAGAAATTGCGTCGCTATGATATACTATCTGTTCTACGCCATCTACTTGAAAATCGAAAAACGTTTCTATGGAGACGACAGGATTTTCATTTGGTATATGAGTATCTCCTTTCCGATGCACTATTCCTTATTTACTGCACAACTCCCCCCTCACATTGACGAATAAGAACAGAGATTCCGTCTCTATGATATACTATGGGTTCTATGACTTCTCCTTCTAAATCTAGTTACTTTTCTATGGAAACGACAGGATTTTCTTTAGGTATACGGGTATCTCTTTTCCGATGCACTATTCCTTCTTTACTGCATCCCTCCCTCCCTCACATTCACCAATTAACACAGAAATTGCGCCTCTATGAAATCCTACGGGTTCTATGATTTCTCCATCTAAATCTAGTTACCTTTCTATGGAAACGACAGGATTTTCTTTTGGTATACGAGTATCTCCTTTCCGATGCACTATTCCTTCTTTACTACATCCCTAGTTCCCTCACATTGAAGAATAAGTACAGAGATTGCGTCGCTATGAAATACTAAGGGTCTGTGACTACTCCTTCTAAATCTAGTAACGTTTCTATTTAAACGGCAAGATTTTCTTTTGGGAAACGAGTATCTCCGTTCCGATGCACTATTACTTCTTTACTGCACCCCTCTCTCCCACGTATTGACGAATTGACACAGAAATGGCGTTGCTATGGAATACTGTTGGTTCTATGACTTCTCCCTCTAAATCGAGTAACATTTCTATGGAAACGACAGGATTTTCTTTTGGGAAAAGAGTATCTCCTTTCCGATGCACTATTCCTTCTTTACTGCATCCCTCGCTCCCTCATATTGACAAATTAACATAAGAATTGCGTCGCTATGAAATACTATTCGTTCTATGACATCTTCTTAATCGAGTAACGTTTCTATTAAAACGACAGGATTTTCTTTTGGGATCCGAGTATCTCCTTTCCTATGCCCTATTCCTTCTTTACTGCATCTCTCGCTCCCTCACATTGACGAATTAACACAGAAATTGCGTCGCTATGAAATACTATGGGTTTTATGACTTCTCCTTCTAAATCGGGTAACGTTTCTATGGAAACGATAGGATTTTATTTTGGTATACGAGTATCTCCTTTCCGATGCACTATTCCTTCTTTACTGCATCCCTCGCTCCCTCACTGTGACTAATTAACACAGAAATTGCGTCGCTATGAAATACTATGGGTTCTATGACTTCTCCTTATGAATCGAGTATCTTTTCTATGGAAGCGACAGGATTCTCTTTTGGGATACGAGTATCTCCTTTCCGATGCACTATTCCTTCTTTACTGCATCCCTCGCTCCCTCACATTGACGAGTTAACACATAAATAGCGTCGCTATGAAAAACTATGCGTTCTATGACTTCTCCTTCTAATTCGAGTAACATTTCTATGGAAACGGCAGGATTTTCTTTTGGGATAAGAGGATCTCCTTTCCGATGCACTATTCCTTCTTTACTGCATCCCTCGCTCCCTCATATTGACAAATTGACATAGGAATTGCGTCGCTATGAAATACTATTGGTCCTATGACTTCTCCTTCTAAATCGAGTAACGATTCCATTGAAACGACAGGATTTTCTTTTGGGATACAAGTATCTCCTTTCCGATGCAATATTCGTTCTTTTCTGCATCCCTTGCTCCTTCACATTGACGAATTAACACGGAAATTCCGTCGCTATGAATTACTATGGGTTCTATGACTTCTCCTTCTAAATCTAGTAACGTTTCTATGGAAACGACAAGATTTTCTTTTGGGAAACGAGTATCTTCTTTCCGATGCACTATTACTTCTTTACTGCATCCCTCGCTCACTCGTATTGACGAATTAACGCAGAAATGGCGTTGCTATGAAATACTGTGGGTTCTATGACTTCTCCTTCTAAATCGAGTAACATTTCTATGGAAACGTCAGGATTTTGATTTGGGTTACGAGTACTTCCTTTCCGATGCACAATTCCTTCTTTACTGCATCACTCGCTACTTCACATTTAAAAATTAACACAGAAATTGCGTCGCCATGAAATACTATTGGTTCTATGACATCTCCTTCTAACTCTTGTAACGTTTCTATGGAAGCGACAGGATTTTCTTTTGGGATTCGAGTATCTCCTTTCCTATGCACTATTCCTTCTTTACTGCATCTCTCGCTCCCTCACATTGACGTATTAACACAGAAATTGCGTCGCTATGAAATACTATGGGTTCTATGACTTATCCTTCTAAATCGAGTAACGTTTCTATGGAAACGACAGGATTTTCTTTTGGTATACGAGTATCTCCTTTCCGATGCACTATTTCTTCTTCACTGCATCTATCGCTCCCTCACATTGACGAATTAACACAGAAATTGCGTCGCTATGAATTACTATGGGTTCTATGACTTCTCCTTCTAAATCGAGTAACGTTTCTATGGAAACGAGAAGATTTTCTTTTGGTATACGAGTATCCCCTTTCCGATGCACTATTCCTTCTTTACTGCATCCCTAGTTCCCTCACATTGAAGAATGAGTACAGAGATTGCGTTGCTATGAGATACTAAGGGTTCTATGACTTCTCCTTCTAAATCTAGTAACGTTTCTATGGAAACGACAAGATTTTCTTTTGGGATTCGAGTATCTCCTTTCCTATGCACTATTCCTTCTTTACTGCATCTCTCGCTCCCTCACATTGACGTATTAACACAGAAATTGCGTCGCTATGAAATACTATGGGTTCTATGACTTCTCCTTCTAAATCGAGTAACGTTTCTATGGAAGCGACAGGATTTTCTTTTGGGATACGAATATCTCCTTTCCGATGCACTATTCCTTCTTTACTGCATCCTTCGCTCCCTCATATTGACAAATTAACATAGAAATTGCGTCGCTATGAATTACTATTGGTTCTATGACTTCTCCTTCTAAATCGAGTAACGTTTCCATTGAAACGACAGGATTTTCTCTTGGTGTACGAGTATCTCCATTCCGATGCACTATTATTTCTTTACTGCATCCCTTGCTCCTTCACATTGACTAATTAACACAGAAATTGCGTCGCTATGAAATACTATGGGTTCTATGACTTCTCCTTCTAAATGGAGTAACGTTTCTATGGAAACGAGAGGTTTTTCTTTTGGGATACGAGTATCTCCGTTTCGATTCACTATTCCTTCTATACTGCAACTTTCGCTCCCTCACACTGACGAATTAACACAGATATTGCGGCGCTATCAAATACTATGGGATCTATGACATCTCCCTGCAATTCGAGTAACGTTTCTATGGAAGAGACAGGATTTTTATTTGGGATACGACTATCTCCTTTCCGATGCACTGTTCCTTCCTTACTGCAACCCTCGCTTCCTCACATAGACCATTTAACACAGATTTTGTGTCTATGAATTACTATGGGTTCTATGACTTCTCCTTCTAAATGGAGTAACGTTTCTGTGGAAACGACAGGATTTTCTTTTGGTATACGAGTATCCCCTTTCCGATGCACTATTCCTTCTTTACTGCATCCCTAGTTCCCTCACATTGAAGAATGAGTACAGAGATTGCGTTGCTATGAGATACTAAGGGTTCTATGACTTCTCCTTCTAAATCTAGTAACGTTTCCATGGAAACGACACGATTTTGTTTTGGGTTACGAGTATCTCCTTTCCAATGCACTATTACTTCTTTACTGTATCCCTCGCTCCCTCCTATTGACGAATTAACACAGAAATGGCGTTGCTATGAAATACTAAGGGTTCTATGGCTTCTCCTTCTAAATCGAGTAACGTTTCTATGGAAATGTAAGGATTTTCTTTTGGGTTACGAGTACCTCCTTTCCGATGCACTATTCCTTCTTTACTGCATCCCTCGCTCCCTCACATTTACAAATTAACACAGAAATTGCGTCGCAATGAAATACTATGGGTTCTATGACATCTCCTTCGAAATCGAGTAACGTTTCTATGGAAGCGACAGGATTTTCCTTTGGGATACGAGTATCTCCTTTCCGATGCACTATTCCTTCTTTACTGCATCTCTCGCTCCCTCACATTGACGAATTAACATAGAAATTGCGTCGCTATGAATTACTATGTGTTCTATGACATCTCCTTCAAAATCGAGTAACGTTTCTAGGGAAACGACAGGATTTTCTTTTGGTATACGAGTATCTCCTTTCCGATGCACTATTCTTTCTTTACTGCATCCCTCGCTCCCTCACATTGACGAATTATCACAGAAGTTGCGTCGCTATCAAATACCATGTGTTCTATGAGTTCTCCTTCTAAATCGATAAACATTTCTATGGAAACGACAGGATTTTCTTTTGGGATAAGAGTATCTCCTTTCCGATGCACTATTCCTTCTTTACTGTATCCCACGCTCCCTCACATTGACGAATTAACACAGAAATTGCGTCGCTTTGAAATACTATGGGTTCTATGACTTATCCTTCTAAATCGAGTAACGTTTCTAAGGAAACGACAGGATTTTCTTATGGGATTCGAACATCTCCTTTCCTATGCACAATTCCTTCTTTACTGCATCCCTCGCTCCCTCACATTGACGAATTAACACAGAAATTGCGTCGCTATGAATTACTATGGGTTCTATGACTTTTCCTTCTAAATCGAGAAACGTTTCTATGGAAACGGGAGGATTTTCTTTTGGTATACGAGAATCTCCATTCAGATGCACTACTCCTTCCTTACTGCATTTCTTGCTTCCTCACATTGACGATTTAACACAGAAATTGTGTCGCTATGCATTACTAT
This sequence comes from Schistocerca serialis cubense, assembly GCF_023864345.2. Lineage (NCBI taxonomy): Eukaryota > Metazoa > Arthropoda > Insecta > Orthoptera > Acrididae > Schistocerca > Schistocerca serialis. Next base: position 45,299,470 of record NC_064638.1, on the reverse strand, counting down.
GGGTTCTATGACGTCTCCTTCTAAATCGAGTAACGTTTTTATGGAAACGAGAGGATTTTCTATTGGTATACGAGTATCTCATTTCCGATGCACTATTCCTTCTTTACTGCATCCCTAGTTCCCTCACATTGACGAATTAACAAAGATATTGCGTCGCTATCAAATTCTATGGGTTCCATGACATCACCCTCTAAATAGAGTAACGTTTCTATAGGAGCGACAGGATTTTCTATTGGGATATGAGTATCTCCTATCCGATGCACTATTCCTTATTTTCTGCATCAATCGCTCCCTCATATTGACGAATTAACACAGAAATTGCGTTGCTATGATATACTATCTGTTCTACGCCATCTACTTGAAAATCGAGTAACGTTTCTATGGAGACGACAGGATTTTCATTTGGTATATGAGTATCTCCTTTCCGATGCACTATTCCTTATTTACTGCACAACTCCCCCCTCACATTGACGAATAAGAACAGAGATTCCGTCTCTATGATATACTATGGGTTCTATGACTTCTCCTTCTAAATCTAGTTACTTTTCTATGGAAACGACAGGATTTTCTTTAGGTATACGGGTATCTCCTTTCCGATGCACTATTCCTTCTTTACTGCATCCCTCGCTCCCTCACATTCACCAATTAACACAGAAATTGCGCCTCTATGAAATCCTACGGGTTCTATGATTTCTCCATCTAAATCTAGTTACCTTTCTATGGAAACGACAGGATTTTATTTTGGTATACGAGTATCTCCTTTCCGATGCACTATTCCTTCTTTACTACATCCCTAGTTCCCTCACATTGAAGAATAAGTACAGAGATTGCGTCGCTATGAAATACTAAGGGTCTGTGACTACTCCTTCTAAATCTAGTAACGTTTCTATGGAAACGACAAGATTTTCTTTTGGGAAACGAGTATCTCCGTTCCGATGCACTATTACTTCTTTACTGCACCCCTCGCTCCCACGTATTGACGAATTGACACAGAAATGGCGTTGCTATGGAATACTGTTGGTTCTATGACTTCTCCCTCTAAATCGAGTAACATTTCTATGGAAACGGCAGGATTTTCTTTTGGGATACGAGTATCTCCTTTCCGATGCACTATTCCTTCTTTACTGCATCCCTCGCTCCCTCACATTGACGAATTAACACATAAATAGCGTCGCTATGAAAAACTATGCGTTCTATGACTTCTCCTTCTAATTCGAGTAACATTTCTATGGAAACGGCAGGATTTTCTTTTGGGATAAGAGTATCTCCTTTCCGATGCACTATTCCTTCTTTACTGCATCCCTCGCTCCCTCATATTGACAAATTAATATAGGAATTGCGTCGCTATGAAATACTATTCGTTCTATGACATCTTCTTAATCGAGTAACGTTTCTATTAAAACGACAGGATTTTCTTTTGGGATCCGAGTATCTCCTTTCCTATGCCCTATTCCTTCTTTACTGCATCTCTCGCTCCCTCACATTGACGAATTAACACAGAAATTGCGTCGCTATGAAATACTATGGGTTTTATGACTTCTCCTTCTAAATCGGGAAACGTTTCTATGGAAACGATAGGATTTTCTTTTGGTATACGAGTATCTCCTTTCCGATGCACTATTCCTTCTTTACTGCATCCCTCGCTCCCTCACTGTGACTAATTAACACAGAAATTGCGTCGCTATGAAATACTATGGGTTCTATGACTTCTCCTTATGAATCGAGTATCTTTTCTATGGAAGCGACAGGATTCTCTTTTGGGATACGAGTATCTCCTTTCCGATGCACTATTCCTTCTTTACTGCATCCCTCGCTCCCTCACATTGACGAATTAACACATAAATAGCGTCGCTATGAAAAACTATGCGTTCTATGACTTCTCCTTCTAATTCGAGTAACATTTCTATGGAAACGGCAGGATTTTCTTTTGGGATAAGAGGATCTCCTTTCCGATGCACTATTCCTTCTTTACTGCATCCCTCGCTCCCTCATATTGACAAATTGACTTAGGAATTGCGTCGCTATGAAATACTATTGGTCCTATGACTTCTCCTTCTAAATCGAGTAACGATTCCATTGAAACGACAGGATTTTCTTTTGGGATACAAGTATCTCCTTTCCGATGCAATATTCGTTCTTTTCTGCATCCCTTGCTCCTTCACATTGACGAATTAACACGGAAATTGCGTCGCTATGATATGCTATGGGTTCTATGGCTTCTCCTTCTAAATCAAGTAACGTTTCTATTGAAACGGCAGGATATTATTTTGGGATACGAGTATCTCCTTTCCGATGCATCATTCCTTCTTTACTGCATCTCTCTTTCCCTGACCTTGACAAATTAACACAGAAATTGCGTCTCTATGAAATACTATGAGTTCTATGACTTCTCCTGCTAAAT